>NC_092338.1:312477500-313870625 GCF_046630445.1 Rutidosis leptorrhynchoides | reverse complement strand
ATTACCATATACACTCGATCGGACACGATGGGCGGGGTATTTATATGTACGAATAATCGTTCATTTAACCGGACACGGGAATGGATTAATAGCCACTAGAATAATTAAAACAGGGGTGAAATTACATTCAAGGGTAATTGGTGTAATTGTTAACAAAGTAGTAAAACCTTGGTTTACACGCAGTCGATAACCTGGTGTATTCATTAAACAAAGTATTAAAACCTTGTTACAATTCGAATCCCCAATTAGTTGGAATATTTAACTTCGGGTATAAGAATAATTTGATGAGGACACTCGCACTTTATATTTATGACTGATGGACTGTTATGGACAAAAACCAGACGGACATATTAAATAATCCAGGACAAAGGACAATTAACCCATGGGCATAAAACTAAAATCAACACGTCAAACATCATGATTACGGAAGTTTAAATAAGCATAATTCTTTTATTTCATATTTAATTTCCTTTATTTTATATTTAATTGCACTTCTAATTATCGCACTTTTATTTATTGTTATTTAATCGCACTTTTAATTATAGTACTTTTTAATTATCGTAAGTTTATTTTATCGCACTTTTATTATTCGCAATTTCATTATCGTTATTTACTTTACGCTTTAATTTAAGTCTTGTATTTATTTTATATTTTACATTAGGTTTTAACTGCGACTAAAGTCTTAAAATCGACAAACCGGTCATTAAACGGTAAAAACCCCCCTTTATAATAATAATATTACTTATATATATATTTGTATTTTTAATAAAAGTAAACTAATATAGCGTTGAGCTTTGTTTAAAAAATTTCCCTGTGGAACGAATCGGACTTACTAAAAACTACACTACTGTACGATTAGGTACACTGCCTATAAGTGTTGTAGCAAGGTTTAAGTATATCCATTCTATAAATAAATAAATATCTTGTGTAAAATTGTTTCGTATTTAATAGTATTTCCTGCTAAAATTAATAACTATTTTATATACACCTCGCATAACATCACATGCTTTTCCATAAATGAGACGGAATGGTGTAGTACCAATGGGCATTTTATACGCAGTTCGAAATGCCCATAGCGCGTCATTCAACTTCCGGTTCCAAATCTTAGGATTGTTTTTCACCGTTCTTTCAAGAATGCATTTTAGAGCGCGGTTAGTATTCTCAACGTGGCCACTCGTTTGAGGGTGGTAAGCCGTGGAGAAACGGTGGGTTACTCCATACCTCTTAAGCACCTTCTCGAGTAGTTGATTTGCAAAGTGCGTACCGCGATCACTAATCAAGGCTTGTGGAAGCCCGAAAAGAGATTTTTAACGAAGTCAACGACGACTCTTGCGTCATTAGTAGGAAAAGCTTTAGCCTCGACCCACTTTGACACTTAGTCAACCACCACAAGGATGTATTTGCATTTGTTGGATGCGGGAAAAGGTCCCATAATGTCTATCCCCCAAATGTCAAATATCTCACAAACTTGAAGACTTGTTTGGGGCATCTCATCTCTTTTGGAGATGTTTCCCGCCCTCTGGAAAGCGTCACAAGTTTTGATAAAGGCACTAGCATCTTTGAAAATGGTAGGCCAATAGAATCCCGAATCGAAGATTTTCTTAGCCGTATAATTAGCTCCAAGATGCCCACCCGTGGGTCCTTGGTGACAATGCTCTAGAATTTGTTGAGCTTCCTTCCCATAAACACAACGATGAATCACTTGATCCGCCCCAATTCAAAAAAGATATGGGGCATCCCAAAAGTAAAACTTAATATTCGCAAAGAATTTCTTCTTTTGTTGGTAAGTTAAACCTTTGGAAAGAATGCCCGCGGCTAGATAATTAGCAATATCGGTGAACCAAGGAGTTTCGGATTCAATTTCGATACCCATAAGGGACACATCGGGGAATGTATCATGAATGTCCGATTCATTGAGTTCCTCTAGGTTTGGATTTTCAAGACGAGATAAATGATCCGCGGCTAAATTTTCGGCACCCTTTTTATCCTTGATCTCAATGTCAAATTCATGGAGAAGAAGAATCCAACGAATGAGTCTAGGCTTAGCATCTTGTTTAGAGAACAAGTACTTAAGGGCCGAATGATCGGTGTAAACGACCGTTTTAGACAACACCAAATATGACCTAAATTTATCAAACGTAAAGACAACCGCAAGGAGCTCCTTTTCCGTGGTGGTATAATTTAATTGAGCCCCCGTAAGTGTCTTACTCGCGTAATAAATAGGTTTAAAGTGATTAACGTGGCGTTGACCTAAAATCGCGCCTAACGCGAAATTACTAGCATCACACATAAGCTCGAAAGGTTGAGACCAATCGGGAGATACCATGATAGGAGCGTGTGTGAGCTTCTCTTTTAAGAAGTTGAAAGCGTTCTCGCATTCAATATTAAAGTCGAAAGGAACGTCCTTCTCAAGGAGTTTAGTCATTGGTCGGGCATTCTTAGAGAAGTCCTTAATGAACCGTCTATAGAATCCTGCATGACCAAGAAAACTACGAATGGCTTTAACATTTGTAGGTTTGGGAAGGCCCGAAATAACATCAATTTTGGCCTTATCAACCTCAATACATGCACGAGAGATTTTGTGCCCTAAGACAATGCCTTCCTTCACCATGAAGTGGCATTTTTCCCAGTTAAGAACAAGGTTTGATTCCTCGCACCTTTTGAGCACTTTTTCAAGATTAACAAGACACGAATCGAAAGAGTCTCCAAAGACAGAAAAATCGTCCATGAAAACTTCCATGAAGTCTTCGATCATGTCATGAAAGATGGCGACCATACACCTTTGGAAGGTTCTCGCGGCATTGCATAGCCCGAATGGCATTCGCCGATAAGCAAAGTTACCGAAAGGACAAGTAAATGTGGTTTTATCTTGGTACTTCGTATCAATGGGGATTTGGAAGTAGCCTGAAAATCCATCTAGGAAACAATAGAACTCCCTTCCTGCTAAACGCTCAAGCATTTGATCGATAAATGGAATCGGGAAGTGGTCCTTCTTAGTGGCATCGTTCAAACGATGATAATCGATACAAACTCTCCATCCCGTGACGGTACGAGTAGGGACAAGTTCGTCCTTCTCGTTGAGAACAACAGTCGTGCCTCCCTTTTTGGGCACAACTTGAACAGGGCTTACCCACGGGCTGTCCGAGATGGGATAAATTAACCCGGCATCGAGCAATTTAACCACCTCTTTTTTAACGACCTCTTTCATATTCGGGTTTAGACGACGTTGCCTTTGTACCACGGGTTTAAAATCATCTTCCATTAGGATTTGATGAGTACAAAAGGCCGGATTGATGCCCGGTATATCCGAGGTTTTCCAAGCTATTGCCCTTTTGTGGGATTTAAGAACGGAAACCAACCGACCCTTTTGGTCGCCGGTAAGTGTCGAAGAAATAATAACCGGCAATTGGGACGTACCTTGAAGATAAGCATATTCCGTGTGAGGTGGAAGCTCCTTAAGCTCCAAGGTGGGCGGTTCTTCGAGAGATGTTTTGATACGGAATTCATTTTTCAACCGGATAGTTTCAAATGATTCCGATTCTTTAAGCTCATCCTCTTTTAGCAACTCCTCCAACTCAACTTTCGGGTCGAAGTCACCGTTGACTTCACCCATCATGATTACATCCGACGTGTCTACACTTAACAATTCCTGCAAATCATGCTCAACACAATCGTCAATAACATCAATAGCAAAACATTCATCATCGGTTGAAATAGGGTGTCTCATGGCTTTATTAATGTGACAAATCACCTTCTCATTCCCAACACCTAAGCTAAGTTGTTCTTTTTGAACGTGGATGATAGCATCCGCGGTGTTAAGGAATGGTTGACCTAGAATAATGGGCACCTTAGTGTCCTCTCTCATCTCTAAGATCATGAAATTAACTGGAAATACAAGTGACTCAACCTTCACCAATATGTCCTCGGCTATTCCAATGGGGGTATCAAAAGAGTGGTTCGCTAAGCGAATCCCCATTCTTGTAGGTTTCAAGTCTCCTAGGCCGAGTTTAAGATACAACGAATATGGCATAAGGTTAACACTAGCACCTAAATCGGCAAGTGCATCGTACACATCCGAATTACCCATAGCACAAGGAATAAGAAAACTACCCGGGTCGCTCAATTTTGGAGGCATCTTACTCTTTTTCAAGATGGCCGAACATTCCTTATGGAGGAATGCGGCGGATACCTCATGGTACTTACCTTTCTTGGAGATTAGATCTTTGAGAAACTTCCCATAGTTAGGCATCCCTTGGAGCACTTCCGCGAGTGGCATGTTCACGCTAATCTGTTTAATCATGTTTGCAAATTTCTGATATTGACTAGAGAGCTTATCCTTGGTCAACGCTTTTGGGTAAGGAATTGGTGCTTTGTATTCCTTTAACGGCGGTGATTTAGTTATGATCTCCGGCGGATCATCTTCCTTTTTCTCTTCGTCAGGCGACTTTTCTAACTCGGGCTCTTCCTCTTTTTGCTCCTCATTAATAGGTACCTGCAAAACATTAGAAGAAACAATAGGAGAAGACTTCGGAGTCTCCTTGTTAATAACCAAACCACTTCGAGTGGTTATAGCATTCACGTGTTCATTCCTAGCCGGCATCTTGTTGTTGGGATTAGATTGTGTATTAGCTGGGAGAGCACCCGGCGGTCTCTTCGATAAAGATTGATCAATACGCCCCACATCTCGTTCCAAGTTCTGAATCGAAGCCTGCTGATTTCTAACTTGCTATTTTGTAGATTCCCCATCTTGCCTCAAAGCAGTGATACTTTCGTCCGTTTTCATAATAAACCCCCGTAGCAATTCCTCCAAAGGAGGCATCTTATTCTCTGGCTGCTGAACAGGTGGCATAGGCTACTGGAAATTCCTAGGTGGTGCTTGCTGATTTCTGTTATTAAACCCAGGCGGCCTGTACGGATATACCTTCTGATTGCCCTGATAAACCGGATTACCACTCTGATAATTGTTACCGCCCATGTTATTCGCCTGATTGAAAAACTGTCTCCCACCCGGAAATTCACTAAGAGCAAAATCACCCTTCTTAACGTAACCCAGATAATTAGCCTGTTCCTCCATTGATGCTTGATCACAATCTTTGGTAAGATGCGGTCCTTGGCATAATTCACAACCCACTTTCATAGTGTGCATCTCTTTAGTCATTGACTCCATCTGTCTCTTAAAAGTCGCAAGTTGAGCCTTAAATGCAGCAAGCTCGTCACTAGTTTCGGTACTAGCAACATAAGAAGAGCGAGAAAGATCTAATTCTTGATGCCAATCATACGAAAGCGTGGCAGTATCTGAGATGATTTCATAAGCGTCATCCGGAGTCTTTTTCATCAAAGAACCACCTGCAGCGATATCAAGTTCTTTCCTCGTCGGCACATTAACCCCTTTGTAGAAAATTTGGACCTTATTGAAGTTGTTCAACCCGTGTTGAGGACAATTACGTAACATTTTTCCGAATCGTGTCCAAGCATCATAAAGTGTCTCATGTGGCTTTTGAACAAAGTGATTAATTTCGCTCTGCAGTTGAGCGGCCTTTGCAGCTGGAAAGAAATGTTGCAAAAACTTATCTTCCATTGTAGCCCAACTATCAATTTCACCTTCAGGCAATGAGTCTAACCAATCCTTGGCGTCATCTTTCAAAGACCAAGGAAAAACCCTCAAATAGATAAATGTCTCCGTGATATTTGCAATCTTGAACAAGTTGCAAATGCTTTTGAAGGAACGAAGATGCTCGAATGCATCCTCCTTCGGTGTACCTCTGAATTGGCATTGGTGAGTTATCATATTAAGAATCTGTCCTTTGACCTCAAAATCTGTGGTGACTGGTGGTTGCCTGATAGCATGTCCTTACCAGCCCTTGTGGCTTTCATCAATGCTTCCATAATCTGTCCTGCTGCTCCTTCAGCCATGTTAACTTCTTCCTTAATATACTCAAAGTTCAGAATATAAAAAGGTAACTCAGCGAAATCCACGGCGATTTCCTGTTCTTCTTTAGCCTTGCTGCGTGTGTAGTAAACTCTAGACGGTTCCAGAGTTATTGGTACCTAACCTGCGATCACACCACAACAAAACCGCGCGTAAATCTAAACAAAAATAATAAAACAGAAAAAATAACGTTTGCAAGAATTGCTTCTCATAAAAGGATCGAATAATCAAAAGCTTAACCAAATTTCCAATAATTACACCGCTCCCCGGCAGCGGCGCCAAAAAGTTGATGTGTAATTTCGTACTCTAAATTATTAGCTAAATACCTATCGATTATCACACAATACAGGCAACTATAACCAGTTCGTGTAGTAATTAAACAAGTATTTGACCAATTCGTTCCACAGAGAGCAGGAAATTGAAAACTTGAACTATTAATTATTCTAATATTTAAAAGGGGGTTTTGTTGTAAAACTGATTAAACGCGAAAGTAAATTAAACTTAACTCAATAAGAAACAAAGGTATCCACTTAGCTACAATTCCCTAGGCTAGGATTGCTCGTTTAAACCCGTTAATTAAACAATTACAATGATGTGATACTGTATTTATCTGTCGATTCCTACAGTTTAAGAATAGCAACCTAAGTATAACTGTCGTTAACCTAGAGTTACTAACCAATTCACAATGGTATTACTCAAGATTATAATCTAACTTAGGTTGGTTTGGTGTCCCTTACAACCTCACAATTATTGCAACTAATTTCAAGCTCAACCACTATACGATTAATTTTATTATCGGTGTCCCTCATAAAATCTCACGTATTCCTAAATTATTCACGTTCAATAATCTAGTAAAAGCTATTAATCAATTTAACTGTCGTTAGTTAATCAATAACTTCCGTGATCTAACTATCAATAAGCTTTAATAACGGTGGATCTTAGCTAGACATAAACTTGTGTAATTTTAATTAATTGTTATTAACCAAAAGATCGCAATCCATCACCTAGGTTCATGCATCTAAGCGAATACTAAATATTTAGCTACTCATGGTAAAGCAAAGAACAAATAAATAAGAAGAACAATTAAACATAATCATTGAATTGAATGAAGAACAAATTAATAAAAGTAATTAAACTAACCAAGAATGATATTGTAGCTTAAACCCTTGTAAAATAATGAAGAAAGACAAAGAAATTCGTAACTAAAGTTGATGTAGGCTAAAGTTCGGAATAAAAACTGCATCCCCTAAATTGGGGTAAGATTCGTCTATTTATAGGAGTAAACAGAAATCTGGAACCGACACTGGTCGCGATCCGTTACATCCCTATCGCGATCCGCGACAACAACATCGCGATACGCGATAAACAGGACGCGACAAAGGTGATTGAAACGCGACAGAATGGTCAGAACGGCCCCTTTTCCATATCGCGTTCTGATGCACTTCATCACGTATCACGATGACCAAAACGCAATAAACCTCATCCTGAAGTGATGGAAACTGACTTTTTCACCTGGGGCACGTTTATCTTCAACTCTAACTTCGTTTTGGCTATATCTTCAATAAAATCAACAATAATAGGCCAACGGACCATATCTTGACACTTTCTTCATTTTGAACTCAAATAACTCGATATCTTAATCAAAGTTTTCAAAATACCAGCAAATGGAACAAGATAACACCCAAAATATATGTATGAAAATGGCGTTATCAATACCCAAGAAAAACCATCTGTTTTGGGTCAAAATTGCTGCTGTGTTATTGCTGTTTCTGCGAACCAAAACAGCCCAAGAAACTCGTGTTTGATCGTGATATTGCTGCTGAATCTGTTCCTGTTTTAGTTTTCATTCATCACCTTTTCTTGATCTTCACCTTTTAAAGGTATCCCTAAACCCTAACTAAATGTTTCCTATTAATTAATTTACTTTAAGTATCATAATTTAGTGTTATGTTTAATAAGAATAGGAATAATGATAATGAATATGATTAGTAAGTTAAGGTTGTTGAATTATGATTATGATTATGAATAAAATATGAACTAGTTTATGAATGTGATTAATAAGATTGAACTTGTTGAATTAAAAGTTTAGGTTAAGATGAACTTGTAATAAGGATAAAAGATTATAGATGATGCTTGTGATCAATAAGTTTAAGTAAGTTGAATAATGGTTAAAGATGTATGATCATAAATAATTATGCATGGAAGATTATTGATTATTGAGATTAAGTAGTTAAATATGTAAATAAAGATTAATGAGTTAGTGATGATTAATAAGAAAATGTTAATGGTTAATGATTTTATGTACATGAGTGAAGATTAGTAAATAATAATGATAATGATAAACATGCATGCATGCATGCTAACGTATGTATGTACATGTATACATTGTAGATATATGTGTGTGTGTGTGTGTATGCAAATATATACATATGTGTATATGTAATGATACGCATATCCGCAGGACTATGTGGATTGCGCATCCAAATCCCTAAACTGCACACAAACTGCCATGTAAGGCATATGGCACGGGTATAGCCGCACCTTATGCGCCTATACCATCTGATGCGAGTTTTGTTTACTTGCATAAGGGTCCAGTACAATCTAGAAGAATGTACGGTATAATCAATTCGGATTCTTTTCCTTAAATAACGAAAGTTAATTGGGATAAGATTGCATTTAATTAGGGAAGAGATTCTACCGAAACCGTAATTAATGAGCCTATAAATACATAGCTCATAAACCCTAAAATATACACATTCATTCGTTTACTCATACGTAAACCACAGCATACAAATCTTCATCGTACGAGGAAAGCTTCTTACGATCTTAAAGACTTTCAGGTATGTCTTGAACTATAAAACCTTCATGTCTTTGGGCCACTCAACCTCGTATGCTAGGTTGTTGGTGGACTCTCAAATCGGCCACCCTGTTGGAATCGAAACGATACCGATGTGGGTTATCCACGACTAAGTGTCGGAGGTCCGAATGTTGTTAGTCCTTAAACCCTATTATGCACTCAAGCGTAAGTTCACCTTGACCTCGTGAAAATATGCTTGATCATTTGGCACCATCCGTGGGACTGGTTACATGAACAAAAAGGAAATTCATATTGAATATATAATTCGTTTTTGTGTTTTCCATAAAATGTTTTTTGTTCACACTAATCGGTCAATTTCAGGTTATTCACCTAATTCAGATCAATGGCGGGAACAAAGGTTCGAAACCGACTTTTTAGACATTTACAGGTCAACGAACACCTGCACAAACATCAAAACAGGCATCTTTGGTAGAAGGGGAAAAGGTGTCAAAACCTCCTTCGACATAAGCTATCCTAACGGGCCGACAAGCGCCGAGACGAAAAAACGGTTCCTCCGACCACGGCAGGGACAGAAAGTGAATGGCTGCAGAGTGGTGGGGAAGATACGCCCCCAGCAGTAGAAACTAGCTATGTACGTTTCAAAGAAACGGAAAAGGGGCGTATGAAGTCTCCGGAAAAAATAAGTTTCGGATCTCCAGCCAACACTGACTATATACGCTCTAAAGAAACAGACGACGGGTATGAATCTCCGCCAATTAGTGTCAAGCTAATAGCAAAAACTACGTATGTAGGAACAATCTCAATTATCACAACGGTGGAACCAGAAACTTAAACATTGAGGGTTACCCCGGTAAGTGGGCAGGAAGAAATTAGAAGATTGGGTTTGAGAAACCTAGATGGTTGTATATTACAATAATGCCACTACAAGAAAAGATGACCTACGCAACACCCCAACTAAATGTGGGTGGGTTAACGCAAACTCAACATCAGGGTGACCAGGGGAGTGTGCCTTATAATCCGCTGGAACCAAGCAGCTTGAATAATTTTATTTCACAATTGCAGCAAGTTGCACCCCCGCACCTAGCGCAAACACTAAATGAGCCAGCGCGATTCCAGGAGCTTATGCAAAACTTGTTTGCAGTAATGCAAGGGCATAAAGCAAGGCAATCTCTAGAGGTGGCTCCCACTACAGAAAAATTCGCCGCACATATAGCGAATCAGCCGTTTCCTCAAGCACCTGTAATACCGCTAACATTAGGAAGTTACGACGGGTTGTCTGACCCTGATGATTTCCTACAAAGGTTTGAGGGAACGACAAGAACCCACAATTGGGGAGATGCGGTAGCATGTCACATGCTACCAATTGTGCTGCAAGGAGTGGCGCGGGAGTGGTTCAACAATTTAACTACCGGAAGCATAACAGGTTATGCAGACTTAAGATCCCGGTTCCTACTTACTTTTCATAGTCTGCGTGCACGAAGAAGAACGCATTTGGAATGCCATGACATAAAGAAAAAACACAAAGAATCCTTGGACGAGATTATTGATAGGTACACAAAGGAAGTGGATAAAATACCAGATCTACCAGAAAGCCAAAAGGTGTCAGGATTTATACACTGCCTTGATACAGAAAAGCACATGTCTTTGTGGCAGAGGTTGCGAGGGAAGGTTCCACAAACATTTGCGGAATCAATAAAGGAAGCACATGATTACATGCGGGTGCAAGAAGATATAACGCAAAATTGCGGAAAAAGCTACATGGGCAGAAATGATGAAGATGATTACCATATCAATCAGGGCAAGAGCTCTGGATCCGCAAAGAGGTATAATAATAATAGCCCTCACAAAGGCGAAAGTTTCAATAATAACAATAAGTATCGTCGGTACAACAACAGTAGAGGAGGTGGCAATTACAGAAGCAAGAGCGTCCACGACGATAATTATGCAATCATAAAAGACCTCAGCAAAACACCAAAGGAGATATTGGCAAATGAGTCAGTGTGTAAAACATTCGAAGCTCCAGCACCACTACCTGATTATGCAAAAAAGGACAAAACCAAATTTTGTGACTTTCATGACGATTTTGGTCACGAAACTAATAAGTGCAGGCAGTTAATCGAGAAGGTGGTTGCAGAACTGAAAAGGGGAAAGTTGCAGCATTTAAAGAAATCGGCTAAAGCAGCGGGCAATAAGTCAAGACAGGAGAAAGAATACACGTGGCAAAAGAAAAGCGAATCAAAAGTAGGAGAAGCAGAAAAAACCATAAATATGGTAATAGGTGAGAGCGTAATGATAGAAATGATAGAAGTCAAAGATTGGAAAAAAAATAATCTCATTTGAAGCAAGTGAAAGGCAGTGGTTCAACAAACCTGTGATAGTTAAAGGATACATCAAAAGTTGTAATCAGGAACTCAAGGGGTTGTGTGTAGACACTGGCTGCGACATAGATATCATGTATGAACGCTGCTATATGTCGCTACCTAGATCAGCCAAGTTGCAGCTAAAAAATAAAGCAGTTACTTTGTTTGATTTTGCTGGTGGACTGGTCCCATCATTAGGGACGGTTAGAGTTGGGTTAGAATTACGATACGATAACAATGGTAAAAAGAGAAGGGATGTTGAAATAGAATTTGCTATAGTCAAGTTGAAAGCTGAGCGTAACGCGCTATTAAGCAGGAACACCTTGCAAAAGCTAGGTGCCATACCATCCACAATACATGGCCTATTAAAATTCCCAACAAAGTGAGGAGTCGCAACTATAAAATCGGAAGTGGATAGGAAAGAAAGAGCGATAGAAAAAGGCATAAGGTGGGGATGCAAAGATGCAGAGTCAAGTAAACAGCGAATGGCTCAGATAATCGAAGAAACGCTATGATCACAGGTACGCAAATATTTTAATTCGATATTTTATGTTGCAAGTTTTTAGAAAAAACAAAAGCACCAATTTGCTTTTCAATCAAAGTTACTTACTTTAAAAAGTGTAAACAATTAAGATAGGCGCTTAATTACGTAATATGGGGGCATAAAACTGCATTGTAATTACCTGTTTTAAAGATATTATACACTATTATAAGATGCAGGGTTTGGAAAATCTTAGAAAAAGTGTTAAAATGAACAAGGAAATCAAAAGAAAACGTGGAAAAAAGATCCGCACCGGCATCATGGGTTTAACGAAAAACCACAATCTAAGGAACAAGAAAGAAGTAGCACATGCAAGGGTAGAAAGATTACCAAATGCCAAAGAAGGACAGCTTGTGATGCACAAGTAAAATGCTGGGGTGCGCGCACATATAAAGCCAAAAAACAGCTTGCGCACAGCGTCAAAAATCAGTACAGCTGTAAAGAATGATGCGCCCAAAGAGCTTGCTATAAAGCAAGGCGTGCGCACCCGAACATCTACTGACATCATTCAAACATGGTTGTCAGGAAGAGGTAAATTGCGTACATAAAATAACAGCAAAGTTACATATTTTACTCTAAGCCAAATTGAAATTTATTTTCATACATTATATCGACAGGAGGTTCATGGCGTTTAAAACAACGACAATCGAGTGATTGGTGGGATAAACATGATACCAACGAAAAACCTCTGAAGATTGTTCTTGAAAAGATTGAGGCAAGTGAAAGAGAGTCAAAAGGAAAAATGCCACGAAAGTAACATTGGGTTAAAATACAAAGTAACGATGGCACTGCCAGGTTAATAGCGGTAAGGAAAAAGAATAATAAAAATCCAAGAAATAATTGCGTGGTGAATGACCCAGATAATATGGTTACTGGGAAATGCAACAAAAAGGGGCACAAGGGCTTGAAAGTAAACTGAAAGGATGCGCCTTGCATGCGTAAAAATAAACGGCGCAAAAAAGCAAAAAATAGCAACAGTAGGATTGATCACCCAGACATCTGTTGAAATTTTGTTATGTTTCTATTTCTGTCATTTGAATTATTTTTCATAATAAATTGAATCATGCAATTTAAGCCCATAATTTGTACACTTTTACATTTTGATTAATTGCATGCCCCTTAAGCTGCACAGGGACACACTCCGAGTCTCAAGTGACATAGTTTAGTTTGGTTACTAATACTATTTTTAATGGTAATAGTAGTAAAACATTGGTTTGTTTCAAACGCTTGTATACCGCGCAAGACGGAGACTTGCAAAGTCATGACTATAAAATACAAGTTTGGTTACTCGTTAGTATCACGGACATTGGATTGTTCTGAAGACTCTTGAAATAAGCATTGGGTTGCTAATATAGACGGATTTGATATTGGTTTATCAATGCGTACAAATAATTTTAAACTCAAGAGTATAATTTGTATAAGTATTGGTTTGCTTTGATAAGATGTAAGAATAAAAGGATCATGCGTATATAGAAGGGTCGCTCCCGTCATATACGAATGACATTTATTCATATGTTATAATGCGTATACAAGTGCAAATAAACCGCTTATAAATTTGCAAACAAGTATAAAAGCATATAGCAAAATATATTAAAATATTCATACGAAAAGTTTAACGATAAGTAGAATAATACTTATATCAAAAGGCCTTTAATAAACAGAAAATCTCTTATACTGCAACATCGTATAAGAAATGGTAGATACCTAAAAAGGATAAAATTCTACTCTTACGCATGTCGTTTAATATAATTATCTCCTACTAATATACTAGGAGTGGCTTAATTGGAACGGTACCCTACACTAAGGAGAATATACAATCCTCGCCCACAGCGATCAGACGTATATCCCGCTTTTAAAACAAAAAAATGTAAATATAGATATAGGGATGCGAAACCCTTAAACTACCGGGCCCATCCATCGCTGGTGAAAAACAACAATCATCGCCCCTCCAACCCAAACTGCTTGCCAACCTACGCAAGTGCATCATTAACCACTTGACGGGATGAAAAGCTCCCATTTTCAGCCAATTCCTCCAAACGAGCAATCCTTAAATTTGCTAAAGCCGCACAGGTCTCAGTGCACTTTCGGTCAGCATCCTCCATAAGTTCATCCAAAATTGGTGTCGGAATAATATCCGGTACAGTAAGATTTGACTTCACAATATCCCAAAAGCGTGATCGCTCATAAGCACGTGTAGCAACTATAGCCAGGATATGCTTTGCAATCTCAGGAAGACCAGATCTTAAGGTCGAATATTCAGTTTTGAGGCATGAGCATTCAGTTTGGAGGCTTGAGAATTTGGCCTTCAGATCATCACGCTCACTAATAACTGTTTGGTGCTCCGCGTTCAGCTCCTCGAGATGCTTTTTAAACTGGCAATTCTCAGATGATGCACTACCAAGTTGTAGGGACAGATGATTCACTTGAGACTCAAGATCAGTACGAACAGTTTCTGAATGCTTAATTTCATTCAATAAACGCTGGCACTCACCCTCAAGATGAGTATAACTATCCTCCACCTTTAAACGGGCAGAAACCTCCTGATGAAGTTGTTCAGATATCCGTTGTTTCTCAGCATCAAGCTTGGCATACTCCCTTTGCTCACGCGACATATGTTTATGACCAAGAATTATGGAATTGGATTTCTGTTTCAGGCGGCTAATATCTTTGGCAAGATTGAACATCGTGGCCTGCGTATCAATAAAAAGATCTTGCTCAGGAGAAAGATGCTCAAACTTCGCAGCAAGAGTGGAAGGAGCGTATGCACCAAGATGCGTAAACTGCTGAGTAAAAGTGGGGACAGATATCTTAAAAAACTCCTCAAAATAATCCAGATCCATGTCAGGGGATAAAGAAAAGCTGGTCAGAATGTTGAGTCGAGCACGCTTGTTGCGGCTAGTATCAATTGAAGGGGCATCCAAATACAGGTCGGTGCACCTTTGGAATGGTGGAAGCTTGCCGGAAAGATTCGGGTCCACAGTGGATTTACGAAGAACGGGAGAATTTGGAACAATTTGGGATGCTTGGGTTTCTGGAGCAGGGGCACGGTTGACAGATTGCACCTCTTGGTCAATTTTAATCGGATTGCTAATATCTGCAACATAAGGAATTAGGATAAATATATATATAATAATAATAAATACATAATAAAAATGTTCTTAAATAGAGCATAAGGGACGCTTACCTATAATTGTCCTTTTTCCGACCGCTTTCGAAGTTTCAACAACAGGGGACCGCTGAATTTCAACGAAGGAAGACACATCGGTTTATCTCACTTGACGCAGACTAGTTGTCCTGCGCTTCGAGGTTGCAGGGGTTGCTGGATTAGTTGGCGCATTGATAATTTCTGGTTGAACATCGGAGACAGCATCATGCAGATCTTTCTGTCCATAAGCAATGCCATCGGACGTCTTTAACATCATAAACTCATTTAAATCCATATCTGCAAATACACGAGTACATATAAGTATGAGAAAAAAGGAATTAAACATACACCCAAGGTAATGCAAGTAAAAAAGGGATATACCCTTCTTGTTTTTAATTATAACAGGATGCTTATCAGAATGCGTCCAGTGGGTTGAAATGCAGTCAAGACTAAGGGGACATTGGGATAAACGCGAGATGGAAGTTGAAGATTTAGGCAAGACTTATAAAATTTGTCTTCCTCGGGAAGAATCGGCAGAGGTTTGTTTTTCTCCCCCTTCTTGCCAGAATACCAGACAAGAATGCTATTAAAATCTTCAGAAACGCAAGTAGCTTTAACAAAGAAAAATGATTTTTTCCACGCCCCCTTCACACCTTGTTTTGGGGTAACACAAAACTTGGCAACGTTATCAAAAGAATACCAGCTCTCATCACTCATGGAGGCACGAAACAGATTGGTAAAAATAGATAAAGATAGCTTATGACCATTGGCACGACACCACATCTCAAAAACAGAAATGCGATTGGCACCATAAGGGTGAAGTTGGCTAATACCGATTGAGTAGTGGCGAAGCACTTCCATGAAAAAAGGGGTTGGAGGAATACGGGTGTTACCAAGCTCCATAACCTTGTCATAAACGGCAATCATCAGCTCCGGTGGTTCGTTAGCCCGTTGGACGCTTAAAGGGGCAATCGGAGAATATTGATCGATTGGGGGATATTGTTGCACGATTCGGCTAATCTCAGATTCAGTAATCGACGACTCTATATCCTTGACGTTCTTGTCAGACGACATGGTAGATCGAAGCAAGCTTTAAAAACGTAAATAAAAGAAAGAAGGAAAGAAAGCACGGACCTTCGAATAACTGAATACGAATGAAAAAGTAAATAGCTGCCGAAAAAAGAGCAAAATTTGAAATAGAGAAGAGCGTGTGAAACCAAAAAGGGTAATTTGGCTATTTATAGGCAAGTATAAATGAAAATGACACGGGCAATTCTTAAACCGTACACGTGTAACAATCTACGTGAATTAACAATCGGCGTACAATAGCAACTCTAGGCAGTTGCATACACTGTCATCATTATCCCTAGGGTAAATAATGACAGTTGTCACCTCAGGTATAGGAATTACAGTCGAAAGGACGATTTTTCAAATATACGAATATTTAGCATTTAATGCAAACGATGGTTGATTACACATACACGCATATAATGTCCTATGTGTATCGCCAATACGTTTAAATACACAGTCCTATGATCCGAGGTAATCATTGGGAATTATTCGGTGCTCTTATTTTATTTTAAATTAGTTCGACGCTATACACTCATTGGCATTGTATATAACATCGAACTGGGGGGACTTAATGATACGCATATCCGCAGGACTATGCGGATTGCGCATCCAAATCCCTAAACCGCACACAAACTGCCATGTAAGGCATATGGCACGGGTATAGCCGCACCTTATGCGCCTATACCATCTGATGCGAGTTTCGTATACTTGCATAGGGGTCCAGTACATTCTAGAAGAATATACGGTATAATCAATTCGGATTATTTTCCTTAAATAACGAAAGTTAGTTGGGATAAGATTGCATTTAATTAGAGAAGAGATTCTACAGAAACCCTAATTCATGAGCCTATAAATACATAACTTATAAACCCTAAAATATACACATTCATTCGTTTACTCATACGTAAACCACAGCATACAAATCTTCATCGTAGGAGAAAAGCTTCTTAAGATCTTAAAGACTTTCAGGTATGTCTCGAACTATAAAATCTTCATGTCTTTAGGCCACTCAACCTCGTATGCTAGGTTGTTGGTGGAATCTCAAATCGGCCACCCTGTCGGAATCGAAATGATACCGATGTGGGTTATCCACGACTAAGTGTCGGAGGTCCGAATGTTGTTAGTCCTTAAACCCTATTATGCACTCAAACGTAAGTTCACCTTGACCTCGTGAAAATATGCTTGATCAATATGTATGTGTACATATGTATGTATATGTACGGGTGTGTGTATGTATACATTTGTATGTATGTTATGTTAGTAAAACATAAAAAGTAAAGTAGTATTATGTATATATATGTACCACCTTTACCCTAATGTATATGTAACACATACATAAAATATATACATATATAGTATAGTTATAAACATATACATAATATAATAATAAAGATTATATGTATATGTAACATGTAGATATGGATATAGATATATAACCCATGTATTAATAAGATTACTTAATAGTTGATTAATTAAAGAATAATACTATTAATATTATTATAACTTATAAACCTAACTATATAGTAACACCATAAATTACACTAAGTATATTATCACATATATATATATATATATATATATATATATATATATATATATATATATATATATATATATATATATATATATAATTAATAAGTATATTAATAATTTGTTATGTGTATACACCTATAACGTGAAGGTTATAATTAAAGATAACGTAAAAAGACTACAAACATCACCGCTACTTGTGGCCTAGGGTGGTCCTTGTTGCCTTATGGGAACCGCTTGTGGATTTCGAATGCCATGACTTAGATTCTGGTCAAGAATTCTGGGCACCTGGTAACGACAGATCATTCGAGTGACTTGCATGATAGCAACGAAGTTTAGGCGAGAATTCAGTAGCCTTTCGTTTCTTTCCTCTTTCAAACTTGTATTTCGTAATTTCCTGTATTTCTTCCTCCTCAGGATCACTTTCCGGTTCCTCTTCAATTGATTCATCCGAAAATTGTGAGTCTTCCCCAAAGGTGTCGTTTTCATCATCCGATAGGTTAATGACTGGAACACCATCTGAAGATTCTGGTTCGGAGTCACTGAATGTGATAACAAGTTCTAAGCCAGACATCTATTACATAACAACTAGCAAATTAGTACCACATAATATTTACATATTAATTTTTAACCAACAAGGATAAGCAATAGTTTTCGAAATCAAACACGGTCAAAGTCTAGACTCATAAAACATCCTAACAAACTCGATAAGACACACTAATACAAATTTTCTGGTTCTCTAAGACCAACGCTCTGATACCACATGTCATAACCCGACCTTAACCATAAGGACGAAATACAATAACATATGATTTCATCGCGAGGTATTGACCTCTATATGCGACGTTTTTCAAAAACTGCATTCGTTTTTACAATACAAACCATAACTTTTATTACAAACACAAGGTTTAAACAACATAATAATGATTATCGTTTAGCGATAATCTTAGCCTTACAAACTTTACATGTGATGATAACAACACGATTTCCAACATATTTTACATTACAAATTCTCCGATATGCAGTTTTATTTTTGACACAAATATGCATACTCAAGATCTTGCTTAAATTCAACATATTGCCGCGGAAGCTTTTAGTTATCACCTGAGAATAAACATGCTTAAAACGTCAACATAAAGTTGGTGAGATATAGGTTTAATGCCGGCAGCGTTATAAATATAGACCACAAGATTTCATATATAAATGTTTTAATAAAAAATATTCTAAGTTGTTGAGCACTTGATAACCATACTTAACATTTAATCAACATCGCATATTCCCTTTATTATGAAATCTTACTACACCGTACCAAGTGTAGTCACCAAAACGAAGTACTGTGCAACCGTTGAATACTGGTCGTCTAGTCCGGTTGGGGTTGTCAGGCCCGATAGATCTATCAATAGGATTCGCGTTTACAATACCTCATGTAAATAATAGTTACCAAGTTACAGGGAAGTATGCCAGTGGTACAACTCAATGTAGAATATATATTTTTAATCACTTGTGTCCATAACGTAAATCATAAAATTCATGTATTCTCATCCCGAAATATTTAGAGTTTAAAAGTGGGACTATATACTCACTTTTGCCTTGAAGGTATTTAACACGACTTGGTCTCCGATAGATATCACGAACCTAACCATATATATAATATATCAACATATTTTCTTTTTAAGTAATCGTTACATATATATATATATACTTTTAATACTTTTAATATTTTCTTAGTCCGTAGTTAGCAGTCCGATATTAGTGGTCCACAATTAGTTGCTTAAATAAAATAAATAAAGACCCCATCGTATTCGTATTGATCAGAATTAATCTCGACCCATGGTACCATGTTGTCAAATGACGTGTTGCGTACATAAAGTACCGTGTTGTCAAATGACGTGTTGCGTACAATCATGAAGTCTTATGATTAATCTTCTCGTGTTGTTTACGGGTGGTCCTGAAATATATAAAATCAAATCATAAGTAATTATATATAAAATATCATATTAATTAGGAAAGATATGATTAATTTACTTTTTCTCCAATTATTTTCGTAGCTAAACTAGCTTCGGATACCCAATCTAGTTTTAGTCGTAGTTTCTTCATTACAACTCCGTTTTTGTTGGTTCAACTTGCCACTTCCTTGGATCGAGTCAAATTTTAAGAATATGAACTGATAATACCTTAGTTTGTATTCAAAATCACAGGTTTTAGGTGAAACTTATGAAAGTGATCATTTTCCATCATAAAAACAACATTTAATGATCATTTTTCTAAAAATACTTACACTTTGAGTTAAACCGTGAAATTTTTATGTGTTAACATATTCATAATAAATACCATTTTTCCAGAACATGAACTTCCAATTCAAAGTTCAAGATGGTTTTTAATTATCCAACCCAAAACAGCCCCCGGTTGCACTCCGACGACGTAGATTCAGTTTTTAAGGTGTTCTTTGTAAAACCAAGTTATATCTTGTTAAGTTAGCATATCATTATGATATATTACAGGTCTTGAAGTGTTTTAAAAGTTAAGTTAGAAGGATCTATTTAGTTTGCAAACAAGTTTGAAATCATTCAAACTATGTTCTTGTTGTTAAAATTTTACAACATAAAATAAGATAGCTATATAATTATGAATCGAACAAGATTATGAACAAGGTTACTACCTCAAGTTACTTGGACAAAGTTACTGTAAGAGATTAGAAAAAATCTTGGAATCAAAGAGTGGTGGAGTTAGATCAAAAGGTTGAAAGTAAACTTCTTCAAATGGGTGGTTATTTTGATATGTTCTTGAAAGAGTTTTCTTATGGTGTTTAAGGCTTGTAATTGAAGCTAAATGATGGGGAAAATGCTTGGAGATGATCAAGTATGAAGTTAGGAGTATTTTGAGAGAGAAATGAGGGTGTAGGTATGAGAAAATGGAGTGAAGAAATGGTGTTCATTCATAAAAACGTTTTTAGTTTATAAAGAAAGAAAAGGATTCCTAATTTTGTTTTCTTACTAATAATTCATGCTACTTGACAAATCCTAGTTACCTCATATCTAGGGCAGTAATAATGTTGATTAGGATGTTGATTTGATGTGTATATACCAATAGTAAATACATATAGAAGCTGGGTATGATACGGGTACATATACCCTAGATATACGTATATAAATCTTGAGGAAACGGAACGAGAATTCAAATATAGCTATCTTTTGTGAATATACTTATATTGTTTTATGTATTTAAGTCCTTAAAAAGTGATTAAGTACATTATATATACGATACATGTATAAGCATTATAGGTTATAAGTATATATATCAAAGAATGTTACGTATAGTTATCGTTTTGAAAACTTAAGTTAGTAGTTTCAAAATATACTTATAACTCATTGTCATTAGTACACAATGAGATGTTAAACCATCCTTAGATCATGTTAAATATATATAAATACATTTATATACACAAACGTATAATTATCGTATGTTATATAGTTCGTGATATCATCGGTCAAATTGGACGGTCAAATGTTGTGTAAAACTCTTTTCAAAAACACAAGTCTCAAAAATTTGGATTGCTTATCATGTTGGTATGGTTTAATTTATGTAAATATTAATCTCATAAGTATAAAATGATCGGAAAAATCCGGGTCGTTACAGTACCTACTCGTTAAATAAATTTCGTCCCGAAATTTTAAAGTTGTACCTATTTTGCGTTCTCGGGAAACAAATGTGGGTACTTTTGTTTCATCTGATCCTCTCGTTCCCAAGTAAACTCAGGACCCCTTCAAGCATTCCAATGAACCTTAACGATTGGTATGTTGCTCTGCTTGAGCCGTTTAACTTCACGGTCCATGATTTCGACTGGTTCTTCTATGAATTGTTGTTTCTCGTCGACTTGGATTTCTTCAAGAGGAATGGTGAGATCTTCCTTTGCAAGAAATTTCTTGAGGATTGAGACGTGAAATGAATTATGTACTTCGGCGAGTTGTTGTGGTAACTCGAGTCGATAAGCTACCGGTCCGATGCGTTCGATGATCTTGAACGGGCCTACATACCTTGGGTTCAGTTTACCTCTTTTTCCAAAACGTATTACACCTTTCCAAGGTGACACCTTTAGCATAACCATGTCACCGATCTGAAACTCTAATGGTTTCCTTCGAACATCGGCGTAGCTCTTTTGGCGACTACGGGCTGTTTTCAATCTCTCCTTGATTTTTACTATCTTCTCAGTCGTTTCGTGTATGATCTCGGGACCAGTTAATTGTCGATCTCCTACTTCATTCCAACAGATAGGGGATCTACACTTCCTTCCAAACAGTGCTTCGAATGGTGCAGCTTTAATGCTCGCATGGTAACTATTATTATACTAGAATTCTGCTAATGGTAGATATTTATCCCATCCGTTTCCAAAATCGATCACACATGCCCTGAGCATGTCTTCAAGAGTCTGAATTGTTCTTTCACTTTGCCCGTCAGTTTGCGGATGATATGCGGTACTCATATCCAAACGAGTTCCTAGAGCCTCCTGTAGTGATTGCCAGAACTTTGATGTAAATCTACTATCACGAACGGATATAATGGAAATAGGTATTCCATGCCTTGAAACAATTTCCTTTATGTATAATAGTAATAGTTTCTCCATTCTATCCGTTTCCTTTATAGGCAAGAAATGTGCAGATTTGGTGAGACGATCAACTATTACCCAAATGGTGTCATAACACCAGGCAGTCTTAGGTAACTTTGTGATAAAATTCATGATAATACCATCCCATTTCTATTCTAGGATTTCTGGTTGTTGAAGTAACCCTGACGGCTTCTGGTGTTCTACTTTGACTTTGGAACAAGTTAAACATTCCCCAACATATGTTGCAACATCTGTCTTTAAATTAGGCCACCAATAATGCATCTTAAGATCTTGATACATCTTTCCAACTCCAGGATGTATCGAGTATCTTGTCTTATGTGCCTCGTTCAATATCAACTTCCTTAATCCACCCAACTTTGGTACCCAAATACGGTTTGAAAAATATCGAATTCCGTCTTCCCGTATAACAAGTTGCTTCTCATACTTCTTCATTATTTCATTTCCTATGTTTTCTTTAGTAAGAGCTTCTCGTTGAGCCTCTTTGATTTGTGAGTTGAGATTCATGCGAATTTTTATGTTCATTGCTCGTACTCGAATTGGTTCCCGTTCCTTTCTGCTTAGAGCGTCGGCCACTACATTCGCTTTCCCGGGATGATAGCGAATCTCACAATCATAGTCGTTTATCAGCTCGACCCACCTACGTTGCCTCATGTTCAGCTGTTTCTGATCAAAAATATGTTGAAGGCTTTTATGATCAGTAAACACAGTGCATTTAACTCCATATAAATAGTGTCTCCATATCTTCAATGCAAACACTACTGCCCCCAATTCTAGATCATGCGTCGTGTAATTCCGTTCGTGAATCTTCAATTGTCGAGATGCGTATGCTATAACTTTCTTCTGTTGCATAAGGACGCAACCAAAACCTTGTCGCGAAGCGTCACAATATATCTCAAAATCATCGTTCCCTTCAGGTAACGATAAAATAGGTGCTGTAGTCAACTTCTTCTTCAGTAATTGAAATGCACTCTCCTGCTCAGAAGTCCATTCGTACTTCTTCCCTTTTTGCGTTAATGCTGCTAATGGTTTAGCTATTCGGGAAAAATCTTGAATAAACCTTCTATAATAACCGGCTAAACCCAAAAATTGGCGTATCTGCGTTGGTGTCTTAGGAGTCTCCCATTTTTCAATGGCCTCAATTTTAGCTGGATCAACCTGAATTCCTTTGCTACTAACAACGTGGCCAAGAAATTGCACTTCTTTCAACCAAAATGCACACTTAGAAAATTTGGCGTATAACTGTTCTTTTCTTAACAATTCTAATACCAACCTTAAATGCTGCTCATGCTCTTGCTCACTCTTGGAATAGATAAGAATATCGTCAATGAAAACGATAACAAACTTATCTAAATACGGACTACAAACTCGATTCATGAGGTCCATGAATACAGCTGGTACATTCGTTAATCCAAACGGCATGACCAAAAATTCGTAATGACCGTAGCGTGTCCGAAAAGCAGTTTTCGGAATATCTTCTTCTTTGACACGTAGTTGATGATAGCCCGATCTTAGGTCGATTTTCGAGTACACACATGATCCTTGCAGCTAATCAAATAAGTCATCAATTCTCGGTAGTGGATACTGATTCTTGATAGTTAACTTATTTAATTCACGATAATCTATACACATCCTAAAAGATCCATCTTTCTTTTTAACAAATAAAATTGGAGCTCCCCACGGTGAAGTACTTGGTCGTATGAATCCTCGGTCCAGTAATTCTTTTAACTGACTCTGAAGTTCTTTTAACTCGGATGGTGCAAGTCTATATGGAGCACGAGCAACCGGTGCAGCTCCTGGTACAAGATCTATTTGAAATTCTACAGACCTGAAAGGAGGTAGTCCCGGTAATTCTTCCGAAATACATCGGGAAAGTCTCTTACTACATTTACATCACTAATATTCTTCTCCTTTTCTTCAACTTTCTTTACATGTGCTAGGATGGCATAACATCCCTTTTCTAAACACTTTCGAGCTTTCAAATAGCTAATGAGATTTAGGTTTGGGTTACCTTTATCTCCGTAAATCATTATCATTGATTTATCCTTTCGAGGAATACGAATTGCCTTTTCAGCACACACCACTTCGACTCCTACTTTGGACATCCAGTCCATGCCGATAATTATGTCAAAACTTCCTAATTCTATGGGTATCAAATCAATCTTAAATGTTTCTCCGGCTAAATTTATTTTACAATCACGGTAAATTTTATCGTCTTTAATTAGTTTACCATTAGCTAACTCAATCATGTACTTAGCATCTAGAGGTAATGATGAACAATTCAATTTAGCGTAAAAGTCTCTACACACGTAACTTCTATAGGCACCAGTATCAAATATAATAGATGCTGATAAGTTATTAATGATAAACGTACCCGTAACCAGCTCCGGGTCTTCATACGCCTCTCTAGCATTAATAATAAATGCTCTTCCACGTGCAGATCCGTTATTCTTCTCTGGATTCGGGCACTGACTCTTATAATGACCCTGTTTCCCACACCCATAACAGGTAACAGTGGCCAAGGCAGTTCTATTTGCATTGGTGGCAGGAGTCTTGGTGCCATTTGTATTTGTAACAGGAATCCGACAATCTTCAGAAAGATGACCCCTTCGATTACAATTATCGCACACCACATTACAATAACCAGAGTGATGTTTGTGGCATCTGTTACATAAAGGATTTCGTCCTTTGTAACCTGAGCTAGAACCACTACCCACACCTTGCGTGGTTTCTTGTTTCTTGTTGGATTGTTGATTACCTTCCCACTTTCTTTTGTTTTCTGATGTCTTGACATCGTTGTTCTTATCTAGAATAATATGATCCATCAACTCGTTTGCCATGGTGATGGCTTCGTGAATAGTCTTGGGTTTCGATGCTGTAACATTTGCTTTGACATTTTTAGGCAAACCATCTTTGTACAGTTCTATCTTCCGTTCTTCGGTTGGTACCAATTCGGGACATAGCAAAGCTAATTCTATGAATCGCTGATTATAGTTGGTGAGTTCAGTACCAACAACTTTCAGGCTTCGTAATTCAGCTTCCAACTTCCTAACCTCGTTCCTTGGACAATACTCGTTGATTAGCATTGTTTTGAATTCTTCCCAGGGAGTATCATAAGCTACATCTCCTCCTACGGCCTTCACATAGTTTTTCCACCACGTGAGTGCACTATCTTGTAAGGTGCACGATGCATACTTGGTCATGTCCTTCTCAATACAACCATTGATTTTAAACACAGACTCAATCTTTTCGATCCACCGGGTTAAACCGACCGGTCCTTCTGTTCCACTGAATGATGAGGGCTAGCAACCTTGAAAAGTTTTGTAAGTACATCCCACACGAGGATTTGGGTTAACTGCAGCACCTCTCGCAGCCTCAACCCATAACATTCTGTCGTCCACTCGCTGATTGATGAGTTCCTCGATTTCTTGTTCCGTCATTCGGTTCAATCGCGCCATAATCTTCAATAAGAATGAGAAAAATAATTATTCACATGGAATATTTTAGATGTAGTATGTATTTACAGTACACCGTAGCTTATTAATAATATGAACCAGTTATTATTATAAAAGCCTTTTCTTCTTATTAGCGTTTTATAATTATATCTAGGGTAGTACCTACCCGTTAAAGTTCATATTTAATAGCTTAGTACAGAAATTAATTACTACCATCCAAATAATACTCAACCATGGAAAATTATTGCATTTCACACTTCACTATTTTACATATGCTTATCTTACATCAAACATTAAGCAAACCACACTAGTAATATTATACAAAACGTTATATGATCCCATGGTTTAAAACAACAGCGCATCATTTAACCCAAAACGTTTGTGTTCAAAGATATCGCTTATAGGTTATCTTGACTGTCTCCCTGCGTTTTGGCTGAGGGGCTGAAGAACTAGATGCCGGGATAGAACTAATAAGAATAGCGGGAATAGGGGTGGAAGTGTCTGGTGGAGTTGGTGCCACAACATCCTCACTAAACTTGGGATTTGGATTTTCCAATTCAGTAGCCTTTCGTTTCTTTCCTCTTTCAAACTTGTCTTTCGTAATTTCCTGTATTTCTTCCTCCTCAGGATCACTTTCCGGTTCCTCTTCAATTGATTCATCCGAAAATTGTGAGTCTTCCCCAAAGGTGTCGTTTTCATCATCCGATAGGTTAATGACTGGAACACCATCTGAAGATTCTGGTTCGGAGTCGCTGAATGTGATAACAAGTTCTAAGCCAGACATCTATTACATAACAACTAGCAAATTAGTACCACATAATATTTACATATTAATTTTTAACCAACAAGGATAAGCAATAGTTTTCGAAATCAAACACGGTCAAAGTCCAGACTCACTAATGCATCCTAACAAACTCGATAAGACACACTAATGCAAATTTTCTGGTTCTCTAAGACCAACGCTCTGATACCACATGTCATAACCCGACCTTAACCATAAGGACGAAATACAATAACATATGATTTCATCGCGAGGTATTGACCTCTATATGCGACGTTTTTCAAAAACTGCATTCGTTTTTACAATACAAACCATAACTTTTATTACAAACACAAGGTTTAAACAACATAATAATGATTATCGTTTAGCGATAATCTTAGCCTTACAAACTTTACATGTGATGATAACAACACGATTTCCAACATATTTTACATTACAAATTCTCCGATATGCAGTTTTATTTTTGACACAAAAATGCATACTCAAGATCTTGCTTAAATTCAACATGTTGCAGCGGAAGCTTTTAGTTATCACCTGAGAATAAACATGCTTAAAACGTCAACATAAAGTTGGTGAGATATAGGTTTAATGCCGGCAGCGTTATAAATATAGACCACAAGATTTCATATATAAACGTTTAAATAAAAAATATTCTAAGTTGTTGAGCACTTGATAACCATACTTAACATTTAATCAACATCGCATATTCTCTTTATTATGAAATCTTACTACACCGTACCAAGTGTAGTCACCAAAACGAAGTACTGTGCAACCGTTGAATACAGGTCGTCCAGTCCGGTTGGGGTTGTCAGGCCCGATAGATCTATCAACAGGATTCGCGTTTACAATACCTCATGTAAATAATAATTACCAAGTTACAGGGAAGTATGCCAGTGGTACAACTCAACATAGAATATATATTTTTAATCACTTGTGTCCATAACGTAAATCATAAAATGCATGTATTCTCATCCCGAAATATTTAGAGTTTAAAAGTGGGACTATGTACTCACTTTTGCCTTGAAGGTATTTAACACGACTTGGTCTCCGATAGATATCACGAACCTAACCATATATATAATATATCAACATATTTTCTTTTTAAGTAATCGTAACATATATATATATATATACTTTTAATATTTTCTTAGTCCGTAGTTAGCAGTCCGATATTAGTGGTCCACAATTAGTTGCTTAAATAAAATAAATAAAGACCCCATCGTATTCGTATTGATCAGAATTAATCTCGACCCATGGTACCATGTTGTCAAATGATGTGTTGCGTACATAAAGTACCATGTTGTCAAATGACGTGTTGCGTACAATCATGAAGTCTTATGATTAATCTTCTCGTGTTGTTTACGGGTGGTCCTGAAATATATAAAATCAAATCATAAGTAATTATATATAAAATATCATATTAATTAGGAAAGATATGATTAATTTACTTTTTCTCCAATTATTTTCGTAGCTAAACTAGCTTTGGATACCCAATCTTGTTTTAGTCGTAGTTTCTTCATTACAACTCCGTTTTTGTTGGTTCAACTTGTCACTTCCTTGGATCGAGTCAAATTTTAAGAATATGAACTGATAATACCTTAGTTTGTATTTGAAATCACAGGTTATAGGTCAAACTTTGGTGAAACTTATGAAAGTGATCATCTTCCATCATAAAAACAACATTTAATGATCATTTTTCTAAAAATACTTACACTTTGAGTTAAACCAAGAAATTTTTATGTGTTAACATATTCATAAGAAATACCATTTTTCCAGAACATGAACTTCCAATTCAAAGTTCAAGATGGTTTTTAATTATCCAACCCAAAACAGCCCCCGGTTGCACTCCGACGACGTAGATTCAGTTTTTAAGGTGTTCTTTGTAAAACCAAGTTATATCTTGTTAAGTTAGCATATCATTATGATATATTACAGGTCTTGAAGTGTTTTAAAAGTTAAGTTAGAAGGATCTATTTAGTTTGCAAACAAGTTTGAAATCATTCAAACTATGTTCTTGTTGTTAAAATTTTACAACATAAAATAAGATAGCTATATAATTATGAATCGAACAAGATTATGAACAAGGTTACTACCTCAAGTTACTTGGAAAAAGTTACTCTAAGAGATAAGAAAAAATCTTAGAATCAAAGAGTGGTGGAGTTAGATCAAAAGGTTGGAAGTAAACTTCTTCAAATGGGTGGTTATTTTGATATGTTCTTGAAAGAGTTTTCTTATGGTGTTTAAGGCTTGTAATTGAAGCTAAATGATGGGGAAAATGCTTGGAGATGATCAAGTATGAAGTTAGGAGTATTTTGAGAGAGAAATGAGGGTGTAGGAATGAGAAAATGGAGTGAAGAAATGGTGTTCATTCATAAAAACGTTTTTAGTTTATAAAGAAAGAAAAGGATTCCTAAGTTTGTTTTCTTACTAATAATTCATGCTACTTGAAAAATCCTAGTTACCTCATATCTAGGGCAGTAATAATGTTGATTAGGATATTGATTTGATGTGTATATACCAATAGTAAATACATATAGAAGCTGGGTATGATACGGGTACATATACCCTAGATATACGTATATAAATCTTGAGGAAACGGAATGTGAATTCAAATATAGCTATCTTTTGTGAATATACTTATATTGTTTTATGTATTTAAGTCCTTAAAAGTGATTAAGTACATTATATATACGATACATGTATAAGCATTATAGGTTATAAGTATATATATCAAAGAATGTTACGTATAGTTATCGTTTTGAAAACTTAAGTTAGTAGTTTCAAAATATACTTATAACTCATTGTCATTAGTACACAATGAGATATTAAACCATCCTTAGATCATGTTAAATATATATAAATACATATATATACACAAACGTATAATTATCGTATGTTATATAGTTCGTGATATCATCGGTCAAATTGGACGGTCAAATGTTGTGTAAAACTCTTTTCAAAAACACAAGTCTCAACAATTTGGATTGCTTATCATGTTGGTATGGTTTAATTTATGTAAATATTAATCTCATAAGTATAAAATGATCGGAAAAATCCGGGTTGTTACAATAAATCTTGGGGTGAGACACATGCCTGTATTTTAAATTATTTACAATTTAGACACAAGTGCCTAAACTTTTTGATATGCAACTTCATGAGACTATTGTTAACTTGTATTGATTATATCTTTACATGCAAATCCCTGCCATAATATCGTTAATTACTGAAATTGGAATTTTGCAACCTTAATTATTGTGAGTAGGCCTATTGAGAGTGACGTCTCTACCCATTGGCGTGATCGTCAAGGGGGTACAAAATAATGATTGCCGACACTCGTACAGTGTCAGGGGTTAACGTTTAGTTCGATATTATAACTCATGGCATATTGAATATTTTGATGTTTTGAACTATATCTTGTGGTCTAAAACTTATTATGATTGTTAAACCAATGATGTTCACTCAACTATTGTGTTGACATTTTAAGCATGTTTGTCTCAGGTGAAGATTAGCTTGTGTGCTGCCCTATGATGCTTAGTTAGCTGTTGCATTGGAGTCCACATATTAGACTTATCATTTGTTATTTACATATGAATTTCATTATGTAAAACATTATTATATTTCCGCTGCAAATTCAAATTTTGTTATAAAACGTCTCATTTAGAGTCGTTCTCGTTTATACATACTTATTGTGATATTGTGAAGTCATATTTCCCCAGCCCTTTTTGGGGATATGACAGAGTGGTATCAGAGCCAGGTTGTTATAGAGAACCAGGATTGCATTTTATGTGTGTCTTATGTGTTAGTTAGGTGACTTAGCAATCTATAGGACTATAACCTTTCCTGCCTTAGTTTAAGCACCTTACTTATTTGTCTATATTCTTGCTTTAGTTTGAAGTGCGATCCTCATTTCTATGATTGCCTTACTATGCTCTCTTTATATCCTTGCCGTCATACCGTGCCTTAGAATCTACTTAGTACTCCTTCTCTAGGATGTCTAGTCATCACCCAGTCATTGTTTTGGATACCGAAGGATCCGACACTGAAGGATCTATCCGCACACCCAACTACTCACTTGCTTCACCATCATTATCACAAATTAACCCATACTACATTTTCTTATCCATTGGTGTTGCTACCAAGTGCACTATAACTCTTCAACTAATACTGTTTTGTGTATTAAAGATCAATGGCTCATTCAACTCGTGGTGCTACCAACGCTCTTCCAAATGTTACTTTGACTCCCGCACAATTTCAACAACTGCTTGCTGCCTCCCAAGGCAACAATAATCAAGGGAACAACCAAGGAAATCCACCTACATCATGCACCTACAAGGAGTTTATGAACTGTAAGCCTCCATCCTTCAATGGGAATGAAGAAGCAGTCGAATTCACTCATTCGTTCGAAAAACTCGAATCAATCTTTCGCATCTGTAACTGCGCGGAGGTCGACCGAGTGAAGTATGCCACTCATACACTAAGTGGTCTTGCTTTGACTTGGTGGAACGCTTATGCCCAAACTGTAGGGTTAGATACTGCTAATGCTATTCCATGGGCCGTTGTGAAAAGAATGATGACTGACAAGTTTTGCCCAATGAACCAAATTCAAAAGCTAGAGGTTGAGTTTTAGGAATTGAAGGTCAATGGTACCAATATTGAAGCTTATAACAACAGGTTTATAGAGTTGGTTTCATTGTGCCAGGACATGGTGCCCACTGAACAAAAGAAGATCGAGCGATACATAGAAGGTCTTCCTTACGAGATTCAAGGAAATGTTATTGCTGCTGGTAAAGAGACCTTAGATGCAGTGATACTTATGGCTCAAAACTTGATGATGGCTAAGAGGAGAAAGGCCGAGGCTAAGACTAGTGAAGGCAAAAGGAAATTTGAGCCTACTCAAGAATCAAACCAAGGTTCAAATAATAAAGTTGCCGAAAATTCAAGAGGAGGTTATTTTGGGAAACAACCTTATTGTAGGCGTGTGAGAAACACCATTCTGGGTGGTGCAAGGCTGAGTGCACCAAGTGTAAGAAGATTGGTCATATAGCCAAGACTTGTAGGGTTGCAGTTCCTTCGACCAATACACCTGCAACAAAAGCCAACGCAATCGTTCCTACATGCTATGACTGTGGAGAAAAAGGGCATTTTTGCAACCAGTGTCCAAAGAAAAAGGATAACACTGGAAATGCTAAAGGCCGAGCATTTGTGATGACTGTCGAGGAAGCTCGAGATAATGAGGAAGAAGGATGAACAGGCACAATGAAGAGTTTTTGACAACTACAAGAGTCATTTAAATTTCTCATAGTGTTCTTTATGTTACCATTTAGTACTTCTATATTTTGGAAGATTTCGTTAAGTTTCTGTAATACTCTGGTTATTTTCTTTTAAATGAATGAATGATGTTACTTTTCTTTCATTTTCCATTGAATCATTCACCTCGAAGAAGATGAATATTGACTAGATGACATAGTAGTAACCTTATGGAGTGATAAAAGTATGATTTAGTATAATATAATGACGCTTGATCAACGTAGTTATATTATGATGAGTCATGTAGAAATCCTAATGGATCATGATGGGAATAAGGTCTGATCAACCTTAGGACCATTGTGTACTGTTACCTACTCCTTATCTCTATATTGTCATCTAAAAATATCAACCCTAGATATTATATTATCCTTCTCTTGTAAATTATCCACGCCCGATGCTGCACCTATTGCATAGGTACCATACCGATTAGCTCCATTCGAAATGAAGGAATTATCCAATCAACTCCAAAGATTTTTGGAGAAAGGTTTCATTCATCCTAGCTTGTTTCTATGGGGAGCACCCATTCTTTTCATTAAGAAGAAAGGTGGCACGTTGAGAATGTGTATTGATTACCGAGAACTCAACAAGCTAACCATCAAGAATCATTATCCACTCCTGCATATTGATGACGTGTTTGACCAATTGCAAGGGTCAAGTATCTATTCGAAATTTGATCTTAGGTCGGGTTATCATCAATTGAGAGTCAAGGAAGCTGATGTTTCTAAGAATGCTTTCTGAACTCGTTATGGACATTATGAATTTCTTGTCATGCCTTTTGGTTTAACAAATGCTCCTGTTGTATTCATGATATTATGAACCGTGTATGCAAACCTTATCTTGATAAATTCGTGATCGTTTTCATTGATGACATCTTAATCTATTCCAAGAGTGAGAAAGAGCATGAGCAACATCTGCGATAGATTCTAGAGCTCTTAAAGAAGGAACAACTGTATGCTAAGTTTTTCCAAGTGTGAACTTTGGCTACGAACCGTACAATTTCTTGGACATGTAGTTGATAGTGAAGGAATACATGTAGATCCTATAAGAATCACCGCTATTCAGAAATTCTTGAGAACTAGTCTTGGATGAAGCACATAAGCCTAGATATTCTATTCACCCAGGCTCTTTTGGCTAAATTATTTTACAATATCAGCTATCACTCAAGTATTAAGGCTGCATCATTTGAGACCTCATACGAACGGAAATGTAGAACCCCGCTGTAATTAAGTGTAAACTTTGCCTTAACAAAATGTTGACCGAATGATAATTTTTAGTCAACACTTCCTGTTAATTAAAGTTCACACATTTCACATCTCGAATCTTAAAAAGTGTCTTGCTGATGACACGCTTGTTATTCCATTGGATGATATCCGCATTGATGATAAAATGTTAAGATCCATTGGAATTCATGAAGAGGCCCGAGTATACCTGGGAACGTGAAGATCAGATGAAGCGGAAATATCCACATACATTCTCAACCGCTGATACATCCGAGAAGTCTTCCTGAAACTTTGGGACGAAGTTTAAATTAACGGGGAGGTATTATAACAACCCTCACATTTTCATTCTAAATTTACTAAATTGCCCTTAAGGTTTCATTGTCATATTCTGTGTATTAGAATTAGGGTTGTTATTCAGATGTAATAAGTGCCCAAGTAATTAAAACGATTTGTAAATTTATGCTTGTAATTAATAACCTGAAACCCCAACCTCAGATATTAATTAAAACCCTAATCTTATAAACCCTAACCCTAATATTAAATTAATAATATAAACTATATGTAATAATATTAATTGTGACAACATATATACATTTAAAATAAATAAATGAGTAAATAAAATGTATTTAAAATAAAAGTTGTATTTATAAAAAAATATATATAAAATATGTAAATAAACTAAATGCTGAATTTAAAATATATATATATATATATATATATATATATATATATATATATATATATATATATATATATATATATATATATATATATATATATATATACTAATAAATATAAAAATCGGCTAAGTGATTAAGAAAGGAATACTTGATCAATAAACAAAACCAATCCTAATCTAATTCTAATATTAATCCTTTCACTCCAAGAAATCCTTAATCATCAAGTAATCCTTAGAATCATAGTGTAATTAGGAAACTAATCTCATCTATAAAAAGGGTTCAAGTATTCCCATATTTTGCACAACAATTAAACTCCAAAAATCCCTCACTTTGCTGCATTAGTCGACAGCCATCTTTCCAGTTTTTCTCTCTTGCTTGTCGACTCCAAACAGCCTCACAATAACCCTTTATTAATATCAATCGAACAGCCATCTTCATAGCCTTTTTAGTCGACTTAAACCCTTCCATCACAGCCCACCTACATCGCTAAACCTGCTGCTTTCCTGCTGTGATTTTCGAGCCACATCAGCTACTAATTGTAGCTGTCAATCGACCACCAACAGCCCTTGTTTTCCTTCTGTTATTCGCCATCAAAGCAGTCCCAAGAGTGCTGATGTTTGCTAATCTGTCGAGCAAAGAATACCCAAGAAAAACCATCTATTTTGGGTCAAAATTGCTGCTGTGTTCTTGCTGTTTTTGTGAACTAAAACAGCCTAAGAAACTCGAGTTTGATCGTGATATTGCTGCTGAATCTGTTCCTGTTTCAATTTTCATTCATCACCTTTTCTTGATCTTCACATTTTAAAGGTATCCCTAAACCCTAACTAAATGTTTCCTATTAATTAATTTACTTTAAGTATCATAATTTAGTGTTATGTTTAATAAGAATAAGAATAATGATAATGAATTTGATTAGTAAGTTAAGGTTGTTGAATTATGATTATGATTATGAATAAAATATGAACTAGTTTATGAATGTGATTAATAAGATTGAACTTGTTGAATTAAAAGTTTAGGTTAAGATGAACTTGTAATAAGGATAAAAGATTATAGATGATGCTTGTGATCAATAAGTTTAAGTAAGTTGAATAATGGTTAAAGATGTATGATCATAAATAATTGTGCATGGAAGATTATTGATTATTGAGATTAAGTTGTTAAATATGTAGATAAAGATTAATGAGTTAGTGATGATTAATAAGAAAATGTTAATGGTTTATGATTTTATGTACATGGGTGAAGATTAGTAAATAATAATGATAATGATACACATGCATGCATGCATGCTAACGTATGTATGTACATCTATACATTGTAGATATATGTGCGTGTGTATATGCAAATATATACATAAGTGTATATGTATGTGTACATATGTATGTATATGTACGGGTGTGTGTATACATAAAAAGTAAAGCATTATTATGTATATATATGTACCACCTTTACACTAATGTATATGTAACACATACATATAATATATACATATATAGTATAGTTATAAACATATACATAATATAATAATAAAGATTATATGTATATACACCTATAACGTGAAGGTTATAATTAACGTGAAGTTAATGTTAAGTGTATACACCTATAACGTGAAGGTTATAATTAACGATAACGTACAAAGACTACAAATATCACCGCTACTTGTGGCCTAGGGTGGTCCTTGTTGCCTTATGGAAACCGCTTGTGGATTTCGAATGCCATGACTTAGATTCGGGTCAGGAATTCTGGGCGCCCGGTTACAACAGATCTTCGAGTGACTTGCATGATAGCAACGAAGTTTGGGTGAGATTGTACAACATCTTTGTTAAGAATTATAACCCGAACTTCTTAAACTAGAAGCTTACTATAAGTGGAAGCTTTCCATAAATAGTAGGTTTCCAAAAATAGAAACTTTTGAGAAATAGAAACTTTTCTCGAAAACCGTCACTGTTAATATAGTTGCTATATTAATAAACAAACTTTATGTCTGTTAGACATTAACTAATCAAACGTTATATCTCTAGGTTGAGATCTTCAATTACATACTTCGTTCATACTACTTGCGTGGAATTACTTACTTGCTACTAAGGTGAACTTCATAGCCCCGCTTTTACATATTTATTAAATTTTATAAATCTTTGGGTGAGACACATGCTTGTATTTTAAATTATTTACAATTTAGACACAAGTGCCTAAACTTTTTGATATGCAACTTCATGAGACTATTGTTAACTTGTATTGATTATATCTTTACATGCAAATCCCCGCCATAATATCGTTAATTGCTGGAATTGGAATTTTGCAACCTTAATTATTGTGAGTAGGCCTATTGAGAGTGACGTCTCTACCCATTGGCGTGATTGTCAAGGGGGTACATAATAATGATTGCCGACACCCGTACAGTGTCAGGGGTTAACGTTTAGTTCGATATTATAATTCATGGCATATTGAATATTTTGATGTTTTGAACGAAATCTTGTGGTCTAAAACTTATTATGATTGTTAAACCTATGATGTTCACTCAACCATTGTGTTGACATTTTAAGCATGTTTGTCTCAGGTGAAGATTAGCTTGTGTGATGCCCTATTATGCTTAGTTAGTTGTTGCATTGGAGTCCACATATTAGACTTATCATTTGTTATTTACATATGAATTTCATTATGTAAAACATTATTATGTTTCCGCTGCAAATTCAAATTTTGTTATAAAGTCGTTCTCGTTTATACATACTTGTGTTGTGATATTGTGAAGTCATATTTCTCCGGCCCTTTTTGGGGATATGACAAGTAAGATTGATGGTAGGCAGTTCACTGATGTAGTTAAGAACAAAGTATGCCATAAATTGAATATTAAACAAGGTTTAATCGATTTGGGGTGGTTTAATCGGTGGGATTTCAATGGTAAATTTCGTGTCATTTCGGTAAACGAGGATGATATAAACATTGATATTCTAAACAAGGAAATCATTGGAACAATAGCAAAGCTTGAATACCTTGAACACATCCTGTTTTTTTATGAATTGTAAAATCTCAACAATGTTCAAGTAAAGTACTTGGACGGAATGGAAATTATGATAATATTTGATTCGGAAGTACAAGATGCACAAATACTAAATGCTAAGAATCATTGTGTGCACAAGCGGATGTCAAAAATTCTTAAGTGGGATCATAGTCATACATGCTAAGGGTGTATCACTTGGTTGCACATCACGGGCATCCTGGTTCAATATTGGAACGAGAGTACATTTAGGTCAATTTCTGGTTGGTGGGGTGAACCATTAAATTTTGTAAACTGTACGTTAAATGGTAACCAAAATCTTATTGTAGGTAAAGTGCTAGTAAAGCTAACAGATGCCCATCTTGTTCATGATATTTTTTGTGTAGAGGCAAAAAACTCGCTTTTCTTTGCTTATGTTTCAGAGGAAATCAACGTGATATTTGAAATTGATACGTCTACGGACCATGAGATAAGTGTAGGTAGTGAGGGCATCTCGGACTCTATTCTAAGTGACATGGATGACTTCGATAAAGACAACATGGAGGAGATGTCTAATTGCTCTAATGACTCCCATGATGTTCACATGGATCAATTGTTTGATGATGTAGCACATGCGTATCAATCGTCCAAATGTTAGATTTCTGAAAGCACTTTCAATGTTAATAATATGGCTAGCAAAAAACGTTTCGGGCTCTGATAGTGATAACAATGAGCAGGTTGATGAAAATGAAGCCTAGTCGAGTAGGAAAGTTTGGCCATTCAAAAATCAATTGGGCTCAGTTTCGTGTGCTCCTGTACACCTCAGGCCACAAGCCTTAAACCTGTTTTGGTTCAGGTCATCCCTACACCCTAACAGTTCCTACAAAAGTGGATGCTCAGATTAAATTGGCTAAACTGGGTGAACATAAATCTACTAACCTAGCACCTCCTGATGATGGTCCCCCACCTATCCAAAAATTCACCCCTGACAACGAGTATCTTCCTGCTAATAACAGCCGCGATCCCTGATATGGCCGAAACAGATGGTTTTATTTGTGTGGGGTCGTTAGGTCGCAACACGTCAAAATAGTCACTAGAAGGGGGTAATGGTTTTATATTTATATTTAGCGGGGCCTAAATCGTACTACTCCTCATTATGAGTAAGGGAAGTATGACCTAGGGTCGTATTTTTAAGATATCAGTAGAATCGAACCTATAATTAAAGCTTAAGATAGTTGTAAGGTGAAGGAGTAGTGGGTACCTGATTTTGGGTTTTTCTAGTTTATAAGACAAATAAAGTAAATGCAATAAAATTTGTAATTCAGATAAGGTTAAAACAAGCGCATACTATGATTTCACCAGTTACTCTGCCGGGATTATGGAATGCTGGCTCATGAATAGGTAGGGACTTTGTATTCATTACACTGGTCCTAAACGCCCATGTCGTAAGACATGTCACTGGGTAATGCGATAGGCTTGAAGATTCTGAATAGACAGCAACGTCCCTTACCCCCGACGCCCTTACAGTCTGACTAAAGGCATACACGTTCAGATGGCTCATCCAATTGAGCGACACGGTTGGGTGACGTATTAACATTCCACAAAGGTCTAAACTTTCTTAAGCATAATAGAATACAGGGTTTACCGTATCTGAGAAACGTGATGTGTTTCGATGCTTTCGTTAATGATTGGGTTTTAAAAAGGTAGTTAGGCCCTTAAAAAAAAGTTCAACCATAAAGAACACCATGGCCAAGTCAAGTTGACTTCCATGAACACATTTAGTTATCCTAACGGTCCAATCCTTTATGTGTTTAAACAATCGGTTCCTTAATTAACTAAGAATCCCTCAAGCGAGGTGCAATGCTTGAGATCGCGTTATGGTGAAGTGTACTAATCAGCACTGACCGGGTTCCATGGCCTTAATTAGCAGAGGTACAGCTTACAACAATCGTTGTGCTTCAGCATGCACGTATGAAGTTTATATGCTTGTCGACTACACTAGCATGGTCTAGGACCGACAATGTACTAAGGGACTAGTTAGATTTTTCACTACAAAAGAATCCTCAGTCGAAATCCAAAGCATGATAGACTTACTACAACCGGTGTGCCTCAGTCGATCTCGCATTGTATCCGATAGACTTCTCTTACCAAGGGGTGACACATATAGTGTACTCTGAATCGGGGTTCGCAACTTCCGAATAACAGAGCCAATAACTACATTCTATTAGTTGGAAAGCGATTGAGTTTAAAGCATAATCAGAAAGCATCTTGACAACATACACAAACCATAATATTATTTCGGCATTATAACTGATTACATCGTAGCATACACTAAAGATAACTACTCGCTAATCATGGCAACAATATCACAAAGCATAATGATGGAAGACATTATATAAAGATAAAGGATAGAAGTACCAGTAGATTAAACGAGTTCCGAATACAAAAGTGACAACTTCAAACTCCAGACCGCTCCTAATACAATCTTCGGGGTTCTTTTTCGGTTACTAGATTTCCCGCACGGAGTCTGAGACCTTGAAAGTATGGCTAATATTGTAGAAAGAGAGAGAAAGAAGTGATTTGAAGTGTGTGTTGAAATGGATGTCAAAGACCCTTTAAATAGAACTAAAATTTGTCTGCAAACGGCTGGCAGGCCGTTTGACAAGCCGTTTGCAAGGCCCGTTTGCCTTGGTCGCCCATTTGATGTGCCCGTTTGCTTGGCCCGTGTGGCAAGCCGTTTGCCATCGTGGCAAGCCGTTTAGCAGCCCGTTTGACAGGCCGTTTGGCTTGCTGATTTGCTGGATCATAACTTGATTTCTTGTCTTTCACCATTTTCGCTCTAGAATCTTTGTTTTAGCTCCGATTCTCTTGATTCTTTTTGCACCATCTTTGTAATTGCTTGATCTTAAATTTTAACCGACAAAGCGAGTGTTTTTCTGATAAAGTTCGAAACTTAATTATTTTTGGGCCTTAATACCGGGGTGAAAACGTGATTTTTTAGCCGATATCAATCCTCAATCAGTAAACGAGCAAGTATCCATCGATCCCCCATGCGATAAAAATAAGGTTAATATTGAGATGTCGGATGTTGAATGCCCTCCTAATTTTTGTCCACCTCCTCTTTACATGCACGACATCCATAATTTCTTCCCCATAAAGCATGTAATACACACTCGGTCACTGACCTTAACTCATATGCGCCTACACCTGTAGCCTGAAACCTTCCTAATTTGCCATTGCATCTTGATACCTGCACTTCAACACTAAAAAAAGGGGTAAAGACCAAAAAAAACAACATCAAAAACACTGCCAAACCATTAGTATGTGCTAAAAATTCTATCTCCAATAGTAGCATTGGTCTTCAAGAGTTTGGTAATGAAATTGGACTAGATTGGATCGGTCCCACACCTACGATTTAATGCCACTCTAGTAAAATGTTTTCCACTTTTCTTTTTATTTATTTTAAATGATGATAATTTTGTTAGAGGTACGTGTTCTCGGGAAATTAGGGAAGGATAAATGTAATTGGGTAAAAATTTTAATTCGCGAGCATAAACCATATATCTTTGCGATTCAAGAATCTAAATGTAAACGTGTTTCTAATGGATACATAGAAATGTTTTGAGGTAATCAAAATTTTGAATATTTGTTTAAACCTGCGGGTGGATATTCGGGGGGCTCGATTCTTATTTAGAACCCACTAAAATTTTGTGTTTCTAGAGCTGTTGAAAAGGAATTTTTCCTGGCTATTAGAGGGAGGTGGGCGGGTAAAGAATTCGAATCGATTATCGTTAACGTTTATGGACTGCACACTGACGAGCTCAAACAAAAATTTTAGGATAGTCTTGTTGATATCGTGCAGGTAAACATTGATGACTGGATTTTTTGTAGAGACTTTAATGAAGTAAGCCGGTCTTCTGAGCGGAAAAACTGTGTATTCATGGAAAACCGGGCTAAGATGTTTAATGATTTTGTGATAAGGCAAATCTTATCGAGATACCACTTAGCGGTATGAAGTTCACCAGGTATAACAACCCTCACTTTTCCACTTCTGAATTGTCTATTATACCCCTAGAGTTTCTGCATCGTTATGTGTATAAATGTCTAGGTTGTTATTTAAAACTACAATTAATACGAAACGAATCAACGTTGACCTGATATCTATTTTAAGTTAACAACACTTATGTATTAATTAAAGATATATTGTAAATGTGACTTTAGTTAATAATATAATATGAAATTAAAATACATATATAACATAAATTAATTAAAGTATATATTAAAATGACAATGTACTTTGATTAATATAAACAAAATAAGTATTTAAATCAAGTGTGGTACTTTTATAAATAGTATAATTAATGTAAATAATGAATTAATTTATTTATATTAAAACCAATATTTATAATAATAAAAATCGAACAAAAGAAAAATAAATAAATTAAATAATATACAAAAGGGATCTAGAATGTTCCATTTAATTAAAGAAAATAAAAAAAATTAAAACCCCCTAAGGGGCTTTGGCCGACTTTTAAAAAAAAATATTAATAATTAATTTGATTTATAAAAGGAAATATAATTGTATTGGGATTTCTTTTTTTCCAAGTACCTTTGCCCTATAAATATAAACTCCAACTTATAAAAATTTTCACACAATTCTTGGAGCCTCTCATACCCCCTAAAATTATTTGTAAGTTTTCTTTCTTTTTCTTTATTTTTTTATTCGGTTTCTTTTTCTTTTCATTAGCCGAATTACTTTTTAATTTTTAATAAATCGTATACAATTAAATTAAATAATTATAGTATGTAGTAATTAGTATTATAAGTATTATGAAGTAGAAAAATTCTTTTTACAGATTAATCCTCGATTTTATGAATTAAAATAAATAAAAAACGAATTTAAAAGTGTATATATATATATATATATACATATATATATATATATATATATACATACATATATATATATATATATATATATATATATATATATATATATATATATATATATATATATATATATACGGTACATATATATATTATAATAAATATAAAAATTACTAATTAAATTATGTAATTATTTTTACATTAAATTAATATACTTATAAAAATTATTATGATCAAAATATAATTTATATATATTAAATACGAATTTATAATGAATTATTCTTAATTTTAATAAACGAATAAGAGGAAAATACAAAAGTAATTAATAAAAACTTTATAAATTCTTGGAATCTGATCTAATATCATCTTAATATTATTTTAACATGTAAACATAAATTATTTATTTTTAAAAGTCATTAGAATAATTATTATTTATTTATAATTCAGATTACATATACAATATGTAAATTGGGTTTTAAATTTTATAAACACTTAAAACAGTAAAAATAATTTTCACTGAGTGTAATAGACTTATAATGATTTATAAAGTCGAAACCCTAATTTATAATGTATTATATATATATATATATATATATATATATATATATATATATATATATATATATATATATATATATATATATATATATATATATATATATATGAATTCTTTATTTATTTGTGTACCGAATTACGTAAAAACATATAAAAAAATTTAAAATTAAATAAAATACCAACAACAGTAAAAATTACATAAAAGGTATTTAAAATAATAGTAGAACATATAAAAATATTTATAAAAATTATTGGAGTTTTATTTATAATTAATTTTGAATTATGTATTAAATAAACATATAAACAATATAAAATTTGTAATAAATAATTTTAATAATAATAAAAATATATATAAACTTTTTTAGAGTTTATAAAACTTATCTAAACCTGCAAAAATTATAAATATAATTATTTTGGTTGAAAAAGTATTTTATCCATAATTAAACTTGTTTTGGGATTAAACCGAGAATATGAATAAAAATAAATACAAAATAAATACAAAAAATTAATGGAATTATTTTTATAAATTTTTTGACTGATTAATATGTTTAACTAAGTTTATAAAAATTATATATATAACTTTTAGATATTTAATATATATATATATATATATATATATATATATACATATATATATATAATTTGGCTATTATAAATATATATATATATATATATATATATATATATATATATATATATATATATATATTAATTTAATAATATTATTATAAATTATTTAGTCAGTAGATATTGTGAGATATATCAATTTATAATTATCTACGTATTTAATTAATTATTTAGATATTTATAAATATTATTTGATTTACAAAACTATTGTATTAATAAGTATCTTATAAATAAAGTAACAAATAAAAATAATATTATATAATATCTATTATACATTTAAAAGATTATGATTAATATTAATCTAATACTATAACCTAATAATAATAATAAACTTAAAACCCATACATACTTTTACTATTAATACATAATATAAGATAAATAACTTATTAATATAATAACTAATATAATAAACATATTATTAACACATTAATATGTCGTATTCCTATACGCATATAACGAGTGAAGGTTATGATCAAAAGATAACATATAACTTATACGAACTCACCGCTACTTACGGTCAAGTGGATGATGTCTAAGTTGCCATGATGGGAATAAGGTTTTAGATTAAACGAAAGGTTGTAGACTTATAGTCCAACTAAAAGTTCCTGACCCCCGGTTACATCTGGTCATCCTGACTTACTTGATAGCAACGAGGTTTGGGCAACGTTGTACAACGTCTTAATGTGAATGATTATAACCTGAACTTTCTAAAACTAGAAACCTGCTTTAAATGGAAACTTTCCAAAAGTAGAAACTCTTATCATAAATTGTCACTATTAATATAATCATTATATTAATAAACATACTCTTTGTCTGTGAGACGATAACTGACCAAACGTTATATCTCTAGGTTGTGATCTCCGTTACTTACTTCCGTTCATTTCATTTCTTTGTGGATTATCTTCAACTGCTATTTAAGGTGAACTTCATAACCCCACTTTTAACTATTTCTTAACTGTTTTATAACTGGGGTGAGACACATGCTTGCTTTATAACTGTTTTACGCTTAGACACAAGTACTCAACTGTTAACTATGTTGTCTTGCTTTGATTCATGCTAAATCCCTACAGTAATATCGATAATTGCTACGTATAAATGCAAACTTAATTATTGTGAGTAGTCCTATTGAGAGTAACGTCTCTAGCCATTTGACCGCTGGTCTTTGGTTATATAATAATGATTCCACAACACTGATAGTACAAGGTGTCATAGGGTAAAGTTTCTTTAGTAGCGATATTACAAACTGCAGCAACACTTTTGGATTGATATATTTGTATTGATCAGCTTTAAACTAAATCTTGTGGTCTATAAACCTATGAATTTCACTAAAAATTTTTAGTTGACACTTTAAGCATATTTTGTTTTGTATCAGATGATGAATGAGCTAGCTGTATGCAATTATGTGGTGATAGATTTGATGTTTGCATGGAGTCCACCGCGCATATTTAATTTTATTTCATAAACATTTATTTAAGTTCATTTAATGGTGTAAACATTTAATACTCTTCCGCTATTTTATTAATAAAGGTTTTATTTAAAATGTCTCATATAGAGTCGTTCTCGTTTATACAACTGTGTTATGATATGAATGGTCACAATTACCCCTGGTCCATTTTGGGGGTGTGACACCAGGATCAGTGATGATGGTTTGAAGTATAGTAAACTTGACAGATTACTAGTCTCAGAATCATGCATTGACAAATGAAGTGATATTACCACTTGCACGCTTGATCACAAACACTCAGACCATTTTCCTATTATCCTGAAGGACTCTATTATTGACTTTGGTCCTAGACTGGTTCGTATTTTCAACCATTGGTTCGATGATGAGGAATGCCTTGACCTTGTCTCAAATGCAAGGTCTGCTGATGTAACAGACTGAAACTCGGGCTAGTTATAAGTTGTCTATTTTGCCCTTAGGGTTTGTGCTTAAGTTTTAAGTGCTTTTATATTAATTATTTTATTAGTGTTTTATTATATTTGTGTTGTGACCAGTTTGTGACAAGGGTCCCAGAACAGGTTTGTTTATTTTATTTAGACCTCGTTTGGGTTATCTAATCTTGTGCGAAAGATTTTAGATAACTGGTAAATACCCGTGTGTGGTGGGGTATTGTGTTTTAACACAGATATAAAATCCTTGACCAGCTCATTTTTGATGTTTCCAGAAATTCACTTCATCACTCCCGTACCTAACTTTCACCTCTTCAAAAACCCTAATCACTCAATCTCGATTTGGTTCTTAAATTGAGTCAAGAAACTGACTCCTTGTGTTGTTGTGAGAGTATCAAGGTAAGATTTGTCAAATTTCATGTCCAAATCAGTGTGTAAATTGAGTTTGAAGGTGAGTTTTGTTAAAAGTGATTTTTGGGTCAAAAGTACTTAAATTGATGTTGTTTGAGCATAAAAGTTGTGGGTTTATGTTTTTAAATGTTTAGTGTAAAAGATGTGTTCGGTTTTGGGGTCTTAAACGAGTCATAGGTCGAGATTTGGTGATTTTGGGTTGAAACCCATCACTTTGTTGCTGTTGCAGCTGATGAACTACCTTCGGCCGATGGTCTTTGACCATCGACCGATGGTGAGGGACGATCGGTCGGTGGACAAGACCATCGACCGATGGTGTATGATTTCTGACCATCTGATGTAATTTTGACGATCGGCCGATTGGGGGGACCATCGACCGATGGTGTGTTGAAGATCGGCCGATAGATGGGACCATCGACCGATGGTCTTAGACAGTGAAAATTTTACTAAGTGTTGATTTATAGCCGTTATGCTGTCCGTGTATTTTTAAGATTTTCAGGATGTAAATTTTGAAAATGCACAAGTGTTAAGCATGAAATTTTTAGCGGACGCATTTTTTTACTAATTTGCTATAATTCGCTGTCAGTGTGTCTAATCTTGATGGGAACACTATTCTAACTTGGTTTTTGCTGTTCTCAGGAGATAAGGACAAGGAGGAAGCTCAGAAATAATAACTGAGCAGTTGCTGGTAATTGGTTAGTGGGTCTATCTACGGATAGAGTTTAAGTAGCATATCATGCTACTGTGGTTGACTCTTTTACCATGCATAGTGTAGGAATTGCTATGATAGAATAATATCGTTTGCCTGATGTTGTATGTGAATTATGTGTACACTGTGTGAATGGCACCAGTCGGGCCTAGGGAGACTGGGGACTCGAGACCGTGCCTAGGAGAGGTTAGAGTCCGTATGAGGTCAACCGTGCCTAGGGGAGGTTGGGTCCATAGGCTACTGATTGTGAAGTATAGTGTGAATGATGCATCCCCTGCATCTGGATAACTATACTGTGAATTGAGTAGCAGGGACTATCGGTAGACTCAGGCCCGATCAGCTGAGAGTTGTGTGCTCGTACAAGCCACCGATCCTCGTATTGTCTTATTGTATGCATGTTGGTAGTTAGCAAGTAATGTTGTTAGTATATAGCTTGTGTGTGGCGTAAGCTATATCTGTTAGATAGATTCCATTCACTTAGCTGTGTGCCAATCCCCCACATATTCTCCCCTTGCAGGTTTAGGTACTGCTAGTCGGAATGGGTGCTGTGGCAGAAGACATGTTTGACAACCCTACTCTGATGTGGACTTTTGTTTAAATCATGTTTTGTAATAACGTAACACCGTTGTGTAAACTTAAACTTAATTACTCAGATTAATGTAATGTCGTGACTTATAGTGTGTTTGTTAATAAGTCTTCCGCTGTGTTTAAAAAAAAAATGGCCGGTGTTACTGATGTTTCGCGAGGTGTATATAAAATAGTTTATATTTTTACAGGAAATACTATTAAATACGATACAATTTTACACAAGATATTTATTTATTTATAGAATGGATATACTTAAACCTTGCTACAACACTTATAGGCAGTGTACCTAATCGTACAGTAGTGTAGTTTTTAGTAAGTCTGGTTCGTTCCACAGGGAATCTTTTTTAAACAAAGCTCAACGCTATATTGGTTTACTTTTATAAAAATACAAATATATTTATATAAATAATATTATTATTATAAAGGGGGTTTTTACCGATTAATGACCGGTTTGTCGATTTTAAAACTTTTAGTCGCAGTTAAAACCTAAATGTAAAATATTAAAAATAAATACAAGGTTTAAATTAAAGCGTAAAGTAAATAACGATAATGAAATTGCGAATAATAAAAGTGCGATAAAATAAACTTGCGATAATTAAAAAGTACGATAATTAAAATTGCAATTAAATACAATAACAATAAAAATGCGATAATTAGAAGTGCAATTAAATATAAAATAAAGGAAATTAAATATGAAATAAAAGAATTATGCTTATTTAAACTTCCGTAATCATGATGTTTGACGTGTTGATTTTAGTTTTATGCCCATGGGTTAATGGTCCTTTGTCCTGGATAATTTAATATGTCCGTCTGGTTTTTGTCCATAACAGTCCATCAGTCATAAATATAAAGTGCGAGTATCCTCGTCAAATTATCCTTATACCCGAAGTTAAATATTCCAACTAATTGGGGACTTAAACTGTAACAAGATTTTAATACTTTGTTTAATAATTACACCAGGATGTCGACTGAGTGTAACCCAAGGTTTTAATATTTTGTTATCAATTATACCAAGTGTCCTTGTACATAATTTCACCCCTGTTTTAATTATTCTAGTGGCTATTAATCCATTCCCGTGTCCGGTTAAATGAACGATTATTCGTACATATAAATACCCTGCCCATCGTGTCCGATCGAGTGTATATGGTAATTTATAGGGACGCCCAATTGTAAATCTTTATATTAACATTAACAAACTATCATTTAGTTAAACAAATATAAAGCCCATTAATAGCCCATAGTCTAATTTCCACAAGTGTCGTTCTTTTGTCCAAACCCCAATTATGGTACAAAGCCCAATTACCCAGTTTTAGTAATTAGCCCAACATCATGATTACTTCGGATTAAATAAGCATAATAATAACTTAGCTACGAGACATTAATGTAAAAAGGTTGAACATAACTTACAATGATTAAAAATAGCGTAGCGTTACACGGACAGAATTTCAACTTACACCATTACAACATTCGCTAACATACCCTTATTATTAGAATTATAATTAAAATTAAAATTAAAATTAAAATATAAATATAAATATTTACGTAGTATTATGAGAGAAGAAGAAAAAGATGATTAAAATGATCAGAATTCGGTTGGCTTCATAGGCAGTTTCTCATTTTGGGGCTCCGCGACTCGCGGCATTTTTGGCCTTCAAACTCCGCGAGTCGCGGAGATTGAAATTACAGCTCAGTCCCTTTTGGAGTCTTTCATGCCGACGGTTTTAATTATAAATATAATATATTAAATAATTATAAGAATTATTTAAATATTATATTATATTTATGTGCATAGTTGACTTGTAATTTTTAGTCCGTTGCGTCAAGCGTTGAGAGTTGACTCTGGTCCCGGTTCCGGATTTCCGAATGTCCTTGCGTACAATTTAATATCTTGTACTTTGCGTTTTGAATCTTTTACTTTTTTAATTTCGAGACGTTTCTTGTCAATAATTGGAACCTTTTTTATTGTCTTTTGTACTTTTGAGCTTTTTGGTCGTTTGCGTCTTCAATTCGTCGAATCTGTCTTTTGTCTTCACCTTTTATTATTTAAACGAATATCACTTGTAAATAGAACATTTGCAACTAAAAGCTTGTCTTTCTTGAGGAATAATGCTATGAAATATATGTTTGTTTTTAGCATTATCAGTTACAGCTGACACCCGTAATCCCCGGCCAGATTGCACCTTTCGAGATAAGCTGAAAAGGGTTAAAATGATTCTGAAAGAGAAATACAATCCGAAATTCAATCTTCTCAACTCGGAAATTGATGCTTTACAAAAAGAAGTTGCGGAGTGGGAATTGGCTATTGGTAACAGAGACCTCGGCGACACGGAAATTGCCTCTTGGCTCGACTCTAGGAAAAAATGGCTCCAAAAAGACAAGGAAAAAGTATCTTGAAACAAAAGGCGAGAATTAAATGGGTTGTCGAGAATGATGAAAATAGTGAAAACTTTCACTCGTGTATCAAGCGCCGCCAAAATAAGAACAATATTCGGGGGATAAATCTGAATGGTTTGTGGATTGCCGACCCGATTATAATAAAAGCGGAAGCGTTAAATCATTTTCATGCAAGATTTAGTGAACCTGAGCCGAAAACATTTAAATTGTGTGGCCCATTTATCTCCTAATGAGCTCGACCCAATTACTACTTCGGGTGGTAATTCAAACCCACACTAATAAGTACAAGTTAACCCAATTTGTACTTTACACTAACTAGACCAACCTAGGTCCTGACACTAGGTTACTACTTAAGTAGTGATCATTTCAAACATCATTTACACCAAAATTACAATGTGTGCAATATTGACCCATATTGCACTTGACCACATTTGACTTATATTACAACACCACTTTGACTCAAAATCACTTCTCATGAGCGGTTATTTCTAAAAACTCTATTTAACACTTAACACAAGTGTTTAAACACCCATTTGACCTAAAACTAGTGCCATTATCAAATTCGACCCAATCAACTTACCCATTTTGACATAAGTCCCAAAAACGTCCAAAATCACTAACGACTAGTGATTATATTTCCAAAACATTAATTAACACCTAAATCAAGTTTTTACATACTTGATTCACCAAAACATAACTCAAAACTCATTTTGACACCAAACCAAAGTCAACACCCAATTTTGACCAATACTTGTTCTTAATAACATCAAAAACACCCACACGCACACAACCTAGTGATTTAACACCCAAACCATGACAAATACTTCAAAATTCATCATCAAACTCTAAGCCCACAATAATCGGGTTCGCTTACACTAACAATACAACAAAACCCCTAATTTCATGCGAAATGAGGTTTACAACCCTAACTAGCACATCAAATCAAACAATTGAAATTCGAAGTTAGAACCTACCACCACTACCAAAATGTAGCTAGGAACGAGGTGAACAACTTTAACTCTTGAGCTTTCACCTGAATCGACTTTCTTCCTCCTAGATCGAAGCTTTCTCACTCTAAAATCACCCTTTCTCTCTAGGATATGTTGGGAGTGTTTTGTGTGGGTTAAATGAGGTCAAAGACTGAGTTTGGATCAGTTTTAGTGACCCCAAACTGACCCTCAAGTGAAAAGACTAAAACACCCCCAAGGTACCCCTCAAATAAGCCTTAAAAAGGGTTAAAATTGCCCCTGTCTGACGAATCTCGCGACCGCGAGGTCTAGGGTCGCGACCGCGATCTTTGTAACTCAAAATAGCTGATTTCCTGACCGAATCTGGCGGTCGCATTGAAAATCTCGTGACCGCATTGTACCCCAGTTCAGCATTTTTGGTGAACTTGTTTTGGTCGTAACTTTCAAACCGTAACTCCGTTTTTGATGAATCAAATATCGTGAAAACGTAATAAGGTCTACTTTCCAATGGTAAAGTTCTAAAACATTAACTCAAACTTTATTTGGGCTCAAAGGATATGATTACATACCTTGTAATTCAAATGACGTCCAAATTAACGCATAACTGAAAAACGGGATGTTACAACTCTCCCCCACTTAGTCTGGATCACGTCCCCGTGATCCTCATCATTCACCAAGAGGTAAGTGTTTTAATGCCTCCACCCTTACATCCAATAGGAACCACGTCCTACGATCCTAAGAAACGCAACCAAGCCCGACCTCTATAATATCTTCCGTCAATCCGAAGATCTCACCACGCGCTAATAATCACTAGCGTGAATCTCATACACTCAACGCCCAAAATACCCATTTAGGAAATACGAAAAGCACCATATACCCCTACAAGTTCTCTCAGGCTACAACCCGCAACAAGCTACGTCCATAATTATATCAACAACGCGATCTACTAGGTCCACTACACCGTGACCAAGTCCTGCATTAATCCAAATCGAGAAGGATTCATGTCGCGTTAAAACTCCGTACTTCATCGGTTCATAAACGCATCACTCAACCGGTCAATCTTGAATGTTCTCTGATTCAAGAACCAATTTCCCCCATCACCCCAACTGAGTTATTCCTGCAACGAAGAAATTTTGGTATCACCAAAATAATCACTCTAGGGACACAACTTTCCCATAAATTGATTCTCACACGACCATCCGTTACTGAATTAATCCACAATGACAATAGTACCCCACACGCTAGACAGTACATCAGCACATGACACAAGGATTTTCCTCTAAACTTTACAACACAACCATACAGTACGGCTTCCTAGTACTAGCATGGAAACTAGAATCTCGTCAATAGCGAATTATCATCACAACAAATTCGCAATTCACCACATGACCCATAAATATATTAACCAACGTCGGGTGAATCCTCCTACCTTGACCTTCCGTTAAGGATGGCCTCGACATTTGGATGCAACTGTAACACCGGCCATTTTTTTTTTAAAACAACGGAAGACTTATATATTAAAAACATAACATTTAATACATCACAAACATAATCCACATAATTAAAATTAAGTTTACACGACGGTGTTACTTATTACAAACATACGTGATACAAAGTACACATCAGAGTTCACATGTCAAACATGTCTTCATCACAAGCACCCGTCCAAACTAGCAGTACCTAAACCTGCAAGGGTGAAAATGTGGGGGATTAGCATAACGCTAAGTGAATGGAATCTATCTATCAGATATCGCATAAGCAACATACATGCGAGCAACCAACTAGAATACAACTAAAGACAATACGAGGATCGGCAGCTTGTGCGAGCACACGACTCCTAGTTGATCGGGCTAGAGTCTATCGATAGTCCTGGCTACTCGATTCACAGTATAGTTATCCAAACGCAAGGGATGCGTCATTCAAAACTATACTCCATAATCAGCAGTCCTTAGACCCAACCTCCTCAGGCTTGATTGACCTCATACAGACTCTAACCTCCTCAGGCCAGGTTAGAAGTCCCCAGCCTCCTCAGGCTCGGCTGGTGTCAAACACAGTGCGCACATAATATCACATAATCACGGTAAGCATGCAATCATTATCTAAGCATGGCAGTCTCACTATATCAAAGCATGGTAATAGGATAAATCACAGTAGCATGACATGCTACTTAAACTCTATCCGGAGATAGACCCACTCACCAATTACCAGCTTCAGCTCAGTTATCTAACTCTGAGCTTCCTCCTTGTTCTTATCTCCTGAGAACAATATAAACCAAGTTAGTATAGTGCTCTAATCAAATTTATAGTCAAATCATACTATTAACTATGTCATATCATCATATTATAACTCTACAACATAAACCCATTTAATATCGTCGTATAAGTGCGTGCAAAACGGGACATACACGCTAAAACCTATTTTTCCGCCCTAAAAGTAGTTTGATCAAGCTTCTTAAAAGTTTACCATTGAAAATACTCGTCAATACGATTCTAACGATATTTGGTTCAACGAAAACAGAGTTACGGTTTGAAAGTTACGACCAAAACAATTTTTCCAAAACACAGGAGACCAAAGGGTCAAGGTCTCTGACTGTCGGGAGTAGGTCTCAGACCTTTGGGAGTAGGTCTCAACCACCGGGAGTAGGTCTCGACCATGGAGAGTAGGTCTCGACCATCGGGAGTAGGTCTCGACCGTCGGGAGTAGGTCTCGACCGTCGGGAGTAGGTCTCGACCGTCGGGAATAGGTCCAGACGATCGGGAGTAGGTCTAGACGATCGGGAGTAGGTCCAGACGATCGGGAGTAGGTCCATACAATCGAGAGTAGGTCTCAGACGATCGGGAGTAGGTCCAAGACGATCGGCCGATGGTGTTCTTCAGCAGAAACAGCTGCAAAAGTGACGGGTTTTGCCCAAAAATCACCAAATCTCGTTCCTAGACTCAAATTTGACCCTAAAACCAACTACATCTTGTTTATAGAACACTTTAGGACATAAACCCACAACAAATTCACACAAACAACATCAAAATCGAACAATTTGACACCAAAATCACTTTTGACAAAAACCTAATAAAAAATCCATTTTATCACAAATTCAAGTATGAAAACACACAAATCTTACCTTGTTAGATTCACAATGACACAAGGAACAGATTTCTAACTTGATTCAAACACAAAAACGAGATTGGATGATTTAGGGTTTTCAAGTAGGTGAAAGTAAGGTGCGTGAGGTGTTTTAGAGAGAAGGAGAGAAATGAGATAAATGAGCAGCTCTTTGACATTTATTTGGGTTAAAACCCATACCCCTCAATACACGGGTATTTATCAGTTATCTGAAATCTTACGTACCTCGTTAGGTGGCCCTAACGGAGCCCAAATTAAATAAGCAAACATATTCTGTGACCCTTGTTACAAACTGGTCTTAACCAAATAATAAAATAACAATAAACATTAACTTAAAATAAAAGCATATATAACCACATATATATGCCTAAGGGTAAAAAGGTCATCTTACATTTAGCCCAGGTTTCTGTCTGTTACAAATCCACCCCCCTTAAAGTGATTCCGTCCTTGAAATTTGGTCTTGGTCAAACAAACGAGGGTAACGGTTTCTCATCAACTCTTCGGTTTCCCACGTAAGATTCGATCCCAAACTATGCTTTCACTCAATCAACACTATTGGAATCTGTGTCTTTTTCAACTTAGTTATCTTACAATCAACTATACGAATCGGTTCTTCCACCAAATTCTTACTCAAATCAACCTTTAAATCTTTTAACGGTAAAAGTTGCGTCTCATCTTCTACCTTACACTTACGTAGATAACACACATTAAAAGTATTATGAATACCGGCTAATTCTGGCAGAAGATCCAAAACCACTGTTTGATCATTCAAAATCTCACTGATCGAAAACGGCCCAATAAACCTTGGCTCGAGCTTACCCCGTTTACCAAATCTGATAACCCCTTTCCATGATCAAACTTTCAGATACACACGATCACCCACACTAAAGGTTACCGGATGTCTACGTGGGTCAGCATACATTTTCTACCTGTCTCTAGCAGCTTTCAATTTTTCTCGTGCAATAGCAACTTTTTCGGCAGTCATTTGAACAATTTTCAGACCTGCGAATTGTTTCTCCCCGGCTTCTAACCAATAAGTCGGAGTTCGGCAACGATGACCGTACAACATTTCATAAGGAGGCATCCCTATACTCTAATGATATGAGTTGTTATACGCGAATTCAACCAACGGAAGATGTGAATCCCACGACCCACCGTATTCTAGCACACAAGCCCTTAACATATCTTCTAGAGTCTGTATCGTTCTCTCACTCTGACCGTCTGTCTGGGGATGATAAGCTGTACTCAAATTTACACGTGTACCCAAATTCTATTGTGGACTGTTCCAGAAGTTTGACACAAATCTAGAATCTCTGTCTGATACAATTGATAATGGCACACCATGTTGACTAACAATCTCTTTCACATACAACTCGGTGAGTTCACTTAATGACACTGTTTCAAGAGTAGCTAGAAAGTGAGCACTTTTGGTTAAACGGTCAACTATTACCCAAATCATATCATGTCGTTTCTGAGTTCTTGGTAATTTTGTCACAAAATCCATCGTAATATGCTCCCATTTCCACTCGGGAATTTCTAACTGACGTAACGAACCATAAGGTTTTTGATGTTTTGCCTTTACTTGTACACAAATATGACATTTTTCAACAAAACGAGCGATGTCTGTTTTCATAGTCGGCCACCAATAAACATTTCAAATCATGATACATTTTATTGCTGCCTGGATGGACTGTCAGTCTGGATTTATGCGCTTCTGTCAAGATTAAATCCCTCAAGTCTCCAAGCATAGGCACCCACACACGGTCATGAAAGGTTTTAAGTCTACGTGAGTCATCGGCTAGGTTAAATTTTCGTTTATTCATAAGTTCAGATTTAACATGTTCATCTTCCAAAGCAGCGGCTTGAACAGTTTTCAGTTGATCAATTAAATCTGAAGTTATACACAAATGCATAAATTTAATATTCCCACTAGACTTTTTGCGACTTAAAGCATCTGCAATGACGTTTGCTTTACCCGGATGGTATTTAATTTCACAAGCATAATCTTTAATTAACTCTTGCCACCGTCTTTGAAGCATATTCATTTCTTTCTGTGAGAAAATATACTGCAAACTCTTGTTATCTGTACACATAACACAATGGATTTCATACAAATAATGTCTCCACAGTTTCAAAGCAAACACTACTGCAGCCATTTCAAGATCATGCACTGGGTAATTCTTCTCATGATATTTCAACTGACGCGAAGCGTAAGCAATTACTTTGTCTCTCTGCATCAATACACAACCCAATCCGGCAAATGAAGCATCACAGTATACCACAAAATCATATGAACCCTCTAGTAAAGCTAACACCGGTGCCTGACACAACAACTGTTTCAACGTCTGAAAAGCCTTTTCTTGTTCATCATTCCATCGAAAGGCTACGTCTTTTTGAGTCAACTTAGTCAGCGGACCAGCTATTTTCGAGAAATCCTTGATAAATCTGCAATAATAACCGGCTAATCCCAGAAAACTCTTAATCTCAGTAGGAGTCCTCAGAGAATTCCAATTCATTACCGCTTCTATTTTAGATGGATCCACTTTGATACCCTCAGCACATATAACATGACCCAAAAACTGAACCTCTAGTAACCAGAACTCACACTTTGAAAACTTAGCAAACATCTGTTCTCGTTTCAACAGATTCAAAACATGTCTCAAATGCTCAGCATGCTCAACCTCTGTTTTCGAATACACCGGTAGGTCGTCAATAAACACAATCACAAACTTGTCTAAAAAAGGATGGCACACTCTATTCATCAAATCCATGAAAATTGTTGGCGCATCCGTCAACCCAAACGGCATGACCAGAAACTCGTAATGACCATACCTTGTTCTAAACGCTGTTTTCGGTATATCTGATTCTGCAACACGAACCTGATGATACCCTGACCTTAAGTCTATCTTTGAAAAGTATGAAGCACTCTACAACTGATCGAATAAATCGTCTATTCGAGGTAAAAGATACTTATTCTTCACTGTTCTTTTGTTTAACTAGCGATAATCGATACACATACGCATTGAACCATCTTTCATTTTCACAAACAATACAGGAGCACCCCACGGAGACGAACTCAGTCGAATAAACCCACGATCTAACAATTCTTGAATCTGAGACATCATCTCGCGAATCTCAAATGGTGCTAAACGGTATGGAGCTTTCGCAACTGGAGTAGTTCCTGGTATTAACTCAATCTTATATTCCACTTCCCTCACAGGAGGCAGACCTGGTAACTCGTCTGGAAACACCTCTGGAAATTCAGAAACCACTGGAATATTGGAGATTGCTTTCTTCTCTTTCTTGGCATCAATCACATATGCAAGAAATGATTCACACCCCTTCGCTAACGACTTCTTAGCTTTCATCATGGATATCAACGGAAAACCATACCCACCTCGTTCCTCTCGAGCTACAACACGGGTTCCATCGGTCATACAGAAGGTAATAATTTTCCTATCACACTTAATGCTAGCCCTATAGAGGCTCAGCCAGTCATGCCTATTACTACATCAAAGCTACTAATAGGCAACACTAAGCAGGACACAGCAAAAGGTCTACCATCAATTTCTATACTAGATCCAGACACATATGTTGTGACTTGAACCGTCTTACCATCAGCTACCTCTACTCTAACAGGCTCAGGCAGCAGAGTAGCAGGTAACCCTAGCTTAGTACAGAAATCTAAAGACATAAATGTCCTATTCGCACCAAAATCAAACAATACTCTAGCAGGTATTGAGTTGATTAAGAACATACCGGTAATCACATCGCCAGTTGCAGTAGCTGTCTCAACTGACATCTGAAAAGCTCTGACCTCTGCTGATGGAGAGTTCTTTCTCTTATGCCCACTCGAGGAAGCAGACCCTCCGGCTGATGCCGAATGCACACCTGACCCTGCCTCGGAACTAACACTCTTTGACGGACAACTTGCAGCACGATGCCCTGGTTGATGACAATTCCAGCACACACTACTCGGGAATGAACAAGCCTGCGGATCGTGCCCAATAACACCACATCTTATACACCGTCTAGTTGCTTCTGAACACTGACCTTTATGCGAAGATTTACAATTATGGCACCAATCCCCTCTACCAGATCCAGACCCAGAACTACTCTGACCACTTTTACCCTTTGATCTAAACCCGCCTGACTTCTTGGACTTGGATCCTGACTGACTAGACGCTTGTCTACCCTGATTTACCACATTACCAAACATCCTACTTCTAGCTGCCTTAACATCACTTTCCACCATCTTGGCTAGCACAATAGCCTGAGATAATGATGTAGCTATTCTCACAAAGGTCCTATATTCCGGTAAAATCACATTCACAAAATGCTGAATCCGAGATGATTCATCCAGCACCCACTGTTGCACAAATCTTAGCTTATCAATATACTTCTCCACTACCTCATCAATCGTCATCTGAGGCGTCATCTTCATTTCTAGAAATTCAGTTTTGATGCGATTCAAATCAAAAGGGTTACAGTACTGCTCACAGGCCTTCCCATAAAATTGCTCCCATGTGATCATACTTATTTGTTCCCTCGGTATGCTTGATATCAAGGAATCTCACCAAACCATTGCCCAACCTTTCAACATTCTACTAGCATACGTAACTCATAACTCGGGTTCTTACTGACAGGCTTCAAATACCCGCTCCATTTCCCGCAACCAGTTAAGAGTTTTTTTCGGATCTGTGCTCCCTGAAAACTCTGGGGGTTTGCAATCAAGGAAATTCTTGTAAGAACACTTTTTCGGAGGTGGAATAAACTGTTGCGAAAACAATGGCATTTTATACTGATTCATCATATAGGGGTTTTGATAAGGATAAGCATTCTGAGGCGGTACATTGTATTGTTGAGGAAACTGATTCTGCATCGGGTACTGAAACTGCGTCTGATTTATATTAGGAATTGTCTAGGATTGTGCAGTTGGGAATCCCGGTGGTGTATCATCATTTCCCGAATGCCTCGCCAATTCAAGCTCATTAATTTTGTCTTGAGCCTCTTTTAGCTTGCTTTCTAACTCAAGGATGTAACTATTCTGATCATCTTCAGACTCAACTTCCCCATCAGGTGCTCTGTACGTTTCGGGGTTAGATGGGCCAGTTGCGTTTCTATCAGCCATACCTGGGCTACAAAACAACTCACACAAAAGCTTAGTGGATAACGGTTAGTTCAAACACAACTGACACACATGTATCATACATTTACTTAACTCCCATCCCACTTACATGTTTGACCAGTCACAAGGTTTGGGAACAATATACACGCAGGTACTTGCTGCCAAACCTATGCTCTGATACCAACTTGGAACACCAGCCATTTTTTTTTTAAACAGCGGAAGACTTATATATTAAAAACATAACATTTAATACATCACAAACATAATTCACATAATTAAAATTAAGTTTACACGATGGGGTTACTTATTACAAAAATACGTGATACAAAGTACACATCAGAGTTCACATGTCAAACATGTCTTCACCACAAGCACCCGTCCAAACTAGCAGTACCTAAACCTGCAAGGGTGGAAATGTGGGAGATTAGCATAACGCTAAGTGAATGGAATCTATCTATCAGATATCGCATAAGCACCATACATGCGAGCAACTAACTAAAATACAACTAAATACAATATGAGGATCGGTGGCTTGTACGAGCACACGACTCCTAGTTGATCGGGCTAGAGTCTACCGATAGTCCTGGCTACTCGATTCACAATATAGTTATCCAAACGCAGGAGATGCGTCATTCAAAACTACACTCCACAATCAGCAGTCCTTGGACCCAACCTCCTCAGGCCCAGTTGACCTCATATGGACTCTAACCTCCTTAGGCTCGGTTAGAAGTCCCCGTCCTCCTCGGGCCCGGCTGGTGTCAAACACAGTGCGCACATAATATCACATAATCACGGTAGGCATGCAATCATTATCTAAGCATGTCAGTATCACTATATCAAAGCATGGTAATAGGATAAATCACAGTAGTATGGCATGCTACTTAAACTCTATCCGGAGATAGACCCACTCACCAATTACCAGCTTCAGCTCAGTTATCTTACTTTGAGCTTCCTCCTTGTTCTTATCTCCTGAGAACAATATAAACCAAGTTAGTATAGTGCTCTAATCAAAATTATAGTCAAATCATACTATAAACTATGTCATATCATCATATTATAAGTCTACAACATAAACCCTTTTAATATCGTCGTATAAGTGCGTGCAAAACGGGACATACACGCTAAAACCTATTTTCCTGCCCCAAAAATATTTTTATCCAGCTTCTTAAAAGCTTACCATTTAAAACTACTCATTAATATGATTCTAACGATATTTGGTTCATCGAAAACGGAGTTACGGTTTGAAAGTTACGACCAAAACAATTTTTCCAAAACACAAAGAGACCATAGGGTCAAGGTCTCTGACCGTCGGGAGTAGGTCTCGACCAACGGGAGTAGGTCTCGACCGTCGAGAGTAGTTCTCGACCATCAAGAGTAGGTCCAGACGATCGGGAGTAGGTCTCAGATGATCGGGAGTAGGTCCAAGACGATCGGCCGATGGTGTTCTTCAGCAGAAACAGCTGCAAAAGTGACGGGTTTTGCCCAAAAATCACCAAATCTCGTTCCTGGACTCAAATTTGACCTAAAACCAACTACATCTTGTTTATAGAACACTTTAGGACATAAACTCACAAGAAATTCACACAAACAACATCAAAATCGACCAATTTAACACCAAAATCACTTTTGACAAAAACCTAATAAAAAACCCATTTTAACACAAATTCAAGTATGAAAACACACAAATCTTACCTTGTTAGATTCACAATGACGCAAGGAATAGATTTCTAACTTGATTCAAACACAGAAACGAGATTGGATGATTTAGGGTTTTCAAGTAGGTGAAAGTTAGGTGTGTGAGGTGTTTTAGAGAGAAGGAGAGAAATGAGATAAAGGAGCAGCTCTTTGACACTTATTTGGGTTAAAACTCATACCCCTCAAAATACGGGTATTTATCAGTTATTTGAAATCTTACGTACCTCGTTAGGCGGTCCTAACAGAGTCCAAATTAAATAAGCAAACATGTTCTGTGACCCTTGTCACAAACTGGTCTTAACCAAATAATAAAATAACAATAAACATTAACTTAAAATAAAAGCATATATAACCACACATATATGCCTAAGGGTAAAAAGGTCATCTTACATCTAGCCCAGGTTTCTGTCTGTTACAGCAACCAACGGGTCACATCACTAGGGAATACACCCTCGCAAAAAAACAACATCCGCGTGTCTCTATGTGTGATGATTGTAACCGGGACTCCCCGCCTCACAACCATCCATAATGTGGAATAATCCACTGACAATTTCCATGATCACGTTTCCCGACAGAGAAAATACAGTATCCACCATAATGCCGAACTCGTACTCACTCAACAGTACTATCCGAGTTTCACACCAACCCAAACTTATATCACGAGAGCACCCGCAACGACAGTTACATTCTCTCACTTCCGTGATCTCAAACTTCACACTTGGTCTCATACCGCACCTTGGTACTACACGACCACCTTACATAAGAAGTCTTACACTTCACTTGATCTAGTACCACCGGAGCTTCCTCGGGCGGCAGTAAAAACTCCCCCACTTAGGATTCAGCCCTTCACTCTCACCGCCAAGATGATAACATCCCGCGGAATTTTCATTCCAAAACACACATGACCATTCTCATCGTTGGTCATATACTCCAAATCACCACGTATTCAATTCAGGCTCTCAGAGTCGACATACACATTCACTTGAAATGTCGTACACGCGACGACATCGCACATTCATACCACAAATCACAATCAACTGCCTTAATCGTTCACAAAGCGAACTCCACCAAAGTCCCACATACGCCTCTAAGCCTAGGCATATGCCACTCCGCTTAGTCAGTCGTGCTTCTCAGTCGAGATCACCCGACCTTCCACTCAACGAACCTTTGTCAACGATTGCTCACTCTCATGGAGAAGAGTGACCAATCCGACACAATACGCATCGACCGAAATATCAACACTTCATCATAACCTTCGGCCTAATCGTCCATTAAGTCAATCACCGGCTCACTGGTCATCTTTACCCGTCTATCACTTAAGAGCAACAAGATTCGCTCATCCGTCACTTCATAAGAAGTATCTCACGCAATGCTCTTAAACTTCGATTTTCACAACCGTCGAATTACTATCGCCCGTTGATCACTATTGTAATCTACGCTGCTTCCAAGGGTAACTCGCGGGCACTCTAAGCACATAGTTGAACACTACACTAGCAGGTATAAAGGGGCACCTGATGCAATGTCATGCAGACTCCCACCACAATCTACCGAAATTTAGAAACTTGATCTTTGGGTTCCATACACCCGATGTCACCCATCTCCCCACAATAATGACCCGAAGTCATACCTACCCGACAAACCTTACGGTTTATTGTCTTATCGAAAGTTCCTAGCGATCACACGCTATCCACAATTTCCACATGGCCAAACGATAAAGACTAACGAAACTTTTCATCCATCACTAAGGAGATGCTTAGAAACACCAAGTCTTACACCCCTCCGCACGTTGACACAAGCACTACTACAAGGGATATTCCGTTAGGCATGTTACCCTATAATCCACAACACGCTAACACACTAACGCAATCATCGTCATATGGGTCCCACTCCCATGAGTTTAACGACCCGAAGACTCCCCAATTCGCCAATTCTAAGGCGACTTACAACCATAATCCTTACACGATTCTCTAACCACACACTCTAACGAGTGTAACCCAATACTACAATCATTAGACTTGTTGCATTCCAACACGGAATTCAAGAGCTCATCGTACACACACGCACACATCAATCGGGCATCCTAGTTACGATGTGTAACTACAACCAATGATAATCTTAATAGTGCACCCACTACTTAGGATGACTAAGCACGCACCAAGCTCGTGAGTCCACCCACTCACCTTAGATAACCAAATCTACCGTAACACTTCTCGATTCGCAATGAACCCGATGTGACAACAAGTACATCGCCCGATACAACTATATTCGAGGAACCAATAAAAGATTCCTAATTCATCCCGAATCTACCCCAACCATGCTACGTTTCCTCCATTCGGTACTCGTCATGTAATGCTTGGTGTCAAGATACACGATTGTAATAATGGTCATCAGTCACTATTAAAATTGCGTACCTTACCATTTTCACATGGTCATGCAAAGTACTTTACCCGTACTGACGCAACATTCACACAATACAAAACACAATACTACTAGTGCCTTCGAACCATCGAAGTCCCATCATTAGACTGGACTATCCCAATACTCCCAAGTACCCGAGCCCCACCATTGGATCATCACTACGACACCGTATACTATATATATAGTAAAATAATATATACATACATGTACATTACAACAACAAGTCAACCTACAACCTAGGTGACTATTATTCCATTCAATATCCGAGTTAGCCTACTTACATTAGGCACTATCTATCTAAGGCACCAATTCACACATTCAAGGCCTCACATAATCTCACATTGGACAAGACACAAGTCCTAGTTAGTGTACCTACTCTAAGGCACTAACAAATCTCAATCCGACCCGTATTCCTACAAGTCTCGCAAATAACACACAACCGTCAATAAGTCTAAGACTAGGCACCTATACCAAGGTCACCTAATTCCCTTAGACTATGCTCTGATACCACTTGAAACAACCCACATCCGTTTACCAAAAACAAAGCACTATTTTTTTGTAAATTAGATAAAGTTAATTACATCATAATGCAAGATCCGTTTAAAGATAGTTTTAATGTGCCCAATATACAACAAAATACATGTTTAACATGTTACAAATTCCAAAACGTACAATTCGACGCCTTTTGACCCGTTACACAACAAGTGGGTAATTGCGACCCATTTACACTACAAACCGGGTTAAGACTCAATAACCCAACCCGATACCAAGAGCATAATCCCGAGGACTACCAAATCCCCATTCTGTGTCCAAATATCCAAAAGCTAATCCTCCAAGCTTAAGCAACGTCTATCAACTAAGTAACTCCGCATCAACGATACCTATAAAAAGGTAAACAATGAGAGGGGTAAGCATAAAGCTTAGTGAATGCAATAATTATACATATACATATATAATCTACTTACTTGCAAACACTTACACAAATACCGCATACGAGCTAGCAATTCAACAACCATGTAATCACAATGCAAAACTAAATATTCGCATAATAAGCTAGCATCGCCAATAGCATATAGTTCACAATTTAATATGCTATAACTACAACACATAACCATGGTTAACCAATCGTACAAAGGAATGGTGATCGCGAAAGACCATCGGTGTTCACAACATCCGTTAGTGTACTTAACACGTCGTATCACTAACCCCCCGGTGGTGTCTTAACACGTCGACACTTCACCCATCATACTTCCCGGAGTGGTGTCTTAACACTTCGACACTTCACCCCTAATACTTCCCGGAGTGAGGTCTTAACACGTCGACACTTCACTCGTCACGTGAAATGTGGTGTCTTAACACGTCGACACTTCACATCTCACGCTACACAAATAGATACATCATATACATACACGTACAATTATTCCACTCACCTTGGAACACCCGCACAAGTCATGTACAACATGATCTCCGTCCTCATATCCGTGCAAGCAACCACCTATATCACACATAGGCACAATATGCACATAAATATACATTCTCTAAATGAGAATCCGACACTCACGTCCCTTAGTCGAGGGATCTCACCTTGCTCGTTTGACCCGCCCATTTATCTCCTAATGAGTTCAACCAAATTACCACTTCGGGTGGTAATTCAAACCCACACTAATAACTACAAGTTAACCCAATTTGTACTTTACACTAACTACACCAACCTAGGTCCCGACACTAGGTTACTACTTAAGTAGTGATCATTTCAAACACCATTTACACCAAAATTACAATGTGTGCAACATTGACTCATATTGCACTTGACCATATTTGACTTATATTACAACACCACTTTGACTCAAAATCACTTCTCATGAGCGTTTATTTCCAAAAACTCTATTTAACACTTGACATTAGTGTTTAAACACCCATTTGACCCAAAACTAGTGTCATTACCAAATTCGACCCAATCAACTTACCCATTTTGACATAAGTCCCAAAAACGCTCAAAATCACTAACGACTAGTGATTATATTTTCAAAACATCAATTAAAACCTAAATCAAGTATTTACATACTTGATTCACCAAAACTTGACTCAAAACTCATTTTGACACCAAACCAAAGTCAACACCCAATTTTGACCAATACTTGTTCTTAAGAACATCAAATACACCCACACACACACACAACCTAGTGGTTTAACACCCAAACCATGACAAATACTTCCAAATTCATCATCAAACCCTAAACCCACAATAATCGGGTTCACTTACACTAACAATACAACAAAACCCTCAATTTCATGAGAAATGGGGTTTATAACCTTAACTAGCACATCAAATCAAACAATTGAAATTCGAAGTTAGAACGTACCACCACTACCAAAATGTAGCTAGGAACGAGGTGAACAACTTTAACTCTTGAGCTTTCACCCGAATCGACCTTCTTCCTCCTAGATCGAAGCTTTCTCACTCTAAAATCACCCTCTCTCTAGGATATGTTGGGAGTGTTTTGTGTGGGTGAAATGAGGTCCAAGACTGAGTTTTTTTTAGTGACCCCAAACCGACCCTCAAGTGAAAAGACTAAAATACCCCCAAGATACCCCTCTAATAAGCCTTAAAACGGGTTAAAATTGCCCCTGTCTGACGAATCTCGCGACCGCGAGGTCTAAGGTCGCGACCGCGATCTTTGCAACTCAAAATATCTGATTTCCTTACCGAATCTCGCGGCCGCATTGAAAATCTCGCAACCGCATTGTGCCCCATTTCATCATTTTTGGTGAAACTTGTTTTGGTCGTAACTTTCAAACCATAACTCCGTTTTTTATGAATCAAATATCCTTGGAAACGTAATAAGGTCTACTTTCCAATGGTAAGGTTCTAAAACATTAACTCAAACTTTATTTGGGGTCAAAAGATATGATTACATACCTCGTAATTCAAATGATGTCCAGATTAACGCGTAACTGAAAAACGGGATGTTACACGAAGTCTCTTTCTTTTGACGGGCGGCTCATACTTATAAAATCGGGTTCACCCCTTTATTTTTTTCTCTCTATAAAGTCCCATCTTGTGTTGTTAATAAACTGGAAGGGTTGAGACGTCGCTTTTTTGGGGTGGATCTAGTAATTGCTCGAAAATGTCTTGGGTCAAATGGGATACGTGTCTCTTACCCTACGATAAAGGAGCGCTCAATATTGGTTATTTGGAAACGAAGAATCGTGCTCTCCTTGGAAATGGTGGTGGCGTTTTAAAAACGAACGTAATTCTCTTTGGGTCAAAATAATCAAAAGTATATATGAGGTGGAAGGCGGACTTAGCCCCTCGTTTTCAATACCGGCGGGCCGAAAGGGATCTACTTGGGCCTCTATTTTAGAAGTGGGCCGAAATCTCCATAAACTTGAAACCTCATTTGTATTGTCTTTTAAGAAGCGTGTTGTTGACGGTACACAAACTAAATTTTGGCTAGAACCTTGGCTTGGGATTTTTTTCTTAAAGATAATTTAATAGACTTTTGAGGCTCGAGTCAAACCACAATGCTACCGTCTGCGATCTGGTTCATTGGGCTGACAACCTTGCCCATACTCATTGGTGTTGGTCTCGTAGCATCTCAGGGAGATTGCTATGAGACATCACCAATCTTACTAATGTTTTGGCTAGTTTTGTCCCTTGCAGCTCAGGTCCTGAAGGCTCCTATTGGTCGCTAAGCCCCAATGGCATTTTTTCGATTAAAAAGCTCACGGACCTCCTCACACGCGCAGATTTGGCTACTTTACCTCATACTGTCTCAACTATTCGTAACCGTCTAGTACCTTTAAAAGTTGAACTGTTTGTGTGGCGAGCTAGACATAATCGGCTCCCAACGAGAGTGGAACTAGACAAACGCGGTATTGATTTAGGTTCGATTCGGTTTCCAATCTGTGATGATGGTTTGGAGACGGTTGAACATTCGATCATTTCTTGCAAAGTGGCCAATGATATTTGGTCTCTTGTCTTAAAGTGGTGGGGTTTTATCCCGCCTCTTTCACGTAATCTGGCAGATGTGTTTTTAGGCCATGGTGGGCAAGGCCAAGCGTTTTCTCACCTAGAAAGTAAACAAATTTGGCAAGCAATGGAATTGATCACGGGCTACATGATTTGAAGAAATCGGAATAATTGGATTTTCTCTAAATCCAAGCTCACTGGTGATCTATTCTTCAAAGAAATTCAACTCAAAAGCTTCGATTGGATATCTACCAGATGCAAGTACCTCAATCTTGAGTGGGATCGATGGGTCTCATGTCCCCTATCCTCGGTGGCGAATGTTTTTAGGCGCTCTGGAATTGGCTAATAGATATACCCTCCATGTAGGTTTTTTGTCCCACTCCCGGAGTAGTCGTTGTAGAGGGGAGAAATTGGGATGGTTCAGGGTTCTTTGTCGTTGAATTGCCAACATTGTGTTTCGTTTCCATCTCAGCTTGTCTTCTCAAGTAAAATCTCCTCCTTAATGATAATGAACGGACCAAGGCGTTTTCCTACGATATCGGTGGGCTTATATTTTTTGTTTTTTAGCTGTTAAATTTTGTTTTATCGTTTTCATAGTTGTAATTTTCTCGTTTTGATAGAACATGGCGCCTGTAAATGTCTTATTATTTTCAATATATAATAAAGTTTGTTTGCTGTTAAAAAAAGGTTAAATTGTATTTTGACTGAATAAATTCAACTTTGACTATATTCAACTTATTGATTTTTACTCTTTTTTTTTCTACAAATATGATAATTCATATAAAAACGAAGATGTTTTCAAAAAAAACGTCAACAACGAGAAAAACAACAACCGGGTATGGTGCAAGGCTCGCACCTAGAAAACTACATAGAAACAAACGAGATAAAACTATTTATAACCGAGCTTCACCCATCAAAATAAGCAAAAACAACGTACAAGCATACCAAAAAACGTAAACAAACTACTAAACAAAGAAGACATCAAACTCAGAAGGAAACTTTTTTAAATTACCGTTGATCGTCTCCCGTCCAATCTTCTTTCCCGTCCGGTTCTGAAAGTTAAAAGAAAGGACATTGGAAGAAACATCACCAATTAAACTATTAAAGTAGCCGATGAAGGAGAACCAACCCAACACTCATCTCCGATATTCCCACAAGCATCTTCAAACAAAACATACTTTGGATCGCACCTCCAACTACCAAATCATCAGTGTTATCGGAAAAAAAAGGAAAAAATAAAAGGAAAGGCGCTACAGTTGAACAGTGAATATAGGGTACTTGGCGGGTCCATATTGGGTGCCCCATTGCGCAAATTAGTATATATAGTAAAATCAATGACCTCGACTTGCCCTTCTTAATGTCCTTAGTGCTTGGGCCAGGTTGCAAATCGCTAACATCATTCGCTTTCCCTTTCATAAACCGGTACCACATGCTACAAACACTTTCACATTAGTTATCAAAACATGCGCAATAATCTTTCCACTATTGATATTTAAAAACGTTCTTCCTTTCAACTCCATTAGGCATAAAATCGGTAACATGCATCTTCTTTTTTGGTGATTGTGATTCGTTCCATGAACTCAAACTTAGACGTTGTAATCATGAGCAAATTTTCAAGTTTTGAAACACCTTTTTCTCACAACCCTTACCATAACACGGACACGCGATTGGGCCATCCTCCAATATCTTACCCATAAAATTAGGAGCCGAAACGACCACGGGTTTTGATTTATCCCCCACCCCATTATCAAACCGTGATGTTGCCCCCCACGAACCCATTGATACCGCATGTAACCTGTGACAAGATTTTTACCTATTAATAGATGACCAGATTAATCAATGAGTTTTGCCTCTTCTAAGACTTTTTAATTGAAACTGATCATGGATTAATCCACATTTCACAACTAATCAGAATAAGACCAAAAGTTACGACAAGTAAAAAGTGTAACTATTGTAGTCATTACAAAACATGGGTTTGAAAGATTATGATCAGATAACTATGAAAACAACTCCCCATACTCCCAACAAATCAAACAGAATTCATTCGATATTTTGATCAGATATTTATATGTTATTATATTTATAATTTAATAATTCATAATTTATGTAATTTATATTTATATATAGCAATAGTATTTAAAATATATTTTTTTTACGGCGAAAAATTAATATATTAATAAAACCTTTCATCGGAACGATGAAGAAAATACGACATATTACATTTACCTACATTTACCTACATATATCAACAACCTACATTTACCTACATATATTTACCTACATATATCAACAACCTACATTTACCTATTTTTGTCTCAATAAGCATCATCTCACCAAACCATCATTTATCATCATACACAAGCATTTATTGCTCTCGTTTCAATTCTGTATATCTTTTGAAACAAATATACTTAAATTTTGCATCAACAAGAGCAACAAATAAACAAGCAAACTTTGATTTAAACATTGCACTAAGGTCCTGTAGAAAAACACAATGGGGAAAAACCCGCAACGGCGCAATAATCTACAGACCCTCAACTCAGGTTGCAGAGTTAAAACATTTATCGTATAATCTGACCAGAAAACATACCAATTCCCCAACCCCCATCAACCACCAAACGTAACCATGATAATAACCAACGGGTTAACACTCAAACCTACTCTGTTAGTAGACGTAAAAACTAACCCAAATTACCCACAAAGGGTAAAAAACAAATCCACCCATAAAACTTATACTTCAAAGTTCAAACAGACTGACTCAGTCCCACGCACTAGCAACAGCAGGACCATAACCACCGCCACCGCCGCCAGGGGCTCCATATCCGCCACCATAGCCGCCAGGGGCTCCATAACCATGATTCACATTTCCACCACCATAATAGTCTCCACCACCACCACCCCTATTATAACTGTTGTCTCGCCGGAAATCACGGCCGCCAAACCGACCGCCGCCACGGCGGTTCTTGCCGCCGCCGTAAGAAGCACGAGCGGCGTAACGAGCAAGCCAAGCTGGGACTTCTTGGTTAGATTCTTGCATGAGATCTGACAATGGTCTAGCCATTGATGAATTGTTGTCGTTAAAGAAGGCGGTGGCTAGACCCGACTTACCGGCACGGCCGGTTCTTCCAATACGGTGGACGTAGTCGTCGATGTCGTTTGGAAGGTCAAAGTTGACCAAGTGGGCCACGTGGGGAATATCAAGACCACGTGCTGCTACATCTGTTGCAACCAAAATTGGAGTGTTCCCACTTTTGAATGATCTCAAAGCCTGCTCACGTTCCTGCAAGTGTTCCAATATAATCACACATAATGATAAATCACCTCATAAATTTGATAGATACACTCATTCATGTGCATTGCAGATTTGTACTGTACAAACATACAATGCATAAAAGTTGTGGATTTATCAAAAGTGTAAGTGGATATATCATTGGCCATGTTTCAGTGTATTAACAAATGATAACTTTTTGGATATATCATCCAAATCTGCAATAACATAAAGAGCAAAAGAACAAGCTAAAGGATGTCCGTATGTATGATATGAACCAAGCTAAAAGAATAGCAGTTGTTAGTGTTTGGAGAACAGAATTTGAGTGTGTCCTTTTTGGTCATGTTATTTAGAGAAAGCTATAACAAAAAAAAATATTTTTCTAGAACACATTAATTAAAAATTATAACACTCAATGTGCAGGCTTCACCAAAATACTATCAACCCGGTTTAGCAAATGTAAAGAAGTCACCATTTGAAATTCAAACACCAATTTGCAGAATCACAATTGATAATATTTGTATATCTAGTGGTGTATGTTTATAGATACTATTTGCAATTGTGTGACTGTGAATTTAGAATCTTTATTGAGAAATCGAATGGCCATTTCATTTCCCACAAGAGGTCTCAGGTTCAATTCTTGGGGTGGCCAGGGAAGGGCTGGAAACAGCCAGGGAGTATTCCTGATGGGCTGCGTACACTAGAGTATGGGGTCGGATTACTCGCCCTTCCCGGGTAACCCGAACAGGGAAAACCTTACAACTTTAGTAAAAATAAGAACACCGTTTTTGACAAATAAGTAAAATAACTACACAGCACTAGAAATATAATTATTTATATTTATTTTTTTTAGAAATTTTGATCAAAATGCCCAGTAATTAACCAAAATAATATATTTGCAAACTGCCCCCTGTTCAAAATGGTTCGAGAAATCTGGCAGTATTTTAGTGGAACCCAGAATTCAAATGCTAATATAAAAATCATTTTCTAAATAATGCTATCCATGTAACTCTCTTAATTATTAGTTATTTACTTAGATAACAGAATTGTCAACCCTTAATACATATTCAATAAATAAATCTTGAAAAAGTTTAAACATGTCAAAACACTTTCGCCTATAAACCTCCCTATACTTCTATTACCTCTTATTATCATTATTTAATATTTATATTTATATTTATTTAATATTTAATATTAAATATGGGGGCTAATCAAGGGGGAAGCACTTTTTTGGGGATGGGGAAGTAAATTTCAAATTTATTTTTTCATTTTTTTAAAAAAAATTCACAAACATTAAGATTAGGTGAAAATATAAATATTTAAAAAAGACACTTTGTGATACATGTTATTAGTTTGACAAAAAAACGCTCGAAGAAATAACATTCATCGATAAATGTTCCTGATAACATCCATCATGATGCATGTTATTCTTCGAGTGTTTTTTTTTTTTTCATCTTCTGTGAAGTTTTTTCAAAATTTAGCCCGACTTGGAGTTTAGGGTTTTGGATTTAGTCCCTAAACCATAACTTGGAGTTTAGGGTTTAGGGTTTTGGATTTAGTCCCTAAACCATAACCCTAAACCCTAAACCGTTCGTGTTAAAAACTCAATCTAAACCCTAAACCTTAATTTCTAAACCCTAAAAAAACGCTCGAAGAATAACATGCATCACGATCAATGTTATCATGAACATTTATCAATAAAAGTTATTTGTTCGAGCATTTTCTGGTCAAAATAATAACATTCATCACAAAGTGTCTTTTTTAAATGTTCATATTTTCACGTGATCTTAATATTGGTAAAAAAATAAAAAATTTACTTCCCCAAAAAAGTGCTTCCCTCTTAATTAAATCCATATTATAAATATATATATATATAGGGGCAGGATCAATGGGGAAGTAACCAATCGGGGGGAAGCGGGGGGAAGCAAAAAAAAAAAAAAAATTCGTTTTTTTTTTGAAATTTTTTTTTCCGGCATCAAGATCACACGAAAATATGAACATTTAGAAGAGACACTTCGTGATGAATGTTATTATTTAGGCGGGAAAACGATCGACAAAAATAACATTCAAGATAATATTGTTCGTGAAGAATATGAAGGTTTTTTTTCATGTTTTGTGAAGTAAAATTTAGCCCGATTTAGAGTTTAGGGTTTAGGGTTTATGGTTTGGTGTTTTGGGTTTATTCCATAAACCCAAAACACCAAACCCTAAACCCTAAACCCTAAACTCTAAACCGTTCGTGTTAAAAACTCAATACAACAACAACAACAACAACAAAACCCAATACCACATGAGTGGTGTATGGGGGAGGTGAGATGTAGACAATCCTTCCCCTATCCGAGAATAAAAACAAGTCATTTCTCCACCCAGAGTGAATCACTCTCAAAAGTAGAGAAAATCATCCCTCTCTCTATTCTACGGATAAAGAGATTGCTTCCGAGTGGACCTCCGGCCAATAAGTAGGAAAATTTTTTTTTTTTTTAAAAAGTAAAATTAAATTAAAAATAAAATTGAAACACCATGAAAATGGTAGAATCAAATTTCCATGGGTTTTAAATCCTGCCTGGAATTCAATTTAGACTCTAAACGGCAGTCAAGACGCCAATAATATCTAAATCCTAAATCTAAACCCTAAATCTAAACCCTAAACCCTAAATTTCTAAACCCTAATATCTAAACCCTATAAACCCTAATATCTAAACCCTAATATCTAAACCCAATAGCTAAAACCTCAAAATACGCTCGAAAAACACGATAATTGTTATATATTACTTCTTCGAGCGTTTTCCCGCCAAAATAAAAACATTTATCACAAAGTGTCTCTACTAAATGTTCATATTTTCATCTCATCTATAATGTTCGTGAATAAAGTTTTTTCAAAAAACGAAAAAAAAAAAAGTTTTTGCTTCCCCCCGAATGGTTACTTCCCTCTTGATCCTACCACTATATATATATATATATATATATATATATATATATATATATATATATATATATATATATATATAATATTAATATATCATCATTAGTTCCAGGATGAACATTCAACACCCCTTTAAGATGTCTATTCGAATATCACACATATAATAGCACACTTAGATGCCAACATTTAGAAGTTAAATACCTGTTGTGTTCTATCACCATGAATAGTGGTAGCAGGGAAGCCATTCATGCACAACCAATATTCAAGTGAATCAGCCCCCTTTTTAGTCTCAACAAACACCAATGTAAGAGCTTGCTGCAGTCATTAAATACATTCACAAAACAATTCATAAATTCACAAACAACAAATAACATCTTGAAAAATGGCAAACATAGTTATGACTCATAGTTCCAATATTCTAAAAACTACCTTTCCATGAACACCATTAGCTCTTTGTGCATGAAGAAGATCCATTAAATGGCTTCTCTTATCACTTTCTTGTACATACTCAACTCTCTGTACAATCAAATCAGTACTCGAACCAACTCTTCCCACAGCCAAAAATACATAATTTGCAAGAAAATCAGACGCCAATCTCTGCATATCATCAAACAATCACAAAATTACACCAATATACTCATTTAAATTTGCTATAACTTTGAAGGGAAACAAACAAACCTGTATTTCTTTTGGGAATGTAGCACTGAATAACATTGTTTGTCTTACACCAGGTGGGGGCATGTCCATTTGTTGCACGATTTTTCTTATTTGTGGTTCGAAACCCATATCGAGCATTCGGTCTGCTTCATCTAAAGCTAAATACTTGATGAGTTGTAAAGAGACTCGTGCCCTTTCAAGAAGATCTACTAAACGCCCAGGTGTAGCAACAAGAATGTCAACTCCTCTTTCTAGCTCTCGAAGCTGGTCGAATGCAAATTACATCACTTATAAACACAATTAATGTTGATAACTCAATATGATAGTAATATATAGGTACATGATGGGACCCATGTAAAGCACACCTGCTGATTTATTGGGGCACCACCATAAGCAACAACCACCTTTACCCCAGTTTGATACGCAAATTTCCTAGCTTCTTCATGAATCTACATATCAAAATTACAAAACTTTCAAGTCATTCAAAAACACTATAAAACAAAGCTGAAAATCATAATCATAATCATAATGAGAATATAAGATACAAAATGCCTTGAAAACTCACTTGGCATGATAACTCTCTCGTAGGAGACAGAATAAGAGCAAGTGGACACGCAGTACGTGGCATCCGTGGTGCTCTCTGACCAAACTGCCCCGTCATTATTCCACTAATAATCGGAAAACAAAACGCAGCTGTTTTTCCCGACCCAGTTTGTGCACAAGCCATCAAATCCCGACCACCAAGAGATATTGGTATCGCATGCCGTTGAACAGGAGTCGGTTTCACATACTTACACCTCCTAATATTCAAATTAAGCGCTTCACCTAAATCAATCTCAGCAAAAGTATTCACAGGTGATGGAACATTATCACCACTCGTTTCAACAGGTATATCTTCATATGCATCAAAGTTAATCCCCGTGTTTTCCTGGTCAACAAATTCCTGCTCGGTTGCCTCATCGTTTCCAAACGGATTAACCTCGCGATCTCGCCCCCGGTCCCACCCACCACTTCGATTATTCCAACCGCCGCCGCCACGTCCGCCGCTACTGTACCCCGCCCTAAAGTCATTCCTAGGAGCAGCCCACCGATTAGCCCCACCGGTAGCAGAGGGACCACTATTAGCAACAACTGGAGGTGGTACAGAATCTGAACTAGTCGGCCTGTTACGTAAATGTGGAGGAACGTATGTCGGTCTATTCGGTGCACCACCGTGTGAACCAGCAGCCGTGTTCTCAGCTGCAGCGACTGAATCAGCCCATGAAGTTGGCATACTCAAACACAAACCCTAATTCCTAAATTCCACCCCTCAATTCTTCCTTTATTCCTTCCAATCCAATTTTAATTTCTTTTTTAACAAACAATTTTTCTTAATTGGATCTCAACTTTCAAAACCTGATCAAATTATACGGAGTAACAAAAATAAAATCAATATTTCTCATAAACTATACAATCAATTAATACAAATGTTATACATAAATCAACAATATCTGGACAGAAAAATGTATAATAAGTTGAATATATGAGTTTAGATAATTCGTATAGGCGCAACGATTATCAAATTAACATGATGCACAAACAGAAATAGATACGTACAAAGTTATATGTGTATGCATATAGATAACGAAAAGAAAATTAAAACTTACGATATGATTATATGAATAGATAACTTGAATTTGAAATGTGCAAAGTAAGAAACCCTAATTTTGAAAGGATGAAGAAGGCGATACGAAAAAAAATGAAAATATCTATCTCCGTGTCTCTCTCGTTCTACCTACTTTTCAATATCTCTCTCTCTTTTTAAAAACTAACAACAAAATTTATTTGTTTAATTTGTTTTGGCTTTAAAAAAAAATAAAAATAGAAGATTATTATTTAATTTTATTGAAAATTGTTATAATTCAGTAGGCTTATAACTACCTTTAGTGGTTTGATTCTTGATGTTATAATTCAGTAGGCTTATAACTACCTTTAGTGATTTGATTCTTGATTTAGAATACTAATAATGAAGTGTAAGAACAAAGATGATAATGGAGAGAAAGAAAGAAACACTTTGTAAGTGTGAGAAATGGTGCAAGTTTAATGCTTGCATTCATGAGTATTTATAGCCTAAAATCTCAATATAAAAATACATACTTTGTGTACCAAAATTGACTATATGTATACACCAAAATTGACTATCCATATCTATATTATTATTATTATTATAACACTCCCCCTTGGATAGCAATTTTATTTTGTTGAAGATCAACTATAAATTACTGCCTCGTTAAAAACCTTGCTAAAGAAAACCCAGTGGGAAAAAACTTTAGCTAAGGGAAAAAGAGTGCAGCATGGAGTTGACTCCCCCTCAAGTAGACATCGCTTCAGCTGTTACATCTTTTGAACATGTCTCATGCCAATGTTATGAACGTGTGTTCTGAAAATAGCAGTTGGAAGTGCTTTCGTGAAAAGATCAGCAGAGTTTTTGCTAGATTGCACATATCTCATTTCAATCTGGTTGTCCTTAATGAGATTTTGAGTGTATGAGAAGAATCTAGGTGGTATGTGTTTTGTTCGGTCACTTTTGATATACCCTTCTTTCATCTGTGCTATGCAAGCTGCATTATCTTCATAGATAGTTGTTGGACTTTTATCGCGTTCTAGTCCACAAGAATCAGTAATGAGTTGTGTCATTGATCTCAACCAAAAACATTCTCGAGTAGCTTCATGTAATGCAATCACTTCGGCATGATTTGACGATGTAGCAACAAGTGTTTGTTTTTGAGAACGCCATGATATTGCAGTACCTCCATTTAGGAATACATATCCAGTTTGAGATTTAGCTTTATGTGGATCAGATAAATAACCTGCATCTGCATAACCAACCAAATCTTGTTTTGATTCGTTAGAATAAAATAATCCTAAATCAGTAGTTCCTCGAAGGTATCGAAATATGTGTTTGATCCCATTCCAGTGTCTTTTGGTAGGAGCAGAGCTGAACCTTGCCAACAAATTAACTGCAAAAGAAATGTCAGGTCTTGTACAATTTGTAAGATACATAAGAGCTCCAATTGCACTAAGATATGGTACTTCTGGTCCAAGAATGTCTTCTTGATCTTCACATGGACGAAATGGATCAGCTTCAACATTGAGTGATCTAACAACCATAGGAGTACTTAATGGTTTTGCCTTGTCCATATTGAAACGTTTCAAAATCTTTTCAGTATATGTTGTTTGATGTACAAGTAAACCATTAGGCATATGCTCAATTTGTAAACCAAGGCAATACTTGGTTTTTCCGAGATCTTTCATTTCAAATTCTTTCTTTAGAAGTTGAATGGCTTCATGGATCTCTTTATTTGTACCTATGATGTTAAGATCATCAACATAAACAGCTATGATCACATATCCGGATGTTGTTTTCTTAATGAAAACACAAGGGCAAGTAAGATTATTTGTATACCCTTTGCTTATCAAGTAATCACTTAATCGGTTATACCACATACGTCCCGATTGTTTTAACCCATATAAAGATCTTTGTAATTTAATCGAATACATTTCTTTGGGTTTTGCATTTGATGCTTCTGGTACCTTAAATCCTTCAGGTATCTTCATATATATATCACTATCAAGTGATCCATATAGATAAGCAGTCACAACATCCATGAGATGCATTTCTAAATTTTTAGAAACTGCCAGACTGATTAAGTACCTAAAAGTAATTGCATCCATAACAGGAGAATAAGTTTCTTCATAATCAATTTCCGGTCTTTGAGAAAAACCTTGAGCTACAAGTCTAGCTTTATACCTTGTAACTTCATTTTTCTCATTTCTTTTTCGGACAAAAATCCATCTGTATCCTACAGGTTTCACATCTTTAGGAGTGAGAATGATGGATCCGAAAACTTTTCTTTTATTGAGTGATTCTAATTCAGCTCGTATTGCTTCTTTCCATTGAGCCCAATCATGTCTATTTTGACATTCAACCATAGATGTTGGTTCTGGATCATCATCATTATTCATGATGTCATATGCAACATTAAATGAAAATTTCTCATCAAGATTTTTCATTTCATTTCGGTTCCATAATATTTTTGAATATGCATAATTGATTGCAATTTCTGTATTGACATCATCAATCTCCTCTGCAGTAGGAGTACTGATTTGTGGTTCTTCTTGAACACTTTCTTTTACTTCATTATCAGCTGATTTTCTTTTTCGAGGATTTTTATCCTTTGAACCGATTGGTCTTCCACGTTTCTGACGTGGCAAAGATTCATGAGTGACGTTATTGCCAGCTTTTGGAATTTCAATTCGAGCTGGAGTATTTACTGCTGGTATATATGATTTTGTCACCGTTTTTGTATCTGTAAATGCATCAGGCAATTGATTTGCAAGTTCTTGTATATGCATTATCTTTTGAACTTCTGTCTCGCATTCTTTTGTGCGAGGATCAAGATACTTTAATTGAGGTTCACACCATGAAACATCATTTTCTTTATTTTTCATTTCTCCCCCTAATCTAGGGAACAATGTTTCATTAAAATGACAATCAGCAAAACGTGCTGTAAAAACGTCACCTGTCATAGGTTCAATATACCTTAATATTGAAGATGTTTCATATCCAACATATATTCCCAACCTCCTTTGAGGACCCATTTTTGTACGTTGTGGTGTCGCAATTGGAACATACACTGCACAACCAAATGTTCTAAGATGGGAAATATTTGGCTCTTGACCAAAAGCAAGTTGTAGGGGGGAATATTTATGACTTGCACTTGGTCTGATGCGAATCAATGCAGCAGCATGTAAAATTGCATGACCCCATATAGATACAGGGAGTTTTGTTCTCATTATCAATGGTCTAGCGATTAACTGTAAACGTTTAATCAATGACTCGGCTAAACCATTTTGTGTATGCACATGAGCAACAGAATGTTCAACAACAATTCCTATAGACATGCAATAGTCATTAAATGCTTGAGATGTAAATTCACCAGCATTATCAAGTCTCACCCTTTTAATGGTGTAATCAGGAAAATGAGCTCTCAATTTAATAATTTGGGCAAGAAATTTTGCAAATGCCACATTACGGCTTGATAACAGACAAACATGAGACCATCTGCTAGATGCGTCTATTAGAACCATGAAATATCTAAATGGTCCACATGGTGGATGAATTGGTCCACATATATCACCTTGAATTCTTTCAAGAAACATTGGTGATTCTTTCTCAACCTTAAGTGGTGAGGGTCTAGTTATCAATTTTCCAAGAGAGCAAGATGTACATGGAACCATTGTATCATGATGGATTTTTCTATCCTTTAGTGGATGTCCATGAGTACATTCAATAATCCTTTTCATCATTGTTGATCCTGGATGGCCTAATCTGTTATGCCATAAACTGAATACACCAGGATCAATATATTTTTCGTTAACTACCATATGTATTTCTGGTACATTTATATGTGTATAATGTAATCCAGAACTAAGTCTTGGCAGTTTTTCAACCACATGACTCTTGTCAGTGATACTTAAATATTTCTCATTTTCTGTTGTCACTGACTGATAATCATACCCGTTAAGGTATATGTCGGAGAAACTCAATAAATTTCTGCTTGACTTGGGAGAAAATAAGGCATCATTTATTAAAAATTTTGTACCATTTGGTAGTATGAAATTTGCCTTTCCTATCCCTTTTATCAAGTTAGCAGGTCCTGATATTGTATGTATAGTTCCTTCCGTTGGTTTTAGATCAATAAAATATTTCTCGGATTTAAGTATAGTGTGTGTAGTTCCACTGTCTGCTATACAGAGATCTCCACCACTTGATTGATGTTGTATTCCAGCAAAATTCATATTGAACTTCATATATAAGAAATAAATAGTGAGTACATTAATATTACACAATATTTTAAACGCAAATAGATAGTACTGAAACATTTAGCAAACATAATGACAAAGACAGACGATATTAAATCGTTTATTTTTCAAAAGACACACAACTTAAACATTCAAGAAATCTTCATATAAATCAGATGGTTTCTCAGTGACTGTTGGATCAATATTATCCACAAAATTTACTTCCTTTTCTTTACCTTTCAGCGAATCCTGATACATCTTAACAAGATGTTTAGATGTTCGGCAAGTATTAGCCCAGTGGCCCATTCTACCACATCTGTAGCAAGATTCTTCAGAATTTTTAGAAGAATTTTCTTCAACATCTTGTTTAATGGGCTTGTTTTGTGGTTGATATTTATATTTTCGTGGATTACTATTTCTTTGACCACCACGGCCACGACCACGACCACGTCCACGCCCATTACCATTACCATAAGGATGGTTTCTACCATAGTTATGGCTTTTGGCATGATGATGGTGATGGTTATTATAACCACGACCTTGCCCGCGTCCTTGTCCCTGTTTATAATTATTTGCAGTATTTGCTTCAGGGATTGCAAGTGTACCAGTAGGACGGGATTGCTGATTTTTCATTAATAGCTCATCATTTTGCTCTGCAACTAAGAGATATGAATTAAGTTCAGGATATGTTTTGAACTTTAGCATTCTCAAATTTCTTTGCACTGTGATGTTTGCAGCATTCATTGTGGATAAAGTTTTCTCCATCATGTCTGCATCACTAATTTCATGTCCACAGAATTTAAGTTGTGAACATGTATTATACAGAGCTGAGCTGTATTCATTTACTTTCTTAAAGTCTTGGAACCTTAATGTTCTCCATTGTTCCATTGCAGCTGGAAGTAAAATTTCTCTTTGATTATTGAATCTGCTTTTGAGACCTTCCCATAAAACATGGGGATCTTCTACAGTCACATAATTATTTTGTAAGCATTCATCAATATGTTGATGAATAAAGCAACATGCCGTAGCTTGTTCTTTTTCAGAACAAGTGTTGTTTTCATTTATGGTTTCAAGAATGCCCATTGATTTAAGATGCATTTTTACTTTTATAACCCATGGCATGTAGTTGTTTCCAGTTGATTCTAAAGGAGTAAATTTAAGCTTTTCCAGATTCGACATTTTCTATTATCAAAAATTAAAACAAACATCATGATAAATTAGAGTCAATTTATATTCATAAGTATATAAACATTAAACATAAATTTAATATAACATAAATGATAAGTAGGTGACAGTGTCGACCATGTGTAAGCAATCATAAATAAATGTTATATAACAAAAATATAAATATTAGTAAAACATAAATGAAAATTTGGCGACAGTGTCGACCATATATTTTTTCAGGTGGTATAACCGACCTATATCATTCTGGTGGTATAACCGACCATATATCATTTTGGTGGTATAACCGACCATATATCATTTTGGTGGTATAACCGACCATATATCATTTTGGTGGCAGAGCCAACCATATTTAGTATTAAGATTATCGTGCTGATAACGTGTTATAATTCAGTAGGCTTATAACTACCTTTAGTGGTTTGATTCTTGATGTTATAATTCAGTAGGCTTATAACTACCTTTAGTGATTTGATTCTTGATTTAGAATACTAATAATGAAGTGTAAGAACAAAGATGATAATGGAGAGAAAGAAAGAAACACTTTGTAAGTGTGAGAAATGGTGCAAGTTTAATGCTTGCATTCATGAGTATTTATAGCCTAAAATCTCAATATAAAAATACATACTTTGTGTACCAAAATTGACTATATGTATACACCAAAATTGACTATCCATATCTATATTATTATTATTATTATAACAAAAATTTTATTTTTTCGCTGTTTTAAATGACACAAAAAGAAGGGCTATGGGAAAGCCAGTAGAAAATTGAGGGGTGGGCGACGCCACTGGAATATATTAATGATCGTGGTCAACATTTTGTAATTTTGAACTATGTTTAGGTGACTTTTATTGAAGTTTATAGTTAAACTCATGTTTTTACAAGTTTAAAGTAATAAAGTATAAAGTAATTAACATTATTTGGATTACAAAAATTTTATAACTTATGAAACAATAAGTTACAAAAGAACAAAATTGGTTTAAAATTTTTAAAATAAATTCTTAGCTTATGATAAATCACATAAATGTTTTTTCTAAATCTAAATTTGTAATTGTAGGCAGGCAACAACTAAATTCAGATGAATCACATCAATAATCTTTTATCATGTATTTTATTGCTTCTTTTGGTCAGTTGATAACTATAAGGCCACTTGCAGTCATTCCTGAGCCACCACCGCCACCGTCCGCCACCCTTTCACCACCACCACCAGCAAATCGTTAAAGGGCCCGCTAGTGGACCCTGCAACGAAGGTAACGTCCCGATTGTGGGGCCCAATCGATGTTTTTGAATGTAAAAAACAGTCCGTTGCTATTTTTTCTTTTTCCCAACCCATTTCATAATATATATATATATATATATATATATATATATATATATATATATATATATATATATATATATATATATATATATATCGTTACTTAAAATCATACCATTTCATTTTCAAAATTTCTCACTTTCAAATTTTCACTCTCAATTTTCACACAAAAATGGTTTTCACAAACACGGTTACGTTCGAGGTTCACGGCGGCGGGTTGTTTTCCGATGATATGGACCGATACGACGGTGGGAGGGTCGATACCTTAGATGTGGCAGTTACCGGCCTTTACGTTAGCGATTTGTTCGATCATTTAAAGCGAACCGCTGACTGCGACGAGGTTTCGCATTTTGCATGCTGGAATGACGAAAATAAGGTCTTCGAGTGGCTCGAGGATAACGATAAATGGGCGTGACTACTCGGAACCGCAATAATCAACTCGACAAATGTCGTGTTGTATACGAAACATATTTGGGACGATCTTCCTCACGTAATTGATCGTAGTGAGGATGGTTATTATACCGATTAATCGGTATTTAGTTTATTTTCTCGTATTTTTTTTATTTACTCGTGTTTTTTTTTATGTACTAGTGTTTTTTTTTATGTACTAGTGTTTTTTTTAATTTTAGTATAAGCGTATTTTTATTAATTAATGTAATCGGCTTTTTTATTATTTTTTTCTAATTCGTATTTTTTTATTTTTTATTTTGTTTATAAATGTTATTTATATTTATATTTTAAGTTTTAAATAACAATAAAAAATGGGTAAATTGAGGTGGTAAAGTTTATGATTGTGAGGGTTTAGTGAAAAGAATGTGAAAGAAATGATAAAGTGTTTGTGCTGATTTAACGCTGTAGGGATGGCAAAATGACCCGTATCCGATGGGGAAACCCGAAACACGTTATAATTGGGTCGGGTCATGGGCCGGGTATGGGGATGGTTACAAAAAAAAAAATTCGGGTTCGGGTATGGTTTTGGATACAAACTCGTTTATCCGACCCACATACCCGCATACCCGGCCCGAGAAATTTTAATAATAATTTTTATGTAAAATTTTAGTATGAGGGGGAATGTCTGCCAAGAAGACGATGATTACAACTACCAGGGGGAATGTCTGCTTTCTAGGCATCATTACGGTCGAGCCAACGTCCTTAAACAAAAGCGCTTCTCTAGAGGCAACCCGTGCAATAAATTAGAGTAGAATAATAAAGGATGACAAATGAGACGATCAATAAAGGACGTAACTTCCAAGATTGCTGAGACAACCTGTCTTCACAAGCAACCATGACCATCTGCTGGGGGTACTCCTTTCTTCCCGTTACTAGCTCAAATTTTAATTATGCCACATCCGAGCTTATCACTAAGTGTGGGATTCCAACCTAAATAAACACTAGACACATATTCTCAAATCTTTAGTTAAAACTCCTAAGTGTAGGATACACTAGGAACATTGAGGACAATGTTCGTCTAAGTGTGGGATGTTGGTATAATATTTTTATGTTATATTAAATAAACCCATTACAAAGATTCCAAGTTCTTAAGCCAAATTTCAAAAAAAAAAAAAAAAAAAAAAAATCTAACAAAAGAAAGCCTTTCGGAAAAAGTACTTTAGAAAACCTGAAACGTTTGTAAATAAAATTAAGGCTTAAGTAAGGTAGAAATCTTGTTGGGACGAACCGAATCTCTAATAGAGCATTGCATGACTAGGCATTATCGACCTAAATTGATTATGGTGAGGCACCCAAATGAGACCATATGAGCATTTATCTTTAATGCTTCACAATTTTCCGTTGAGAGTGCCGATGTCTGTACTCAGAATCAGAACTTGCTCTAGATCTGCATTTTCAAGTAACGAAATGTGATTCGTGTATAATCAGAAGAGCTAGCCATTTGTCAAAATAAGCCTTTCACACCTTCACTACTTCTACCAACCCATCATTTCCATCATCTTTACTATCACTTGAAAAATTCAGAAAATGAGATTCCTTTCGAAAATCCGATGTTATAAACCTCTCAAGTATCATTTCATAGGTCTTGAAAAAGTTTTTCGGCGGAAAGTTTCTTGAGACGAAATTTCTTAAAAAAAAAAGTATTTTCAAAGTTCTGAGAAAAGGAGCAGAACTTATAAGGAGAAACTCCGAAGAAGAACTTGACCACAAACGCCTATCACTCTAAAGGAGGAATGAAAGGACCCGTTCATATCGATTATAAACGATTCACAATAGTTGATTACATCGCGATGTATTTAACCTCTATATGATACGTTTTACAAACATTGCATTGGCTTTTAAAAGACAACTTTCATTTTATCGAAAGTTGACAGGCATGCATACCAATTCATAATATATCCAAACTATAAATGACTTAATAATAATCTTGTTGACTTCAACGACTCGAATGCAACGTCTTTTGAAATATGCCATGAATAACTCCAAGTAATATCTCTAAAATGAGCAAATGCACAGTGGAAATTTCTTTCATACCTGAGAATAAACATGCTTTCAAGTATCAACCAAAAGGTTGGTGAGTTCATAGGTTTATCATAAAACAATAAAATTCATCATTTTGATAGACCACAAGATTTAAATACAGTACACATATCTCTTGTACTAAACCATTTTTCATAATGCTTGGCAGAGTAGGTTCGTATCCTTTTCTCCCCCGTAGGTTGCCTCGCGATTTTTAATAACCGTACACATATCTCGTGCACAAAAATAATACACATAACCTGTGTATAAAAATCATTCTCTCGATACATAACATTCAATTTGATTTCATTGCTCAACATGGTAACCGACCTTAACATATAATGCGCATCCATAATATCCCCAAAACAGAACATCTCGTCTGTATAATATATAAACTTCGAAGTACTAAACACCACGTGAAATGTCCCGTTCATATTGATTATAAACGTTCCATATTAATTGATTTCGTTGCGAGGTTTTGACCTCTATATGAGACGTTTTTCAAAGACTGCATTCGTTTTCAAAACAAACCATAAGCTTTATTTTATCGACAATGTTAAAAAGACACCACCTAGATTATCCAGAAATGATAATCTAAAAGTATCACACTTACACACTACCAATACATATTGGTTTACAATATTAATATATTACTACAAAATAAATCTCGAATGCAGATTTAAACAATATTATACAAGCATGCTGACACCAAATCTTGTCCATATATTAGTATGCAACAGCGGAAGCTCTTAATAATCACCTGAGAATAAACATGCTTTAAACGTCAACAAAAATGTTGGTGAATTATAGGTTTAACCTATATATTTATCAAATCGTAATAATAGACCACAAGATTTCATATTTCAATATACATCCCATACATAGAGATAAAAATCATTCATATGGTGAACACCTGGTAACCGACATTAACAAGTTGCATATAAGAATATCCCTTATCATTTCGGGAAATCCATCGGACATGATAAAAACGAATTCGAAGTACTAAAGCATCTGGTACTTTGGATGGGGTTCGTTAGGCCCAATAGATCTATCTTTAGGATTCGCGTCAATTAGTAGATCGGTTTACTAATTCTTAGGCTACCAAGCAAAAAGGGGCATATTCGGCTTCGATCATTCACCCATATAATGTAGTTTCATTTATTTGTGTCTATTTCGTAAAACATTTATAAAATTGCATGTATTCTCATCCCAAAATATTAGATTTTAAAAGTGGAACTATAACTCACTTTCACAGATTTTTACTTCGTCGGGAAGTAAGACTTGGCCACTGGTTGATTCACGAACCTATAACAAATATGTACATATATATCAAAGTATGTTCAAAATATATTTACAACATTTTTAATACGTTTTAATGTTTTAAGTTTATTAAGTCAGATGTCCTCGTTAGTAACGTACAACTAGTTGTCCACAGTTAGATGTACAGAAATAAATCGATATATATTATCTTGAATCAATCCACGACCCAGTGTATACACGTCTCAGGCTAGATCACAACTCAAAGTATATATATTTTTGGAATCAACCTCAACCCTGTATAGCTAACTCAATCATTACTGCATATAGAGTGTCTATGGTTGTTCCAAATAATATATATACATGGGTCGATATGATATGTCAAAACATTTGCATACGTGTCTATGGTATCCCAAGATTACATAATATATTAGAATACATGTATGATACAATATAAGTTAGCTAGGATATGATTAATATAGATTTGTTACCAATTTTCACGTAGCTATATCAAGCAAAATTATCCAATCTTGTTTTACCCATAACTTCTTCGTTTTAAATCCGTTTTGAGTGATTCAAGTTGCTATGGTTTCATATTGAACTTAAGTTTATGAATCTAAGCAGAAAAAGTATAAGTTTATAGTCGGAAATACATATTACAAGTCATTTTTATAAAGGTAGTCATTTCAGTTGAAAGAACGACGTCTTGATGACCATTTTGAAAAACATACTTTCACTTTGAGTTTAACCATAATTTTTGGATATAGTTTCATGTTCATAAGAAAAATCATTTTCCCAGAAGAACAACTTTTAAATCAAAGTTTATCATAGTTTTTATTTAACTAACCCAAAACAGCCCGCGGTGTTACTACGACGGCGTAAATTCTGTTTTACGGTGTTTTTCGTGTTTTCAGGTTTTAAATCATTAAGTTAGCATATCATATAGATATATAAAATGTGTTTAGTTGATTTTAAAAGTCAAGTTAGAAGGATTAACTTTTGTTTGCGAACAAGTTTAGAATTAACTAAACTATGTTCTAGTGATTACAAGCTTAAACCTTCGAATAAGGTAGTTTTATATATATGAATTGAATGATGTTATGAACATCATTACTACCTCAGGTTTTGTGGATAAACCTACTGTAAATGAGAAAAATAGATCTAGCTTCAAAGGATCCTAGGATTGATTGAAAGTTCTTGAAGTAGAATCATGACATGAAAACAAGTTCAAGTAAGATTTCCACTCGAAATAAGATTGTTAAAGTTATAGAAATTGAATCAAAGTTTGAATATGAGTATTACCTTGTATTAGAAAGATATCTTACTGTAAATAAGAAAGATTTCTTGAGGTTGGATGATCACTCAAAGTGGATTTGCAAGATTGGAAGTAAGCTAGCAAACTTGGAAGTGTTGTTGGTGTGTTCTTGAGTAGTTGTTTTATAACTTGGTTTATGTATGGATTTATGAACTAGATTGAGCTAGATTTTGATGAAGATGATGAAGAACACTTAGAACAATGGAAGAACACTTGAGAGAGAGTAGTTTGATTCAAGAAAATTGCAAAGTGAATGTGTTTATGGTACTCCTCATTCACGTGAATGTGTAGTCTCCATATAGGCTCCATTAGTTTGTAATTTTGTGAGATATTTCATGCTAGATATTAAATGATGGTTCCCACATGGTTAGGTGACTCACAAGGGCTGCTAAGAGCTGATCATTGAAGTGTATATACCTGGTATATACATTTAGAAGCTGGGTATTGTACGAGTAAGAATACGGGTGCATACGAGTACAATTGTTGATGAAAATGAACGAGTATGTAATTGTAAGCATTTTTGTTAAGTATAAGTACTTTTATAAGTGTCTTGAAGTCTTTCAAAATTGTTTAAATACATTTAAATATACTACATGTATATACATTTTAACGGAGTCATTAAGTCATCGTTAGTCGTTACATGTAAATGTTGTTTTGAAACCTTTAAGTTAACGATCTTGTTAAATGTTGTTAACTCATTGTTTATTATGTCTAATGAGATATTAAATTATTACATTATCATGATATTATGATATATTAATATATCTTAATATGATATATATACATTTAAATGTCGTTACAACGATAATCGTTACATATATGTCTCGTTTCGAAATCCTTAAGTTAGTAGTCTTGTTTTACATATGTAGTTCATTGTTAATATACTTAATGATATGTTTACTTATCATTTATCATTTTTATATATAGTGTATCAATATCTTAAAATGATTCATATGTAATTAGTAAGACGTTGTTATAACGATAATCGTTATATATATCGTTTTCGAGTTTCTTAATTCAATAGTCTCATTTTTATGTATATAACTCATTGTTAAAATACTTAATGAGGTACATACTTATCATAATATCATGTTAACTATATATATATATATATATATATATATATATATATATATATATATATATATATATATATATATATCCATATATATGTTATCATATAGTTTTTACAAGTTTTAACGTTCGTGAATCGCCGGTCAACTTGGGTGGTCAATTGTCTATATAAAACCTATTTCAATTAATCAAGTCTTAACAAGTTTGATTGCTTAACATGTTGGAAACACTTAATCATGTAAATAACAATATCATTTAATATATATAAACATGGAAAAGTTCGGGTCACTACACCACGCCCACTAGCTCTTCCGTCTAGTGAACATTCTGGGTGGGGGTGTTAAACCCGGTAGCTACCTTTAGGATTCGCGTGAATTAGGGCCATACCCGTTTCTAATTCTTAGGTTACCAAGCTATAATAATCAGGGGAAAAATATTCACAACAATTAGTGGCAATTATCACGTCCAACTAATTCAATAATAATCCACAGAACTTCTGTCTGCATAATAATTCATTCAAGGAATGTTTTGCTTATGTCTATCTCGTCAAATATTTATAAAAGCATTTCATGTATTCGCAGTTCAAAATATATTTCAAAAGCATTTAATAAAGAAGTTATAAAAACAACGCATGTATTCTCAGTCCCAAAAATATAAAGAGTAAAAGGGAATCAAATGAACTCATTATATGTATTTTGTAGTAAAAATACATATGACGATATTGAACAATGCAGGGTTGGCCTCGGATTCATGAACCTATATCAATTGTATATTTATTAACACATATATTCGTAATCAAATAAATATATATATTGTTATTAGTGATATAATTTTTATATTAATAAATTATATATTTTTTCATTATTTAATTAAATGTATTCATTTTGCATATAAAAGTGTTAATGGTGTTAAGTTATGTATGTTAAATATATTTTTTTTATATTATTCGTTTGTTGAAACTAGTAATTATAATAATACTGAAATAATATTTGAAATGGTAAAAATGATAATATTGATAAAAATTAATATTATTAATAAAAATAATAATGTTAATAATCTTATTAGTGATAAATATAATGTTGTTACTAATAATAACTATAAAAGTATTAGTTTTACTGTTAATGATAGTTTTAATAGTAAATTTTATATTAATGATACAAATGGTAGTTTTTAATAAAAAAAAATATAGTATTGATGGTAATGAAAATAATCATTTTGATAATAATACTTCTTACTTAATAATAATAATAATTTTAACAATAATACTTATGTTTATAATAGTAATTCCAATATTTATAAAATAATACTAATACTACTATTAATGAAAGTAATAATAAATTTTTATTATCTTCATAATAATAATCATAATCATAATAACGATAATAATACTAAAATGATAACATTAATAATAATATTAATAATACTTATAATAACTAATGATAATAACAATAATAATAATACTTAAGGATGATACTAAAATGATAATAATATTCATGATACATATATTAATACCAATGATAAAAATAATTATTATACTTTTAAATGTACATATGATAATAATAATTATAATACTAATAATAACAATAATCATAATAATAATAACTAGTTGTGGAGCCCTCGCTTCACGTCGGGGACTCCGTTTTGAATGCGAATTAAAAAAAGTCTTGATCTATTTTGTAAAAAAGAATTTTTTTTCGAAATCTAACATTGAAGGGTTGTTCCTTTTGTGAAAGATGCTTCTTTTAGCGTTAAAGTTAGTTGATGTAATTTGTAAAAAAAATGTTTTTCGACATCTTTTAGTATTATTGAAGGGTTATTCCTTTTAAGAAAGATGCTTCTTTTATCGTTGGAGAAAAAAATGTAGCACAGTAGTGCCTATGTGGGTCCTACTGTTTGAGCGGCAGTGTACAAGTCGGTAAAGCGTGGTGAGTGTTATTATTCAATATTTTTGGTGTTAATGATGGGATAAATAATAATTTAGAATATAGGTATAAGGTGGGGGGTTCGATTTGTATTTTATTGAAAGTTAGGGGATTAGGTTTATGAAAAATGAAAAACTAAATAGTACTATTCATAATGAATAAGACAAATTTTATCTATTAGTTATATTGGTAATAAGAATAATAACAATAATAATAACAATAACAATAATAATAATAATAATACTAATAATAATAATACTAATAATAATAATAATAATATAATAATAATACTAATAATAATAATAATAATAATAATAATAATAATAATACTAATAATAATAATAAAGAGAACTACCTTATAAAAGGAGCTTTTTTAAAAAAATGACCCAGCCCGGAATCGAACCCAGGACCTCTCGCTCACCCGCACACTCCCTAAACCATCTGCACCATTCTGTTTTTCTGTTTATTATTACGTCCATAAATATATAACTCGTTTATGATTCTGTTTCTCTTCTCTTCCTTCTTCTTCAAATCGACCAAAGCATCCAGAATCAGGATAGCGAATTGTGATATCATTTAAGACTTGTAACAACATAGAATAAGATAGAGGTGTTCTTGATTAAATAAAAAAAATGACAGAAAAAAATGAGAACAACTTGCTATTCGTTGACGAAAAAAAATATAAACTCAAATTTAACTTTTGATTTTTAGAACATTTAAGACAAAGATAATAACACGAACTTTGTTTGAAATCACCACTAGAAACTTTCTCCATCGTCAATTGATTTAGAAACAGCAAACAGAATTCAAATTTTGAGATTAACCGATCGTTTGACTTTTTTAATTCGAAGCTTTGACTCCCAAATTCGTCTTTGATTTCATAAATTAAGATTTGAAAATTTACAGAAAGATTCATGACATGATTTAGATCACTTTTGTGTCTTTAAAATTTGAAGATTGAACCGAAATTTGAGCTTTTAATTTCTCACCTCCGCGAACAGGGCAATGACCGGGTTCTTCTTATTTCTGGTTGAATTCTTTTGGAATTGCAGTGGAAAAATTAAAGTGTGCAATTGAGTGTTTAATGCAGCGATAATAAATAAATCAAAGGTTGTTTGTAGTGTATGATTGGGGTCGACAGCATATCACGAGAGAAGAAGAAAATAAGGCAGATAGATAGTGATATAAATAAATATTACGCGTTCATATTTATCTATTTATCTGTATGTTATATATCTGTATCCTATATATATATGTATGTTATATAACTGGATTTATTTATTTATCTATTATATATTTATCTGTTATATATTTATACGTATTTGTTATACATATCTGTTATAATCGTAATTATTTATTATTTATGTGCTATACATATCTGTATATATTTATATCTGTGTTTATAAAGTATATAATCATAATCAATATTAATAATATATATATATATATATATATATATATATATATATATATATATATATATATATATATATATATATATATATATATATATATATATATAAGTAAATATAATAATTCTAATTAATAAAAATTATATTTATAATACTTATTATTAATTATAGAAATAGAAATACTAATAATAATAATAAATATAGAAATACTTATAATAATAATAAAAGTAATTATAATAACAATATAATGACATTTGTAATAACAATAATGATAATTTCAATGATAATAATAATATTATTAATAACACTAGCAATAATACTAATTTTAATAATATAGATATTATTAAATATTAACAATAATAATAATCTAATAATTTATACATATTTAGTTTCATATTTATATCATACTATTATTAATACTGATATTAATATTAATATATATATTTTAATTATAACAACTATATTTTAACTTGTACTTAATATTATACATTATTATTTATGTTATATTTACTAATTATATAATATATTCATTTTATTAGTAATTCAATTATTTTATACCTTACTTTAAATTTCAATTCAATTTGAATGATTTATTTGTTTTATACTAATTTAATCTATACACTTATAATTATATTTATATATATGCACATTTATTTACAACAACTATTCGTGAATCGTAGGAAATAGTCACAGGGTTAAATGAATTCATGATAACAGTTCAAAAATTTTGAGACTCAACTTTACAGACTTTGCTTATCGTGTCAGAAACATATAAAGATCAAGTTTTAAATTTGGTCAGAAATTTCCAGGTTGTCACAGTACCTACCCGTTAAAGAAATTTCGTCCCCGAAATTTGATTGGGATCGTCATGGCTGACAATAAGTATGTTTTCATGATGAATACGAGTTGAAAATTAGAGTTTCATCATCGTTGACTAATATGGATAAAACAATTTGATTATGTGAAGAGTACGAGTGAAACTATTGCAAAAGAGTGAAATGAATAAATGCAGGTTCGTCTTAACCGGTGATGTAGTCACTGTTGATTTCTGAAATTCAAGGGATTTAGAGAAAATTTTCATAGTAAGATTTGATTCTTCGGTAATTAAGGAAATTAGGATCCACTTTGATTAAATGCGATAGTCTGTTTTGATTTCTCTGTCGGATATTTCACTATATATCTACTCCCTTAGTTTCCTTTATATTTTAGAGTTCCATCCTTTTGTTTTCTCTTTTATCCATTAAGCACAGTAAATAATGGTCTAGAATTTCGTAGGTATGAAATTTTGAATAAACAAGACTAATGTTCTAAGAGAGAAATTGTAATAGCACGATCTTGATTGGTTAAGTTACCAGAATTCATGAGAAGAGATAGAACTATCAAGAAAATATGTTCTTGATATCTTTAGAGATTAGATAGAATGTAAGAGTCGTGTAAAATGGTACATGATGACGGTATGGTCTGTGAATCATCATGTTTCATTAGAAACTAGGCATGACTTACTGTAATATAATCACGTTGATCAAGTATCATTATATTATACTAACTCATACTTCAGTTCCCAACACTACTTCAAAAACATTCATATTTTGAACTCGAAGGTTTACAGAATATAGAAACTAAACTATTTCCTTTATGATGTAACACTGATAGTGCGAAGAGATAAATGATTTCAGATAAGAATAGTTATGAAGATATCTTCAGAAATATCAAAGATATTTATAATGAAAGATACGATAATATCTTAGAATTTTTAATATCGATGGATGATGATGAAGATTTGTCCGTAAAGGTTTGGAGTCAGGAGCAAGATATTTGTTAATGACTTCGGCTGACACTGAATCATTTCGATTCTTTGAAGGTAGGCTTAGTCTTTGTGATTCGTCCACAGCCTCCTTTATGGTTTGCTCAATCCGTTTTTCAGTTCCAACTTTTCTGAGCTTTGCCAACATACTATTCTTTATCATCAAACTTCAGATGGTTAAGGTTGTTTACGGTTGTCTACAGTTTCTGCTGCTTCATTCAGCTTTTTCAAAACTCAAAGAACTGATTCGTAGGCTAGAGTGCTTTTCAGGATTTCAGAATGGAAGATCATAATTCTAAGAGATGAATGTTATATGTATACATATAACTGTTGATGTAGAAACACTGCGAGATTCAAAATACTGATTGCTGATTCCCCAATAATTGATATGGCAATTCTTGTTATAAGATGTGGATGAGTATATGATAAGGTTTCGATAAATATAATGATTTTTTGAAAAGTCAAAGATCAACGAAGTTGTTGGTAAGTTTACTGCTAATGTGGTGAGATATAAACGGTTTCCCGGTAACAACGATGGAAAGGGTATTCTTTATAATAAGGTTTATTTGAATGAAAAATGAAGCTGATTTGCTGGAGCTGTGACAAAATTAGCTAATTTGAAAGGGAATTGCAATGTTATTTTTGGTAATAACAATGCCAAAGGAGCTAGCACAGATACGTGTTAAACGTTTACTCAGTTTCCGAAAAATTTTCAGGTGCATAACTATATGCAAAAATCTTTTCTTTCGTAGATGAAGTGTGGTTGGTTCATCCTCTAATTGAGGTGTTTTCAAGAATCATGAAAGGTTTGAACGCAGATTAGAATTGTTAAGATACAAATGAGGTTTAAGATGAAGTCAAGTGGCAAACTTGAAGAAATGTTTAGTATCATATGTTATAATCAATATTTTAATTCATTTTAATTGTCCAATGTTAGTAGTCCACAGTTAGTAGTTCAACAATTCATATATAGTTTAATATATAATATTCGAATTAATTAATACGTATCGTGACCCATTGTATACATGTCTCAGACTCGATCACAACTCAAAGTATATATATTATTTTAGAATCAACCTCAACCCTGTATAGCTAACTCGATCATTACCACATATAGAGTGTCTATGGTTATTCCAAATAATATATATAGATGCATCGATATGATATGTCAAAACCTTGTACACGTGTTCCGATATTTAAAATGCGTAAATAACAGTAATTAAATGACGATAAATAAAGTGCGTAAAGTAAATAACAGAAATTAAATGACAATAAATAAATTACGAGAATTAAAATTGCGATAAATAAATTGCAATAAATAAATGTAATAAGGAATTAACAGTTAGCTAGGAACAGTTAGCTAGGATTTTGTTAGCGTGAATTCTTAACAAAATTTCTCATAGTTAATTTGTTTGTTTCTAACAAATTTTATTTTTGTCCAATGTTTTCCTCATTATGCCACTTGTTGGATTCTGATAGGTCAAAATCCAAATATAAAATTGAACGAAAATGGTTATTCTGTGGTGAACAGATTCGTATATCTGTGGATGTAAATAGGATAGTAAATGACTGTTGAATCGGATTCGAAGAATGTACGGTGTAACTTATTAATGTGAAATTTAAATATTCCTCGGGTATTACCTACCCGTTAAAATATTTTCACCATTAACAGTTTGTACAAAACAATTTTTAATTACAAACTTTATGAAAACATATATACATATGTATATTTTCTTCAGATGTAATCATGGATTTAATGAGTCAATATGATATTTAACTCATTTGATTTAGTGTTAGAACAAGAATATATAATCTCTAAAACATTAAAGATTACATAATCGCCATATCGAACGATAAATGATGTAGAACGTCATGTAGAACGAAGATAATCGATGTAGGACATCATGTAGTATGATAATTATGCTGGAGGTACAGACTGTGTGTTTGAGGCATGTAGTATTAAGGCTTGTACTGCGGATGTTGTTGTTGGTGGTACTGGTGTTGCCGGTGCTGTTGCTGAAGCTGGTACGTTTTGCACCATATTTTCCAAGGCTACAACTCGGGCGCGAAGCTCGTTGACTTATTACTCCGGGATGATTGTCGCTAGGAACGAGTGAATGAATAAGATTTAGAATCTGAGTTGTGATATAGTCGTGGCGAGATACTCTGGAAATGAGAGAGAAAATGGTGTTTCGAACAGGTTCGTCGGTAAATGCTTTAGGTTCTTCGCCAAGAGGTGAATTCGGTTGGTGGAAGGGATCGCCTTCTTCGCGTCTCCATTGTTTAAGTCGACTACGAACCCATCCCCAATTCATACAGAATTTATGATGGCTGATTGGTTGATTCATTCCGGTGACGCTGATTTCGGAGCTTAGGTAAACATCTATGTCGGAATAGCTGTCTAATTCCGAAGAACTTGAACTAGTGGCGAGTTCCATTTCGTACGATTGAGTAAAGGGTTTTTCGGTATGAAATGATTTTCGGCTATCGGATGGTATTCTAATTACATAGAATACTTATATATAGCATAAAGATTTCGCAGATTACGGAGAAAATTTCAAAAGCTGTCAGGCAAAGGAAACAGTAACAGATACGCTAAGATACGATTTTATCTATACACTATCTATGCAATAGAAGATGTGTCTACACTTTAAGGATGATAAGCAAATAATTTTTGACACAAAATGATAAGTAAAATTTTTGACATGCAGACACAGTCGAATTCCAGACCCACTAATGCATCTAAACAACTATCAGTTAGATACACTAATGCAAGACCTGGTTCGCTAAGACCACCGCTCTGATACCAACTGAAAGGACCCGTTCATATCGATTATAAACGATTCACAATAGTTGATTACATCGCGAGGTATTTAACCTCTATATGATACGTTTTACAAACATTGCATTCGCTTTTAAAAGACAACTTTCATTTTATCGAAAGTTGACAGGCATGCATACCAATTCATAATATATCCAAACAATAAATGACTTAATAATAATCTTGTTGACTTCAACGATTCGAATGCAACGTCTTTTGAAATATGCCATGAATTACTCCAAGTAATATCTCTAAAATGAGCAAATGCACAGTGGAAGATTTCTTTCATACATGAGAATAAACATGCTTTCAAGTGTCAACCAAAAGGTTGGTGAGTTCATAGGTTTATCATAAAACAATAAAATTCATCATTTTGATAGACCACAAGATTTAAATACAGTACACATATCTCGTGTACTAAACCATTTTTCATAATACTTGGCAGAGTAGGTTCGTATCCTTTTCTCCCCCGTAGGTTACCTCGCGATTTTTAATAACCGTACACATATCTCGTGCACAAAAATAATACACATAACCTGTGTATAAAAATCATTCTCTCGATACATAACAGTCAATTTGATTTCATTGCTCAACATGGTAACCGACCTTAACATATAATGCGCATCAATAATATCCCCAAAACAGAACATCTCGTCTGTATAATATATAAACTTCGAAGTACTAAACACCACGCCCACTAGCTCTTCCGTCTAGTGAACATTCTGGGTGTGGGTGTTAAACTCGGTAGCTACCTTTAGGATTCTCGTGAATTAGGGCCATACCCGTTTCTAATTCTTAGGTTACCAAGCAATAATAATCAGGGAAAAAATATTCACAACAATTAGTGGCAATTATCACGTCCAACTAATTCAATAATAATCCACAGAACTTCTGTCTGCATAATAATTCATTCGAGGAATGTTTTACTTGTGTCTATCTCGTCAAACATTTATAAAAGCATTTTATGTATTCTCAGTCCTAAAAATATAAAGAGTAAAAGGGAATCAAATGAACTCACTATATTGTATTTTGTAGTAAAAATACATATGACGATATTGAACAATGCAGGGTTGGCCTCGGATTCACGAACCTATATAAATTGTATATTTATTAACACATATATTCGTAATCAAATAAATATATATTGTTATTAGTGATATAATTTTTATATTAATAAATTATATATTTTTCATTATTTAATTAAATGTATTCATTTTGTATATAAAAGTGTTAATGTTGTTAAGTTATGTATGTTAAATATATTTTTTATATATATTATTCGTTTGTTGCAACTAGTAATTGTAATAATACTGAAATAATATTTGAAATGGTAAAAATGATAATATTGATAATACTTAATATTATTAATAAAAATAATAAATAATAATGTTAATAATCTTATTAGTGAAAAATATAATGTTGTTAATAATAATAACTATAAAAGTATTAGTTTTACTGTTAATGATAGTTTTAATAGTAAATCTTATATTAATGATACAAATGGTAGTTTTTAATTAAAAAAATATAGTATTGATGGTAATGAAAATAATCATTTTTTAATAATAATACTTCTTACTTAATAATAATAATAATAATTTTAACAATAATACTTATGTTTATTGATAAGGCTAAAAAGAAACATATATTTCATAGCAATATCCCTCCTAAATAATAGGTTTTCATATGTAATTGTATTATATTTTCATTGTAATTGTTTAAATAAATAAGTGCGAAGACAAAAGGCGAAAACGAAGATTTGAAGACGCAAATGACCAAAAAGCTCAAATGTACAAGATACAATCCAAGTGGTTCAATTTATTGATAAGAAACGTCTAAAAATGACAAAAGTACAAGTTGCGGAACGCAAAGTACAAGATATTAAATTGTACGCAAGGACGTTCGAAAATCCGGAACCGGGACATGAGTCAACTATCAACGCCCGACGCAACGGACCAAAAATTACAAGTCAGTTATGCACAAGAATATAATATAATATATAAATAATTATATTAATTATTTATATTTTATATTTATATATTTATTATGTCAACAAGCTAGGAGCCAAAAGTTTGTGAGCTGGATTTTCAAACTCCACGACTCGCGGAGTTTAAAGGCCAAAAACTCCACGACTCGCGGAGCTGCCAAATTCCAAAATGCCTATAAAAGGTCACGAATTCTGCGAGTAAAAGTAATATAATAATAATAATACTCCTTAGTATAATATAAATAAATATATATATAATATATATATATATATATATATATATATATATATATAATATAGATTAGTGTTATATTAGATTAGTTCGGGTTATGTAAAGGTTATTTTACGGGTTTTAAAGTCGGAGCTCTGTCCGTGTAACACTACGCGATAAATAATCAATGTAAGCTATGTTCTCCTTTTTAAATTAATGTCTCGTATTTAAGTTATTATTATGCTTATTTAAGACGAAGTAATCATGATGTTGGGCTAAAAATATTAAAATTGGGTAATTGGGCTTTGTACCATAATTGGGGTTTGGACAAAAGAACGACACTTGTGGAAATTAGACTATGGGCTATTAATGGGCTTTATATTTGTTTAACTAAATGATAGTTTGTTAATTTTAATATAAAGATTTACAATTGGATGTACCTATAAATAACCATATACACTCGATCGGACACGATGGGCGGGGTATTTATATGTACGAATAATCGTTCATTTAACCCGACACAGGAATGGATTAATAGTCTATGGACTTATTAAAACAGGGGTGAAATTATGTACAAGGACACTTGGCGTAATTGTTAACAAACTATTAAAACCTTGGGTTACACGCAGTCGATATCCTGGTATAATTATTAAACAAAGTATTAAGACCTTGTTACAGTTTAAGTCCCCAATTAGTTGGAATATTTGACTTCGGGTATAAGGATAATTTGACGAGGACACTCGCATTTTATATTTATGACTGATGGACTGTTATGGACAAAAACCAGATGGGCATATTAAATAATCCAGGACAAAGGACAATTAACCCATGGGCATAAAACCAAAATCAACACGTCAAACATCATGATTAAGGAAGTTTAAATAAGCATAATTGTTTTATTGTATTTTTCATCGTACTTTTATTTACTCGCTATTTTATTTAACGTCATTTATTTATTGTCATTTATTTTTCGCTACTTTAATTATCGTCATTTATATTTTGCATTAGGTTTTAATTGTAACTTAAAATATAAATCGACAAACCGGTCATTAAACGGTAAACCCCCTTTTTATATATTATTATATATATATATATATTTATATATTTTGTACAAATATAGTTGTTTAAAAATATAGTGTGCAATAAGCCCACTCCCTGTGGAACGAACCGGACTTACTAAAAACTATACTACTCTACGATTAGGTACACTGCCTATAGTGTTGTAGCAAGGTTTAGGTATATCCATTTTGTAAATAAATAATTAAAACTTGTGTAGTTTGTATCACTTTTCGTAGTAAAATATAGTACTATCACGTACCCCCACGCTACCACATCAAGTTTTTGGTGCCGCTGCCGGGGACGTCGGCGAAACTCTATATTTTTAATTTATTTTTGTATAAATATATATATTTTTAGAAAAACAATATAAAACTTAAGTAAAAAAAAAAAAAACTCCACGACTCGCGGAGTTTGCAGGCTTAAAACACCGCAACTCGCGGAGCTGCTCTGACGCGCTGACAGAAACCCTATTTTCGCTTTAATTATGGAGTAATATTATTTATTATTATTTTTAAACCCTAACTACTTTATTAGTTTAATATAATTAGTTTTAATTTTTAATTAAATTGTATTTTAATTATAATTAGTTTTATTATATCTAAAAATTAAAACTTTTATAAAATAAATATAAAAATAATATTTTTTATAAAATTAGTAATTTTATCATTTTTGTATCTTTTTAATTATTTAATCGTAATATTTGTATTTTTATCGTTCATATCTAGTTTTAAGCTTAGTATTTTGCCGTAGCTTATTTTTATTTCTAGATTTTTTGACTTTGCCGTAAAATCTCTTAAGTGCTTATTCCTTAGACTAAGATTTAGGTGCTTTAGAATTTTGCGACGCCGTTTTTCGCGCTATCTTTCTTACTTTTATTTTTTGACGTTTTTCGACACGCACTCTTTTTCTTTCTTATTTCTCGACACGCTAGTTTTTAGGACTTAGAAATTTTCTCTATTTCTTATCTAATATCTCAAACAGAAAGAAAAATTATTTAAGTGGTTAAATTAATGGACGTTGACAATTTTCTGCTTCGTAGTAATAGTTGGATTTGTTAGTGGCTGAGTTGTGAGCTTCCGATTTAAAGGGTTCTGGCTCCCTGCTGCATCTTTTGGCTATTCGAAACGTGGGCAAAAGCTGAAAAGTCTATTAATCGGACAACTTATATAAGTTTTTCTATTTTTATAACTAATAGGATAATTAGTAAATGCACCACATTGTAGCTAAAATTTGGCCATCGCAATAAAATGGAAAATTTTGAAAACAAGGCTATGGAAACTCTTTTTGATATCCAAAATCAATTAAATCAATACTCTCAAACGGGTGTTGATGACAATTCGTTCGGTCAATCTTGGATCACGAATGACGAAACAATAACTGGTTGTGAAATCTGTGGAGATTATCACTCAACATGGGAATGTTATTATTACGTTCCTATGAAAAATTACGCACCCACGGAACCTGAATGGAATGATTATGAAGAATACAATTCAAATTGGGATTATTGCCAAGAATATTTCCAAACTCAACAACCAGTAGACAAGGAAAATTACGTGTCTGAAAATTTATTAGACAATATGAAAATCAAACTCGAAGAACTCAATGCTCAAAATGAACAAATGAGAGAGTTTGTAAACCGGCAAGCTGAAACTCTATCAGACTACACACCTGTTGATCTGAGGAGTATTGTGCAAGAAAATCTCATATCATCGAATTTTGATGAATTCGAGAGCTCCGAAATCACCAACTATCCCGATGATACTTTTTATTCAGCTTTACCAATTTCACAACATATCGACACATTATCCTCTACCGACGAAATCAACGATCCATCAATGGATGAAGAAGAAGAAGAAGAAGTAAGGGTGACAAATTGGTACTCTTGGAAAAACGATAACGTTGAAAATTTTACCCCCGAGACCAAAATGGTGAGACCAATAAGTACCATTAATGAAGAAAAATTTGCTTCGATCCCGAAATTCACTATTCCACAACTTTCCAACCCAATATTCTCAATAGACGAGTCATCTACCAAAGATGAACTACGAGCTGTAATAGATAATGACACCTCGGATTTCACCCAATTGGGTAATAGAGGTGAAAACTTTGATCCCGAGAATAAAAGGAAGGAAATGTTAGGAATTGTCCACCCTATAATATATATGTCGGTGTATATCGATCCATTTGACCAAGAACCAGAAAAGAGACATATCCATTTACTAAAATCTACACTTAAAAAAGAATTAAGTAGTGACGATCGGGTGAGTCTAAACTTTAAACCCATTGATATATTATACACCACCCGAGATGTAAATAACTGGCTCACTATTTTAATTCGTGGAACTTATTCTACCGACTTCACATGTCGTCAGCTAAGTATGGGGAAGTCTAACCCCACTTAACGTTAAATTAGGGGTTCGGGTTAGTGCATAACTCGTTAATAAAAATGCATGATTAGGGTAAAAGACGCTTTTTCAAATATTAGTAAACAGTTCAGAAAAGCAGCCGTTTTTGAAAAAAAGCATGTGTGATAAAACAAGAAGGAATGAACGATGAGGCGCGCCATCTATCATTCGATGAGCTTTGTAACTACAAATCTATGGTATCTTTAACTACTTTTCTACACTAATCACCCTCATGAATTTATAATTATAGTATGATTTCATGCAAATGAGGGCATTGCATGATCTCAAGTGTGGGGAAGGGTTATAAATTCTCTCAGGTTTATACTTGGTTTATTTGCCAAATTTTATGAAAATTTGAAAAATTTTCAACTAAATGAATTTAAAATCATGTTTATACATATTTATGAACGATGAAAACTAGGTGTTAATACCGAAATTATCGTTACCTCGGAAAGGACATAAATTGAGAAACACCCTAAAACGCTTGAATTCATTTAAAATGGAATAAAGGAGAATAAAAAGGCAAAGAAAGAAACTAAGTGTGGGGAGAATGTACCTAGTTATTCAATTAAAAACTATCTAGCACATGTTTCCGTAAAGTTATTGCAGGTGCTTTTGTTTTGGACTAAATTAACTATTTTACCCGATGAAAGAAAAGAAAAGATGGATCTACACGATGAATCAATTCCATCATTAAAAGGAAGTAAAGTCTTCCGAAAAAGACACGCGCTTCTTGATTTAGGTCAAGAAGTTGTCGTCCAGACCAGCTGTAGGTTGACGAAAAATCTAGAAAAGTCATCTCTAAAATCAGCAAGAAATCCACGGACCTCAGCATCAAACAGGGTCGCCATGTGGTCAGACTTATCCTAATCATGAGAGGATCTGTCTCGTAAAATGGGGAGGCGCCGTGCAAATTAGCTTGATAAGACTAATGAATCAGATCCCCAGAAAGGATAATCTCCTTAAAAGATCAAAAATCAGCTTTTAAGCCTGATATTACTCAATCCTTGAGATTGACCTTAAAGATTGAGAATTCAAACTCATGGAATTCAATGATATCTAAACTCGAGCTTGAACGAGAAAATATTTTGATCAAATTATAAACCGATTTGTTTTCTGAAAACCCATTTTCAATGCGTTCATTACCATTGAACGTAAAATCCTAGGAATTCACCTGGAATTCATTAGGTCACTTGAACCAAATCGGGTGTCAACCGTAAGAACGGTGGTTGCATAGCATGGTCGAAGACAGGACCTTGTGCCAGACCGAAAAAATCATAGGATGATCTTTACTATTGCTCCTACAAAGGATAGTAATAGCATCCGACACGTTTTTGGACCATAATCAAATGCATGTCATTAGACATTGCCTTAACAGTTGCTTGTTCATCGCTTTCCTTTACAACCGGACGGTAGTTTGCCGAAAGGTAATATACGGGACAAGTGAACTGGACGTGTTGCTTTCCTAATACAAGGTTAGCAAGTGGGTAACACAAAACCACAAGTGTTGAGCTAAAATTTTTAAATCTGAAACCCACACAACCCACAAAAATATTTTGCAAACACCGGTGAAGGGTTATTCCGAAAAACTTATCTAGGGTAAAATCTAGATTGAATTTTCAAAAGATCAAATGTTTTCATAAAGATCCAATTTCCTTAAGGATCTACATTTTCATAGTCATGTGGGACTGTAAACCGCCTTTCAAATGTGCACTTTGCTTTGGAAACCGAAAGTAAATCGGCAATTTGATTGCAAGTGTTGTTGACCTAAACCCGAGGCAACTGTGGATGACACGCCCACTTTTAACCATGGTTCTATCGTTACTATCATTGTTTATACCACCATATCAAAATCACTGATGTACAAAGTGTGATGAATAAAAAAGTGATTCATGTATGTTTTTATTTCAAGTTCTGTATTGCTTGAGGACAAGCAACGCTCAAGTGTGGGGATGTTTGATAAGGCTAAAAAGGAACATATATTTCATAGCAATATCCCTCCTAAATAATAGGTTTTCATATGTAATTGTATTATATTTTCATTGTAATTGTTTAAATAAATAAGTGCGAAGACAAAAGGCGAAAACGAAGATTTGAAGACGCAAATGACCAAAAAGCTCAAATGTACAAGATACAATCCAAGTGGTTCAATTTATTGATAAGAAACGTCTAAAAATGACAAAAGTACAAGTTGTGGAACGCAAAGTACAAGATATTAAATTGTACGCAAGGACGTTCGAAAATCCGGAACCGGGACATGAGTCAACTATCAACGCCCGACGCAACGGACCAAAAATTACAAGTCAGTTATGCACAAGAATATAATATAATATATAAATAATTATATTAATTATTTATATTTTATATTTATATATTTATTATGTCGACAAGCTAGGAGCCAAAAGTTTGTGAGCTGGATTTTCAAACTCCACGACTCGCGGAGTTTGAAGGCCAAAAACTCCACGACTCGCGGAGCTGCCAAATTCCAAAATGCCTATAAAAGGTCACGAATTCTGCGAGTAAAAGTAATATAATAATAATAATACTCCTTAGTATAATATAAATAAATATATATATATAATATATATATATATATATATATATAATATAGATTAGTGTTATATTAGATTAGTTCGGGTTATGTAAAGGTTATTTTACGGGTTTTAAAGTCGGAGCTCTGTCCGTGTAACACTACGCGATAAATAATCAATGTAAGCTATGTTCTCCTTTTTAAATTAATGTCTCGTACTTAAGTTATTATTATGCTTATTTAAGACGAAGTAATCATGATGTTGGGCTAAAAATATTAAAATTGGGTAATTGGGCTTTGTACCATAATTGGGGTTTGGACAAAAGAACGACACTTGTGGAAATTAGACTATGGGCTATTAATGGGCTTTATATTTGTTTAACTAAATGATAGTTTGTTAATTTTAATATAAAGATTTACAATTGGATGTACCTATAAATAACCATATACACTCGATCGGACACGATGGGCGGGGTATTTATATGTACGAATAATCGTTCATTTAACCCGACACGGGAATGGATTAATAGTCTATGGACTTATTAAAACAGGGGTGAAATTATGTACAAGGACACTTGGCGTAATTGTTAACAAACTATTAAAACCTTGGGTTACACGCAGTCGATATCCTGGTGTAATTATTAAACAAAGTATTAAGACCTTGTTACAGTTTAAGTCCCCAATTAGTTGGAATATTTGACTTCGGGTATAAGGATAATTTGACGAGGACACTCGCATTTTATATTTATGACTGATGGACTGTTATGGACAAAAACCAGATGGGCATATTAAATAATCCAGGACAAAGGACAATTAACCCATGGGCATAAAACCAAAATCAACACGTCAAACATCATGATTAAGGAAGTTTAAATAAGCATAATTGTTTTATTGTATTTTTCATCGTACTTTTATTTACTCGCTATTTTATTTAACGTCATTTATTTATTGTCATTTATTTTTCGCTACTTTAATTATCGTCATTTATATTTTGCATTAGGTTTTAATTGTAAATTAAAATATAAATCGACAAACCGGTCATTAAACGGTAAACCCCCTTTTTATATATTATTATATATATATATATATATATATATATATATATATATATATATATATATTATATATTTTGTACAAATATAGTTGTTTAAAAATATAGTGTGCAATAAGCCCACTCCCTGTGGAACGAACCGGACTTACTAAAAACTATACTACTCTACGATTAGGTACACTGCCTATAGTGTTGTAGCAAGGTTTAGGTATATCCATTTTGTAAATAAATAATTAAAACTTGTGTAGTTTGTATCACTTTTCGTAGTAAAATATAGTACTATCACGTACCCCACGCTACCACATCATTTATAATAGTAATTCCAATATTTATAAAATAATACTAATATTACTATTAATGAAAGTAATAATAAATTTTATTATCTTCATAATAATAATCATAATCATAATAACGATAAGAATACTAAAATGATAACATTAATAATAATATTAATAATACTTTTAATAACTAATGATAATAACAATAATAATAATACTTAAGGATGATACTAAAATGATAATAATATTCATGATACATATATTAATACCAATGATAACAATAATTATTATACTTTTAAATGTACATATGATAATAATAATTATAATTATAATACTAATAATAAAAATAATCATAATAATAATAACAATAATAATAATAATAATAATAATAATAATAATAATAATAATAATAATAATAATAATAATAATAATAATAATAATAATAATAAAGAGAACTACCTTATAAAAGGAGCTTTTTAAAAAAAAATGACCCAGCCTGGAATCGAACCCAGGACCTCTCGCTCACCCGCACACTCCCTAAACCATCTGCACCATTCTATTTTTCTGTTTATTATTACGTCCATAAATATATAACTCGTTTATGATTATGTTTCTCTTCTCTTCCTTCTTCTTCAAATCGACCAAAGCATCCAGAATCAGGATAGCGAATTGTGATATCATTTAAGACTTGTAACAACATAAAATAAGATAGAGGTGTTCTTGATTAAATAAATAAAATGACAAAAAAAAATGAGAACAGCTTGCTATTCGTTGACCAAAAAAAAATATAAACTCAAATTTAACTTTTGATTTTTAGAACATTTAAGACAAAGATTATAACACGAACTTTGTTTGAAATCGCCACTAGAAACTTTCTCCATCGTCAATTGATTTAGAAACAACAAACAGAATTCAAATTTTGAGAATAACCGATCGTTTGACTTTTTTAATTCGAAGCTTTGACTCCAAAATTCGTCTTTAATTTCATAAATTAAGATTTGAAAATTCACAGAAAGATTCATGACATGATTTAGATCACTTTTGTGTCTTTAAAATTCGAAGATTGAACCGAAATTTGAGCTTTTGATTTCTCACCTCCGCGAACAGGGCAATGATCGGGTTCTTCTTATTTCTGGTTGAATTCTTTTGGAATTGCAGTGGAAAAATTAAATGCAATTGAGTGTTTGATGCAACGATAATAAATAAATCAAAGGTTGTTTGTAATGTATGATTGGGTTCGACAGCATATCACGAGAGAAGAAGAAAATAAGGCAGATAGATAGTGATATAAATAAATATTACGCGTTCATATTTATCTATTTATCTGTATGTTATATATCTGTATCCTATATATATCTGTATGTTATATAACTGGATTTATTTATTTATCTATTATATATTTATATGTTATATATTTATCTGTTATATATTTATACGTATTTGTTATACATATCTGTTATAATTGTAATTATTTATTATTTATCTGCTATACATATCTGTATATATTTATATCTGTGTTTATAAAGTATATAATCATAATCAATATTAATAATAAATATATATATAAGTAAATATAATAATTCTAATTAATAAAAATTATATTTATAATACTTATTATTAATTATAGAAATAGAAATACTAATAATAATAATAAATATAGAAATACTTATAATAATAATAAAAGTAATTATAATGACATTTGTAATAACAATAATGATAATTTCAATGATAATAATAATATTATTAATAACACTAGCAATAATACTAATTTTAATAATATAGATATTATTAAATATTAACAATAATAATAATCTAATAATTTATACATATTTAGTTTCATATTTATATCATACTATTATTAATACTGATATTAATATTAATATATATATTTTAATTATAACAACTATATTTTAACTTGTACTTAATATTATACATTATTATTTATGTTATATTTACTAATTATATAATATATTCATTTTATTAGTAATTCAATTATTTTATACCTTACTTTAAATCTCAATTCAATTTGAATGATTTATTTGTTTTATATTAATTTAATCTATACACTTATAATTATATTTATATATATATGCACATTTATTTACAACAACTGTTCGTGAATCGTAGGAAATAGTCACAGGGTTAAATGAATTCATGATAACAGTTCAAAAATTTTGAGACTCAACTTTACAGACTTTGCTTATCGTGTCAGAAACATATAAAGATCAAGTTTTAAATTTGGTCGGAAATTTTCGGGTCGTCACAAGGAAAGTTCGAAAAGTGCTTCTCAAAAATATCAGCACTCCTATTTATCCTATGTCTCGAATAAAAGTTTTTAAAAAGACTACACTACCCCTTTTCACCCCTTTTAAAACAACTTCACTACCACTCCAAAATTTCTTTCCATCATTCCAAATTGACAAATGACCTGGAAGCTATGGTTACTACCGTTTTCACATTAGTAGCAAGGATTTGAGTCTTTATCAAGCCTATGACGATGGGTGCAACATGACTAGCTATGAGTGAATTCATTTCTTAGATCTATAGAAAACCCTAAACACTTGAGTGATTTGAGTAACCCATCAAAGCTAGCGTAAGTCATGTAACCTCCTCGCATGCTTGCAGAGATAATTTCAACCCTGACATAGATAACTCACCTTATTTTTCGCCCTTATAATAACAAGCAAATCGCTTGGGCTATTAGAAAGGAAACTTCGAAAAGATTTCTTAAAGTAAAAACGAGAAGTTTGCTTGAGGACACGTAAAGTCTAAGTGTGAGATATTTGATATCGGCTAAAAAGTCATGTTTTCACCCCAGTATTGAGGCCCAAAAATAATAAAGTTCCAATCTTTATCACCAAAATACCCGCTTCGTTGGTTGAAACTGAAGATTAAATGATTACGAAGATGGTGCAAAAATAATCACGAGAATCGGAGCTAAAACGAAGATTATAGAGGGAAAATGGTGAAAGATGAGAAACTAAGCTACGATTAAGGAAATCAAGTTACGATCCAGTGAAATCAGCAAACCAAAGCAGGCCATACGGCCTGCCTATAGGGAAAACGGTCTGCCATACGACCCAGCCAAATGGCCAGGAAAAATGGCTGACCAGTGCAAACGGGCATAAAAAATGGTCTGCCATACGGCTTGCCAGCCGTATGCAGGCCAAATTCAAGTCTATTTAAAGGGTCTTTGTCATCCATTTTTACACACACTTCAATTCACTTCTTTCTCTCTCTTTCTACAATATTAGTCATACTTTCAAGGTCTTCGACTCCGTGCGGGAAACCTAGTATCCAGAGAAGAACGCCGAAGATTGTATTGGGAGCGGTCTGGAGTTTGAAGTTGTCACTTTTGTATTCGGAACTCATTTAATCTACTGGTACTTCTATCCTTTGTCTTTATATAATGTTTTCCATTATTATGCTTTGTGATATTTTTGCCATGATTAGCGAGTAGTTATCTTTAGTGTATGTTATCATGTAGTCAGTTATAATGCCGAAATGATATTATGGTTTGTGTATGTTGTCGAGATGCTTTCCGATTATGCTTTAAACTCAACCGCTTTTCCAACTAATAGAACGTAGTTATTGGCTCTGTTATTGGGAAGTCGCGAACCCCGATTTAGAGTACACTATCTGCGTCACCCCTTGGTAAGAGAATTCTATCGAATACAACGTAAGTTTGACTGAGGCACACCGGCTATAGTAAGTCCACCAAGCCTTGGATTTCGACTAAGGACTCTTTCGTAGTGAAACATCTAACTAGACCCCTAGTACATTGTCTGTCCTAGACCATGGTAGTTTAGTCACCAAGCATATAAACTTTGTGTGTGCATGCTGAAGCACAATGGTTGTTGTAAGCTGTACCTTTGATAAGTAAGGCCATGAAAACCGGTCAGTGTTGATTAGTACACTTCACCATAACGCGGTCTCAAGCATTGCACCTCGATGAGGGATTCTTAGTTAATTAAGGAACTGTTTGTTTAAACACATAAAGGATTGGACCGTTAGGATAACCGAACGTGTTCATGGAAGTCAAATCTGACTTTGCCATGGTGTTCTTTATGGTTGTACTCTTTTAAGGGCTTAACTATCTTTTTAAACCCAATCATTAACGAAAGTATCGAAACACATCACGTCTCTCGGATATGACAAACTCTGTATTCTATTATGCTTAAGAAAGTTTAGACCTTTGTGGAATGTTAATACATCACTCAATCGAGTCGCTCAATTGGATGAGCCGTCTGAACGTGTATGCCTGTAGTCAGACTGCACGAGCGTCGGGGGTAAGAGACGTTGTTGTCTATTCAGAATCTTCAAGCCTAACGCATTTCCCAGTGACATGTCTTATGACAGGGGCTCTTAGGACCTGTGTAATGAATACAAGGTCACTACCTATTCATGAGCCAACATTCCATAATATCGGCAAAGTAACTGATGAAACCATAGTATGCACTTGTTTTCACCTCATCTGAATTGCAAATTTTATCGCATTTACTTTACTTTATCTTATAAACTAGAAAACCCAAAAATTAGGAATAACCCACTACTCCTTCACTTTAGGATTATCTTAAGCTTTAATTATAGGTTCGATTCTACTGATATCTTAAAAATACGACCTTAGGTCATACTTTCCTTACTCATAATAAGGAGTAGTACGATTTTGGCCCCGCTAAATATAAATTTAAAACAACTAACTCCCCCTTTTGGTAGCTGAATCTGACGCCTTGCGGCTTGACGACACCGCATAAATAAAACCGTCCGTTTCGGCCATATCAACCGTCCATGCCCCGTATGAGATTGGTGCGGGCTTCCTTCCTGGGCACGCAGTTGGGATGCGGGTATAACTGTGTAGGAGATGAACGCATCGGGGGGTAAAGGAGAGGGGGGGTTACACCGTCTATGCCATGTATGGGATTTATGCAGGTTTCCTCCTGGGCACACAGTTGGGGGACGGGTATAACTGTGTAGGAGATGAACGCGTGGATGGATAAGTCCCCCTGAGTGATCCTAACAGATGTCCAAAAAAAATCCTTATAAAATAACCTTTGGCTTTAATAATGATCTTTCATTATAAGTTTACGTTATAAGCTTAAAATTCTACTCTAATTATCAGGTCTCCAAACTCACCTTTTGTGAAAAATCATTCTTAAATTTTGAATAATTTATTGATGACATATACCCCTTAATTCTCTATGTGTGTGTGTGTTTTACGAAGAACCCTGAACAAATACATTGACTCCCCATAGCAGGTAAATATCAGACATCAGGAACCTAGGCGTCACCCCGATGCCTAGTAAAACACTTTTCACTGTAGATCCCTAATTCCTAATTAAGTTCAAGAGAATGCCTTGGACATTTTATATGGTGCCACGGATCGAATTCGAGACCGCCAACTTCACTTGGAGTCCTGGTGAGTAGTGACCACTTAAACAAACCCAAGTGGTTGAATGGGGTAACGCGCTTTGCGGTGAAAATCGTTTACATCAATACAAAATTTTGCTATATACGTTTAAAACTATTATATTACTTTATAATTACAATACGTGTGAAGTAAAAACAAATGTTAAAAGATGAATATCATTTTTTTCCGTCAGGTTGGGGATGAGACCGAAGATCTTGAGTGAGTGGTCAAGCTATTTAACTATAAAGAAAGAGTACTTATCGTTACTTTCTCTATACTTGTTAAGTTTGAATTCTTAATATATTTGATAATATTAATGAATTTAAAATTTTATCAAAATGGCAACACATTAAAAAGTTAGGAAAAAGAAAAAATAACTTAAGAAATGGAAACCATATTAAAAAAAAAAACAACACTGGCGTAAAGACGAAAAACTAGGGATGAAAACAGTCATGAGTAATCATGTTGGGCTACATACATTAGAATACGAGGTCGGATTACTCGCCTTCTCGGATAGTCCGAACATGGAAAAGCTTGTACCTTTTTAAAAATCATGATATCTCAGTAATTGAGACCCTGAGTTCCTTACAAGAGATTTCAAGTTCGAATAATGTATAACAAATATTTAGTGGTGGTCAGAGATGAGTTGGATATAGCCAAGGAGTAATGTAGTTGGGCTGATTCTCTTCCAAATAGCCCGAAAAAAAAAAAAAATCTTCTACCTTTTAACATTTTATAAAGAAAAAGAAAAAAAGTGAAATTAGCATTTAAGTCAAAAGGGAATAGGAGAGGGACTTTACATTTTAGTATATTTGTATATTCAGTGTAAGAATATTAGTGTGATAAAGTTACTAAATAAAATTTTGAAAAGTAAAAGGCTCTATGATTTATTAATGTAGTTAACAAAAAAAATATTAAAGGAACCATCAAAAGCCGAAAGAAATAAAATGGGAATCATATGCTTCAAATACATCACTAATCACTAATCATGGTACAAAACAAAAGGAGAACAAGGGACTATCAATGACAACGATCACATAATGTTTTGTACTATTAGTCAAATTATTATTATTATATTTTTTTTTTAAACGTCAAAATATCATTACCCAACGAGGACCCCTAGTAAGGCACTAGAGGAGCCACCACAAAAAAATTACAATGGTTTAATAAGCCAATTTTTTCATTTTACATTATATTTGCTTCTACTATCTAACCAATTAAACGAATATAAACGAATAGAATCAAAAATACATGATTATTATTGATCATATGCATAGTGTATGAATTTAAGTAGCACATTATAGATATATAGATATAGCCTATCATTTGAGAACTCAAGATAGCAGAGTTATTCTTGTGATATGAAAATTAGCATTTGTGGTGACTTTAATGGGACCGAAAAATTGGTACTAGAGTGGTTTGTTGAGGAATAAATTGGTGTATTCGGCTCTTCATCGGGTTTGAAATTTTTTTGTGAAGATAATTCATAATTAGTAAATTGATGAGTAGATTAAGGATGGTTAGTTAACACATCCAATCACTATAAATATTTGTGTTTGTTTTTATTATTTCTTACACTTTCGTTTATTTATTTAACAAGCACAACTAGATTCACTATATTAAGTTCAAGTTTTTTTTTTTTTTAAAAAGGGAAAAAAGATTTTTTTTAAGGTTAAAAACTATTTAACCCTTACATACTATCACTGTTGTAAACGGCGTCCGTTGCGACGCCCGTTGCGGCATTTTGGTGACTAAACCGTTTCGACCCCGTCCCGTTTTCTTATAAGCCGGTCAACGGTCAAAATTCAGGTCAAATGCAGTAAAAATTGGGTCAACACCGGTCAAAAGTTAGAAATTCTGTTAAAATCGGTCATAAGTCGGTCAAATCAGTCAAAATTGACTTAGTTTAGTATTCCATTTTGTATTATATTAACGCTAATAGCAATTATAGGTACAAATTTGTTAACGAAGGTTTTTTAGCTCTAAAATATGTGTGTGTGTGTATATATATATATATATATATATATATATATATATATATATATATATATATATAAGTCAACATCCGTTTCGACCCCGTCTCGGCTCCGTTTTTTCCATTGCGGCGTTTTGAGGTCGCTACTATTTCGGTCCCGTCTCGCGTCTTTTTCAACCTTGCATACTATATGCATTTTTAATAGTTTGTGTGCTTGTTGATGTTTTAATCTTAACTTAATATGCACTTGCCTATTTTAGAATATGTATTGAAAGAGTGAGTGGTACGATGCTTAACGAATTGAGATGTTAGAATGCGAAATATATACTTTACTTTGGGTATGTTTGTTAAAACTAGCTAGTAGTTGGTATTTTTTATCTTCTAGTTTTTAACTTTTATCTTTTATCTGGTAGTTTGTAGCTTTTAGCTGATAGATGATAACTCTTAGCTTTTTAATATATTTTGGTGTTTGGTAGAATAGTTGAATATGTTAAATAAAGAGTAGAATGACAAAAGCTAGAAGCTAGAAGCTAAACGCTAGTTCTAGTGGCTTTTATCTTTTAGCTTTTTCTCTTTCTAAAAGCTTTAAGCTCATTTAACCAAACAGATTTTTTTTTATTAAGGGTATGTCTGGCGCAGAGCTTTTAGGAGCTTTTAATTTTTATAAAAAGACTCCTATTTAGTAAATAAAATACTTCGTAGCTATTTGAACTAGCATTTAGTTTTACCTTTTAGTCTTTTGTCATTTTACTCTTTATTTAACCGTTTCAGCTACTCTAATAATGTGACGACCCGGAAATTTCCGACCAAATTTAAACTTAATCTTTATATAATTCCGACTTGATAAGCAATGAATTTTAATAAATCTTGAACCTTCGAAAAGAGTTTTACACAAGCTTTTGGTCACCCTTTTATTTCGACGATTCACGAACGTCATAACTTGATTTAATTGTTTAATTGTTTAATTATTGTGTATATATATGGATTTATATATATTTAACTTGAAAATATGATAATTAAATATCTCATTAAGTATATTAACAAAGTATTATATATATATTTTCATAGAGTTTTCAAACAATATATATATTACTATTTAAACGACGTAATTAACTTATGTTAAAATGTATTTACATATAATGTATTACGAGTGTAAATACATCCTTACAAGTATTAAATACATTTTATAATACGAAATAATATTAATTTTTACTAGGAAATACTATTAAATATGATACAATTTTACACAAGTTATTTATTTATTTATAGAGTGGATATACCTAAACCTTGCTACAACACTTATAAGCAGTGTACCTAATCGTACAGTAGTGTAGTTTTTAGTAAGTCCGGTTCGTCCACAGGGAACTAGCCAAGTTTAACGCTATATTTTTAAAACTAAATTTGTATATAAATATATATATAAATATAAGAAGTACTATTATTATAAAAGGGGATTTTTACCGTTTAATGACCGGTTTGTCGATTTAAAAACTTTTAGTCGCAGTTAAAACCTAATGTAAAATATTAAATATATAAAAGACTTAATTTAAAGCGTAAAGTAAATGACAATAATTAAAGTGCGATAAATAAAAGTGCAATAAATAAAATGACAATAAATAAAATTGTGATAATTTAAAAGTACGATAATTAAAATGACAATAAATTAAAGTGCGATAATTAAAAGTGCAATTAAATATGAAATAAAGGAATTATGCTTATTTAAACTTCCGTAATCATGATGTTCGACGTGTTGTTTTTAGTACCATGGGTTAATTGTCCTTTGTCCTGGATTATTTGATATGTCCATACGGTTTTGTCCATAATAGTCCATCAGTCATAAATATAAAGTGTGAGAGTCTTCGTCAAATTATCCTTATACCCGAAGTCAAATATTTCAACTAATTGGGGATTCGAATTGTAACAAGGTCTTAATACTTTGTTTAATGAATACACCAGGTTATCGACTGCGTGTAATCCAAGGTTTTATTACTTTGTTAACAATTAAACCAATTACCCTTGAATGTAATCCACCCCTGTTTTAACTAGTCCATTAACTATTAATCCAATTCCGTGTCCGGTAAAATGAACAATTATTGGTATTTATAGATATCCCGCCCACCGTACCCGATTAAGCGTATGTGGTTATTTATAGATATGTCAAATTATAACCTTTATATTAAATTAACGAGGTATCGTTAAGTTAATATAAAACCCATTAATAGCCCATATTCTAATTTCCACAAGTGTCGTTTTTTTTTTATCAAAACCTCAATTATGGTCCAAAGCCCAATTACCCAATTTTAATATTTAGCCCAACATCACGATTACTTCGGCATTAAATAAGCATAATAATAACTTAGCTACGAGACATTAATTTAAAAAGGTTGAACATAACTTACAATGATTAATAATAGCGTAGCGTTACACGGATAGAATTTCGACTTACAAACTTAAAACATTCGCTAACATACCCTTATTATTAAAATTAAATTAAAATTAAAATTATAAATTATAAATATAAATATATATATTGAGAGATAGAGTAAGAAAAAGAAAAAGATGTGTAATTTTAGTGCATAATTCGATGGCTTTTATAGGCCCACAATTTAATGTGCAGCTCCGCGAGTGCGGAGCTTTTGTTCTTCTAAACTCCGCAAGTGCGGAGATCTTAAATACAGCTCACATTATGATCCAAAACGTGGGCGGCTTTTAATTAATATATATATAATTAATTATATATTATATTATATTCTTGTGCACAGTTGACTTGTAAGTTTTGGTCCGTTGCGTCGCGCGTTGAGAGTTGACTTTGGTCCCGGTTCCGGATTTTCGAACGTCCTTGCGTATAATTTAATATCTTGTACTTTGCGTTTTGAGGCTCGTACTCTTGTAATTTTTAGACGTTCCTCATCAATAATTTGAACCTCTTTGATTGTACTTTGTTCTTTTTAGCTTTTTGGTCGTTTGCATCTTCAATTCGTCGAATCTGCCTTTTGTCTTCACCTTTTATTATTTAAACGAATATTACTTGTAAATAGAATATTTGCAACTAAAAGCTTGTCTTTCTTGAGGGATAATGCTATGAAATATATGTTCGTTTTTAGCATTATCAAATATTCCCACACTTGAGAGTTGCTTGTCCTCAAGCAATATAGTCTTGAAATAAAAATACTAGAATCACTTCTTTATTCTTCACACTTTGTACATCAGTGATTTTTATACGGCGGTATGAACAATGGTAGTAACGATGTGGTTTACAGTCCCACATGACTATGAAAATTTAGATCCTTAAGGAAATTGGATCTTTATGAAAACATTTGATCTTTTGAAAATTAAATCTAGCTTTTACCCTAGATAAGTTTTTTGGAATAACCCTTCACCGGTATTTGCAAATTGTTTTTCTGGGTTTGGTGGGTTTCAGATTTGAAAATTTTATCTCAAAACTTGCGGTTTTGTGTCACCCACTTGCTAACCTTGTATTGGGAAAGTAACACATCCATTATACTTGTTCCGTATATTACCTTTCGGTAAACTACCGTCCTGTTGTAAAGGAAAGCGTTGAACAAGCAACTGTTAAGGCAATGTCCCGTGACATGCTTTTAATTATGGTCTATATCATGTCGGATGCAATTACTATCCTTTGTAGGAGCAATAGTAAAGATCACCCTATAGTTTTTCGGTCTGGCACAAGGTCCTGTCTTTGACCATGCTATGCAACCACCGTTCTTACGGTTGACACCCGATTTGGTTCAGGTGACCTAATGAATTCCAGTGAATTCTCAGAATTTTACGTTCAATGGTAATGAACGCATTGAAAATGGGTTTTCAGAAAACAAATCGGTTTGTAATTTGATCAAAATATTTTCTCGTTCAAGTTCGAGTTTAGATATCATCGAATTCCATGAGTTTGTAATTCTCAATCTTTAAGGTCAATCTCAAGGATTGAGTGATATCAGGCTTAAAAGCTGATTTTTGATCTTTAAGGAGATTATCCTTTTCTGGGGGTCTGATTCATTAGTCTTATCAAGCTAATTTGCATGGCGCCCTCCCCATTTTACAAGACAGATCCTCTCATGGTTAGGATAAGTCTGACCACATGACGACCCTGTTTGATGCTGAGGTCCGTGGATTTCCAGCTGATTTTAGAGATGACTTTTCTAGATTTTTCGTCAACCTACAGCTGGTCTGGACGACAACTTCATGACCTAAATCAAGAAGCGCGTTTCTTTTTTGGAAGACTTTACTTCCTTTTAATGATGGAATTGATTCATCGTGTAGATCTATCTTTCTTTTAAATATATTACAATTTACCGGGTAAAACGGTTAATTTTGTCCAAAACAAAAGTATCTTCAATTATTTGTACAAAAATATGTGATATATGTTTTAAATAACTTGATAAAATTTTCCCACACTTGGCTTTTATTTTCCTTTCTTTGCCTTTTTATTGTCCTCTATTCCATTTTAAATAAATTCTAACATTTTGGGTTGTTTCCCAATTTATGTCCTTTCCGAGGTAACAATAATTTTGGTGTTAACACCTTGTTTTATCGTTCATAAATATGTATAAACATGATTTTGAATTCATTTATTTGAAAATTTTAAAAATTTTTACTAGAATTGGGTAGTCAGTATATAAGACTAGGGCTGTTCTTTATTATCAGAGAGCACTAGATTCTAATACAACTACTGCGTTACTAGTATTTTTAATGGTAACCAAGTATATAAGTCAATTTTTTTTTTTAAAATCCGAAAGAATTTAACTCCTTCCCACACTTAAGATCTTGCAATGCCCTCATTTGCAAGAAATCAGTACAATTTAATTTATTGAGGGTGATTAGCGTTGAAAAATGATTAAATTTTACCAAAGCTTCCCATCATATTGGCGTTTGTTTGTTGAATGATAAATGGTGCACATCATTTGTTCATTCCTGCAGTTGTTATTTCACATATATTTTGCATCTTGTCGTCAAAATTAGTTGCTTTTGCTGAACTTAATGCCAGTCTTTGAAAATGCGCTGTTTTACCCTGTTTTGTACATGAGATAACTACAAACATATATATACATATTTTTGAAGTTGGGTATATCACCCAACATTCAAAAATTATTAAGATCTAATAATAAAAGTTAGAAAATTATAAAAACTATTATAGTATCAAAAGAAATATTAAAAGTATAAAATTACAAGTTACCAAATAAATAAAAATAAGCATAAAAGAAAATCAGGGTTGATGAGGATGGTGTCAGTAGGGATCCCATTCATAGCCGTATGTGCTATAGAATGCTTGAGCTGGGTCATATGTAGGGTACGGTGGTCGGGTCTGTATAGTCCATGGAGGAAATACGGGCATTGGAGTAGCAATGTAGTTTGCATTTATGTGTGCACGATGACTTATGATTTGATTTTGATGATACTGCCAATCTTGAAATGCTCGTTGTCTAGCCATTTCATACTCATGATGAGCCATAAAAAGTTGCATTTCTGTCATCTGATTACCCCCTCCCGCATTACCTTGCTGTTGATCTCTCTCGACCTGTGGATGCCTGCCATCATATGGTGCTGCAGCGTTGTTTCGTTTCTTTAAAACCTTAGCACCATGATACACGCGTAAATCTATCCTATCACGGGGTTCTGGTTCTGCCATTAATAATCCCCCCCGACTTCTATCCACACCGAGATGTTCAGCAATTAATGTAACAAAGATACCACCTCCTATTATGCTATTAGGCCGCATACCCCTAATCATAGTCGATAGATAATAACCCACATAATAAGGTATACTTACAGCGCTCTGTGGGTCTCGAATACACATGTGGTAGAATAAATCTTGTTCATTTACCTTCTCTTTGTTTCTACCTCGCTGTGTAATCGAGTTGGCTAAAAACTTGTGGATCACTCTTAACTCTGCTCTATCAATATCAAGATAAGAGTAAGATCCCCCTTTGAATCGGTTATGGCTAGTCATTCTACTCCATATTTCGTTCATAGGAAAATTTTCATCAACCCTCCTACCATTAACCATCAACCTTTGACAATCATCAGATGCTAGTTCCTCAGGCGTATATATACGTAAAGCCTGAGCCATATCTAGTAGGGACATATGGCGCATCTCACCTCCTAATAAAAATCTAAGAAAACTTCGATCGGTTAAAGTAGATACCCGATCATTTATTTCAATACTACATAACAACTCCACATACCATTCTCTATATACATGCCTATATATGTTGAATAAACGTACCCAATCATTAAAAGTAGAATTACCATACCTTTGTGTAAGTAATTCTCTGATTGGTTCGGCTAATCCAACTGCTTCTAACGGGTCCCATTCTATTATCCTAGGTACCTCAACAACATTAGACTGAAGGATGTGCAAGTTCCACTGATATTTTGGATAGTCTATCCAAAGTCTGTCAAACCTCAAGTTTGAGTGTAAATTCGGCACATCGATATTTGAAAATGAAACGATTGGATGCGGTACATTTTGTCGATAAAAGTCATTAACTTCCTGTTGTTTCGCATTCTCAGGAGGAGGAGCATTGCGAGCCTGGGATGAAGATTCACCCCTTTCAGTCTGAAAAACACATCAAACACAATTTTTGTGCATCCAAATATGCATTAGTGTTAGCAATATTATAAATCAAAACAATTACAATGACATGTTTAAACCATATTAAACTTTATACACATTTTCATAATACTAACAATTCTATATTTTTACAAATAAACTTATATGAAAATGTATACAACATTCCTAAGCATTTAACTTCTAAAACATGTCAAAAATAATCATTATAGCAATTAAACAGGTTCCACATGGCATTCATATCAATTAGATCAAGTTCATGTATTTTTGACTCAAAAAGTCCACTTTAATCTTCATAAATCATGTTTAGGATCAAAGTTTTGATCATTTAGCAACCTAAACATGTTACACAACTCAATTTAGCATAAACTAACAACAAAATTCTTCCATAACCCGTTTATATCAAAAAACCCCAATTTTGTTCAAGAACACAAATCCTAGATTACTCAAAATTTGAAGTTTAAGGCTTCTAATCATGTTAAATAGCATCAATCTAGGTTATACAAGTATAATATACAATCAATTTAAGCACAATTACACTAAAAATCATCAAAATCAAATTAGGTATAAATTTGCTCAAGAACATTAAAAATCCAGATTAAAGAGTGTTTAGATGTATAAATTACCATTTTCCTTGAGTAACTCCTTGTTAATAATCTCCTCATTGTGATTTTAGCAAAAAATTTGATGATTTATGGTGAAAAATTGTGAATTTAAGAGTGTTTTTGTGGGTTTTTTCGCAGAAAATGGGGTGTGGGTGTGTGCAAACTGGTCTGTTCGACCAGTTATCCCTTTTCTGTAATTTTTAAACTCCGCGAGTGTGGAGGTGGTACCACTCCAAACTCCGCGAGTGCGGATTTATTTATTTATTTTTTTTATAAAACCTTTATTAATAAAACAATTAATTGAGTAATTTAAAATTTTGTTTTCCTTTTTATTTAGGACGAGGTTGTTTCGGTACGTTGACCTAGTCTGTCCCTCGACAAAATTTTAAAATTTTGTCATTTTAAAGCGTTGTTTTAAAAACAAAGATTTTTGGGGGGTTTTTTTTTATAATGTTTTTGGCATACTTTAGATCAATAAGATTAAAAATAATGATAATAAAAGTTCTCGTCCCTCCCTTGGGTAGAGCAATTTCGGTTCAACGACCTAGTTTTCAACTCACGACGAATTTTAAAAATCAAATTTTTAACTTAGTGAAATAAAGTAAATTTTTGTTTTTAAATTTACACCAAACTTAAATTTAAAATGCATAAAATTAAAAATTCATATTATTAAAAATTCACACCAAACTTATATTATATTTTTGTTTTTATACATACAAACTTATATTAAAAATATTAATTGTTTTCAAATATTTACAAACTTAAATATATTGATTTTAAAAAGTTTACAATATTAATTTAATATTTATATATTAATTTTAAAAATAATGTAAAAATTAAAAATTAAAATTCTTTTTGGTCTTTTATCCCACTTTAATCAATCAAATATTATCAAAAATATACGCCCCTCTTTTCGGTAAAGTAATTTCGGTTCCATAACCTAATTTTACCCCTGATGAATTTTTAAAATATTTTGGGTTGATTGATTAAAGATATTTATACCTTAAGAATAAACGGTAAATTTCGCAGTGATGTAATAAATTTTTGTATGATATCAATAATTTCAGTTACGCATACCTAATTTTATTGAATACCAATTTAATACTTTATAGCGAACGATTCAGCGTTTATTATCAAAAGGTTAAAAGTAATAAAAAAATAAAAACTGTACATACTTACTTATGAGAAAGAATTCTCAGAGACCTGCTTTAGCCGACTCATAGGAGAGTCGTGTGATTTGGTTTTCCATAGCTACATAAGTGTAACCTCGATTGTTCAATATCTTTTCATCTAAACATTTAAAGGTCCTTCTCTGCATAGAGTAACAAATTCGGTATTTGAATATGTTTGATTATTTGAACATTTACCTTCGTGTGACCATTTTCCGCATTTATAACATCTTTCAAGGTGTCGTGCTCTTCTTTTTGTTGCGGATTTTGATTTTCCTTTACCAAAATGTATCTTATGATGATCTTTTCCGAGTTCTTTTCTTACTCCATCCATTTTGCCTCTTATGAATGATACCAGTTCACTCGGAAGTGTGTCATTATTACGTTTGGTAATCATAGCGTGTAGCATTAGACCATGGTTCAGATCAAAGGAATTCTTCATCTCGTAAAACCTAAAAAAATAAAAATTCAGAATGGGGGGAGAGTTCTTTAGGGTCTGCTAGGGAAAGACCATACAGATTCCATTTTCGGAACTACACGAAAACAGAAAATCTAACTCTAACATAAATACATATTACCCTTAAAAGATTTGATTCTCCCCACACTTAGTTAACTGTGGTATCGAATTTGTGATTAACTTCATTGTCAATTGGTTCATCAACAACTTGCATATCTCTGACTTTTGCTTCAATCCATTTGTTGATTTTCTCCGAAACTTTTACAAATTCAACTAACATCGCCTTTTCTTTAAGCGATAAATTGGATACTAATCGGTTACATAACTTAAAGTTCCCCTTAATCCTAGCATCGTGAATCCGTTTATAAAGTTTCTTCGTTGAACTGTTAAAAACGGGTTCATCTAATTTCGTATCATCAATAGGGTTCTTTGTTATCGGATCATCATTAAGTGTTTCTTCATCTTCCCCACACTTAGGCGTTTTTATTGGTTTAACAGTTTTGGTTGGTGGAGATCTAAACTCTCGGTTCACAAAGGTGACCGATTTATCACCATCCCTAAGTGTCATTCTACCTTCTCTTACATCAATGAATGCCTCGGTGGTTGCTAAAAATGGGCGACCTAAAATTAGAGGAATATCAAGGTTTTCCTCCATATTAATAACTATAAAGTTTGCAACAAAGGTCAAACTTCCCACTTTAACAAGTAAATTATTTGCTATTCCAACTGGGTGTTTAATGGTTAGGTCAAATGATTGAACACCTATTTTGATTGGTTTTAATTTACCCATACCTAATCTTTTATATAAGGAAAGAGGCATAATATTTGCACTTGCTCCTAGATCTGCGAGTCCATTATATATAGCACCATCATTAAGCAAGCAAGAAATGATAAATTCACCTGGGTCTCCTACTTTAGTAAGTCGAGTTGGTTTGTTAACCTTTATCGGGTGTTCTTTTCTTGGTTCTTTCACTTCTATTTGAACTTCTTTTTCTTCATTTTTTGTAATGGGAGGTTTGTATAGAAATTCTTCTTCATCACTCCAATTTGAATCCTCCCCATTTTTCAATTTTGATTTTTCATATGTTGCTGATAACATATTTATGTTTTCATTTTGAAGGTTTTCTTGGGTGGTGAAATTATGATTGACTTCATTGTCAACTTCCATCGGACCATGTATGTAATGTTTAACTCTGTGACCATTAACTTTAAATTCAATCCCATTTGAGTTTATTAACTCTATTGTTCCATATGGGAAAACTCTTTTGACTATAAATGGTCCAGACCATCTTGATTTCAATTTTCCAGGAAATAGCTTGAATCGTGAATTGAAAAGAACTCTATCTCCTTCCTTAAATTCTTTTGAACTTCTGATTCTTTTATCATGCCATTTCTTCAGTCTTTCCTTATAGATTAAGGAATTTTCATATGCCTCAAGTCTTAATTCTTCTAATTCGTTTAGTTAACTTAACCGTAGACGTCCGGCTTCATGTAAATCAAGATTACATGTCTTCAAAGCCCAAAATGCTTTGTGTTCAATTTCTACTGGAAGATGACATGCTTTTCCGTAAACGAGTTTAAAAGGTGTGGTTCCAATTGGAGTTTTGTAGGTTGTTCTAAAAGCCCAGAGTGCATCCTCTAATTTAATGGACCATTCCTTCGGATTTGATCCTACGGTTTTCTCTAGAATACGTTTTAATGCTCGGTTGGTATTTTCAACTTGTCCACTTGTTTGTGGATGATAAGCGGTTGAGATTTTATGAGTTATTCCATATCTTTTGAGAACTTTCTCAAGTTGATTATTACAAAAATGAGTACCCGATCACTTATTAAAGCTTTCGGTATTCCAAACCTAGCAAAAAGACGTTTTAAAAAGTTGACTACAACTCGTGCATCGTTAGTTGGGAGAGCTTGTGCTTCCGTCCATTTAGATATATAATCAATGGCAACGAGAATGTAGAGATTATTATGAGATTTTTGAAATGGACCCATAAAGTCAATACCCCAAACGTCAAATACTTCACATACTTGAATGACATTTTGTGGCATTTCATCGCGTTGACTTATTTTTCCGGCCCTTTGACATGCATCACAGGATTTGCAAAGAAGGTGTGCGTCTTTGAAAATTGTAGGCCAATAGAATCCAGCATCGTAAACTTTTCTTGCTGTGAGTTGAGGCCCATAATGCCCTTCTGTTGGTCCTGTGTGACAATGGTTTAAGATTTGACTAGCTTCATCTCCGAATACACATCGGCGTATTATTCCATCGGGACAACTTTTAAACAAATGTGGATCTTTCCATAAATAGTGTTTTATATCACTAAAGAATTTCTTTCGTTTTTGGTATGATAATCCTTTTTCAAGGAATCCACATACTAAGTAGTTTGCATAGTTTGCAAACCATGGAATTTCATTATAATCTATCTTCAATAGATATTCATCAGGAAAGTTATCTTGTATGGCCGATTCATTTAGAACTTCTAATTCAGGATTTTCAAGACGAGAAAGATGATCAGCGGCGAGATTTTCTGCTCCCTTTTTGTCTCGGATTTCAATATCGAACTCTTGTAAGAGTAAGATCCAACGGATTAATCGTGGTTTCGCATCTTGTTTCAAAAATAGGTATCTAAGAGCAGAATGGTCTGTATAGACCACCGTTTTAGCTAGAATGAGATATGAACGAAATTTTTCAAAAGCAAAGACAATAGAAAGGAGTTCTTTTTCAGTAGTTGTGTAGTTCGTTTGTGCTCCTTGTAACGTCTTACTAGCGTAATAAATAGGTTGAAATCATTTTTCAATCCTTTGTCCTAAAACGGCTCCCATTGCAAAATCACTTGCATCGCACATGAGTTCAAATGGTAGATTTCAATTTGAAATTATCATGATCGGCGCATTAGTGAGTTTTTCTTTAAGAATATTAAAATATTTGATGCATTCATCTGAAAAGATGAATGGAGCATTCTTTTCTAGGAGTTTATTCATAGGAGTGGCAATTTTAGAAAAATCTTTTATAAAACGTCGGTAAAAACCGGCATGCGCTAGAAAACTCCTAACTCCTCTAACATTGGTGGGATGTGAAAGTTTAGCAATTACATCTACTTTAGCTCTATCCACTTCAATTCCTTCTTTTGAAATTTTATGACCGAGAACGATGCCTTCTTTAACCATGAAATGGCATTTCTCTCAATTTAGTACTAGATTTGATTGTTCACATCTAATAAGCATTCGTTCAAGATTGACTAGACATGTTTCAAAAGTATCACCGAAGACTGAAAAGTCATCCATGAAAACTTCCATGCATTCTTCTATCATGTCGTGAAAAATCACCATCATGCACCTTTGAAAAGTTGCAGGGGCGTTGCAAAGTCCAAATGACATGCGTTTGTAAGCAAAAGTACCATAAGGGCACGTGAATGTGGTTTTCTCTTGATCCTCGGGTGCTATTGGAATTTGAAAATATCCGGAAAAACCATCAAGAAAACAATAGTAACTATTTCCGGCTAATCTTTCCAACACTTGATCAATGAAAGGTAAGGGAAAGTGATCTTTTCTGGTGGCGTCATTTAATTTTATATAATCTATACAAACACGCCATCCTGTTACAGTCCTAGTAAAAATAAGCTCATTTTTTTCATTTATTATGACAGTCATGCCACCCTTCTTAGGTACGCATTGAACTGGGCTTACCCATGGACTATCAGAAATTGGATAAATTAAACCTGCATCTAGCAGTTTAATAATTTCTTTCTTAACAACATCTTGCATATTAGGATTTAGTCTTCGTTGGCGTTGCACATACGTTTTATGACCTTCTTCCATAAGGATTTTATGTGTGCAATACGAAGGACTTATGCTTTTAATGTCATGAATCTTCAATGCAATAGCTGGTTTATGAGCTTTTAGCACAGAAATGAGTTGAGATTTTTCATTTTCTGTAAGAGAAGATGATATTATTACAGGTAATTCTGTGATGCCCCTTACAAAACCATCGTGTACGAATCATCAACAACAGGATCATTACAAGGTTAAGTACTACATGCTGTAATAAAAGAAGTTGCATTCACGATAAAAAGATGACGTCATAACCGACGTCAATTGTTTTACACCAACAGTATGCTTCTACAAATAGCAAGCATGAATAAATGTATGTGACCCTTAGGTCGTTACAAAACATAGTTTCAAATGTATTAAAGTTTGAATGAAAGATAAACAGTTCATGCGGTGATAACACTAGAGCGGCGGGTGTCTACGGCAAGACTAGCACGACAGCGGAAGTAAATAACCTTAAGCACCTGAGAAAAACATGCTTAAAAACGTCAACACAAAGGTTGGTGAGCTATAGTTTAAGTATAACAGTATGTAAGGTAGGCCACGGGATTTCAGTGCTACAAAGAGCGTTTCAAAACAGTATGATAAAGTATATGTTAACCGTGGGCACTTGGTAACTAACTTAATGTTTATATCCCCTGAAAGTACACTTGGCAAGTACGTATGTTTACGAAGTATTAAACACTCGTTAAATGCTAGCGCTACTAGCCCGAGTGGGGATGTCAAACCCTATGGATCCATATCTAAGATTCGCGTTCACGGTTCAAAAACCAATGATTAAACGTTACCGAGCTAAAGGGAATGTTTATGCCGTTGTATAACCCACACATATATAAAGTTTAAGTACTCATGCCTAGTATGTAAAACATAAAATCCGTATGTATTCTCAGTTCCCAAAATAAGTTAAAGTAAAAAGGGAATGCTATAACTCACAATTATAAAGTAGCGGTAAAGTATGACTCGAAAAGTAAGCAAGTAATGAAGGTTGTCCAAACGGGTCCTCAACCTAAGTCAAATAGTACTAAGTCAGTAAATCGTCTGAATAGGTTTAAAAGTATGTAAATAAGGTCTTAAAGGTCATCATCATTCATCATCAAACAAAAGGTGTAAAGTAAGTTTCGTTCATGAAAGTAGTTTAAAACAAAGGCTGAGTTCGGTTAGTTACCACGGCCTCTATACCTACTGAAATAAGGTGAGACCAGTGGCCATGGCTCCGTCTATGAGTCCTTTAAGTGTGGTAAAAATTACAGAAGCAAAATCGTCTTCGTTTGACCGTGGCGACGGTCTAAGTGCGAGTAGGTCTGAATTTTCAGCACAACGTTAAATGGACATAGTGACGATCGGAGGGCCATAAATCCTAAACCTTAACTTGGATTAAGAGGAGTCCTATATGAAAAGTTATATACTCGAACAGAGCTATCTAAAAATCATAATTACAGTATCCCAGGTAGTACGGGTCAGAAACAGAAACAGTAAAACAGTAGGGTCAGTAGGTTCCGGTGGTTCTTGGTGCTCGATGCTTATCATGGTTCTCATCCTTGATGCGTATAGCTTCAAGTGTACCATTTGTTGATGTGTTTGCATCATTTTCACCAAGGTTTGACCATCATAACCCAAGTGTAAGTCTAAGACATGAAGCACAACTCACTTAAGTGTTGCAAGTGTTTTGATGAACCAAAGTTACATCAAAGTCTTAGATTCAACACATACATGAAATGTAAAAGTAATATTAAGTTACAAACTTGAAAGTAAACTTATGAAATCAAGATCTTGAGTTGTAGAACATAGTTCTTAGTTTGCTCTTGAAGATCCAAGACTCAAAAGTCTAGATCTAACATAAGTGTACCAAGTTATAATAATAGAAAGTTTACTTACATGTTCTTGAACTTTTAAAGTTAACTTTAGTTCAAGATTAATGAGATCAAGGTTAACTAGTAACATTTGACCAATAACAACCAATAAACATGAAATTAAAGTGCATAATGTAAAGAAATAAACTAAGTAAACAAGTAGTTAGTTCAAGGTTGTTCATACTTTAAAGATTCAAGCCTAAGTCTTGATCTTTAGAAAGTAAACTTTAAAGTTTACTTCATGAACTTCAAGTATGATTTACAACCATGAACTTACAATCTTTTGAAGCAACATATGTAGAACATAGACTAGTAAGTTTAGTTCTTGTGTGTTCTTGAAATTACAAGATAAAATGAAGAATTAAACTAACAAGTTTGATTCTTGAAAGCTAGTAAGTAAGTAACAAACAACAACTAACATACACAAGTAATTAAACAACATTAAAGAACAAAAGATGATGATGATTGTGTAGCCAAGGGCCTCGGTTTTACAAGGAAAAAAGAAAGGAAGAAAAGCTTCAAGTTACTTACAAGAACTAAAGTAAAAAGAGAGAAAGTTGGAAGTGTTTTTGTGTGTGTGTTTGAATGAGAGAAATATGAGTAGAAGTAATACAAAAAAATTGAAAATGAAACCCTCCTTGTAGCCATCTAAACCGACGGTTTTGGGATCAAGAGGGGGAGGGAAATGCTCACTAGTCACTAACATGTAAAGGCTTAAAAAGTAGGATAATAAGGGTGCATGCATGGGGATTATGTGAAGACTAGATTCTTATTTCCTTAACTAACTAGTTACCATCTAAAGTGATACTTACAAGTGAAAGACATGGGCTAAATAGTCCAACTAAGAAGTAGGGTGGGCTTATAAGCCCATATTCAAGAGTCCATTAACATTAATCAAGTCCAAGTTCCATTAATTAACAAATAAATCCAATTAAAGCCCAAGTAACTAACTAATCATCATAGTTAATTAAAATGATTAATAAAATCAATCATGAATGTAAATATACTTGAAAATATTATTCGTGTAAGTTTCGCGTGTCACAAAGATGTTTCGGGCAATTAAAGTCAAGTACGGGCAATCATGGCAACATGTAAATGTAATAACATACATTCGTTTAATCACACGTAATAATAATAATAATTATTAATAAATATATGTTGAAAAATCCAAGGTCGTTACATTACCCACCTGTTAAAGAAAATTTCGTCCCGAAATTTAAGCTGAGGTAGATGGAGGAGTCGGAAAAAGGTGAGGATACTTCTGCATCATTTGATCCTCTCGCTCCCAAGTGAACTCTGGTCCTCGTTTGACATTCCATCGTACAACAATCGGAATCTTGTTGTGTTTCAAAGTTTTGATCTCTCGATCCATAATTTCAACAGGTTCCTCCATGAAGTGGAGTTTGTCGTCAATCGTAAGTTCCTCAAGTGGTATGATAAGTTCGGGTGCAGCAAGACACTTCTTCAAGTTTAACACGTGGAAGGTAGGATGAACTGAGCTCAATTGTGCTGGTAGATCCAAACGGTAAGCAACGGGTCCAACACGTTCCAAGATTTCAAAAGGACCAATGTATCGTGGGTTTAACTTTCCATGTTTTCCAAAACGGATTACACCTTTCCAAGGTGCAACCTTCAACATTACACGGTCGCCCACATTGAATTCAAAGTCTTTACGTTTAAGATCAGCATAACTCTTTTGACGATCGCGGGCAGTCTTAAGTCTAGCTTGAATCTGAGCAATCTTCTCTGTGGTTTCGTGGACTACCTCGGGTCCGGTGATTTGCTTTTCACCTACGTCATCCCAACAAATAGGAGATTGGCACTTGCGGCCATACAATGCTTCGAAAGGTGCAGCATTAATGCTTGAGTGATAACTGTTGTTGTACGAGAATTCGGCTAACGGCAAATGCCTTTCCCAGGCCTTTCCAAAATCAATGACACATGCACGCAACATGTCCTCCAAGGTCTGAATCGTTCGTTCACTTTGCCCGTCAGTCTGAGGGTGATAAGCAGTACTCATGTCGAGACGGGTTCCCATGGCTTCTTGTAAAGAACGCCAAAATCTAGAAGCAGAACGGGGATCGCGATATAAGATGATCGATAAAGGTACACCATGACGAGATACAACCTCTTTGATGTATAGTTGAGAATTCTTTCCATTGTATCCGTTTCCTTCATCGCTAAGAAGTGTACAGATTTAGTAAGGCGGTCAACAATAACCCAAATAGTATCATATCTGCCCACCGTCTTTGGTAGCTTGGTGATGAAATCCATCGTTATCCTTTCCCATTTCCATTGTGAGATTTCCGGTTGTTGAAGTAAACCAGAAGGTCTCTGATGCTCGGCCTTAACTTTCGAGCAAGTTAAACACTTACCAACATAGGTTGCAACGTCTTTCTTAAGATTCGGCCACCAATACCGTTCTTTAAGGTCATGGTACATCTTGCCCGCTCCAGGATGAATCGAATACCTCGATTTGTGTGCTTCATCAAGTATAAGGTTTCGTAGATCTCCATAAAGAGGTACCCAAATTCTTCCGGCATAACATCGGAGTCCAGACTCCCTAACCTCGAATCGAGAGACAAGTATGTTCAAATGTTCATGAGATATATTCTCCTCTTTGAGAGCCTCATCTTGGGCTACTCTGATCTGAATGTTGAGGTTCGAATGGATGGTGATGTTCAGAGCCCTAACACGAAGAGGTGCCGTCCTCTCCTTTTGGCTTAAAGCGTCAGCTATAACATTGGCCTTGCCAGGATGATAGCGAAGTTCACAATCGTAGTCGTTGAGCGTCTCGATCCATCTACGCTGTCTCATATTCAGTTGCTTCTGATCGAAGATGTGTTGGAGGCTCTTGTGATCGGTGAAGATAGTACTCTTAGTTCCATAAAGATAGTGTCTCCACAATTTGAGCGCAAAGACAACGGCTCCAAGTTCAAGATCGTGAGTAGTGTAGTTCCGCTCGTGAATCTTCAATTGGCGGGAGGCGTAGGCAATAACCTTTGATCGTTGCATCAGTACACAACCAAAACCACTTTTCGATGCATCACAATAAACGACGAAATCGTCACTGCCTTCAGGAAGCGATAGGATAGGTGCGGTGGTTAACTTCTCCTTCAAATTTTGGAATGCTGATTCGTGTGCAGGTTCCCAAATGAACTTCTTGCCCTTGTGAGTCAGTGCGGTCAAAGGACGCGCAATCAGAGAAAATCCTTCAATGAACCTTCGGTAGTAACCGGCGAGACCTAGGAATTGGCGAATATGCGTCAGAGTAGTGGGGGTCTCCCACTTGCTGATAGCTTCAATCTTGGCGAGGTCAACTTTGATACCCTGGTCGCTCACAACATGACCCAGAAATTGGACTTCCTTCAACCAAAATTCACACTTGGAGAATTTGGCATAAAGTTGCTCTTGTCTCAAGAGTTCAAGTACTAATCGGAGATGTTGATCATGCTCTTCTTCGCTCTTAGAGTAGATGAGGATATCATCTATGAAGACGATAACAAACTTATCCAAGTACGGCTTGCAGACACGATTCATGAGGTCCATGAATACGGCAGGTGCATTTGTTAAACCGAATGGCATCATGAGAAACTCATAATGACCATAATGAGTCCTGAATGCAGTTTTCATCACGTCACTTTCCTTCACCCTCAACTGGTGATAACCGGATCGTAAATCGATCTTTGAGTAAATGCTCGATCCTTGTAGTTGATCAAAAAGATCATCAATTCGTGGAAGAGGATACCGATTCTTGATTGTCAATTTGTTGAGCTCACGGTAGTCGATACACATACGGAAGGATCCATCCTTCTTCTTTACAAAAAACACAGGTGCGCCCCAAGGCGAGAAGCTTGGTTGGATAAATCCTCGATCAAGTAGTTCTTGTAGTTGGCTTTGTAATTCTTGCATCTCGGAAGGTGCGAGTCTATAAGGTGCACGAGCTACAGGTGCAGCTCCTGGTACTAAATCAATCTGAAACTCTACTGCTCTTGGCGGCAGTAATCTAGGCAATTCTTCAGGGAAGACATCGGAAAATTCGTTCACAATTCGAATGTCGTTCACGCTCTTCACCTCATTTTCTACCGTTTTCACATGCGCTAGGACAGCAAGACGTCCCTTCTTCATAATCTTTTGTGCTTTCACGCAACTAATGAGGTTCAGCTTCGAGGTACATCTCTCTCCGTAGATGATCAGTGGCTCACTGTCTCCTTGTGGTATACGAAGAGCTTTATCTCCACAAATAATATCGGCCCTTATCTTGCTCAACCAATCCATACCGACGATCACGTCAAAACTTCCCAGTTTGATGGGTATCAAATCGATTTCAAAATCTGCACCAGCTATGTTGATGATAGCTCCTCGACTAATATGGTCAACTTTCTTAAGTTTTCCATTGGCGGCCTCGACAAGCATACTCTCTTTTAACGGGACTAATGACCAATTAATCTTATCGTAAAAATGTCTACATACATAACTTCTATCCGCACCAGTATCAAACAAGACAGAAGCTAAAAGATTGTTGATTTTGAATATACCTGTCACCAAGTCGGGGTTTTCGCGTGCGTCCCTTGCATTAACATTGAAAGCTCTAGCGCGCGGTAGTCCGCCATCTTTTCGCTTATTTGGACACGCATTTCTGAAATGGCCTGTCTGCCCGCATTCGTAACACTTCCTTGGCCCTGTGGGGTTCGGCTTCCCATTCAAAGTGGTGACCTTGCAGTCTTTTCCAACATGCCCAGACCGTTGGTACTTCTCGCAGACAACATTGCAATACCCAGTGTGGTGTTTGTAACACCTCTTGCATTATGGTAAGGTTCCTTTGTAGTTCGGGTTTAAGTTGGTGTTCGGATTGGGGTTTCCACCGTTGTTGTTTCCTCTGAAACCCTCATTTCGTTTCACCGGATTCTGTTCATAGTTTCTTCCCCTGTTGTTGTTGTTGTTATTGTTGTTGTGGTTATCCCATTTGTGCTTCTCGCTAGTACTCGCTTCAGACTTAGTTTTCTCCGGTTCATCGATGGTTATTTGATTCATTAAAGTATGCGCCATGCGCATCGCTTCTGGGACATTCGGTGGCTTGGACGAGGTAACATTTCCCTTGATGGACTTAGGGAGTCCCCAGAAGTATCTCTCCATACGCTTGAATTCTGGGGTGACCATTGTCGGACACATCAGGGCTAGTTCCAAAAATCTCCTGTTGTAACCATCAAGGTCGTTCCCAACGGCCTTTAACTGCATGAATTCCATTTCTATCTTTTGGATTTCGGTTCTCGGACAATACTCCTCAATCATGGCACACTTAAATTCTTCCCATGGCGTAGCATATGCCTCATCAATGCCTTGTGCCTGCGCCATTGTGTTCCACCACGTGAGCGCACCGTCAGATAGCGTGCAAGAAGCAAATTTGGTTTTGGTGTCCTCCGAACAGTTGCTAACTCGGAATACTGATTCAAGTTTCTCGAACCATCTGGTGAGACCAACCTGTCCCTCAGTGCCGCTGAAGTTATGTGGTTTACAGCTCTGGAATTCCTTGTAAGTACACCCATTTCGAACGGGTTGAATAATAGGTGGTGGTGGCGGTGGCGGTGGAGCTTGGGGTTGCATTTCCGCAATGACTGCGGCTACACATTCTTGGATTATCTCTTCAATTTGAGCAACAGTAGGTGTGGATCGACCGTTAGCCATGGTGTTCTAAACAAAAATTTTGACTCAAGTCAAAATTCAGCATTTAATATATAATAATAAAGTATATAGTAACCAACATGGAATCAAAACATCACATGTTATTAAATAACGCATCTAGGTACAAATACCACAGAATCATCGTACAGTAATGTAAATAGAATATCGTGCAAGAATTAAATAACGTAAAGTTCTATTAATAATAATAAGTTTCATACATCTGAATAAGTCTGTACAATACATAAGTGAAACATAAAACTACAACTAGATTACATAATGAAATCTAAATACAAAAGCCCTATGGTGAAGGTGGGTGTAGGATGTCCATAACATGAGACATCTGCTCCTCAAGCTCAGCTACCCGAGCTCGGAGGATCTCCACCTCCCTTATCAATTCCTCGACTGTGGGAGATGGTGGGGCAGGCGGTGCTGGTGGTGCAGGTGGTGCCGGTGGAGCAGGTGGTGCCGGTGGTGCAGACATTACATAACGGGGTGCAGATGTTCCGGCTCTAGAAATAGTTAGTACGTAACGGGGTGCCTTACGCACTTGTGGGTCGGCAGGATACGACACAAGCCGCTTACGGGCAGTAACCCTACGATGCCGACCAAACGCGTCAGTGAAGGCTCGTCCTCCGTTGATCCCCGGAATGATGGTACCGTTGAAGCTATACCGCTTCTTCGGCGAGGTGGAGGGTGGCTGAACAGGTGCATCGGGGTCCTCCTCGTCGGAGTCATCTGAGGAGGTGTCGTCGGATGAAGCATCAGTGGATGACGGGTCGTCCGAATCATGTGGTGGTTGTACGGGTGGCTGAACTGGTCGTCCTTGAGCGGCCATCACCTGTCTGTACCTAGCAGGTCCGATCGGAATGAGACATCCATCAGGGGCACGTCGGCACCAATGGCGATACCGGTTACGAAAAGGACCTTCACCGAACTCCGCGGGAATCACAATCTCACCGAAGCGGGGCTGTGATCCTGAGGGTCCGGGGGCAGATGGAGCTGGAATCTCCGAAGGGTCCTGGGCTCCGCTAGAAGTAACCACTGGGGCAGGTGCCTGGCTGCTAGTCCCGGAAGATGAAGCGCTGGGGTCACTCGTGGGTAGCGGGATCGGTGTGTCGGCAGCAGCAGCAGCAGGTGGGGTGGCTGACGAGTTTGAACTGCCCAAAACGATAGCAAGTGGAGTATCCGACATCTGAACAAGGAAAAATAAATTTTTCCATGTCAGTAAGTCATAAAGCAAGCACGTATTAGGCCAACAGTTTAAATCACGTATAACAATAAGTAGCATGGCAATAATAACGAATCGTACAGAAGTAGCATGCAATCGAAAGCAAGTAACATCATACGATAGTGAAATCATGTAGTAGCATACGGCAAATAGCAGTAAAAGTAAGCAGCAGCATGCAGTAAGTTCAGCGGAAACAAGTAAACTAGCAAGTTGTAGATTAGTCCTATTAGTGAATCCTTCTCGGGTCGGTCTTAGACTCACTAATGCATCCTAATTCCCTACAACCAATGCTCTGATACTAAATGTGATGCCCCATGCAAAACCATCGTGTACGAATCATCAACAACAGGATCATTACAAGGTTAAGTACTACATGCTGTAATAAAAGAAGTTGCATTCACGATAAAAAGATGACGTCATAACCGACGTCAATTGTTTTACACCAACAGTATGCTTCTACGAATAGCAAGCATGAATAAATATATGTGACCCTTAGGTTGTTACAAAACATAGTTTCAAATGTATTAAAGTTTGAATGCAAGATAAACAGTTCATGCGGTGATAACACTAGAGCGGCGGGTGTCTACGGCAAGACTAGCACGAAAGCGGAAGCAAATAACCTTAAGCACCTGAGAAAATCATGCTTAAAAACGTCAACACAAAGGTTGGTGAGCTATAGTTTAAGTATAACAGTACGTAAGGTAGACCACAAGATTTCAGTGCTACAAAGAGCGTTTCAAAACAGTATGATAAAGTATATGTTAATCGTGGGCACTTGGTAACTAACTTAACGTTTATACCCCCTGAAAGTACACTTGGCAAGTGCGTATGTTTACGAAGTATTAAAAACTCATTAAATTCTAGCGCTACTAGCCCGAGTGGGGATGTCAAACCCTATGGATCCATATCTAAGATTCGCGTTCACGGTTCAAAAACCAATGATTAAACGTTACCGATCTAAAGGGAATGTTTATGCCGTTGTATAACCCACACATATATAAAGTTTAAGTACTCGTGCCTAGTATGTAAAACATAAAATCCGCATGTATTCTCAGTTCCCAAAATAAGTTAAAGTAAAAAGGGAATGCTATAAATCACAATTATAAAGTAGCGGTAAAGTATGACTCGGAAAGTAAGCAAGTAATGAAGGTTGTTCAAATGGGTCCTCAACCTAAGTCAAATAGTACTAAGTCAGTAAATCATCCAAATAGATTTAAAAGTATGTAAATAAGGTCTTAAAGGTCATCATCATTCATCATCAAACAAAAGGTGTAAAGTAAGTTTCGTTCATGAAAGTAGTTTAAAACAAAGGCTAAGTTCGGTCAGTCATCACGGCCTCTATACCTACTGAAATAAGGTGAGACCAGTGTACATGGCTCCGTCTATGATTCCTTTAAGTGTGGTAAAAATTACAGAAGCAAACTCGTCTTCGTTTGACCGTGGCGACGGTCTAAGTGCGAGTAGGTCTGAATTTTCAGCACAACGTTAAATGGACATAGTGACGATCGGAGGGCCATAAATCCTAAACCGTAACTCGGATTAAGACGAGTCCTATATGAAAAGTTATCTACTCAAACAGAGATATCTAAAAATCATAATTACAGTAGCCTAGGTCGTACAGGTCAGACACAGAAATAGTAAAATAGTAGGGTCAGTAGGTTCCGGTGGTTCTTGGTGCTCGATGCTTATCATGGTTCTCATCCTTGATGCGTATTGTAGTGACCTGAACTTTTCCATGTTTATATATATTAATTGAGATTGATATTTACATGATTAAATGTTTCCAACATGTTAAGCAATCAAACTTGTTAAGACTTGATTAATTGAAATATGTTTCATATAGACAATTGACCACCCAAGTTGACCGGCGATTCACGAACGTTAAAACTTGTAAAAACGACATGACGATATATATATGGATATACATATGGTTAACATGAGATTATGATAAGTAAGTATCTCCATAAATATATTAACAATGAGTTATATACATATAAACAAGACTACTAACTTTAGGATTTCGAAACGAGACATATATGTAACGATTATCATTGTAACGACATTTAAATGTATATATATCATATTAAGATATATTAATATATCATAATATCATGATAATATAATAATTTAACATCTCATTAGATATAATAAACGATGGGTTAACAACATTAATTGAGATCGTTAACTTAAAGGTTTCAAAACAACACTTACATGTAACGACTAACGATGACTTAACGACTCAGTTAAAATGTATATACATGTAGTGTATTTAGATGTATTAAAATACTTTTGGAAGACTTCAATACATATATCAAAACACTCATACTTAACGAAAATGGTTACAGTTACTTTCCCATTCTTTTCTTTCATCAAGAATTCTAGTCGTATTCTTACCCGTATTATACACAGCTTCAAAACGTACTTACTATGGGTATATACCAATAGGAACTAGCATGGGATTCCACTCTTGATTATTTCATGTATGACTAATCAATTTTAACTTCTACCATAAGCTAGTCAACTAACTAGAACTCCTTTTAACCCCACTCACCACTCACCAATTACCACTCATCATTCACTCCATTTCACTTCCAATTCTCTTTCTAATTCTCTCTCAACACACACATACTATTATGAACGTATTTTTCCAGTAGTTAATCATCATCTTCATCAAAAATCACTTCAAGAATCAAGCTATAATCATCATAGGAAGAACACTTCAAGAACACTTCAAAAATCCCTTCAAGTTTACTAATTTACTTCCAAGCTTTCTAATCCATTCCAAGTAATCATCTAAGATCAAGAAACCTTTGTTATATACAGTAGGTTATCTTTCTTATTCAAGGTAATATTCATATTCAAACTTTGATTCAATTTCTATAACTATAAACTATCTTAATTCGAGTAAAAATCTTACTTGAACTTGTTTTTGTGTCATGATCCTACTTCAAGAACTTTCAAGCCATCCAAGATCCTTTGAAGCTAGATCATTTCTTCTCACTTCCAGTAAGTTTACCTACTAAACTTGAGGTAGTAATGATGTTCATAACATCATTCGATTCATATATATAAAACTATCTTATTCGAAGGTTTAAACTCGTAATCACTAGAACATAGTTTAGTTAATTCTAAACTTGTTCGCAAACAAAAGTTAATCCTTCTAACTTGACTTTTAAAATTAACTAAACACATGTTCTATATCTATATGATATGCTAACTTAATGATTTAAAACTTGGAAACACGAAAAACACCGTAAAACCGGATTTACGCCGTCGTAGTAACACCGCGGGCTGTTTTGGGTTAGTTAATTAAAAACTATGATAAACTTTGATTTAAAAGTTGTTATTCTGAGAAAATGATTTTTATTATGAACATGAAACTATATCCAAAAATTATGGTTAAACTCAAAGTGGAAGTATGTTTTCTAAAATGGTCATCTAGACGTCGTTCTTTCGACTAAAATGACTACCTTTACAAAAACGACTTGTAACTTATTTTTCAGACTATAAACCTATACTTTTTCTGTTTAGATTCATAAAATAGAGTTCAATATGAAACCATAGCAATTTGATTCACTCAAAACGGATTTAAAATGAAGAAGTTATGGGTAAAACAAGATTGGATAATTTTTCTCATTTTAGCTACGTGAAAATTGGTAACAAATCTATTCCAACCATAACTTAATCAACTTGTATTGTATATTATGTAATCTTGAGATACCATAGACACGTATACAATGTTTCGACCTATCATGTCGACACATCTATATATATTTCGGAATAACCATAGACACTCTATATGTGAATGTTGGAGTTAGCTATATAGGGTTGAGGTTGATTCCAAAATATATATAGTTTGAGTTGTGATCAATACTGAGATACGTATACACTGGGTCGTGGATTGATTCAAGATAATATTTATCGATTTATTTCTGTACATCTAACTGTGGACAACTAGTTGTAGGTTACTAACGAGGACAGCTGACTTAATAAACTTAAAACATCAAAATATATTAAAAGTGTTGTAAATATAGTTTGAACATACTTTAATATATATGTATATATTGTTATAGGTTCGTGAATCAACAGTGGCCAAGTCTTACTTCTCGACGAAGTAAAAATCTGTGAAAGTGAGTTATAGTCCCACTTTTAAAATCTAATATTTTTGGGATGAGAATACATGCAGGTTTTATAAATGATTTACAAAATAGACACAAGTACGTGAAACTACATTCTATGGTTGAATTATCGAAATCAAATATGCCCCTTTTTATTAAGTCTGGTAATCTAAGAATTAGGGAACAGACACCCTAATTGACGCGAATCCTAAAGATAGATCTATTGGGCCTAACAAACCCCATCCAAAGTACCAGATGCTTTAGTGTGTCTTAGAGAACCAGAATTTTGCATTAGTGTGTCTTATCGAGTTTGTTAGGATGCATTAGTGAGTCTGGACTTCGACCGTGTTTACTTGAAAAATGATTGCTTGACAAATTTTGTTGGAAACTATATATTTTTAACATGTGAATATTATGTGATATATTAATCTCTTAACGCGTTTGATATTATGTGATAGATGTCTACCTCTAGAACAAGTCCCATTGACTCACCTAATAATAATGAAGAGTCAAATGTAAATTGGAATGATTCGTGGACTGATTCACAAGTTCCCGAAGAGGAACCGGAAGAAGAGTCGGAACCAGAAGAAGAATCGGAACCGGAAGAAGAATCGGAACCGGATGAAGAAATAGAACCGGTGGGGGAAATAATAAAACGGTTGAGTAAAAGAAAATCCTCAACCAACCGACCAAGGTTAATTATGGTCAATGGTGTTTCCGCTAAGGAAGCAAAATATTGGGAGGATTACCAATTCTCCGATGAATCGGATTCTGACGAGAATTCCGATGATGTTATAGAAATTACCCCAACTGAATTTAAAAAGGCAAAAGAAAATAATAAGGGAAAGGGCATAAAAATAGAGAAATCTAATTCCAACCCCGATGAACTTTATATGTATCGTCAACCCCCGAAGTCCTTAAGTTGTAACAATGACCCGGGAACCTCTAAACCACCAGGTTTTTCTAAACCAATGTGGAAAACGACGGCTCGTATTAGGGGAACATCATATATCCCTAGAAACTTGGCAAAATGAACCAAAACCGAAGAAGAAGAAACAAGCGAGTCGGAATAAGATAGTGGTATTCGTGTGGTGTAATATATGTAATATAGTGTGCTTATACTTTATGATATATGTAAAAATTGCTTGTATTAATAAGTATTTTTTTTATGAATCTAACTCTTGTCTATTTTACAGTATAAAAACACAAAATGGATAGACAACCCAATATTTTAAGAGACCTACCCGGAGACATGATTGATGAAATCTTGTCTAGAGTAGGTCAGAATTCTTCGGCACAACTACTTAAGGCGAGATCAGTTTGTAAGACATTCGAAGAACGTTCCAAGAATGCCTTGGTTTATAAAAGGCTTTCGTTCAAAAGATGGGGGATATCACATTGGGAAATCCATAAGTTACGATGTGTTTACTTTGACGCATATATTGCGGGGAACCCAAATGCTATTTTACGCAATGGGTTAAGAAATTATTTTGACTCAATATATCCGAATATTGGACTTCGTGATTTAGAAAAAGCGGCTAACATACAACATAAAGAAGCATGTTATGCTTACGGATTAGTAATGTTCGCTTCTCACCAAAGTGAGAACAAGAACATCGGGCTACAACTATTAAACAAAACGTTCCCACAAGTGACGGAGTCGGTAATTAGGGTAAGAAATGAGGTTTTTAGATTGTTACGGGACTGTTGGACATTACGTAACCCTCGTCCCTTTGACGACGTTACAACACGCTGTCTTATCAACGGCCATAACGGTTATGTTCTACAAGACCAAGGATGGGAAGTAGTCCTAGTAAAACCAGAATGCATGACTTGTTTCTGGACGTATGAATTACGTGTCTTTATTGCCTTTGCTGAACGACTTGTGTACTAGCTAGAATTATCTTCACAACCGTCTTGTATCAAATTTATTGTGTGCTATATTTCATGCTATATGTAAAATAAGCGGTATTGTAAGTTTGTAAAATATTGTGTAAAAGTTTGAACGCGAAATATTATTATAATCAGTTTTTCATATAGAATTGTAGTAGTTGAATTGTATATTAGCTACTAAGTATGAACTTAACGGGTAGGTACTACCCGAATTCAAACTTATAAAACGCTAATATGAAGAAAAAGCTTTTATAAATGAGTTCATATTATGCTACAAAATACTATTAACTACTCTTAATATTCTGTATGATTAACTTGTTCCATTTGACTATTTTGAAGGAAATGGCACCGACTACTCGACACACCGTGAATATGAATGAAGATGAATTTCGTACTTTTCTAGCTTCAAACATAGCCGCAGTACAGGCTGCGCTACATACCAACAATAACCTTGGATCTAGCAGTACAGGAAATCGTGTAGGATGCACCTACAAAGAATTCACTGCCTGCAAACCTTTGGAATTTGATGGAACCGAAGGACCGATCGGATTGAAACGGTGGACCGAGAATGTCGAATCGGTGTTTGCCATAAGTAAGTGTACCGAAGAGGACAAAGTGAAGTACGCTACGCATACCTTCACAGGTTCTGCGTTAACATGGTGGAATACCTATCTAGAGCAAGTGGGACAAGACGATGCGTACGCACTACCGTGGTCAGCATTCAAGCACTTGATGAACAAGAAGTACCGTCCCAGAACTGAGGTCAATAAGCTCAAGACAGAACTTAGAGGGTTACGAACCCAAGGATTTGATATTACCACGTACGAAAGACGATTCACAGAATTGTGCCTATTGTGTCCGGGAGCGTTCGAAGATGAGGAAGAGAAGATCGACGCGTTTGTGAAAGGATTACCGGAAAGAATCCAAGAAGATATAAGTTCACACGAGCCCGCCTCCATACAACAGGCATGTAGAATGGCTCACAAACTAGTGAACCAGATTGAAGAAAGAATTAAAGAACAGACTGCTGAAGAGGCCAATGTGAAGCAAGTCAAAAGAAAGTGGGAGGAAAAAGGTGATAAGAATCACCAATACAACAACAACAGCAATTACAACAATAATCGCAACAATTATCCCAACAATCGCAACATCAATCGCAACTACAACAAACGGCCCAACAACAACAACAATAACAACAACAACAACAACAACAACAACAACAACAACAACAGCAACTACAACAATCATCCCAACAACAATAATAACCGCAACAACAACAACAATCAGAAGCAGCTATGCCAAAGGTGTGAAAAGTATCACTCGGGGTTCTGCACCAAATTTTGCAACAAGTGTAAAAGAAATGGTCATAGCGCGGCAAAGTGTGAGGTCTACGGACCAGGGATTAATAGAACGAAAGGAAAAAATGGTGTCGGAACGAGTAATGGCTGAGCAAGTAGTGTCGGAGCAAGTTATGCCAATGTAGTTTGTTATAAATGTGGAAAACCGGGCCACATTATTAGAAATTGCCCGAACCAGGAGAACACGAATGGACAAGGCCGCGGAAGAGGTTTCAATATTAATGCGGCAGAGGCACAGGAAGACCCGGAGCTTGTTACGGGTACGTTTCTTATTGACAATAAATCTGCTTACGTTTTATTTGATTCGGGTGCGGATAGAAGCTATATGAGTAGAGATTTTTGTGCTAAATTAAGTTGTCCATTGACGCCTTTGGATAGTAAATTTTTACTCGAATTAGCAAATGGTAAATTAATTTCAGCAGATAATATATGTCGGAATCGAGAAATTAAACTGGTTAGCGAAACATTTAAGATTGACTTGATACCAGTAGAGTTAGGGAGTTTTGATGTGATAATCGGTATGGACTGGTTGAAAGAAGTGAAAGCAGAGATCGTTTGTTACAAAAATGCAATTCGCATTATACGAGAAAAAGGAAAACCCTTAATGGTGTACGGAGAAAAGGGCAACACGAAGCTACATCTTATTAGTAATTTGAAGGCACAAAAACTAATAAGAAAAGGTTGCTATGCTGTTCTAGCACACGTCGAGAAAGTACAAACTGAAGAAAAGAGCATCAATGATGTTTCTGTCGCAAAAGAATTTCCCGATGTATTTCCGAAAGAATTACCGGGATTACCCCCACATCGATCCGTTGAATTTCAAATAGATCTTGTACCGGGAGCTGCACCAATAGCTCGTGCTCCTTACAGACTCGCACCCAGCGAGATGAAAGAACTGCAAAGCCAATTACAAGAACTTTTAGAGCATGGTTTCATTCGACCAAGCACATCACCGTGGGGAGCTCCTGTTTTGTTTGTCAAGAAGAAAGATGGTACATTCAGGTTGTGTATCGACTACCGAGAGTTGAACAAACTTACCATCAAGAACCGCTACCCACTACCGAGAATCGACGACTTATTTGATCAACTACAAGGCTCGTCTGTTTATTCAAAGATTGACTTACATTCCGGGTATCATCAAATGCGGGTGAAAGAAGATGATATTCCAAAGACTACTTTTAGAACACGTTACGGTCATTACGAGTTTATGGTCATGCCATTTGGTTTAACTAATGCACCAGCTGTGTTCATGGACCTTATGAACCGAGTGTGTGGACCATACCTTGATAAGTTTGTCATTGTTTTCATTGATGACATACTTATTTACTCAAAGAATGACCAAGAACACGGTGAACATTTGAGAAAGGTGTTAGAAGTATTGAGGAAGGAAGAATTGTACGCTAAGTTTTCAAAGTGTGCATTTTGGTTGGAAGAAGTTCAATTCCTCGGTCACATAGTGAACAAAGAAGGTATTAAGGTGGATCCGGCAAAGATAGAAACTGTTGAAAAGTGGGAAACCCCGAAAACTCCGAAACACATACGCCAGTTTTTAGGACTAGCTGGTTACTACAGAAGGTTCATCCAAGACTTTTCCAGAATAGCAAAACCCTTGACTGCATTAACGCATAAAGGGAAGAAATTTGAATGGAATGATGAACAAGAGAAAGCGTTTTAGTTATTGAAGAAAAAGCTAACTACGGCACCTATATTGTCATTGCCTGAAGGGAATGATGATTTTGTGATTTATTGTGACGCATCAAAGCAAGGTCTCGGTTGTGTATTAATGCAACGAACGAAGGTGATTGCTTATGCGTCTAGACAATTGAAGATTCACGAACAAAATTATACGACGCATGATTTGGAATTAGGCGCGGTTGTTTTTGCATTAAAGACTTGGAGGCACTACTTATATGGGGTCAAAAGTATTATATATACCGACCACAAAAGTCTTCAACACATATTTAATCAGAAACAACTGAATATGAGGCAGCGTAGGTGGATTGAATTGTTGAATGATTACGACTTTGAGATTCGTTACCACCCGGGGAAGGCAAATGTGGTAGCCGATGCCTTGAGCAGGAAGGACAGAGAACCCATTCGAGTAAAATCTATGAATATAATGATTCATAATAACCTTACTACTCAAATAAAGAAGGCGTAACAAGGAGTTTTAAAAGAAGGAAATTTAAAGGATGAAATACAAAGGATCGGAGCAGCATCTTAATATTCGGGAAGACGGAACCCGGTATAGGGCTGAAAGGATTTGGGTACCAAAATTTGAAGATATGAGAGAAATGGTACTTAGAGAAGGTCATAAAACCAGATACTCAATACATCCTGGAACGGGGAAGATGTACAAGGATCTCAAGAAACATTTTTGGTGGCCGGGTATGAAATCCGATGTTGCTAAATACGTAGGAGAATGTTTGACGTGTTCTAAGGTCAAAGCTGAGCATCAGAAACCATCAGGTCTACTTCAACAACCCGAAATCCCAGAATGGAAATGGGAAAACATTACCATGGATTTCATCACTAAATTGCCAAGGACTGCAAGTGGTTTTGATACTATTTGGGTAATAGTTGATCGTCTCACCAAATCAGCACACTTCCTGCCAATAAGAGAAGATGACAAGATGGAGAAGTTAGCACGACTGTATTTGAAGGAAGTCGTCTCCAGATATGGAATACCAATCTCTATTATCTCTGATAGGGATGGCAGATTTATTTCAAGATTCTGGCAGACATTACAGAAAGCATTAGGAACTCGTCTAGACATGAGTACTGCCTATCATCCACAAACTGATGGGCAGAGCGAAAGGACTATACAAACGCTTGAAGACATGCTACAAGCATGTGTTATTGATTTCGGAAACAGTTGGGATCGACATCTACCGTTAGCAGAATTTTCCTACAACAACAGCTACCATTCAAGCATTGAGATGGCGCCGTTTGAAGCACTTTATGGTAGAAAGTGCTGGTCTCTGATTTGTTGGAGTAAAGTGGGGGATAGACAAATTACGGGTCCGGAGATTATACAAGAAACTACCGAGAAGATCATCCAAATTCAACAACGGTTGAAAACCGCCCAAAGTCGACAAAAGAGCTACGCTGACATTAAAAGAAAAGATATAGAATTTGAAATTGGAGAGATGGTCATGCTTAAAGTTGCACCTTGGAAAGGCGTTGTTCGATTTGGTAAACGAGGGAAATTAAATCCAAGGTATATTGGACCATTCAAGATTATTGATCGTGTCGGACCAGTAGCTTACCGACTTGAGTTACCTCAACAACTCGCGGCTGTACATAACACTTTCCACGTCTCGAATTTGAAGAAATGTTTTGCTAAAGAAGATCTCACTATTCCGTTAGATGAAATCCAAATTAACGAAAAACTTCAATTCATCGAAGAACCCGTCGAAATAATGGATCGTGAGGTTAAAAGACTTAAGCAAAACAAGATACCAATTGTTAAGGTTCGATGGAATGCTCGTAGAGGACCCGAGTTCACCTGGGAGTGTGAAGATCAGATGAAGAAGAAATACCCGCATCAATTTTCAGAAGATTCGTCAACACCTTCAACAGCTTAAAATTTCGGGACGAAATTTATTTAACGGGTAGGTACTGTAGTGACCTGAACTTTTCCATGTTTATATATATTAATTGAGATTGATATTTACATGATTAAATGTTTCCAACATGTTAAGCAATCAAACTTGTTAAGACTTGATTAATTGAAATATGTTTAATATAGACAATTGACCACCCAAGTTGACCGGCGATTCACGAACGTTAAAACTTGTAAAAACGACATGACGATATATATATGGATATACATATGGTTAACATGAGATTATGATAAGTAAGTATCTCCATAAGTATATTAACAATGAGTTATATACATATAAACAAGACTACTAACTTAAGGATTTCGAAACGAGACATATATGTAACGATTATCGTTGTAACGACATTTAAATGTATATATATCATATTAAGATATATTAATATATCATAATATCATGATAATATAATAATTTAACATCTCATTAGATATAATAAACAATGGGTTAACAACATTAATTGAGATCGTTAACTTAAAGGTTTCAAAACAACACTTACATGTAACGACTAACGATGACTTAACGACTCAGTTAAAATGTATATACATGTAGTGTATTTAGATGTATTAAAATACTTTTGGAAGACTTCAATACATATATCAAAACACTCATACTTAACGAAAATGGTTACAGTTACTTTCCCATTCTTTTCTTTCATCAAGAATTCTAGTCGTATTCTTACCCGCATTATACACAGCTTCAAAACGTACTTACTATGGGTATATACCAATAGGAACTAGCATGGGATTCCACTCTTGATTATGTCATGTATGACTAATCAATTTTAACTTCTACCATGAGCTAGTCAACTAACTAGAACTCCTTTTAACCCCACTCACCACTCACCAATTACCACTCATCATTCACTCCATTTCACTTCCAATTCTCTTTCTAATTCTCTCTCAACACACACACACACTATTATGAACGTATTTTTCCAGTAGTTAATCATCATCTTCATCAAAAATCACTTCAAGAATCAAGCTATAATCATCATAGGAAGAACACTTCAAGAACACTTCAAAAATCCCTTCAAGTTTACTAATTTACTTCCAAGCTTTCTAATCCATTCCAAGTAATCATCTAAGATCAAGAAACCTTTGTTATATACAGTAGGTTATCTTTCTTATTCAAGGTAATATTCATATTCAAACTTTGATTCAATTTCTATAACTATAAACTATCTTAATTCGAGTAAAAATCTTACTTGAACTTGTTTTTGTGTCATGATCCTACTTCAAGAACTTTCAAGCCATCCAAGATCCTTTGAAGCTAGATCATTTCTTCTCACTTCCAGTAAGTTTACCTACTAAACTTGAGGTAGTAATAATGTTCATAACATCATTCGATTCATATATATAAAACTATCTTATTCGAAGGTTTAAACTCGTAATCACTAGAACATAGTTTAGTTAATTCTAAACTTGTTCGCAAACAAAAGTTAATCCTTCTAACTTGACTTTTAAAATTAACTAAACACATGTTCTATATCTATATGATATGCTAACTTAATGATTTAAAACCTGGAAACACGAAAAACACCGTAAAACCGGATTTACGCCGTCGTAGTAACACCGCGGGCTGTTTTGGGTTAGTTAATTAAAAACTATGATAAACTTTGATTTAAAACTTGTTATTATGCGAAAATTATTTTTATTATGAACATGAAACTATATCCAAAAATTATGGTTAAACTCAAAGTGGAAGTATGTTTTCTAAAATGGTCATCTAGACGTCGTTCTTTCGACTGAAATGACTACCTTTACAAAAACGACTTGTAACTTATTTTTCCGACTATAAACCTATACTTTTTCTGTTTTGATTCATAAAATAGAGTTCAATATGAAACCATAGCAATTTGATTCACTCAAAACGGATTTAAAATGAAGAAGTTATGGGTAAAACAAGATTGGATAATTTTTCTCATTTTAGCTACGTGAAAATTGGTAACAAATCTATTCCAACCATAACTTAATCAACTTGTATTGTATATTATGTAATCTTGAGATACCATAGACACGTATACAATGTTTCGACCTATCATGTTGACACATATATATATATATTTCGGAACAACCATAGACACTCTATATGTGAATGTTGGAGTTAGCTATACAGGGTTGAGGTTGATTCCAAAATATATATAGTTTGAGTTGTGATCAATACTGAGATATGTATACACTGGGTCGTGGATTGATTCAAGATAATATTTATCGATTTATTTCTGTACATCTAACTGTGGACAACTAGTTGTAGGTTACTAACGAGGACAGCTGACTTAATAAACTTAAAACATCAAAATATATTAAAAGTGTTGTAAATATAGTTTGAACATACTTTAATATATATGTATATATTGTTATAGGTTCGTGAATCAACAGTGGCCAAGTCTTACTTCTCGACGAAGTAAAAATCTGTGAAAGTGAGTTATAGTCCCACTTTTAAAATGTAATATTTTTGGGATGAGAATACATGCAGGTTTTATAAATGATTTACAAAATAGACACAAGTACGTGAAACTACATTCTATGGTTGAATTATCGAAATCGAATATGCCCCTTTTTATTAAGTCTGGTAATCTAAGAATTAGGGAACAGACACCCTAATTGACGCGAATCCTAAAGATAGATCTATTGGGCCTAACAAACCCCATCCAAAGTACCGGATGCTTTAGTACTTCGAAATTTATATCATATCCGAAGGGTGTCCCGGAATGATGGGGATATTCTTATATATGCATCTTGTTAATGTCGGTTACCAGGTGTTCACCATATGAATGATTTTTATCTCTATTTATGGGATGTATATTGAAATATGAAATCTTGTGGTCTATTATTATGATTTGATATATATAGGTTAAACCTATAACTCACCAACATTTTTGTTGATGTTTTAAGCATGTTTATTCTCAGGTGATTATTAAGAGCTTCCGCTGTCGCATACTTAAATAAGGACGAGATTTGGAGTCCATGCTTGTATGATATTGTGTAAAAACTGCATTCAAGAAACTTATTTTGTTGTAACATATTTGTATTGTAAACCATTATGTAATGGTCGTGTGTAAACATGATATTTTAGATTATCATTATTTGATAATCTACGTAAAGCTTTTTAAACCTTTATTGATGAAATAAAGGTTATGGTTTGTTTTAAAATGAATGCAATCTTTGAAAAATGTCTCATATAGAGGTCAAAACCTCGCAACGAAATCAATTAATATGGAACGTTTTTAATCAATAAGAACGGGACATTTCACGTATAGCTTCAAGTGTACAACTTGTTGATGTGTTTGCATCATTTTCACCAAGGTTTGACCATCATAACCCAAGTGTAAGTCTAAGACATGAAACACAACTCACTTAAGTGTTGCAAGTGTGTTGATGAACCAAAGTTACATCAAAGTCTTAGATTCAACACATACATGAAATGTAAAAGCAATATTAAGTTACAAACTTGAAAGTAAACTTATGAAATCAAGATCTTGAGTTGTAGAACATAGTTCTTAGTTTGCTCTTGAAGATCCAAGACTCAAAAGTCTAGATCTAACATAAGTGTACCAAGTTATAATAATAGAAAGTTTACTTACATGTTCTTGAACTTTTAAAGTTAACTTTAGTTCAAGATTAATGAGATCAAGGTTAACTAGTAACATTTGACCAATAACAACCAACAAACATGAAATTAAAGTGCATAATGTAAAGAAATAAACTAAGTAAACAAGTAGTTAGTTCAAGGTTGTTCATACTTTAAAGATTCAAGCCTAAGTCTTGATCTTTAGAAAGTAAACTTTAAAGTTTACTTCATGAACTTCAAGTATGATTTACAACCATGAACGTACAATCTTTTGAAGCAACATATGTAGAACATAAACTAGTAAGTTTAGTTTTTGTGTGTTCTTGAAATTACAAGATAAAATGAAGAATTAAACTAACAAGTTTGATTCTTGAAAGCTAGTAAGTAAGTAACAAACAACAACTAACATACACAAGTAATTAAACAACATTAAAGAACAAAAGATGATGATGATTGTGTAGCCAAGGGCTATGGTTTTACAAGGAAAAAAGAAAGGAAGAAAAGCTTCAAGTTACTTACAAGAACTAAAGAGAAAAGAGAGAAAGTTGGAAGTGTTTTTGTGTGTGTGTTTGAATGAGAGAAATGTGAGTAGAAGTAATACAAAAAAATTGAAAATGAAACCCTCCTTGTAGCCATCTAAACCGATGGTTTTCGGATCAAGAGGGGGGGGGGGGGAGGGAAATGCTCACTAGTCACTAACATGTAAAGGCTTAAAAAGTTGGATAATAAGGGTGCATGCATGGGGATTATGTGAAGACTAGATTCTTATTTCCTTAACTAACTAGTTACCATCTAAAGTGATACTTACAAGTGAAAGACATGGGCTAAATAGTCCAACTAAGAAGTAGGGTGGGCTTATAAGCCCATATTCAAGAGTCCATTAACATTAATCAAGTCCAAGTTCCATTAATTAACAAATAAATCCAATTAAAGCCCAAGTAACTAACTAATCACCATAGTTAATTAAAATGATTAATAAAATCAAATGAATGTAAATAATACTTGAAAATATTATTCGTGTAAGTTTCGCGTGTCACAAAGACGTTTCGGGCAATTAAAGTCAAGTACGGGCAATCATGGCAACATGAAAATGTAATAACATACATTCGTTTAATCACACGTATTAATAATAATTATTATTAATAAATAAATGTTGAAAAATCCAAGGTCGTTACATTACCCACCTGTTAAAGAAAATTTCGTCCCGAAATTTAAGCTGAGGTAGATGGAGGAGTCGGGAAAAGGTGAGGATACTTCTGCATCATTTGATCCTCTCGCTCCCAAGTGAACTCTGGTCCTCGTTTGGCATTCCATCGCACTCGTACAATTGGAATCTTGTTGCGTTTCAAATTTTTGATCTCTCGATCCATAATTTCAACCGGTTCCTCCACGAAGTGGAGTTTGTCGTCAATCGTAAGTTCCTCAAGTGGTATGATAAGTTCGGGTGCAGCAAGACACTTCTTCAAGTTTGAAACGTAGAAGGTAGGATGAACTGAGCTCATTTGTGCTGGTAGATCCAAACGGTAAGCAACGGGTCCAACACGTTCCAAGATTTCAAAAGGACCAACGTATCATGTGTGACGACCCGGAAATTTCCGATCAAATTTAAACTTAATCTTTATATAATTCCAACACGATAAGCAAAGTCTGTAATGTTGAGTCTCGAAAATTTTGGAAACTATGTTCATATGTTCAAATTACTCTTTGACCATTTCCGACGATTCACGAACAATTGTCTATAAATGAATATGGATAAATAAAGAATTATATATATATATATAAATTATTAATCATATAAAAAAAAACTAATAGATGCAATTGATGTTACAGATTAATATGTAAAATAATATACATTGTAATGAAAACTATTACGTATTATAAATATACATTAAATATATAGATATGAAAATTGATACATTGAATTTGTTATAACATTATCATTTATTATTATTATTATTATTATTATTATTATTATTATTATTATTATTATTATTATTATTATTATTATTATTATTATTATTATTATTATTATTATTATTATTATTATTATTAATACCATTGTTATTATAATTAGTAGAAAGAAATTATGATTTTAGTTATCATTCCTATTTATTATTATTATCTTAATATTAATAGTATTATTTTTATTAGTATTTTTATTTTTATTATTAAAAGTATTATAATTATTAATATTAGTTATTATTATTGTTAACTAAGTCTAGATTAAAATTCAAATCAATGATATGAACCTGTTTAACATCACTATCCAATTTGTTTCCTGTCTCTAATCTGATTACCAATCGAATTTAGTTTATCAATACAAACAAATCTTTCACTGCTACTAATTGAATATTGATTGAATGATTAATGAAGTACTGTGTTTATTTGATTGATTCAAACAACCGTGTTAATTAAAAAAGGATTACTATGTGAATTTGTCCTTGTTGTCTCATCATATTAGTTATGCATATACATATACATTCGGATACATTGAATCCACCTATCTCTCTCTCTCCCTCTCACACACTTTTCTTCTTTTTGAACTCACCATAATAATCAACCATCATCCGGCAACCACCTCCTGACAACCATTCTCCACTACTTCAAACCACTTACATATACTAAAACACACATCATACATATCGATATATAACTGTATTTGATCAGAGGTAAACAACAAATTTAATTGATTTTATTATTTATGAATTATACTACTACTATTATTACACTAAAACGCAGACACCTATCGTCAAAAGGATCCCTGCATTTGTACATCTTCATCGAAAACCATTTCTTCTTTGTGTTGTTTCTAATGTCTTAGCCACCACAAATTAAACCACCCTAGTAATCACCACTTTACTCGAGTAACATGATGCTGTATACAACCTTTAATCACCATCAAACCCATAACAACAATAACCAAAACCAAACCAACAAAAACTACATCATTCAAACAACACCATCGCCTATCACTAAAACTCTTTATGATTGAACTGCTAAACGAAATTCATGTTGCTACGGTTGTGTTTCTATTTTCTATTTCGACCACAATCATCACCGAGCACCATTGAAGTAATAATCTGCAACCCCTCGTGTTTTCTACTCGACCAAACATGAAACCCAAACACTACAATCTTCATCAAATCATCAACATAACACCTTCGATTTTTCTTACAATTACAACTACTGCTAGTCGTACCAGTTTCTACTTTTGGTTGCTCGACAACTATTAGGCCACCAATAAGAATTATCGACCACCATAACCATCTTGAAACCCACCTGCAAGTTGATCCAGTTATGCGTCTGTTTATGATTTATTGTTGAAGCCAAAAGCCAAAGCCATCACCCACACCTACAAAACATAATAATACGCAGATGATGATAAACGTTGGTGATACAATGAGGGATAAGAAGAACCTGCAGCCTACAAGTGAGGCATTCGATTTTAATTACTGCTATATCTCCTGTTTTATTTGATCACCATCACCACCTCTTGTCAATTGATTTCTGTTACTATTCCGGTATAATTACCAAACAACCACCAAAACTTTTCTAACTGCTTCTGTTTACCGTTATTTTCGTGTTATCAACAACCCTAAACAAACAGACCACGCCTACCATATCTGATTTTGCTCAAATCGACAAACCAACCCCATTATTATAACTGCCGTAATATTTCTGTTGGGTTAAAACGAAACGAAGGAGATGAATGTTTTTTTTTCTGCTTTGTTTCCAGTTCCGCCATAAATACTACGATGATGGTGATGATGTTGTGTTGATAAAGATGATGATGATATAATATTGGAACGATATAGATGATGATATATGGGATCATATAAAAAAAAATATTAATTATACGAGCATGGTGTATCTGTCGGTGATTCTATTTGACTGTATTGTTAATGGAGAATAACGATGTTATTAGCTGTAAAGGGAATTGAGATAGCAACTAGTTCCAATCAGGTTATAAACTCCCAACATATTAATAACTTGGGCCGCCTCCTATTCTTAATAACTTGGGCCGTGAGTTTGAGTTACTCATTGGGCTGTGATTTTTGTTTTCTGTTGGGCCAAAAGTGCTGTTGGGCCGAAAATGCTGTTGGGCCGAATACTTGCATTGAGACTGACAGAATAGAATATAATTTATGTGACGTATAATTATTCAGAAAAGCAAGTAACAGCAGAATGGTTAGGGTGTGGTTATTGGTACCGGGAGGTCACAGGTTCGAACCTCGTCTGGGGCAATTCTTTTTAGAAAAGAGTTTAAAGGGTATACTTATTTTATTTCTATTATTATTAATTATTAATTATTGTTATTATTACATGTATCATGATTATAATTATTATTATTAAGTATTGGTATTATTATTATTATTAGTATTATCCTTAAAATTATCATTTTTGAAATTATTATTATTAACAAAAGTATTTTTATTAAAATTATCATTTTCATTTTTGTTATTAGTATTACCATCATTAATAAAATTATTACTATTATTATTAGTAAATCAATATTATCAAAACTATCATTTTAACAAATAAATATTTTGTACGTTAAAATACATGTTACATAACTATATTAACATTACGTATAACAATTTATTGACTTTTGATATAATACCAATTACAAAAATGTATAGATTAATATAACTATGTGTATAAACATTAATAAGTTTATAAAACAAATATATATAACAAATAACTGAAAATATAATATATCAACTTGTTCGATTACGATTATGTGTATTAATAAATAAACCAATGATATAGGTTCGTGAATCCGAGGCCAACCCTGCATTGTTCAGTTGTTCAATGTCATTATATGTATTTTTACTACAAAATACATTAGGTGAGTTTCATTTGCCCTTTTACTCATTACATTTTTAGGCTGAGGATACATGCACTGTTTTAATAACTATTTTACAATATTTATATGCGTGAGTTTCATTTGCTCCCTTTTACTCATTACATTTTTGGGCTGAGAATACATGCAAATGCTTTATTAACTGTTTTACAATATTTATATGTGTGAGTTTCATTATTCCCTTTTTAAATGCTTTTGAAATATATATATTTTTGGGACTGAGAATACATGCGCTGCTTTTATAACTGTTTTACGAAATAGACACAAGTAATCAAAACTACATTATATGGTTGAATTATCAAAATCGAATATGCCCCTTTTTATTAAGTCTGGTAATCTAAGAATTAGGGAACAGACACCCTAATTGACGCGAACTCTAAAGATAGATCTATCGGGCCCAACAAGCCCCATCCAAAGTACCGGATGCTTTAGTACTTCGAAATTTATATCATGTCTGAAGGAGGATCCCGGAATGATGGGGATATTCTTATATGTATATTGTGAATGTCGGTTACCAGGTGTTCAATCCATACGAATGATTTTTGTCTCCATGTGTGGGACGTATATTTATGAGAAATGAAAATCTTGTGGTCTATTAAAATGATGGAAATGATTATTGATGTTAAACTAATGAACTCACCAACCTTTTGGTTGACACTTGAAAGCATGTTTATTCTCAGGTATGAAAGAAATCTTCCGCTGTGCATTTGCTCATTTTAGAGATATTACTTGGAGTCATTCATGACATATTTCAAAAGACGTTGCATTCGAGTCATTGAGTTCATCAAGATTATTATCAAGTCATTTATAGTTTGATATATTAGGAATTGGTATGCATGCCGTCAACTTTTGATGTAATGAAAGTTTGTCTTTTAAAAATGAATGCAAAGTTTGTAAAATGTATCATATAGAGGTCAAGTACCTCGCGATGTAACCAAATGTAATGAATTCGTCCGGATGGATTAGGACGGGTCCTTTCAGTTGGTATCAGAGCGGTGATCTTAGCGAACCATGTTTGCATTAGTGTGTCTAACTGATGAGTCGTTAGGATGCATTAGTGAGTCTGGACTTCGACCGTGTCTGCATGTCAAAAGTTTTGTTTATCATTTTGTGTCAAAAATTACCTGCTTATCATTCTTAGAGAATCATTTGCTTATCATTCTTAGTCTAGACACGTTTTACTGCATTGACTGCATAAATAGTGTATAGACAAAATTCATATCTTAGCGTATCTGTTACTTCATATTTTAGCGTATCTGTTACTGTAACTTTGCCTGACAACTTCCGTAGATTCCTCAGTAATTTATGGGATTTTAGTACTATATATGCATATGTAAATTATGTATTGCAGGGTACTAATCTACACCCTATAATCCATTTCTTATCGAAAAATCCTTCATCTGATTGTATGAGATGAATCCTGCAACCAGTTCGAGTCCCTCAGATTCCGATAGCTATCCCGATAGTTATTCCGACAGCTATTCCGACATAGATGTTCACCTAAGCTCTGAAAACAGCGTCATCGGCATGAATCAACCAATCAGCCATTATCAATTCATCTGATGGGTTTGTAGTTGACTTAATTAATGGAAACGCGCAGAAGGCAATCCATTCCATCAACCGAATTCACCTCTTGACAATGAACCTGAAGCATTTACCGGCGAACCTGTTCGAGACACCATTTTCAGTCTCATTTCCAGGGTAACTCGACAAGATTATATTCTATCCACAATTCTGAACCCTATTCATCCGCTCGTTCCGACCGACAATCATCCTGGAGTAATAAGTCAATGAACTTCGCACTCGAATAATCAATTCGGAGAATATGGTACAAAATGTACCAGCTTCAGCAACATCACCGGCACCAACAGTACAATCAATAACAGCACCAGTACCATCAACAATCCATGCTTCAATATCATCATATGTACTTTGAGTATGATCTTCGTTCTACGTATCGTTCTACATCATTTACCTTTGTTCGACATGGTGATTATGTAATCTCTAATATGTTAGAGATTATATATTCTTGTTCTAACAATAAATCAAATGAGTTTGATATCATATTGACTCATTAAATCCATGATTACATCTGAACAAAATATATATGTATATATGTTTTCAAAAAGATTGTAATTAGAAATTCTTTTGTACAAACTATTAATGGTGAAAATATTTTAACGGGTAGGTAATACCCGAGGAATATTTAAATTTCACATTAATAAGTTACACTGTATACTCTTCGAATCTGATTCAACAGTTATTCACTATCCTATTTACAACCACCGAGATACGTATCCGTTCACCAAAGAATAACTATTTTCATTTAAATTCAATTTCATATTTGGATTTTGACCTATCAGAATCCAACAAGTGGCATAATGAAGAAATAATGGACACAATAAAAATTGATTAGAAACAGACTAATTAACAATATTAAATTTTATTAAGAAACCACGCTAACAAAATCCTAGCTAACTGTTCCTAGCTAACTGTTAATTCCGTATTACATTTTATTTATCGCAATTTAATTATCGCAATTTATTTTATCGCAATTTATATTCTCACAATTTTATTTATTGTCATTTAATTTCTGTTATTCACTTTACGCACTTTATTTATCGTCATTTAATTTTTGTTATTTATTTTACGCACTTTAAATATCGGGACACGTATACAAAGTTTTGACATATCATATCGACACATCTATATATATTATTTGGAATCACCATAGACACTCTATATGCAGTAATGATCGAGTTCTCTATACAGGGTTGAGGTTGATTCTATAATAATATATATACTTTGAGTTGTGATCGAGTCTGAGATGTATACGGGTCACGACACGTATTAATTAATTCGAATATTATATATTAAACTATATATGAATTATTGGACTATCAACTTTGGACTATCGACTGTGGACTAATAACATTGGACAATTAAAATGAATTAAAATAATGATTATAACATATGAAACTAAACAATTCTTCAAGTTGCCACTTGATTTCGTCTTAAACATCATTTGTATCTTCACGATTACAATCTGCGATTCAAACCTTTCATGATTCTTGAAAACACCTCAATCGATAGGATGAACCAACCACACTTCATCTACGGAAGAAAAGATTGATGCATATAGTTATGCACTTGAAAAACTCTCGGAAACTGAGTAAACGTTTAACACATAACTGTGCTAATTTCTTTAGTGTTATTATTACCCAAAATAACTTTGCAGTTCTTCTTCAAAATAGCCAACTTTGTCACAGCTCCAACAAGTCAACTTCGAATTTTTGTTTGAAACAACTTTATTATAACCTTGATACATACGTTGTCTTTTCGCCTTCGTTACCGGGGAACTGTTTATATCCCACCACATTAACAGTAAACGTACCAGCAACCTCGTTGCTTTTTGGCTTAAATCTCTCTGACAAATCATTATATTTATTCATTGAAACCGTATCATATACTCATCCGCATCTGGTAACGAGAACTGCCATAACAATTACCGGGAATCAGCAATCAGTACTTTGAAAACTCACAGCATATCTACATCAACAGTTATATGTATGACATTTATCTATTAGAATTATGATCTCTTATTCTAAAATTCTGAAAAGCACTCAGTCACAAATCAATACACTGAATGTTAAAAAAGTTGAATGAGCAGCAGAAACCATAGACAACCGTAAACGACCATAATCATCGAAGGTTTGATGATAAACAATAGTATGTTGAAAAAGCTCAGAAAAATTTGGTACTGAAAAACAGATTGAGCAAACCATGAAGGAGATCAAGGTCAAATACAAGGACCATACCATATATTCAAAGAACCCAGGTAATTCTGGATCCGATGAAACCTCCAACGAATATCTTGCTCCGTACTCATGTTAAAATCTTGCGGAAAATCTTTCTTCATCAATCATCGAACTTAGAAATTCCAAAATATCATCATCAATATCTTCGATATTTCTGAGGATATTTTCATAAATATTCTCGTCCAAAATTATATACCTCTTCGTGCTTTCTATGTATCATTATATTGGAAACATTCAAGAGAAAATTTAGTACCGAAAAGCAGATTATGCGAAACTATGAAGAAAGCCGTGGACAAATCACAAAGAATAAGTTTGACTTCAAAGAATCTAAATGATTCAATGTCTGCTGAAGTCTTTAGCGAATATCTTGCTCGTTACTCTAAACCTTTGCAGACAATAGTCTCCATCATTCTCTGATCTTAGATATTCAAAGATATTATCGTATCTTTCATTATAAATATCCTCCATATTTCTGAAGATATTTTTATAATTATTCTTATCTGAAATCATTAATCTCTTCGTGCTATCAGTGTTACATCATATAGAAACTGTTAGTTTCTATATTATGTAAAACTTTCGAATTTAAAATATGAATGTTATTGAAGTAATGTTGGGAACTGAAGCATGAGTTAGTATAATATAATGACACTTGATCAACGTGATTATATTACAGTAATTCATGCTGAGTTTCTAATGGAATGTGATGATTCACAGTACCATCATCATGCGCCATTTACACGACTCTTACATTCTACCAAATCTCTAAACATATTAAGAACATATCTTCTTGATAGTTCTGTCTTTCAGGATATTCTGATAATTTGACAAATCAAGTTTGTGCCATTATGATTCCCTTCTTAGAATATTAACTATGTTCATTTCAAAATTCATACTTACGAATTCTGGACCACTACTCGCTTTACTAGAGATCGAGAGGAGAATAAAAAGGCAAAGAGATTCGAAATATAAGGGAAGATATAAAACCCAACAACAAACCAGAAATTACAAACCGTATATATCGATGCTTATAGCAACATAAAGACACGGGAGAACTAAAAACACTATAAACCCAAGGGTATAGTAGAAGTAAATAGATTCTTCCAGTGGCAGATGAAAAAGAAGAATGTCAGATATGAAAGTTAAGAAGATATTAAGGATCCGAACGGGATGGAGCATGTTGATGAATACTTTAAAGTATGAATCAAGGGGGAAGGAATAGAAGGTGTGAGTTGTAAGGAAACGAAGGGGGTGGATTTATAGTGAAATATCCGACAGAGAAATCGGAACAGATTATTGCATTTAATCAAAGAAGATCATGATTTCCTAAATCGCCGAAACACCAAATCTTATTACGAAGATTTTCTTTAAATCTCTTGAATTCAGGAATTCAACAATGACTACGTCGAAAATTAAGACGAACCTCTATTTACTTCGTTTCACTCTTTTGTGATAGCTTCACTCATACTCTTCGAGTAATCAAATTGTTTTATCTATATTAATCAATAATGATAAAACTATATTCATCAAGTCATATTCGTCATGAAAACATTTTTTATTGTTAGCCATGACGACCTTATTCAAATTTCGGGACGAAATTTCTTTAACGGGTAGGTACTGTGACGACCCGGAAATTTCCGATCAAATTTAAACTTAATCTTTATATAATTCCAACACGATAAGCAAAGTCTGTAATGTTGAGTCTCGAAAATTTTGGAAACTATGTTCATATGTTCAAATTACTCTTTGACCATTTCCGACGATTCACGAACAATTGTCTATAAATGAATATGGATAAATAAAGAATTATATATATATATAAATTATTAATCATATATAAAAAAAACTAATAGATGCAATTGATGTTACAGATTAATATGTAAAATAATATACATTGTAATGAAAACTATTACGTATTATAAATATACATTAAATATATAGATATGAAAATTGATACATTGAATTTGTTATAACATTATCATTTATTATTATTATTATTATTATTATTATTATTATTATTATTATTATTATTATTATTATTATTATTATTATTATTATTATTATTATTATTATTATTATTATTAATACCATTGTTATTATAATTAGTAGAAAGAAATTATGATTTTAGTTATCATTCCTATTTATTATTATTATTATCTTAATATTAATAGTATTCTTTTTATTAGTATTTTTATTTTTATTATTAAAAGTATTATAATTATTAATATTAGTTATTATTATTGTTAACTAAGTCTAGATTAAAATTCAAATCAATGATATGAACCTGTTTAACATCACTATCCAATTTGTTTCCTGTCTCTAATCTGATTACCAATCGAATTTAGTTTATCAATACAAACAAATCTTTCACTGCTACTAATTGAATATTGATTGAATGATTAATGAAGTACTGTGTTTATTTGATTGATTCAAACAACCGTGTTAATTAAAAAAGGATTACTATGTGAATTTGTCCTTGTTGTCTCATCATATTAGTTATGCATATACATATACATTCGGATACATTGAATCCACCTATCTCTCTCTCCCTCACACACACTTTTCTTCTTTTTGAACTCACCATAATAATCAACCATCATCTGGCAACCACCTCCTGACAACCATTCTCCACTACTTCAAACCACTTACATATACTAAAACACACATCATACATATCGATATATAACTGTATTTGATCAGAGGTAAACAACAAATTTAATTGATTTTATTATTTATGAATTATACTACTACTATTATTACACTAAAACGCAGACACCTATCGTCAAAAGGATCCCTGCATTTGTACATCTTCATCGAAAACCATTTCTTCTTTGTGTTGTTTCTAATGTCTTAGCCACCACAAATTAAACCACCCTAGTAATCACCACTTTACTCGAGTAACATGCTGCTGTATACAACCTTTAATCACCATCAAACCCATAACAACAATAACCAAAACCAAACCAACAAAAACTACATCATTCAAACAACACCATCGCCTATCACTAAAACTCTTTATGATTGAACTGCTAAACGAAATTCATGTTGCTACGGTTGTGTTTCTATTTTCTATTTCGACCACAATCATCACCGAGCACCATTGAAGTAATAATCTGCAACCCCTCGTGTTTTCTACTCTACCAAACATGAAACCCGAACACTACAATCTTCATCAAATCATCAACATAACACCTTCGATTTTTCTTACAATTACAACTACTGCTAGTCGTACCAGTTTCTACTTTTGGTTGCTCGACAACTATTAGGCCACCAATAAGAATTATCGACCACCATAACCATCTTGAAACCCACCTGCAAGTTGATCCAGTTATGCGTCTGTTTATGATTTATTGTTGAAGCCAAAAGCCAAAGCCATCACCCACACCTACAAAACATAATAATACGCAGATGATGATAAACGTTGGTGATACAATGAGGGATAAGAAGAACCTGCAGCCTACAAGTGAGGCATTCGATTTTAATTACTGCTATATCTCCTGTTTTATTTGATCACCATCACCACCTCTTGTCAATTGATTTCTGTTACTATTCCGGTATAATTACCAAACAACCACCAAAACTTTTCTAACTGCTTCTGTTTACCGTTATTTTCGTGTTATCAACAACCCTAAATAAACAGACCACGCCTACCATATCTGCTTTTGCTCAAATCGACAAACCAACCCCATTATTATAACTGCCGTAATATTTCTGTTGGGTTAAAATGAAACGAAGGAGATGAATGTTTTTTTTTCTGCTTTGTTTCCAGTTCCGCCATAAATACTACGATGATGGTGATGATGTTGTGTTGATAAAGATGATGATGATATAATATTGGAACGATATAGATGATGATATATGGGATCATATAAAAAAAATATTAATTATACGAGCATGGTGTATCTGTCGGTGATTCTATTTGACTGTATTGTTAATGGAGAATAACGATGTTATTAGCTGTAAAGGGAATTGAGATAGCAACTAGTTCCAATCAGGTTATAAACTCCCAACATATTAATAACTTGGGCCGCCTCCTATTCTTAATAACTTGGGCCGTGAGTTTGAGTCACTCATTGGGCTGTGATTTTTGTTTTCTGTTGGGCCAAAAGTGCTGTTGGGCCGAAAATGCTGTTGGGCCGAATACTTGCATTGAGACTGACAGAATAGAATATAATTTATGGGACGTATAATTATTCAGAAAAGCAAGTAACAGCAGAATGGTTAGGGTGTGGTTATTGGTACCGGGAGGTCACAGGTTCGAACCTCGTCTGGGGCAATTCTTTTTAGAAAAGAGTTTAAAGGGTATACTTATTTTATTTCTATTATTATTAATTATTAATTATTGTTATTATTACATGTATCATGATTATAATTATTATTATTAAGTATTGGTATTATTATTATTAGTATTATCCTTAAAATTATCATTTTTGAAATTATTATTATTAACAAAAGTATTTTTATTAAAATTATCATTTTCATTTTTTCGTGGGTTTAACTTTCCACGTTTTCCAAAACGGATTACACCTTTCCAAGGTGCAACCTTCAACATTACACGGTCGCCCACGTTGAATTCAAAGTCTTTACGTTTAAGATCAGGATAACTCTTTTGACGATCGCGGGCAGTCTTAAGTCTAGCTTGAATCTGAGCAATCTTCTCCATGGTTTCGTGGATTACCTCGGGTCCGGTGATTTGGTTTTCGCCTACGTCAGCCCAACAAATAGGAGATCGGCACTTGCGGCCATACAATGCTTCAAAAGGTGCAGCATTAATGCTTGAGTGATAACTGTTGTTGTATGAGAATTCGGCTAACGGCAAATGCCTTTCCCAGGCCTTTCCAAAATCAATGACACATGCACGCAACATGTCCTCCAAGGTCTGAATCGTTCGTTCACTTTTCCCGTCAGTCTGAGGGTGATAAGCAGTACTCATGTCGAGACGGGTTCCCATGGCTTCTTGTAAAGAACGCCAAAATCTAGAAGCAAAACGGGGATCGCGATCTGAGATGATTGATAAAGGTACACCATGACGAGATACAACCTCTTTGATGTATAGTTGAGCAAGTCTTTCCATTGTATCCGTTTCCTTCATCGCTAAGAAGTGTGCAGATTTGGTAAGGCGGTCAACAATAACCCAAATAGTATCGTATCCGCCCACCGTCTTTGGTAGCTTGGTGATGAAATCCATCATTATCCTTTCCCACTTCTATTGTGGGATTTCAGGTTGTTGAAGTAAACCAGAAGGTCTCTGATGCTCGGCCTTAACTTTCGAACAAGTTAACCACTTACCAACATAGGTTGCAACGTCTTTCTTAAGATTCGGCCACCAATATTTTTCTTTAAGGTCGTGGTACATCTTGCCCACTCCAGGATGAATCGAATACCTCGATTTGTGTGATTCATCAAGTATAAGGTTCCGTAGATCTCCATAAAGAGGTACCCAAATTCTTCCGGCATAACATCGGAGTCCAGACTCCCTAACCTCGAATCGAGAGACAAGTATGTTCAAATGTTCATGAGATATATTCTCCTCCTTGAGAGCCTCATCTTGGACTACTCTGATCTGACTGTTGAGGTTCGAATGGATGGTGATGTTCAGAGCCCTAACACGAAGAGGTGCCGTCCTCTCCTTTCGGCTTAAAGCGTCAGCTACAACATTGGCCTTGTCAGGATGATAGCGAAGTTCACAATCGTAGTCGTTGAGCGTCTCGATCCATCGACGCTGTCTCATATTCAGTTGCTTCTGATCGAAGATGTGTTGGAGGCTCTTGTGATCGGTGAAGATAGTACTCTTAGTTCCATAAAGATAGTGTCTCCACAATTTCAGGTGGTTTAAGTGTAATACCACTTCTCGTGATAATGGCTTTAGCTGTTTCATTCCGGGGGTTAGTATTTGTATCGCTAGGTAGACTTCCCGGTTTTCTTTCACCTATTAACCTTGCTAGGTTGCTTACTTCTTGTTTCAGATTTTGAATAGAAGCTTGTTGATTTCTAAATGCTTGAGCATTTTGTTCATTGGTTTGTTTCTGTGATGTGAAAAATTGAGTTTGAGATTCAACTAGCTTCGACATCATATCTTCTAAATTTGGCTTTTTATCATCGGTTTGTGGTGGTTTGTTTTGAAAAATAGGTCTTTGCTGATTGTAAGGATTGTTGGATACTTGTTGATTGCTAGGACCTTGTTGATTGTTGTATGGAACATTTCGGTTATAATTCTGGTTTTGATTGTAGATTGGTCTTGGTGGTTGATAATTATTCTGATAATTATTTCCAGGCCTTTGGTTCATGTATGAAATATTCTCTCTTTGTTCCATTGTTTGTTCAATACTGAGACAATCTTTTGTCAAATGTGGTCCTCCACACTGCTCACAACTAATTCGTATTGAGTGAATATCTTTAGTCATCTTTTCCATTCGTCTTTCGACAGCATCTATCTTTGCAGAAATGGAATCAAAGTCATGGCTAGAATCGGCTCTAGCTGCTTTAGATGATCTAACAATATCTTTTTCTTGGTGCCACTCATGTGAGTGGGAAGCAGTGTTATCAATAATTTTGTAAGCTTCAGTTGCGGTTTTCTTCATAATGGAACCACCAGCTGCTATATCGATGTCTTTTCTTGTAGTGATGTCACATCCTTGGTAGAATATTTGTACTATTTGATAAGTATCTAAACCATGTTGCGGACATCCTCTCAATAACTTTCCAAATCTTCTCCACGCCTCATATAGAGTTTCATTTGGCTTTTGTGTGAACGTAACAATTTCTCCTTGAAGTCTTTCGGCTTTAGATTCCGGAAAGAATTGTTTAAGAAATTTTTCAACTAAGACATCCCATGTATCAATCGCCCCTTCAGGTAACGATTCTAACCAATCTTTGGCTTCTCCCTTTAAAGTCCAGGGAAATAACATGAGATATATCTGTTCATCCTCCACTTCTCTAATTTTAAATAGAGTACAGATCCTATTAAAGGTACGAAGATGTTCGTTTGGATCTTCCTTCGGCGCACCACTAAATTGGCATTGATTAGTTACCATGTGTAGGATTTGTCCTTTGATTTCATAATCTGGCGCATTAATGTATGGTTGAGTAATTGCGACCTTGGCCAGTGCGTTTAGCCCTCATTCGGTCTTCCATACTTAATGGTTCCAGATTTTCCATGATTGAATTTGTTGAATCTGAATCACTAGAGGATTTTGATTTAATAGTTTGTTCCTCAACAATCTCTGTTTGAATGATTGGTGGTTATGGAGGAAAAATTTATGGTTCAGGATCTCTGAATCGTCCCTGAATATTCTCCGGATTCTCAATTGTGAGGTCGGGTTCAAAAAATGAATTATCGGAAATTTGAATTGGAGTACTTGGTCGACTTGATGACGATTCTAAAGAAAAATCAACGGCGACAATATTGGCTAGATGTCTTGATCGAGTTACAGGTGGTGAACGTATAAAAGGTGGTGAACGTTTTGCTCGGTGCATTCACAGAATATCCTATTAGTTATAAAAGATAAAAATTATTAAAGTTATCAAATTAATAGACTTTTCTGATTTTGCCCACGTTTCGAATAGCCAATAGATGCAACAGGTAGCCATGACCCTTTAAATCGGAAGCCCACAACTCGCCACTAACAAATCCAACTATTACTACGAACCAGAAAATTTTGAATGTCTATCAATTTAACCACTTAAAATAATTTTTCGTTTTGAATTATTAGAGAAAATTCTAAGTCCTAAAAACTAGAGCGTCGAAAAGAAAAAGAAAAAGTGCATCAAAAAATAAGAGGTCGAAAAATAATAAGAAGGTAGCGCGTCGAAACTTAAAAAGGAACTTAAAATTTATAAACAGCGTCGCAAAATTCTAAAGCACCTAAATCTTAGTCTAAAGAAAAAGCACTTAAGGAATTTTATGGCAAGGCTAAAAAAAATAATCTAGAAATCAAAATAACTACGGCAAAAACTATGGCTTAAAACTAAATACGAGCGAAAAATACAAATATTACGATTAAACGACTAAAAAGGTACGAAGTAAAAATAAAACTTAAAGTTGTAAAAAAAAATACAATTTTTATAAAAATATTATTTTTATATTTTTTATTTTATAAAAGTATTAATTTATATATTATTAAAACTAAATAAAACTTAAAAATACAAATTTAATTAACTAATTAATATTAAATATAAACCCTAATTATAATTAATAATAAATAATTTAACCCTAATTTCGCATTAATTACGCACTATGTTTCAGTCTGTCAGACTGCTCCGCGAGTGCGGATATATTCTGTTCAAAAACTCCGCGAGTGCGGAGGATGCAGGTTCAGTTGAAGTGCAGGTCGAAATATTACAGGTTCAGTTATTTTTTTTTACTTTTTTGTTTTGTTTTTAATTTTCTGTTTTTATTTTATAGAAAATGTTTTATAGTATAACTAAAACTTATATTTTGAATAAAAATTACTTATTAGTATTTTATAACTAAAAATACTTTTTTTAGAGACTTAAAGATATATATATATTTTTTATATTTTTATATTTATGATATTTAAAAACTTATGTAAATATATTTTTACAAAAATAACTTAAAAACTAAATTTTTTTTTTATTTAATAGCGTCTCGTTTCGGCGTTAAGTGTTGTTCCCCGGCAGCGGCGCCAAAAATACTTGATGTGCGTAGAGGTGTATACGAAATAATATTAATTTTTACTAGGAAATACTATTAAATACGATACAATTTTACACAAGTTATTTATTTATTTATAGAGTGGATATACCTAAACCTTGCTACAACACTTATAGACAGTGTACCTAATCGTACAGTAGTGTAGTTTTTAGTAAGTCCGGTTCGTCCACAGGGAACTAGCCAAGTTTAACGCTATATTTTTAAAACTAAATTTGTATATAAATATATATATAAATATAAGAAGTACTATTATTATAAAAGGGGATTTTTACCGTTTAATGACCGGTTTGTCGATTTAAAAACTTTTAGTCGCAGTTAAAACCTAATGTAAAATATTAAATATATAAAAGACTTAATTTAAAGCGTAAAGTAAATGACAATAATTAAAGTGCGATAAATAAAAGTGCAATAAATAAAATGACAATAAATAAAATTGCGATAATTAAAAAGTACGATAATTAAAATGACAATAAATTAAAGTGCGATAATTAAAAGTGCAATTAAATATGAAATAAAGGAATTATGCTTATTTAAACTTCCGTAATCATGATGTTCGACGTGTTGTTTTTAGTACCATGGGTTAATTGTCCTTTGTCCTGGATTATTTGATATGTCCATACGGTTTTGTCCATAATAGTCCATCAGTCATAAATATAAAGTGCGAGAGTCTTCGTCAAATTATCCTTATACCCGAAGTCAAATATTCCAACTAATTGGGGATTCGAATTGTAACAAGGTCTTAATACTTTGTTTAATAAATACACTAGGTTATCGACTGTGTGTAATCCAAGATTTTATTACTTTGTTAACAATTACACCAATTACCCTTGAATGTAATCCACCCCTGTTTCAACTAGTCCATTAACTATTAATCCAATTCCGTGTCCGATAAAATGAACAATTATTGGTATTTATAGATATCCCGCCCACCGTACCCGATTAAGCGTATGTGGTTATTTATAGATACGTCAAATTATAACCTTTATATTAAATTAACGAGGTATCGTTAAGTTAATATAAAACCCATTAATAGCCCATATTCTAATTTCCACAAGTATCGTTTTTTTTATTATCCAAACTCCAATTATGGTCCAAAGCCCAATTACCCAATTTTAATATTTAGCCCAACATCACGATTACTTCGGCATTAAATAAGCATAATAATAACTTAGCTACGAGACATTAATTTAAAAAGGTTGAACATAACTTACAATAATTAATAATAGCGTAGCGTTACACGGACAGAATTTTGACTTACAAACTTAAAACATTCGCTAACATACCCTTATTATTAAAACTAAAATTATAATTTATAAATATAAATATATATATTGAGAGATAGAGTAAGGAAAAGAAAAAGATGTGTAATTTTAGTGCAGAATTCGATGGCTTTTATAGGCCCACAATTTACTGTGCAGCTCCGCGAGTGCGGAGCTTTTGTTCTTCTAAACTCCGCAAGTGCGGAGATCTTAAATACAGCTCACATTATGATCCAAAACGTGGGCGGCTTTTAATTAATATATATAATAATATATATAATTAATTATATATTATATTATATTCTTGTGCACAGTTGACTTGTAATTTTTGGCCCGTTGCGTCGCGCGTTGAGAGTTGACTTTGGTCCCGGTTCCGGATTTTCGAACGTCCTTGCGTATAATTTAATATCTTGTACTTTGAGTTTTGCGGCTCGTACTCTTGTAATTTTTAGACGTTCCTCATCAATAATTTGAACCTCTTTAATTGTACTTTGTTCTTTTTAGCTTTTTGGTCGTTTGCGTCTTCAATTCATCGAATCTGCCTTTTGTCTTCACCTTTTATTATTTAAACGAATATTACTTGTAAATAGAACAATTTCAACTAAAAGCTTGTCTTTCTTGAGGGATAATGCTATGAAATATATGTTCGTTTTTAGCATTATCAACAATTTAACTTATCTTAGATATTTTCACTAAAAGCCAAAATTATATGCTTATAAATAAGGACCATTTTAACTCATTTTTACTCCACATTTTCTTAAACTAAAAACACACACTTGAATGCTCTCATATCATACTTTAATCTCAGCAACTTTCCTCTTCATAATCAATGTAAAATACTTCTCAAAATCCTTGTTCAATTCCTTGTATAATTGCTATCTTATTATACTTATAAAACTTGTAAAAACTAGAACTTGTTTTGGTGAACACCAAGCTTGTTTGAAAAACTAATCTAATCTTTCTAACTTAACTCTAATAACACTTATTTATATGTATTATGATGTTATATTAAGTTAATATAAGAACTTATAAATTGTACATATGAAGAACACCTTCAAACTTAACATATATCCTTTAATCTCCATTCGGTAAAAAGCGGGCTGTTTTGGGTTGGGAATTAAAAACCTATCTTAGACTTTAAGTTCGAGGCTAAGACTTTGGAAATATGTTAATATATGTAAATAAGACTTCCAGTATTTTTTTTATGATTTTAGACAAAGTGGAAGTATTTTATCAAAAATCATATATTGGGTGGATGCAGGGATTTTTCCAAATCTGTCCACCGACACAAAAAGAGGGTAAAGCTCTAAAACATTACTACTTGGGATGAACTTTTCGAATTGGTTTTGTAAAATTTACTTCTTAATGAATCCATAGCAATTTGATTCACTTTAAACGGAGTTGTAATGAATATTTGGCGAGCAAAATAAAATCTGCTAAAATTAACGTTGTATAGGCGAAATTTATATTATAAAAACTATATTAACCATATCCTTGTTAACTTTTCCTATATCCTATATATATTTGGACATGTTATCAGTAGTATAACAAAATATTATAATCTTGGTTAATTCTGTGATTGTATATATGTATAATAATATTCTTGGTACATCCTAACACAATAAGTATACAATACGTTTTGATAAATCCTAAGACAATACGTACACAATACGTCTTAGTTAATTCTAAGACAATACGTATACAATACGTCTCTGGGTTGATACAAAGACAATACGTATACAATACGTCGTGGGGTAATTCTAAGATTATATATATATATATATATATATATATATATATATATACCGATTATTGGACTGTTGGACTTTTTGGACTATTTTGGACTACTAACAAAGGACTACTAACAATGGACTACTAACATAAAATGTTAAAAATTAGTATATAAGTATTCTATGAACTTGCTTTATATTATTCATATGTCGTATTATTTTCTGAATCGTTATTATTGTTATAGGTTCGTGAATCCAAGGACGACGGCCATATTTTTAATAAGTTGAAAACTTATTATTAATATACTTTTACTACCGTGAGTATATAGTCCCATTTTTAAACTCTACAAATATTTTGGGATGAGAATACATGCATTTTATGTTTTACGCCATAGACACAAGTACTTAAAATATATTCTACGTTGAGTTGTACCACTTTGCATATCTTCCCTAATAGCTTGGTAACTAATATTTACATGTTGTAAGAACATGTATACGTGAATCCTATTGATGGATCTATCGGGTTTGACAACCTCAACCGGGCTAGTCGCTCTATCGTAAACGGTTGCATAGTACTTCGTTTTTACTACACTTGGTACAGTGTAGGGAGATTTCATAATAAAGGGAATATGCCACATTAATGGTTAAGTATGGTTACCGAAGCGCTCAACAACTTATAGAATACTTTTATACACTTGCGATTGTACATATATTTATAACTATGAAATCTTGTGGTCTATATTTATATCGATGATAAACCTATATATCTCACCAACCTTTGTGTTGACTGTTTACGCATGTTTATTCTCAGGTCCTTAAGAAAGTCTTCCGCTGTTGCATTATCTGAGCAAGCTGTGCATGGAGTCTCATACTTTTATTTAAATAAAGTGTTGCATTCAATAAAACCTTTGTCATGTATTATATTCGACTGTTATGTCACGTGTGTAGTATTTGGAAACCGATGTATTTTGGGGATTATTTCTTAAATAATCGCCCACTTGTTTAAAACATGCATTATGTATAATAATGGTGTGCTTTTTATGAAAGGAATGCAATAATTTCTAAAATGTATCATATAGAGGTCAAATACCTCGCTATGGGACCAATGAATAACGTACTGCGTTTATAGTGATTTGAACGGGTTGTTTCAAATAAACATCAAAATATATCTAAAAAGCTAACAGCTACTAACTACCAAATAAAAGCTAATAGATACTAACTACCAACTAAAAGCTACCAGCTACTAGCTAATTTTGCTAAACATACCTTTAATAGGAGTTTCTATAAAAGCTAAAAGTTCTTAAAAACTCCGTGTCAAACATAAACTTTATAGATATCGAAGGTAATACTTCCACCATCCATATTTATTCTTCTAACATCATATGATACATTTCTTCTCAAAATGTCCCTTGATAAATTATAATTAGAAAACACTGTAAACTATCATTAAGAGTATTTTAGAACTTTCAGGTGAATCTAGTGAAAATATCAATCCCCAATGATATGTGAGACGCAATAATTTCACATTCGACTTTTATAGATTCATCATTTATTATATCATTTCCCAAAGTACACTTATGAGAAGGATATTTTGGATAATTGTGTAACAAATCGGTGGACATTTCATTGATCACTTATAATATCACCATATGCCATTTTGTTCAAGGACAACTTAATCATTGTAGTTGTGACGATAACAACTAAGATTTTTTTTAAAAAAAAAATAGAAAATATGCGATTTTCTAAGTTCACCATTTAGATTTTAACTAGTTCAGATCAGCCCGCGCGTTGCGGCGGGCCCTTCAGTCTGCATGTTCGTATTTTACCTAGCGTTATGTATGTACAAAGTGACAAACGGCCCATGTGTTAAGACCCGTTTAGATGTCGGTGTGTTTAGCGTTTTTGAAAAGGTATCCCTTTCGGACGTAGTTAGTCTCGTTTTGTTTGTAAAATTATTTTAAGTTTAATGATAGTAGCGGTGAAAATTAATTCTTGATGAGTAGGAAAATAGGGCCCGTTGAAGTTTATGGCGAGTTTTTTTTTTTTTTTTTGATTTAAATAAAAAACTAAAGTAACGCTTTTAACCCTGCAGAATTTAAGAGTCCAAGATAGTTGAGGGGGGCAAAGTGAAAATTCAAGTGTGAAAGAGAGTGTTTAAACGACAAAAAAAAAAAAAAACATGGGAACGACACAAGTTCCCATATGTTTTAGTATGTATATATAATAATACTCTCTAATTCGCTTATTCTTAAGGTTGAAAAATACGCGAAATGGAGTCGAGATGGTAGGGGCCTTAAGATGTTGCAACGGAAAAACGCGATAGAAACAGATGTTGACCAACGTTGACTTTTTATATATATTACAAACATAAACATTCAAACATAAATATTTCAAATCAAACATAGACATTTGTCTTTCATTTTGAATATTTATGTTTGAAATGCTTATTTTTTGAAATTTATTTAAAAATTCAACGTTGGTCAACATCTGTCTCGACCCCGTCTTGACCGTCCCTGTCGTTTTTTACCGTCTCGGCTGTTGTTGAGCGTTGTTGACCGTCTTTTTGACGTTGTTGACCGTTTTTAACTGTTTTTTAGGTCCGTAACAACGGTATCATGATAAAACCATTGCAACGCCTGTCTCTACCGTTTTTTACGACACTTTTAATTCTTATTTATGGAAATTAGAAAAGGGTTGTGGAAATCGAAAAAGAAGCAAAATTATCAAACAACCTTTTTTATTGCAAAACAACGAATTACTATAAAATCATTTAGAATGTTTATCAAAAGAATGAACCTACAAAAAACATAAAACAAATAAAGCTACCGAACTCAACAGAACATAAACATAATTAGAGCTCACAACAAAAACTAACAAGAATCACAAACAGACCCATACCAAGTTACCAGTGGCGATTCTAGGATAGAAACTCATTGGGTTCCCAAAATTTTTTTTTAAAGCTAATTATATTTGAAGGATAATTTAGTGGTTGTTTACCTCCAAAAAACTATAAACTTTCAAAATATATGGGGTACTGGAGTTAAATTTAGTTGTGTCCTGTACAATTTGAAAAGTACATTGTATAAAAAATCTCCGAAGTAGTGGGGTCATAGGACCCCACACCACAAAGCTTAGAGTCGCCATTGCAAGTTACCAACTACAAACTACACAAAGAGAAACCGATCTACCAAGCAAACAGAACCCTCAAAAGTTTCGAATCCATCTATGGCACGAATGAAATGCCTTGACTCGATAATTTTTTTAAAAAGACCGGATGTGGCGCATCTGGCATATATGCGACGCATCCAACATATATTGACTAGATTTAGAGCATCTAGACAAAGTGATGACATCGTAAAACAAGTCGAGGAAAATAGATGCGACGAATCTTGTGGATGTGAAGCATCCTCCCCCGACTTCTGTTTTTTGCTTTTTAACCCAAATAGACACTTGACCCGATTTAAATATGAAAACAGTTTTCTACTTGGACTAACACCCGCAAACCAAAACAAATGACTCAACAACATCCATACCATTCATACTATTATATTTCTTATTTACAACTTCCACAAATTCATTTAAATATGTCAGCTTTACATATTTAACACAATTTGACTATCAAGCATACCAAATGATCAAACTCCATACAACTACACCTATATTTACAATAAACAATTCCACAAATGGACTACTTTGACTTCCAATCCTTTAAACTTCATGACAATATACCAAATCAACTTGACCACAAAATACAAATATTCGATTATAAATGAACGACATGACATAACTTTCAAGACTTAGCCACATACAACATCAAAATGGTGTTTAACTTCAAGTGGTCTATATCTTTATGAGGATGGGAAAATGGAACATCCACTTACCAAAACAATCTTCTAAGCTACGATTCTAAGTCCTCTCCTTTCCTTTTGAACACGCGCCAATGTTCCTAACAAAACATACAAACTACACAAGTTAAGCAATAAGCTTAGTGAGTACAAGTATAAAGTAAATAGAAATAACTACCATAAAGAGATACAACATACAAATGTAAAGATCACCTAATAGCCCGCGCGCTAATGGATCCATAACATATATATCAACGTGGCAATTACACAAGGCACTTAACCACCTGCAAACACAACCAAGGTAATCGCACAACATTGATTAACCACTTGTAAACGTTAGCCCGAGCTTGCCCATTGGCTTCAGCCAAATTTACACTACTGCATGGGGACTCGTCCCCAAAATCATACGTCACAACTTGCACGAATGAAAGTTAATGACATGCGATCCATTTACCCACCTGTGTACTCACCTTGCAAAAGCTTCCAAAATGAAGACACGAGGACAAGCACTTCCTTCGCAACCTACAAACACTATCATAACAACCATTACCCACTAACTAAACATCTCATGGTATTTCTTCGCTTCAAGTCTACAAGTGTGCTAAAACACACTTCTTTTCTACAAAGCTTCATTTTTATAAAAGTAATTTCGCTACCCATTTTGACACTTTAAAAGGTTTGACCCAAAACATACTTTTAACATAACTTGTTCCAATTACTAATATCTTTACAAGTGATTATTATTACAAAACAATTTCTACATAAAAATTGTTAAATATATTACCTCTTTCAAATCTACATCACTCCTTTCAAATAAATTTTCATTAACAATTACAAATCCTGGCCCAAAATTATGCTTCAAATAAAATATTCGTCATTAACACATGACTTGTGACGACTCGGAAAATTTCGACTAATTTTAAATCAAACTCTCGATACGATTTAATATTTTTGACACGATAAGCAAAGTCTGTTAGGTTGAGTCTCAAAAATTTTGAACTGTTTTCATATAATCAATTACCCTTCGACTAATTTCGACGATTCACGAACAATTACTTATAAATAGATATGTATATAAATATATATGTATATAATAACTTGAAACACGTAAATGTTAAAGAATTCATTTTCAACGCTTAATAAATTAGTTAAGAAGTAATCAAATACATCTTAATTAAAATTTTGTTGATGTATCACTAATTTTGATAATAAACAAGTTATCTCCCTCAATTAAGTAATACTCCTTACTACTTACTTTAATCAAAGCAAGGTATCTATTATAGTAAAAGGTATTAACTTTTATCCAAATCATGTAAGTACTTTATTAATTATAAACATCTAAACTTATATATATGCGGATGATATTGTATAGTATTGTTAACACCTATTTCCTTATGAGGTAAGGCTTAGTGTGTCAATAAGATACTAGAAGTAATCTAGCTTTAGGAGAGCGGAGTGTTGCTGATTGATTTTTACCCTCGGGAAATAATCCCTGCAGACCCGGTTCACAAGTGTAGAAACTTGTGGGGTGGTTTAATCAATCTGTCGTCCGTAGAGCGTAAAAGTGCTAGCCGGATGACTTCTAGTGAGAGAAAGTAGAGAGAGAAAGAGAAGTGAAGTCTCAGCTCTCAAAGTTGTCAGAATATCTGAACTGTGTAAAATGACGACCCAAGGGGTCTATTTATAGTGTCAGATCCACCAGATTGTTCGGGGATACGTGTCAGATGACGATACGTTCTGTTATTCGTGATCCGAAATTTATGCTGAAAGTGCCGTTCTCCGGAGAGGGCTTACACGCTAGGCGGCCTTCAGGGCTTACGCATGACGGAGCAACCTGTACAGCGGAGAACGCTGGACGTATAATTCCACAAAACTGTTATTTCCAGCCTTCCTGATGTTACTTTTATGCAACCGTTATGCCTTTTACGCGTGTATACGATAGGATACACCATTAAGTCCCCCCAGTTTAATGACTTAAGCATTTGAAGAATGATTAAGTCGTTAAACTTTTGATAACGCATGCCAAACCAGCCTTTTCATTGCCTACTTGCATCGGGGAAAACATTTTAGGCATTAAATGCAGACGAATTTTACTGACATTATGATGATTGCTTTTTGCACAGCTAAAATACCGCATGCACCTCTAGCTGTAAAAAGACTTTTCGATGTACTCGCCCTTTTATCTTGTCCTTACACGTGTGTGGCTGAAAACAAAAACCCCCCAAAATCACCACTGATTACAGCTGTTATATCTTTTTGCTTTTTAACCACCAACTGAAATGTCCCGTTCTTATTGATTAAAAACGTTCCATATTAATTGATTTCGTTGCGAGGTTTTGACCTCTATATGAGACGTTTTTCAAAGACTGCATTCATTTTAAAACAAACCATAACCTTTATTTCATAAATAAAGGTTTAAAAAGCTTTACGTAGATTATCAAATAATGATAATCTAAAATATCCTGTTTACACACGACCATTACATAATGGTTTACAATACAAATATGTTACATCGAAATCTGTTTCTTGAATGCAGTTTTTACACAATATCATTCAAACATGGACTCCAAATCTTGTCCTTATTTTAGTATGCAACAGCGGAAGCTCTTAGTATTCACCTGAGAATAAACATGCTTTAAACGTCAACAAAAATGTTGGTGAGTTATAGGTTTAACCTATATATATCAAATCGTAACAATAGACCACAAGATTTCATATTTCAATACACATCCCATACATAGAGATAAAAATCATTCATATGGTGAACACCTGGTAACCGACATTAACAAGATGCATATATAAGAATATCCCCATCATTCCGGGACACCCTTCGGATATGATATAAATTTAGAAGTACTAAAGCATCCGGTACTTTGGATGGGGCTTGTTGGGCCCGATAGATCTATCTTTAGGATTCGAGTCAATTAGGGTGTCTGTTCCCTAATTCTGAGATTACCAAACTTAATAAAAAGGGGCATATTCGATTTCGATAATTCAACCATAGAATGTAGTTTCACGTACTTGTGTCTATTTTGTAAATCATTTATAAAACCTGCATGTATTCTCATCCCAAAAATATTAGATTTTAAAAGTGGGACTATAACTCACTTTCACAGATTTTTACTTCGTCGGGAAGTAAGACTTGGCCACTGGTTGATTCACGAACCTATAACAATATATACATATATATCAAAGTATGTTCAAAATATATTTACAACACTTTTAATATATTTTGATGTTTTAAGTTTATTAAGTCAGCTGTCCTCGTTAGTAACCTACAACTAGTTGTCCACAGTTAGATGTACAGAAATAAATCGATAAATATTATCTTGAATCAATCCACGACCCAGTGTATACGTATCTCAGTATTGATCACAACTCAAACTATATATATTTTGGAATCAACCTCAACCCTGTATAGCTAACTCCAACATTCACATATAGAGTGTCTATGGTTGTTTCGAAATATATATAGATGTGTCGACATGATAGGTTGAAACATTGTATACGTGTCTATGGTATCTCAAGATTACATAATATACAATACAAGTTGATTAAGTTATGGTTGGAATAGATTTGTTACCAATTTTCACGTAGCTAAAATGAGAAAAATTATCCAATCTTGTTTTACCCATAACTTCTTCATTTTAAATCCGTTTTGAGTGAATCAAATTGCTATGGTTTCATATTGAACTCTATTTTATGAATCTAAACAGAAAAAGTATAGGTTTATAGTCAGAAAAATAAGTTACAAGTCGTTTTTGTAAAGGTAGTCATTTCAGTCGAAAGAACGACGTCTAGATGACCATTTTAGAAAACATACTTCCACTTTGAGTTTAACCATAATTTTTGGATATAGTTTCATGTTCATAATAAAAATCATTTTCTCAGAATAACAACTTTTAAATCAAAGTTTATCATAGTTTTTAATTAACTAACCCAAAACAGCCCGCGGTGTTACTACGACGGCGTAAATCCGGTCTTAAGGTGTTTTTCGTGTTTCCAGGTTTTAAATCATTAAGTTAGCATATCATATAGATATAGAACATGTGTTTAGTTTATTTTAAAAGTCAAGTTAGAAGGATTAACTTTTGTTTGCGAACAAGTTTAGAATTAACTAAACTATGTTCTAGTGATTACAAGTTTAAACCTTCGAATAAGATAGCTTTATATGTATGAATCGAATGATGTTATGAACATCATTACTACCTTAAGTTCCTTGGATAAACCTACTGTAAAAGAGAAAAATAGATCTAGCTTCAATGGATCCTTGGATGGCTCGAAGTTCTTGAAGCAGAATCATGACACGAAAACAAGTTCAAGTAAGATCATCACTTGAAATAAGATTGTTATAGTTATAGAAATTGAACCAAAGTTTGAATATGATTATTACCTTGTATTAGAATGATAACCTACTGTAAGAAACAAAGATTTCTTGAGGTTGGATGATCACCTTACAAGATTGGAAGTGAGCTAGCAAACTTGAAAGTATTCTTGATTTTATGAAACTAGAACTTTTGGAATTTATGAAGAACACTTAGAACTTGAAGATAGAACTTGAGAGAGATCAATTAGATGAAGAAAATTGAAGAATGAAAGTGTTTGTAGGTGTTTTTGGTCGTTGGTGTATGGATTAGATATAAAGGATATGTAATTTTGTTTTCATGTAAATAAGTCATGAATGATTACTCATATTTTTGTAATTTTATGAGATATTTCATGCTAGTTGCCAAATGATGGTTCCCACATGTGTTAGGTGACTCACATGGGCTGCTAAAAGCTGATCATTGGAGTGTATATACCAATAGTACATACATCTAAAAGCTGTGTATTGTACGAGTACGAATACGGGTGCATACGAGTAGAATTGTTGATGAAACTGAACGAGGATGTAATTGTAAGCATTTTTGTTAAGTAGAAGTATTTTGATAAGTGTCTTGAAGTCTTTCAAAAGTGTATGAATACATATTAAAACACTACATGTATATACATTTTAACTGAGTCGTTAAGTCATCGTTAGTCGTTACATGTAAATGTTGTTTTGAAACCTTTAGGTTAACGATCTTGTTAAATGTTGTTAACCCAATGTTTATAATATCAAAAGAGATTTTAAATTATTATATTATCATGATATTATGATGTACGAATATCTCTTAATATGATATATATACATTAAATGTCGTTACAACGATAATCGTTACATATATGTCTCGTTTCAAAATCATTAAGTTAGTAGTCTTGTTTTTACATATGTAGTTCATTGTTAATATACTTAATGATATGTTTACTTATCATAATATCATGTTAACTATATATATAACCATATATATGTCATCATATAGTTTTTACAAGTTTTAACGTTCGTGAATCACCGGTCAACTTGGGTGGTCAATTGTCTATATGAAACCTATTTCAATTAATCAAGTCTTAACAAGTTTGATTGCTTAACATGTTGGAAACATTTAATCATGTAAATATCAATCTCAATTAATATATATAAACATGGAAAAGTTCGGGTCACTACAGTACCTACCCGTTAAATAAATTTCGTCCCGAAATTTTAAGCTGTTGAAGGTGTTGATGAATCTTCTGGAAATAGATGCGGGTATTTCTTCTTCATCTGATCTTCACGCTCCCAGGTGAACTCGGGTCCTCTACGAGCATTCCATCGAACCTTAACAATTGGTATCTTGTTTTGCTTAAGTCTTTTAACCTCACGATCCATTATTTCGACGGGTTCTTCGATGAATTGAAGTTTTTCGTTGATTTGGATTTCATCTAACGGAATAGTGAGATCTTCTTTAGCAAAACATTTCTTCAAATTCGAGATGTGGAAAGTGTTATGTACAGCCGCGAGTTATTGAGGTAACTCAAGTCGGTAAGCTACTGGTCCGACACGATCAATAATCTTGAATGGTCCAATATACCTTGGATTTAATTTCCCTCGTTTACCAAATCGAACAACGTCTTTCCAAGGTGCAACTTTAAGCATGACCATCTCTCCAATTTCAAATTCTATATCTTTTCTTTTAATGTCAGCGTAGCTCTTTTGCCGACTTTGGGCGGTTTTCAACCGTTGTTGAATTTGGATGATCTTCTCGGTAGTTTCTTGTATAATCTCCGGACCCGTAATCTGTCTATCCCCCACTTCACTCCAACAAATCAGAGACCTGCACTTTCTACCATAAAGTGCTTCAAATGGCGCCATCTCAATGCTTGAATGGTAGCTGTTGTTGTAGGAAAATTCTGCTAACGGTAGATGTCGATCCCAACTGTTTCCGAAATCAATAACACATGCTCGTAGCATGTCTTCAAGCGTTTATATCGTCCTTTCGCTTTGCCCATCAGTTTGTGGATGATAGGCAGTACTCATGTCTAGACGAGTTCCTAATGCTTGCTGTATTGTCTGCCAGAATCTTGAAATAAATCTGCCATCCCTATCAGAGATAATAGAGATTGGTATTCCATGTCTGGAGATGACTTCCTTCAAATACAGTCGTGCTAACTTCTCCATCTTGTCATCTTCTCTTATTGGCAGGAAGTGTGCTGATTTGGTGAGACGATCAACTATTACCCAAATAGTATCAAAACCACTTGCAGTCCTTGGCAATTTAGTGATTAAATCCATGGTAATGTTTTCCCATTTCCACTCCGGGATTTCGGGTTGTTGAAGTAGACCTGATGGTTTCTGATGCTCAGCTTTGACCTTAGAACACGTCAAACATTCTCCTACGTATTTAGCAACATCGGCTTTCATACCAGGCCACCAAAAATGTTTCTTGAGATCCTTGTACATCTTCCCCGTTCCAGGATGTATTGAGTATCTGGTTTTATGAGCTTCTCTAAGTACCATTTCTCTCATATCTCCAAATTTTAGTACCCAAATCCTTTCAGCCCTATACCGGGTTCCGTCTTCCTGAATATTAAGATGCTTCTCCGATCCTTTGGGTATTTCATCCTTTAAATTTCCCTCTTTTAAAACTCCTTGTTGCGCCTCCTTTATTTGAGTAGTAAGGTTATTATGAATCATTATATTCATAGATTTTACTCGAATGGGTTCTCTGTCCTTCCTGCTCAAGGCATCGGCTACCACATTTGCCTTCCCCGGGTGGTAACGAATCTCAAAGTCGTAATCATTCAACAATTCAATCCACCTACGCTGCCTCATATTCTGTTGTTTCTGATTAAATATGTGTTGAAGACTTTTGTGGTCGGTATATATAATACTTTTGACCCCATATAAGTAGTGCCTCCAAGTCTTTAATGCAAAAACAACCGCGCCTAATTCCAAATCATGCGTAGTATAATTTTGTTCGTGAATCTTCAATTGTCTAGACGCATAAGCAATCACCTTCATTCGTTGCATTAATACACAACCGAGACCTTGCTTTGATGCGTCACAATAAATCACAAAATCATCATTCCCTTCAGGCAATGACAATATAGGTGCCGTAGTTAGCTTTTTCTTCAATAACTGAAACGCTTTCTCTTGTTCATCATTCCATTCAAATTTCTTCCCTTTATGCGTTAATGCAGTCAAGGGTTTTGCTATTCTGGAAAAGTCTTGGATGAACCTTCTGTAGTAACCAGCTAGTCCTAAAAACTGGCGTATGTGTTTCGGAGTTTTCGGGGTTTCCCACTTTTCAACAGTTTCTATCTTTGCCGGATCCACCTTAATACCTTCTTTGTTCACTATGTGACCGAGGAATTGAACTTCTTCCAACCAAAATGCACACTTTGAAAACTTAGCGTACAATTCTTCCTTCCTCAATACTTCTAACACCTTTCTCAAATGTTCACCGTGTTCTTGGTCATTCTTTGAGTAAATAAGTATGTCATCAATGAAAATAATGACATACTTGTCAAGGTATGGTCCATACACTCGGTTCATAAGGTCACTGAACACAGCTGGTGCATTAGTTAAACCAAATGACATGACCATAAACTCGTAATGACCGTAACGTGTTCTGAAAGCAGTCTTTGGAATATCATCTTCTTTCACCCGAATTTGATGATACCCGAAACGTAAGTCAATCTTTGAATAAACAGACGAGCCTTGTAGTTGATCAAATAAGTCGTCGATTCTCGGTAGTGGGTAGCGATTCTTGATGGTAAGTTTGTTCAACTCTCGGTAGTCGATACACAACCTGAATGTACCATCTTTCTTCTTGACAAACAAAACAGGAGCTCCACACGGTGATGTGCTTGGTCGAATGAAACCACGCTCTAAAAGTTCTTGTAATTGGCTTTGCAGTTCTTTCATCTCGCTGGGTGCGAGTCTGTAAGGAGCACGAGCTATTGGTGCAGCTCCTGGTACAAGATCTATTTGAAATTCAACGGATCGATGTGGGGGTAATCCCGGTAATTCTTTCGGAAATACATCGGGAAATTCTTTTGCAATGGGAACATCATTGATCCTCTTTTCTTCAGTTTGTACTTTCTCGACGTGTGCTAGAACAGCATAGCAACCTTTTCTTATTAGTTTTTGTGCCTTCAAATTACTAATAAGATGTAGCTTCGTGTTGCCCTTTTCTCCGTACACCATTAATGGTTTTCCTTTTTCTCGTATAATGCGAATTGCATTTTTGTAACAAACGATCTCTGCTTTCACTTCTTTCAACCAGTCCATACCAATTATCACATCAAAACTCCCTAACTCTACTGGTATCAAATCAATCTTAAATGTTTCGCTAACCAGTTTAATTTCTCGATTCCAACATATATTATCTGCTGAAATTAATTTACCATTTGCTAATTCGAGTAAAAATTTACTATCCAAAGGCGTCAATGGACAACTTAATTTAGCACAAAAATCTCTACTCATATAGCTTCTATCCGCACCCGAATCAAATAAAACGTAAGCAGATTTATTGTCAATAAGAAACGTACCCGTAACAAGCTCCGGGTCTTCCTGTGCCTCTGCCGCATTAATATTGAAAACTCTTCCGCGGCCTTGTCCATTCGTGTTCTCCTGGTTCGGGCAATTTCTAATAATGTGGCCCGGTTTTCCACATTTATAACAAACTACATTGGCATAACTTGCTCCGACACTACTTGCTCCGCCATTACTCGTTCCGACACCATTTGTTCCTTTCGTTCTATTAACCCCTGGTCCGTAGACCTCACACTTCGCCGCGCTATGACCATTTCTTTTACACTTGTTGCAAAATTTGGTGCAGAACCCCGAGTGATACTTTTCACACCTTTGGCATAGCTGCTTCTGATTGTTGTTGTTGTTGCGGTTATTATTGTTGTTGGGATGATTGTTGTAGTTGCTGTTGTTGTTGTTGTTGTTGTTGTTGGGCCATTTGTTGTAGTTGCGATTGATATTGCGATTGTTGGGATAATTGTTGCGATTATTGTTGTAATTGCTGTTGTTGTTGTATTGGTGATTCTTATCACCGTTTTCCTCCCACTTTCTTTTGACTTGCTTCACATTGGCCTCTTCAGCAGTCTGTTGTTTAATTCTTTCTTCAATATGGTTCACTAGTTTGTGAGCCATTCTACATGCCTGTTGTATGGAGGCGGGCTCGTGTGAACTTATATCTTCTTGGATTCTTTCCGGTAATCCTTTCACAAACGCATCGATCTTCTCGTCCTCATCTTCGAATGCTCCCGGACACAATAGGCACAATTCTGTGAATCGTCTTTCGTACGTGGTAATATCAAATCCTTGGGTTCGTAACCCTCTAAGTTCTGTCTTGAGCTTATTGACCTCAGTTCTGGGACGGTACTTCTCGTTCATTAAGTGCTTGAATGCTTACCACGGTAGTGCGTAAGCATCATCTTGTCCCACTTGCTCTAGATAGGTATTCCACCATGTTAACGCAGAACCTGTGAAGGTATGCGTAGCGTACTTCACTTTGTCCTCTTCAGTACACTTACTTATGGCAAACACCGATTCGACCTTCTCGGTCCACCGTTTCAATCCGATCGGTCCTTCGGTTCCATCAAATTCCAAAGGTTTGCAGGCAGTGAATTCTTTGTAGGTGCATCCTACACGATTTCCTGTACTGCTAGATCCAAGGTTATTATTGGTATGTAGCGCAGCCTGTACTGCGGCTATGTTTGAAGCTAGAAAAGTACGGAATTCCTCTTCATTCATATTCACGGTGTGTCGAGTAGTCGGTGCCATTTCCTTCAAAATAGTCAAATGGAACAAGTTAATCATACAGAATATTAAGAGTAGTTAATAGTAATTCGTAGCATAATATGAACTCATTTATAAAAGCTTTTTCTTCATATTAGCGTTTTATAAGTTTAAATTCGGGTAGTACCTACCCGTTAAGTTCATACTTAGTAGCTAATATACAATTCAACTACTACAATTCTATATGAAAAACTGATTATAATAATATTTCGCGTTCAAACTTTTACACAATATTTTACAAACTTACAATACCGCTTATTTTACATATAGCATGAAATATAGCACACAATAAATTTGATACAAGATGGTTGTGAAGATAATTCTAGCTAGTACACAAGTCGTTCAGCAAAGGCAATAAAGATACGTAATTCATACGTCCAGAAACAAGTCATGCATTCTGGTTTTATTAGAATTACTTCCCATCCTTGGTCTTGTGGAACATAACCGTTATGGCCGTTGATAAGACAGCGTGTTGTAACGTCGTCAAAGGGACGAGGGTTACGTAATGTCCAACAGTCCCGTAACAATCTAAAAACATCATTTCTTACCCCAATTACCGACTCCGTCACTTGTGGGAACGTTTTGTTTAATAGTTGTAGCCCGATGTTCTTGTTCTCACTTTGGTGAGAAGCGAACATTACTAATCCGTAAGCATAACATGCTTCTTTATGTTGCATGTTAGCCGCTTTTTCTAAATCACGAAGTCCAATATTCGGATATATTGAGTCAAAATAATTTCTTAACCCATTGCGTAAAATAGCATTTGGGTTCCCCGCAATATATGCGTCAAAGTAAACACATCGTAACTTATTGGTTTCCCAATGTGATATCCCCCATCTTTCAAACGAAAGTCTCTTATAAACCAAGACATTCTTGGAACGTTCTTCAAATGTCTTACAAACTGATCTCGCCTTAAATAGTTGTGCCGAAGAATTCTGACTGACTCTAGACAAGATTTCATCAATCATGTCTCCGGGTAGGTCTCTTAAAATATTGGGTTGTCTATCCATTTTGTGTTTTTATACTGTAAAATAGACAAGAGTTAGATTCATAAAAAAAAATACTTATTAATACAAGCAATTTTTACATATATCATAAAGCATAAGCATACTATATTACATATATTACACCACACGAATACAACTATCTTATTCCGACTCGCTTGTTTCTTCTTCTTCTTCGGTTTTGGTTCGTTTTGCCAAGTTTCTAGGGATATATGATGTTCCCCTAATACGAGCCGTCGTTTTCCACATTGGTTTAGAAAAACCTGGTGGTTTAGAGGTTCCCGGGTCATTGTTACAACTTAAGGACTTCGGGGGTTGACGATACATATAAAGTTCATCGGGGTTGGAATTAGATTTCTCTATTTTTATGCCCTTTCCCTTATTATTTTTCTTTTGCCTTTTTAAATTCAGTTGGGGTAATTTCTATAACATCATCGGAATTCTCGTCGGAATCCGATTCATCGGAGAATTGGTAATCCTCCCAATATTTTGCTTCCTTGGCGGAAACACCATTGACCATAATTAACCTTGGTCGATTGGTTGAGGATTTTCTTTTACTTAACCGTTTTATTATTTCCCCCACCGGTTCTATTTCTTCATCCGGTTCCGATTCTTCTTCCGGTTCCGACTCTTCTTCCGGTTCCTCTTCGGGAACTTGTGAATCAGTCCACGAATCATTCCAATTTACATTTGACTCTTCATTATTATTAGGTGAGTCAATGGGACTTGTTCTAGAGGTAGACATCTATCACATAATATCAAACGCGTTAAGAGATTAATATATCACATAATATTCACATGTTAAAACTATATAGTTTCCAACAAAATTTGTTAAGCAATCATTTTTCAAGTAAACACGGTCGAAGTCCAGACTCACTAATGCATCCTAACAAACTCGATAAGACACACTAATGCAAAATTTTCTGGTTCTCTAAGACCAACGCTCGGATACCAACTGAAATGTCCCGTTCTTATTGATTAAAAACGTTCCATATTAATTGATTTCGTTGCGAGGTTTTGACCTCTATATGAGACGTTTTTCAAAGACTGCATTCTTTTTAAAACAAACCATAACCTTTATTTCATAAATAAAGGTTTAAAAAGCTTTACGTAGATTATCAAATAATGATAATCTAAAATATCCTGTTTACACACGACCATTACATAATGGTTTACAATACAAATATGTTACATCGAAATCTGTTTCTTGAATGCAGTTTTTACACAATATCATTCAAACATGGACTCCAAATCTTGTCCTTATTTTAGTATACAACAGCGGAAGCTCTTAGTATTCACCTGAGAATAAACATGCTTTAAACGTCAACAAAAATGTTGGTGAGTTATAGGTTTAACCTATATATATCAAATCGTAACAATAGACCACAAGATTTCATATTTCAATACACATCCCATACATAGAGATAAAAATCATTCATATGGTGAACACCTGGTAACCGACATTAACAAGATGCATATATAAGAATATCCCCATCATTCCGGGACACCCTTCGGATATGATATAAATTTCGAAGTACTAAAGCATCCGGTACTTTGGATGGGGCTTGTTGGGCCCGATAGATCTATCTTTAGGATTCGCGTCAATTAGGGTGTCTGTTCCCTAATTCTGAGATTACCAGACTTAATAAAAAGGGGCATATTCGATTTCGATAATTCAACCATAGAATGTAGTTTCACGTACTTGTGTCTATTTTGTAAATCATTTATAAAACCTGCATGTATTCTCATCCCAAAAATATTAGATTTTAAAAGTGGGACTATAACTCACTTTCACAGATTTTTACTTCGTCGGGAAGTAAGACTTGGCCACTGGTTGATTCACGAACCTATAACAATATATACATATATATCAAAGTATGTTCAAAATATATTTACAATACTTTTAATATATTTTGATGTTTTAAGTTTATTAAGTCAGCTGTCCTCGTTAGTAACCTACAACTAGTTGTCCACAGTTAGATGTACAGAAATAAATCGATAAATATTATCTTGAATCAATCCACGACCCAGTGTATACGTATCTCAGTATTGATCACAACTCAAACTATATATATTTTGGAATCAACCTCAACCCTGTATAGCTAACTCCAACATTCACATATAGAGTGTCTATGGTTGTTCCGAAATATATATAGATGTGTCGACATGATAGGTTGAAATATTGTATACGTGTCTATGGTATCTCAAGATTACATAATATACAATACAAGTTGATTAAGTTATGGTTGGAATAGATTTGTTACCAATTTTCACGTAGCTAAAATGAGAAAAATTATCCAATCTTGTTTTACCCATAACTTCTTCATTTTAAATCCGTTTTGAGTGAATCAAATTGCTATGGTTTCATATTGAACTCTATTTTATGAATCTAAACAGAAAAAGTATAGGTTTATAGTCAGAAAAATAAGTTACAAGTCGTTTTTGTAAAGGTAGTCATTTCAGTCGAAAGAACGACGTCTAGATGACCATTTTAGAAAACATACTTCCACTTTGAGTTTAACCATAATTTTTGGATATAGTTTCATGTTCATAATAAAAATCATTTTCTCAGAATAACAACTTTTAAATCAAAGTTTATCATAGTTTTTAATTAACTAACCCAAAACAGCCCGCGGTGTTACTACGACGGCGTAAATCCGGTTTTACGGTGTTTTTCGTGTTTCCAGGTTTTAAATCATTAAGTTAGCATATCATATAGATATAGAACATGTGTTTAGTTTATTTTAAAATTCAAGTTAGAAGGATTAACTTTTGTTTGCGAACAAGTTTAGAATTAACTAAACTATGTTCTAGTGATTACAAGTTTAAACCTTCGAATAAGATAGCTTTATATGTATGAATCGAATGATGTTATGAACATCATTACTACCTTAAGTTCCTTGGATAAACCTACTGTAAAAGAGAAAAATGGATCTAGCTTCAATGGATCCTTGGATGGCTCGAAGTTCTTGAAGCAGAATCATGACACGAAAACAAGTTCAAGTAAGATCATCACTTGAAATAAGATTGTTATAGTTATAGAAATTGAACCAAAGTTTGAATATGATTATTACCTTGTATTAGAATGATAACCTACTGTAAGAAACAAAGATTTCTTGAGGTTGGATGATCACCTTACAAGATTGGAAGTGAGCTAGCAAACTTGAAAGTATTCTTGATTTTATGAAACTAGAACTTTTGGAATTTATGAAGAACACTTAGAACTTGAAGATAGAACTTGAGAGAGATCAATTAGATGAAGAAAATTGAAGAATGAAAGTGTTTGTAGGTGTTTTTGGTCGTTGGTGTATGGATTAGATATAAAGGATATGTAATTTTGTTTTCATGTAAATAAGTCATGAATGATTACTCATATTTTTGTAATTTTATGAGATATTTCATGCTAGTTGCCAAATGATGGTTCCCACATATGTTAGGTGACTCACATGGGCTGCTAAAAGCTGATCATTGGAGTGTATATACCAATAGTACATACATCTAAAAGCTGTGTATTGTACGAGTACGAATACGGGTGCATACGAGTAGAATTGTTGATGAAACTGAACGAGGATGTAATTGTAAGAATTTTTGTTAAGTAGAAGTATTTTGATAAGTGTCTTGAAGTCTTTCAAAAGTGTATGAATACATATTAAAACACTACATGTATATACATTTTAACTGAGTCGTTAAGTCATCGTTAGTCGTTACATGTAAATGTTGGTTTGAAACCTTTAGGTTAACGATCTTGTTAAATGTTGTTAACCCAATGTTTATAATATCAAAAGAGATTTTAAATTATTATATTATCATGATATTATGTTGTACGAATATCTCTTAATATGATATATATACATTAAATGTCGTTACAACGATAATCGTTACATATATGTCTCGTTTCAAAATCATTAAGTTAGTAGTCTTGTTTTTACATATGTAGTTCATTGTTAATATACTTAATGATATGTTTACTTATCATAATATCATGTTAACTATATATATAACCATATATATGTCATCATATAGTTTTTACAAGTTTTAACGTTCGTGAATCACCGGTCAACTTGGGTGGTCAATTGTCTATATGAAACGTATTTCAATTAATCAAGTCTTAACAAGTTTGATTGCTTAACATGTTGGAAACATTTAATCATGTAAATATCAATCTCAATTAATATATATAAACATGGAAAAGTTCGGGTCACTACACCATAAACCCTAACCGATCATTTACTTTTACAACTTCCTTCTACAGTATTCATCTTCTTCCATCAATACCTTCTTTACTTCCTTTTTCATTAGAACATTAATGGCAGCCATAAAGGATGTTTCTGCTATTCCTAGCAGAGTAAATGAGAAATATTTAAGCGAGCTACTACAACATTTTCCTAGATTAGCTGGTGTTGAACCAGTGATTCCTACAATTAATGCCAGAGCCTGCTCACCGCTCCCTGGCAAGGTTGCTATTTATGGCCATTCAATCTTCAATTTTTGCTTACATCTGCCATTTACACCATTATTCTTAGAAGTTTGCAAGTTTTACGGTATTGCTGTTGGTCAGTTCGAACCAGCATCAATTCGAAAGATCTTAATTTTTGAAATGTATTGTCACGCAAGGAATATTGAGCCATCAATTCAGATATTTTGCCATTTGGTACGTATAGCACGCCATGAAAATGGTTGGTTCACATTCAATAAAGTTCATGGGTTTCTGAAACCTGCACTTGATCTTCCTGGTGATAACTAGTATGCTTCATTTATCTTTATTAATGAAGATGCAATTGATAAACAATACTCAGCCACTCGAGTATGGCGCAAATACTCGCATACCGTATCTGTTACCTTTCCAAAACTCGTCACCAAGGAAAACCTTTTGTTTAAGAGGATTAAAGCTGAACAAACCAATGACATTAAATATGGGGAATACATGCTTTCGCTGACATCCGTAAGTCAAGATTGGGATATCACACAAGGTTATGCATGTATTATTGCTGGGAGGAAGAGTGAGCATTTACTTTTGTTACATATGCTTAATAAGATGCCCTCCTTTATCTATCCAATTAACCACTGTGACTTTTAAACTTTTGCAGAAATTACACCACTTACCGCCATGCGGTCATCAGTTTACTCGCAGCTTACCTTTACTACTCAGAAAATTATTGATGATACCCCCAAGACAGATGAAGTGAGGGAGGAGGAGGATGAAGAAGAAGAAGAAGACATAGGTATGAATCGAGTTGCCTCTAGAGAATGTCGTATCTCGGGTAATGATAACACTGAATTATGTAAAATACCATACCAAAACCTGTACTTGTTTTCTTGTATGCCCGGTACTGGTGGATTTTATAATCCAAACCCTTCCTTATATTTCATGCCACCCTTGAAATGTTGTGAAGCATATTGGAACTCTTTTATAAGTAACAATTTCCCTTTATCTCCAACAGCTAGTGTATCACATCAAGACACTACATTAACAAATCTTCCGCCTTCCGCCAAGAGGAGAAGAACTGGTCAAATTCCTCCGTCATCCTCTCAACAAGGAGCTGGCCCTAGTTCTTCTCAACAACAAATTACGCTTCCCAATCTTGACACAAACATGCTTTCCTCTCTTTTAAAAGGACCACTACACTCGTACGAAGATTTCATGACTTTTTTGAATGCCATGGTGAGTCCTTCACTAGCCCAATTCTTTAGCAATTTATCTGATGCAGATGCCAAGAAGGTTAAGGCACAAAGTATCATTCTGAACATTGCTTCTGGTTTAAATGACCTTCAACGCCTATCTGATTTGCAAAACAGTGAAGTCACTACAAATAAGGAGCTATCTGCTAAAAAGGAGAAAGTAGCCAGGACTGAACGAATAGCCACAGAGATAAAGAGGGAATACGAGACAATGAAGAGACATTATGAAAATTGCAACAATCAGAGGGCGGAGTATAAGGAGCAAGTCAAAGAACTATCTTTCAGAGAAAAGCGGCATCTGAGCAAAATTGATGAACTAGTAAAGGAGAACGAAAAAATGCTTGAGCAAAATAACATATTGAAAGAACAGCTTAAAGCCAAAGAGGAGAACGAAAGACGAATGATAACTGGCATCCCTGCACTTATTGAGCGTATCTTTAATTGCCAAGCTTTGTCTCACAGGATTCGTGAGTTTGTCCGTCTTGCGAAGTCTGCTGAACGACTAAATTTTTTCAACTTTATGAAAATAAAACTGCCAGAATTTCCAAGTCCGATGCCTGTCGTTATTACATCGAAGATTAATGAAAACGCCATAAAAGAAGCTGATGCAGCCGGTGCACTAATTGAAAATATGAAGTTTTCTGATCTTGAAAATCTTTGTAAAAGGCCGGATGTAACAATAGATGATGTATTGAATTATACTCCGCAGGATGAATGAAATACTATGTTTTTATACATCTGCTTTTACATAACGTTTAATATTGCACTTGGTTATGTATATTAGAAATATATGCTGTAACTTAGTAAGATTGTTGTAGTGAACAATGCACAAGATAATGAGATTGTACTTTGCAATCATTATAGTTGTAAACATTAAAATCATATTCTCCGTCATACGCCTTCCGTCATGAAACTCATGAGGAAAAGTTACGAATTACTTTCGTCTTTAAATATTTTGCTGGATACTATGATCCGTTTTCCGTTTTGCTCTGCATTTTGTGTATATAAGTTGTGTCATGACATTTTTTGTAGATTCGTTTCATCGCTTCGATGCTTTAGTGAGTTCTACATGTCTCACTATCGATACAACCATTTTGAGTCTGATTGTACTTCTACCACCTAAAGGCTTTCTTTCTTTCTGCGGGTAGGGATGACACACAGCTATGTGACACCTAGGCTAAAAAATCCTTGGCCGGATAAAATTTTTGAAAAATATTGCCATAAGAATAATTGCTATTATTCATATTCTTAAAGAAATTTTTACATTTATGACTATATCTCATGCATTTGACAGTTGATCAAGCTGTCCATGCATATAGTGCTACGCATAAAATTTCTTTAAATTCATTGCATTCCAAGCTCTTTCATATTGCTCGCCGGAAGGCGCAGCAAGCATGTATGATCTATTCTGATTTACTTTCGTGACCTTATAAGGTCCTTCCCATTTTGGGGCTAGCTTTCCAAATTTGATTTGCCTGCTTGCTTCATTATCACGTAGTACTAAATCACCTACTTCAAACTGCACATGTTGCACTTTCTTGTTATAATATTTTGCCATTTTATTCTTGTGATCTGCTTGCCGGATGGCGGCCATCAACCTTCTTTCCTCCAACAAGTTGAGATTCTCCCTTAACGCCTCAGAATTAGCCTCAACATCAAATGCCATAATGCATTGCGTTGGCATACATATTTCAGCCGGTATTACTGCCTCTGTTCCATACACCAGACTAAAAGGTGTTTCCCCCGTGCTCCGCTTTGGCGTCGTCCGGTGTGCCCACAATACATTTGGCAGCTCATCCACCCATCCAGTTTGACTCAAACCTAACCGTGCCTTAATGCCAGCAATGATTTCCTTGTTGGTAATCTTCACTTGACCGTTCACTTGAGGATGAGCAACAGATGTAAAATTTTGTTTTATACCCAGCTCTTCACACCAACTCCGAAATGGATTTTCTGCAAATTACTTGCCATTATCACTGACTATTTCATTTGGCACCCCATAACGGCATACAATATCATGCCAAACAAACTTCTTGACATTTTCTCCTGTGATTTTTGCTAAAGCCTTTGCTTTAAACCATTTCGTGAAAAAATCGATCGCTACCACCAAGAACTTAGCATTACCAGTGCTCCTATTGAATGGCCCCACAATATCAATAGCCCATTTACAGAATGGCCAAGCGGATGACACCGGTATCAAGTCATACTTTGGAAGACGCTGAATTGTACTATGCCTCTGACAATTCTCACATGTTTTTATGATTTCTGCGACATCCCGATAAAGGGAAGGCCAAAAATACCCTTGTCGCATGATCCGTGATGCCACAGTACGGAAACCGGAGTGTTGAGAACAAACTCCTTCATGCATTTCTTTGACCACTTTTAATGCTTCATCATCAGTTAAACACCTTAACAACGGACCATTGTATGATTTTCGATAAAGGACACCACTAACAATTTCATACATTGGTGCGGTCACTCTTATTCTTCTTGCTTCCGCCTTATCAACAGGTAACCATCCGTCATGCAAATATCTCAAATACGGAGTCATCCAAGTTTCTTTAGCTCCTTCAACTATTGCAATTATTGGTTTTCCATGTATTGATTTCTCCTTAAGTTCTTCAACCAACACTCGTTTGTGCAAATGATCAAAGATTAAAGTAGCTAACTTGCTCAAGACGTCAGCTTTTTTGTTCTTATTTCGAGGGATTTGCACGACTTCAAGGTTATCAAATTTCTTTGAAATTGTCTCCACCAACTTTACATATTGCCTCATGGATGTATCCCTTGCATCGAACGTTCCATTAACCTGCTGGGTGACAATGTGTGAATCAACATATGCTCGTAAATTTGTTACGCCCATTTCTACCGCTATGCGGAGGCCGGAGAGTAACGCCTCATACTCTGCTTCGTTGTTTGAAGCATAAAAACAGAATTTTAATGCATAAGTATACTCTTCACCATATGGACTTGTTAAAACTAGTCCTGTACATGTTCCCTCTTCACTGGATGCCCCATCAGTGTGCAACTCCCACTCATGCTGTGATGGTACCATTTTGTTGTCATACTCTACCTTTTCATTTGTCTCCAAGAGGAAATCTGCGAAAATTTGTCCTTTAACTGCATTTCGGGGAGCAAAATTGATCTCATACTCCCCCAACTCGATGGCCCATTTTGCTAAACGGCCAAATGATTCTGGACGCCAGAGTATTTGCTTCAATGGTTGATCTGTTAACACTAAGATGTGATGACTTTGAAAATATCTTCGTAAACGTCGTGCAGTATGCACAAGGGCATAAACCATGAGGTGAAGTGGTGGATAATTTGTTTCACTAAGCTGCATCACCTTGCTAACAAAATATATAGGCATTTGCACGCCGTTCCGTTCTGCGATTAGGACAGAACTTATTGCTTCCTTTGAGACAGCTAAGTATAAAATTAGGGTTTCCCCCTCTTTTGGTGCCGTTAATGTAGGTAATGTTTTTAACAACTGCTTGATCTCTTGGAATGCATTTTCGGCTTCCGCCGTCCACACAAAATCTTTTTTATTCAAACAACCCTTTAACACCTTCATGAATGGAAGTGACTTTTCAGCTGCTCTGGATAAGAATCTTTTTAATGCTGCTAGACATCCATGTAACCGTTGAACATCCTTCTTGCTAGTTGGTGACTTCATATCTTCGATTGCTTGAATTTTCTTAGGATTAGCTTTAATTCCACGTTCTGTGACAATATGACCTAAGAATTTTCCCTCTTCTACACCAAACGTGCACTTCTTGGGATTTAATTTCATGTTAATTTTTCGTAGAGATGCAAAAGTTTCCTGTATATCTCGTAACATCTTTTCTTCAGTATGACTTTTGATGACAATGTCATCAACATAAGCTTCTAAGTTTCGCCCAATTTGATCCTTAAACGCCATATCAATAAGTCGTTGATATGTTGCTCCTGCATTCTTCAAACCAAAAGGCATTTTCATGTAACAGAATATGCCTTCCGTCGTGTGAAAAGCCGTTTTGTCTTCATCTTTTAAAGCCATTGGGATTTGATGATATCCCTTAGATGCATCTAGGAAACATTTGAATCGATATCCTGCCAATGATTCAACCTTCCAATCAATTTCAGGTAAAGGATAATTGTTCTTTGGACATGCTTTATTGATATCCGTGAAATCCACACACATCCACCATGAGTTGTCCGGCTTCCTAACCATGACCGGATTGGCTACCCATGTCTGATATTTGACCTCTCGCAAGATCCCAGCATCCACCAAACTTCGTACCTCATCACGGAGGAATTTGCTTCTTTCTGGCGCCATGCCACGCTTTTTCTGACAAACAGGATGTATGTTGGGATTCACGTTTAGCCTATGCTCTGCAATTTCCCTTGGAACACCGGTGATATCAGACGGCTGCCATGCAAAAATATCTAGATTTGTTGTCAAAATATTGTATAATTTTTCTTTACATTCGGCGGACAACGTGTGTCCAATTATGATTTTCTGATCTGGAAATTTAAGATTTGGTGAAATTGACCCATCATCGTGTATGATTGGTTTAATTACTGCCTTTGTTACTTGAGAACACTCAATTGACTTCTGCCGTTCTGCATATAACGTTGCTACTCTGTCTGGCGTTGGAAACTTCATCATACCATGTACAGTTGATGTTACAGCTCCAAACGTCATTAAAGCAGTTCTTCCCAAAATTATGTTGTACTGTGAATTTGCTTTAACCACCAAGAACTCAATGTTGGCCGTGCGTCTTAGAGGTGGCTTGCCCAAGGTTACTTCAAGCAGAATACTTCCTTCAGACCAGGACGGCTCACTTGTAAAACTTGCCAGCGGCACATATGTTTCCTTCATTTTTTCTTGTACATCTTTGGGTAGCTGTATGAAGCAATGTTCATACATAATGTCTGCTCCAGCTCCTGTGTCAGTGTAAATGTTGCGTATTAAGCAATTAGCAACTCACTCTTCTATAACTACTGGACCATCGAATGGATTTGTGTTACACATAGAAGGAAATGATATTAATTGCCCTTCCCAATCTTCTAATACTTCTGCCTTCCTCCGTTGTCCAGCTTTCCATGGATGTATCATGCCTACTTCTATGGGTATGAATTCGTTATCCTCGTCATCTTTATCAGTGTTGGTGAGATGATTTATCTTAATAATGGATGGCGCCATTGTTAACACCTATTTCCTTATGAGGTAAGGCTTAGTGTGTCAACAATATACTAGAAGTAATCTAGCTTTAGGAGGGCGGAGTGTTGCCGATTGATTTTTACCCTCTTAAAATAATCCCTGCAGACCCGGTTCACAAGTGTAGAAACTTGTGGGGTGGCTTAATCAATCTGTCGTCCGTAGAGCGTAAAAGTGCTAGCCGGATGACTTCTAGTGAGAGAAAGTAGAGAGAGAAAGAGAAGTGAAGTCTCAGCTCTCAAAGTTGTCAGAATATCTGAACTGTGTAAAATGACGACCCAAGGGGTCTATTTATAGTGTCAGATCCACCAGATTATTCGGGGACACGTGTCAGATGACGATACGTTCTGTTATTCGTGATCCGAAATTTATGCTGAAAGTGCCGTTCTCCGGCGAGGGCTTACACGCTAGGCGGCCTTCAGGGCTTACGCATGACGGAGCAACCTGTACAGCGGAGAACGCTGGACGGATAATTCCACAAAACTGTTGTTTCCAGCCTTCCTGATGTTACTTTTATGCAACCGTTATGCCTTTTACGCGTGTATACGATAGGATACACCATTAAGTATTAAGAATTATAACCCGTGTATGCATGTTAACATCTAACGTGAACGACAATATCTCAAAACTTTACACCACATAATCCCATTCATAATGCTTTCCACTTTCTTTTTCACTTTAGTTACTTATAACCACCATGACTCATCACCATAATCGTTGATCAAAAACGTCCAAATATTACTCTTGTTGACTTTTGCTTTCTACTTTGTATAACCAATTACAGTCATATATATTTTTCCTTCATCTACTATTAAAAAGAAAACTGCAACTTGCTTCTTTTACTACTAGTGCTCGACAAACACACATAAAGCACATATGATTATATTAATTATTTTCCCTTCAAGAACCTCACAATCTCAACTTTATATATACATATATGAATATATCAAAACGTATACATGCACCTAAACTATTCTTAAACTTCTATTATTAATTAAATATTAAGTGAAGATATATAAATACACGAAAATTGGTTACATATCACCATCAACTTTCCATTTTTCTTTCTCGTGATTTATTGTCGATAAACCAAAAGATGAGCTGGAAAAGTAAGCTCCACAATCGTGAAAAAGATGTCCTTAAAACTTCGCTGGATGTTGAGATAAATGGAGTTGATTCTCCTTTTTCCTATCTGATAAGGCTAAAAAGGAACATATATTTCATAGCAATATCCCTTCTAAATAATAGGTTTTCATATGTAATTGTATTATATTTTCATTGTAATTGTTTAAATAAATAAGTGCGAAGACAAAAGGCGAAAACGAAGATTTGAAGACACAAACGTCCAAAAAGCTCAAATGTACAAGATACAATTCAAAAGGTTCAATTTATTGATGAGAAACGTCTAAAAATGACAAGAGTACAAGTTACAAAACGCAAAGTACAAGATATTAAATTATACGAAAGGACGTTCGAAAATCCGGAACCGGTACCCGAGCCAACTATCAACGCTCGACGCAACGGAGCTGAAAGTACAAGTCAACTATGCATAAGAATATAATATAATATTTAAATAATTCATAAAAAGAATAATAATAAATAATAAAAAGTTGTTAATTGAGCATAGTTAAGGGGTCATAAGTGAAAATTTCAATTCAATATTTGCCTATAAAAGGCAATTCATTTGATCGATTTATGTACACCTTTCTTCATATTTCTTTCTCTCTTCTGTAATATGTAATATATATTTATATTATAATTTTAATATAAGTTAATTTTAATAATAAAGTTATGGTTTAGTTGGGTTATTGTAAGAAATATTTTACGGGTTTTAAGTCGAAATTCTGTCCGTGCAACGCTACGCGATTAATCATCACTGTAAGCTATGTTCTTCCTTTTTAATTTAATGTCTCGTAACTAAGTTATTATTATGCTTATTTGAGCCGAAGTAATCGTGATGTTGAGCTAAAATATTAAGACGAGGTTATTGAACTTTGTACCATAATTAAGGTTTGGGCAAAAGACCGACACTTGTGGAAATTGGACTATTGACTATTAATAGATGTGGGGTATTGTCTAATTGAGTGACAACTCATTGGAGTCTGTCGAACCTATCTTCAAATTAATTAACCTAATAATTAATAATGATTATGGTTCTCCTATTTAGTGACGTTGTCCTATTATAATCATTTAATTAATTATTCGGGTTGGGTAATTGATTATTCAAACTGATCAAGTGGGTAAATTAATATTCATATCTAATCAAAACAGACGTGGATTACATACAGTGATAACTTGTGTAATTGTTGACAGAAGTGATAACTGCGTCACAGTTTAGATCCTTAATTAGTTGGAATATTTGACTTCGGGTATAAGGGTAATTTGACGAGGACACTCGCACTTTATATTTATGACCGATGGACTATTATGGACAAAAACCAGATAGGTATCAAATAAACCAGGACAAAGGACAATTAACCCGAGTAACAATTAATTAAAATCAAAACGTCAAACATCATGATTACGAAAGTTTAAATAAGCATAATCCTTTTATTTCATATTCTATCGCAATTTTATTTATTGTTATTTTATTTATCGTCATTTATATATTTTACGCACTTTAATTATTGTCATTTATCTTTACGCTTAAAAATATAAAATCGACAAACCGGTCATTAAACGGTAAAAAACCCCCTTTTATAATAATATTACTACTTATATATATATATATATATATATATATATATATATATATATATATATATATATATATATATATATATATATATATATATATATATATATATATATAGTTTTATAAAAATATAGTACGTAATCACTAGCTCCCTGTGGAACGAACCGGACTTACTAAAAACTACACTACTCTACGATTAGGTACACTGCCTATAGTGTTGTAGCAAGGTTTAGGTATATCCCATCCGTAAATTAATAAAACTTGTGTCATATTTTGTAGTATTTTGTATTAAAAATAATAATATTTCGTACCCTCACGCTACATCATCACTATCTATCCCTCTAATTGTTGTAACCTTCGATCATCTCCCTTCTCCTTCAGACTCCAACTGTAATCGGTTTATGTTTTACAAACCTATAACAATCACCACTCGCCACCATTGAATTAAACAAGTGCTTCTGATTATTCACGATGCTCAACACAAACTACCATCATCAATCCCCAACAAAATACCATGAAAACAATCTGCTGTATACTACTGTTTTCAAACTACCACCTCACCACCACCACAATTACAATCCTACAACAACAAAACCACCTCATTTGTTACTGTTATACGTACTTCAAATCATCACCACTAAACAACCCAAGAACTACCCTACCACAGCTATTGTTGCTACAAAACACTTCTGTTCTGTTCTGTTTTGTTCCGTTCAGTCTAAACCCTCATCAAACCTGCAACATACTAGTCGACTGCTGCTACTAAACTATTCCATTCATGTTTTGAGCAGACCCAAACCGCCACCATGCTTGAACTGTAAGTTGCTACTGCCGCGTACTGTTTCTTTCGTTTCTATTCAAGCAAGATCACAAACCAGCACCCAACAATCACCATCTGCTATGCTACTATGGCTGTTTCTGTATTCTTCGATCACCATCACTAGAATTGTTTATCAAATACTCAACCTCAATTTTTCTGAGTTTTAAATTAAATGAATTTGAGCTTGAAATTTATTGCAAATGCATACAGTGGTAACGGTTAGGTGATCTTATGATGAATCAATCATCAAAACCTCATGAATTTATAGAACAGCAATCAAAATTCGACGATAATATTCATGAGGTTAAAAATTGATTTTTCATTTTAATTATTTTCTAGCATCGATCTACACAAGAAAAATATTCCATATTATATATAGAATACTTGATAAGAAGAATCATAACCTAAAACATCATACCTCCTTTGAATTTGAAGAATCAAAATTAGTTTGACTTTTTACTACGAACTTTGACCTTCGAATTCGGATTCAATTCTTCGTGTTTGGATTGGAAAAGTCACAGAGACAATCACGATTAGCTTTAGGACAAATCTACACTTTCATTTTTCTCCAATTCATTGTCAATCAACATGGGAACCAAATCGTATTGAGTTTTTGAAAAACAAAGAGTACGATCTGATTCTCCATTGAACTGCTGTTAATTCAACCGGATGATGCACGAATTCTCGAGTATTTGATCAAGAACACGTTTTCTGGATCGAATGGCAGTGTTAAACTTGATATAAAAATTTGGTTTTTGATCTCAAGGATCGATGTCAATCCACAGCTCCGGATCTCAGAGAGGGTGGACCTTCGGAGTTATGAAATTCAAGTTGGTGTTGATGATGAAACGATGGAGATGATGATACAGAGATGATGACGATGATGATATGCAATCGAATAGGTTGTTGCTATGTGTTTCCTATCCGTTTTCAATCGGTTATAAACCAAGAAACACGGGCTAATGGATCCTTTAGGGCTGGATTATAGTACTCTTGGGCCACTACATAGCATTTTGGACTAATTGTTTTGGGCTTTCCATCCTTTACATTTTAAGGTATATATATATATATATATATATTTATTATTATTATTATTATTATTATTATTATTATTATTATTATTATTATTATTATTATTATTATTATTATTATTATTATTATTATTATTATTATTATTATTATTATTATCATTATCATTTTTAACATTATCATTATTTAGTATTACTAAAATTACTAATAGTATTACTATCTTTACAACAAATATGATTTATAATTAATATAACAAAAAAATATATATTTATATTTATTTTAAATATATAAAATAAATATATGAAACATATATGTTATTAATATAAAAACGATATAACTAACAAATTTATATATATAAAAATTTGTTCAATTACCATTACATGTGTTAATATATATAAATGAGATAGGTTCGTGAATCCGAGGTCAACCTTGCATTGTTCAGTTCCGTCGTATGCATATTTTTACTACAAAATATCGTATCGTGAGTTCATTTGATTCCCTTTTACTCTGTATATTTTTGGGACTGAGAATACATGCGCTGTTTTTATAACTGCTTTATTAAATGCTTTTGAAATATATTTTGAACTGAGAATACATGAAATGCTTTTATAAATGTTTGACGAGATAGACACAAGCAAAACATTCCTCGAATGAATTATTATGCAGACAGAAGTTCTGTGAATTATTATTGAATTAGTTGGACGTTATAATTGCCACTAATTGTTGTGAATATTTCCCCTGATTATTATTGCTTGATAACCTAAGAATTAGAATCGGGTATGGCCCTAATTCACGCGAATCCTAAAGGTAGATACCGGGTTTAACACCCCCACCCAGAATGTTCACTAGACGGAAGAGCTAGTGGGTGTGGTGTTTAGTACTTTGTTGTTTATATATTATACAGACGAGATGTTCTGTTTTGGGGATATTATTGATGCGCATTATATGTTAAGGTCGGTTACCAAGCCAAGTTATGAATGAAAAGTGAATGTTATGTATCGAGAGAATGATTTTATACACAGGTTATGTGTATGTTATTTTTGTGCACGAGATATGTGTACGGTTATTAAAAATCGCGAGGCAACCTATGGGGAGAAAAGGATACGAACCTACTCTGCTAAGCATTATGAAAAAATGGTTTTGTACACGAGATAGGTGTACTGTATTTAAATCTTGTGGTCTATCAAAATGATGAATTTTATTGCTTATGATAAACCTATGAACTCACCAACCTTTTGGTTGACACTTGAAAGCATGTTTATTCTCAGGTATGAAAGAAATCTTTCGCTGTGCATTTGCTCATTTTAAAGATATTACTTGGAGTCGTTCATGGCATATTTAGGACAATACCGCGCAATGGGACCAAATGTTGATGACTTCGTCCAGATGGATTAGGATGGGTCACTACATGACTATTCCTCAATTTAGGTTCATCTAGTCATAACCTTATGGTAACATCCTCAAACTGGGCCTAGTTGTAAGATTACTATTTTACCCTTAGTGTGCTTATGTGGCTTTATAAGTGCTTTTATTTGAATTTAATCTTTATGTATATTATTATTTGGTGATGTGGTTAGGACCAGCTTGTGACAAGGGTCACAGAACAACTTTTTTTATTTAATTTGAACTCCGTTAGGGTTGTCTAACGATATAAGAAAGATATCAGATAACTGATAAATACCCGTGTGTTGTGGGGTATGTGATTTAATCCCAATTAAGTGACTAAAGTGTTGCATTTTATCTTATTCTTCTCCATCTCTCTAGAAACATACCAAACACCTCGTACCTTCCTCCTCTCAATCTACCAAACCCCAGTTTCTTAATCTTTGTTTAAGAGCTCAAATCATTTGTTCCTTACGATTTACTAATTCTTTAAGGTAAGAATCAAAGCATTTCATGTGTCATTCTTTGCGAAAATTGGGTTTTTGTGTTAGTTTTTACAAAAGTGTAATTTAGGTTAAAATGACTTGATTTGGTGTTGTTTGTGTCAAAACCTTGTGGGTTTATGTTTCTAAATGTTTAGTGTATTAGATTTGGTCAGTTTTGGGGTTAAAATCGAGCTCTATATCAAGAACTGGTAAGTTTGGTGTGAAACCCGTCACTTTTGCTGCTGCTGCTGCTGATGAACTACCCTCGGCCGATGGTCGTTGAACATCGACCGATGATGACTGACGATCGGTCGATGGACTATACCATCGACCGATGGTGTAAGTCCTTCGACCGGCGATTGTAATTTAGACGATTGGCTGACAGTGGAGACCATCGACCGGTGGTGTGGCGACGATCAACCGACTGACTCCGACAGTCGATCGATGGTCTTTGGCAGTTGAATTTTACTAAGTGTTAATGCATAGCCGTTATGCTGCCCGTATGTTGAATTTTATTATGAATGCCTTAACTATTAGGATTGTGCTTTTAATATAGATGGGACGTGTTACACCATTCCGTTGAATGAAAATGTGGCTTAGTAAGGGGTCGTACGATGTGGACCTATTTGTTAAATATTCAGTAAGTATGATACTATTATTTAAATGAAGTGACTGACTTGTGTTATCTTTAGTCAGGTATAAAGACAAAGAGAAGGCTCAGAAAGATTAGACCTCTGAGATCCTCCAGTTGCTGGTAATTGGTGAGTGGGACCATTAGGATACCGATAGTATTGATTAACATGTTATTGAATGATTGCCTATGTTGTATAGATTATAATGCTATCATTTAATGTTATTTATTTATGGTTATGTGATAACTTCTTGTTATGTGATGCCATGTGTATTGGAGCCCAGTGCGTCCCTATCAGGTGGTTTAGATAGGAGAGATCAACTTGTGGGTTGAGTTCCTCATGTGGTAGCCAGTGTCCATGTTTGTATATGTCTGAATGATGCGTTCATCCCATGTGGATGATTTATGCACTCATGGATGCACAGGGAACTTTCGGTAAGCCCCAGTCCGATCAACTGGCAGTTAAGTGTTCGGCCAGACCGCCGATCTCTATGTAGACTGCACTTGGGTGATGTATGTGTTTGCTGACATGATTAGTGTAACTGCTGTAATTTACTACTTCCAGTAGTTAGTTGCACTCACTTAGCTTCGTGCTAATTCCCCTCCATCTCCTTCCTGCAAGTTGTTAGCTTTTTATGACGTTACTTTTTGGTGAGAAGACGGGCGTGAAGATGTTATGTTTGAAAAGATTTAACTATGATGTTTTCTTACTTCGTTTTAAAACTGGCTGTGACCAGAGTTAGTTTTGGATGACATTTACTTTTGAACTGTGTCCTTTTGTAAATGTTAACACAGATATGTATTGTCTCGTTAAATATGTATTTTGATGTATTAGTAAGTGACATCAGTGGTAATGATTTAACTTTTAGTTGCAAGTTATATTGGACTTGTGAATATTCAGTTTGTTCTAATGAATATGTTTAATTAAAATAATGCTTTCGCAATGCTAAAAAATGGATATGTCACACTTACCAAATTGTAACTTCTTACCACAATTTAAAGTTTCACGATCAAAAACCCATTCTTTACACTAACAACTTCATCTATCTACATATCCTAACCCACAATGCCCAATAAAATAAGAAACTAACAAAAGCGTTAAAATATATACATACAAGAAGTTTGGGCTCTTACATTGAGGTAGGATAAAGATGATGAATACTATAAATTCAACTTCCTCTTGGTTGCTGGATGATTCAAATTATCAAATTCACCAAACCCTAGCTCTAATTCCTCAAAATTAGTTCCTCTTATTCAATTTCTATCTTTCTGAACTCTCTTTCTAAGTTAAGAGAGTTTCCTCGAATCTTTAAGGTGAATTAAGAAGTCTCATAAGCAGATTTTGGGTTAAAACTCGTTTATAATAACTTTACACTTTCAATTCTTCATTTCTAAAAACTGTCAAAATTTTATCCCTGGGTCCAAATTTAGCGCATCTGACCACTTTCTAGCTTATAATTTTTACAACAACGTTCGCGTTTGAGTTACGATCGTCTAGGTTTTTTAATCACCTCAATTTGAGTCTGTATGAGTGAGATATGGCAGTGAAGGCGCACATAATCTCACAACATACTCGCAACTTCTAACGTTACAATTAGATAACGAAATTCAGGATGTTACACGAAACCAACAAACCGACAAAAACCGAAGACCCATCTGAAAGGACCCGTCCTAATCCATTCGGACGAAGTCCATATCGATTATAAACGATTCATAACAGTTGATTACATCACGAGGTACTTGACCTCTATATGATACATTTTACAAACATTGCATTCATTTTTGCGAAGACAATCTTTCATTATATCGGAAGTTGACGACGTACACACCATTTTATAATATATCTAGCTATAATTGACTTAATAATAATCTTGATGAACTCAATGACTCGAATGCAACGTTTTTTGAAATATGTCATGAATGACTCCAAGTAACATCTTTAAAATGAGCAATTATACAGCGGAAGACTTCTTTCATACCTGAGAATAAACATGCTTTCAAGTGTCAACCAAAAAGGTTGGTGAGTTCATTAGTTTAACATAAATAATTATTTCATAATTTTAATAGACCACAAGATTTCATACTTCCATTTCTCATAATCATACGTCCCATACATAGAGACAAAAATATCATTCATATGGATTGAACACCTGGTAGTCGACATTCACAATATACATATAAGAATATCCCCATCATTCCGGGATCCTCCTTCGGACATGATATAAATTTCGAAGTACTAAAGCATCCGGTACTTTGGATGGGGCTTGTTGGGCCCGATAGATCTATCTTTAGGATTCGCGTCAATTAGGGGGTTTGTTCCCTAATTCTTAGATTACCAGACTAAAAAGGGGAATATTCGATTTCGATCATTCAACCATATAATGTAATTTCGATTACTTGTGTCTATTTCGTAAAACAGTTATAAAAACAGCGCATGTATTCTCAGTCCCAAAAATGTAAAGAGTAAAAGGGAGCAAATGAAACTCACCTAATGTATTTTGTAGTAAAAATACATATGACGACAATGAACAAGGGTGAGTTTGGCCTCAGATTCACGAACCTATATCAATTATGTATATTAACACATGTAATTGTAATCGAACAAGTTTATATATTATTCTTAGTGACATAATTATTATTTTTAATAATTTTTAGGTTTTATTAATAATTTAGTTAGATATATTTACTTTATTTACTTTAGTTAAATAATTAGTATTTATTATAAAAATATTAATATAGTTATGTTATATGTAGTAAATATGGTTTTTATATAACTAATAGTCATTCGATAAAATAATATTAATAATAATAAATAAAAGTGGTTTCAACCTATAATAATAATAATAGTTATAATAATAAAAATGGTAATTTATATAAAAAAAATACTTTTAATAATAATAAATACTAGTAATAATAACTATAAAGATAATGGTTTTACTAATAATAATAATACTAATATTTATATTAATAAATAACTATAATGATAATAATACTACTAAAAATAATACTAATACGTATGATAATAATAATAAAAATAATACTGGTAATAATAATAATCCTAATAAAAATGTTAATTTTTAAGGAATATGATAATAAAAATATTACTTTCAATAAAAATAATCATCTTTATAATTTTAACTATAATGATAATTTTTGTAGTAAATAATAATAAAAATAATAATCACAATAATAACGATAATAACGATAATAAACATAATAATAAACATAATAATAACTAATAATAATAATGGTAGAAATAAAAGTGTATACCCTCTCCAAGCTTTTTCTAAAAAGAAATATCCCAAATGAGACTCGAACCCGCGACCTCTTGGTAACCACACACACATCTTTACCATCCGTCCATCTTTATTTTTCTATTTTATTAAGATTTTAATTTCTTTTAACACTCTTTCTGTTTTCATCTTTTTCCTTTTAATCACAGCAACACCATCATTCTAACATTCATTATACCATCATTCGCTATCATCAAACTCATCATTATTCATCGTCATCTTCGTAAAACATTTTAACCATCTTTATAATCATCGTCATACGTAATCATCATCATCTTTATACACCATCGTTATCACTCGGTATTATCATCATAATTATCATTGTCGACTTCCTTTATCATCTTCGATTTCCATCCCCATGATTATTATCATCTTGCCATCATAACATCCATCACCTCGGCTCATCCACACCACGACCGTGATCATCACTGTTTATCATTTTCAACTTTTGCAGGTGGATGGTGGATTTTTGGTTTTTGTCGAAACAAAAGAACAACCGTAGCAGAAGCTGCTATTTGATCAAAACAGAAGCCAGGAAAACTGCAAGTTTATGGTTTGGTTTTGGGATTTCAGGTTATAGGTGATGTAGTGGTGAAACTAGGGTTGTAGATGAATGGGATCATATATATATAAATAAGAGTAAAATGAAAGTTACCGCAACGATAATAAGAAATTCAATAGGGTATTGAGTCTCAGTGATTATTATATTGAACTAGACGTATTAAATTTTCTATTCAGTGAACTAGATGCGGAATAAAATAAGGCAGTTTTGTCAAAAGTATTATTATTATTAAATGGATGATGTTACTGTCAAAATATAAATAAGTATATAACGTATAAAATATCTACGATTATAACCAACTTAGCCATCGAAATACATGCGAATTAAATATGGCATGGAAATGTTAATGGGTCGGTGACTGTATTTAACCATCTTCAAAAAAAATAACGCTAGTGTTATTATTTTAACAAATATTAATTTATAGTATGGATTTCAACGTTGTTCGTTTAGATAGTTTCATTTGAATGGTGTTATTTATCATCACTATTAAACACATAACTAGGCTACTGAGGTGGTGGGTTTTTGACTTACAGAAATAGAAGAGAGAAAGGAAGAGATGGAGATGAAAGGTGTTGGTGGTGGCGGGTTTCCAAGGTGACGGGTTGTTGATTCATTGAAGAGGATACAATGGGGGTTATAGCGGTTTGAAGGTGGTTGTTGTTGTTCAAAATAGTTGACGGGTGTGGTGATGAAAGGTTCGAACAGGAACAAACGGGTTGTTGTTTTAACTGCCTAAAACAGAAAACAATAAATGGGAGCCGAAATAGTGATGTTGGGTGGTAGTGGTTCTTGTATATGAAGTTATGGATATATGATGGTGTTTTGTTCAATGGAGTATAAGAGCAGAGAAATATTATATATGCATAAAGGTGGTTTGGTTCAATAAGAGAAGAAGTGATAACTTTAGTGGGTAGTGACCCTCATTACACGTAAATGTATATATATCTCTGTAAGGTGCTTTATTAGAGAAAAAGGTAATCAATCAGCAACAGTATTATAAATTAAGAATAATAATATAATAATAAAATTAGGAATCACAATGTGCACAAATATAATAATTCAGCAGCCGGGTGATATTCCTGCCGACAGTTTTAACACACGGAGTATATCGTGCTCCGTTTGAAAATTAGGGGCGTATAAAAGTCTTCAGAAAAATTTCAAAATTTTAAATTAACAGTCTTTATTTATTTAGGTCATTATGGTATAAAATTTAGTCATTAATTTAATAAGTAAAAAGTACATCAACTGTCCCTCTCATTTATGAGTAAAATATAAAAAGTGTTAAAATTAAATAATTAGATCCTAAATATACTTTTAATAAGACTATAACTTATATAACTCATTTTCGGATCACCGTTTATTTTAAAATCATATAAGTTTGAATTAAACTTGCTTAATATCAATCGGGACATCAAATGAGTATTACAATCATTAAATATTTATTTTCAACATACTTTATTTATATATATAGATATATTTTAAATAATAATTATTATAATACCCTATTTTTATTTTATTAATTATTAATAACAACAACATATAATACTTCAAATTATATTTCGAATTATTATTTATATATACATACACACATATCTATTTACAATTAATTGTTCGTGAATCGTCGGGTTCGGTCAGAGGTTAAATGAATCCATGAAAATAGTTCACAAGTTTTGAGACTCAACATTACAGACTTTGCTTATCATGTCGATTTCATATTAAGATTAAGTTTAAATTTGGTCAAAAATTCCCGAGTCGTCACAGTACCTACCCGTTAAAGAAATTCCGTCCCGAAATTTGAGTGAGGTGGTCATGGCTAACAATAAAAATGTTTTCATGACGAATATGAGTTGATAAATAGAGTTTTATTACTGTTGAGTAATATGGATAAGATAATTCGACTACTCAAAGAATACGAGTGAAGCTATCGCAAAAGAGTGAAATGATAAAATAACGTTTCATCATATCTCTTGACGTAGATACAGTTGACTTTCGGAATTTAAGGAATTTAAAGAAATGTTTGTAATAATATTTGATTCTTCGGAATTTAAGGAAATTATGATCCTCTTGATTAAGTGTGATGATCTGTCCCGATTACTACGTCTGATATTTCCATTATAACTTAAGCTCTTCCGTTTCCTTATTTTCACCACTCCAATACTTTCTTTCTCGATCCATACTTTCAAATTATCAGTCAATATGCTTCATCCAGTTTTAATTCTAGATATATTCCTGGCTTTCATATTGATCATTCTCCTTTTTCATCTACCATCGGAGGAATTTGTTTACTTCTACTTCGCTCTTGGGGTTATTGTGTTTATCATGCTCCCGTGTCTTTATATTGCTATTCGTATTAATGTACACGGTTTATGATTTCTGTGTTGTTGTCGAGTTTTATATCTTCCCTTATGTTTCGGAGCTATTTGCCTTTCTATTTTCTTCTCGACCTCTAGTTAAAACAAGTATCGGTCCAGAATTCGTAAGTATGGACTTTCGAATGAACTTAATGTTCTAAACAGGAAAGAGCGTAATAGCACGATTTGATTTGTCAAATTACCAGAATATCCGGGAAATATAGAACTATCAGGAAGATATGTTCTCGATATGTTTGGAGATTAGGTAGAATATAAGAGTCGTGTAAATGGTACATGATGACGTTATAGTCTGTGAATCATCACGTTCCATTAGAAACTCATCATGACTTACTGTAATATAATCACGTTGATCAAGTGTCATTATATTATACTAACTCATGCTTCAGTTCCCAACACTACTTTAAAAACATTCATACTTAAACTCGAAGGTTTCAAAATTTAGAAACTAAAATAGTTTCTTTTATGATGTAACACAGGATGCACGAAGAGGTATATAATTTCGGACGAGAATATTTATGAAAATATCCTCAGAAATATCGAAGATATTGATGATGATATTTTGGAATTTCTAAGTTCGAAGGTTGATGAAGAAAAATTTTCATCAAGATTTTAACATGACTTCGGAGCAAGATAGTCTCTAAAGATTTCAACGGATCCAGAATTACCTGGATTCTTTGAATATAGGGTATGGTCCTTGTATTTGTCCTTGGTCTCCTTCGTGGTTAGCTCAATCCGTTTTTCAGTTTCAATGTTTCTGAGCTTTTCCAACATACTATTCTTTATCATCAAACTTCCGATGACTAAGGTCGTTTACGGTTTCCTACAGTTTCTGCTGCTTCATTCAGCTTTTTCAAAGTTCAATGTATTGATTCGTAGGCTGAGTGCCTTTTCAAAATTTCAGAATTGAAGATCGTAATTCTAGGAGATAATTGTTATATGTATACATATAACTATTGATGTAGAAATGCTACGAGATTCGAAATACTGATTGCTGATTCCCGGTAATTGGTATGGTAATTATTGTTATAAGATGTGAATGAGTATATGATAAAGTTTCAGTGAGTATAAAGATTTTTCGGAAAGTCAAAGATCAATAGAGTTGCTGGCAAGTTTACTTCTAATGTAGTGGAATATAAACAGTTTCCCGGTAACGATGACGAAAGGTACACTTATATATCAAAGTTGTAATAGAGTTTATTCAAGTGAAAAGTTAAAATTGGGTTGCTGAAGCTGTGACATAATTGGCTACTTTGAAAAGGAATTGTATGGTTCGGTAATAGCAATGCCGAAAGAGCTAGCACAGATGCGTGTTAAACGTTTACTCAGGGTCCGAGTATTTTTCAGGTGCATAACTATATGCATAAATCTTTCTTCTCGTAGATGAAATGCGGTTGGTTCATCCTCTCGATTGAGGTGTTTTCAAGAATTACGAAAGGTTTGAACGCAGTTTATAATCGTCAAAATACAAATGAGGTTTAAGATGAAATCAAGTGACAAACTTGAAGAATTGTTTAGTTTCATATGTTATAATCAGTATTTTAATTTATTTTTAATTGTCCAATGTTTGTAGTCCACAGTTGATAGTCCACAGTTAGCAGTTCAATAATTTATATATATATATATATATATATATATATATATATATATATATATATATATATATATATATATATATATATATATATATAATTTATAATATTTGAATTAATTAATACATATCGTGACCCGTGTACATGTCTCAGACTCGATCACAACTCAAACTATATATATTATTATAGAATCAACCTCAACCCTGTATAGAGAACTCGATCATTACTGCATATAGAGTGTCTATGGTTATTCCAAATAATATATATAGATGCGTCGATATGATATGTCAAAACCTTGTATACATGTCCCGATATTTAAAGTGCGTAAAAATAAATAACAAAAATTTAAATGACGAATAATAAAGTGCGTAAAGTAAATAACAGAAATTAAATGACGATAAATAAAATTGCGAGAATATAAATTGCGATAAATAAACTGCGATAAATAAATTGCGATAATTAAATTGCGATAAATAAAATGTAATACGGAATTAACAGTTAGCTAAGGACAGTTAGCTGGAAACAGTTAGCGTGGATTCTTAACAAAAATTTTCATATTGTTAATTAGTCTGTTTCTAATCAATTTTTTTATTGTGTCCTTTATTTCTTCATTATGCCACTTGTGGGATTCTGATAGGTCAAAATTCAAATATGCAATTGAATGAAAATGGTTATTCTGCGGTGAACGGATACGTATAACGGTGATTGTAAGTAGGATAGTAAATGATTGTTGAATCAGATTCGAAGAATGTACAGTGTAATTTATTAATGTGATATCGAAATATTCCTCGGGTAATACCTACCCGTTAAAATATTTTCACCATTAACAGTTTGTACAAGAGAACTTTTAATTACAATCTTTATGAAAACATATATACATATATATTTTCTTCAGATGTATTCATGGATTTAATGAGTTAATATAATATTAAACTCATTTGCTTTTCGGTTGGAACTAGAGTAAATAATCTCTAAAACTTTAGAGATTACATATTCGCCATGTCGAACGAAGATAAATGAGGTAGAACGATATGTAGAACGAAGATCATACTCAAAGTACATATGATGATATTGAAGCATGGATTGTTGATGGTACTAGTGCTGTTATTGGTTGTACTGTTGGTGCCGGTGATGTTGCTGAAGCTGGTACATTTTGCACCATATTCTCCGAATTGATTATTCGAGCGCGAAGTTCGTTGACTTATTACTCCAGGATGATTGTCGGTCGGAACGAGCGGATGAATAAGGTTCAGAATGGTGGATAGAATATGATCTTGTCGAGTTACCCTGGAAATGAGACTGAAAATGGTGTCTCGAACAAGTTCGCCAGTAAACGCTTCAGGTTCATTGTCAAGAGGTGAATTCGGTTGGTGGAAGGGATTGCCTTCTGCGCGTTTCCATTAATTAAGTCAGCTACGAACCCATCAGATGAATTGATAATAGCTGATTGGTTGATTCATGCCGATGACGCTGTTTTCGGAGCTTAGGTGAACATCTATGTCGGAATAGCTGTCGGAATAACTATCGGAATAGCTATCGGAATCTGAAGGACTCGAACTGGTTGCGGGATTCATCTCGTACGATCGGATGAAAGATTTTCGATAAGAAATAGATTATAGGATGTAGATTAGTACCCTGCAATACATAATTTACATATTCATATATAATACTAAAATCCCATAAGTTACGGAGGAAGCTACGAAAGTTGTCAGGCAAAGTTACAGTAACAGATACGCTAAGATATGAATTTTGTCTATACACTATTCATGCAGTCAATGCAGTAAAATGTGTCTAGACTGAGAATGATAAACAAGTGATTCTCTAATAATGATAAGCAGGTAATTTTTGACACAAAATGATAAGCAAAACTTTTGACATGCAGACACGGTCGAAGTCCAGACTCACTAATGCATCCTAACAACTATCAGTTAGACATACTAATGCAAGACCTGGTTCACTAAGACCACCGCTCTGATACCAACTGAAAGGACCCGTCCTAATCCATCCGGACGAAGTCCATATCGATTATAAACGATTCATAACAGTTGATTACATCGCGAGGTACTTGACCTCTATATGATACATTTTACAAACATTGCATTCATTTTTGCAAAGACAATCTTTCATTATATCGGAAGTTGACGACGTGCACACCATTTTATAATATATATCTAGCTATAATTGACTTAATAATAATCTTGATGAACTCAACGACTCGAATGCAACGTTTTTTGAAATATGTCATGAATGACTCCAAGTAACATCTTTAAAATGAGCAATTGTACAGCGGAAGACTTCTTTCATACCTGAGAATAAACATGCTTTCAAGTGTCAACCAAAAAGGTTGGTGAGTTCATTAGTTTAACATAAATAATTATTTCATAATTTTAATAGACCACAAGATTTCATACTTCCATTTCTCATAATCATACGTCCCATACATAGAGACAAAAATATCATTCATATGGATTGAACACCTGGTAGTCGACATTCACAATATACATATAAGAATATCCCCATCATTCCGGGATCCTCCTTCGGACATGATATAAATTTCGAAGTACTAAAGCATCTGGTACTTTGGATGGGGCTTGTTGGGCCCGATAGATCTATCTTTAGGATTCGCGTCAATTAGGGTGTTTATTCCCTAATTCTTAGATTACTGGACTAAAAAGGGGCATATTCGATTTCGATCATTCAACCATATAATGTAATTTCGATTACTTGTGTCTATTTCGTAAAACAGTTATAAAAACAGCGCATGTATTCTCAGTCCCAAAAATGTAAAGAGTAAAAGAGAGCAAATGAAACTCACCTAATGTATTTTGTAGTAAAAATACATATGACGACAATGAACAAGGGTGAGTTTGGCCTCAGATTCACGAACCTATATCAATTATGTATATTAACACATGTAATTGTAATCGAACAAGTTTATATATTATTCTTAGTGACATAATTATTATTTTTAATAATTTTTAGGTTTTATTAATAATTTAGTTAGATATATTTACTTTATTTACTTTAGTTAAATAATTAGTATTTATTATAAAAATATTAATATAGTTATGTTATATGTAGTAAATATGGTTTTTATATAACTAATAGTCATTCGATAAAATAATATTAATAATAATAAATAAAAGTGGTTTCATCCTATAATAATAATAATAGTTATAATAATAAAAATGGTAATTTATATAAAAAAATACTTTTAATAATAATAAATACTAGTAATAATAACTATAAAGATAATGGTTTTACTAATAATAATAATACTAATATTTATATTAATAAATAACTATAATGATAATAATACTACTAAAAATAATACTAATACGTATGATAATAATAATAAAAATAATACTGGTAATAATAATAATCCTAATAAAAATGTTAATTTTTAAGGAATATGATAATAAAAATATTACTTTCAATAAAAATAATCATCTTTATAATTTTAACTATAATGATAATTTTTGTAGTAAATAATAATAAAAATAATAATCACAATAATAACGATAATAAACATAATAATAAACATAATAATAACTAATAATAATAATGGTAGAAATAAAAGTGTATACCCTCTCCAAGCTTTTTCTAAAAAGAAATATCCCAAACGAGACTCGAACCCGCGACCTCTTGGTAACCACACACACATCTTTACCATCCGTCCATCTTTATTTTTCTATTTTATTAAGATTTTAATTTCTTTTAACACTCTTTCTGTTTTCATCTTTTTCCTTTTAATCACAGCAACACCATCATTCTAACATTCATTATACCATCATTCGCTATCATCAAACTCATCATTATTCATCGTCATCTTCGTAAAACATTTTAACCATCTTTATAATCATCGTCATACGTAATCATCATCATCTTTATACACCATCGTTATCACTCAGTATTATCATCATAATTATCATTGTCGACTTCCTTTATCATCTTCGATTTCCATCCCCATGATTATTATCATCTTGCCATCATAACATCCATCACCTCGGCTCATCCACACCATGGCCGTAATCATCACTGTTTATCATTTTCAACTTTTGCAGGTGGATGGTGGATTTTTGGTTTTTGTCGAAACAAAAGAACAACCGTAGCAGAAGCTGCTATTTGATCAAAACAGAAGCCAGGAAAACTACAAGTTTATGGTTTGGTTTTGGGATTTCAGGTTATAGGTGATGTAGTGGTGAAACTAGGGTTGTAGATGAATGGGATCATATATATAAATAAGAGTAAAATGACAGTTACCGCAACGATAATAAGAAATTCAATAGGGTATTGAGTCTCAGTGATTATTATATTGAACTAGACGTATTAAATTTTCTATTCAGTGAACTAGATGCGGAATAAAATAAGGCAGTTTTGTCAAAAGTATTATTATTATTAAATGGATGATGTTACTGTCAAAATATAAATAAGTATATAACGTATAAAATATCTACGATTATAACCAACTTAGCCATCGAAATACATGTGAATTAAATATGGCATAGAAATGTTAATGGGTCGGTGACTGTATTTAACCATCTTCAAAAAAAATAACGCTAGTGTTATTATTTTAACAAATATTAATTTATAGTATGGATTTCAACGTTGTTCGTTTAGATAGTTTCATTTGAATGGTGTTATTTATCATCACTATTAAACACATAACTAGGCTACTGAGGTGGTGGGTTTTCGACTTACAGAAATAGAAGAGAGAAAGGAAGAGATGGAGATGAAAGGTGTTGGTGGTGGCGGGTTTCCAAGGTGACGGGTTGTTGATTCATTGAAGAGGATACAATGGGGGTTATAACGGTTTGAAGGTGGTTGTTGTTGTTCAAAATAGTTGATGGGTGTGGCGATGAAAGGTTCGAACAGGAACAAACGGGTTGTTGTTTTAACTGCCTAAAACAGAAAACAATAAATGGGAGCCGAAATAGTGATGTTGGGTGGTAGTGGTTCTTGTATATGAAGTTATGGATATATGATGGTGTTTTGTTCAATGGAGTATAAGAGCAGAGAAAAATTATATATGCATAAAGGTGGTTTGGTTCAATAAGAGAAGAAGTGATAACTTTAGTGGGTAGTGACCCTCATTACACGTAAATGTATATATATCTCTGTAAGGTGCTTTATTAGAGAAAAAGGTAATCAATCAGCAACAGTATTATAAATTAAGAATAATAATATAATAATAAAATTAGGAATCACAATGTGCACAAATATAATAATTCAGCAGCCGGGTGATATTCCTGCCGACAGTTTTAACACACGGAGTATATCGTGCTCCGTTTGAAAATTAGGGGCGTATAAAAGTCTTCAGAAAAATTTTAAAATTTTAAATTAACAGTCTTTATTTATTTAGGTCATTATGGTATAAAATTTAGTCATTAATTTAATAAGTAAAAAGTACATCAACTGTCCCTCTCATTTATGAGTAAAATATAAAAAGTGTTAAAATTAAATAATTAGATCCTAAATATACTTTTAATAAGACTATAACTTATATAACTCATTTTAGGATCACCGTTTATTTTAAAATCATATAAGTTTGAATTAAACTTGCTTAATATCAATCGGGACATCAAATGAGTATTACAATCATTAAATATTTATTTTCAACATACTTTATTTATATATATAGATATATTTTAAATAATAATTATTATAATACCCTATTTTTATTTTATTAATTATTAATAACAACAACATATAATACTTCAAATTATATTTCGAATTATTATTTATATATACATACACACATATCTATTTACAATTAATTGTTCGTGAATCGTCGGGTTCGGTCAGAGGTTAAATGAATCCATGAAAATAGTTCACAAGTTTTGAGACTCAACATTACAGACTTTGCTTATCATGTAGATTTCAGATTAAGATTAAGTTTAAATTTGGTCAAAAATTCCCGAGTCGTCACACCATCCAAAAGTCGAAATCAAATGTCTTTGGCGAACTCCGTTAATTTGTTCAATTTGGCTCCTTGAACCAAGCGTCTTCTTCTTTGTTTCTTGGGTTTGGTCGGGACCTCTGACGTATCACTGGAATTTCTAAGAATAATGTTGACCTTTACACCTTCCATGTTATTCATCATTTCATTAAATGCGGCAAAATGGGGAACATGGAGAAGAAATCGTCAAATTTGAAACCTCAAAAGATTTATCAAACTTAGGAGCAACTGATCTGAAATCAACCGGGTTCTTACTAACGGGATACAAAACATCTGAATTCATATCAATAGTATCGGCTCGGCACCATCCGTCTTCAAAGAGGAACCAATAACCCACTTAGGAGTAGCATCAATCTCATCAAGGTCGTCGTCGGTATCGTATTCCATTTACTGGCATGTTGTAATTATTGATGTAGCGCTTGCGATCCACATCTCCATTTGTTTTCATTTTTGGTACACACATTCACAATATGGTATACTCTGGTGTATAGTTTTGGTACAAACAATCGTAGTATGGTACAATTGCTAACTCAGCAGCAACATATTAGCATCATTACGTATAGTTTTGGTGCGTCATTTGCTGCTATTATAACGACTGTTAGTGTGTATCTTTGAATATGTAGTTAGTATTATAACAATAGTGTCTAATTTTGAATATGCAGCTGCCCTTACTATAGCCAATGTTTGTGATTCAAAATATGTACTTGCGTCCCAAAAAGTGGTAATTAGAAAGAGGCTTCGCCTCAACTAGGATGTTGGAATATATAACACTAATATTTTACAAAAAAGACGTTGTGATCCCTTCGCAACATCGCGCATGAGTACTTTTGATTTAAAAGTTGATTATCTTTATTGAACTACTCATCAACATGTATGTTATCCAGGTTCTTAATAATTGGTTCATAGTTAGAGTATGAAATTTGGATTTCAAATGCTACCACAGCTCACTGATTAGATATGCGTGATGTGTAACAACGGAGATTTATGTAATATGCATGCCATACGACCACTAACTACAGTAACTACTTATCATGATTTAGATTGGTATGAATAACTGTTGATAATGTGTTGTCTGCTGATTTGCTTAACTCTATTTTTATTTTGTATTTGTGTCACGCCATTTTTTATTTTACAAATGATTGGTTTAAGTTTTAACCATGTAATCATATGCATAGTGTGTCGATTACAGGGTGCATATGTCGTTGTTGTGTGTTGATTTTGACTACAGAGACCAAATAAGGGTTCTTAAAAGCTTATGATGTCAACTGTAAATGATGATTTTGAATATAAAATTGTACCAGCATCAGTTGTCTAGCTATTAGTTGTCATTTGGTTGGTTGGTTAACTGAGTTGAGATCTGGAAGTAGTCAGGTCTAACATTTGAGTCCAAGTGAAAGCAATTAGTTGGATGTAATATACATATAAACTATATGGTTGTTCTCTTTGATTTTTTCACTTTAATTTCCTTCCTTAATGAACGCTGTTGATTTGCTTGCGCATTATAATCGTCACTTATACACATTGCTTGTCTTCACGCTGGTTACTCCTTTATTGATAGCTATTGTTTATCTTTTTTTTGCAGCTCTTTCACCGCTATATCGTGATTCTGGTGACTGCGACCGCATATGCTCACAATGTGGTGCTCTCTTCTGGTATGCTGAACGTATTAGGCCAGGAAGGCGACTTGCATTAGATGCAGATTCAGGCGAAGAGGCGACAGGAACAAAAAGGGTAAGAGGTGAAGACGAAATGTAAGAGGCTACATGTCAGACTGTTCTTTTTTTTTGGGAGAAGTAAGTGTATGATGTACAGTTTTGAAAAACTGCCTCTATAACCTATATATTATGTGTGTAATGCCTGTAAACTATAAACTATCTCTGTAAATTATGTGTGTAACGTCTGGAAACTACGAAGTCTGTAACTCTTAAAAACTGTATCCTATAAATTAGGTGTGTAATCGAAAGCCAACGAACCGACCGCTGGCAATTTTCAGCCGCAACGCGTGCACCATCTCATCTTGTTTTGGTTCAATAGATACAAAAACATAATGGGCTTCATTTGGCGCATTAAAAGCAACGTCACACCCAGCTTTACAAGTTAAACCACAAAAAAAAGATTGAACTTTCGAACACAAGAGGAGGGTCAATATTCAAATAAGATGGTAACATTCCATCGTTAACCCTCGAACCGGAAAGTTCGATAGTCCAGTCATTAGGGATTAAATTCGCTTCTTCAATGACTTTAGAGGGTCCACAATTAACTTGGGTCTTCAAAGCTTGGTTAACTTCATCGAGATGATTAGAGTAAACGTTCAACTCAACAGAACTTACCCCTTGATAAGATTTGAACGCGATACCACCCAACAAACCACCTCTATCAACAATTGCTTTCGACCATCGGAGTCTTTGCATCTAACCAAACCGCAAAGTTAAATTTAGCAACAAGATTAGATGAGAAACCTTCAAGAAGAATATGATCGATACAAGTGAAATGTTCTTTACGACTTTGAAAACTTCACAAATCGAAGTGGAGCTTTGCGTTTCAACGAACACATACGTAACATCTAATTGTTTAAGCTTGGAAGAAGATGTTGCAATAAGTAACACCTTCTTAAAAGACAAGGTGATCTCGTTAATGTTTTCTCTCGAGTAAAACATAGCCGACAAACTGGAGATGGCTAACCAAGAATTTCGGAAAAAGCGTTCGGTTTTAAAGGAAAAAGGCTCGATAATACGAAAATCATCCAAGCAAGGGTGCTCTGCGGTTAATTTATTCATATTGTCAAGATACAGGCAGATTACAATAAACCTGGATGCACCCCATTTTAAAATTTTGTTTGCTATAACGCCTCTGCGGTTAAGGCACACCAACTTCGCATACTTAACAGGTTGCTCGTCAACCAACAAAACACAAAGACTCAACAACACACTAAAAACCAACCCTTCCATTTTCATTACCTATACCTATTTATTATATAATTTTTAATAATAAATAAAATACTCGAAATATACTATCTCCGTCTCACTCTAATATTTTAAATTTTCATTTTAAGATGTATCGTCTACTTGTATATTATTTTTCAACCTATCAAAGGATATCTTATTGATAAATAGTAATAGTAAAGTTACTGAAATTTTCTAAAACTTTTTTTACTTTTAAAGTAGACGATTAAAGGAACATAATGAAATTGGGGTCGGAATGTTTAGCGTTAGGTCTTATGTTGTCTTGTTTGCTTTGTTTATGTGGTTTGGTGTGGTCCTGTTGTTTAGTTTATGTCTCGAATGGCTCGGTTGTAGATATCAGTTGCTCGTTTGTTTTACTTTTAGAGGTTTATTTACTAGTTTCCAGCCTAGTCGTGGTTTGGTTGTATTCTTGTTGGCCTCTTTCATCACTCGATGAAATTGACTCAGTTATATAATTTTCGTTATTTTTTAAAAAAGAACGGAATTGAGTTAGTAATTTTTTTTATTTTTATATTTCATCGATGATCCACACATCAATGATTGGTAAAAAGCTTTTATTAAATGAAACGTAAAAGATATAATATATAATCTAATAAAAGTTATAAAAAGCTGAAACAATTATTTAAACTAAAATAATTGAAAAAATGTTTTTTGTTATGAATTTTTTAAATAAAAAACCCAAGTCCTTTTCCCTTCAATTTTTCGTATTTTTTTTACATTTGATTTATGCCAAAATGATGAGTCGTGAAAAATTTAAGTGAACCACATGAAAACCATTTAGCTTAAATATATATTAAAAAAGAAAAAAAAAAGTTAGAAAGTATCAGGGTTGGAACGGGGCATAACAAAACCAAATCAATTCTCGATAAACATTAAAATAATTATATCAATTTTGTATAACAATAAAATAACACTCCCCCGTTCCAAAATTATTATCCGGGTGGACTTTTTGTTAGATTTAAGATATATGTATAAGTTGTCAGTTATGTCTTTCATCTAATAATTCAGTTTAATTATTTTATTATGTAGAGGGGTTATTATATAGAGTAATTAGCAAATTAGTTTCGATATATTTGATTTTATTTGATTTTATTTTTTTGCAAAGCAAGAAGATAATTTTATCGATGATTATTTCCATAAGTACAATCTTGGGCTCAAATGAAATCTGGCACATTGCCAAAGTAAGAGCATTTAACTAATTTACATAAACGTAGCTATATATACAATGGATCGATATTCAGTAACTCATTTGAGCAGCTTATCCATGTTGAAAGAAATCATCCAATTCTAGAACGAATATTGGTAGTCGAGACGTAATATCCGGGATTGATTAGCCATTGATACCATTCTAATGACGCATTTTTAAGTCTTTTGGATAGCCAATTGAAGCTTAGCATTTGTATTTCCGACAAGATTCCATTTGAAGACCGATCTTTATTCTGAAATACTTTACAATTTCTGTGTTTCTAGTTCGTGTAGCCACAGGTCCATTTAATGGCTTTCCAAATAGATATGCCTATCAAGGAGTTACTTACGCATTGATTTTCTACAAAAGCGTCTTCAAGATTAGCTATACTGAGCGATTGGAAGATTCCACCATTTAAGAATTAAGTTCCATATTGTAGCAGATTTCGGACATAGCAAAAGAATGTGCTCTACCGTTTCTACCTCAGAGTTACATAAAGGACAAAGAGTAGAGTTAAGTTCGATTCCTCTTTTGTATAATTCGGACCTTGTTGGGATTCAACTTAACATTGTCCTCTAAATAAAGATTTCAATTTTTCGAGGTAAAGCTTTATTGCGAAGTGTTTCCTTATTGTTTGCAGCCTCGAGTCTCTTCTCATCGATCAAAGCCACCAATGAGCAGGTCCTATATATCCAGTCTATTTCCAAGTTCCATGTCCACGAACCAGATATGTCAATTAAAGAAGAAGGAGCAATAAGTTGAATAAGATCATTAAGTTCCGATAGTGATCAACCCCTTGGAGGAGTCGACCATTGCCAACAGTAGCTAGGTTGTGCTGATGTAGATAATATTCTTTTCGAGATCAACGCATTTTTGTTAATTTTTAATGAGAATAGCCTACAAAATTTATCTTTTAAGCTACAGTCTCCAATCCATCTATCCCAAAAGTGGGTGTTGTCTCCTTTTCCAACTTTCTTAGTGAATGATCCTATGAAATTTAACTCGAGATCATCAACAGCTCTCCCTGCTTTGATTATTTCTCTCCAGGTGCTGCCATTAATTTTGTACCTGCAATGATTGTTACAAGAAAGTCCACCATCGAAACCATATATACTAGAAACAATTTTAACCCATAACGCATTTAGTTCATTTTTAAAATGCCACCACCATTTACAAAGAAGAGCTAAATTTTTAGCGTATAGTGAACCGATATTTACACCTCCATATTTATATGTATTTAAAGTCCGGTCCCATTTAACCCAACACAATTTTTTGTTTGAGTCATTACCTCCCCAAAAAAAAGTTATGTCTAAAGGATTCTAGTATATTAATGATATTCGATGGTGCACGAAACAATGAGAAAGAAGATAAAGGAAGACTACTAAGGATAGATTTCACCATTGTTAATCTTTCACCGAACGAAATTGATCGAGCTTTCCAATCTGAAAGTCTCTTCTTGAATTTTTCCAAAATAGGTTGCCAAGCCGATGTTGATCTCATCTTTGTACCAATAGGCATACCTAGATATGTGAAGGGAAGGGAGCCTGCTGTACAATCCATTTTATTAGCCAGAGATTCAACATCTTCTTTAATTACTCCGACACCGAAAATGTTACTTTTTCTGAAGTTTACTTTAAGTCCCGAGAGTTCTTCATAACTTTGAGAAGTTTGGATATGTTACGAACGTTTCGCTTGCTCCATTCTCTAAAAAATATTGTGTCATCGACGTATTGAAGATGTGAGATTAGAATTTTTGATAACTTCCAGCCGTAATCTAGAATCGTCTAGATATTCAAAGTTGTTGATAATGCTAAAAATGAACATATATTTCATAGCATTATCCTTCAAGAAAGATAAGCTTTTAGTTGTAATTGTTCTATTTACAAGTGATATTCATTTAAATAATCAAAGGTGAAGACAAAAGACAGATTCGACGAATTGAAGATGCAAATGAACAAAAAGTGAAAAAGTACAAAGTACAATCAAAGTGGTTCAAATTATTGATGAGAAACGCCTAAAAATTACAAGAGTATGAGCCGCAAAACACAAAGTACAAGATATTAAATTGTACGCAAGGACGTTCGAAAATCCGGAACCGGGACCAGAGTCAACTTTCAACGCTCGACGCAACGGACTAAAAATTACATATCAACTATGCACATGAATATAATATAATATAATATATAATTAATTCTTAAAATTATATATATATTATATTATTTAATAAAACCGTCAGCAAGAAGCAAACAATGAATGTGAGCTGGAATCCCAGGCCATGCGATCGCATGACCAGCAAGACCAAATGCCATGCGATCGCATGGAGCAAAAAAGTTGGTGACTGATGTGTGCGAGGCGTACTAGGAAATAGTTATATTTTACTAGGAAATACTATTAAATACGATACAATTTTACACAAGTTATTTATTTATTTATAGAGTGGATATACCTAAACCTTGCTACAACACTTATAGGCAGTGTACCTAATCGTACAGTAGTGTAGTTTTTAGTAAGTCCGATTCGTTCCACAGGGAGCTAGCCAAGTTTAACGCTATATTTTTAAAAACTATATTTGTATAAATATAAATATAAATATAAGTAGTATTATTATTATAAAAGGGGGGTTTTTACCGTTTAATGACCGGTTTGTCGATTTTAAAATTTAAGTCGCAGTTAAAACCTAATGTAAAATATTAAAAATAAAAATAACTTAATTTAAAGCGTAAAGTAAATGACAATAACTAAAGTGCGATAAATTAAAGTGCGATAAATAAAATGACAATAAATAAAATTGCGATAATTAAAAAGTACGATAATTAAAATGACAATAAATTAAAGTGCAATAATTAAAAGTGCAATTAAATATGAAATAAAGGAATTATGCTTATTTAAACTTCCATAATCATGATGTTTGACGTGTTGATTTTAGTTTATTACCATGGGTTAATTGTCCTTTGTCCTGGATTATTCAATATGTCCGTCTGATTTTTGTCCATAACAGTCCATCAGTCATAAATATAAAGTGCGAGTGTCCTCGTCAAATTATCCTTATATCCGAAGTCAAATATTCCAACTAATTGGGGACTTAAACTATAATTACACCAATTTTCCTTGTGTATAATTCACCCTTGTTTTAATAAGTCCATAGACTATTAATCCATTCCCTGTCCGGTTAAATGAACGATTATTAGTACTTATAAATATCCCGCCCATCGTGTCCGATCGAGTGTATATGGTTATTTATAGGTATGTCCAATTGTAAATCTTTATATTAAATTAACAAACTATCATTTAATTAAAAAAATATAAAGCCCATTAATAGCCCATAGTCTAATTTTCACAAGTGTCGTTCTTTTGTCCAAACCCTAATTATGGTACAAAGCCCAATTACCCTGTCTTTAATATTTAGCCCAACATCATGATTACTCCAATTTAAATAAGCATAATAATAATTTAGCTACGAGACATTAATTTAAAAAGGTTGAACAAAACTTACAATGATTAATAATATCGTAGCGTTACACGGACAGAATTTCGACTTACACCCTTACAACATTCGCTAACATACCCTTATTATTATTAAAATTAAAATTAAAATTATAATATATATATATATATATATATATATATATATATATATATATATATATATATATATATATATATATATATATATATATATATATATATATATATATATATATATATATATATATATATTACAGAGAGATAGAGAGGATAGATGGATATGATACTCGAGCAAAAGACTGCCTTTTATAGGAATGTGGCCAGAAAAAGTTGGCCATGCGATCGCATGGATTTCCTTTGCATTTTCCATGCGATCGCATGGAGTCTAGGGACAGCTCACATAACTTTATTTTCTTGTTTGCCGACGGTTTTAATATATAATATAATATATATATAATTTTAAGAATTAATTATATATTATATTATATTCATGTGCATAGTTGACTTGTAATTTTTAGTCCGTTGCGTCGAGCGTTGAGAGTTGACTCTGGTCCCAGTTCCGGATTTTCGAACGTCCTTGCGTACAATTTAATATCTTGTACTTTGCGTTTCGCGGCTTGTACTCTTGTAATTTCTAGACGTTTCTCATCAATAATTTGAACCACTTGGATTGTACTTTGTACTTTTGAGCTTTTTGGTCGTTTGCATATTCAATTCGTCGAATCTGTCTTTTATCTTCACCTTTTATTATTTAAACGAATATCACTTGTATATAGAACAATTGCAACTAAAAGCTTGTCTTTCTTGAGGGATAATGCTATGAAATATATATTCGTTTTTAGCATTATCAAATATTCCCACACTTGAGCGTTGCTTGTCCTCAAGCAATATAGTCTTGAAATAAAAATACACGAATCACTTCTTTATTCTTCACACTTTATACATTAGTGATTTTGATATGGCGGTATAAACAATGATAGTAACGATGTGGTTTACAGTCCCACATGACTATAATAATTTAGATCCTTAAGGAAATTGGATCTTTATGAAAACATTTGATCTTTTGAAAATTCATTCTAGCTTTTACCCTAGATAAGTTTTCCGGAATAACCCTTTACTGGTGTTTACGAAATTGTTTTTGTGGGTTTTGTGGGTTTCAGATTTGAAAATTTTAGCTCAAAACGTATGGTTTTGTGTCACCCACTTGCTAACCTTGTATTGGGAAAGCAACACGTCCAGTTTACTTGCTCCGTATATTACCTTTCGGTAAACTACCGTCCAGTTGTAAAGGAAAGCGTTGAACAAGAAACTGTTGAGGCAATGTCCCGTGACATGCTTTTAATTATGGTCTATATCGTGTCGGATGCAATTACTATCCTTTGTAGGAGCAATAGTAAAGATCACCCTATAGTTTTTCGGTCTGGCACAAGGTCCTGTCTTCGACCATGCTATGCAACCACCGTTCTTACGGTTGACACCCGATTTGGTTCAGGTGACCTAATGAATCCAAGTGAATTCCTAGGATTTTACGTTCAATGGTAATGAACGCATTGAAAATGGGTTTTCAGAAAACAAATCGGTTTGTAATTTTGATCAAAATATTTTCTCGTTCAAGCTCGAGTTTAGATATCATTGAATTCCATGAGTTTGTAATTCTCAATCTTTAAAGTCAATCTCAAGGATTGAGTAATATCAGGCTTAATAGCTGATTTTTAATCTTTAAGGAGATTATCCTTTCTGGGGGTCTGATTCATTAGTCTTATCAAGCTAATTTGCACGGTGCCCTCCCCATTTTACGAGACAGATCCTCTCATGGTTAGGATAAGTCTGACCACTTGGCGACCCTGTTTGATGTTGAGGTCCGTGGATTTTCTGCTGATTTTAGAGATGACTTTTCTAGATTTTTCGTCAACCTACAGCTGGTCTGGACGACAACTTCTTGACCTAAATCAAGAAGCGCGTGTCTTTTTCGGAAGACTTTACTTCCTTTTAATGATGGAATTGATTCATCGTGCAGATCCATCTTTCTTATAAATATATTACAGTAATTCGGGTAAAACTGATTAGTTTAGTCCGAAGCAAAAGTACCTGCAATAATCTTGTACAAAATATGTGATATATGTTTTAAAGAACTTCGTGAATTCTTCCCACACTTGGCTTTTATTTATTTCTTTGCCTTTTTATTCTCTTCTATTCCATTTTAAATGAATTCAAGCGTTTTGGGTTGTTTCTCCATTTATGTTCTCTCTGAGGTAATAATAATTTCGGCATTAACACCTAGTTTTATCGTTCATAAATATGTATAAACATGATTTTAAATTCATTTAGTTGAAAATTTTTCAATTTTTCACAAAATTTGGCAAATAAACCATTCAAATTTTCACAAAATTTGGCAAATAAACCAAGTGCAAACCCGAGAGAATTTATAACCCTTCCCCACACTTGAGGTCATGCAATGCCCTCATTTGCATGAACTCAGACTATAATTATAAATTCATGAGGGTGATTAGTGAAGAAAAGTGATTAAAAATACCCAGTTTGAAATTACTAAGCTCGTCGAATGATAGATGGCAAGCCTCATCGTTCATTCCTTTTGTTGTAATTTCACATATGTTTTGCGTCTTATCGTCAAAATTAGTAGCTTTTGCTGAACTTTAATGTCAGTCTTTGAAAATGCACTGTTTTACCCTGTTTTGTACATAAGATAAACTACAAACATATAATATATATATATATATATATATATATATATATATATATATATATATATATATATATATATATTTATTTATTTATTTTTTATAAAAACCTTTATTTATTAAAACAATTTAAGTGAATAATTTTTTAAAATTTTGTTTTCTTTTACTTTAGGTAGTTTCGGTATGTTTACCTAGTCCGTCCCTCGACAAAATTTAAAATTTGTCATTTTTAAAGCGATTGTTTTAAAAGCAAAGGTTTTTGGGTTTTTTTTTTTTTTGGTATACTTTAGATCAATAAAATTAAAAATAATGATAACAAAAATTTTCGCCCCGCCCTCGGGTAAAGCAATTTCGGTTCCATGACCTAGTCTTCAACTTACGATGAATTTTAGAAATCATTTTTTTAAACTTAATGAAATAAAGTAAATTTTGTTTTTAAATTCACACAAAACTTAAATTGAAAAAGCGTATTAATTTCATACAAAACCTACAAAACAAAAATTCAGAATGGGGGAGAAAACTAGTTCTTTAGTGTCTGCTAGTGGAAAAGACCAATCGGATTCCATTCTCGGAACTACACGAGAACAGAATAACTAACTCTAGACAGCATTTTCTTTTTAGAACATCTGAATCTCCCCACACTTAGGTAGCTGTGGTGTCGAAATTGTGATTAACTTCATCGTCAATTTCTCTTGGACCATAATCAACTTGCATATCTGTGACTTTTGCTTTAAGCTATTGGTCGGATTCCTGTGTAATATCCACAAATTCAACTAGTTTTGCCTTTTCTTTAGGCGAAAGATTGGATACTAACCGGTTACATAACTTAAAGTTCCCCTTGGTTCTAGCATCGCGAATCCGTTTAATAAGTTTCTTCATTGAACTGTTAATAACGGGGTCATTTAATTTCATATCAACAACGGGGTTCTTTATTATTAGTTCATAATTAGGTTTTACTTCATCTTCCCCACACTTAGGCGTTTTATTATTGTTAAGCACTACCGTTGGAGTTGGTAAAACAATATGGTTCTTACCAATCATTTTTGTTTGTTCAACGGTTTTGGTTGGTGGAGATTTAGCCTTTCGACTCACAAAGATGATTGATTTTTCATCATTACTAAGTGTCATTCTACCCTCTCTTACATCAAATAACGCCCCGGTGGACACTAAGAATGGTCGACCTAAAATTAGAGGAATGTTTGGGTCCTCTTCTATGTCAATGACAATAAATTCGACTAGAAAGGTTAAATTACCTACTTGAATGGGTAGGTTGTCAGCAATTCCAACTGGGTGCCTAATGGTTTGATCAAAGAGTCGGACACTCATCTCTGTTGGACTTAACTCACATACTCCTAATCTCTTATATAATGAAAGAGGCATAACACTTATACTCGCACCTAAATCTGCTAGTGCATCATACATGAAACAATCACTAAGTAGACAAGGAACAATAAATTCACTCGGATCACCCAACCTGGGTGGAGGTTTTGGTGGAACTGTCTTCACCGGGTTTATCTTTACGGTTTTTTGTTTCTTGCACTTTCTTATTCTTCTTCTTCTTTTCAGAGGTATCACAAACTTTATTACCTATTACTTTCTCATACTCAACTTCTTTTCTTGGAAACAGGATGGGTGGTTTGTATGGTGCCACCACTGGCTTTACATACTCGGGTGGTGGTGGTGTTGTAACTTCTTCATTGTTACTCACGTCTAAAACCTTCCCATCTTCTGATGCTGGTTTTTCAGAATTCGTTGATACCATATTAACATTCTCATTCCGAGGATTTACTTCAGTATTACTTGGTAGCTTTCCTTTTTTCCTCTCACTCATTATGCTAGCAAGAGTACCTACATGTTTTTCTAGATTCAAAATGGAAGCTTGTTGAGTTCTTAGTGACTAATTAAACCTCTCATTTGTTTGGGTTTGAGATGTTATAAATTGTGTTTGAGATTCCATTAGCTTTGCTATCATTTCTTCTAGATTTGACTTTTTCTCTTCAGTTTGTTGTGGTGGTTTATATAAGATAGGTTTTTGTTGATTGAAAGTGTTGTTTTGAGTTGGTTGGTTATTCGGACCTTGTTGGTTATACGAGTTATTGTTTGGCCCATTTGGATTGTAAAGAATGTTTTGATTTTAATTGAAGTTTGGCCTTGGCGGTTGATAATTATTTCCCGACCTTTGGTTCATGTAGGAAACATTCTCACGTTGTTCCATCGTTTGCTCAATGTGACAATCTTTCGTTAAGTGTAGTCCACCGCATTGCTCACAATTGATTCGTATTGCGTGAATATCTTTATTCATCTTTTCCATTCGTCTCTCGAAAGCATCTATTTTTGCGGAAACGGAATCAAAGTCATGGCTAGAATCGGCTCTAGCCGCTTTAGATGAACGAAAAATATCTTTTTCTTGGTGCCACTCATGCGAGTGGGAGGCTGTGTTATCAATAATTTTGTGAGCTTCAGTTGCGGTTTTCTTCATAATGGAACCATCAGCTGCTATATCGATGTCTTTTCGTGTAGCAACGTCGACACCTTGGTAGAATATTTGTACTATTTGATAAGTGTCTAAACCATGTTGCGGACATCCTCTTAACAACTTTTCAAATCTTGTCCACGCCTCATATAGAGTTTCATTTAGCTTTTGTGTGAACGTAACAATTTCTCCTTGAAGTCTTACGGCTTTAGATGCCAGAAAGAATTGTTTAAGAAATTTTTCAATTAAAACATCCCATGTATCAATCGCCCCTTTAGGTAACGATTCTAACCAATCTTTGGCTTCTCCCTTTAAAGTCCAGGGAAATAACATGAGATAGATCTGTCCATCCTCCACTTCTCGGATTTTGAATAGAGTACAGATCCTATTAAAGGTTCGAAGATGTTCGTTTGGATCTTCTTTTGGCGTACCACTATATTGGCATTGATTAGTTACCATGTGTAGGATTTGTCCCTTGATTTCATAATCTGGCGCATTGATATCTGGCTTAATAATAGCGCGACCTTGGCCTGTGCGTGTGGCTCTCATTCGATCTTCCATACTTAGAGGTTCCGTTACTTCCATAATTGAAATTGTTGAATACGAATCACTAGAGGATTCTGATTTAACGGTTTGTAGTTCAGGAGGAATGATTAGTGGTTCTGGATCTTGGAATTGTCCTTGAATATCCTCCGGGTTTTCAATTTTGAATTCGGGTTCAAAAAATGGATTATCGAAAATTTGAATTGGAGTACTTGTTCGACTAGATGATGATTCTAAGGAAAAATCAACGGCGACAATGTTGGCTAGATGTCTTGATCGAGTTACAGGTGGTGAACGTATGAAAGGTGGTGAACGTTTTGCTCGGTGCATTCACTGAATATCCTATTAGTTATAAAAATAAAAATTATATAAGTTATCAAATTAATAGACTTTTCTGATTTTGCTCACGTTTCGAATAGCCAATAGATGCAGCAGGTAGCCAGGACCCTTTAAATCGGAAGCCCACAACTCGTCACTAATAAATCCAACTATTACTACAAACCAGAAAATTTGGATGTCTATCAATTTAACTGCTTAAAATAATTTTTTCGTTGAAATTTTGAAATAAAAATCTATGTCCTAAAAACTAGAGCGTCGAGAAATAAGAAAGAAAAAGAGTGCGTCGAAAAATAAAAGATCGAAAAATAAAAATAAGAAAGAAAAATGTCGAAACTTAAAAGTCTAAAAGCTAAATCTAAAAAGTTGCGCCTAAAGGTATTAAAGCTTAAAAGGAATTCTATATCCAAAACGGCAATAACTTAAAAAGTACTAAAATTTATAAAACGGCGTCGCAAAATTCTAAAGCACTTAAATCTTAGTCTAAAGAAAAAGCACTTAAGGGATTTTACGGCAAAACCTAAAAATCTAGAAATAAAAATAACTACGGCAAAAACTATATTAAAACTAATTACGAGTGAAAAAATATACAATTATGAATTAACGATTAAAAAGATATGAAATATAAAAAGATATAAAAAGTGATAAAATTATTTATTTTTATAAAAATATTATTTTTATATTTAATTTATAAAAGTATTAATTTTTATATATTAATAAAACTAATTAAACTTAAAAATACAAATTAATTAAAACTAAATTAATTAATTAATATAAAACTAAACCCTAATTTGGGTTTAATATTAATAATAATTAATAATAATCCGTAATTAATGCTGTCGGCAGGTTCAGTTGGGCGTGTCAGGTTACCTCATGCGGTCGCATGAGTTTTAGCCTATGGATTCATGTGGTCGCATGAATTAGAAAATCGGGCCAGATTATTTGGGCTGCTACAGTGTAGCCCGTTTACACTTTTAATTATTTTTTTTCTGATTTATATTTTTATAGAATATTTATATAAAATAAATAAAAACTTTAATTTTTAAAAACTAAAATAAAATAAAGAAACTTTATAATTTTATATATATATTTAACATACTCTTAAAATATATAAATTTTGTTTTTCTTTTTATATTTTTGTATTTTTAATATTTAAAACCTATTTTTACACAAAGAAATTAAAACTTAATAAAAATCTTTTTTTTTATATATATATAGCGTTTCGCTTCCGGCGTTTAAGCAGATCCCCGGCAGCGGCTCCAAAAACTTGATGTGTGCGAGGCGTGCTAGGAAATAGTTATATTTTACTAGGAAATACTATTAAATACGATACAATTTTACACAAGTTATTTATTTATTTATAGAGTGGATATACCTAAACCTTGCTACAACACTTATAGGTAGTGTACCTAATCGTACAGTAGTGTAGTTTTTAGTAAGTCCGGTTCGTTCCACAGGGAGCTAGCCAAGTTTAACGCTATATTTTTAAAAACTATATTTGTATAAATATAAATATAAGTATAAGTAGAATTATTATTATAAAAGGGGGGGTTTTTACCGTTTAATGACCGGTTTGTCGATTTTAAAATTTAAGTCGCAGTTAAAACCTAATGTAAAATATTAAAAATAAAAATAACTTAATTTAAAGCGTAAAGTAAATGACAATAATTAAAGTGCGATAAATAAAATGACAATAAATAAAATTGCGATAATTAAAAAGTACGATAATTAAAATGACAATAAATTAAAGTGTGATAATTAAAAGTGCAATTAAATATGAAATAAATGAATTATGCTTATTTAAACTTCCATAATCATGATGTTTGACGTGTTGATTTTAGTTTATTACCATGGGTTAATTGTCCTTTGTCCTGGATTATTCAATATGTCCGTCTGATTTTTGTCCATAACAGTCCATCAGTCATAAATATAAAGTGCGAGTGTCCTCGTCAAATTATCCTTATATCCGAAGTCAAATATTCCAACTAATTGGGGACTTAAACTATAATTACACCAATTTTCCTTGTGTATAATTCACCCTTGTTTTAATAAGTCCATAGACTATTAATCCATTCCCGTGTCCGGTTAAATGAACGATTATTAGTACTTATAAATATCCCGCTCATCGTGTCCGATCGAGTGTATATGGTTATTTATAGGTACGTCCAATTGTAAATCTTTATATTAAATTAACACACTACTACTATCATTTAATTAAACAAATATAAAGCCCATTAATAGCCCATAGTCTAATTTCCACAAGTGTCGTTCTTTTGTCCAAACCCCAATTATGGTACAAAGCCCAATTACTCTGTCTTTAATATTTAGCCCAACATCATAATTACTTCAATTTAAATAAGCATAATAATAACTTAGCTACGAGACATTAATTTAAAAAGGTTGAACATAACTTACAATGATTAATAATAGCGTAGCGTTACACGGACAGAATTTCGACTTACACCCTTACAACATTCGCTAACATACCCTTATTATTATTAAAATTAAAATTAAAATTAAAATTAAAATTAAAATTAAAATTAAAATTATTATATATATATATATATATATATATATATATATATATATATATATATATATATATATATATATTACAGAGAGATAGAGAGGATAGATGGATATGATACTCGAGCAAAAGACTGCCTTTTATAGGAATGTGGCTAGAAAAAGTTGGCCATGCGATTGCATGGATTTCCTTTGCATTTTCCATGCAATCGCATGGAGTCTAGGGACAGCTCACATAACTTTGTTTTCTTGTTTGCCGACAGTTTTAATATATAATATAATATATATATAATTTTAAGAATTAATTATATATTATATTATATTCATGTGCATAGTTGACTTGTAATTTTTAGTCCGTTGCGTCGAGCGTTGAGAGTTGACTCTGATCCCGGTTCCGGATTTTCGAACGTCCTTGCGTACAATTTAATATCTTGTACTTTGCGTTTCGCGGCTTGTACTCTTGTAATTTCTAGACGTTTCTTATCAATAATTTGAACCACTTGGATTGTACTTTGTACTTTTGAGCTTTTTGGTCGTTTGCGTCTTCAATTCGTCGAATCTGTCTTTTGTCTTCACTTTTTATTATTTAAACGAATATCACTTGTAAATAGAACAATTGCAACTAAAAGCTTGTCTTTCTTGAGGGATAATGCTATGAAATATATGTTCGTTTTTAGCATTATCAGTGACATCCTATAAATTTCGCAGTTTTTGGCCGAATATCACACACCTAATTCACTTTTGATCTCTCAACGTAATATATATATATATATATATATATATATATATATATATATATATATATATATATATATATATATATATATATATATATATATATATATATATATATATATATATATATATATATATTTATAATTATAATTTTAATTTTAATTTAAATTTAATAATAAGGGTATGTTAGCGAATGTTGTAAGTGTGTAAGTCGAAATTCTGTCCGTGTAACGCTACGCTATTATTAAACATTGTAAGTTATGTTCAACCTTTTTAAATTAATGTCTCGTAGCTAAATTATTATTATGCTTATTTAAATTGAAGTAATCGTGATGTTGGGCTAAATATTAAAGACGGGGTAATTGGGCTTTGTACCATAATTGGGGTTTGGACAAAAGAACGACACTTGTGAAAATTAGACTATGGGCTATTAATGGGCTTTATATTTGTTTAATTGAATGATAGTTCGTTAATTTAATATAAAAATTTACAATTGGACGTACCTATAAATAACCACATACACTCGATCGGACACGATGGACGGGATATTTATAAGTACTAATAATCGTTCATTTAACCGGACACGGGAATGGATTAATAGTTAATGGACTTATTAAAACAGGGGTGAATTACATACAAGGAAAATTGGTGTAATTATAGTTTAAGTCCCCAATTAGTTGGAATATTTGACTGCGGATATAAGAATAATTTGACGAGGACACTCGCACTTTATATTTATGATTAATGGACTGATATGGACAAAAACTAGATGGACATATTGAATAATCCAGGACAAAGGACAATTAACTCATGGTAATAAACTGAAATCAACAAGTCAAACATCATGATTACGGAAGTTTAAATAAGCATAATTCCTTTATTTCATATTTTTATCGCACTTTTATTTACTGTTATTTTATTTAATTGCACTTTTAATTATTGTACTTTTTAATTATCGTACTTTTATTTATTGTCATTTTATTTATCGCACTTTTAATTATCGCACTTTAATTATTGTCATTTACTTTACGCTTTAAATTAAGTCTTTTATATTTTTAATATTTTACATTAGGTTTTAACTGCGACTAAAGTTTTAAAATCGACAAACCGGTCATTAAATGGTAAAAAACCCCCTTTTATAATAATAATACTACTTATATTTATATTTATATTTATACAAATATAGTTTTAAAAATATAGCGTTAAACTTGGCTAGCTCCCTGTGGAACGAACTGGACATACTAAAAACTACACTACTGTACGATTAGGTACACTGCCTATAAGTATTGTAGCAAGGTTTAGGTATATCCACTCTATAAATAAATAAATAACTTGTGTAAAAATGTATCATATTTAATAGTATTTCGTAGTATAAATATAACTATTTCATATACACCTCTAAGCACATCAAGTATTTTTGGCGCCGCTGCCGGGGACTGCTTAAACGTCGGAAGCGAAACGCTATATATATAAAAAAATAATTAAAAGTGTAAACGGGCTACACTGTATCAGTCCAAATAATCTGGCCCAATTTTCTAATTCATTCGACCACATGAATCCATAGGCTAAAACTCATGCGACCGCATGAGGTAACCTGACACGCCCAACTGAACCTGCCGACAGCATTAATTACGGATTATTATTAATTATTATTAATATTAAACCCTAATTAGGGTTTAGTTTTATATTAATTAATTTTAGTTTTAATTAATTTGTATTTTTAAGTTTAATTAGTTTTAATAAATATATAAACTTAATACTTTTATAAAATAATAATATAAAAATAATATTTTTATAAAATAAATAAATTTATCATTTTTTATATCTTTTTATATTTCGTATCTTTTTAATCGTTAATTCATAATTGTATATTTTTTTCGCTCGTAATTAGTTTTAATATAGTTTTTTCCGTAGTTATTTTTATTTCTAGATTTTTAGGCTTTGCCGTAAAATCCCTTAAGTGCTTTTTCTTTAAACTAAGATTTAAGTGCTTTAGAATTTTGCGACGCCGTTTTATAAATTTTAGTACCTTTTTAAGTTATTGCCGTTTTGGATATAGTATTCCTTTTAAGCTTTAATACCTTTAAACGTAACTTTTAATTTTTAGTTTTTAGACTTTTAAGTTTCGACGCGCTACTTTCTTATTATTATTTTTAGACCTTTTATTTTTCGACGCAATCTTTTTCTTTCTTATTTTTCGTCGCTTTAGTTTTTAGGACATAGGATTTTCTATTTCTTCTCTAAAAATTATTTTAAGTGGTTAAATTGATAGACATCCAAAATTTTCTGGTTCGTAGTAATAGTTGGATTTGTTAGTGGCAAGTTGTGGGCTACCGATTTAAAGGGTCCTAGCTACCTGCTGCATCTATTGGCTATTCGAAATGTGGGCAAAATCAAAAAAGTCTATTAATTTGATAACTTATATAATTTTTATCTTTTATAACTAATATGATATTCAGTGAATGCACCGAGCAAAACGTTCACCACCTTTCATACGTTCACCACCTGTAACTCGATCAAGACATCTAGCCAATATTGTCGCCGTTGATTTTTCTTTAGAATCGTCATCCAGTCAACCAAGTACTCCAATTCAAATTTCCGATAATCCATTTTTTGAACCCGACCTCACAATTGAGAATCCGGAGGATATTAAGGGACAATTCAGAGATCCTGAACCATTAATCTCTCCTCTGGAACCACCAATCATTCAAACAGAGATTGTCGAGGAAGAAACCATTAAATCAGAATCCCTTAGTGATTCAGATTCAACAAATTCAATCATGGAAAATCTGGAACCTCTAATTATGGAAGACCGAATGCGAGCTAAACGCACTAGCCAAGGTCACGCAATTACTCAACCAGACATTAATGCGCCAGATTATGAAATCATAGGACAAATCCTACACATGGTAACTAATCAATGCCAATTTAGTGGTACCCCGAAGGATGATCCAAACGAACATCTTCGTACCTTTAATAGGATCTGTACACTATTTAAAATATGAGAAGTTGAGGATGAACAGATATATCTCATGTTATTTCCCAGGAATTTAAAGAGAGAAGCCAAAGATTGGTTAGAATCGTTACCTGAAGGGGCGATTGATACATGGGATGTCTTAGTTGAAAATTTTCTTAAAAAATTCTTTCCGGCATCTAAAGCCGTAAGAATTCAAGGAGAAATTGTTACGTTCACGCAAAAGTCAAATGAAACTCTATATGAGGCGTGGACAAAATTTGGAAAGTTGTTAAGAGGATGTCCGCAACATGGTTTAGACACTTATCAAATAGTACAAATATTCTACCAAGGATGCGACATCACTACACGAAAAGACATCGACATAGTAGCGGGTGGTTCCATTATGAAGAAAACCGCAACTGAAGCTTACAAAATTATTGATAACACTGCTTCCCACTCACATGAGTGGCACCAAGAAAAAGATATCGTTAGATCATCTAAAGCGGCTAGAGCCGATTCTAGCCATGATTTTGATTCCATTTCCGCAAAGATAAATGCTGTCGAGAGACGAATGGAAAAGATGACTAAAGATATTCACTCAATACGAATTAGTTGTGAGCATTGTGGAGGACCACATTTGACAAAAGATTGTCTCAGTATTGAACAAACAATGGAACAAAGAGATAATGTTTCATACATGAACCAAAGGCCTGGAAATAATTATCAGAATAATTATCAACCGCCAAGACCAATCTACAATCAAAACCAGAATTATAACTGAAATGTTCCATACAACAACCAACAAGGTCCTAGCAATCAACAAGTATCCAACAATCCTTACAATCAGCAAAGACCTATTTTTCAAAATAAACCACCACAAACAGATGATAAAAAGCCAAATTTTGAAGATATGATGTCGAAGCTAGTTGAATCTCAAACTCAGTTTTTCACATCTCAGAAACAAACCAATGAACAAAATACTTAAGCATTTAGAAATCAACAAGCCTCTATTCAAAATTTGGAACAAGAAGTAAGTAACCTAGCAAGGTTGATAGGTGAAAGAAAATCGGGAAGTTTACCTAGCGATACAAATGCTAACTCCCGGAATGAAACAGCTAAAGCCATTACCACAAGAAGTGGTATTACACTTAAACCACCTGAAATACCTATAATTTCTGATGACACTATTCCTACTCCACAAGAACCACAATCTGAACAAGATAAGGAAACAGAACCGGTAGTTGAAAAGGTTAATGAAGATAACACAGTTAAGGTAAAACCTTATGTTAAACCATACCAACCACCACTTCCTTACCCGAGTAAAATGAGAAAAGAGAGACTTGAAGCCGAGCAATTCAAATTCTTGGATATGTTTTGATGTCGAACGAGGTGTATATAAAATAGTTATTAATTTTTAGGAGAAAATACTATTAAATACGATACAATTTTACACAAGATATTTATTTATTTATAGAATGGATATACTTAAACCTTGCTACAACACTTATAGGCAGTGTACCTAATCGTACAGTAGTGTAGTTTTTAGTAAGTCCGGTTCGTTCCACAGGGAGATCTTTAAGCAAAGCTCAACGCTATATTAGTTTACTTTTATAAAAATACAAATATATATATAAGTAATATTATTATTATAAAGGGGGGTTTTTACCGTTTAATGACCGGTTTGTCGATTTTAAAACTTTAGTCGCAGTTAAAACCTAATGTAAAATATAAAATAAATACAAGACTTAAATTAAAGCGTAAAGTAAATAACGATAATGAAATTGCGAATAATAAAAATGCGATAATTAAAAAGTATGATAATTAAAAGTGCGATTAAATAAAATAACAATAAATAAAAGTGCGATAATTAGAAGTGCAATTAAATATAAAATAAAGGAAATTAAATATGAAATAAAAGAATTATGCTTATTTAAACTTCCGTAATCATGATGTTTGACGTGTTGATTTTAGTTTTATGCCCTTGGGTTAATTGTCCTTTGTCCTGGATTATTCAATATGTCCGTCTGGTTTTTGTCCATAACAGTCCATCAGTCATAAATATAAATTGCAAGTGTCCTTGTCAAATTATTATTATACCCGAAGATAAATATTCCAACTAATTGGGGATTCGAATTGTAACAAGGTTTTAATACTTTGTTTAATGAATACACCAGGTTATCGACTGCGTGTAAACCAAGGTTTTACTACTTTGTTAACAATTACACCAATTACCCTTGAATGTAATTTCACCCCTGTTTTAATTATTCTAGTGGCTATTAATCCATTCCCGTGTCCGGTTAAATGAACGATTATTCGTACATATAAATACCCCGCCCATCGTGTCCGATCGAGTGTATATGGTAATTTATAGGGACGCCCAATTGTAAATCTTTATATTAACATTAACAAACTTTCATTTAGTTAAACAAATATAAAGCCCATTAATAGCCCATAGCCTAGTTTCCACAAGTGTCGTTCTTTTGTCCAAACCCCAATTATGGTACAAAGCCCAATTACCCAATTTTAGTAATTAGCCCAACATCATGATTACTTCGTTTTAAACAAGCATAATAATAACTTAGCTACGAGACATTAATATAAAAAGGTTGAACATAACTTACAATGATTAAAAATAGCGTAGCGTTACACGGACAGAATTTCGACTTACACCCTTACAACATTTGCTAACATACCCTTATTATTAGAATTATAATTAAAATTAAAATATAAATTATAAATATAAATATATTACTTCGTATGAAGAGAAGAAAAAAAATGATGTTCTAAAACTCGTCAGAAAACTCGCTATTTATAGGACCTGACCAGTAATCTCACACCATGCGACTCGCATGGTTTTGTGCTTCTGGCCATGCGAGTCGCATGGCCACCCTGGATTCAGCCAACTACTTTTGTTTTCTTCTTGCCGACGTAATATAATAATAATAATATATATAATATATAATTATATATAATTATATATATATTATATTATATTTTTGTGCATAGTAGACTAGATATTTTTGGTCCGTTGCGTCGGGCGTTTCTTCTTGGCTCAGGTCCCGGTTCCGGATTTTCGAACGTCCTCGCGTACAATTTAATATCTTGTACTTTGTGTTTTGAATCTTGTACTCTTGTGATTTCGAGACGTTTCTTATCAATAATTGGAACCTTTTTGATTGTCTTTTGTTCTTTTGAGCTTTTTGGTCGTTTGCGTCTTCAAATCGTCGAATCTGTCTTTTGTCTTCACCTTTTATTATTTAAACGAATATCACTTGTAAATAGAACAATTGCAACTAAAAGCTTGTCTTTCTTGAGGAATAATGCTATGAAATATATGTTCGTTTTAAGCATTATCAAATATTCCCACACTTGAGCGTTGCTTGTCCTCAAGCAATATCGTCTTGAAATACCAGAATCACTTTTTTATTCTTCACACTTTGTACATCAGTGATTTCTATACGGCGGTATAAACAATGGTAGTAACGATATGGTTTACAGTCCCACATGACTATAAAAATTTAGATCCATTAAGGAAATTGGATCTTTATGAAAACATTTGATCTTTTGAAATCTAGTTTTTACCCTAGATAAGTTTTCCGGAATAACCCTTTACCGGTGTTTGCAAAATATTTTTGTGGGTTTGGTGGGTTTCAGATTTGAAAATTTTAGCTCAAAACTCGCGGTTTTGTGTCATCCACTTGCTAACCTTGTATTTGGAAAGCAACACGTCCAGTTTACTTGTTCCGTATATTACCTTTCGGCAAACTACCGTCCGGTTGTAAAGGAAAGCGTTGAACAAGAAACTGTTAAGGCAATGTCCCGTGACATGCTTTTAATTATGGTCTATAACGTGTCGGACGCAATTACTATCCTTGGTAGGAGCAATAGTAAAGCTCACCCTTATAATTTTTCGGTCTGGCACAAGGTCCTGTCTTTGACCATGCTATGCAACCACCGTTCTTACGGTTGACACCCGATTTAGTTCAGGTGACCTAATGAATTCCAGGTGAATTCCTAGGATTTTACGTTCAATGGTAATGAACGCATTGAAAATAGGGTTTTCAGAAAACAAATCGGTTTATAATTTTGATCAAAATATTTTCTCGTTCAAGCTCAAGTTTAGATATCATTGAATTCCATGAGTTTGAATTCTCAATCTTTAAGGTCAATCTCTAGGATTGAGTAATATCAGTCTTAAAAGCTGATTTTTAATCTTTAAGGAGATTATCCTTTCTGGGGATCTGATTCATTAGTCTTATCCAGCTAATTTGCACGGTGCCTCCCCATTGTACGAGATAAATCCTTCTCATGGTTAGGATAAATCTGACCACTTGGCGACCCTGTTTAATGCTGAGGTCCGTGGATTTCCTGCTGATTTTAGTGATGACTTTTCTAGATTTTTCGTCAACCTACAGCTGGTCTGAACGACAACTTCATGACCTAAATCAAGAAGCGCGTGTCTTTTTCGGAAGACTTTACTTCCTTTTAGTGATGGAATTGATTCATCGTGTAGATCCATCTCTTCTTTTCTTTCATTGGGTAAAACAGTTTAGTTTAGTTCAAAGCAAAAGTATTTTCAGTTATTTGTTACAAATATATGTGGCATATGTTTAAAATAACTTGGTAAATTTTCCCACACTTGGCTTTTTATTTTTCTTTTTATCGTCCTCTATTCCATTTTAAATGAATTTTAACATTTTAGTTTGTTTCTCAATTTATGTCCTTTCCGAGGTAACAATAATTTCGGTGTTAAAACCTAGTTTTATCGTTCATAAATATGTATAAACATGATTTTGAATTCATTTAATTGAAAATTTTGAAAAATTTTACTAGAATTGGGTAGTCAGTATATAAGACTAGGGCTGTTCTTTTTTATCAGAGAGCACTAGATTCTAATACAACTACTGCTTTACTAGTATTTTTAATGGTAACCAAGTGTTTAATATAAAAATTTTAAAATCCGAAAGAATTTAACCCCTTCCCACACTTAAGATCTTGCAATGCCCTCATTTGCAAGAAATCAGTAACAATTTAAATTATTGAGGGTGATTTGTGTGAAAATGATTAAATTTTTACCAAAGTTTCCAAATATATTGGCGTTTGTTTGCTGAATGATAAATGGTGCACGTCATTTGTTCATTCCGTCTTGTTGTTATTTCACATATATTTTGCATCATTGTCGTCAAAATTACTTGCTTTTGCTGAACTTAATGCCAGTCTTTGAAAATGCTTTGTTTTACCCTGTTTTGTGCATAAAATAGAATACATACAATACAAATATAATCATACATGCAATTTGAAATGGAACTTTGGCATCCCACTTTCAAACTATAAGAAAAATATTAGTACACAATAATAATAGAAATATCAAACATTACATAAACGTAATAGAAATGTTAAGTGTTTAAAATAATAAAAATTACCAACTTATCTCTACTGATCAGGAGGTGGGTTAGGAGGAAAATTAGGATATGGATCCCAATTCATGTTCGCGTCCGGGTTCCATGGCTGATTATAGGTGTACTGGTATGCTGCGTCATAATCATATGAATCATAGGGTGGTCTCATCTCTGGCTGATGTGCGGGATAGTATGCGGGTCGGGTCGGATAATACATCTCGCCAGGCTGCAACTGGCTTATAATTTGGCGCTGATGATAATCCCATCGGTCATGCTCTCGTTGCCGGGAATGCTCGTAGTCATTCCGGCGTTGCCATGCCTCGTACTGCATATGCCTATCATAGTTCGTCATGTATTCATCCTCCATACGAATGCCTAAATCAAGAGCAGTCTCCCGAACAACTCCTATAATGTTGTTCGCCTCCTCCATCTCATCATCCGAACCTCTCTCTACCTGTCGCTGAGGTCCCTCGTATCTATATACCCGACCACGTCTCATCAATAATACCCTTGCACCGTGATAAAGGTTTGAACTTATGGTTTCACCTCCGTCCTCTATTTCGTTCATTGGACCCCCTTGGTGCTTATCTACACCTAAATACTCTCCAATGAGAGTAATGAAAATACCACCACCTATAATACTCCCCGATTTCATCCCCGACACTACATTAGCGAGATAATAACCAACACAATAGGGAATGTTAACGAAACTCCTCGGGTCTCTAATACACTTGAGGTAGAACAAATCGTTTACGGTCAATTTTTCCTTATTCCTACCCCTTTGTGTGATTGTGTTTGCTAAGAATCTATGAATCACCCGGAGTTCAGCTCTGTCTATATCTAAGTATGTATGATTTCCACTGGCGTGAAATTCATTAAAGTGGGACATACGCCTCCAGACAGCGTTAACATCAAATTCCCTATCTACCCTTTCTCCTTGGGCAATCAGGCTATTACAGTCGGGGCTCAAAAGTTCAGCAGGGGTGTAAATCTGTAAGGCCCTGGCTAAATCTATCATGGACATTCTGTACATGCGTCCACCTAACAGAAATCTAATAAAGCTTCTATCATCTATCCTCCTAACATCACTGTTTAACTTAATAGTACTAAGTAATTCTATACACCATTCCCTATATATGGTTCTACGAATGGAAAATATGCGCATCCAATCGTTAAACTGAGAATTACCATACCTTTGCACCAATAATCCCCGAATCGGTTCGGCAAGGTCAACTGTTTCCAAAGGTACCCAGTCAATTGCCCTTGGCATTTCAACAACCTTATTGTAGAGAATGTGCATGTTCTTTTGATAGTCTGGATACTCTATCCAACATCTCTCAAATCTCAGATTTGGGTGTAACTGATCTTCATTAATGTCTAAACTCAGAATCCTTTGATGTGGAGCGAATTGACGAAACTGATTCACGAATAATTGATCTTGATCGTGATAAGGAATATGTTGCTCCTCCTGTTCTTCTTCTTCTTGTTGCATATGTTGTTCCTGTTCATGAAACATTTCCGGTTCGGGCTCTGGTTGCCTGGACGATGATGCTCCTGATCCTCCAGTATCGGCTTTCTGCAAAACACATTAAACACAAAATTTGTGCATCCAAATATGCATTAGTGTTAGCAAAATAATAACTTGAAACAATTATGATGACCTGTTCAATTCATAACACATTTTATACACATTTTCTTAACGATAACAATTATATAATTTTACATACGAAAATGTGTACAATGTTTTATCACATTTAAACTCTTAAACATGTCAACAATAATTATTATAACAATTAAACACTTGTTACATGGCATTCAAATCAAACTAGTGCTCATTTTCATATTTTTGTCAAGTCTACACTTTGTCAAATAAGCATATACGAAAAATGTACATCAAGTTCATAAGCATTTATCTCAAATAACATGCCAAAATAATCACTACTAGCAATGAAACAAGTTTCAAATGGCCTTTATATCAAATTATCCAAGTTCATGAATTTTTAGACTTAAAAAGTCTACTTTAATTCTCAAAAACATGTTTAGGCTCAAAGTTTGGATCAATTAACTACCTAAACATGTTACACTACTTAATTTAGCAACAATTCATGACAAAAATCGGCCATAACCTGTTTATATCAAAAAGCCCCAAATTGCTCAAGAACACAAACCCTAGATTCTTAAAAATTTGAAGTTTTTAGCTTCAATTCATGTTAAATAGCTTCTATCTAGGATATACATGCATAATATAACAACAATTTAGCTCTAATTACATCTAAATTTAACAAAATCAAAATATAAATTTTCTAGCTCAAGAACACAAAAATTCGAATTTAAAGAGATTAGGGGTGAAATCTTTACCTTTCTCCTGAAGGGGTTGAGACTACTGAATCTAGGCATGATTATTGTGAAGTTTTGCAAGAAATTTGGTGAAAAATGGCGGATTTTTGAGAGAGTTTGGAGATGGTTCGTGTATGTGTGTGTTATTGTGAAAGAAAGAGCAGAACTCGGCTGGATTTTGTTCCTGTCCAGTTTTTAGTGGCCATGCGAGTCGCATGGCATAACCCTTTCCCTCATGCGACTCGCATGGGGGTATTTTCCAGGGTTTTTTATTTTTTTTTTTTTTTTTTTTTTTTATTTTTTTTTTTTTTTTTTTATTTTTTTTTTTTTTTTATAAAAACCTTATACTTTTAAAACATGAAATTTAATAAAATTTTAAAAATTTTGTTTCTTTTTAAGACGAGGTCGTTTCGGGACGATGCCCTAGTCCGTCCCTCGACAAAATTTTAAAATTTGTCTTTTTGTAGCGATTGTTTTAAAAGCTAAGATTTTTGGGTTTTTTTTTTTTTTTTTTTTTTAATGTTTTTGGCATACTTTAAATCAATAAGATTAAAAATAATGATAATAAAAGTTCTCGTCCCTCCCTCGGGTAAAGCAATTTCGGTTCAAAGACCTAGTCTTCAACTTACGACGAATTTTAAAAATCATATTTTTAACTTAATGAGATAAAGTAAATTTTTGTTTTTAAATTCACACAACTTAAATATAAAATTCAAAATTAAAAAATTAAAAAAAATTCACACCAAACTTAAAATTTGAAATGCATAAAATTAAAAATTCATATTTTAAAAATTAAAAATTCACACCAAACTTATATTAATTTTTCAAATATTTACAATTTTAAAAATATTGTTTTTACAAAGTTTACAATATTAATTTAAGATTTAAATATTAAGATTAAAAACAAAATAATAAAATTAAAAATCTTTTTGTCTTTTTATCCCACTTTAATCAATCAAATATTATCAAAAATATGCGCCCCTCTTTTCGGTAAAGTAATTTCGGTTCCAAGACCTAATTTAACTCATGACGAATTTTTGAAATATTTTGGTTTGATTGTTTAAAGATATTTATACCTTAAGAATAAACGTTAAATTTCGCAGTGATGTAATAAATTTGTGAATGATATCAATAATTTCGGTCGCCAAACCTAATTTTATTTAATACCAATTTAATACTTTTTAGCGAACAAATTAGCGTTTATTATCAAAAGGTTAAAAAATAAAAATAAAATAAAAATAAAAACTGTACAGACATACCTGTGAAATAGATTTCTTAGTTATATGATCTATTATATTCATAAGATAGTCGGTTTAATTGGTCTTCCATGGCTGCATAGGCGTAACCTCTAGCATTCATTGTCTTTTCTTCTAAACATATGAACGGTCCGTCTCTGCATAAAGTAACAAATTCGGTATTTGAATAGGTTTGATTATTTGAACATTTACCTCCATGTGACCATTTTCCGCATTTGTGACATTTTTCTAGGTGTCGTGCTCTTCTTTTCGCTGCGGATTTTGATTTTCCTTTACCAAATTGTAACTTATTATCTTCGCATCTGGATCCTTTTCTAACTCCGTCCATTCTTTCTCTAATTACTGATACTAATTCACTCGGTAATATGTCATTATTTCTTTTAGTGATCAAAGCGTGTAGCATTAGACCATGGTTTAGTTCACAGGCAGTCTTCATTTTGTAAAAACCTAAAAAAAAATAAAAATTCAGAATGGGGGGAGAAGACTAGTTCTTTAGGGTCTGCTAGGGAAAGACCATACGTGTTCCATTTTCGAGAACTACACGAAAACAGACAATCTAACTCTAACAGAAATACATATTATCCTTTAAAGACTTGATTCTCCCCACACTTAGTTGGCTGTGGCATCGAAATTGTGATTAACTTCGTTGTCGACCTCCATCGGACCATGTATGTAATGTTTAACTCTGTGACCATTAACTTTAAATTCAATCCCATTTGAATTTATTAATTCTATCGTTCCGTATGGGAAAACTCTTTTGACTATGAATGGTCCAGACCATCTTGATTTCAATTTTCCAGGAAATAGCTTGAATCGTGAATTGAAAAGAAGAACTCTGTCTCCTTCTTTAAATTCTTTTGAACTTCTGATTCTTTTATCATGCCATTTCTTCGTTCTTTCTTTATAGATTAACGAATTATCGTATGCTTCATGTCTTAATTCTTCTAATTCGTTTAGTTGACTTAATCGTAGACGTCCGGCTTCATGTAAATCAAGATTACATGTCTTCAAAGCCCAAAATGCTTTGTGTTCAATTTCTACTGGAAGATGACACGCTTTTCCATAAACAAGTCTAAAAGGTGTGGTTCCAATTGGAGTTTTGTAGGCTGTTCTAAAAGCCCAGAGTGCATCCTCCAATTTAATGGACCATTCCTTCGGATTTGATCCTACGGTTTTCTCTAGAATACGTTTTAAAGCTCGGTTGGTATTTTCAACTTGTCCACTTGTTTGTGGATGATATGCGGTGGAGATTTTATGAGTTACTCCATATCTTTTAAGAACTTTCTCAAGTTGATTATTACAGAAATGAGTACCCCGATCACTTATTAAAGCTTTCGGTGTTCCAAACCTTGCAAAAAGACGTTTTAAAAAGTTTACTACAACTCGTGCATCGTTAGTTGGGAGAGCTTGTGCTTCCGCCCATTTAGATACATAATCAATGGCTACGAGTATATATAAATTATTATGAGATTTTGGAAATGGACCCATAAAGTCAATACCCCAAATGTCAAATACTTCACATACTTGGATGACATTTTGTGGCATTTCATCACGTTGACTTATTTTTCCGGCCCTTTGACATGCATCACAGGATTTGCAGAGAAGGTGTGCGTCTTTGTAAATTGTAGGCCAATAGAATCCAGCTTCATAAACTTTTCTTGCTGTTAGTTGAGGCCCATAATGCCCTCCTGTTGGTCCTGTGTGACAATGGTTTAAAATTTTACTAGCTTCATTTCCAAATACGCATCGGCGTATTATTCCATCGGGACAACTTTTAAACAGATGTGGATCTTCCCAGAAATAGTGTTTTATATCACTGAAGAATTTCTTTCGTCTTTGGTACGATAATCCTTTTTCAAGGAATCCACAAACTAAGTAGTTTGCATAGTCTGCAAACCATGGGATTTCTTTATAATCTATCTTCAATAGATATTCATCAGGAAAGTTGTCTTGTATGGCCGATTCATTCAGAACTTCTAATTCGGGATTTTCAAGACGAGAAAGATGATCAGCGGCGAGATTTTCTGCTCCTTTTTTATCTCGGATTTCAATATCAAACTCTTGTAAGAGTAAGATCCAACGGATTAATCTTGGTTTAGCATCTTGTTTTGAAAATAGGTATCTAAGAGCAGAATGGTCGGTATAGACCACCGTTTTTGCTAGAACTAGATATGATCGAAATTTGTCAAAAGCAAAGACAATAGCAAGGAGTTCTTTTTCAGTAGTTGTATAGTTCGTTTGTGCTCCTTGTAATGTCTTACTAGCATAATATATAGGTTGAAATCGTTTTTCAATCCTTTGTCCTAAAACGGCTCCCATTGCAAAATCACTTGCATCGCACATTAGTTCAAATGGTAGATTCCAATTTGGTGTTATCATGATCGGTGCATTAGTGAGTTTTTCTTTAAGAATATTAAAAGATTTGATACATTCATCTGAAAAGATGAATGGCGCATCCTTTTCTAGGAGTTTATTCATAGGAGTGGCAATTTTAGAAAAATCTTTTATAAAACGTCGGTAAAAACCGGCATGCCCTAGAAAACTCCTAACTCCTCTAACATTGGTGGGATGTGGAAGTTTAGCAATTACATCTACTTTAGCTCTATCCACTTCAATTCCTTCTTTTGAAATTTTATGTCCAAGAACGATGCCTTCTTTAACCATGAAATGGCATTTCTCCCAATTAAGTACTAGATTTGATTTTTCGCATCTAATTAGCATTCGTTCCAGATTAACTAGACATGATTTAAATGTATCACCGAAGACTGAAAAGTCATCCATGAATACTTCCATGCATTCTTCTATCATGTCATGAAAAATCGCCATCATACACCTTTGAAAGGTTGCAGGGGCGTTACAAAGTCCAAATGGCATGCGTTTGTAAGCAAAAGTACCATAAGGGCACGTGAATGTGGTTTTCTCTTGATCTTCGGGTGCTATTGGAATTTGAAAATATCCGGAAAATCCATCTAGAAAACAATAGTAACTATTTCCGGCTAATCTTTCCAACATTTGATCTATGAAAGGTAAGGGAAAGTGATCTTTTCTGGTGGCGTCATTTAATTTTCTATAATCAATACATACACGCCATCCTGTTACAGTCCTAGTAGGAATAAGCTCATTTTTCTCATTTGTGATGACAGTCATGCCACCCTTCTTAGGCACGCATTGAACTGGGCTTACCCATGGACTATCAGAAATTGGATATATCAAACCTGCATCTAGCAGTTTAATAATTTCCTTTTTAACTACATCTTGCATATTAGGATTTAGTCTTCGTTGGCGTTGCACATACGTTTTATGACCTTCTTCCATAAGGATTTTATGTGTGCAATACGAAGGACTTATTCCTTTAATATCATGAATCTTCCATGCAATGGCTGGTTTATGAGCTTTCAACACAGAAATGAGTTGTGATTTCTCATTTTCAGTAAGAGAAGACGATATTATTACAGGTAATTCAGATTCACCATGTAAATAAGCGTATTCCAAATGGTTTGGAAGTGGCTTTAACTCTAATTTCGGAGGTTCTTCTATCGATGATTTATATCGATATCTGTCTTCTTCTTTTAGCATTTGAATTTCTTCTGTTGTTGGTTCATATCCATTAGCTATAAGTGTAGCTAACATTTCAGCTTCATCAATTGGTTCATTTCCTTCTCCTAAAGAACATTCTCCTGTTCCTTGTAATTCTGGAAATTCTTCTAATAATTCTGCATGTGCATCTATAGTTTGAATATAATAACATGTATCATCTGCAGATTGTGGTTGTTGCATTGCTCTATCCACTGAAAAGGTAACACTCTCATCCTCTATACTTAGGGTCAGTTTCTTACCGAACACGTCTATCATTGCTTTAGCCGTGTTTAAGAATGGTCTTCCTAATATGAGAGGAACTTGAGAATCTTCTTCCATGTCCAAAACAACAAAATCTACTGGAAATACTAAAGTACCAACTTTAACTAGCATGTTCTCCATTATCCCTCTAGGATATTTTATTGATCTATCGGCTAGTTGTATGCTTATTCTGGTTGGTTTTAATTCTCCAAGGTCTAATTTAGCGTATAGTGAATACGGCATTAGATTTATACTAGCACCTAAATCTGCTAATGCTTCTATTGAACTAAGGCTACCCAGAAAACATGGAATTGTGAAACTTCCTGGATCAGATAATTTTTCTGGTATCTTATTCAACAGCACTGCTGAACAATTAGCATTCATAGTAACAGCCGAGAGTTCTTCCATTTTCTTTCTATTCGTGATTAGATCTTTCAAGAATTTAGCATACCTTGGCATTCCTGAAATCACATCAATGAAAGGAAGATTTACATTTATCTGTTTAAACATATCCAAAAATTTGGATTGCTCGGCTTCAAGTTTTTCCTTCTTCATTTTACTCGGATAAGGAAGTGGCGGTTGGTATGGTTTAACATAAGGTTTATCCTTAACTGTGTTATCTTTATTAACCTTTTCAACTACCGGTTCTTTTTCCTTATCTTGATCAGGTTGTGGTTCTTGTGTAGTAGGAATAGTTTCATCAGAAGTTACAGGTATTTCAGGTGGTTTAAGTGTTGTACCACTTCTTGTGGTAATAGCTTTAGCTGTTTCATTCCGGGGGTTAGCATTTGTATCACTAGGTAAACTTCCCGGTTTTCTTTCACCTATTAACCTTGCTAGGTTACTCACTTCTTGTTCCAGATTTTGAATAGAAGCTTGTTGATTTCTAAATGCTTGAGCATTTTGTTCATTGGTTTGTTTTTGAGATGTGAAAAACTGCGTTTGAGTTTCAACTAGCTTCGTCATCATATCTTCTAAATTCGGCTTTTTATCATCGGTTTGTTGTGGTGGTTTGTTTTGAAAATTTGGTCTTTGCTGATTGTAAGTATTATTGGATACTTGTTGATTACTAGGACCTTGTTGGTTGTTGTATGGAATATTTCGGTTATAATTCTGGTTTTGATTGTAAATCGGTCTTGGCGGTTGATAATTATTCTGATAATTATTTCCAGGCCTTTGGTTTATGTATGAAATATTCTCTCTTTGTTCCATTGTTAATTCAATACTGAGACAATCTTTTGTCAAATGTGGTCCTCCACACTGCTCACAACTAATTCGTATAGCATGAATATCCTTAGTCATCTTTTCCATTCGTCTCTCCACAGCATCTATCTTTGCGGAAATGGAATCTAAGTCATGGCTAGAATCGGCTCTAGCTGCTTTAGATGATCTAATGATGTCTTTTTCTTGATGCCACTCATGTGAGTGGGAAGCAGTATTATCAATAATTTTGTAAGCATCAGTTTCGGTTTTCTTCATAATCGAACCACCAGCTGCTATATCTATGTCTTTTCTTGTAGTGATGTCGCATCCTTGGTAGAATATTTGTACTATTTGACAGGTGTCTAAACCATGTTGCGGACATCCTCTTAACAACTTTCCATATCTTGTCCACGCCTCATATAGAGTTTCATTTGGCTTTTGTGTGAACGTAACAATTTCTGCTTGAAGTCTTACGGCTTTAGATGCAGGAAAGAATTGTTTAAGAAATTTATCAACTAAAACGTCCCATGTATCGATCGCCCCTTCAGGTAACGATTCCAACCAATCTTTGGCTTCTCCCTTTAAAGTCCAGGGAAATAACATGAGATATATCTGTTCATCCTCCACTTCTCGGATTTTAAATAGTGTGCAGATCCTATTAAAGGTACGTAGATGTTCATTTGGATCTTCCTTCGGCGCACCACTAAATTGGCATTGATTAGTCACCATGTGTAGAATTTGTCCTTTGATTTCATAATCTGGCGCATTAATGTCTGGATGAGTAATTGCGTGACCTTGGCCAGTGCGTTTAGCTCTCATTCGATCTTCCATACTTAGAGGTTCCGTTACTTCCATAATTGAATTTGTTGACTCGGTATCACTAGATGATTCTGATTTAATAGTTCGTTCCTCAACAATCTCTGTTTGAATGATTGGTGGTTCCGGAGGAAAGTTTAATGGTTCAGGATCTATGAACCGTTCCTGAATATTTTCTGGATTCTCAATTGTGAGGTTTGTTTCAAAAACTGGATTATCGGAAATTTGAACTGAAGTACTTGGTCGACTGGATGACGATTCTAAAGAAAAATCAACGGCGGTTATATTTGTTAAACGATGTCTTGATCGAGTTACAGGTGGTGAACGTACAAAAGGTGATGAACGTCTTGCTCGGTGCATTCACAGAATATCCTATTAGTTTTAAAAAGGAAAGAAAAATTATAATAAGTTATCCAATCAATAGACTTTTCTGATTTTGCCCACGTTTCGAATAGCCAAAAGATGCAGCAGAGGGGCAGGATTCGTTTGGTCTCAATATAATTGAGGACTGTTTGGCTCCAATAACCCGGTCCACGTACAAATCCAACTATTACTACGAACCAGAAAATTTTGATGTCTATCAATTTAATCACTCAAAATAAATTTTCGTAATTTTAAGAAATTTAGATAAGAAGTAGAATAAAATTCTAAGTCCTAAAAACTAGAATAGCGAGAAATAAGAAAGAAAAAGATTGCGCGTCGAAAAATGTCGAAAAAGAAAAATTGGTTGAAAAATAAAAGGTGGCGGAAAAATAAAAGAAACTTATCAAAACTTAAAAATACTTAACTAATTTAACCTTATTACTACAACTAACTTAAAATTATAATCGCAAATTGATATTACTAATTGGAATGATAATTGATACATAGTAAAAGGTCTAAAAATATTAAAGCTTACAGGAAAAACTAAATCCCAAATGGAAATAACTTAAAAAGAAACTAAAACTTAAAAAGGCGTCGCAAAATTCTAAAGCACCTAAATCTTAGTCTAAAGAAAAAGCACTTAAGGAATTCTACGGCAAAACCTAAAAATATAGGAGTAAAAATAATTATAGCAAAAACTAAGTTTAAAATTAAATATGAGTTAGAAATACAAATATTACGCTACAACGATTAAAAAGGTACAAAATATTAAAAGTTATTAAAAGTTATAAAAATATTAGATTTTATAAAAATATTATTTTTATATTTTATAATTTAAAGTATTAAGTATTATATAATTAAAACTAGTTAAAAGTAATAATTAATTTAAATAACTAAAACTTAATTAATAATAATAAATAAAACTAGGGTTTAAATAATAATAATAAATTAATACGCATTAAATGCGAAATTAGGGTTTGAATGTGGCCCTGTCAGACCCTTCATGCGACTCGCATGGGGTTTAGTTGAAATGCCATGCGACTCGCATGGTGTTCGGATCCAGGCCAAAAGTTGGGCTGCTACAGTACCTTGGCCCGATTATTATTATTTTTTTTTTTTTCTGTTTTTCTATTTAATATAAAATATTTATATAGTTTAAATAAAAACTTATATTTTTATAAAACTAAAAATAGAAATATTTGATAATTTTGTAAATAAAAATCTTAAAAATATATATAAGTATATTTTTTTTTTTTTTCTTTTCGGTTTTTAAAAGCTCTCTTTTTTTTTTTTTATATCTTTTTAATTTTTAAACAAAAATATAAATTTTACAAAAACTAATTATAACTTAAAAATTAAAAATATGGCGTTTCGCTTCGGCGAATGTTAGTTTCCCCGGCAGCGGCGCCAAAAATACTTGATGTCGAACGAGGTGTATATAAAATAGTTATTAATTTTTAGGAGAAAATACTATTAAATACGATACAATTTTACACAAGATATTTATTTATTTATAGAATGGATATACTTAAACCTTGCTACAACACTTATAGGCAGTGTACCTAATCGTACAGTAGTGTAGTTTTTAGTAAGTCCGGTTCGTTCCACAGGGAGATCTTTAAGCAAAGCTCAACGCTATATTAGTTTACTTTTATAAAAATACAAATATATATATAAGTAATATTATTATTATAAAGGGGGGTTTTTACCGTTTAATGACCGGTTTGTCGATTTTAAAACTTTAGTCGCAGTTAAAACCTAATGTAAAATATAAAATAAATACAAGACTTAAATTAAAGCGTAAAGTAAATAACGATAATGAAATTGCGAATAATAAAAATGCGATAATTAAAAAGTATGATAATTAAAAGTGCGATTAAATAAAATAACAATAAATAAAAGTGCGATAATTAGAAGTGCAATTAAATATAAAATAAAGGAAATTAAATATGAAATAAAAGAATTATGCTTATTTAAACTTCCGTAATCATGATGTTTGACGTGTTGATTTTAGTTTTATGCCCTTGGGTTAATTGTCCTTTGTCCTGGATTATTCAATATGTCCGTCTGGTTTTTGTCCATAACAGTCCATCAGTCATAAATATAAATTGCAAGTGTCCTTGTCAAATTATTATTATACCCGAAGATAAATATTCCAACTAATTGGGGATTCGAATTGTAACAAGGTTTTAATACTTTGTTTAATGAATACACCAGGTTATCGACTGCGTGTAAACCAAGGTTTTACTACTTTGTTAACAATTACACCAATTACCCTTGAATGTAATTTCACCCCTGTTTTAATTATTCTAGTGGCTATTAATCCATTCCCGTGTCCGGTTAAATGAACGATTATTCGTACATATAAATACCCCGCCCATCGTGTCCGATCGAGTGTATATGGTAATTTATAGGGACGCCCAATTGTAAATCTTTATATTAACATTAACAAACTTTCATTTAGTTAAACAAATATAAAGCCCATTAATAGCCCATAGCCTAGTTTCCACAAGTGTCGTTCTTTTGTCCAAACCCCAATTATGGTACAAAGCCCAATTACCCAATTTTAGTAATTAGCCCAACATCATGATTACTTCGTTTTAAACAAGCATAATAATAACTTAGCTACGAGACATTAATATAAAAAGGTTGAACATAACTTACAATGATTAAAAATAGCGTAGCGTTACACGGACAGAATTTCGACTTACACCCTTACAACATTTGCTAACATACCCTTATTATTAGAATTATAATTAAAATTAAAATATAAATTATAAATATAAATATATTACTTCGTATGAAGAGAAGAAAAAAAATGATGTTCTAAAACTCGTCAGAAAACTCGCTATTTATAGGACCTGACCAGTAATCTCACACCATGCGACTCGCATGGTTTTGTGCTTCTGGCCATGCGAGTCGCATGGCCACCCTGGATTCAGCCAACTACTTTTGTTTTCTTCTTGCCGACGTAATATAATAATAATAATATATATAATATATAATTATATATAATTATATATATATTATATTATATTTTTGTGCATAGTAGACTAGATATTTTTGGTCCGTTGCGTCGGGCGTTTCTTCTTGGCTCAGGTCCCGGTTCCGGATTTTCGAACGTCCTCGCGTACAATTTAATATCTTGTACTTTGTGTTTTGAATCTTGTACTCTTGTGATTTCGAGACGTTTCTTATCAATAATTGGAACCTTTTTGATTGTCTTTTGTTCTTTTGAGCTTTTTGGTCGTTTGCGTCTTCAAATCGTCGAATCTGTCTTTTGTCTTCACCTTTTATTATTTAAACGAATATCACTTGTAAATAGAACAATTGCAACTAAAAGCTTGTCTTTCTTGAGGAATAATGCTATGAAATATATGTTCGTTTTAAGCATTATCATGTTTAAACAAATAAATGTAAATCTTCCTTTCATTGATGTGATTTCAGGAATGCCTAGATATGCTAAATTCTTGAAAGATCTAATCACAAATAGAAAGAAAATGGAAGAACTCTTGGCTGTTACTATGAATGCTAATTGTTCTGCAGTGCTGTTGAATAAGATACCAGAAAAATTATCAGATCCAGGAAGTTTCACAATTCCATGTTTTCTGGGTAGTCTTAGTTCAATAGAAGCATTGGCAGACTTAGGTGCTAGTATAAATTTAATGCCATATTCACTATACGCTAAACTAGACCTTGGAGAATTGAAACCAACAAGAATAAGTATACAACTAGCCGATCGATCAGTAAAATATCCTAGAGGGATAATGGAAAACATGCTAGTTAAAGTTGGTACTTTAGTATTTCCATTAGATTTTGTTATTCTGGACATAGAAGAAGATTCTCGAGTTCCTCTCATATTAGGAAGACCATTCTTAAACACGGCTAAAGCAATAATAGACGTGTTTGGTAAGAAACTGACCCTAAGTATAGAGGACGAGAGTGTTTCCTTTTCTATTGATAGAGCCATGCAACAACCGTAATCTGCAGATGATACATGTTATTATATTCAAACTATAGATTCACATGCAGTATTGTTAGAAGAATTTCCAGAATTACAAGGAATAGGAGAATGTTCTTTAGGAGAAGGAACTGAACCAATTGATGAAACTGAAATGTTAGCTACACTTATGGCTAATGGATATGAACCAACAACAGAAGAAATTCAAATGCTAAAAGAGGAAGACAGATATCGATATAAATCATTGATAGAAGAACCACCGACATTAGAGTTAAAGCCACTTCCAAACCATTTGGAATACGCTTATTTACATGGTGAATCTGAATTACCTGTAATAATATTGTCTTCTCTTACGAAAAATGAAAAATCTCGACTCATTACTGTGCTAAAAGCTCATAAACCAGCTATTGCATGGAAGATTCATGATATTAAAGGCATAAGTCCTTCGTATTGCACACATAAAATCCTTATGAAAGAAGGTCATAAAACGTATGTGCAACGCCAACGAAGACTAAATCCTAATATGCAAGATGTTGTTAAGAAAGAAATTATTAAACTGCTAGATGCAGGTTTAATTTATCCAATCTCTGATAATCCATGGGTAAGCCCAGTTCAATGCGTACCTAAGAAGGGTGGCATGACTGTCATCACAAATGAAAAAAATGAGCTTATTCCTACTAGGACTGTAACAGGATGGCGTGTTTGTATTGATTATAGAAAATTAAATGATGCCACCAGAAAAGATCACTTTCCCTTACCTTTCATTGATCAAATGTTAGAAAGATTAGCCGGAAATAGTTACTATTGTTTTCTTGACGGTTTTTTCGGATACTTTCAAATTCCAATAGCACCCGAGGACCAAGAGAAAACCACATTCACGTGCCCTTATGGTACTTTTGCTTACAAACGCATGCCATTTGGACTTTGCAACGCCCCTGCAACCTTTCAAAGGTGCATGATGGCGATTTTTCACCACATGATAGAAGAATGCATGGAAGTTTTCATGGATGACTTTTCAGTCTTCGGTGATACTTTTGAATCATGTCTAGTTAATCTTGAATGAATGCTTATTAGATGCGAACAATCAAATCTAGTACTTAATTGGGAGAAATGCCATTTCATGGTTAAAGAAGGCATCGTTCTTGGTCATAAAATTTCAAAGGAAGGAATTGAAGTGGATAGAGCTAAAGTAGATGTAATTGCTAAACTTCCACATCCCACCAATGTTAGAGGAGTTAGGAGTTTTCTAGGGCATGCCGGTTTTTACCGACGTTTCATAAAAGATTTTTCTAAAATTGTCACACCTATGAATAAACTCCTAGAAAAGGATGCTCCATTCATCTTTTCAGATAAATGCATCAAATCTTTTAATATTCTTAAAGAAAAACACTAATGCGCCGATCATGATAACTCAAAATTGGAATCTACCGTTTGAACTTATGTGCGATGCAAGTGATTTTGCAATGGAAGCCGTTTTAGGACAAAGGATTGAAAAACGATTTTAACATATTTATTACGCTAGTAAGACGTTACAAGGAGCACAAACAAATTACACAACTACTGAAAAAGAACTCCTTGCTATTGTCTTTGCTTTTGATAAATTTTGTTCATATCTCGTTCTAACAAAAACGGTGGTCTATACCGACCATTCCGCTCTTAGATACCTATTTTCGAAACAAGATGCCAAATCAAGATTAATCCGTTGGATCTTACTCTTACAAGAGTTCGATATTGAAATCTGAGACAAAAAGGGAGCAGAAAATCTCGCCGCTGATCATCTTTCTCGTCTTGAAAATCCCGAATTAGAAGTTCTAAATGAATCGGCCATACAAGATAACTTTCCTGATGAATATCTATTGAAAATAGATTATAGTGAAATTCCATGGTTTGCAGACTATGCAAACTACTTAGTATGTGGATTCCTTGAAAAAGGGTTGTCGTACCAAAAACGAAAGAAATTCTTTAGTGATATAAAACACTATTTTTGGGAAGATCCACATTTATTCAAAAGTTATCCTGATGGAATAATACGCCTATGTGTATTCGGAGATGAAGCTAGTCAAATCTTAAACCATTGTCACACAGAACCAACAGGAGGGCATTATGGGCCTCAACTCACAGCAAGAAAAGTTTACGACGCTGGATTCTATTGGCCTACAATTTTCAAAGACGCACACCTTCTTTGCAAATCCTGTGATGCATGTCAAAGGGCCGAAAAAATAAGTCAACGTGATGAAATGCCACAAAATGTCATTCAAGTATGTGAAGTATTTGACATTTGGGGTATTGAGTTTATGGGTCAATTTCCAAAATCTCATAATAATCTCTACATTCTCGTTACCATTGATTATGTATCTAAATGGGCGGAAGCACAACCTCTCCCAACTAACGATGCACGAGTTGTAGTCAACTTTTTAAAATGTCTTTTTGCAAGGTTCGGAACACCGAAAGCTTTAATAAGTAATCGGGATACTCATTTTTGTAATAATCAACTTGAGAAAGTTCTTAAAAGATATGGAGTAACTCATAAAATCTCCACTGCTTATCATCCACAAACAAGTGGACAAGTTAAAAGTACCAACCGAGCTTTAAAACGTATTCTAGAGAAAACCGTAGGATCAAATACGAAGGAATGGTCCATGAAATTGGAGGATGCACTCTGGGCTTTTAGAACAGCCAACAAAACTCCAATTGGAACCACACCTTTTAGACTCGTTTACGGAAAAGAATGTCACCTTCCAGTAGAAATTGAACACAAAGCATTTTGGGCTTTGAAGACATGTAATCTTGATTTACATGAAGCCGGATGTCTACGGTTAAGCCAATTAAACGAATTAGAAGAATTAAGACATGAAGCATAGGAAAATTCGTTAATCTATAAGGAAAGAACGAAGAAATGGCATGATAAAAGAATCAGAAGTTCAAAAGAATTTAAAGAAGGAGGCCGAGTTCTTCTTTTCAATTCACGATTCAAGCTATTTCCTGGAAAATTGAAATCAAGATGGTCTGGACCATTCATAGTCAAAAGAGTTTTCCCATATGGAACAATAGAATTAATAAATTCAAATGGGATTGAATTTAAGGTTAATGGTCACAGAGTTAAACATTACATAGATAGTCCAATGGAAGTTGAAAATGAAGTTAATCACAATTTCAACACCACAGCTATCTAAGTGTGGGAAGGTTCGAATCGATTTAGGATAATATGTATTTATGTTAGAGTTAGATATTCTGTTTTCGTGTAGTTTCCGAGAATGGAATCCGAATGGTCTTTCCCTAGCAGACCCTAAAGAACTAGTCTTCTCCCTCCATTATGAATTTTTATTTTTTTTAGGTTTTACTAGATGAAGAATTCCTTTGATCTGAACCATGGTCTAATGCTACATGCTATGATTACTAAACGTAATAATGACACCCTTCCGAGTGAATTGGTATCATTCATAAGAAGCAAAATGGACGGAGTAAGAAAAGAACTCAGAAAAGATTATCATAATATACATTTTGGTAAAGGCAAATCAAAATCCGCAACAAAAAGAAGAGCACGACACCTTGAAAGATGTTATAAATGCGTAAAATGGTCACACGAAGGTAAATGTTCAAATAATCAAACATATTCAAATACCGAATTTGTTACTCTATGCAGAGAAGGACCGTTCATATGTTTAGAAGAAAAGATATTGAAGAATTGAGGTTACGTGTATGTAGCTATGGAAAACCAAATCACACGACTCTCCTATGAGTCAGCTAAAGCAGGTCTCTGAGAATTCTTTCTCACAGGTAAGTATGTACAGTTTTTATTTTTATTTTTATTGCTTTTAACCTTTTGATAATAAACGCTGAATCGTTCGCTATAAAGTATTAAATTGGCATTCAATAAAATTAGATATGCGTAACTGAAATTATTGATATCATACAAAAATTTATTACATCACTGCGAAATTTACCGTTTATTCTTAAGGTATAAATATCTTTAATCAATCAATCCAAAATATTTCAGAAATTCGTCAGGAGTAAAATTAGGTAATATAGCCGAAATTACTTTACCGAAAAGAGGGGCGTATATTTTTGATAATATTTGATTGATTAAAGTGGGATAAAAGACCAAAAAGATTTTTAATTTTAATTTTTACCTTGTTTTTAAAATTAATATATAAATATTAAAATAATATTGTAAACTTTTTAAAATCAATATATTTAAGTTTGTAAATATTTGAAAAATTAATATTTTTAATATAAGTTTGTAAGTATAATAATGATATTTATATGAATTTTTAATTTTATGCGTTTTAAATTTAAGTTTGATGTGAATTTAAAAACAAAAATTTACTTTATTTCATTAAGTTAAAAATGTGAATTCTAAAAATTCGTCGTGAGTTGAAAACTAGGTCGTTGAACCGAAATTGCTTTACCCGAGGGCGGGACGAGAACTTTTATTATCATTATTTTTAATCTTATTGAATTAAAGTATGCCAAAAACATTAAAAAACCCAAAAATCTTTGCTTTTAAAACGACGCTTAAAAAGTGACAAATTTTAAAATTTTGTCGAGAGGCGGACTAGGACAACGATCCGAAACGCCCTCACTCCTAAAAAGAAACAAATTTTTAAAATTTATTGATTTATGTTGTAAAAGTATAAGGTTTTTATAAATAAAAAAAAAACCGGACCCCATGCGATCGCATGGGGTTTACACCTCATTTCTACGCGGTCGCATGGAGAGAGAAAACTGGTCAGAAACTTAAAGTCGGTCGAGTTCTGCTCTTCCCACAAACACACACATACAAAAATGAAAATACTCCCAAATCCTCTCAATTTTCATCATTTTTTCACCAAAATCAACCAAATTTCTTGCTATAATCCGCTCTAATCATGAATTTGTTAAGAAGTTTATCAAGAAAGGTAACAATTACATCCCCTAAACTCTTTAAATTTGATTTTTAGTGTTCTTGAGCTATAATTTACCTAATTTGATTTTGTTAATTTCTAGTGTAATTAGAGTTAAATTGTTAATATATTATGCATGTATAACCTAGATTGATGCTATTTAACATGATTTGAAGCCAAAAACTTCAAAATTTTTAGAAATCTAGGGTTTGTGTTCTTGAGCAATTTGGGGCTTTTTGATATAAACAGGTTATGGCCGATTTTTGTCATGAATTATTGCTAAATTAAGTAGTGTAACATGTTTAGGTAGCTAAATTATTCAAATTTTGATCCTAAACATGATTTTTGAGAATTAAAGTAGACTTTTTAGGTCTAAAATTCATGAACTTGATTAAATTGATGTAAATGCCATTTGAAACTTGTTTAATTGCTAGTAATGGTTATTTTGACATGTTATTTGAGTAGAATGCTTATAAACTTTGTAAACATTTTCATATATGCTTATTTGAAAAAGTGTAGAATTGATAAAATTGTGAAAATATGTATAAGTTTAATTTTGATTGAACATGTTATTGTAATTGTTTCAAGTTGTTATTTTGCTAACACTAATGCATATTTGGATGCACAAATTTCGTGTTTAATGTGTTTTGCAGAGATTTACCGATACTGATGGTGCATCATCATCATCTAGACAACCTGCTCCAGAACGTGAACCAGAAATGCAATATGAACCGGAGCAACAACAGGAACAACAACAACAACCTGATCAACACGTACCATATTATGATCCGCAGCAAGGATATGTTAATGCCTATGTACAATTACCGATTCATCCGATAATAGCACACCCAACGATTCTTGAAGAACAGTTGCATCCTAATTTGAGATTTGATCGAAGTTGGAGAGATTACCCGACGTACCAAAGTAACAAATTCAAACTGGTAACGAAAAATGTAGAAGTGCCGAGGGTAATTGATTGGGAGCCTTTGGAAAGAGTCCAACTAGTTAACTCAGTTAGACAACATTTGATCCAAAGGTATGGCAGCTCTTCTTTTCCCGATTGGGAACGTTTATTCACCATTCGTAGGCCTGTATATAAAGAGTGGTGCGTTGAGCTTATGAGTACTATTTAACTTAATGCGGATGTAGATAGGTTAGATGATAGAAGTTTTCTTAGATTTTTACTTGGCCGTAGGATGTACAGGATGTCCATGCTGGACATGGCCAGGGCTTTACAGATTTACACTCTTGGTGAATTACTACTACCCGATTATACAAATTTGATTTATCATGGGGAGCGGGTAGATAGGAATTTTGACGTGGACGCCGTCTGGAGGCGTATGTTAGATTATAAGGTTTTTACGCTAGGAGGAAGACACTCCTATTTAGATATTAACAAAGCAGAGCTACATATTATACATAGATTTTTATCTAATTCGATTACACAAAGAGGTAAAAACAAGGAGAAGATGACATTACACGATTTATTTTACCTTAAGTATATTTGAAACCCTAGAAGCTTTGTTAATATCCCCTATTGTGTTGGTTTTTATCTGTCCAAAGTAGTGGCGGGAATACAGGACGGGGGAGTAATAGGAGGAAGTATTTTTGTTACTCTCATTGGAGAGTATTTGGGTGTAGATAGGGATCAAGGGGGTCCACTGATGGTGTATAGGGAACAGGTTGATTCTTTAGGATTGAAGGTCTATCAGGGTGCAAAGGTATTAAAAGAGCAGACGCAATCAGGCAATACCATATGATGGCCGTCATCCACAGGTAGAGAGAGGTTCAGATGAGGAAATTGAGGAACCGGATGACATTAAGGATGTCATTAGGGAGGCTATGACTGATGTCTACCAGCGTATAGATGAGGTAGAAATGACAAACCAGGATAGACATAGTCGGTACGAGCAGTGGCAAGCCGAGAATGTGTACGAGCATTCCAGGCAACGACAGCATGATAGATAGCACTATCATCAGCATCAGATCATGAGCCAGCTATCACCTCAGGTACCAAATAACTACGTACCGACCCGACCTGCTTACTATCCTCCACACCAGCCCGATATACGACCACTATTTACTCTCTACGACCCTAACCAGGCCTAGCAGTACACTTATAACCAACCATGGAACCCGCCCGACGACATGAACTGGAACCCCTATCCAGATTGATATAGTTCCCGTTGGTGATTTCTATGATTTTTAACTTTTTATTATTTTTATTTATTTATGTTTAAACATATAAAATTGTGATACTTTTAATGTAATGTTTAATATTTTTATTATGTTGTACTAATATTTCATATTTGATTTGAAAGTGGGATATTAAGCCCCATTTCAAATTACCATGCTTGTTATTATTTGTATATATGTATATTGTCATGTACACAACCGGGTAAAACAGTGCATTTTCAAAGAGTGGCATTAAGTTTTGCAAAAGCTACTAATTTTTGACGACAAAACGAAAAACAAATGTGATGTAACAACAAGACATAATGAACAAATGATGTGCACCATTTATCATTCAGCAAACAAACGGCAATATGCTTGGAAACTTTGGTAAAATTTAATCATCTTTCTACGCTAATCACCCTCAATAATTTAAATTGTACTGATTTCTCGCAAATGAGGGCATTGCAAGATCTTAAGTGTGGGAAGGGGTTAAATTCTTTCGGATTTTTAAAATTTTTTGACTTAAACACTTGGTTACCATTAAAAATACTAGTAACGCAGTAGTTGCATTAGAATCTAGTGCTCTCTGATAATAAAGAACAGCCCTAGTCTTATATACTGACTACCCAATTCTAGTAAAAATTTTCAAAAGTTTCAATTAAATGAACTCAAAATCATGTTTATACATATTTATGAACGATAAAACTAGGTGTTAACACCGAAATTATTGTTACCTCGGAAAGAACATAAATTGAGAAACAACCCAAAATGTTAGAATTCATTTAAAATGGAATAGAGGACAATAAAAAGGCAAAGAAAGGAAAATAAAAGCCAAGTGTGGGAAAAATTTACCAAGTTATTTAGAACATATATCACATATTTTTGTATAAATAATTGAAGATACTTTTGTTTTGGACAAAATTAACCATTTTACCCGGTAATTTGTAATATATTTGAAAGAAAGATGGATCTACACGGTGATTCAATTCCATCATTAAAAGGAAGTAAAGTCTTCTGAAAAAGACACGCGCTTCTTGATTTAGGTCAGGAAGTTGTCGTCCATACCAGTTGTAGAGTCTACGAAAAACCTTGAAAAGTTTTCTCGAAAATCAGCTGGAAATCCACGGACCTCAGCATCAAACAGAGTCGCCAAGTGGTCAGACTTATCCTAACCATGAGAGGATCTGTCTCGTACAATGGGGGGCACCGTACAAATTAGCTTATAAGACTAATGAATCAGATCCCCAGAAAGGATAATCTCCTTAAAGATCAAAAATCAGCTTTTAAGACTGATATTACTCAATCCTTAAGATTGACCTTAAAGATTGAGAATTCAAACTCATAGAATTCGATGATATCTAAACTAAAGCTTGAACGAGAAAATATTTTGATAAAAATTACAAACCGATTTGTTTTCTGAAAACCCATTTTTAATGCGTTCATTACCATTGAACGTAAAATCCTAAGAATTCACCTGGAATTCATTAGGTCACCTTAACCAAATCGGGTGTCAACCGTAAGAACGGTGGGTGCGTAGCATGGTCAAAGACAGGACCTTGTTCCAGACCGAAAAACTATAGGGTGATCTTTACTATTACTCCTACAAAGGATAGTAATTGCATCTTACACGATATAGACCATAATTAAAAGCATGTCAGGGAACATTGCCTTAACAGTTGCTTGTTCAACGCTTTCCTTTACAATCGGACGGTAGTTTACCGAAAGGTAATATACGGAACAAGTATACTAGACGTGTTGCTTTCCCAATACAAGGTTAGCAAGTGGGTGACACAAAACCGCAAGTTTTGAGCTAAAATTTGCAAATCTGAAACCCACAAAACCCACAAAAACAATTTGCAAACACCGGTGAAGGGTTATTCCGGAAAACTTATCTAGGGTAAAAGCTAGATTTAATTTTCAAAAGATCAAATGTTTTCATAAAAATCCAATTTCCTTAAGGATCTAAATTTTCATAGTCATGTGGGACTGTAAACCACATCGTTACTACCATTGTTCATACCGCCGTATTAAAATCACTGATGTACAAAGTGTGAAGAATAAAGAAGTGATTCTAGTATTTTTATTTCAAGACTATATTGCTTGAGGACAAGCAACGCGCAAGTGTGGGAATATTTGATAATGCTAAAAACGAACATATATTTCATAGCATTATCCTTCAAGAAAGACAAGCTTTTACTTGCAATTTTTCTATTTACAAGTGATATTCGTTTTAATAATAAAAGGTGAAGACAAAATACAGATTCGACGAATTAAAGACGCAAATGACCAAAAAGTGAAAAATGTACAAAGTACAATCAAAGTGGTTCAAATTATTGATGAGAAACGCCTAAAAGTTACAAGAGTACGAGCCGCAAAACGCAAAGTACAAGATATTAAATTGTACACAAGGACGTTCGAAAATCCGGAACCGGAACCAGAGTCAACTTTCAACGCTCGACTCAACGGACTAAAAATTACATGTCAACTATGCACATGAATATAATATAATATATAATTAATTCTTAAAATTATATATATATTATATTATTTAATAAAACCGTCGGCAAGAAGCAAACAAACGAATGTGAGCTGGAATCCTAGGCCATGTGATCGCATGGCCAGCAAGACCAAATGCGATGCGATCGCATGGAGAAAAAAAGTTGGTGACATCCTATAAATTTCGAAGTTTTCTGCCGAATATCACACACCTAATTCACTCTCTATCTCTCAAAGTAATATATATATATATATATATATATATATATATATATATATATATATATAATTTTAATTTAAATTTAATAATAAGGGTATGTTAGCGAATGTTGTAAGTGTGTAAGTCGAAATTCTGCCAGGGTAACGCTACGCTATTATTAATCATTGTAAGTTATGTTCAACCTTTTTAAATTAATGTCTCGTAGCTAAGTTATTATTATACTTATTTAAATTGAAGTAATCGTGATGTTGGGCTAAATATTAAAGACGGGGTAATTGGGCTTTATACCATAATTGGGGTTTGGACAAAAGAACGACACCTGTGGAAATTAGACTATGGGCTATATATTTGTTTAATTGAATGATAGTTTGTTAATTTAATATAAAGATTTACAATTAGACGTACCTATAAATAACCACATACACTCGATCGGACACGATGGGCGGGATATTTATAAGTACTAATAATCGTTTATTTAATCGGATACGGGAATGGATTAATAGTTAATGGACTTATTAAAACAGGGGTGAATTACATACTAGGAAAATTGGTGTAATTATAGTTTAAGTCCCCAATTAGTTAGAATATTTGACTTCGGATATAAGAATAATTTGATGAGGACACTCGCACTTTATATTTATGACTAATGGACTGTTATGGACAAAAACCAGATGGACATATTGAATAATCCAGGACAAAGGACAATTAACTCATGGTAATAAACTAAAATCAATACATCAAACATCATGATTACGGAAGTTTAAATAAGCATAATTCCTTTATTTCATATTTTTATCGCACTTTTATTTACTGTCATTTTATTTAATTGCACTTTTAATTATTGTACTTTTTAATTATCGCACTTTTATTTATTGTCATTTTATTTATCGCACTTTTAATTATCTCACTTTAATTATTGTCATTTACTTTACGCTTTAAATTAAGTCTTTTATATTTTTAATATTTTACATTAGGTTTTAACTGCGACTAAAGTTTTAAAATTGACAAACTGGTCATTTAACGGTAAAAACCCCCTTTTATAATAATAATACTACTTATATTTATATTTATATTTATACAAATATAGTTTTAAAAATATAGCGTTAAACTTGGCTAGCTCCCTGTGGAACGAACCGGACTTACTAAAAACTACACTACTGTACGATTAGGTACACTGCCTATAAGTGTTGTAGCAAGGTTTAGGTATATCCACTCTATAAATAAATAACTTGTGTAAAAATGTATCATATTTAATAGTATTTCGTAGTAAAAATATAACTATTTCATATACACCTCTACGCACATCAGTTGTCAACTTTGACAACTCATATGGAAGTGTTCAAATTGGAAACAATGACGGCTACAACTTTGACAACTCACGTAGAAGAAGCAAAGTTGGAAACTATGACGGCTAGTCAACTTTGACAATTCATGTGGAAGAAGCAAAGTTGGATACTATGATGGCTAGTCAACTTTGACAACTAGCGTTCACACATTCCACCTCCTCAAACTTTATTTATAAATAGGGGTGCAAACCTCATTTGTAAATCATTCAGAAAAGTGTAATCACACATAGTTAGTGTATGTGAGTTAAAGTGTAATCATAACCAAGAGTGAATACATCCTAGATAATGGTGAGATTCCTAGTGTGTTAATTTGAGAGTTTTTTTGTTTTTTGAGTTTTGTAATACTCTGTAATATATTCTTGTGAGTAATAGAGTTATTTTCTCTCAAAATTTGAGTGTACCAACGTCCAGGCGATCCTCTTATAATTACAACAAGTGGTATCAGAGCTAGGTTAGAGGCGTTGGTCGAGTTTTTGAGTTTTCTGAAGTTTTCAACCCCGTTTGTGTTGAAAAATTATTTGTAAGGTGATAATGTCAACGGAAGAGTCAGGATCATCTTCCGGAGCCATGATTATGCTTACTGCCACCAACTACACACTGTGGAAACCTCAGATGGAAGATCTCCTCAGCTGTAAGGATTTGTTTAACCCTTTTGAATTAAAGGGTACAAATCATGATTCCACCAAAGAAAATGAGTGGAAGAAGTTAAACCGAAAAACTATTGGTCAGATCCGTCAATGGATTGATCATAATGTCTTCCACCATGTTGCATAAGAGACAGACGCATATGTCTTCTGGAAAAGTTGGAGGACATGTACCAGGCCAAGACTCTCGGAATAAAGCCCTGTTGATGAGGCGTTTAGTCAAATGAAGCTTAAAAGTGGAACTTCAGTTGCCGAGCATAGAGTTCCAGAGCTTGGTCAACCAGTTATCATCTGTAGAGATGCCTCTTAGCAATGAAGTTCAGGCGTTACTGCTACTTAGTTCTCTTCCTGATAGTTGGGAGACAATGGTCGTAACACTCAGCAACTCAGCCCCGAATGGCAAACTTACCATGTCAATGGTCAAGGATGCCTTATTCAGTGAAGAGGTAAGGAGAAAGGACATGGAAACAGATCAGACCCATGCCTTTATCACTGAGAATCGGGGGAGACAACGAATGAGTAGCAAAAACAAATGGAGAGGCAGAAGCAAGAGCAGGGGCAGGTCCACTGATAGCAGAAAACTAATATATAAATGCTATCATTGTGAATTAGAGGGACATATGAAGAAGAACTGCTACAGACTGAAAGAAGAGCAAGGTTAGAGCAGTTCACAATCGAAGAATAAGGGTGGAGAAACATTAGTTACTATCACTGGTGATGTAGCTTATTGTTCAACCCATGATGAGACATGCCTTCACGTCTCACGAGAAGACACGGAATGGGTGGTAGATACTGTAGCATCCTACTACGTGATTCCATACAAGGAATACTTCACAATATACAAAACTGGTGACTTTGGAGTTGTGAAGATGGGAAATTCCAGTTCCGCTGAGATTGTCAGAATTGGTGATGTCAAGATAAAGACAAGTTACGGGAGCACAATCACTCTGAAGGATGTCCGCCATGTGCCAGATCTTCAGCTGAATCTACTTTCTGGAGTAGCTCAAGACAAACAAGGCTATGATAGTCATTTCTGTAAAGGCACATGGAAATTGTCAAGAGGCTATATGATAGTCGCTCGAGGACACATTTGTGGCACACTATATAAAACTCATGTGAAGATCTGTACAGACGGCCTTAATGTTGCAGAAAAAGAGGCGTCACAAATTTTATGGCACCAGAGACTAGGTCACATGAGCGAAAATGGGTTGTCTACCCTAATAAAGAAGGAGCTTATCAATGTAGACAAGGACGCTGCACTAAATCCTTGCAATCATTATCTGTTTGGTAAGCAGCATAGAGTCTCGTTTAATTCCTCTTCAACGAGAAGATCAGAGTTACTCAGTCTGGTGCACTCTGATGTTTGCGGTCCCTTAGAGGCTGAATCAATTGGCGGCAATCGATACTTTCTAACATTTATCGATGATGCTTCTCGAAAGGTGTGGGTATATTTCTTGCGGACGAAGGACCAGATTTTCGATTACTTCAAACAGTTTCCATGTCATGGTAGAACGTGAGACGGGAAAGAAGTTAAAGTGTCTTCGATCTGACAACGGCGGTGAATACTCTTCCAGGCAGTTCGATGCCTATTGCAGATCATATGGTATCCGACATGAGAAGACAATTCCACGTACTCCTCAACACAATGGTATAGCAGAAAGAATGGACCGAACAATCATGGAACGTGTTCGGAGCATGTTCAGTATGGCTAAGCTGCCAAAGCCATTCTGTAGAGAAGCAGTCAGAGACGCATGTTACTTGATCAACCGATCTCCATCAGTACCATTAGATTTTGAAGTTCCGGAGAAACTTTGGTCTGGAAAGGACCCATTATACTCTCACTTAAGAGTATTTGGATGTTTGGCGTACGCACATGTATCCAAGGAGCTCAGACAGAAGCTGGAAGTAAGGACCACTCCATGCATATTCATAGGCTATGGAGATGAAGAATTTGGATACAGATTATGGGATCCAAATGAGAAAAAGGTGATCAGAAGTAGGGACATAGTGTTCCATGAAAGCCAGACAATAGAAGATATTGAAAAGCCCACAATATCTCAGAAATCAAATGTTGCTGCTCAGGTGTCAGAGGCAACAACGGAATCATTCATGAGAAATGAATATACAGTGCAAGATGAAATACCGGAAGTAGAAGATAATGAGGAAAATGACTGTGCTGAGCAGGGGGAGCCACAACCCCATCTGCCAGACGTTCCAGGACCATCACAAGGCAAAGATGATGGTGGATCTCCTCAGCATATTCCAGAAGTTCGTAGATCTTAACGAGGACGAATTCCATCGAGTAGATATCTGAAATCCGAGTACCTTCTACTTACTGAAGATGAAGAACCAGAGAGTTTTCATGAAGCAGTATCTCATAAGGACAAAGAAAAATGGTTGCTCGCAATGCAGGATGAGATGGATTCTCTGCAAAAAAATCAGACTTATGAGATCGTAGAACTTCCACAAGGGAAGAAGGCATTGAAAAATAAATAGGTGTTCAAGCTGAAAAAGGATGGCAGTGGAAAAGTGGTGAAATAAAAAGCACGACTTGTAGTCAAAGGATTCCAACAGAAGAAAGGGATTGATTTTGACGAGATATTTTCACCAGTAGTTAAGATGACTTCAATTAGAGTCATACTTAGTTTGGTCACAAGTATGAACTTGGAACATGAACAGATGGATGTAAAGACAGCTTTTCTTCATGGAGATTTACATGAAGAAATTTACATGGAGCAGCCAGAAGGTTTTGAGGTTTCAGGAGATAACCTCGTATGCAAGTTGAAGAAAAGTTTGTTCGATTTAAAGCAGGCACATAGGTAGTGGTACAAGAAGTTTGACTCGTGCATGGTGAGCCAAGGGTACAAGAAAACTGCAGCAGATGAGTGTGTCTACATTCAGAAGTTCTCTGAAGGAGATTTCGTTGTTCTTCTACTATATGTAGACGATATTTTGATCGTAGGGAAAGATGCAACGAAGATCAACCAGCTGAAGAAGGAACTCTCTAAGTCTTTTGACATGAAAGACTTAGGACAAGCTCAACAAATTTTGGGAATGCATATAACTCGAGACATGAAGAATAGAAGGTTATGGCTATCTCAGGAGAAGTATATTGAACGAGTGCTTGAATGGTTCAATATGAACAATGTCAAAACTGTTAGCATTCCATTAGCCAATCATTTCAAGTTAAGTAAGAGATCATGTCCCTCATCCATTGGAAGAGATCAGGGAGATGTCATCAGTACCACATTCTTCAGCGGTTGGAAGTTTGATGTATACAATGGTGTGTACGAGGCCCGATATTGCTCACGCAGTGGGAACAGTAAGTCATTTTCTATCTAACCCCGGGAAAGATCATTGGAATGCCATAAAATGGATTCTCAGATATCTTAAAGGTACAACGAAGATACATCTTTGTTACGAGGGAGCTGATCCAATCTTGGAAGGCTATACAGATGCAGATATGGCTGGAGATCCTGATAGTAGAAAATCTACTTCAGGATTCATTTACATTTTTGCAGGGGGAGCTGTTTCATGGCAGTCAAGACTACAGAAGTGTGTTGCATTATCCAAAACTGAAGCAGAGTATATTGCTGCTGCAGAAGCTAGAAAAGAAATGTTGTAGTTAAAGCATTATCTCCAAGAATTTGGAATAAATCAAAAGGAGTACAATGTACATTGTGATAGTCAGAGTGCTCTAGATTTGAGCAAGAACTCCATGTACCATTTTCGTACAAAACATATTGATATTCACTATCATTGGATACGCGAGGTAATTGATCGACAACTGTTGAGACTAGTCAAGATCCATACAAAGGAGAATCCTGCAGATATGTTGATAAAGGTAGTGACTCGAGAGAAGCTAGAGTTATGCAAAGATATAACCGGGATGTGTTTTCTTGTATACGACTGGAGGGGGAGAATTGATAACTTCCAGCCGTAATCTAGAATTGATAACCTCTGCTACTATGATGTATAAGAAATGAGAAATTGGATCCCCTTATCTGACTCCACGTTCCGGAAAGAATTCCTTTGTTGGTGAGTCATCGAGAAGTACCGATATAGATGCAGATGTAAGACAAGCCATTATCCAACTTATCCATTTTTCTCTGAATCCTAAACATCACAAATATTGGATAGAAAGTTCCAACTTATACAATCAAAGGCCTTTTCAAACATTTTCAGTTATAAAAAGGGTGTAAGTGAAAGTAATTAATTTTTTGTTGTTAAATACTTTAAGGGACAATATTTTTGGGATAAATTAAAATAGTAAGTTGGACATTTATTTGGGGTGAAGGAAGTAAATAGCTACAATACGATAAAAATAATATTTTACATATATGATTGATTATTTTTAAATAGAAAATGATAATTTTTAAACATGGTATAATGTAAATTATACACTTGCGAGCGATTCTATTATCAAATATTATTCTATAGACTGTATCAAATTAATTATATTAAGTCGATTTTGTTTTATTATATAGTCTTAATTTTATTGTCTTAAGTCGTCTGGTATTCCCTTTTTCACATGTACAAAATTAATTACCATATTAACTATTAGACAAAAATGATGAATACTACCAGGGGTATTGATAATGCTAAAAACGAACACATATTTCATAGCATTATCCTTCAAGAAAGACAAGCTTTTAGTTGCTATTGTTCTATTTACAAGTGATATTCGTTTAAATAATAAAAGGTAAAGACAAAAGACAGATTCGACGAATTGAAGACGCAAATGACCAAAACGCTAAAAAGTACAAAGTACAATCCAAGAGGTTCAATTTATTGATGAGAAACGTCTAAAAGTTACAAGAGTACGAGCCACAAAATGCAAAGTACAAGATATTAAATTGTACGCAAGGACGTTCGAAAATCCGGAACCGGGACATGAACCAACTATCAACGCGCGACTCAACGGAGCTAAAATTACAAGTCAACTATGCACAAGAATATAATATATATATATATATATATATATATATATATATATAATTATATAAAAATTATATATATTATATTATATATTAAATAAATACGAGCAGCCCACGTTTTAATCACTTTATGACCAGGAGAAGGCGGCCATGCGATCGCATGGCCTGGAAGAACAAAAACCATGCTATCGCATGGTTTACTGTAGCAGGCCACATTCTATAAATAAATAAATAACTTGTGTAAAATTGTATCGTATTTAATAGTATTTCGCAATAAAAATATAACTATTTCGTATACACCTCGCATAACATCAAGTATTTTTGGCGCCGCTGCCGGGGACACGAGCGAAACGCTATAAAAAATATATTAAGTTTTTAATCCATTTTTGTAAAAAATTATATAAATTTAAAAACATAAAAACATAAAAAAAAATTTTATTTCTATATTTTTAAGTATTTAAATTAAAAGGTTTATATTTTTATTTTTCGTTTGTTAAAAATTAAGATTAATAAGTAATTTTTTTATATAAGTTTTTATTGCATATTTTTTTATAAATTAAAAACAGAAAATTAAAATCAGAAAAATAAATAATAAATATAAATATTAAACTGGGCCGAAGCCTTCGAAGCCCGAATAATTCTTAGAACATTGGGCCATGCGATCGCATGAGCCCACATTTCTATTTCCATGCGATTGCATGAGGAGATCTGACTGACAACCTAGTACACACAATTAATACGGATTAGGGTTTAATTATAATTAATTATATTATTTAGGGTTAAGATTTAATTATTATTATTAATTAGGGTTTAAGTTTATTAATTAGTTTTTAATTTTAGTTTTATTTAAATTTGTAATATTAAGTTTTAATATTATTATTTATTATATAAACTTAATACTTTTATAAAATAATAATATAAAAATAATATTTTTATAAAAATAAGTAATTTTATCACTTTTTATATCTTTTTATAAATTGTATATTTTAATCGTTTATTTCATAATTTGTATATTTATCGTGCGTAATTAGTTTTAAACTTAGTTTTTACCGTAGCTATTTTATATTTTTAGATTTTTAGGCTTTGCCGTAAAATCCCTGAAGTGCTTTTTCTTTAGACTAAGATTTAGGCGCTTTAGAATTTTGCGACGCCGTTTTAAAATTTTAGTGCCTATTAAGTTATTGCCATTTTGGATATAGAATTCATTTTAAACTTTAATACCTTTAGATGCAACTTCTAATATTTAGTTTTTCGACTTTTAAGTTTCGATGTTTTTCTTTCTTATTTTTATTTTTCGACCTTTTATTTTTCAACGTTTTACGACGCACTCTTTTTATTTCTTATTTCTCGACACTCTAGTTCTTTAGGACATAGAATTTTCTTTATTTTCTTTAAAATTTCGACGAAAAATTATTTTAAGCGGTTAAATTGATAGACATCCAAAATTTTCTGGTTCGTAGTAATAGTTGGATTTGTTAGTGGCGAGTTGTGGGCTTCCGATTTAAAGGGTCCTGGCTACCTGCTGCATCTATTGGCTATTCGAAACGTGGGCAAAATCAGAAAAGTCTATTAATTTGATAGCTTATATAATTTTTATCTTTTATAACTAATAGGATATTTTGTGAATGCACCGAGCAAAATGTTCACCACCATTCATACGTTCACCACCTGTAACTCGATCAAGACATCTAGCCAATACTGTCGCCGTTGATTTTTCTTTAGAATCATCATCTAGTCGACCAAGTACTCCGATTCAAATTTCCGATAATCCATTTTTTGAACCCGACCTCACAATTGAGAATCCTGAACCATTAATATTTTCTCCTGAACCACAAATCACTCATCCAGAGATTGTTGAGGAAGAAACCATTAAGTTAGAATCCTCTAATGATTCAGATTCAACAATTTCAATCATGAAAAATCTAGAACCTCTAAGTATGGAAGACCGAATGAGAGCTAAACGCACTGGACAAGGTCATGCAATTACTCAACCAGACATTAATGCGCCAGATTATGAAATCAAAGGACAAATACTACACATGGTAACTAATCAATGCCAATTTAGTGGTGCGCTGAAGGAAGATCCAAACGAACATCTTCGAACCTTTAATAGGATCTGTACTCTATTCAAAATCAGAGAAGTAGAGGATGAACAGATCAATCTCATGTTATTTCCCTGGACTTTTGATGCGGTAGCGGAGTGGTATAAAATACTATTAAATTTTTGCAGGAAATACTATTAAATACGATACAATTTTACACAAGATATTTATTTATTTATAGAATGGATATACTTAAACCTTGCTACAACACTTATAGGCAGTGTACCTAATCGTACAGTAGTGTAGTTTTTAGTAAGTCCGGTTCGTTCCACAGGGAAAATCTTTAAACAAAGCTTAACGCTATATTAGTTTACTTTTATAAAAATACAAATATATATATATATATAAGTAATATTATTATTATAAAGGGGGGTTTTTACCGTTTAATGACCGGTTTGTCGATTTTAAAACTTTAGTCGCAGTTAAAACCAAATGTAAAATATTAAAAATGAATACAAGACTTAAATTAAAGCATAAAGTAAATAACGAAAATGAAATTGCGAATAATAAAAGTGCGATAAAATAAACTTGCGATAATTAAAAAGTACGATAATTAAAAGTGCAATTAAATACAATAATAATAAAAATGCGATATTTAGAAGTGCAATTAAATATAAAATAAAGGAAATTAAATATGAAATAAAAGAATTATGCTTATTTAAACTTCCGTAATCATGATGTTTGACGTGTTGATTTTTGTTTTATGCCCATGGGTTAATTGTCCTTTGTCCTGGATTATTTAATATGTCCGTCTGGTTTTTATCCATAACAGTCCATCAGTCATAAATATAAAATGCGAGTGTCCTCGTCAAATTATCCTTATACCCGAAGTTAAATATTCCAACTAATTGGGGACTTAAACTGTAACAAGATTTTAATACTTTGTTTAATAATTACACCAGGATGTCGACTGAGTGTAACCCAAGGTTTTAATATTTTGTTATCAATTATACCAAGTGTCCTTGTACATAATTTCACCCCTGTTTTAATTATTCTAGTGGCTATTAATCCATTCCCGTGTCCGGTTAAATGAACGATTATTCGTTGGTATAAATACCCCGCCCATCGTGTCCGATCGAGTGTATATGGTAATTTATAGGGACGCCCAATTGTAAATCTTTATATTAACATTAACAAACTATCATTTAGTTAAACAAATATAAAGCCCATTAATAGCCCATAGTCTAATTTCCACAAGTGTCGTTCTTTTGTCCAAACCCCAATTATGGTACAAAGCCCAATTATCCAATTTTAGTAATTAGCCCAACATCATGATTACTTCATTTTAAATAAGCATAATAATAACTTAGCTACGAGACATTAATGTAAAAAGGTTGAACATAACTTACAATGATTAAAAATAGCGTAGCGTTACACGGACAGAATTTCGACTTACACCCTTACAATATTCGCTAACATACCCTTATTATTAGAATTATAATTAAAATTAAAATTAAAATATAAATTATAAATATAAATATATCGTATGAATGAGGAGAAAAAAAGATGATGATTTGCGATCAGAATTCGGTTGCTTTTATAGGAAAATTCGACTTTTGGGGCTCCGCGACTCGCGGTGAAATACTCTTCAAACTCCGCGAGTCGCGGAGAATGAAATTACAGCTCAGTCCCTTTGGAGTCTTTTCTTGCCGACGGTTTTTATTATTTATTATAATATATAAATAATTATAAGAATTATTTAAATATTATATTATATTTATGTGCATAGTTGACTTGTAATTTTTAGTCCGTTGCGTCGAGCGTTGAGAGTTGACTCTAGTCCCGGTTCCGGATTTTCGAACGTCCTTGCGTACAATTTAATATCTTGTACTTTGCGTTTTGAATCTTGTACTCTTGTAATTTCGAGACGTTTCTTATCAATAATTGGAACCTCTTTGATTGTCTTTTGTACTTTTGAGCTTTTTGGTCGTTTGCGTCTTCAATTCGTCGAATCTGTCTTTTGTCTTCACCTTTTATTATTTAAACGAATATCACTTGTAAATAGAACAATTGTAACTAAAAGCTTGTCTTTCTTGAGGAATAATGCTATGAAATATATGTTCGTTTTTAGCATTATCAAATATTCCCACACTTGAGCGTTGCTTGTCCTCAAGCAATATCGTCTTGAAATACTAGAATCACTTCTTTATTCTTCACACTTTGTACATCAGTGATTTCTATACGGCGGTATAAACAATGGTAGTAACGATATGGTTTACAGTCCCACATGACTATAAAAATTTAGATCCATTAAGGAAATTGGATCTTTATGAAAACATTTGATCTTTTGAAAATTAAATCTAGTTTTTACCCTAGATAAGTTTTCCGGAATAACCCTTTACCGGTGTTTGCAAAATATTTTTGTGGGTTTGGTGGGTTTCAGATTTGAAAATTTTAGCTCAAAACTTGCGGTTTTGTGTCATCCACTTGCTAACCTTGTATTTGGAAAGCAACACGTCCAGTTTACTTGTCCCGTATATTACCTTTCGGTAAACTACCGTCCGGTTGAAAGGAAAGCGTTGAACAAGCAACTGTTAAGGCAATGTGCCCTGATATGCTTTTAATTATGGTCTATAACGTGTCGGACGCAATTACTATCCTTGGTAGGAGCAATAGTAAAGCTCACCTTTATAATAATTTTTTTTTTCGGTATGGCACAAGGTCCTGTCTTTTACCACTATGCAACCACCTTTCTTACGGTTGACACCCGATTTAGTTCAGGTGACCTAATGAATTCCAGGTGAATTCCTAGGATTTTACGTTCAATGGTAATGAACGCATTGAAAATAGGGTTTTCAGAAAACAAATCGGTTTGTAATTTTGATCAAAATATTTTCTCGTTCAAGCTCGAGTTTAGATATCATTGAATTCCATGAGTTTGAATTCTCAATCTTTAAGGTCAATCTCAAGGATTGAGTAATATCAGTCTTAAAAGCTGATTTTTAATCTTTAAGGAGATTATCCTTTCTGGGGATCTGATTCATTAGTCTTATCCAGCTAATTTGCATGGTGCCCCCCATTGTACGAGATAAATCCTTCTCATGGTTAGGATAAATCTGACCACTTGGCGACCCTGTTTAATGCTGAGGTCCGTGGATTTCCTGTTATTTTAGTGATGACTTTTCTAGATTTTTTGTCAACCTACAGCTGGTCTGGACGACAACTTCATGACCTAAATCAAGAAGCGCGTTTCTTTTTCGGAAGACTTTACTTCCTTTTAATGATGGAATTGATTCATCGTGTAGATCCATCTCTTCTTTTCTTTCATCAGTTAAAACAGTTTAGTTTAGTCCAAAGCAAAAGTATTTTTAGTTATTTGTTACAGATATATGTGACATATGTTTAAGATAACTTGGTAAATTTTCCCACACTTGGCTTTAATTTTCCTTTTTATCGTCCTCTATTCCATTTTAAATGAATTTTAACATTTTAGTTTGTTTCTCAATTTATGTCCTTTCCGAGGTAACAATAATTTCGGTGTTAAAACCTAGTTTTATCGTTCATAAATATGTATAAACATGATTTTGAGTTCATTTAATTGAAAATTTTGAAAAATTTTACTAGAATTGGGTAGTTAGTATATAAGACTAGGGCTGTTCTTTTTTATCAGAGAGCACTAGATTCTAATACAACTACTGCTTTACTAGTATTTTTAATGGTAACCAAGTGTATAAAGTAAAAAATTTTAAAATCCGAAAGAATTTAACCCCTTCCCACACTTAAGATCTTGCAATGCCCTCATTTGCAAGAAATCAGGAATAATTTAAATTATTGAGGGTGATTTGTGTGAAAATGATTAAATTTTTACCAAAGTTTCCAAATATATTGGCGTTTGTTTGCTGAATGATAAATGGTGCACATCATTTGTTCATTCCGTCTTGTTGTTATTTCACATATATTTTGCATCTTGTCGTCAAAAATAGTTGCTTTTGCTGAACTTAATGCCAGTCTTTGAAAATGCGTTGTTTTACCCTGTTGTGTACATAAGATAAACTGCAACCATATATACATATTTTTGAAGTTTGGTATATTACCCCACATTCAAAAATTATTAAAATCTAAGAATAAAAGTTAGACAATTATAAAAACTATTACAATATTAACAAAAGTATTAAACGTATCAATCATTACAAATTACAAAAAAAAAATAAGTATACTAGGGATGATACTGGTACCAATAGGGGTTCCAGGCATAACCATAGGTGCTATAGAATGCTTCGGCAGGGTTATACGTAGGATATGGTGGCTGCATCTCTATAGACCAGGGAGGGAAGATGGGTTTCGGTGTAGGAATATAGTTTCTACCTATATGTTGGCAATGAGCTATGATTTGGTTCTGATGAACTTGCCAATCTTCAAATGCTCTCTGTCTAGCATTTTCGTATTCCTGAGAAGCTATAAACCTTTGCATTTCTTGCATCTCATTCCCCCCTCCTACATTACCTTGCTGTTGGTTTCTCTCCACCTGTGGATGTCTACCATGGTATCGTACTGCGGCGTTATTTCGCCTCTTCAAAACTTTCGCACCATGGTATACATTTAAACCTATAGTATCGCGGGGTTCTGGTTCTTCTACTAATAATCCCCCCGACTTATATCCACACCGAGATATTCACCAATCAAAGTAATAAAAATACCACCTCCTATTATGCTATGCGGTCGCATCCCCCGAACCATAGCTGATAAATAATAACCCACACAATACGGTATACTTACAGCGCTTTGTGGGTCTCGAATACACATATGGTAAAACAAATCCTGTTCATTTACTTTTTCCTTGTTCTTACCCCTTTGTGTAATTGAATTAGCTAAAAACCTATGTATCACTCTTAATTCGGCTCTATCTATATCCAAATAAGAGTAATTTCCCCCTTTGAAACGGTGATGGCTTGTCATTTGACTCCACACACCGTGTGTATCAAAATTTTCATCTATCTTTCTACCGTTTAGTATCAACCCTCTACAATCGGCAGATGCTAACTCCTCAGGCGTATATATACGTAAAGCCTGAGCCATGTCTAGTAAAGACATGTGGCGCATCGAACCGCCTAACAAAAATCTAATAAAAGAACGATCGGTTAAACTAGCTACCCGATCATTCAACTCTATACTACACAACAATTCTTCACACCATACTTTATATACAGGTCTACGCATGGTGAATAAACGTACCCAGTCATTAAAAGTAGAATTACCATACCTCTGTACAAGTAATTCCCTAATTGGCCCGGCCAATTCTACAGCTTCTAAGGGTCCCCATTCTATGACCCTCGGTACCTCAACAACCTTAGAATGAAGAGTATGCAAACCCCTTTGATATTTTGGATAATCTATCCAAAGTCTGTCAAATCTCAGGTTCGGGTGCAACTCTTCCAAGTGCATATCGGAAAAGGTCATGACTGGATGAGGTATATCCTGCTTGTAGTAGTTATCCACCTCCTGTTGTTCCGCATTCTCAGCAGGAGCATTACGGGCTTGGGATGAAGATTCACCCCTTTCAGTCTGCAAAACACATCAAACACAATTTTTGTGCATCCAAATATGCATTAGTGTCAGTAAAATCATCAATCAAAATAATTACAATGACATTTTAAACTTAAGCTTATTTTCACATTTTTATCAAATCTACACTTTTTCAAATAAGCATATACGAAAATGTTCGCCAAGTTCATAAGCATTTAACTCAAATAACATGTCAAAATAATCATTACTAGCAATTAAACAAGTTTCAAATGGCATTATCTTTCAAAAATTAAGTTCATGAATTTTAGACTTGAAAAAGTCCACTTTAATTCTCAAAATCATGTTTAGGCTCAAAGTTTGGATCATTTAACTACCTAAACATGTTACACTACTTAATTTAGCAACAATTCATGACAAAGATTGGCCATAACCTGTTTATATCAAAAAGCCCCAAATTGCTCAAGAACACAAACCCTAGATTATTCAAAATTTGAAGTTTAAGGATTCTAATCATGTTAAATAGCATCAATCTAGGTTATACAAGCATAATACATAAACAATTTAAGCCTAATTACACTAAAAAGCATCAAAATCAAATTGGGGAAAAAATTGCTCAAGAACACTAATTTCGGATTAAATGGTGTTTAGGTGTAGAAATTTACCGTTTTTCTTGAGTAATTCCTAGATAGCATCCTTCTCAACATGATTTTAGTAAAAGATTTGGTGATTAACGGTTAAAAATTGTGATTTTGGGGGGGTTTTTTTCGGGTTTTTCGTGGGTTTTTTCGCAGTTTGTTTGAGTTGTGGAGTGTGAAACTGAGCTGTTGCAGCTCTTTATTTTTTTTTCTGTAATCCGGTACTCCCGCGACTCGCGGCATTTAAGCCTTCAAACTCCGCGAGTCGCGGAGTTTGCTATATTTTTTTTTTTTTTTATAATCATTAACTTATGAAACAATTAAGTACTTAATTTTAAAATTTTGTTTCCCTTGTTATTTAGGACGAGGTCGTTTCGGATCGATGTCCTAGTCCGTCCCTCGACAAAATTTTAAAATTTGTCTTTTTGTAGCGATTGTTTTAAAAGCTAAGATTTTTGGGGTTTTTTAATGTTTTTGGCATACTTTAATTCAATGAGATTAAAAATAATGATAATAAAAGTTCTCGTCCCTCTCTCGGGTAAAGCAATTTCGGTTCAAAGACCTAGTCTTCAACTTACGACGAATTTTAAAAATCATATTTTTAACTTAATGAGATAAAGTAAATTTTTGTTTTTAAATTCACACAACTTAAATATAAAATTCAAAATTTATATTAAAAATTCACACCAAACTTAAAATTCGAAATGCATAAAATTAAAAATTTATATTTTTTAAAAATTAAAAATTCACACCAAACTTAATTTAAAAATTTATATTATAAATTCATACCAAACTTATATTAATTTTTCAAATATTTACAATTTTAAAAATATTTTTTTTTTTATAAAGTTTACAATATTAATTTAAGATTTAAATATTAATTTTAAAAACATGGTAAAAATAAAATTAAAAATCTTTTTGGCTTTTTATCCCACTTTAATCAATCAAATATTATAAAAAATATGCGCCCCTCTTTTCGGTAAAGTAATTTCGGTTCCAAAACCTAATTTAACTCATGACGAATTTTTGAAATATTTTGGGTTGATTGTTTAAAGATATTTATACCTTAAGAATAAACGTTAAATTTCGCAGTGATGTAATAAATTTTTTGAATGATATCAATAATTTCGGTCGCCAAACCTAATTTTATTCAATACCAATTTAATACTTTTTAGCGAACAAATTATTGTTTATTATCAAAAGGTTAAAAATAAAAATAAAAATAAAAACTGTACAGACATACCTGTGGAATAGATTTCTTAGTTATATGATCTATCCCATTCATAAGATAGTCGGTTTAATTGGTTTTCCATGGCTACATAGGCGTAACCTCGAGCATTCAGTGTCTTTTCTTCTAAACATATGAACGGTCCGTCTCTGCATAAAGTAACAAATTCGGTATTTGAATAGGTTTGATTATTTGAACATTTACCTCCATGTGACCATTTTCCGCATTTGTGACATCTTTCTAGGTGTCGTGCTCTTCTTTTCGCTGCGGATTTTGATTTTCCTTTATCAAATTGTAACTTATTATTTTCGCATCTGGATTCTTTTCTAGCTCCGTCCATTCTTTCTCTGATTACTGATACTATTTCACTTGGTAGTATGTCATTATTTCTTTTAGTGATCAAAGCGTGTAGCATTAGACCATGGTTTAGTTCACAGGCAGTCTTCATTTTGTAAAAACCTAAAAAAAATAAAAATTCAGAATGGGGGGAGAAGACTAGTTCTTTAGGGTCTGCTAGGGAAAGACCATTCGGGTTCCATTTTCGAGAACTACACGAAAACAGACAATCTAACTCTATCAGAAATACATATTATCCTTTAAAGACTTGATTCTCCCCACACTTAGTTAGCTGTGGTGTCGAAATTGTGATTAACTTCGTTGTCGACTTCCATCGGACCATGTATGTAATGTTTAACTCTGTGACCATTAACTTTAAATTCAATCCCATTTGAATTTATTAATTCTATCGTTCCGTATGGGAAAACTCTTTTGACTATGAATGGTCCAGACCATCTTGATTTCAATTTTCCTGAAAATAGCTTGAATCGTGAATTGAAAAGAAGAACTCTGTCTCCTTCTTTAAATTCTTTTGAACTTCTGATTCTTTTATCATGCCATTTCTTCGTTCTTTCTTTATAGATTAACGAATTTTCGTATGCTTCATGTCTTAATTCTTCTAATTCGTTTAGTTGACTTAATCGTAGACGTCCAGCTTCATGTAAATCAAGATTACATGTCTTCAAAGCCCAAAATGCTTTGTGTTCAATTTCTACTGGAAGATGACATGCTTTTCCATAAACAAGTCTAAAAGGTGTGGTTCCAATTGGAGTTTTGTAGGCTGTTCTAAAAGCCCAGAGTGCATCCTCCAATTTAATGGACCATTCCTTCGGATTTGATCCTACGGTTTTCTCTAGAATACGTTTTAAAGCTCGGTTGGTATTTTCAACTTGTCCACTTGTTTGTGGATGATATGCGGTGGAGATTTTATGAGTTACTCCATATCTTTTAAGAACTTTCTCAAGTTGATTATTACAGAAATGAGTACCCCGATCACTTATTAAAGCTTTCGGTGTTCCAAACCTTGCAAAAAGACATTTTAAAAAGTTGACTACAACTCGTGCATCGTTAGTTGGGAGAGCTTGTGCTTCTGCCCATTTAGATACATAATCAATGGCTACGAGTATATATAGATTATTATGAGATTTTGGAAATGGACCCATAAAGTCAATACCCCAAATGTCAAATACTTCACATACTTGGATGACATTTTGTGGCATTTCATTACGTTGACTTATTTTTCCGGCCCTTTGACATGCATCACAGGATTTGCAAAGAAGGTGTGCGTCTTTGTAAATTGTTGGCCAATAGAATCCAGCATCATAAACTTTTCTTGCTGTTAGTTGAGGCCCATAATGCCCTCCTATTGGTCCTGTGTGACAATGGTTTAATATTTTACTAGCTTCATCTCCAAATACACATCGGCGTATTATTCCATCGGGACAACTTTTAAACAAATGTGGATCTTCCCAGAAATAGTGTTTTATATCACTGAAGAATTTCTTTCGTCTTTGGTACGATAATCCTTTTTCAAGGAATCCACAAACTAAGTAGTTTGCATAGTCTGCAAACCATGGGATTTCTTTATAATCTATCTTCAATAGATATTCATCAGGAAAGTTGTCTTGTATAGCTGATTCATTCAGAACTTCTAATTCGGGATTTTCAAGACGAGAAAGATGATCAGCGGCGAGATTTTCTGCTCCTCTTTTATCTCGGATTTCAGTATCAAATTCTTGTAAGAGTAAGATCCAACGGATTAATCTTGGTTTAGCATCTTGTTTTGAAAATAAGTATCTAAGAGCAGAATGGTCGGTATAGACCACCGTTTTTGCTAGAACGAGATATGATCGAAATTTGTCAAAAGCAAAGACAATAGCAAGGAGTTCTTTTTCAGTAGTTGTATAGTTCGTTTGTGCTCCTTGTAACGTCTTACTAGCATAATATATAGGTTGAAATCGTTTTTCAATCCTTTGTCCTAAAACGGCTCTCATTGCAAAATCACTTGCATCGCACATTAGTTCAAATGGTAGATTCCAATTTGGTGTTATCATGATCGGCGCATTAGTGAGTTTCTCTTTAAGAATATTAAAAGATTTGATACACTCATCTGAAAAGATGAATGGAGCATCCTTTTCTAGGAGTTTATTCATAGGAGTGGCAATTTTTGAAAAATCTTTTATGAAACGTCGGTAAAAACCGGCATGCCCTAGAAAACTCCTAACTCCTCTTACATTGGTGGGATGTGGAAGTTTAGCAATTACATCTACTTTAGCTCTATCCACTTCAATTCCTTCTTTTGAAATTTTATGTCCAAGAACGATGCCTTCTTTAACCATGAAATGGCATTTCTCCCAATTAAGTACTAGATTTGATTTTTCGCATCTAATTAGCATTCGTTCCAGATTAACTAGACATGATTTAAATGTATCACCGAAGACTGAAAAGTCATCCATGAATACTTCCATGCATTCTTCTATCATGTCGTGAAAAATCGCCATCATACACCTTTGAAAGGTTGCAGGGGCGTTACAAAGTCCAAATGGCATGCGTTTGTAAGCAAAAGTACCATAAGGGCACGTGAATGTGGTTTTCTCTTGATCTTCGGGTGCTATTGGAATTTGAAAATATCCGGAAAATCCATCTAGAAAACAATAGTAACTATTTCCGGCTAATCTTTCCAACATTTGATCTATGAAAGGTAAGGGAAAGTGATCTTTTCTGGTGGCGTCATTTAATTTTCTATAATCAATACATACACGCCATCCTGTTACAGTCCTAGTAGGAATAAGCTCATTTTTCTCATTTGTAATGACAGTCATGCCACCCTTCTTAGGCACGCATTGAACTGGGCTTACCCATGGACTATCAGAGATTGGATAAATTAAACCTGCATCTAGCAGTTTAATAATCTCTTTCTTAACTACATCTTGCATATTAGGATTTAGTCTTCGTTGGCGTTGCACATACGTTTTATGACCTTCTTCCATAAGGATTTTATGTGTGCAATACGAAGGACTTATTCCTTTAATATCATGAATCTTCCATGCAATGGCTGGTTTATGAGCTTTCAACACAGAAATGAGTTGTGATTTCTCATTTTCAGTAAGAGAAGACGATATTATTACAGGTAATTCAGATTCACCATGTAAATAAGCGTATTCCAAATGGTTTGGAAGTGGCTTTAACTCTAATTTCGGAGGTTCTTCTATCGATGATTTGTATCGATATCTGTCTTCTTCTTTTAGCATTTGAATTTCTTCTGTTGTTGGTTCATATCCATTAGCTATAAGTGTAGCTAACATTTCAGCTTCATCAATTGGTTCATTACCTTCTCCTAAAGAACATTCTCCTGTTCCTTGTAATTCTGGAAATTCTTCTAATAATTCTGCATGTGCATCTATAGTTTGAATATAATAACATGTATCATCTGCAGATTGTGGTTGTTGCATTGCTCTATCAACTGAAAAGGTAACACTCTCATCCTCTATAATTAGGGTCAATTTCTTACCGAACACGTCTATCATTGCTTTAGCCGTGTTTAAGAATGGTCTTCCTAATATGAGAGGAACTTGAGAATCTTCTTCCATGTCCAAAACAACAAAATCTACTGGAAATACTAAAGTACCAACTTTAACTAGCATGTTCTCCATTATCCCTCTAGGATATTTTATTGATCTATCGGCTAGTTGTATGCTTATTCTGGTTGGTTTCAATTCTCCAAGGTCTAGTTTAGTGTATAGTGAATACGGCATTAGATTTATACTACCACCTAAGTCTGCCAATGCTTCTATTGAACTACCCAGAAAACATGGAATTGTGAAACTTCCTGGATCAGATAATTTTTCTGGTATCTTATTCAACAGCACTGCTGAACAATTAGCATTCATAGTAACAGCCGAGAGTTCTTCCATTTTCTTTCTATTTGAAATTAGATCTTTCAAGAATTTAGCATATCTAGGCATTCCTGAAATCACATCAATGAAAGGAAGATTTACATTTATCTGTTTAAACATATCCAAGAATTTGGATTGCTCGGCTTCAAGTTTCTCTTTCTTCATTTTACTCGGGTAAGGAAGTGGTGGTTGGTATGGTTTAACATAAGGTTTATCCTTAACTGTGTTATCTTCATTAACCTTTTCAACTACCGGTTCTTTTTCCTTATCTTGATCAGGTTGTGGTTCTTGTGGAGTAGGAATGGCTTCATCAGAAGTTACAGGTATTTCAGGTGGTTTAAGTGTTGTGCCACTTCTTGTGGTAATGGCTTTAGCTGTTTCACTCCGGGGGTTAGCATTTGTATCACTAGGTAGACTTCCCGGTTTTCTTTCACCTATTAACCTTGCTAGGTTACTCACTTCTTGTTCCAGATTTTGAATAGAAGCTTGTTGATTTCTAAATGTTTGAGCATTTTGTTCATTGGTTTGTTTCTGAGATGTGAAAAACTGCGTTTGAGTTTCAACTAGCTTCGTCATCATATCTTCTAAATTCGGCTTTTTATCATCGGTTTGTTGTGGTGGTTTGTTTTGAAAATTAGGTCTTTGCTGATTATAAGTATTATTGGATACTTGTTGATTGCTAGGACCTTGTTGGTTGTTGTATGGAATATTTCTGTTATAATTCTGGTTTTGATTGTAAATCGGTCTTGGCGGTTGATAATTATTCTGATAATTATTTCCAGGCCTTTGGTTTATGTATGAAATATTCTCTCTTTGTTCCATTGTTAATTCAATACTGAGACAATCTTTTGTCAAATGTGGTCCTCCACACTGCTCACAACTAATTCGTATTGAGTGAATATCTTTAGTCATCTTTTCCATTCGTCTCTCCACAGCATCTATCTTTGCGGAAATGGAATCTAAGTCATGGCTAGAATCGGCTCTAGCTGCTTTAGATGATCTAACGATGTCTTTTTCTTGGTGCCACTCATGTGAGTGGGAAGTAGTATTATCAATAATTTTGTAAGCATCAGTTTCGGTTTTCTTCATAATAGAACCACCAGCTGCTATATCTATGTCTTTTCTTGTAGTGATGTCGCATCCTTGGTAGAATATTTGTACTATTTGACAGGTGTCTAAACCATGTTGCGGACATCCTCTTAACAACTTTCCATATCTAGTCCACGCCTCATATAGAGTTTCATTTGGTTTCTGTGTGAACGTAACAATTTCTGCTTGAAGTCTTACGGCTTTAGATGCAGGAAAGAATTGTTTAAGAAATTTGTCAACTAAAACGTCCCATGTATCGATCGCCCCTTCAGGTAACGATTCCAACCAATCTTTGGCTTCTCCCTTTAAAGCCCAGGAAAATAACATGAGATATATCTGTTCATCCTCCACTTCTCGGATTTTAAATAGTGTGCAGATCCTATTAAAGGTACGTAGATGTTCATTTGGATCTTCCTTCGGCGCACCACTAAATTGGCATTGATTAGTCACCATGTGTAGAATTTGTCCTTTGATTTCATAATCTGGCGCATTAATGTCTGGATGAGTAATTGCGTGACCTTGGCCAGTGCGTTTAGCTCTCATTCGGTCTTCCATACTTAAAGGTTCCAGATTCTCCATAATTGAATTTGTTGAATCGGTATCACTAGATGATTCTGATTTAATGGTTCGTTCCTCAACAATCTCTGTTTGAATGATTGGTGGCTCTGGAGGAAAGTTTAATGGTTCAGGATCTACGAACCGTTCCTGAATATTTTCCGGATTCTCAATTGTGAGGTCGGGTTCAAAAAATGGATTATCGAAAATTTGAACTGAAGTACTTGGTCTACTGGATGACGATTCTAAAGAAAAATCAACGGCGGTTATATTTGCTAAATGTCTTGATCTAGTTACAGGTGGTGAACGTACAAAAGGTGGTGAACGTCTTGCTCGGTGCATTCACTGAATATCCTATTAGTTTTAAAAAGGAAAGAAAAATTATAATAAGTTATCCAATCAATAGACTTTTCTGATTTTGCCCACGTTTCAAATAGCCAAAAGATGCAGCAGAGGGGCAGGATTCGTTTGGTCTCAATATAATTGAGGACTGTTTGGCTCCAATAACCCGGTCCACGTACAAATCCAACTATTACTACGAACCAGAAAATTTTGATGTCTATCAATTTAACCACTCAAAATAAATTTTCGTAATTTTAAGAAATTTAGATAAGAAGTAGAATAAAAATCTATGTCCTAAAACTAGAATAGCGAGAAATAAGAAAGAAAAAGAGTTCGTTGAAAAAGGTCGAAAAAGAAAAATGGTTGAAAAATAAAAGGTGACGAAAAAATAAAAGAAACTTATAAAACTTAAAAATACTTGACTAACCTAACCTTATTACTACAACTAACTTAAAATTATAATCGCAAATTGAAATTACTAATTGGAATGATAATTGATACATAGGTAAAAGTCGTCTAAAAATATTAAAGCTTACAGGAAAAACTAAATCCCAAATGGAAATAACTTAAAAAGAAACTAAAACTTAAAAAGGCGTCGCAAAATTCTAAAGCACCTAAATCTTAGTCTAAAGAAAAAGCACTTAAGGAATTTTACGGCAAAGCCTAAAAATCTAGGAGTAAAAATAACTATAGCAAAAACTAAGTTTAAAACTAAATATGAGCTAAAAATACAAATATTATGCTACAACGATTAAAAAGGGACAAAATATAAAAATATACAAAAAGTTGTAAAAAGTACAATTTTTATAAAAATATTATTTTTATATTATTTATTTAATAAAACTATTAATTTAATATTTTAATTAAACTAATTAAACAAAATAATAATAAAAACTAAAATTAATAATTAATTAAAACCTAATTAGGGTTTTATATTAATAATTATAATATAATCCGTAATTAATGTGAAATTAGGGTTCTGTCAGCGTGTCAGAGCAGCTCCGCGACTTGCGGTATTCAAAGCTTCAAACCCCGCGAGTCGCGGGGTTCCAAAATTCAGCTGACAGGTTATTTAAATTCGACGCGTTTTTCTTTATTTATTTTTTTTCTGTTTTTAATTTTTTCTGTTAAAAAAAAATATGTGTATAAAAACTTATATTTTAAAAACTTAAATAAAATAGAACTACTTTATAATTTTAATAAATAAAATGCTTAAAACTAGATTTATATATATATTTTTTTATGTTTTTAAATAAAAACAAAATACTTAAATAAAACTTATGTTTTTATAAAATAAAAATAAAGAAACTTTATAAAACTTAAATATTTAACAAAATCTTAAAAATACTTATATTTTTGTTTTTCTTTTTATATTTTCGAATATTTAAAACGTATTTTTACAAAAGCGACTTTTAATAGAAGTAAACTAAAAATCTCTTTTTTTATATATATTAGCGTTGCGCTTCCGGCGTTTAGAAAGTCCCCGGCAGCGGCGCCAAAAATACTTGATGCGGTAGCGGAGTGGTATAAAATACTATTAAATTTTTGCAGGAAATACTATTAAATACGATACAATTTTACACAAGATATTTATTTATTTATAGAATGGATATACTTAAACCTTGCTACAACACTTATAGGCAGTGTACCTAATCGTACAGTAGTGTAGTTTTTAGTAAGTCCGGTTCGTTCCACAGGGAAAATCTTTAAACAAAGCTTAACGCTATATTAGTTTACTTTTATAAAAATACAAATATATATATATATATATATATATATATATATAAGTAATATTATTATTATAAAGGGGGGTTTTTACCGTTTAATGACCGGTTTGTCGATTTTAAAACTTTAGTCGCAGTTAAAACCAAATGTAAAATATTAAAAATGAATACAAGACTTAAATTAAAGCATAAAGTAAATAACGAAAATGAAATTGCGAATAATAAAAGTGCGATAAAATAAACTTGCGATAATTAAAAAGTACGATAATTAAAAGTGCAATTAAATACAATAATAATAAAAATGCGATATTTAGAAGTGCAATTAAATATAAAATAAAGGAAATTAAATATGAAATAAAAGAATTATGCTTATTTAAACTTTCGTAATCATGATGTTTGACGTGTTGATTTTTGTTTTATGCCCATGGGTTAATTGTCCTTTGTCCTGGATTATTTAATATGTCCGTCTGGTTTTTGTCCATAACAGTCCATCAGTCATAAATATAAAATGCGAGTGTCCTCGTCAAATTATCCTTATATCCAAAGTTAAATATTCCAACTAATTGGGGACTTAAACTGTAACAAGATTTTAATGCTTTGTTTAATAATTACACCAGGATGTCGACTGAGTGTAACCCAAGGTTTTAATATTTTGTTATCAATTATACCAAGTGTCCTTGTACATAATTTCACCCCTGTTTTAATTATTATAGTGGCTATTAATCCATTCCCGTGTCCGGTTAAATGAACGATTATTCGTTGGTATAAATACCCCGCCCATTGTGTTCGATCGAGTGTATATGGTAATTTATAGGGACGCCCAATTGTAAATCTTTATATTAACATTAACAAACTATCATTTAGTTAAACAAATATAAAGCCCATTAATAGCCCATAGTCTAATTTCCACAAGTGTCGTTCTTTTGTCCAAACCCCAATTATGGTACAAAGCCCAATTACCCAATTTTAGTAATTAGCCCAACATCATGATTACTTCGTTTTAAATAAGCATAATAATAACTTAGCTACGAGACATTAATGTAAAAAGGTTGAACATAACTTACAATGATTAAAAATAGCGTAGCGTTACACGGACAGAATTTCGACTTACACCCTTACAATATTCGCTAACATACCCTTATTATTAGAATTATAATTAAAATTAAAATTAAAATATAAATTATAAATATAAATATATCGTATGAATGAGGAGAAAAAAAAGATGATGATTTGCGATCAGATTTCGGTTGCTTTTATAGGAAAATTCGACTTTTGGGGCTCCGCGACTCGCGGTGAAATACTCTTCAAACTCCGCGAGTCGCGGAGAATGAAATTACAGCTCAGTCCCTTTGGAGTCTTTCTTGCCGACGGTTTTTATTATTTATTATAATATATAAATAATTATAAGAATTATTTAAATATTATATTATATTTATGTGCATAGTTGACTTGTAATTTTTAGTCCGTTGCGTCGAGCGTTGAGAGTTGACTCTAGTCCCGGTTCCGGATTTTCGAACGTCCTTGCGTACAATTTAATATCTTGTACTTTGCGTTTTGAATCTTGTACTCTTGTAATTTCGAGACGTTTCTTATCAATAATTGGAACCTCTTTGATTGTCTTTTGTACTTTTGAGCTTTTTGGTCGTTTGCGTCTTCAATTCGTCGAATCTGTCTTTTGTCTTCACCTTTTATTATTTAAACGAATATCACTTGTAAATAGAACAATTGTAACTAAAATCTTGTCTTTCTTGAGGAATAATGCTATGAAATATATGTTCGTTTTTAGCATTATCAACTTTAAAGGGAGAAGCCAAAAATTGGTTAGAATCGTTACGTGAAGGGGCGATTGATACATGGGATGTCTTAGTTGAAAAATTTATTAAACAATTCTTTCCGGCATCTAAAGCCGTGAGACTTCAAGGAGAAATAGTTACGTTCACGCAAAAGCCAAATGAAACTCTATATGAGGTGTGGACAAGATTTGGAAAGTTGTTAAGAGGATGTCCGCAACATGGTTTAGTCACTTATCAAATAGTACAAACTAGTTGTGGAGCCCTCGCTTCGCGTCGGGGGCTCCGTTTTGAATGCGAGTTAAAAAAAAGTCTTGATCTATTTTGTAAAAAAGAATTTTTTTCGACATATAACATTGAAGGGTTATTCCTTTTGTGAAAGTTGCTTCTTTTAGTGTTCGAGTTTTATTTAAAAAAAAAAGTTAGTAAAGTGGGGGTTCGATTTGTATTTTAATAAAAGTTAGGGGGTTAAGTTTGTGAAATTTGAAAAAAATATACGTATAAAGTGGGAGTTTGATTTGTATTTTAATAAAAGTTAGGGGGTTAAGTTTGTGAAAATTGAATGTTAGTAAAAAAAAAAGTTAGTATAGTGGGGGTTCGATTTGTATTTTAATAAAAGTTAGGGGGTTAAGTTTTGTATTGTAATAAGAGTATAAAGTGGGGGTCGATTTGTATTTTAATAGAAGGTAGGGGGTTAAGTTTGCGAAAAGTGGAAAAAGAAATAGGACTATTCATTTCATTTTGTCTTATTCATTTCATTTTGTCTTTTAGATATAGGTATGTAATATTCTACCAAGGATGCGACATCACTACAAGAAAAGACATCGGCATAGCAGTTGGTGGTTTCATTATGAAGAAAACCGCAACTGAAGCTTACAAAATTATTGAACACTGCTTCCCACTCACATGAGTGGCATCAAGAAAAAGATATCGTTAGATCATCTAAAGTGGCTAGAGCTGATTCTAGCCATGACTTTGATTCCATGTCCGCGAAGATAGATGCTTTGGAGAGACGAATGGAAAAAATGACTAAAGATATTCACGCAATACGAATTAGTTATGAGCAGTGTGGAGGACCAAATTTGACAAAAGATTGTCTCAGTATTGAACAAACAATGGAACAAAGAGAGAATGTTTCATACATGAACCAAAGGCCTGGAAATAATTATCAGAATAATTATCAACCGCCAAGACCAATCTACAATCAAAATTAGAATTATAACCGAAATGTTCCATACAACAACCAACAAGGTCCTAACAATCAACAAGTATCTAACAATACTTACAATCAGCAAAGACCTATTTTTCAAAATAAACCACAACAAACCGATGATAAAAAGCCAAATTTAGAAGATATGATATCGAAGCTAGTTGAATCTCAAACGCAATTTTTCACATCTCAGAAACAAACCAATGAACAAAATGCTCAAGCATTTAGAAATCAACAAGCTTCTATTCAAAATTTGGAACAAGAAGTGAGTAACCTAGCAAGGTTAATAGGTGAAAGAAAATCGGGAAGTTTACCTAGCGATACAAATGCTAACCCCCGGAATGAAACAGCTAAAGCGATTACCACGAGAAGTGGTATTACACTTAAACCACCAAAAATACCTGAAATTTCTGATGACTCTATTCCTACTACACAGGCACCACAGCCTGAGCAAGATAAGGAAACAGAACCGGTAGTTGAAAAGGTTAATGAAGATAATATAGTTAAGGCAAAGCCTTATGTTAAACCATACCAACCACCGCTTCCTTACCCAAGTAAAATGAGAAAAGAAAGACTTGAAGCTGAGCAATCCAAATTCTTGGATATGTTTAAACAAATAAATGTAAATCTTCCTTTCATTGATGTGATATCAGGAATGCCAAGATATGCTAAATTTCTGAAAGATCTAATCACAAATAGAAAGAAAATGGAAGAACTTTTGGCTGTTACTATGAATGCTAAATGTTCTGCAGTGCTGTTGAATAAGCTACTAGAAAAACTTCCAGATCTAGGAAGTTTCACAATTCCATGTTTTCTGGGTAGTCTTAGTTCAATAGAAGCATTGGCAGACTTAGGTGCTAGTATAAATTTAATGCCGTATTCATTATACGCTAAACTAGACCTCGGAGAATTAAAACCAACACGAATAAGTATACAACTAGCCGAATGATCAGTAAAATATCCTAGAGGGATAATGGAGAACATGCTAGTTAAAGTTGGTACTTTAGTATTTCCAGTAGATTTTGTTATTCTGGACATAGAAGAAGATTCTCGAGTTCCTCTCATATTAGGAAGACCATTCTTAAACACGGCTAAAGCAATAATAGACGTGTTCGGTAAGAAACTGACCCTAAGTATAGAGGACGAGAGTGTTACCTTTTCTGTTGATAGAGCCATGCAACAACCGCAATCTGCAGATGATACATGTTATTATATTCAAACTATAGATTCACATGCATAATTGTTAGAAGAATTTCCAGAATTACAAGGAACATGAGAATGTTCTTTAGGAGAAGGAACTGAACCAATTGATGAAGCTGGAATGTTAGCTGCACTTATGGCTAATGAATACGAACCAACAACAGAAGAAATTCAAATGCTAAAAGAGGAAGACAGATATCGATACAAATCATCGATAGAAGAACCACCGACATTAGAGTTAAAGCCACTTCCAAACCATTTGGAATACGCTTATTTACATGGTGAATCTGAATTACCTGTAATAATATCATCTTCTCTTACGAAAAATGAAAAATCTTAACTCATTTCTATGCTAAAAGCTCATAAACCAGCTATTGCATGGAAGATTCATGACATTAAAGGCATAAGTCCTTCGTATTGCACACATAAAATCCTTATGGAAGAAGGTCATAAAACCTATGTGCAACGCCAACGAAGACTAAATCCTAATATGCAAGATGTTGTTAAGAAAGAAATTATTAAACTACTAGATGCAGGTTTAATTTATCCAATCTCGGATAGTCCATGGGTAAGCCCAGTTCAATGCGTACCTAAGAAAGGTAGCATGACTGTCATCACAAATGAAAAAAATGAGCTTATTCCTACTAGGACTGTAACAGGATGGCGTGTTTGTATTGATTATAGAAAATTAAATGACGCCACCAGAAAAGATCACTTTCCTTTACCTTTCATTGATCAAATGTTGGAAAGGTTAGCTGGAAACAGTTACTATTGTTTTCTTGACGGTTTCTCCGGATATTTTCAAATTTCAATAGCACCCGAGGACCAAGAGAAAACCACGTTCACGTGCCCTTATAGTACTTTTGCTTACAAACGCATGCCATTTGGACTTTGCAACGCCCCTGCAACCTTTCAAAGGTGCATGATGGCGATTTTTTACGACATGATAGAAGAATGCATGGAAGTTTTCATGGATGACTTTTCAGTCTTCGGTGATACTTTTGAAACATGTCTAGTTAATCTTGAACGAATGCTTATTAGATGCGAGCAATCAAATCTAGTACTTAATTGGGAGAAATGCCATTTCATGGTTAAAGAAGGCATCGTTCTTGGTCATAAAATTTCAAAGGAAGGAATTGAAGTGGATAGAGCTAAAGTAGATGTAATTGCTAAACTTCCACATCCCACCAATGTTAGAGGAGTTAGGAGTTTTCTAGGGCATGCTGGTTTTTACCGACATTTCATAAAAGACTTTTCTAAAATTGCCACTCCTATGAATAAACTCCTAGAAAAAGATGCTCCATTCATCTTTTCAGATGAATGCATCAAATCTTTTAATATTCTCAAAGAAAAACTCACTAATGCGCCGATCATGATAACTCCAAATTGGAATCTACCATTTGAACTCATGTGCGATGCAAGTGATTTTGCAATGGGAGCCGTTTTAGGACAAAGGATTGAAAAACGATTTCAACCTATCTATTATGCTAGTAAGACATTAAAAGGAGCACAAACGAATTACACAACTACTAAAAAAGAACTCCTTGCTATTGTCTTTGTTTTTGACAAATTTCGTTCATATCTCGTTCTAGCAAAAACGGTGGTCTATACCGACCATTCTGCTCTTAGATACCTATTTTCGAAACAAGATGCCAAACCACAATTAATCCGTTGGATCTTACTCTTACAAGAGTTCGATATTGAAATCTGAGACAAAAAGGGAGCGGAAAATCTCGCCGCTGATCATCTTTCTCGTCTTGAAAATCCCGAATTAGAAGTTCTAAATGAATCGGCTATACAAGATAACTTTCCTGATGAATATCTTTTGAAGATAGATTATAATGAAATTCCATGGTTTGTAGACTATGCAAACTATTTAATATGTGGATTCCTTGAAAAAGGATTATCATACCAAAAACGAAAGAAATTCTTTAGTGATATAAAACACTATTTCTGGGAAGATCCACATTTGTTTAAAAGTTATCCCGATAGAATAATATGCCGATGTGTATTCGGAGACGAAGCTAGTCAAATCTTAAACCATTGTCACACAGGACCAACAGGAGGGCATTATGGGCCTTAACTCACAGCAAGAAAAGTTTACGACGCTGGATTCTATTGGCCTACAATTTTCAAAGACGCACATCTTCTTTGTAAATCCTGTGATGCTTGTCAAAGGGCCGGAAAAATAAGTCAACGTGATGAAATGCCACAAAATGTCATTCAAGTATGTGAAGTATTTGACGTTTGGGGTATTGACTTTATGGGTCCATTTCCAAAATCTCATAATAATCTCTATATTCTCGTTGCCATTGATTATGTATCTAAATGGGCGGAAGCACAAGCTCTCCCAACTAATGATGCACGAGTTGTAGTCAACTTCTTAAAACATCTTTTTGCAAGGTTCGGAACACCGAAAGCTTTAATAAGTGATCGGGGTACTCATTTTTGTAATAATCAACTTGAGAAAGTTCTGAAAAGATATGGAGTAACTCATAAAATCTCCACTGCTTATCATCCACAAACAAGTGGATAAGTTGAAAATACCAATCGAGAATTAAAACGTATTCTAGAGAAAACCTTAGGATCAAATCCGAAGGAATGGTCCATAAAATTGGATGATGCAATCTGGGCTTTTAGAACAGCCTACAAAACTCCAATTGGCACCACACCTTTTAGACTCGTTTACGGAAAAGCATGTCACCTTCCAATAGAAATTGAGCACAAAGCATTTTGGGCTTTGAAGACATGTAATCTTGATTTGCATGAAGCTGGACGTCTACGGTTAAGTCAATTAAACGAATTAGAAGAATTAAGACATGAAGTATATGAAAATTCGTTAATCTATAAAGAAAGAACGAAGAAATGGCATGATAAAAGAATCAGAAGTTCAAAAGAATTTAAGGAAGGAGACAGAGTTCTTCTTTTCAATTCACGATTCAAGCTATTTCCTGGAAAATTGAAATCAAGATGGTTTGGACCATTCATAGTTAAAAGAGTTTTCCCGTACGGAACAGTAAAATTAATAAATTCAAATGGGATTGAATTTAAAGTCAATGGTCACAGAGTTAAACATTACATACATGATCCGATGGAAGTTGACAATGAAGTTAATCACAATTTCGACACCACGGCTAACTAAGTGTGGGAAGATTTGAATCTTTTAAGGGTAATATGAATTTCTGTTAGAGTTAGATATTCTGTTTTTGTGTAGTTCTCGAGAATGGAATCCGAATGGTCTTTCTCTAGCAGACCCTAAAGAACTAGTCTTCTCCCTCCATTCTGAATTTTTATTTCTTTTAGGTTTTACGAGATGAAGAATTCCTTTGATCTGAACCATGGTCTACTACTACACGCTATGATTACTAAATGTCATAATACATCTTCCCGAGTGAACTGGTATCATTCATAAGAGGCAAAATGGACGAAGTGAGGAAAGAACTCAGGAAAGACCATCATAAGACACATTTTGGTAAAGGAAAATCAAAATCCGCAACAAAAAGAAGAGCACGACATCTTGAAAGATGTCATAAATGCGGAAAATGGTCACGCGAAGGTAAATGTTCGAACAATCAAACATATTCAAATACCGAATTTGTTACTCTATGCAGAGAAGGACCGTTCATATGTTTAGAAGAAAAGTTATTGAAGAATCGAGGATACGCTTATGTAGCTATGGAAAACCAAATCACACGACTCTCCTATGAGTCGGCTAAAGCAGGTCTCTGAGAATTCTATCTCATAGGTAAGTATGTACAGTTTTTATTTGTTTTTATTTATTGCTTTTAACCTTTTGATAATAAACGTTGAATCGTTCGCTATAAAGTATTAAATTGATATTCAATAAAATTAGGTACGCGAAACCGAAATTATTAATATCATACAAAAATTTATTACATCACTGCGAAATTTACCGTTTATTCTTAAGGTATAAATATCTTTAATCAATCAATTCAAAATATTTCAGAAATTCGTCAGGAGTAAAACTAGGTAAAATAGCCGAAATTACTTTACCCAAAAGAGGGACGTATATTTTTGTTAATATTTGATTGATTAAAGTGGGATAAAAGACCAAAAAGATTTTTAATTTTATTTTTACCTTGTTTTTAAATTAATATTAAATTATTATTGTAAAATTTTAAAACCAATATATTTAAGTTTTTAAATATTTTTTTAAAAAAAACTACTATCTTTAATATAAGTTTGTAAAATTAAAAATATTAATTATATTTATATGAATTTTTAATTTTATGCATTTTAAATTTAAGTTTGGTGTGAATTTAAAAATAAAAATGTACTTTATTTCATTAAGTTAAAAATGTGATTTCTAAAAATTCATCGTGAGTTGAAGACTAGGTCGTTGAACCGAAATTGCTTTACCCGAGGGCAGGACGAGAAATTTTATTATCATTATTTTTAATCTCATTGATCTAAAGTATGCAAAAACATTAAAAAATCCAAAAACCTTAGCTTTTAAAATAACGCTTAAAAATGACAAATTTTAAAATTTTGTCGAGAGACGAACTAGGACAACGATCCGAAACGCCCTCATTCTTAAAAGAAACAAATTTTTAAAATTAATCTATTATTTAGTTTAACAAGTAAAAGGTTTTTATAAAAAAAAAATAAAAAAAATAATACCTGGACCCCATCGCATGGGGTTTGAACTGTCAAGCCATGCGATCGCATGGCATCAAAAAGCTGGGCAGAAATAAAATTCCAACGAGCTCTCTATCTTTCCCACAAAACACACACATATACAAACGAAAACACACACAAACACTCTCAAAAATTCGCATTTTTCAACCAAAATCCATCAAATTTCTTGCTCTAATCATGTTTTTTCTCAGATGGGGAAGCAGGAAGATAAAAATTTCACCCCTAAACTCATAAATTTCCTAATTTTTGTGATAATTTTAATTAATTGTAATAATTTGATTTTGTTAATTTCTAGTGTAATTAGAGTTAAATTGTTAGTATATTATGCATGTGTAAGCTAGATTGATGCTATTTAACATGATTGAAGCCAAAAACTTCAAAAATTTTAGAAATCTAGGGTTTGTGTTCTTGAGCAATTTGGAGCTTTTTGATATAAACAGGTTATGGACGATTTTTATCATGAATTATTGCTAAATTAAGTAATGTAATATGTTTAGGTTGCTAAATGATCCAAACTTTGATCCTAAACATGATTTTTGAGAATTAAATTGGACTTTTTATGTCCAAAATTCATGAACTTGATTAATTTGATATAAATGCCATTTAAAACTTGTTTAATTACTAGTAATGATTATTTTGACATGTTATTTGAGTTGAATGCTTATAAACTTTGTAAACATTTTCATATATGATTATTTGAAAATGTGTAGAATTGATAAAAATATGAAAATGCGTATAAGTTTAATATGGATTAAACATGTTATTGTAATTATTTTAATTTGTTATTTTGCTAACACTAATGCATATTTGGATGCACAAATTTTGTGTTTAATGTGTTTTGCAGAGAAATACTGATACTGATGGTGCATTATCATCATCATCTAGGCAACCTGCTCCGGAACCACAGCCAGAGATGCAATATCACGAACCGGAACAACAGCCTGAACAACAACAACATTATGATCAACACGTACCATACTATGAGCCGGAGCCACAATTTTTTATTGCCTACGTAGTATTTCCCGTTCATCATATAATAGAACACCCAACAATTCATGAAGAACAATTACATCCCAATTTAAGGATTGATAGAAGTTGGAGAGATTACCCGACGTACCAAAGTAACAAATTTAAGCTTTGGACCAAAAATGTAGAAGTACCAAGGGTAATAGATTGGGAGCCTTTGTAAAGGGTCCACCTAGCTAACCCAGTTAGGCAGCATCTAATCCAAAGGTATGGCAGCCCTTCTTTTACTGATTGGGAACGTTTATTTACCACTCGTAGGCTTGTATATAAAGAGTGGTGTGTTGAGCTAATGAGTAATATAGCTTTTAATAAAGATGTAGATAGGTTAGACGATAAGAGTTTTCTTAGATTTTTACTTGGCCGTAGGATGTACAGGATGTCCATGCTGGACATGGCCAGGGCTTTACAGATTTACACTCCCGCTGAATTACTATTACCTGATTGTACAAATTTGATTTATCATGGTGAGCGGGTAGATAGAAATTTTGACGCTAACGCCATCTGGAGGCGTATGTCAAATTTTAATGTGTTTACGGGGAGAAAGACACTCCTATTTAGATATTAATAAAGCTGAGCTTCGTATAATACATAGATTCTTAGCAAACTCGATTACACAAAGAGGTAACAACAAGGAGAAAATGACCTTACACGATTTATTTTACCTTAAGTGCATTCGAAACACTAGAAGCTTTGTTAATATCCCCTACTGTGTTGGTTTTTATCTGTCCAAAATGGTGGAAGGAATACAGGAAGGGGGAATAATAGGAGGCGGTATTTTTGTTACTCTCATTGGAGAGTATTTAGGTGTAGATAGGGAACAAAGGGGTCCAATGATGGTGGTTAGGGAACAAGACGAGACTTTAGGTTTGTAAGTCTATCAAGGTGCAAAGGTATTGACTAGGAGACGCAATCAGGCAATACCATATCAGGGCCGCCATCCACAGGTAGATAGGGGTTCGGATGATGAGATGGAGGAAGCGGATGACATTAGGGATGTCATTAGGGATAGTGCTACTGACGTTTTCTAGCGTATAGATGAGGTAGAAATGACTAATGCGGATAGGCATCGTCGGTATGAGCAGTGGCAAGCCGCGAATGAGTAGGAGACTTCCAGGCGACGCCAACACGATAGCTGGCAAGTTCATCAGCACCACATCATGAGCCAGCTATCATATCAGGTAACAAATAACTACATCCCGACTCGGCCTGCTTATTATCCACCGCATCAGCCCGACATGCGACCACCTTATGACCTGTACGACCCCAATCAAGCCTACCAAAACACCTATCACCAACCATGGAACCCGAACGATGATATGAACTGGACCCCCTATCCAAATCAATAGTGTTCCATTGGTGATGTCTTCTCTTTTATTATTTTTATCTATTTATGCTAAACATTTAATATTTTGATACTTTAATGTAATGTTTAATATTTTTATTATTTTGTACTAATATTTCATTTTTATAATTTGAAAGTGGGATATTAAGTCCCATTTCAAATTACCATGCATGTTTATATTTGTATTGTATGTATTTTATCTCATGTACACAACAGGGTAAAATAGCGCATTTTCAAAGACTGGCATTAAGTTCAGCAAAAGCTAATAATTTTGACGACAAAACGAAAAACAAGTGTGATGTAACAACAGACAGAATGAACAAATGATGTGCACCATTTATCATTCAACACAAACAACAATATGTTTGGAAACTTTGGTAAAATTTAATCATTTTTCTACGCTAATCACCCTCAATAATTTAAATTGTTATTGATTTCTTGCAAATGAGGGCATTGTAAGATCTTAAGTGTGGGAAGGGGTTAAATTCTTTCGGATTTTTAAAATTTTAATTTAAACACTTGGTTACCATTAAAAATACTAGTAACGCGGTAGTGGTATTAGAATCTAGTGCTCTCTGATAATAAAGAACAGCCCTAGTCTTATATACTGACTATCCAATTCTAGTAAAAAAAAATTTTAAAAAAAAATTCAAATAAATGAATTCAAAATCATGTTTATACATATTTATGAACGATAAAACTAGGTGTTAACACAGAAATTATTGTTACCTCGGAAAGGACATAAATTGAGAAATAACCCAAAATGTTTGAATTCATTTAAAATGGAATAGATGAGAATAAAAAGGCAAAGAAAGGAAAATAAAAGCCAAGTGTGAAAAAAATTTACCAAGTTATTTAGAACATATATCACATATTTTTGTACAAATAATTGAAGATACTTTTGTTTGGACAATATTAATCAGTTTTACCCAGTTTATTGTAATATAATTGGAATTTAAAAGGAAGTAAAGTCTTTCGAGAAAAAGACATGCGTTTCTTGATTTAGGTCAGGAAGTTGTTGTCCAGACCAATTGTAGAGTCAACGAAAAACCTTGAAAAGTTTTCTCGAAAATCAGCTGGAAATCCACGGACCTCAGCATCAAACAGGGTCGTCAAGTGGTCAGACTTATCTTAACCATGAGAGGATCTGTCTCGTACAATGGGGGGGCACCGTGCAAATTAGCTTATAAGACTAATGAATCAGATCCCCAGAAAGGATAATCTCCTTAAAGATCAAAAATCAGCTTCTAAGACTGATATCACTCAATCCTTGAGATTGACCTTAAAGATTGAGAATTACAAACTCATGGAATTCAATGATATCTAAACTCGAGCTTGAACGAGAAAATATTTTGATCAAATTGCAAACCGATTTGTTTTCTGAAAACCCTATTTTCAATGCGTTCATTACCATTGAACGTAAAATCCTAAGAATTCATCTGAATTCATTAGGTCACCTGAACCAAATCGGGTGTCAACCGTAAGAACGGTGGTTGCATAGCATGGTCGGAGACAGGACCTTGTGCCAAACCGAAAAACTATAGGGTGATCTTTACTATTGCTCCTACAAAGGATAGTAATTGCATCTGACACGATATAGACCATAATTAAAAGCATGTCACGGGACATTGCCTTAACAGTTGCTTGTTCAACGCTTTCCTTTACAACCGGACGGTAGTTTACCGAAAGGTAATATACGGAGCAAGTAAACTGGACGTGTTGCTTTCCCAATACAAGGTTAGCAAGTGGGTGACACAAAACCATAAGTTTCGAGCTAAAATTTTCAAATCTGAAACCCACAAAACCCACAAAAATATTTTGCAAACACCGGTGAAGGGTTATTCTGAAAAACTTATCTAGGGTAAAAGCTAGATTGAATTTTCAAAAGATCAAATGTTTTCATAAAGATCTAATTTTCTAAAGGATCTTAATTTTTATAGTCATGTGGGACTGTAAACCACATCGTTACTACCATTGTTCATACCGTCGTATTAAAATCACTGATGTACAAAGTGTGAAGAATAAAGAAGTAATTCTAGTAAAGTTATATTCAAGTTCTATATTGCTTGAGGACAAGCAACGCTCAAGTGTGGGAATATTTGATAATGCTAAAAACGAACACAAATTTCATAGCATTATCCTTCAAGAAAGACAAGCTTTTAGTTGCTATTGTTCTATTTACAAGTGATATTCGTTTAAATAATAAAAGGTAAAGACAAAAGACAGATTCGACGAATTGAAGACGCAAATGACCAAAACGCTAAAAAATACAAAGTACAATCCAAGAGGTTCAATTTATTGATGAGAAACGTCTAAAAGTTACAAGAGTACGAGCCGCAAAACGCAAAGTACAAGATATTAAATTGTACGCAAGGACGTTCGAAAATCCGGAACCGGGACATGAACCAACTATCAACGCGCGACGCAACGGAGCTAAAATTACATGTCAACTATGCACAAAAATATAATATAATATATATATAATTATATAAAAATTATATATATTATATTATATATTAAATAAATACGAGCAGCCCACGTTTTAATCACTTTGTGACCAGGAGAAGGTGGCCATGCGATCGCATGGCCTGGAAGAACAAAAACCATGCGGTCGCATGGTTTACTGTAGCAGGCCACATTCTATAAAATGCACGAGTTCTGGCCGAAATAAAAGACACCTTTTTCTATCTATCTATCTACGATATATTTATATTTATATTTTAATTATAATTTTAATTTAAGTTTAATAATAATAAGGTTATAGTGGCGAATGTTTTAAGTTTGTAAGTCGAAACTCTGTCCGTGTAACACTACGCGATTAATACTCATTGTAAGTTATGTTCAACCTTTTTAAATTAATGTCTTGTAGCAAAGTTATTATTATGCTTATTTAAGCCGATGTAATCATGATGTTGGGCTAAATATTAAGATTGGGTAATTGGGATTTTGTACCATAATTGGGGTTTGGACAAAAGAACGACACTTGTGAAAATTAGACTATGGGCTATTAATGGGCTTTATATTAACTAAACGATATCTCGTTAATTTAATATTAAAGGTTACAATTCGATGTATCTATATATAACTACATACGCTTAATCGGGTACGGTGGGCGAGATATTTATAAATACGAATAATTGTTCATTTTACCGGACACGGGAATGGATTAATAGTTAATGGACTCATTAAAACAGGGGTGGATTACATTCAAGGGTAATTGGTATAATTGTTAACAAAGTAGTAAAACCTTGGATTACACGCACTCGATAACCGGGTGTATTCATTAAACAAAGTATTAAGACCTTGTTACAGTTCGAATCCCCAATTAGTTGGAATATTTGACTTCGGGTATAAGGATAATTTGACGAGGACTCTCGCACTTTATAATTATGACCGATGGACTATTATGGACAAAACCGTATGGACATATCGAATAATCCAGGACAAAGGACAATTAACCCATGGTAATAAATTAAAATCAACACGTCGAACATCATGATTACGGAAGTTTAAATAAGCATAATTCCTTTATTTTATATCTCATCGTACTTTAAATTATCGCACTTTTATTTATTGTCATTTTATTTATCGCACTTTTAATTATCACAATTTTATTTATCGTCATTTACTTTAAGCTTTAAATTAAGTCATTTGTATATTTAATATTTTACATTAGGTTTTAATTGTGACTTAAGACATAAAATCGACAAACCGGTCATTAAACGGTAAAAAAAATCCCCTTTTTACAATAATAATAATACTTATATATATATATATATATATATATATATATATATATATATATATATATATATATATATATATATATATATATATATATATATATATATATACAAATATAGTTTAAAATAAATATAGAGTTAAACTTAGTTGTATCCCTGTGGAACGAACCGGACTTACTAAAAGCTACACTACTCTACGGTTAGGTACACTGCCGATAGTGTTGTAGTAAGGTTTAGGTATATTCATTCTATAAATAAATAAATAACTTGTGTAAAATTGTATCGTATTTAATAGTATTTCGTAATAAAAATATAACTATTTCGTATACACCTCGCATAACATCAGGTATTTTCATCATTTTGTCTTTTTTAACTTCCACTTTGCCAACAGGTCATATCTTCTCGCTCGCAACGAGTTAAATTTTTCCAGCATCATCGTTAAACTCGAAATAATTTTACGAACACAATGTCACTAACTATACGCAAAACGGTTTCTTTTTAAAAAATGCTAAATATTTGAGGTACTTTTTTAAGACCCAAATATTTATTGTACATAATGTATTTATGGTGTACGATGCGTGTATGAAGTGTACGTGTTGCTTGCTCGAACGCCGAAGGAAACTGGACGTTGTCTGAAGTGGCAAGGTGTGTACGTATCTTTTCAACCCCAAATAAAGTTTGTGTTGATGTTTTAAAGCCTTACCATTGGAAATGAAATCTTATTACATTTCCAACGATATTTGATTCATCGAAAACGGAGCTACGGTCAAAAAGTTATGGCCAAAACAAGTTTCTGAAAACTGACATGTAGGTTGGAGCGGCGCTCCACCTTTCGGCGCGGCGCGCCGAACCCGTCTGATGCAATTTTCAGCCTTTTTAAAAGGTCTAAATGAGGGGTACTTTGGTCTTTTCATTTAGGGTCGGTTTAGGGTCATCAAAACTGAACTAGAACTCCATTGGAGCTCATTTTCACTCATCAAACACTCTCATCTTCAAACCCTAGAGTGAGAGGAGAGTTTTAGAGAGAGAGAGCTCCAATTGGAGAAGAAGAAGGGTGTTTCGGGTCAAACCTCGGGTATTAAAGTTGTTCTACTCGTCAACGGCATCATTTTGGCGGTATTGGTAAGTTCAAACTTCGAACTTCATCTTTGTAATTTGATATTCAAGTTTAGGGTTTTGAACTAGTTAGTTATAAAACCCATTTAGGAGGTGAAATGGGTAATTGTAACTAGTTATTGTTGATGTTGGTGGGTTTAGGGTTGGTTAATGATTTAACCATGTTTAAGGCTTGTATGTAGTGTGTAATCTCTAGTATTAGTGATTCTAGTAGTGTTGAAACTCTTTTGGGTATGTTTGGTTGACTAACTTTGCCTAGAGTCAAAGATTAGGGTTTGGTGATGATTATAACCCAATTGTCGATTTAATAAGGTTTATAAACTTAAAATGGATTAAGTTGAAGTATAAAACCGAGTTAAATATGTTTTGTTGTTAAAACTTGATAATGGCGCGATATTGACTTCTTATGGGTGAAATTAGTGTTTAAGTGCCATTTTGGGCAAGATAGGTGTTTAACACCTATGATTGGGTCTAATTAGCGTATTAGGACCATTCTCACTTGTGTTAGTGATTATTGGTTAGTTTGGGCACGGTTTGTGCTTGGAAGTGCATTTGGGTCGAAATTGCACTAGTTGTCAATTTGGGTTGATTTGTAAATCCACCCTAATTATGTTGTTGTGTTTGTGATAATGGAATAAGTACATTCCATCGGTGTGTTGCGGATTATTCGGTGGCATTTCTTCAAGGCGACAAGGTGAGTGGAATATTTATACATGTATGTATGTGGTTTATTTACTCGTACGCGATGTGGGCCTTTGGTGCCACATCGTGAGTAGTGGGCGTTATGTCACAAGACGGTGACATATTTTTTGGTATGATGGGATGGGAACTACAAGTCGGTAGTGTCTCGACAGGAGGTTCACAAGTCGGTGACCCATATGTATTGATGGGGGTTCACAAGTCGGTGATACCCTTGGGTGATTCACAAGTCGGTGACACCCTATAGTGTTCACAAGTCGGTGACACTTAGTGGCGCTTCACAAGTCGGTGATGTCACATGGCGTTCACAAGTCGGTGACCCATAGATATTGGTGGGTAGTTCACAAGTCGGTGACACCCTTTGATGAGTCACATGTTGGTGACAACATACGAGTGAGACTCGACGTTATTGGTCGTCTACAAGTCGGTAGTGCCATAGCGAGGAACGGTTTGTTATATTTATGCATTATTGTGATTTAGTATATTATTGTGGCGATTTATATACTAACGTTGTTGCTAGTCGTATGTTTGGTGTTGCTAGCTCGTTTATGCATTTTGTTTGCATGGTATTGTAAGTGGATGCGTGTAGGTAAATTACATATGTATATGTATAAGTATTGCATTCACTAAGCGTTAGCTTACCCTCTCGTTGTTGACTTTTTTATAGATTGCATAGATGCGGAGGCTCGGGTAAGCGGGGACTAGTGGACTTGCATAGTTTCTTTAGAAGGCTTGATTTTAGATTGATTAGGATTGGGTAGCGTATCCCCAATCGCCATGCTCGGCCTTTATTTTGTATTACAAATCATGTAGTTGAAAACTTGTATTTTCGTACGAAAGTCGTAAAATGGCCGATGTGGGCCCGGTCTTCGTAAGACTAATTTTATTAATGGAACGTGTTAGTTCTACATATATTAATGTATGGTTAAAAGCGTTTTGTCTAAATACGTCGGGAAGTGGTCAAACATTTTCGCATTTCATGACTTTTTGGACAGGCCACTTTGGCGCGCCGCGCGGCCATATGGCGCGCCGCGCCATATGCTGTTCTAGCAAAAAAAAAAATTATCCGCGTTATTGGTTGGTTAACGGGTTGGGTTGTTACAAGTGGTATCAGAGCATGGTCTAAGGGATTTAGGTGACTTGAGATATGTGCCTAGACTTAGACTTTTGTGTGTGCTAAATTTGTTGCAGGACTTGTAGGATTACGGGTCGGAATGGGTTTAGTTAGTTCCTTGTTTATAGGTTGACTAACATTTATATTAGTAATGCGGATATTATTAATATGCTATTGTGCTGTGATAATGATTCTTGTGTTATGTTTTGTTTGTGTTTGCGGTTGCATATATCATCAAGAGAGGCGGTCGTTGTACTAACGAGTCGATATGACGTGTATGCGTAATAAGGACTTGCAAACCTTATTACGGGTGCAAATCGTGTCTAGCAAGTGATGTACGATGAGTGTTTAGCAAGATGGGGTGGTATTGTGTGTGTGCTTTATACGTTCGTGATCTAATCGCTTTGCATTCCTTAGAATGGCGACGGGAAATGGGATCGAGACGAACGACGCTGAGTTTAATGCTAGAGTTACACGTATGTTAGGCGATTGTAGTAGTATTCGGATGTTAGAGCGTGTTTGCTTTCGTGTTGAAGTTGATGATCCATGAGGTTCGTCGGGTGGATGAAACCCCTGAGATCAAGTGTTTGATCTAGATGAATGTTGGTAATGGAGTCTACGGGACGCAACGTTAGGTGCCTCTTTCATACCTACTAGCATGGTATTCGACTCCGATGGTGTTACGGTTACATTGAGCATAGGGTACCGGCAAGAAAACCCTTAGGTGTTCGGGTGGCGGTGTGGAAGTTACAAGCGATAGTAACTCGATGATTGCTAGAGTAATACCCGTACGGTTCGGTAAGTGCTTCGGTTGAAGTAGCAAAGGATAATCCGAAATCCTTCGTATGCTCAAGGTTGGAGCAAGGTTTGTTGACGTGCGTATTAAGAGATGCAAGACGGGTGAACCTCGTCTTTCTTTTAGGAGTTATGATAATGCGATTGGCGCATTAGTTGTCGGATTAGTGTCCGTGAGAGTGAGCATATGTTTATCGTCGGGAGCTATTGTTGGAGACGAATTCGTGAGAATTCGAGGACTATGACCAATGAGGATATTGGTTGTGTATGTTGATGAGTGGCCATTCCATGGGATGCTATTATTTCGACGATGTGTTTACGGAACGGAGTTCTAGGTGGGGGAGTTTATACTCTCGCACGAAGGTATTCTAGTGTGATGTAGTGACTAGCTAGGTCGAGTTAGTCCATTGCAGTTTGACTAACCGAGTCGGGTTAATCAATTAGATGTTAGGTGTTGACCGAGTCGGGTTAACCAAGTGAGTTTGACTAACCGGGTCGGGTTAATCAATTAGATGTTAGGTGTTGACCGAGGCGGGTTAACCAAGTGAGTTTGACTAACCGAGTCGGGTTAATCAATTAGATGTTAGGTGTTGACCGAGGCGGGTTAACCAAGTGAGTTTGACTAATGATAATGCTAAAAACGAACATATATTTCATAGCATTATTCCTCAAGAAAGACAAGCTTTTAGTTGCAATTGTTCTATTTACAAGTGATATTCGTTTAAATAATAAAAGGTGAAGACAAAAGACAGATTCGACGATTTGAAGACGCAAACGACCAAAAAGCTCAAAAGAACAAAAGACAATCAAAAAGGTTCCAATTATTGATAAGAAACGTCTCAAAATCACAAGAGTACAAGATTCAAAACGCAAAGTACAAGATATTAAATTGTACGCGAGGACGTTCGAAAATCCGGAACCGGGACCAGAGTCAATTCTTAACGCTCGACGCAACGGACTAAAAATTACAAGTTAACTATATATATAAATATAATATAATATATAATTAATTATATTAATTATATATATATTTTATATATATATTTAAAACCGTCGGCAGCAGGAAACTCCAAGGGTGTAAACTGTAAATACCTCTCCGCGACTCGCGGAGTTTTAAGGGTATTTGGCCGCGAGTCGCGGAGCCCCAAAAATCAAGTCTGGCTATAAATCAACCCGAATTCTGATCAAAATCATCATCATTTTTTCTTCTCATTCATACGAAGTAATATATATTTATATTTATAATTTATATTTTAATTTTAATTATAATTCTAATAATAAGGGTATGTTAGCGAATGTTGTAAGGGTGTAAGTCGAAATTCTGTCCGTGTAACGCTACGCTATTTTTAATCATTGTAAGTTATGTTCAACCTTTTTATATTAATGTCTCGTAGCTAAGTTATTATTATGCTTGTTTAAAACGAAGTAATCATGATGTTAGGCTAATTATTAAAATTGGGTAATTGGGCTTTGTACCATAATTGGGGTTTGGACAAAAGAACGACACTTGTGGAAACTAGACTATGGGCTATTAATGGGCTTTATATTTGTTTAACTAAATGAAAGTTTGTTAATGTTAATATAAAGATTTACAATTGGGCGTCCCTATAAATTACCATATACACTCGATCGGACACGATGGGCGGGGTATTTATATGTACGAATAATCGTTCATTTAACCGGACACGGGAATGGATTAATAGCCACTAGAATAATTAAAACAGGGGTGAAATTACATTCAAGGGTAATTGGTGTAATTGTTAACAAAGTAGTAAAACCTTGGTTTACACGCAGTCGATAACCTGGTGTATTCATTAAACAAAGTATTAAAACCTTGTTACAATTCGAATCCCCAATTAGTTGGAATATTTATCTTCGGGTATAATAATAATTTGACAAGGACACTTGCAATTTATATTTATGACTGATGGACTGTTATGGACAAAAACCAGACGGACATATTGAATAATCCAGGACAAAGGACAATTAACCCATGGGCATAAAACTAAAATCAACACGTCAAACATCATGATTACGGAAGTTTAAATAAGCATAATTCTTTTATTTCATATTTAATTTCCTTTATTTTATATTTAATTGCACTTTTAATTATCGTACTTTTTAATTATCGCAATTTAATTATTCGCAATTTCATTATCGTTATTTACTTTACGCTTTAATTTAAAGTCTTGTATTTATTTTATATTTTACATTAGGTTTTAACTGCGACTAAAGTTTTAAAATCGACAAACCGGTCATTAAACGGTAAAAACCCCCCTTTATAATAATAATATTACTTATATATATATTTGTATTTTTATAAAAGTAAACTAATATAGCGTTGAGCTTTGTTTAAAGATTTCCCTGTGGAACGAACCGGACTTACTAAAAACTACACTACTGTACGATTAGGTACACTGCCTATAAGTGTTGTAGCAAGGTTTAAGTATATCCATTCTATAAATAAATAAATATCTTGTGTAAAATTGTATCGTATTTAATAGTATTTCCTGCTAAAATTTAATAGTATTTTATACCCCTTAGCTTTAACACCAAGTATTTTTGGCGCCGCTGCCGGGGAACATCTTAAAAGCCGGAAGCGCAACGCTAATAAAAAAAAAAAAAAAAAACAAGATTTTTAGTTACTTTTATTAAAAATTTGCTTTTGTAGAAATACGTTTTAATTATTCAAAAATATAAAAAACAAAAATATAAGCATTTTTAAGATTTTGTTAAATATTTAAGTTTTATAAGTTTCTTTATTTTTATTTTAGTTTATAAAAATATAAGTTTTAATTTTAATATCTTTTATTTAATTAAAAAAAAAAACAGAAAACAAAATAAAAAGAAAAAAAAAATAAAAAGAAAAACGCGTAAAAAGTGAAACCTGTCAGCTCAAATTCTGAACCTCGCGACTCGCGGGGTTTTCTTCTCTCTTTGCCGCGACTCGCGGAGACCCTCTGACACACGGACAAAAACCCTAATTTCGCATTGATTACGGGTTATAATTTATTATTATTATTATTAATTACTTAATTATTATTATTATTATTAATTTTAGTTTTATTTTTACTTTTTACTTTATATTTATGTATTTTGTTTAATTAGTTTTAATAAAATTTTAAAATTAGTAGTTTTAATTAAATATTAATATAAAAATAATATTTTTATAAAAATTGTATTTTTTTACAACTTTTTATATATTTTGATATTTTGTACTTTTTAATCGTTGTAGCGTAATATTTGTATTTTTTAGCTCATAATTAATTTTAAAATTAGTTTTTGCTATAGTTATTTTTACTCCTAGATTTTTAGGCTTTGCCGTAGAATTCCTTAAGTGCTTTTTCTTTAGACTAAGATTTAGGTGCTTTAGAATTTTGCGACGCCTTTTTAAGTTTTAGTTTCTTTTTAAGTTATTTCCATTTGGGATTTAGTTTTTACTGTAAGCTTTAATATTTTTAGACCTTTTACTATGTACCAATTATCATTCCAATTAGTAATTTCAATTTGTGATTATAATTTTAAGTTAGTTGTAGTAATAAGGTTAAATTAGTTAAGTATTTTTAAGTTTTTTTTTAAGTTTCTTTTATTTTTCCGTCACCTTTTATTTTTCAACCATTTTTTCTTTTTCGACCTTTTTCGACGAACTCTTTGTCTTTCTTATTTCTCGCCATTCTAGTTTTTAGGACTTAGATTTTTATTCTACTTCTTATCTAAATTTCTTAAAATTACGAAAATTTATTTTGAGTAGTTAAATTGATAGACATCAAAATTTTCTGGTTCGTAGTAATAGTTGGATTTGTACGTGGACCGGGTTATTGGAGCCAAACAGTCCTCAATTATATTGAGACCAAACGAATCCTGCCCCTCTGCTGCATCTTTTGGCTATTCGAAACGTGGGCAAAATCAGAAAAGTCTATTAATTGGATAACTTATTATAATTTTTCTTTCCTTTTTAAAACTAATAAGATATTCAGTGAATGCACCGAGCAAGACGTTCATCACCTTTTGTACGTTCACCACCTTTAACTCGATCAAGACATCGTTTAACAAATATAACCGCCGTTGATTTTTCTTTAGAATCGTCATCCAGTCGACCAAGTACTTCAGTTCAAATTTCCGATAATCCAGTTTTTGAAACAAACCTCACAATTGAGAATCCAGAGAATATTCAGGAACGGTTCATAGATCCTGAACCATTAAACTTTCCTCCGGAACCACCAATCATTCAAACAGAGATTGTTGAGGAACGAACCATTAAATCAGAATCATCTAGTGATACCGATTCAATAAATTCAATTATGGAGAATCTGGAACCTTTAAGTATGGAAGACCGAATGAGAGCTAAACGCACTGGCCAAGGTCACGCAATTACTCATCCAGACATTAATGCGCCAGATTATGAAATCAAAGGACAAATTCTACACATGGTGACTAATCAATGCCAATTTAGTGGTGCGCCGAAGGAAGATCCAAATGAACATCTACGTACCTTTAATAGGATCTGCACACTATTTAAAATCCGAGAAGTGGAGGATGAACAGATATATCTCATGTTATTTCCCTGGACTTTAAAGGGAGAAGCCAAAGATTGGTTGGAATCGTTACCTGAAGGGGCGATCGATACATGGGACGTTTTAATTGACAAATTTCTTAAACAATTTTTTCCTGCATCTAAAGCCGTAAGACTTCAAGCAGAAATTGTTACGTTCACACAGAAACCAAATGAAACTCTATATGAGGCATGGACAAGATATGGAAAATTGTTAAGAGGATGTCCGCAACATGGTTTAGACACCTGTCAAATAGTACAAATATTCTACCAAGGATGCGACATCACTACAAGGAAAGACATAGATATAGCAGCTGGTGGTTCGATTATGAAGAAAACCGAAACTGATGCTTACAAAATTATTGATAACACTGCTTCCCACTCACATGAGTGGCACCAAGAAAAAGATATCATTAGATCATCTAAAGCAGCTAGAGCCGATTCTAGCCATGACTTAGATTCCATTTCGGCAAAGATAGATGCTTTCGAGAGACGAATGGAAAAGATGACTAAAGATATTCATGCTATACGAATTAGTTGTGAGCAGTGTGGAGGACCACATTTGACAAAAGATTGTCTCAGTATTGAATTAACAATGGAACAAAGAGAGAATATTTCATACATAAACCAAAGGCCTGGAAATAATTATCAGAATAATTATCAACCGCCAAGACCGATTTACAATCAAAACCAGAATTATAACCGAAATATTCCATACAACAACCAACAAGGTCCTAGCAATCAACAAGTATCCAATAATACTTATAATCAGCAAAGACCAAATTTTCAAAACAAACCACCACAACAAACCGATGATAAAAATCCGAATTTAGAAGATATGATGACGAAGCTAGTTGAAACTCAAACGCAGTTTTTCACATCTCAAAAACAAACCAATGAACAAAATGCTCAAGCATTTAGAAATCAACAAGCTTCTATTCAAAATCTGGAACAAGAAGTAAGTAACCTAGCAAGGTTAATAGGTGAAAGAAAACCGGGAAGTCTACCTAGCGATACAAATGCTAACCCCCGGAATGAAACAGCTAAAGCCATTACCACAAGAAGTGGTACAACACTTAAACCACCTGAAATACCTGTAACTTCTGATGAAACTATTCCTACTCCACAAGAACCACAACATGATCAAGATAAGGAAAAAGAACCGGTAGTTGAAAAGGTTAATGAAGATAACACAGTTAAGAATAAACCTTATGTTAAACCATACCAACCACCACTTCCTTACCCGAGTAAGATGAAGAAAGAAAAACTTGAAGCCGAGCAATCCAAATTCTTGGATATGTTTAAACAGATAAATGTAAATCTTCCTTTCATTGATGTGATTTCAGGAATGCCAAGGTATGCTAAATTCTTGAAAGATCTAATCACGAATAGAAAGAAAATGGAAGAACTCTCGGCTGTTACTATGAATGCCAATTGTTCAGCAGTGCTGTTGAATAAGATACCAGAAAAATTATCTGATCCAGGAAGTTTCACAATTCCATGTTTTCTGGGTAGCCTTAGTTCAATAGAAGCATTGGCTGATTTAGGTGCTAGTATAAATCTAATGCCGTATTCACTATACGCTAAACTAGACCTTGGAGAATTGAAACCAACCAGAATAAGCATACAACTAGCCGATAGATCAATAAAATATCCTAGAGGGATAATGGAGAACATGCTAGTTAAAGTTGGTACTTTAGTATTTCCAGTAGATTTTGTTGTTTTAGACATGGAAGAAGATTCTCAAGTTCCTCTCATATTAGGAAGACCATTCTTAAACACGGCTAAAGCAATGATAGACGTGTTCGGTAAGAAACTGACCCTAAGTATAGAGGATGAGAGTGTTACCTTTTCAGTGGATAGAGCAATGCAACAACCACAATCTGCAGATGATACATGTTATTATATTCAAACTATAGATGCACATGCAGAATTATTAGAAGAATTTCCAGAATTACAAGGAACAGGAGAATGTTCTTTAGGAGAAGGTAATGAACCAATTGATGAAGCTGAAATGTTAACTACACTTATAGCTAATGGATATGAACCAACAACAGAAGAAATTCAAATGCTAAAAGAAGAAGACAGATATCGATATAAATCATCGATAGAAGAACCTCCGAAATTAGAGTTAAAGCCACTTCCAAACCATTTGGAATACGCTTATTTACATGGTGAATCTGAATTACCTGTAATAATATCGTCTTCTCTTACTGAAAATGAGAAATCACAACTCATTTCTGTGTTGAAAGCTCATAAACCAGCCATTGCATGGAAGATTCATGATATTAAAGGAATAAGTCCTTCGTATTGCACACATAAAATCCTTATGGAAGAAGGTCATAAAACGTATGTGCAACGTCAAAGAAGACTAAATCCTAATATGCAAGATGTAGTTAAGAAAGAGATTATTAAGCTGCTAGATGCAGGTTTGATATATCCAATTTCTGATAGTCCATGGGTAAGCCCAGTTCAATGCGTACCTAAGAAGGGTGGTATGACTGTCATTACAAATGAGAAAAATGAGCTTATTCCTACTAGGACTGTAACAGGATGGCGTGTATGTATTGATTATAGAAAATTAAATGACGCCACCAGAAAAGATCACTTTCCCTTACCTTTCATAGATCAAATGTTGGAAAGATTAGCCGGAAATAGTTACTATTGTTTTCTAGATGGATTTTCCGGATATTTTCAAATTCCAATAGCACCCGAAGATCAAGAGAAAACCACATTCACGTGCCCTTATGGTACTTTTGCTTACAAACACATGCCATTTGGACTTTGTAACGCCCCTGCAACCTTTCAAAGGTGTATGATGGCGATTTTTCATGACATGATAGAAGAATGCATGGAAGTATTCATGGATGACTTTTCAGTCTTCGGTGATACATTTAAATCATGTCTAGTTAATCTGGAACGAATGCTAATTAGATGCGAAAAATCAAATCTAGTACTTAATTGGGAGAAATGCCATTTCATGGTTAAAGAAGGCATCGTTCTTGGACATAAAATTTCAAAAGAAGGGATTGAAGTGGATAGAGCTAAAGTAGATGTAATTGCTAAACTTCCACATCCCACCAATGTTAGAGGAGTTAGGAGTTTTCTAGGGCATGCCGGTTTTTACCGACGTTTTATAAAAGATTTTTCTAAAATTGCCACTCCTATGAATAAACTCCTAGAAAAGGATGCGCCATTCATCTTTACAGATGAGTGTATCAAATCTTTTAATATTCTTAAAGAAAAACTCACTAATGCACCGATCATGATAACACCAAATTGGAATCTACCATTTGAACTAATGTGCGATGCAAGTGATTTTGCAATGGGAGCCGTTTTAGGACAAAGGATTGAAAAACGATTTCAACCTATATATTATGCTAGTAAGACATTACAAGGAGCACAAACGAACTATACAACTACTGAAAAAGAACTCCTTGCTATTGTCTTTGCTTTTGACAAATTTCGATCATATCTCGTTCTAGCAAAAACGGTGGTCTATACCGACCATTCTGCTCTTAGATACCTATTTTCAAAACAAGATGCTAAACCAAGATTAATCCGTTGGATCTTACTCTTACAAGAGTTTGATATTGAAATCCGAGATAAAAGAGGAGCAGAAAATCTCGCCGCTGATCATCTTTCTCGTCTTGAAAATCCCGAATTAGAAGTTCTGAATGAATCGGCCATACAAGACAACTTTCCTGATGAATATCTATTGAAGATAGATTATAAAGAAATCCCATGGTTTGCAGACTATGCAAACTACTTAGTTTGTGGATTCCTTGAAAAAGGATTATCGTACCAAAGACGAAAGAAATTCTTCAGTGATATAAAACACTATTTCTGGGAAGATCCACATCTGTTTAAAAGTTGTCCCGATGGAATAATACGCCGATGTGTATTTGGAGATGAAGCTAGTAAAATTTTAAACCATTGTCACAAAGGACCAACAGGAGGGCATTATGGGCCTCAACTAACAGCAAGAAAAGTTTATGAAGCTGGATTCTATTGGCCTACAATTTACAAAGACTCACACCTTCTTTGCAAATCCTGTGATGCATGTCAAAGGGCCGGAAAAATAAGTCAACGTGATGAAATGCCACAAAATGTCATCCAAGTATGTGAAGTATTTGACATTTGGGGTATTGACTTTATGGGTCCATTTCCAAAATCTCATAATAATCTATATATACTCGTAGCCATTGATTATGTATCTAAATGGGCGGAAGCACAAGCTCTCCCAACTAACGATGCACGAGTTGTAGTCAACTTTTTAAAACGTCTTTTTGCAAGGTTTGGAACACCGAAAGCTTTAATAAGTGATCGGGGTACTCATTTTTGTAATAATCAACTTGAGAAAGTTCTTAAAAGATATGGAGTAACTCATAAAATCTCCACCGCATATCATCCACAAACAAGTGGACAAGTTGAAAATACAAACCGAGCTTTAAAACGTATTCTAGAGAAAACCGTAGGATCAAATCCGAAGGAATGGTCCATTAAATTGGAGGATGCACTCTGGGCTTTTAGAACAGCCTACAAAACTCCAATTGGAACCACACCTTTTAGACTTGTTTATGGAAAAGCATGTCATCTTCCAGTAGAAATTGAACACAAAGCATTTTGGGCTTTGAAGACATGTAATCTTGATTTACATGAAGCCGGACGTCTACGATTAAGTCAACTAAACGAATTAGAAGAATTAAGACATGAAGCATACGAAAATTCGTTAATCTATAAAGAAAGAACGAAGAAATGGCATGATAAAAGAATCAGAAGTTCAAAAGAATTTAAAGAAGGAGACAGAGTTCTTCTTTTCAATTCACGATTCAAGCTATTTCCTGGAAAATTAAAATCAAGATGGTCTGGACCATTCATAGTCAAAAGAGTTTTCCCATACGGAACGATAGAATTGATAAATTCAAATGGGATTGAATTTAAAGTTAATGGTCACAGAGTTAAACATTACATACATGGTCCGGTGGAAGTCGACAACGAAGTTAATCACAATTTCGACACCACAGCTAACTAAGTGTGGGGAGAATCAAGTCTTTAAAGGATAATATGTATTTCTGTTAGAGTTAGATTGTCTGTTTTCGTGTAGTTCTCGAAAATGGAACACGTATGGTCTTTCCCTAGCAGACCCTAAAGAACTAGTCTTCTCCCCCCATTCTGAATTTTTATTTTTTTTAGGTTTTTACAAAATGAAGACTGCCTGTGAACTAAACCATGGTCTAATGCTACACGCTTTGATCACTAAACGTAATAATGACATACTACCGAGTGAAATAGTATCAGTAATCAGAGAAAGAATGGACGGAGTTAGAAAAGGATCCAGATGCGAAGATAATAAGTTACAATTTGGTAAAGGAAAATCAAAATCCGCAGCGAAAAGAAGAGCACGACACCTAGAAAAATGTCACAAATGCGGAAAATGGTCACATGGAGGTAAATGTTCAAATAATCAAACCTATTCAAATACCGAATTTGTTACTTTATGCAGAGACGGACCGTTCATATGTTTAGAAGAAAAGACAATGAATGCTCGAGGTTACGCCTATGCAGCCATGGAAGACCAATTAAACCGACTATCTTATGAATATAATAGATCATATAACTAAGAAATCTATTTCACAGGTATGTCTGTACAGTTTTTATTTTTATTTTTATTTTTAACCTTTTGATAATAAACGATAATTTGTTCGCTAAAAAGTATTAAATTGGTATTAAATAAAATTAGGTTTGGCGACCGAAATTATTGATATCGTTCAAAAATTTATTACATCACTGCGAAATTTAACGTTTATTCTTAAGGTATAAATATCTTTAATCAATCAACCCAAAATATTTCAAAAATTCGTCATGAGTCAAATTAGGTCTTGGAACCGAAATTACTTTACCGAAAAGAGGGGCGCATATTTTTGATAATATTTGATTGATTAAAGTGGGATAAAAAGACAAAAAGATTTTTAAATTTATTTTTACCATGTTTTTAAAATTAATATTTAAATCTTAAGTTAATACTGTAAACTTTATAAAAACAATATTTTTAAAATTGTAAATATTTGAATTTTTAAAATAAGTTTGGTGTGAATTTATAATATGAATTTATAAATTAAGTCTGGTGTGAATTTTTAAAATATGAATTTTTAATTTTATGCATTTCAAATTTTGAGTTTGGTGTGAATTTTTAATTTTAATTTTGAATTTTATATTTATGTTGTGTGAATTTAAAAACAAAAATTTACTTTATCTCATTAAGTTAAAAATATGATTTTTAAAATTCGTCGTAAGTTGAAGACTAGGTCTTTGAACCGAAATTGCTTTACCCGAGGGAGGGACGAGAACTTTTATTATCAATATTTTTAATCTTGTTGATTTAAAGTATGCCAAAAACATTAAAAAAACCCAAAAATCTTAGCTTTTAAAACAATCGCTACAAAAAAAAAAAAAAAAAAACAAATTTTAAAATTTTGTCGAGGGACGGACTAGGACATCGATCCGAAACGACCTCGTCCTAAATAACAAAGGAAACAAAATTTTAAAATTAATTTCTTAATTGTTTTATAAGTTAAAGATTATAAAAAAAAAAAAAAAAAAAAAAAAAAAAAAGGGTAAACTCCGCGACTCGCGGAGTTTTCAGTACAAAACCTCCGCGACTCGCGGAGGGACAAAATTACAGAAAAAAAATATAAGGAGCTGAACGATCAGTTCACTCCCACACAAAAACACTGCAATTTTAACAGCGAAAAAAGACCCCGAAAAACCCGAAAATCACCCCCAAAAATCTCAATTTTTAACCGTTAATCACCAAATTTTTTGCTAAAATCATGTTGAGAAGGATGATATCTAAGAACTACTCAAGAAAAACGGTAAATTTCTACACCTAAACACCATTTAATTCGAATTTTAGTGTTCTTGAGCTATTTTTCCCCAATTTGATTTTAATGCTTTTTAGTGTAATTAGACTTAAATTGTTTATGTATTATGCTTGTATAACCTAGATTGATGCTGTTTAACATGATTAGAAGCCTTAAACTTCAAATTTTGAATAATCTAGGGTTTGTGTTCTTGAGCAATTTGGGGCTTTTTGATATAAACAGGTTATGGCCGATTTTTGTCATGAATTATTGCTAAATTGAGTAGTGTAACCTGTCTAGGTAGTTAAAAGATCCAAACTTTGAGCCTAAACATGATTTTGAGAATTAAAGTGGACTTTTTCAAGTCCAAAATTCATGAACTTGATTTTTGAAAGATAATGCCATTTGAGACTTGTTTATTTGCTAGTAATGATTATTTTGACATGTTATTTGAGTTGAATGCTTATGAACTTGGCGAAAATTTTCGTATATGCTTATTTGAAAAAGTGTAGATTTGATAAAAATGTGAAAATGAGCTTAAGTTTGATATAAATTGATAATGTCATTGTAATTATTTTGATTGATGATTTTGCTGACACTAATGCATATTTGGATGCACAAAATTTGTGTTTGATGTGTTTTGCAGAATGAAAGGGGTGAATCTTCATCCCAAGCCCGTCATGCTCCTGCTGAGAACTTGGAACAACAGGAGGTAGATAACTACTACAAGCAGGATGTACCTCATCCAGTCATGACCTTTTCAGATATGCACTTGGAACAGTTGCACCCGAACCTGAGATTTGACAGACTTTGGATAGATTATCCAAAATATCAACGGGGTTTGCATACTCTTCACTCTAAGGTTGTTGAGGTACCGAGGGTCATAGAATGGGGACCCTTGGAAGCTGTAGAATTGGCCGGGCCAATTAGGGAATTACTGGTACAGAGGTATGGTAATTCTTATTTTAATGACTGGATATGTTTATTCACCATACGCAGACCTGTATATAAAGTATGGTGTGAAGAGTTGTTATGTAGTATAGAGTTGAATGATCGGGTAGCTAGTTTAACCGATCGTTCTTTTATTAGATTTTTGTTAGGCGGTTCGATGCGCCACATGTCTTTACTGGACATGGCTCAGGCTTTACGTATATATACGCCTGAGGAATTAGCGTCTGCCGATTGTAGAGGATTGATACTAAACGGTAGGAAAATAGATGAAAATTTTGATACACACGGTGTGTGGAGTCAAATGACAAGCCATCACCGTTTCAAAGGGGGAAACTACTCTTATTTGGATATAGATAGAGCCGAATTAAGAGTAATACATAGGTTTTTAGCTAATTCGATTACACAAAGGGGTAAAAACAAAGAAAAGGTAAATGAACAAGATTTGTTTTACCATATGTGTATTCGAGACCCACACAGCGCTGTAAGTATACCATATTGTGTGGGTTATTATTTATCAGCTATGGTTCGAGGGATGCGTCCACATAGCATAATAGGAGGTGGTATTTTTATTACTTTGATTGGTGAATATCTCGGTGTGGATATAAGTCGGGGGGGATTATTAGTAGAAGAGCCGGAACCCCGCGACACTATAGGTTTAAATGTATACCATGGTGCGAAAGTGTTGAAGCGGCGAAATAACGCCGCAGTACGATACAATGGTAGACATCCACAGGTAGAGAGAAACCAGGAACAAGGTAATGTAGGAGGGGGGAATGAGATGCAAGAAATGCATAGGTTTATAGCTTCTCAGGAATACGAAAATGCTAGACAGAGAGCATTTGAAGATTGGCAAGTTCATCAGAACCAGATCATAGCGCATTGCCAACATATAGGTAGAAACTATATTCCTACTCCGAAACCCGTCTTCCCTCCTTGGTCGATAGAGATGCAGCCACCATATCCTACGTATGACCCTGCCGAAGCATTCTATAGCACTTATGGTTATGCGTGGAACCCCTATTGGTACCAATATCATCCTTAGTTTACTTATTATTTTTTTGTATTATTTTGTAAATCGTAAATATTGATGCATTTAATATTTTTGTTAATATTGTAATCATTTTTATAAATATCTAACTTTTATTCTTAGATTTTAATAATTTTTGAATGTGGGGTAATAAACCAAACTTCAAAAATATGTATATATGTTTGCAGTTTATCTTATGTACACAACAGGGTAAAATAACGCATTTTCAAAGACTGGCATTAAGTTCAGCAAAAGCAACTAATTTTGACGACAAGATGCAAAATACATGTGAAATAACAACAAGACGGAATGAACAAATGATGTGCACCATTTATCATTCAGCAAACAAACGCCAATATATTTGGAAACTTTGGTAAAAATTTAATCATTTTCACACAAATCACCCTCAATAATTTAAATTGTTACTGATTTCTTGCAAATGAGGGCATTGCAAGATCTTAAGTGTGGGAAGGGGTTAAATTCTTTCGGATTTTAAAAATTTTTACTTTATACACTTGGTTACCATTAAAAATACTAGTAAAGCAGTAGTTGTATTAGAATCTAGTGCTCTCTGATAAAAAAAGAACAGCCCTAGTCTTATATACTGACTACCCAATTCTAGTAAAATTTTTCAAAATTTTTTAAATGAATTCAAATCATGTTTATACATATTTATGAACGATAAAACTAGGTTTTAACACCGAAATTATTGTTACCTCGGAAAGGACATAAATTGAGAAACAAACTAAAATGTTAAAATTCATTTAAAATGGAATAGAGGACGATAAAAAGGAAAATAAAAGCCAAGTGTGGGAAAATTTACCAAGTTATTTTAAACATATGTCACATATATCTGTAACAAATAACTGAAAATACTTTTGCTTTGAACTAAACTAAACTGTTTTACCCGATGAAAGAAAAGAAGAGATGGATCTACACGATGAATCAATTCCATCATTAAAAGGAAGTAAAGTCTTCCGAAAAAGACACGCGCTTCTTGATTTAGGTCATGAAGTTGTCGTTCAGACCAGCTGTAGGTTGACGAAAAATCTAGAAAAGTCATCACTAAAATCAGCAGGAAATCCACGGACCTCAGCATTAAACAGGGTCGCCAAGTGGTCAGATTTATCCTAACCATGAGAAGGATTTATCTCGTACAATGGGGAGGCACCGTGCAAATTAGCTGGATAAGACTAATGAATCAGATCCCCAGAAAGGATAATCTCCTTAAAGATTAAAAATCAGCTTTTAAGACTGATATTACTCAATCCTAGAGATTGACCTTAAAGATTGAGAATTACAAACTCATGGAATTCAATGATATCTAAACTCGAGCTTGAACGAGAAAATATTTTGATCAAAATTATAAACCGATTTGTTTTCTGAAAACCCTATTTTCAATGCGTTCATTACCATTGAACGTAAAATCCTAGGAATTCACCTGGAATTCATTAGGTCACCTGAACTAAATCGGGTGTCAACCGTAAGAACGGTGGTTGCATAACATGGTCAAAGACAGGACCTTGTGCCAGACCGACAAATTATAAGGGTAAGCTTTACTATTGCTCCTACCAAGGATAGTAATTGCGTCCGACACGTTATAGACCATAATCAAAAGCATGTCACGGGACATTGCCTTAAACAGTTGCTTGTTCAACGCTTTCCTTTACAACCGGACGGTAGTTTGCCGAAAGGTAATATACGGAACAAGTAAACTGGACGTGTTGCTTTCCAAATACAAGGTTAGCAAGTGGGTGACACAAAACCGCAAGTTTTGAGCTAAAATTTTCAAATCTGAAACCCACCAAACCCACAAAAATATTTTGCAAACACCGGTAAAGGGTTATTCCGGAAAACTTATCTAGGGTAAAAACTAGATTTCAAAAGATCAAATGTTTTCATAAAGATCCAATTTCCTTAATGGATCTAAATTTTTATAGTCATGTGGGACTGTAAACCATATCGTTACTTCCATTGTTTATACCGCCGTATAGAAATCACTGATGTACAAAGTGTGAAGAATAAAGAAGTGATTCTAGTATTTCAAGACAATATTGCTTGAGGACAAGCAACGCTCAAGTGTGGGAATATTTGATAATGCTAAAAACGAACATATATTTCATAGCATTATTCCTCAAGAAAGACAAGCTTTTAGTTGCAATTGTTCTATTTACAAGTGATATTCGTTTAAATAATAAAAGGTGAAGACAAAAGACAGATTCGACGATTTGAAGACGCAAACGACCAAAAAGCTCAAAAGAACAAAAGACAATCAAAAAGGTTCCAATTATTGATAAGAAACGTCTCAAAATCACAAGAGTACAAGATTCAAAACGCAAAGTACAAGATATTAAATTGTACGCGAGGACGTTCGAAAATCCGGAACCGGGACCAGAGTCAATTCTTAACGCTCGATGCAACGGACTAAAAATTACAAGTTAACTATATATATAAATATAATATAATATATAATTAATTATATTAATTATATATATATTTTATATATATATTTAAAACCGTCGGCAGCAGGAAACTCCAAGGGTGTAAACTGTAAATACCTCTCCGCGACTCGCGGAGTTTTAAGGGTATTTGGCCGCGAGTCGCGGAGCCCCAAAAATCAAGTCTGGCTATAAATCAACCCGAATTCTGATCAAAATCATCATCATTTTTTCTTCTCATTCATACGAAGTAATATATATTTATATTTATAATTTATATTTTAATTTTAATTATAATTCTAATAATAAGGGTATGTTAGCGAATGTTGTAAGGGTGTAAGTCAAAATTCTGTCCGTGTAACGCTACGCTATTTTTAATCATTGTAAGTTATGTTCAACCTTTTTATATTAATGTCTCGTAGCTAAGTTATTATTATGCTTGTTTAAAACGAAGTAATCATGATGTTAGGCTAATTATTAAAATTGGGTAATTGGGCTTTGTACCATAATTGGGGTTTGGACAAAAGAACGACACTTGTGGAAACTAGACTATGGGCTATTAATGGGCTTTATATTTGTTTAACTAAATGAAAGTTTGTTAATGTTAATATAAAGATTTACAATTGGGCGTCCCTATAAATTACCATATACACTCGATCGGACACGATGGGCGGGGTATTTATATGTACGAATAATCGTTCATTTAACCGGACACGGGAATGGATTAATAGCCACTAGAATAATTAAAACAGGGGTGAAATTACATTCAAGGGTAATTGGTGTAATTGTTAACAAAGTAGTAAAACCTTGGTTTACACGCAGTCGATAACCTGGTGTATTCATTAAACAAAGTATTAAAACCTTGTTACAATTCGAATCCCCAATTAGTTGGAATATTTATCTTCGGGTATAATAATAATTTGACAAGGACACTTGCAATTTATATTTATGACTGATGGACTGTTATGGACAAAAACCAGACGGACATATTGAATAATCCAGGACAAAGGACAATTAACCCATGGGCATAAAACTAAAATCAACACGTCAAACATCATGATTACGGAAGTTTAAATAAGCATAATTCTTTTATTTCATATTTAATTTCCTTTATTTTATATTTAATTGCACTTTTAATTATCGTACTTTTTAATTATCGCAATTTAATTATTCGCAATTTCATTATCGTTATTTACTTTACGCTTTAATTTAAAGTCTTGTATTTATTTTATATTTTACATTAGGTTTTAACTGCGACTAAAGTTTTAAAATCGACAAACCGGTCATTAAACGGTAAAAACCCCCCTTTATAATAATAATATTACTTATATATATATTTGTATTTTTATAAAAGTAAACTAATATAGCGTTGAGCTTTGTTTAAAGATTTCCCTGTGGAACGAACCGGACTTACTAAAAACTACACTACTGTACGATTAGGTACACTGCCTATAAGTGTTGTAGCAAGGTTTAAGTATATCCATTCTATAAATAAATAAATATCTTGTGTAAAATTGTATCGTATTTAATAGTATTTCCTGCTAAAATTTAATAGTATTTTATACCCCTTAGCTTTAACACCAACTAACCGGGTCGGGTTAATCAATTAGATGTTAGGTGTTGACCGAGGCGGGTTAACCAAGCGAGTTTGACTAACCAAGTGAGGTTAATCAATTAGATGATAGGCATTGACCGAGTTGGGTTGACCTAGGGTATTTGACTAACCGAGTCGGGTTAATCAATTTGATGTTAGGTATTGACCGAATGCATTTGACTAACCAAGTTGGGTTAATCATTTGTTGTTAGAGGTTTGACCAAGTCGGGTTGACCAAGTAAGTTTGACTTAACCAAGTCGGGTTAATCAATTAGGTGATAGGTGTTAATCGAGGCGGGTTGACCAAGTGTGTTTGACTAATGAGTTCGGGTTAATTGTTTTGGTGTGGAGGCTTAACCAAGTCGGGTGTAACCACGAGGTGATTAGAGGGTTACTTGTATTGTTCTCCATAATGGTTAGCGTAGAAATGATATGCCGTTCGAGAGGCGTTTACGTTGACCAAGTATGTGTGCAAGAAGAGTCACGTATGTTGACTATCTTTGATGTGTGTAGTTTTCGGCCAGTCTTCATGATTGTTGGATGTGTGATCTATTGGTGGTTTTATACGTCGAGAGTGGGGTCGTGAGGACCATGTCGTGGGATTAGTGAGGCGATAGCCGTATTTCGCTCACATGTTGTTACGGGTGTGACAATAGTCGATTTTGTACACCTTAGGTTTAGCGTTGCCATAGTCGTTTTGGGCGCTTTTGGTTTTAGCCGTTGCTTATGATGTTAAGGTAGTGGCGTATTGGTTGTATTGCGCACTCAAAGGATGTTTAGTGGTAAGTGTAATCCGTAAGGATTCATGTGGTTCGATCTTCAACGTTCGGATCGTTGACTTTAGGTTGAGACTTGGTCACTTTTAGCGTTGTCCTTGGTAAAGGTACGCTAAGGAATTGATATCTCGGTACGAGATTGGTTGAGTTTTTCCCGATATGGGGAAAAGAGCATGTTTTAGTGCTCGGATAGTGGTTTTGATAAATCTTGGGTGACGATTTTGTTGTTAAAGGTGATTCATTGGGAAGAATTGTCTAGGAAAGTTCGGATTGGAACTTAGGATTGAGGGCCGTTGAGTAGTTCCGGATTGGTTAAGTGGAGAAGATCACGAGGACGTGATCGAGTTTAAGTGGGGGAGAGTTGTAAGACCCAAATATTTATTGTACATAATGTATTTATGGTGTACGATGCGTGTATGAAGTGTACGTGTTGCTTGCTCGAACGCCGAAGGAAACTGGACGTTGTCTGAAGTGGCAAGGTGTGTACGTATCTTTTCAACCCCAAATAAAGTTTGTGTTGATGTTTCAAAGCCTTACCATTGGAAAGGAAATCTTATTACGTTTCCAACGATATTTGATTCATCGAAAACGGAGCTACGGTCAAAAAGTTATGGCCAAAACAAGTTTCTGAAAACTGACCTATAGGTTGGAGCGGCGCTCCACCTTTCGGCGCGGCGCGCCGAACCCGTCTGATGCAATTTTCAGCCTTTTTAAAAGGTCTAAATGAGGGGTACTTTGGTCTTTTCATTTAGGGTCGGTTTAGGGTCATCAAAACTGAACTAGAACTCCATTGGAGCTCATTTTCACTCATCAAACACTCTCATCTTCAAACCCTAGAGTGAGAGGAGAGTTTTAGAGAGAGAGAGCTCCAATTGGAGAAGAAGAAGGGTGTTTCGGGTCAAACCTCGGGTATTAAAGTTGTTCTACTCGTCAACGGCATCATTTTGGCGGTATTGGTAAGTTCAAACTCCGAACTTCATCTTTGTAATTTGATATTCAAGTTTAGGGTTTTGAACTAGTTAGTTATAAAACCCATTTAGGAGGTGAAATGGGTAATTGTAACTAGTTATTGTTGATGTTGGTGGGTTTAGGGTTGGTTAATGATTTAACCATGTTTAAGGCTTGTATGTAGTGTGTAATCTCTAGTATTAGTGATTCTAGTAGTGTTGAAACTCTTTTGGGTATGTTTGGTTGACTAACTTTGACTAGAGTCAAAGATTAGGGTTTGGTGATGATTATAACCCAATTGTAGATTTAATAAGGTTTATAAACTAAAAATGGATTAAGTTGAAGTATAAAACCGAGTTAAATATGTTTTGTTGTTAAAACTTGATAATGGCGCGATATTGACTTCTTATGGGTCAAATTAGTGTTTAAGTGCCATTTTGGGCAAGATAGGTGTTTAACACCTATGATTGGGTCTAATTGGCGTATTAGGACCATTCTCACTTGTGTTAGTGATTATTGGTTAGTTTGGGCACGGTTTGTGCTTGGAAGTGCATTTGGGTCAAAATTGCACTAGTTGTCAATTTGGGTTGATTTGTAAATCCACCCTAATTATGTTGTTGTGTTTGTGATAATGGAATAGGTACATTCCATCGGTGTGTTGCGGATTATTCGGTGGCATTTCTTCAAGGCGACAAGGTGAGTGGAATATTTATACATGTATGTATGTGGTTTATTTACTCGTATGCGATGTGGGCATTTGGTGCCACATCGTGAGTAGTGGGCGTTATGTCACAAGACGGTGACATATTTATTGGTATGATGGGATGGGAACTACAAGTCGGTAGTGTCTCGACAGGAGGTTCACAAGTCGGTGACCCATATGTATTGATGGGGGTTCACAAGTCGGTGATAGTGTTCACAAGTCGGTGACACTTAGTGGCGCTTCACAAGTCGGTGATGTCACATGGCGTTCACAAGTCGGTGACCCATAGATATTGGTGGGTAGTTCACAAGTCGGTGACACCCTTTGATGAGTCACAAGTCGGTGACAACATACGAGTGAGACTCGACGTTATTGGTCGTCTACAAGTCGGTAGTGCCATAGCGAGGAACGGTTTGTTATATTTATGCATTATTGTGATTTAGTATATTATTGTGGCGATTTATATACTAACGTTGTTGCTAGTCGTATGTTTGGTGTTGCTAGCTCGTTTATGCATTTTGTTTGCATGGTATTGTAAGTGGATGCGTGTAGGTAAATTACATATGTATATGTATAAGTATTGCATTCACTAAGCGTTAGCTTACCCTCTCGTTGTTGACTTTTTTATAGATTGCATGGATGCGGAGGCTCGGGTAAGCGGGGACTAGTGGACTTGCGTAGTTGCTTTAGAAGGCTTGCTTTTGGATTGATTAGGATTGGGTAGCGTATCCCCAATCGCCATGCTCGGCCTTTATTTTGTATTACAAATCATGTGGTTGAAAACTTGTATTTTCGTACGAAAGTCGTAAAACGGGCGATGTGGGCCCGGTCTTCGTAAGACTAATTTTATTAATGGAACGTGTTAGTTCTACATATATTAATGTATGGTTAAAAGCGTTTTGTCTAAATACGTCGGGAAGTGGTCAAACATTTTCGCATTTCATGACTTTTTGGACAGGCCACTTTGGCGCGCCGCGCCATATGCTGTTCCAGCAAATTTTCTTTTATCCGCGTTATTAGTTGGTTAACGGGTTGGGTTGTTACAGCTTTTCATACACATTGATTTTGCGTTAAATTTTTAAAAGTCGATAATTTCATAGCGAAACGCGGATATTCACATATATTGTTAATTTAAAAAAACATTTAAATCTTTCACGGGTTATACCTTTTAGTTCGACTCGAGTTACGCTTCAACGACATCATCGTTAGCCACGAAATAATTTTACAAACTAAACGCAATAAAATACATTGAAAACCGAACCCCCGACGTGAAGCGAGGGTTCGAAAACTAGTTATCATCAATAGTTAGCATATAAGCTGTATTCGCATGAGAATAAAACAATATAGTTATTAAATTATTAACAAAAAAAAAATTTAGAAACTTAAAAATCATAATAGAAACTTGAAATTTTAAAAAATATAACTAATAAAATACGGTTAACTCAAACTAAATTTTCTTGAACATTTGATTTAATTTAGCAATTTGCTAATAACATCTCTAAGAGTTTTCGTGAAGATGCATAAATAACTTGTACATAATGTGATAGTTTTTAGTTTTTACAAACTTTGTATACATAGGTTCTTCGAGTGTCACTTCTTTTGATTCCCCCAAGGAGTGCTCGTTTGAGTCTCGCTCGAGAAAACCCGTTTCTTACAAAAAGGAGGATGGTATGGTTCTAGGCAGGGTGCGAGAGGAAAGAAAGCTTCAGATGCATCTAAGAAGAAAGTTCGAAATTAAGTTGGTTATATCTTGGTGTTTTGATGTGTCCTCTTTTGATTATATCTTGTGTTTTGTCGGCTTCTAAATACATAGGTTTTCATCGTAATCTCATGTTTGTTTTCCTTACTCGATTCGGCCCGCTTTTGGTTAGTTTTTTGTTTTGTTTTGTTTTATTGTCTAGTTGTGTGGCGTTTCGGGATTGTTTTTTGTTTCATTTTGTCGGCTTTTCATCGATTGATGAAAGGTCGATGTTATATAAATTTTCGTTATTTCGCTGAAAAAAACTTTGTACACATATTAACGATGTTAGCATTTTCCTTTAACTTAACACTACAATAAAACACAAACAACGAGTACTCGTCCGTGATGTCATGCTAATATCAGTTTTATTTTTGTTTTTTATTTTGAATTTGAGTTTTTTTTACTTATTTCAATTTGTTTTATTTTTATTTATTTTTATCTTTTTTTATTTATTTTTTTTTAAAAAAAAATACAATAAAGAGGCATATGTTATTATTAATATTAATATTAAAAATATTAATACTCAATTTTAGAGCAAACGTTATTATTATTATTCAAATATGAGTTCTCTTTACGTGATTAATTACGTTACATATATATGCGAAATACATGTCTCAATAAAATGTTGTAATTTTATGACAAGAAAAATAATAATTGTGATAAAAATTGGAAGAAAGTTGTGGGAGAATAAATGTAGTTCATTTATTCTGACCAAGTTAAGTATATCAATATGTTTGTAAAAACAACGACAAGTTTCTTAGTCGGAATATGTGGTTCCACGGGCATTAAACTAAATGACTTTAGCATTTACGTTCACTTAATACCTAAAACATATCATTAAACTGTTTCCTTTAAACAAATCCGTGATTCTACGGGTCATTTCAGATAAAATGATAGAGAATTGGTAAGGGATTAAACTCAAAAGTAAAAAAAAAAAAAAAAAAAAAGAGATGACTTAATTAATTTTTTTTATCTGGAGGGAGTATGTTTTATATTTTAGTATATAACTAGTTTTCAAACCCTCGCTTCGCGTCGGGAGTTCGGTTTTCAATGTATTTTATTGCGTTTAGTTTGTAAAATTATTTCGTGGCTAACGTGATGTCGTTCAAGCGCAATCGAGTTGAACTAAAAGGTATAACCCGTGAAAGATTTAAATGTTATTTTAAATTAACAATAAATGTGCATCTCTGCGTTTCGCTATGGAATTGTAGACTTTTAAAAATTTAACGCAAAATCAACGTGTATGAAAAGTACCCCGAATATTTAGCGTTTTTTAAAAAGCGTCCGTTTTGCGTATAGTTAGTGACATTGTGTTCCTAAAATTATTTCGAGTTTAACGATGGTGTTGGAAAAATTTAACTCGTTGCGAGCGATAAGATATGACCCGTTGAATATTTTGGTGGAGTTTTAATTAAGATTTTTTATGAAAATGGTTATTTGACACTTTACCCCTGTTTAGGGGTCGATTTGAATTGAAAAATGTTTGAGGGGCTTTGTTGGTGAAATGAAAATAAGTAAAAAAAAATATAGTGAAAAGTCAAAAATGCCCCTATACTATTCATATTTTTGTGTTATATATATATATATATATATATATATATATATATATATATATATATATATATATATATATATAATATAATTATATATATATATAATATAATATAATATAATTATATAATGTTTTTTATTTTCACCACCACCATCCACTGTCTTCTTCTTCACTCGCTCAATATTTTCTCTTTTCTTTATTTTTTTAATTATGTTTCGCCTTACCCACAAAATTAAATACTCAAATCTTTAGATTTGTTAAATTAATTGGTCATTAAAATTACCAAAAGAAGATAAAAATATGAGCTTGGATCCAGTTATGCGACGCGTTATTCACAATGTTGATGAACATATAACGCAGCTTATGCAGTGCAAGCCCTTGTCTGAACAAGAGGTGATTTTATTTACGTCATAATTAATTATTTACATTTCTTAAATTCCATTATTTTTATTATTTTTGTTGTTGTGTTGTTTAATTTGGGTTATGTTTGTGATTTGATTATTGGATCAATTAATCTAATTTAGGTAGATCTGTTTTGGTTAGATCTATTACAATTACAATAATACAATAAAGTTTGAACCTTTTTTTTTTCCCCTTCTTTTATTAGCTACAATTTGGGGTTCCTCTAATATATATAATATGAAATTCAAGATTTTGATGTTAGTGAGACAAATTTATATAGGATTGTTTTTGTGTGAAATTTGGTTAATTTGGAAATTTGAATGCAGATGTACTGTTATGCTTTATTATTATTAGTAAAATTCAATAACTTTTTAGTGATTGTATTCCATTTTCATACTTCTTGGATCCTTTTTAGCCGAATGTGGTCCGGATTATTGTAAATGTGCGATTGAAGTGATTAAGGGAGATTGAATAGTTGAAATACGAAATCTGGCCTGCACGTTTAGTTATAATAGGGGTAACTAATTATACTTTATCATGTTCCTGACAAATTCTATTTATCTAAAGAAAAATGATACTTCTAGCTAAAATGTACGCTGCCTGATTGATTCAATGACCAACACAAGTTATAGAAAAATAGAAATTTCTTTCATTTCATCTTAATCTTTTAGATTGTACATGTTTTAGGCACAAGTATGAATGAATTTTACAGATAAAATATTGTTGTAGCTTTAGCTTTTAACAAAAAGATGGGCAGAAGTGTGTTCTATTAGGGTGACGATGTTGTAGCTGATACCAAACTGATTTTCTGACTCCAAAATAATCGATTATCATAAGTACTATATCTTTTTCAAAACATGTGGGGAACGTATTTAAATGCTTTAATATTGTTGCAATTTGTGTAAATCATATCAGATTTGATTTGATCGTGTGGAGCATTTTCTTCTTTTTTCCCCCCTAATCAACAGTGACTTAATGAATAGTGAAGGATAATATTTTTAATGTTACGTTTTTAATCATTGCAGGTTAAGTCATTATGTGAGAAAGCAAAGGAGATTTTGATGCAAGAAAGCAATGTGCAGGTATATTCATCTCATTGTTATACGGAATGCATGATTTATAGTAAAAGAATCTTATGCACTTTTTATTTATCTATTATTATTTATATATATTTTATTTTTGCAGCCTGTTAAAAGTCCTGTGACAATCTGTGGGGATATTCATGGACAATTTCATGATCTTGCTGAGCTTTTTCGTATTGGAGGAAAGGTGCGTGTTTATGTCGCATTTCTTATTTTCTTACACACTTCTTTTTTAAATGTTAAAATGGTTAAATTTTGGGATAGCGATTTGCGCTCATAAACCAAGAGGTTATGTGTTAAAGTTTAATTAGGAGACAATATGTATATATGTGTGTGTGTTTGTACATATTATGCGAGGTAGGATATAGGTTTTGGCTTATGAAGAAATGGACTCTAATGATGTTTTTATTCGTCATTAATTATTTAGTGCCCGGATACAAATTACTTGTTCATGGGAGATTATGTTGATCGTGGTTACTACTCGGTTGAAACAGTGACTGTAAGTGTTACACCATATGATTTAGTTTTTTTTTTTTTTTTTTTTTTAAGTTTTAACATAAAGTGTTTCGGATAATTGTTAATTCGCATGTGGTTCTTCAGCTATTGGTGGCCCTAAAAGTGCGTTATCCACAACGAATTACTATTTTGAGAGGAAACCATGAAAGCCGGCAGGTAAGCTTTTATGCATATGCATTTTAATAAATTGTAGCATTTTTTCGGATTCATTTGATAACTATTGTTATGTTAATCGTATATGGTTTAAATTTGTTTCTGCTTTGAAAATATATTTTTTTCATTAACATCTTTAATATTTTCCCGATTATACAGATTACTCAAGTTTATGGGTTTTATGATGAATGCCTAAGAAAGTTAGTTCCCAACACTCTTTGTATAACATAGTTATGACTTATGAATTATCATTATGTATACAAATATAATATAGTCATTATTACATAAAAATTTCAATATCTTTCAAATGTCTAATATACCCTTCAATAATAAATTGAGTGCAGATACGGTAGTGCTAACGTATGGAAGACATTTACGGATCTATTTGATTATTTTCCGCTCACTGCATTGGTTAGTAAACTTAATATCTTTTTTACCCTTGCGCCTTATATCAAGTTTCCGCCTTTACTTTTCTTGATTATGATATTATTTGTTAACCATTGGCTTTTAGGTCGAATCTGAGATATTTTGTCTCCATGGTGGATTGTCTCCTTCAATTGAGACACTCGATAATATAAGGAACTTTGACCGTGTTCAAGAAGTGCCCCATGAGGGGCCCATGTGTGATCTTTTATGGTCCGACCCGGATGACCGTTGTGGTTGGGGCATCTCACCTCGGGGTGCAGGATACACGTTTGGCCAAGTATATATATCTTCTACATTTGTTTCATTTAATTTTTATGTATAATTGCATATAAAGCTAACACCTTTTATCTTTATATTTGATTTTTTTTATCATTGTTATGTAGGACATATCTGAGCAGTTCAACCATACCAACGGCTTAAAGCTCATTGCTAGGGCCCATCAGCTCGTTATGGAGGGATTCAACTGGGGTCATGTAAGAATTTTATTACTGTTTAATGGTGTGAATTTATTTTTCAAGAAAATGTTGTTAGGATGTAATTGGACAATTGGTTATAACAGGAACAAAAGGTTGTGACGATTTTTAGCGCACCTAATTATTGTTACCGTTGTGGGAACATGGCTTCAATCCTTGAAGTAGACGATTGCAAGGGTCACACTTTCATTCAGGTTTCTCTTTCTCTTGCAAAAATTAGTTTGGGTCAAACCCGGTTTGGGTCAAACCGGGTTTGGGTCGATGATTACCATTAGGGTCATGACTCATGAGTCATGATTGCCTCACATTACGTGCATATTTTTAAGGGTCAAGTCATGAGTGTTTGGAAAAATGTTTCAAATTTCACCCTTAATTATCGTGTCCAACTTTGAAATTTTCTAGTGTGTATATAAAATTCCAATTTTTGTTTTAAATTCACACTTTAAGGGTCAAGTCATGAGTATTTGAAATTTTATGTATATGACCTATCATAGCTTGTAAAATTCCAATTTTTGATTTAAATTCACACTTAGGCCTATGTATAATGAGACGACTTATTAGATTACGGGCTTTTGAATTTCAGTTTGAACCAGCTCCAAGGAGGGGAGAGCCAGATGTGACACGTAGGACACCAGATTATTTCTTGTGATGCTGACATGGTACTCTTAATCGGACCGGCATGTGCCTCAACTATGGTGTTACTGTTGGGAAATAAGCAGACCAAAAGGGCGTATACGAACGTTGAAAATGAGGTGGTGATCCTGGAGTTAATTCGACGCGCAAACATAACACTGTCTATCAACGCAGTTTGGTCGTCTCTTATTAATTTTTTTTTCCCTATTTCAGTTTTATGTTTGTAGAGGAAAGACATCTAAAATGTCATTTGTTTGATTTGTGTCTTTCCTTTTTCATTTTTTATTTTGATTTGATATTATAATTCTTTTTGACATTAGTTAACAATACTTGCTATTGATTTGTTATCAAGGTTCTCTTATCTTTGTCATTTTTCGCTCTTAACTGTGCGATTTTAGGTGGTTTAATGTGGTCATGTAACCAAAAGGACTGGTTCTAAGGTCAAGGACGGTTTTTTCGCGCCATTTATTTCGGTCGAGTGCTGTGAATTACTAAGTGTAAGGTTTTTTTTTTTTTTTTTTTTTTTTTTTGAAAAAAAAATAAATTTACTACGTCTAAGTTATGATTGATCTGTTTAGTTAGGTTGTTTTCTAAGTTGAATTTGCAAATTTGTGTCTGCCAAACTTATTTCTCATTTTGTACTGTCTGTTTTGTATGTACACATTTTTATTATTATTTTGAATTTTGATACATTACTAATAGTTCTTCTAAACACTGTTACACATTTCACTCTTTAAATGAATTGTCGTTTGTTTACTTAAAATGGCCACACGAAAAAACAATTTACATGGCTCAGTCATCACAGAAGGTTGTTGAACATAGTACTTTCAGTCTTGTATCAGCTTAACTGCACTTCTTTCATGGCTTTGTTTATTTGGAAAGTTTCACTTTTACTCCTGTAAGATCCTGAATTTTATACATCAGAAAATGCCACCAGAAAGTGTCACCGGAGAGAGTTCTCAAAAAGTGTCAGGAAAAGTCTACTTATACTTAGTGCATTTTCAGAATTTGCATGAGAATCAGAGTCTGACAAGTTCAGTCCCTGAACTTCAAATCAGAATCAGATACAGCATTGAGCTGCGCCGCGGGCTAAAATGTGAGCTGATGGTGAAGTTTACTGAAAATTGTCGGGGGTGTTTTTCAGCAATAAACCGCGCCGCGGGCCTTTGGAGCCACGCCGCGGGCTATAGCTGCAGCAAATGATTTTTCAGCATTTTTAAAAGGGTTAAATGAGGGGCAATTTCGTCTTTTCGCGTATGGACGGTTTTATCACCACAAAACTGATCCAAACCTTATCCCAACTTCATTTCTTCCTCTTTTCTTCACCCTCAAACACATCAAACCCTAGAGAGAGAGAGAGAGAGAGAGAGAGAGGGGTTCTATAGAGAGAATTGGGGATTTGAGAAAGAAGAAGAGTGAGTCGGGTCGGGTCTCAAGAGTTAAAGTTGTTCACCTCGTTCACGGCTACGTTGTGGTAGTGTTGGTAAGTTCTAACTCCGAATTTCATTGTTTAAGATTCTTGTTCATGTTTAGCGTTTGAGCTAGTTAGGGTTATAAACCCCATTTCTCATGAAATTGGAGGTTTTGTTGTATTGTTAGTGTAAGTGAACCCGATTATTGAGGGTTTAGGGTTTGATGACGAAATTGGTAGTATTTGTCATAGTTTGGGTGTTAAATCACTAGGTTGTAAGTTTGTTAGTGATTTTGATGTTCTTAAGAACAAGTTTGCTAGTCGAAATGGGTGTTGACTTGGTTTGGTGTCAAAATGAGTTTTGAGTCAAGTTTTGGTGAATCAAGTATGTAAATACTTGATTTAGGTGTTAATTGATGTTTTAGAAATATAATCACTAGCCTTTAGTGATTTTGGGCGTTTTTGGGACTTATGTCAAAATGGGTAAGTTGATTTGGTCAAAGTTGATAATGACACTAGTTTTAGTCAAATGGATGTTTAAACACTTGTGTTAAGTGTTAAATGGAGTTTTTGGAAGTAATCGCTCATGAAAAGTGATTTTGGGTTAAAATTGTATTTTAACATAAGTCAAACGTGGTCAAACGCAATATGGGTCAATATTGCACGTGTTGGAGTTTTGGTGTAAATGACGTTTGAAATGATTACTACCTAAATAGTAATTTAGTGTTAAGACCTAGGTAAAGTATAATTTGGGTTAAATTGTACTTTGTAGTGTGGGTTTAAATTACCACCCGAAGTGGTAATTGGGTTGAGCTCATTAGGAGATAAAAAGGCGGGTCAAACGAGCAAGGTGATATCCCTCGACTAAGGGATGTGAGTGCCGGGTTCTCTTTTAGAGAATTGTTATTTATGTGCATATTGTGCCTATGTGTGATATGTCAAGGCCCGTCCTAATCCACCTGGACGAACGCTTCAACAGCTGGTCCCATTGCGAGGCGTTGACTTAAATATGCCATGAACGACTCCAAGTAATATCTCTAAAATGAGCAAATGCACAACGGAAGGTTTCTTTCATACCTGAGAATAAGCATGCTTTAAAGTGTCAACCAAAAGGTTGGTGAGTTCATAGGTTTATCATAAACAATCATTTCCATAATTTTAATAGACCACAAGATTTTCATTTCCATTTCTCATAAATATACATCTCATATCAGGCATTTCGCAAACTGCATAGAGATAAAAATCATTCATATGGTGAACACCTGGTAACCGACCTTAACAAGATGCATATAGAATATCCCCATCATTCCGGGACTCCCTTCGGACATGATAAATTCGAAGTACTAAAGCATCCGGTACTTTAGATGGGGCTTGTTGGGCCCGATAGACTTATCTTTAGGATTCACGTCAATTAGGGTGTCTGTTCCCTAATTCTTAGATTACCAGACTAAAAAGGGGCATATCCGGTTTAATAATCCAACCATAGAATGTAGTTTTAAGTACTTGTGTCTATTTCGTCAAACATTTATAAAGCAGCGCATGTATTCTCAGTCCCAAAAATATATATTGCAAAAAGCATTTAAAAAGGGAGCAAATGAAACTCACGATACGATATTTTGTAGTAAAAATATGCATACGACGGAACTGAACAATGCAGGGTTGGCCTCGGATTCATGAACCTATATCACGTATATATATTAACACGTAATCGAATGAATTTATATATTATATCTTAAATTATGTATTATATATATTTAATTTGTGTATATATTTAAAATGATTAATATTTATATAGTTATATCAATGTGTATATTATATATATATATATATATATATATATATATATATATATATATATATATATATATATATATATATATATATATATATATATATATATATATATATATATATATATATATATTAAAAAAATACCTAATTTGTTAAAAATGTTAATATGATTAATACATACTTATATGTAATATTACTATAAGTATATTTTTATATCAATAATAGTAACAAAGGTTGTATTTGATTATAATGATAATATTAATAATAATAATAATACCGATAATAATATTAATTATAGTAATAATAATAATAATAATAGTGATAAAAATAATAATAATGTCTCTAAAAATAATACCAATAATAATAATGATAATAATAATAATAATAATCCTAATAGTAATAAAAATTATAATTTTACTAAAAATATTATTTTTAATAATATTGATAATAATAATTTTTAATAAAAATAATACTTTTACTAAAATGATACTTTTCATAATAATGCTAATAATGATAGTTTTAGAAATAATGATTTTTATAATAATAATGATAATAATAATAATAACAATATTGGTTTTAATTATAATGATACTACTAATAATGATAATGCTAATACTTATAATAATAATAATAAAAATTATATTTATGTTAATAATAATCATGATATTAATGTTAATAATAACAATACTTATCATAACAATAATAATACTAATAGTTTAATTAATAATAATAATAATAATAATAATAATAATAATAATAATAATAATAATAATAATAATAATAATAATAAAATACAACCTTTGAAGACAAGCTTCACCCAACAAGCACGTACACAATAAACCAATGAACTACACTTGCACGTTTGAATTAAAGCCCGCGTGTAATTGTTTTATCATGTTGATTCGTAAAGCCCAATTTCAACTAACCCAATCAACAATTAGGCCAAAACAAACCCCTGCAAGTTTCCGGCCCAAGTAACAACAAACCAAAAGGGTTTCGGTTTTAAAAGAAAACAAGCAGACCGTAAGGTTCGATGGATTTTGTTTTCGATCGAAAACGGATTAGAAACAATAAGATGAAATGAACAGATGGTGACCGGAGCAGTGAACATCGAGCAGGTGATAATTCAAAAACTGGTGTGAAATTGTTGGGTTCAATATAAGCTAGCAGAAAGATGAGTTGATGATACAGCTAATCGTCCACGAGCAGCAATACTTGAATTATGAATATTATTATCTGACACTTCTAATTCGACTCCCATTTTTATGTTTGAATAAAAGAACAAAAACGAGATGGTGATGATGGGTGATGGTTATCGAAACAGAGACAGATGGTAGGTTGAGGCTAGAAAATAGCAGCAACATTCGAGCATTCCTGGATCCTTTATTAGCCGTAACAGTATCAATGTTTCAAGTTAAAGATATGATGAATAGTAAAATATTGGTTTGTTGTAATGGTGTTCGAATAGTATTAAGTAACGAAGACAAAGTGGCAAACATGAGACAGTTTGTTATGGTTTGGTGATGGTATGTTTCGAATAAAGCAAGGAACTAAAACATTGATCATTGAACCGAAATATAAATGCTTAGGTGGTTCTTGTTGTGGGCTGTAGACTTTGAACAGAAAACATATTGGGTTGATGATGGTTCGAATGGTGGTTGCAGACCCATTGTTAGCAGCACATCACGATGGAGTTTGGGTGGCGTTTTGTGGTAATGGAAGGTAGTTGTTCACGCACAAGAGTGGGACAAAAGTGGTGATGGAGGTGGCTGTGGTGTGGTCGCTTTCGAACATAACAGAAACACAAGTAATACAGCAGCAGTTCGTGATAGACTAGATGAAAACATGAAGTGGTTTTTCAAAATTTGAAGTGATATTGGTGGTAACGGTGGTAGTGTAGTGATGTAGATGGTTAAATGTTTGAAAAGAAGATATAAGGTGGTGTGGTGGTGTAATGAGTTTTGTCGAAGAATAAGAATGGTGGTGTTGGGTTGGGTTCATAACTTATCAACAGCAATCAAAAGGATGTTCTTGGGTGATGATCGAAACCGAGCAACAAGTGGTTTTAATCGATGGAAAAGAGGACAAAGGCGATGTTTCATGGGGTGAAGGAGTTGAATTACATAGACAAGAAGTAATACTTAATTGACACAAGTGGTGGTCTTGGTTCATTTTAATAGAGACAGAGAAGTGTAAGTGGGTGTTAGGTGCTTTAATCATACAATGCATTGCACATGTGTGTGTGTGTGTGTCTATATATATATATATATATATATATATATATATATATATATATATATATATATATATCGTAAGATTGATTGTGAGTGGAAAGAAAACAATTCAAAATATATCCAAGTCCATGTGATAAAGATCCTAATCACCTTTTTCTATTTCTCACTAGTTAATAACATCCGTGATTTAATTTTGTTGTTAGTTGTTGACATATCTCGCCATTAACATCATTATAGCAAACATAAAAATTTATATGGACCATTAATTCAAAAGACAATTTGGGATTTGATGTAAATTCAACATGTGCCTAAAGTAACTAGTGCAAAATAGTTATTGTGGTTGTTGATGTGTGTGGATATTATTGTGCCAATTATATTTAGAGATTAATCATCACTCTTTTAACTTACGCAAAAAGAATATATATAAAGGTCTAAGTCTAGATTAATAATAATAATAATATAATTATAATATAATTAAAATAAAGAAACATGTGATCATGCAAAGATAGCAGCCTAAATATTAACTCTTGTTCCGACACTTTTTTTTTTTACGAAAAGTGTAACTTGCTCCGTCGTTAATTAGTGGCGGATAAAAGTATTCTGAAAAATCTCAAATTTTTGCATCTTTATTTATTTCAGTCATTATGGTATAAAATTCGGTCATTAACTATATAAAATTATTCAATAAAAATTTTAATCAATGTCCGCGCTCGATCTCAGGTAAAATATAAAACAATTTAAAATTTAATAATTAGATCCTAAATACATTTCTAATAAGCCTATAATTTATATCACTCATTTTCGGATCACCGTTTATTTTAAAATAATATAAGTTTGAATTTAACTTACTTAATATCAATCGGAACATCAACAAGTATTACAATCATTTAATATTTATTTTTAACCTACTTTATTTATGTATATAGATATATTTTAAATAATAATTATTATAATATTCTATTTTTATTTTATTAATTTCTAATAACAAAAACATATAATACTTCAAATTATATCTCAAATTATTATTTATATATATACATATACACACATATCTATTTATAATTAATTGTTCGTGAATCATCGAGAATGGTCGAAGGTCAATCGAATATATGAAACAGTTCAAAATTTTTGGAGACTCAACTTAACAGACTTTTCTTATTGCGTCAAAAATATTAAATCGTATCGAGAGTTTGATTTAAAATTAGTCGAAATTTTTTGAGTCATTACAGTACCTACCCGTTAAAGAAATTTCGTTCCGAAATTTGATTGAGGTCGTCATGGCTAACAATAAAAATGTTTTCATGACGAATATGAGTCGATAAATAGAGTTTTATCATTATTGATTAATATAGATAAAACGATTTGATTATGTGAAGCGTACGAGTGAAGCTGTCACAAAAGATTGAGATAGAGATTTAACTTTTAAAGTAGTTACGTTGGATTTCCGGAATTCAAGGAATTTAAAGAAATCTTCTAATCAGAAAGAAAATGTAATAGCACGATTTATTAGTAAACTGTTGGAGTTACGGAAAAATAGAAATACCAAGGAAATATTTCCGTGATATGCTTAGAGATTAAGTAGAATGAAAGAGTTATGTAACATGGTACATGATGACGGTATTGTCTGTAAATCATCACGTTCCATTAGAAATTTTAGCATGACTTACTGTAATATAATCATGTTGGCCGGGCATCATTATATTATACTAACTCATGCTTCAACTCCCAACACTTCTCCAGAAATCATTTAAACTCAAATTTTATAGAAGGATAGAAACTAAAATAGTTTTTTTTTGTATGATGTAACATAGATAGCACGAGGAGATAGATAATTTCAGAAAAAGATATTTATGAAGGTATCTTCAGAAATATCGAAGATATTTATAACGAAAGATACGATAATATCTTAGAATTTAAAATATCTAGAATCAAAGGATGTTGCAGAACTTTTCCGCAAGGATTTAGAATAATTAAGGAGCAAAGTATTCGCTAAAGATTTCAGCAGATACTGAATCATATGGATTCTGTAATTACAGATTTTGTGATTTATCCACAGCCTCCTTCATAGTCTGCTCAATCCGTTTTTCAGTTCCAAAACTGAGCTTTTTCAACACACTATTCTTTATTATCAAGCTTTTGGCCATCAAGACCATCTATAGCTTTTGCTGCTTCATCAGCATTCTCATATCTGAATCATTGGTTATCAATGCGAGGTGTTTTCAAGAGTTTCGAAGGGTTTGAATGAAGATTGTAATTGTCAAGATACAAATGATGTTTAAGATGGAATCAAGTGGCAAACTTGAAGAAATGTTTAACTGTAGAATATGTAATTTATTAACGATATTTTAAATCAAAATGTGTTATAATTAATATTTCCTACTCTTTTAATACTTTTTAATTGTCCAAGGTTAGTAATCCAATGTTAGTAGTCCAATAGTCCAATAGTTCAATATATATCTAGTTAATCACGGTTATATTATATTGTCTTGGGATTAACTAAGACTAGTATATTATGACAGTATTTGAATGACGATATTTAAAGTGCGTAAAATAAATAACAGTATTTAAATGACGATAAATAAAATTGCGAGTATTAAAATTGCGATAATTAATTGCGATAAATAAAATGTAATAAGAAAATAGTCATAACGGGTATAGGAATAGTTAGCTAGGATTTGGTTAGCATAGATTTAAAATTTTACGTAGTTAATTAATTGGTTACTAATCAATTTTATTTTGTCCATTATTTTCTTCACCATGCCACTTGTCAAATCTTGACTTGGATTTTGATCGGTCAAAATCCGAATATGAAATTGAATTTGACTGAAAATAGTTGTTCTTTGGTGAACGAATACGTATATTTACGGATTTGAGCAGTATTGTTATTGACTGCTGAATCAGAACTAGAGAGTGTACAGTGTAACTTATTAATGTGAAATCTAAATATTTCTCGGGTATTACATACCCGTTAAAATATTTTCACGATTAACGGTTTGTACAAAAGAATTTTTAATTACAATCTGTATGAAAATATACTTACATATATTTTCTTCAGATGTAATCATAGATTTAATGAGTTAATATGATATTAAACTCATATGATTTACGGTTAGAACTAGAGTACATAATCTCTAAAACATTAGAGATTACATAATCGCCATGTCGAACGAAGATAAATGAGGTAGAACGATACGTAGAATGAAGATAATCGATGTAGAACGATATGTAGAACGAAGATTAAAGATTATAGATATCGATTGTTAAATCGTTGATGAAAGATGTGAATGATAGCATATGTGAATTAAATATGATAAAAGCCCTTTAAAGCTTCTTTTATCTTTCTCGGGTATTACCTACCCGTTAAAAATTCACACATCATAGTTAATATGAAAAGAATTTTTATTATGATCTCGAGGTATACATAAACATATATGCGTATTTCCTTTTAATAGTGAACCGAAAGTAATGAATTAATATTTCATAATTTAACATTCTCGGTACTCTTCGGTGTATGTGGTGCCTACGGAGCTTGTGGTGATTGCAGTGCTTGTGGTGCTAGAGAGGATGTTGGTACTGGTGGTGTTGTTGTTGGTGTTGGTACTGCTTGTGGTACCTGCGTAGTATATGCGAGCCTAGCTTCCAAATCGAACACCGTTACCTCCAGGATTTCTACTTTACGCTCGAGTCTATGAACTAGTTCTACCCGTTCTTCCGTAAGGTTTGTTAATTCTTGATATTTAGTTCGAAGTCTTCTAACTTCTTCTAATAATCCTATCTGATTAGAATTTGGGAGTAGAGGATGAATACTATCTTTAACTACATCAAGTCGACCTTCGAGGCAGAAAATCCTTGTGAAAAGAGTGAAAACGGTATTGCAAACAGGTTCGCCGGTAAGCGGATCGAGTAATCCGACATTAGGTGGTAAGTTCGGCACGTGATATGGAGTACCTTCTTCATTTCTCCATAGGGTAAGTATTTCGCGAACTCATCCCCACTTTCTAAAGAAATCAAGGTAGTTGATCGGTTGGTGCGCTCCCGTCACGCTGTCTTAGGAGCTGGAGGAACTTGGTCTATTCGAAGAGGCCATCTTACGCGATCACAGAAAGTTATGAAATGATTCTTGATATGAATTGAGGGCTGAATACTGGATGATATTTTCGTCTTCTCGAATATATATATATATATATATATATATATATATATATATATATATATATATATATATATATATATATATATATATATATATATATATATATATATATATATATAGCAAAATGATTCCGTAATTTACGGAGAAAATTTCGGAAAGTGCCAAATAAGATCCACGGTAATAGATATGATAGGATATGATTCGTCTATACACCGTGTATGCAATAAATGCAAAAACACGGGTCAAGACTTAGGAATGATAAACATGTAATTTTTCCACTAGGAATGATAAACTAAACTTATAATATGCAGCTAAGGTCAAAGTCTAGACTCACTAATGCATCATAACGACTATCAGTTAGACACACTAATGCAAAACCTGGTTCGCTAAGACCACCGCTCAGATACCACATGTCAAGGCCCGTCCTAATCCACCTGGACGAACGCTTCAACAGCTGGTCCCATTGCGAGGCTTCGACTTAAATATGCCATGAACGACTCTAAGTAATATCTCTAAAATGAAGATTTCTTTCATACCTGAGAATAAACATGCTTTAAAGTGTCAACCAAAAGGTTGGTGAGTTCCTAAGTTTATCATAAACAATCATTTCCATAATTTTAATAGACCACAAGATTTTCATTTCCATTTCTCATAAATATACATCTCATATCAGGCATTTCGCAAACTGCATAGAGATAAAAATCATTCATATGGTGAACACCTGGTAACCGACCTTAACAAGATGCATATAGAATATCCCCATCATTCCGGGACTCCCTTCGAACATGATAAATTCGAAGTACTAAAGCATCCGGTACTTTGGATGGGGCTTGTTGGGCTCGATAGATCTATCTTTAGGATTCGCGTCAATTAGGGGTGTCTGTTCCCTTGTTCTTAGATTACCAGACTAAAAAGGGGCATATTCGGTTAAATAATCCAACCATAGAATGTAGTTTTAAGTACTTGTGTCTATTTCGTCAAACATTTATAAAGCAGCGCATGTATTCTCAGTCTCAAAAATATATATTGCAAAAGCATTTAAAAAGGGAGCAAATGAAACTCACGATACGATATTTTATAGTAAAAATATGCATACGACGGAACTGAACAATGCAGGGTTAGCCTCGGATTCACGAACCTATATCAAGTATATATATTAACACATAATCGAATGAATTTATATATTATATCTTAAATTATGTATTATATATATTTAATTTGTGTATATATTTAAAATGATTAATATTTATATAGTTATATCAATGTATGTATGTATGTGTATATATATATATATATATATATATATATATATATATATATATATATATATATATATATATATATATATATATATATTAAAAAAATACCTAATTTGTTAAAAATGTTAATATGATTAATACATACTTATATGTAATATTACTATAAGTATATTTTTATATCAATAGTAGTAACAAAGGTTGTATTTGATTATAATGATAATATTAATAATAATAATACCGATAATAATATTAATTATAGTAATAATAATAATAATAATAATAATAATAATAATAATAATAATAATAATAATAATAGTGATAAAAATAATAATAATGTCTCTAAAAATAATACCAATAATAATAATGATAATAATAATAATAATCCTAATAGTAATAAAAATTATAATTTTACTAAAAATATTATTTTTAATAATATTGATAATAATAATTTTTAATAAAAATAATACTTTTACTAAAATGATACTTTTTATAATAATGTTAATAATTATAGTTTTAGAAATAATGATTTTTATAATAATAATGATTATAATATTAACAATATTGGTTTTAATCATAATGATACTACTAATAATGATAATGCTAATACTTATAATAATAATAATAAAAATTATATTTATGTTAATAATAATCATAATATTAATGCTAATAATAACAATACTTATCATAACAATAATAATACTAATAGTTTAATTAATAATAATAATAATAATAATAATAATAATAATAATAATAATAATAATAATAATAATAATAATAATAATAATAATAATAATAATAATAATAATAATAATAATAATAAGAGTAATAATAATAAAATACAACCTTTGAAGACAAGTTTTAAAAAAAATAACGCCTCAACCCGGGTTCGAACACGAGACCTCTCGTTCACCTAACAAACACGTACACAATAAACCAATGAACTACACCTGCGCTTTTGAATTAAAGCCCGCATTTAATTATTTTATCATGTTGATTCGTAAAGCCCAATTTCAACTAACCCAATCAATAATTAGGCCAAAACAAACCCCTGCAACCTTCCAACCTAAGTAACAACAAACCAAAAGGGTTTTGGTTTTAAAAGAAAACAAGCAGACCGTAAGGTTCGATGGATTTTGTTTTTGATCGGAAACAGATTAGAAACAATAAGATGAAACGAATAGATGTTGACCGGAGCAGTGAACATCGAGCAGGTGATAATTCAAAAACTGGTGTGAAATTGTTGGGTTCAATATAAGCTAGCAGAAAGATGAGTTGATGATACAGCTAATCGTCCACGAGCAGCAATACTTGAATTATGATTATTATTATCTGACACTTCTAATTCGACTCCCATTTTTATATTTGAATAAAAGAACGAAAACGAGATGGTGATGATGGGTGATGGTTATCGAAACAGAGACAGATGGTGGGTTGAGGCTAGAAAATAGCAGCAACATTCGAGCATTCCTGGATCCTTTATTAGCCGTAACAGTATCAATGTTTCAAGTTAAAGAGATGATGAATAGTAAAATATTGGTTTGTTGTAATGGTGTTCGAATAGTATTAAGTAACGAAGACAAAGTGGCAAACATGAGACGGTTTGTTATGGTTTGGTTATGGTATGTTTCGAACAAAGCAAGGAACTAAAACATTGATCATTGAACCGAAATATAAATGCTCAGGTGGTTTTTGTTGTGGGTTGTAGACTTTGAACATGAAACATATTGGGTTGATGATGGTTCGAATGATGGTTGCAGACCCATTGTTAGCAGCACATCACGATGGAGTTTGGGAGGCGTTTTGTGGTAATGGAAGGTAGTTGTTCAGGCACAAGAGTGGGAAAAAAGTGGTGATGGAGGTGGCTGTGGTGTGGTTGCTTTTGAACATAATAGAAACACAAGTGATACAGCAGCAGTTCGTGATAGACTAGATGAAAACATGAAGTGGTTTTTCGAAATTTGAAGTGATCTTGGTGGTAACGGTGGTAGTGTAGTGATGTAGATGGTTAAATGTTTGAAAAGAAGATATAAGGTGGTGTGGTGGTGTAATGGGTTTTGTCGAAGAATAAGAATGGTGGTGTTGGGTTGGGTTCATTACTTATCAACAGCAATCAAAAGGATGTTCTTGGGTGATGATCGAAACCGAGCAACAAGTGGTTTTAATCGATGGAAAAGAGGACAAAGGCGATGTTTCATGGGGTGAAGGAGTTGAATTACATAGACAAGAAGTAATACTTAATTGACACAAGTGGTGGTCTTGGTTCATTTTAATAGAGACGGAGAAGTGTAAGTGGGTGTTAGGTGCTTTAATCATACAATGCATTGCACATATATATATATATATATATATATATATATATATATATATATATATATATATATATATATCGTAAGAATGATTGTGAGTGGAAAGAAAACAACTCAAAATATATCCAAGTCCATGTGATAAAGATCCTAATCACCTTTTTCTATTTCTCACTAGTTAATAACATCCGTGATTTAGTTTTGTTGTTAGTTGTTGACATATCTCGCCATTAACATCATTATAGCAAACATAAAAATTTATATGGACCATTAATTCAAAAGACAATTTGGGATTTGATGTAAATTCAACATGTGCCTAAAGTAATCAGTGCAAAATAGTTATTGTGGTTGTTGATGTGTGTGGATATTATTGTGCCAATTATATTTAGAGATTAATCATCACTCTTTTAACTTACGCAAAAAGAATATATATAAAGGTCTAAGTCTAGATTAATAATAATAATAATATAATTATAATATAATTAAAATAAAGAAACACGTGATCATACAAAGATAACAGCCTAAATATTAACTCTTGTGCCGATACTTTTTTTTTTCCGAAAAGTGTAACTTGCTTCGTCGTTAATTAGTGGCGGATAAAAGTATTCTAAAAAATCCCAAATTTTTGCATATTTATTTATTTCAGTCATTATGGTATAAAATACGGTCATTAACTATATAAAATTATTAAATAAAAATTTTAATCGTTGTCCGCGCTCGATCCCAGGTAAAATATAAAACAATTTAAAATTTAATAATTAGATCCAAAATACATTTCTAATAAGCCTATAATTTATATCACTCATTTTCGGATCGCCGTTTATTTTAAAATAATATAGGTTTGAATTTAACTTACTTAATATCAATCGGAACATCAACAAGTATTACAATCATTTAATATTTATTTTTAACCTACTTTATTTATGTATATAGATATATTTTAAATAATAATTATTATAATATTCTATTTTTATTTTATTAATTTCAAATAACAAAAACATATAATACTTCAAATTATATTTCAAATTATTATTTATATATATATACACATATATCTATTTATAATTAATTGTTCGTTAATCGTCGGGAATGGTCGAAGGTCAATCGAATATATGAAATAGTTCAAAATTTTTGGAGACTCATCTTAACAGAATTTTCTTATCGCGTCAAAAATATTAAATCGTATCGAGAGTTTGATTTAAAATTAGTCAAAATTTTCCGGGTCATTACATGATATAGGTGGTTTCTTGCTCGGATATGAGGATGGAGATAATGTTATACGTGACTTGTGCGGGCATTCCAAGATGAGTGAAATAATTATATGTGTATGTATATGATGTATTTATTTGTGTAGCGTGAGATGTGAAGTGTCGAAGTATTAAGACACCACATTTCACGTGACGAGTGAAGTGTCGAAGTGTTAAGACACCACTCCGAAAAGTATAATGGGTGAAGTGTCGAAGTGTTAAGACACCACTCCGGGATGTATGATGGGTGAAGTATCAAGGTATTAGATACCACTCGGGGGTTAGTGATACGCGGTGTTAAGTACACTAATGGATGTTGTGTACTCTGATGGTCTTTCGCGAGCACCATTCTCGTGTACGATTGGTTAACCATGGTTATGTGTTGTAGTTTTAGCATATTAAATTGTGAACTATATGCTATTGGCGATGCTAGCTTATTGTGAATTGTGGATAATTAGTTTTGCATTGTGATTGCATGGTTGTTAAAATGCTAGCTCATATGTGATATTTGTGTAAGTGTTTGCAAGTAAGTAGATTATATATGTATATGTATAATTATTGCATTCACTAAGCTTTATGCTTACCCCTCACGTTGTTTACCTTTTTACAGGTATTGTGATTGTGAAGGTAGCTAGTTGTTAGACAAGATGTGTAGGAGCGCTTGGGCTCGATGGGGTAGCTTTTGGATATTTGAACGCGGATTGGGGATTTGGTAGCCCCCGGGATTATGTTCTTGGTATTGGGTTGGGTTATTGAGTATTAACCCGTAATTTTTGTGTGATTGAGTCATTATTACAAACACTTTCGTAATGTGTCATTTGTGTACCAATGGTCGTTATAAATTGTTAAACGATTCGAAATGTTATGTAATATGAACGTATGAATGGGACCTAACATATAAAAAAAAGTGCTTTGTTTTTGGTAAACATATTTGGGGTCGTTACAAGTGGTATCCGAGCATAGTTTAAGGGAATTAGGTGACCTTAGAATAGGTGCCTAGTCTTAGACTTATTGACGGTTGTGCGTTATTTGCGAGACTTGTAGGAATACGGGTCGGATTGAGATTTGTTAGTGCCTTAAAGTAGGTGACTAACTAGGACTTGTGTTTGTCCAAAGTGTGATCATATGAGGCCTTATTTCGTGTGTAAATTAGTGTCTTAGATAGCTAGTGCCTAATGTAAGTAGGCGAACTTGAACGTTGTTTTAGTGATAGTCACCTAGGTTGTAGGTTGACTTGTTGTTGCGGTGTACGTGTGTGTATTTATTATTATATTGTATATATGTGCATATACAGGTATCTATTGGTGCGGTGTCCCAGAGACGAATTTATTGGAGAGATTCGGATGTTTGGCGATTTTGAGTGATCGAGGTTCATCGTAAGGACTTTGGTCATTCGGGTACTAGGAGTTATCGCGTGTTATTTTGTGTGAATGTTGCGTTAGTCGGGGTAAAGTACTTTGCGTGACCATGTGAAAATGGTAAGGTACGCAATTGTAATAGTGACTGATCACCATTATTACGAAAGTGTATCTTGACACCAAGCATGACCAGGCGAGTACCAAATGGAGGAAACGTGGCATGGTTGGGGTAGAATCGGGACGAATTAGGAATCTTTTATTGGTTCCTAGGAGATAGTGGTCTCAGGCGATGTGCTTGTTGTCACATTGGGTTTGTTGTGAGTCGGGAGGTGTTGCGGTGGATTCGGTTAATTAAGGTGAGTGAGTGAAACTCACGAGTTTGGCGCATGTTTAGCCACCTTAAGTAGTGGGTGCATTATTGAGATTGTCATTGGGTGTAGTTACACATCGTAACTAGGATGACCGATTTATGTGTGCGTGTATGCGACGAGGACTTGAATTCTGTAATGGAATGCGACAAGTCTAACGATTGCGGTTTGGGGTTACACTCGGTAGAGTGAGTGGTTAAGGGATCGTGTAAGGATCCTAGTTGTGAGTCGCCTTGGAATTGACGAATCGAGGAGTCTTCGGGTCGTTAAACTCATGGGAGTGGGACCCGTATGACGATGATGCATTAGTATGTTAGTGTGTTGTGGATTATAGGGTAACATTCCTAACGGAATACCTCTGTTGTTGTGGTTGTGCCGATATGTGGAAGGGTGTAAGACTTGGTGTTCCCGAGCACCTCTTTAGTGATAAATGAAAGGTTTCGTAAGGCTATATCGTTTGGCCTTGTGGAAATTGCGGGTAGTGTGTGATCGATAGGAACTTTCGATAAGACAATAAACCGTAAGGTTTGTCGGGTGGGTATGACCTCGGGTCATTATTGTGGAGAGATGGGTGACATCGGGTGTATGAAACCCAAAGATCGAGTTTCTAAATCTCGGTAGATTGTGGTGGGAGTCTGCATGACACTGCGTCAGGTACCCCCTTATACCTGCTAGTGTAATGTTCAACTCCGGTGATGGTGTGTTCACTTTATGCTTAGGGTGCCCGCGAGTTACCCTCGGAAGAAGTAGATATTACAATAGTGATCCACGAGCGATAGTAATTCGATGGTTGCGAAAGTCGAGGTTTAAGAGCATTGCGTGAGATACTTCTTATGAAGTGATAGATGAGCGAATCGATAGACGGGTAAAGATGACCAGTGAGCCGGTGATTGACTTAATGGACGATTAGGTCGAAGGTTATGATGAAGTGTTGATATTGCAGTCGACACAATTATTGTGTCGGATTGGACACTCTTCTCCATGAGAGTGAGCAATTGTTGATAAAGGTTCGTTGAGTGGAAGGTCGGGTGATCTCGACTGACTAAGCGGAGTGGCATATGCCTAGGCTTAAAGGCGTATGTGGGACTTTAGTGGAGTTCGCTTTGCGAACGATTAAGACAGTTGATTGTGATTTGTGGTATGAAGGTGCGATGTCGTCGCGTGTACGACATTTCAAGTGAATGTGTATATCGGCTCTGAGAGCCTGAAATGAATACGTGGTGATTTGGAGTATATGACCAATGATGAGAATGGTTATGTGTGTTTTGGAATGACAATTCCGCGGGATGTTATCATCTTAGCGGTGAGATTGTAGAACTTAATCCTAAGTGGGGGAGTTTTTACTGCCGCCCGAGGAAGCTCTGGTGGTGTTAGATCGAGTGTAGTGCAAGTCTTCTTATTTAAGGTGGTCGTGTAGTACCAATGTGCGGTATGAGACCAAATGTGAAGTTTGAGATCCCGGAGGGAGAGAATGAAACTATCGTTGCAGGTGCTCTCGTGTGTAAATATGGTTTGGTGTGAAACTCGGATAGTACTTTGTGTGAATACGAGTTAGATATTGTGGTAGTTGCTGTATTTTCCCTGTCGGGAAACTTGATCGTGGAAATTGTCAGTGGATTATTCCACTTTATGGACGATTGTGAGATGGAGAGTGTCGGTTCTGATTGTCTCACATCGAGACACGCAGATGTTGTTTGTTTTCAAGAGTGTGTTCCTTAGTGATGCGACCTGTTTGTTGCATTGAAATGCCGAGGCCATCCTTAACGAAAGATCGAGGCAAGAGGATTCACCAGACATTGGTGGATATTTTTGTGGGTCGCGTGAAGAATTGTGAATTTTTGTGATGATAATTCGTTGTTGACGGGATTCTAGTACAAGAATAGTTTTCATGCTAGTGCTAGGAAGCCGTAGGGTATGGATGTGTTGTAGGATTTAGGGGAGAAACCCTGTGTTGAGTGTTATGTTTTGCCTAGCTCGTGGTGTATTATTGTCGTCTTGGATTAATCTAGAGACTGGTGGTCGTGTGCGGATCGATTGATGGGAAAGTTTGTGTTCCCAGTATGATTATTTAAGGATACCGAAATTTCTTCGTTGAAGGAATGACCCGGTGGTAAAGACGGGGGAAGTTGGTTCTTGATTCAGAGAACATTCAAGATTTGCTGGTTTACGAGTCGTTGAAGTACGGTGTTTTGACGTGGCATAAATCCTTCTCGATTTGGATTAATGCAAGACTTGGTTCATGGCGTAGTGAATTTAGTAGATCGCGTTGATGATATAGTTGTGGGTGTAGCTGGTTGCGAGTTGTAGCCGAGAGAATTTGAAGGAATATATTGTGACGACTCGGAAATTTCCGACCAAATTTAAACTTGATCTTAAGCTAAAACCGACACGATAAGCAAAGTCTGTAATGTTGAGTCTCAAAAATTGTGGAATTATATTCATGTAATCAATTGACCTTTGACCAGTTCCGACGATTCATGAACAATTAATTGTAACTTGATATGTGTGTGTATATATATAAATAATAATTGGAAACATAATTCTAAATATTGTATGTGGTTGTTACTAAAATTTATTTATGTGAAGTAAAATAAAAATAGGATATTATAATAATTATTATTTAAAATATATCTCTATATATAAATAAAGTATATTAAATGATTGTAATACTCATTTGATGTTTCGATTGATATTAAGCAAGTTAAATTCAAACTTATGTAATTTTAAAATAAACGGTGATACGAAAATGAGTTCTATAAATTTTAGGCTTATTAAAAATGTATTTAGGAACTATTTGTTAAGTTTTAACACTTTTTATATTTTACCCAGAAATGAGAGGGACAGTTGATGTAATTTTTATTTAACAAATTAAGGATCAAATTTTATACCATAATGACCAAAATAAATAAATATAGTTAATCTAAAAATTCGAGATTTTTCTGAAGACTTTCATCCGCCACTGTTTAACAACGGGGTACGAAATATACCCTTATAAACTGTCGGCAGATATTAATTACTGTTATTACACGTTTAAAATTCTTTGACTTATTTATATTATAGTAATACTACTTTATTATTATTATATATGTTTTCTTTATGTATATATTTAGTAAACTTTAACCACACCAACTTAAACCATCTTCTGCTTCTTCTACTTGATCGATTAGATCCAACACCACCTCCATTTAACCACCATTTCACCTCCTTAAACCACTTAAACCTGCAACTGTGTTTTGGACCGAGAACCAACGACCACCATCCATGTTGTTTCTCTCTTGTTAGAAGATCACTAAAGTTATCATCTTCATGAAATCATCAACCCATAACCATCATCAAGAATCGACCCAAACATATCGTTATTGTTTTCTTTTCGAAACCCAGAAACCAACTTAACACTACCATGGTTTCACCACAAAACCACCATCAATAAAACCACTTTGATCAACCTATAACCCTCACAGTTTACTGCTACTGCTACGTGTATTCCTGTGTTTTCTGTTGGGCAAGACAAGCCACGAACCACACGTACATATATGTTTCTCTCTCAATCTCTCTCTCTCTTAATTTTTTTTATCGAAGACCACCATTGCACACCACCATCGTTACTATATTTTTTTTATCGATGAACCACCTGCAAACCCCACTAAAACTACTGCACTTCTGCTGCTATTTCAGTCAGGAACCACCACGAACTTGCTGCTACTACAACTATGTTTCTGTTTTCATTTTATGTCGAACCAAAACCCATTGGAATTCATTACTATTTCTTCATTGTTTCTATTTCTAATTGAGCTGCTATGCAGCAAACACAGCCGCCATACTTTTATTCCAGATGATGGTCACCATTAAACCACCACTAGTCATCGTCAAACATCACCGGATTATACAGCTATTTTTTTTTGTTTCGGAACCAGCTGAAGCCAAGGGTACACGCACATTTTTTTATTTTTATCATTACCAAATTCATTTGTTACTTTTAATGGGCTTAGTAAGGGTTTTATACCTTGGGCTCTTTCTTTTAATAATTGGACTATATTCTTGGGCTTTTAGAGGACTACAATAGTGTTGATTAATGTTACAAGATGATTATGAAAATGATTATGATTACTTGTGATTGTGATCATAATGGTATGAAACGATGATGATAGAACTAGGATGATGGCGATAAATGATTAGGAAATGATGATGATATTAGATGGTTATGATGATACACGAAATAACGAATATGATTTTGATGATATATGATAATATTCATGGTGATGTTAAAGACTATGATGAAAGTTTGTAGAAGAAATGGAAATAGACAATAGAGGGGTTAAGTATATTAGATTTTGTATGATCTCAGAAAATCACGAATGGTAGAATTGTTTAGGGTGTTGGTGGGGAACGAGAGGTCCTGAGTTCGAACCCAACCCACTACAATATTTTTTTTTTATCATCAAGAGAAGCTGCTGGGCTTGTGCTTGCTGTTGGGCCGTATACCTTGTTGGGCTTCTATCTGGGCCGAGATTCAGCTACCCAATTCATTGTTGAGCTGCTGACATGGGGTGTGTTACGATAATGATACGTAAGATTTGATGAAGAAAATGAAATAGAAAACAGATTAGATATAATTAGATTATAGATTAAATCAGGAAGATGGAATTGGAGGAGTATCAGGAAGATGGAATTGGAGGAGTGGTTAAGGAGTGTTTGAGTTAACCGAGAGGTCGCGGGTTCGAGCCTAGGATATTGCATTTATTTCTTTTGGCTTGTTTGGAAGGTAGTCTCTTATTATTATTATTATTATTATTATTATTATTATTATTATTATTATTATTATTATTATTATTATTATTATTATTATTATTATTATTATTATTATTATTATTATTATTATTATTATTATTATTATTATTATTGCTATACTAATATAAGTATTATACTTACTATCGTTATTATTATAATTAAAATGAATAATAGGATTATCATTACTATCATTATTATTATTATTAATACCATTATTAGTATTATCATTTTTTTAAACTTATTATTATTAACAAAAGTATTTATATTAAAATTATCATTTTCATTATTATTATAAGTATTATTATCATTAAAACTATCATTATTATTATTATTATCAATATTACTACTAATATTATTATCAATATAAGTATTATTATTTTTAGAATCATAATTATTATTATTATCATCATTAAGTATATTTACTAATATTATTATTATAAAATAATACAATTTTTTTTATTAATATTATTTTATCAAATGATTTTTAGTTATACAACACTAGAGTTAATACATATAACATATCTATATTAACGTTTTAAAATAAATACTAATTATTTAGTTAAAGTACATAAAATAGAAATATTTAAATTACTTATTGATGAAACATATAATTTATTAAATTAAGAAATATATCACCAATAATATGTAAATTTAGTTGTTCGATTACATGTATAGGTGTTAATATATATACTTGACATAGGTTCGTGAATCCGAGGCCAACCCTGCATTGTTCAATATCGTCATATGTATTTTTACTACAAAATACAGTATTGTGAGTTCATTTAATTCCCTTTTACTATTTGCATTTTTAGGACTGATAATACATGCGCTGTTTTTACAACTGCTTTATTAAATGCTTTTGAAATATATTTTGAACTGAGAATACATGAAATGCTTTTATAAATGTTTGACGGAATAGACACAAGTACTTAAAAACATTCTACGAATGAGTTATGAGTACACCGGATATCACCCCTTTTAGTCTGGTAATCTGAGAATTAGGGAACAGACACCCTAATTGACGTGAATCCTAAAGATAGATCTATGGGCACTAACGAGCCTCAGTCAGAGAATTTGAACTGCTTTAGTACTTCGAAATAGGTATATAACCGCTAGCTTTAATAGATATGATCTGTTTGTGAGGTGTACACAACCATCATATTTAAAAGAGTGGCCTGATTGTATGCTTTTTGCATGACCGTGCGGAATGCAGGTATGCGGGGGATATTCTATATGCATTTTGTTAAGGTCGATTACCAGGTGTTTATATATCGTATGAATGATTTTCCAGCAGTGAGCAGACCTGCACAGATTGTTTTCGAAATATGAGTATCTTGTGGTCTATTATACTATTTGAAATGATAATTTATGATAAACTAATGAACTCACCAACCTTTTGGTTGACACTTTAAAGCGTGTTTATTCACAGGTATTAAAGAAATCTTCCGCTGTGCATTTGCTCATATTAGAGATATTACTTGGAGTCATTCATGACATATTTCAAAAGACGTTGCATTCGAGTCGTCGAGTTCATCAAGATTATTACTAAGTCAATTATAGTTGGAAATATTATGAAATGGTATGCATGCCGTCAACTGTCGATGTAATGAAAGTTTGTCTTTTAAAAACGAATGCAATATTTGTAAAATGTATCATATAGAGGTCAAGTACCTTGCTATGTAACCAAATGTAATGTATTCGTCCAGATGGATTAGGACGGGTCATGAAAGTTGGTATCAGAGCGGTGGTCTTAGCGAACCAGGTCTTGCATTAGTGTGTCTAACTGATAGTTGTTTAGATGCATTAGTGGGTCTGGACTTTGACCGTGTCTGCATGTCAAAAGTTTTGCTTATCATCCTTAAAGTCTAGACACGTCTTACTGCCTCTATTTCATAGACAGTGTATAGATAAATCCATATCTTAGCATATCTGTTATTGTTACCTTTGCCTGACAGCTTCCGTAGATTCCTCCGTAACTTATGGGATTTGAGTATTATATATGCATATGTAAATTATGTATTGCAGGGTACTAATCTACATCCAATAATCTATTTCTTATCAAAAATCCTTCATCTGATCGTACGAGATGAATCCCTCAACCAGTTTGAGTCCCTCAGATTTTGATAGCTATTCCGATAGTTATTCCGACAGCTATTCCGACATGGATATTCACCTAAGCTCCGAAAGCGGTGTCACCAGAATGAATCAATCAATTAGCCATCCCCAATTCATCTGATGGGTTCGTAGTTGACTTAACCGATGGAGACGAGAAGAAGGTGATCCTTTCCACCCACCAACCTACACTCTTGGCAAAGAACCTAAAGCACTTTCCGGCGAACCCATTCGAAACACCATTTTCACACTCATTTTCCGAATATTGCCATGATTATATTCTATTCACAATTTTAAATCTCATTCATCCGCTCGTTCCGACCGACAATCATCCCGGAATAATAGAAGAAGTCAACGAAGTTCGAGCTCGAGAAACAAATTTGGAGAATATGGTGTAAAATTTACCAGCTTCAGCAACATCACTGGTACCAACAGTACCATCAGTAACAGCACCAGTATCATCAACAATCCATGCCTCAACATCTCATTCTGTATCTCGAGTATAATCATCGTCCTACGTATCGTTCTACATCATTTACCTTCGTTCTACATAGCGATTATGTAATCTCTAAAGTCTTAGAGATTATTTATTCTAGCTCAAACCGAAAAGCAAATGAGTTTAATATCATATTGACTCATTAAATCCATGATTACATCTGAAGAAATTATATATATGAAAATATATGTTTTCATAAAGATTGTAATTAAAAATTCTTTTGTACAAACTGTTAATGATGAAAATATTTTAACGGGTAGGTAATACCCGAGGAATATTTAGATTTCACATAAATAAGTTACACTATACATTGTTCGAATGTGATTCAATGGTCATTTACTATCCTACTTACATCCACAGATATACGAATCTGATTCACCACAGAATAACCATTTTCATTCAATTTCATATTTGGATTTTAATCTATCAGAATCCAACAAGTGGTATAATGAAGAAAACATTTGACATAATAAAATTTGTTAGAAACAAACAAATTAACTATGAGAAATTCTGTTAAGAATCCACGCTAACAAAATCCTAGCTAACTGTTCCTAGCTAACTGTTAATTCCTTATTACATTTATTTATCGCAATTTAATTATCGCAATTTTTAATTCTCGCAATTTTATTTATCGCCATTTAATTTCTGTTATTTATTTTACGCACTTTAAATATCGGGACACGTATACAAGGTTTTGACATATCATATCGACGCACCTATATATATTATTTGGAATAATCATAGACACTCTATATGCAGTAATGTTTGAGTTAGCTATACAGGGTTGAGGTTGATTCTATAATAATATATATACTTTGAGTTGTGATCGAGTCTGAGACATATATACAATAGGTCACGATACGTATTAATTAATTCGAATATTATATATTAAACTATATTTGAATTATTGAATTACTAACTGTGGGCTGTTAACCATGGACAACCAACATTGGACAATTAAAATGAATTAAAATATTGATTATAATATATGAAACTAAACAATTCTTCAAGTTTACCACTTGATTTCATCTTAAATCTCATTTGTATTTTGACGATTACAATCTGCGTTCAAACCTTTCACGATTCTTGAAAACTCCTCAATCGAGAGGATGAACCAACCGCACTTCATCCACGGAAGAAAAGATTGATGCATATAGTTATGCACCTAAAAACACTCGGAACCTGAGTAAACGTTTAACACGTATCTGTACTAGCTCCTTTGGCATTGTTATTACCAAAAATAACATTACAATCCCTTTCCAAAGTAGCCAATTTTGTCACAGCTCCAGCAAATCAACTTCGACTTTCATTCGGATTAGCCTTATTATATCCTGGATATATAAATTTGCCTTTCGTCATCGTTACTGGGGAACCGTTTATATTCCACCACATTAGTAGTAACCTTACCAACAACTTCATTACTCATTGGTTTAAGTCTCTCCGAAAAACCATTATATCTATTCATTAAAATCCTATCATATACTCATCCACATCTTATAACATAAATTTCCATACCAATTATTGAGAATCGGCAATCAGTATTTTGAAATCTCGCAGCATGCCTACATCAATAGTTATATGTATACATATAATCTTTATCTCTTAGAATTATGACCTTCCATTCTGAAACTCTGAAAAGCACTCAGTCTACGAATCAATACTCTAAATTTAGAAATTGCTGATGAAGCAGCAAAAACTGTAAACGACCTTAACCCTCCAAAATTTGACGATAAAGAATAGTATGTTGAAAAAACTCAGAAAAGTTGGAACTGGAAAGCGGATTATGCGAAACCATGAAGGAGGCCGTAGATAAATCACAAGGACTAAACCTGCCTTCAAAGAATCCAACTGATCCAATATCTGCTGAAGTCATTAACGAATACCTTGCTCCTGACTCTAAATCCTTACAAAAAAATCTTATTCATCATCCATCGATATTAGAAATTCTAAGATATCATCGTATCTTTTATTATAAATATCCTCTATATTTCTGAAGATATTTTCATAACTATTCTTATTTGAAATCAATTATCTCTTTGCGATATCAGTGTTATATCAGAAAGGAAACTGTTTTAGTTTCTAAATTCTGAAAAATTCAAATTTAAATTATGAATTTTTTTGAAGTAGTGTTGGGAACTGAAGCATGAGTTAGTATAATATAATGACACTTGATCAACGTGATTATATTACAGTAAGTAATGCTGAGTTTCTAATGGAACGTGATGATTCACAGATTATAACGTCATCATGTGCCATGTTACACGACTCTTACATTCTACCTAATCTATAAACATATCAAAAACATATCTCCCTGATAGTTCTATCTTTTCTATTGAATTCTGGTCATTTAACCAGTTAAGATCGTGCTATTGCCGTTTCTATCTTAGAACATTAGACATGTTCATTCGAAACATCATACTTACGAATTCTGGACCATTACTCGCTTTACTAGAGGTCGAGAAGAGAATAAAAAGGTAAAGAGCTCCAAAATATAAGAGAAAATATAAAGCCCAATAACAACACAGAGGTCACAAACCGTGGATATTAATACGAATAGCAATATAAAGACACGGTAGAATTAAGAATAGTATCACCCCAAGGTAATCATAAAAGTAAACAGATTTTTATGGTAGAAGACTGAAAAGAAGGATGACAGAAATGATAATTAGAAAAATATCAAGGATTAGAACGGGATTAAGCATGTTCACAATCTTTTGGATGTATGAACTAAGAAAGAAAGTATAGGAACGGTGAGAATAATGGAACGGAAGCGTTTAATTTATAATGGAAATATCAGACAGAGTAATCGAGGCATATCACCGTATTTAATTAGAGAGATCTTAATTTCCTTATTCTCCGAAGAATCAAATCTTTTAAATTTCGAAGATTTTCTTTAAAACCCTTGAATTCTGGAATTCAACCCTGACTCTGTCAAAAATTAAGACGAAGCTTTACTTTTCCTATTTCAATCTTTTGCGATAGCTTCACTCATACGCTTCAAGTAACCAAATTGTTTAATCTATATTACTCGGTAATGATAAAACTCTATTTATCACTCATATTCGCCAGGAAAACATTTTTATTATTAGCCATGACGACCTCACTCAAATTTCGGGACGAAATTTCTTTAACGGGTAGGTACTGTGACGACCTGGAAATTTCCGACCAAATTTAAACTTGATCTTAAGCTGAAACCGACACGATAAGCAAAGTCTGTAATGTTGAGTCTCAAAAATTGTGGAATTATATTCATGTAATCAATTGAGCTTCGACCAGTTCTGACGATTCACGAACAATTAATTGTAACATGATATGTGTGTGTGTGTGTATATATATATATATATATATATATATATATATATATAAATAATAATTGGAAACAAAATTTTAAATATTGTATGTGGTTGTTACTAAAATTTATTTATGTGAAGTAAAATAAAAATAGGATATTATAATAATTATTATTTAAAATATATCTCTATATATAAATAAAGTATATTAAAAATAAATATTAAATGATTGTAATACTCATTTGATGTTTCGATTGATATTAAGCAAGTTAAATTCAAACTTATGTAATTTTAAAATAAATGGTGATACGAAAATGAGTTCTATAAATTTTAGGCTTATTAAAAATGTATTTAGGAACTATTTGTTAAGTTTTAACACTTTTTATATTTTACCCAGAAATGAGAGGGACAGTTGATGTAATTTTTATTTAACAAATTAAGGATCAAATTTTATACCATAATGACCAAAATAAATAAATATAGTTAATCTAAAAATTCGGGATTTTTCTGAAGACTTTCATCCGCCACTGTTTAACAACGGGGTATGAAATACAACATTATAAACTGTCAACAGATATTAATTACTGTTATTACACGTTTAAAATTCTTTGACTTATTTATATTATAGTAATACTACTTTATTATTATTATATATGTTTTCTTTATGTATATATTTAGTAAACTTTAACCACACCAACTTAAACCATCTTCTGCTTCTTCTACTTGATCGATTAGATCCAACACCACCTTCATTTAACCACCATTTCACCTCCTTAAACCACTCAAACCTGCGACTGTGTTTTGGACCGAGAACCAACGACCACCATCCATGTTGTTTCTCTCTTGTTAGAAGATCACTAAAGTTATCATCTTCATGAAATCATCAACCCATAACCATCATCAAGAATCGACCCAAACATATCGTTATTGTTTTCTTTTCGAAACCCAGAAACCACCTTAACACCACCATGGTTTCACCACAAAACCACCATCAATAAAACCACTTTGATCAACCTATAACCCTCACAGTTTACTGCTACTGCTACTGCTACGTGTATTCCTGTGTTTTCTGTTGGGCAAGACAAGCCACGAACCACACGTACATATATGTTTCTCTCTCAATCTCTCTCTCTCTCTCTTAATTTTTTTATCGAAGACCACCATTGCACACCACCATTGTTACTATATATTTTTTTATCGATGAACCACCTGCAAACCCCACTAAAACTACTGCACTTCTGCTGCTATTTCAGTCAGGAACCACCACGAACTTGCTGCTACTACAACTATGTTTCTGTTTTCATTTTATGCCGAACCAAAACCCATTGGAATTCATTACTATTGCTTCGTTGTTTCTGTTTCTAATTGAGCTGCTATGCAGCAAATACAGCCGCCGTACTTCTATTCCAGACGATGGTCACCATTAAACCACCACTAGCCATCGTCAAACATCACTGGATTGTACTGCTATTTTTTTTTATTTCGGAACCAGTTGAAGCCATGGGTACACGCACATTTTTTTATTTTTATCATTACCAGATTCATTTGTTACTTTTAATGGGCTTAGTAAGGGTTTTATACCTTGGGCTCTTTCTTTTAATAATTGGACTATATTCTTGGGCTTTTAGAGGACTACAATAGTGTTGATTAATGTTACAAGATGATTATGAAAATGATTATGATTACTTGTGATTGTGATGATAATGGTATGAAACGATGATGATAGAACTAGGATGATGGCGATAAATGACTAGGAAATGATGATGATATTAGATGGTTATGATGATACACGAAATAACGAATAAGATTTTGATGATATATGATAATATTCATGGTGATGTTAAAGACTATGATGAAAGTTTGTAGAAGAAATGGAAACAGACAATAGAGGGGTTAAGTATATTAGATTTTGAATGATCTCAGAAAATCACGAATGGTAGAATGGTTTAGGGTATTGGTGGGGAACGAGAGGTCCTGAGTTCGAACCCAGGCCACTACAATATTTTTTTTTTATTATCAAGAGAAGTTGTTGGGCTTGTGCTTGCTGTTGGGCTGTATACCTTGTTGGGCTTCTATCTGGGCCGAGATTCAGCTACCCAATTCGTTGTTGAGCTGCTGACATGGGGTGTGTTACGATAATGATACGTAAGATTTGATGAAGAAAATGAAACAGAAAACAGATTAGATATAATTAGATTATAGATTAAATCAGGAAGATGGAATTGGAGGAGTGGTTGAGGAGTGTTTGAGTTAAGCGAGAGGTCGAGGGTTCGAGCCTAGGATATGGCATTTATTTCTTTTGGCTTTTTTGGAAGGTAGTCTCTTATTATTATTATTATTATTATTATTATTATTATTATTATTATTATTATTATTATTATTATTATTATTATTATTATTATTATTATTATTATTATTATTATTATTATTATTGTTATACTAATATAAATATTGTACTTACTATCATTATTATTATAATTAAAATGAATAATAGGATTATCATTACTATCATTATTATTATTATTAATACCATTATTAGTATTATCATTTTTTTTAAATTATTATTATTAACAAAAGTATTTATATTAAAATTATCATTTTCATTATTATTATAAGTATTATTATCATTAAAACTATCATTATTATTATTATCAATATTACTACTAATATTATTATCAATATAAGTATTATTATTTTTAGAATCATAATTATTATTATCATCATCATTAAGTATATTTACTAATATTATTATTATAAAATAATACAATTTTTTTTATTAATATTATTTTATCAAATGATTTTTAGTTATACAACACTATAGTTAATACATATAACATATCTATATTAACGTTTTAAAATAAATACTAATTATTTAGTTAAAGTACATAAAATAGAAATATTTAAATTACTTATTGATGAAACAAATAATTTATTAAAATAACAAATATATCACCAATAATATGTACATTTAGTTGTTTGATTACATGTATAGGTGTTAATATATATACTTGACATAGGTTCGTGAATCCGAGGCCAACTCTGCATTGTTCAATATCGTCATATGTATTTTTACTACAAAATACAGTATTGTGAGTTCATTTGATTCCTTTTTACTCTTTACATTTTTGGGACTGAGAATACATGCGCTGTTTTTACAACTGCTTTATTAAATGCTTTTGAAATATATTTTGAACTGAGAATACATGAAATGCTTTTATAAATGTTTGACGGAATAGACACAAGTACTTAAAAAAATTCTACGAATGAGTTATGAGTACATCGGATATCACCCCTTTTAGTCTGGTAATCTGAGAATTAGGGAACAGACACCCTAATTGACGCGAATCCTAAAGATATATCTATGGGCACTAACGAGCCCCAGTCAGAAAATTTGAACTGCTTTAGTACTTCAAAATAGGTATACAACCGCTAGCTTTAAAAGATATGATCTGTTTGTGAGGTGTACACAACTATCATATTTAAAAGAGTGGCCTGATTGTATGCTTTTTGCATGACCGTGCGGAATGCCGGTATGCGGGGGATATTCTATATGCATTTTGTTAAGGTCAATTACCAGGTGTTTATATATCATATGAATGATTTTCCAGCAGTGAGCAGACCTGCACAGATTATTTTTGAAATATGAGTATCTTGTGGTCTATTATACTATCTGAAATTATTATTTATAATAAACTAATGAACTCACCAACCTTTTGGTTGACTCTTTAAAGCATGTTTATTCTCAGGTATTAAAGAAATCTTCCGCTGTGCATTTGCTCATATTAGAGATATTACTTGGAGTCATTCATGACATATTTCAAAAGACGTTGCATTCGAGTCGTCGAGTTCATCAAGATTATTACTAAGTCAATTATAGTTGAAAATATTATGAAATGATTTGCATGCCGTCAACTGTCGATGTAATGAAAGTTTGTCTTTTAAAAACGAATGCAATATTTGTAAAATGTATCATAAAGAGGTCAAGTACCTCGCGATGTAACGAAATGTAATGTATTCGTCCAGATGGATTAGGACGGGTCATGAAATATATGGTGTTTTTCGTATTTCTTAAATGGGCATTTTGGATGTTGAGCGTATGAGATACCGCTGGTTGCGGTAAAGCACGCTAGTGATTATTAGCGTGTGGTGAGATATTCAGGTTAATGGAATTGTTATGGACATCGAGTTGGGATGTGTGTCGGAGGACCATAGAGTGTGGGTCCGGTTGGTTAAGTAACGGAGATCACGAGGACGTGATCGAGTTTAAGTGGGGGAGAGTTGTAAGATCCTGAATTTTATACATCAGAAAATGCCACCAGAAAGTGTCACCAGAGAGTGTTCTCAGAAAGTGTCAGGAAAAGTCTACTTATACTTATGCATTTTCAGAATTTGCATCAGAATCAGAGTCAGACAAGTTCAGTCCCTGATCTTCAAATCAGAATCAGAATCAGATACAACATTGAGCAGCGCCGCGGGCTAAAATGTGAGCTGATGGTGAAGTTTATTGAAAAGTGTCGGGGGTGTTTTTTAGAATTAAGCCACGCCGCGGGCTTTGGAGCCGCGCCGCAGGCTATAACTGTAGCAGATGATTTTTCAGCATTTTAAAAGGGTTAAATGAGGGGTAATTTCGTCTTTTTGCGTATGGACGGTTTTATCACCACAAAACTGATCCAAACCTTATCCCAACTTCATTTCTTCCTCTTTTCTTCACCCTCACACACATCAAACCCTAGAGAGAGAGAGAGAAAGAGAGGTTCTAGAGAGAGAATTGGGGATTTAGGGAAGAAGAAGAGTGAGTCGGGTCGGGTCTCAAGAGTTAAAGTTGTTCACCTCATTCACTCCGAATTTCATTGTTTAAGATTCTTGTTCATGTTTAGGGTTTGAGCTAGTTAGGGTTATAAACCCCATTTCTCATGAAATTGGGGGTTTTGTTGTATTGTGTTAGTGTAAGTGAACCCGATTATTGAGGGTTTAGGGTTTGATGACGAAATTGATAGTATTTGTCATGGTTTGGGTGTTAAATCACTAGGTTGTAAGTTTGTTAGTGATTTTGATGTTCTTAAGAACAAGTTTGCTAGTCGGAATGGGTGTTGACTTGGTTTGGTGTCAAAATGAGTTTTGAGTCAAGTTTTGGTGAATCAAGTATGTAAATACTTGATTTAGGTGTTAATTGATGTTTTAGAAATATAATCACTAGCCTTTAGTTATTTTGGGTGTTTTTGAGACTTATGTCAAAATGGGTAAGTTGATTGGGTCAAAGTTGATAATGACACTAGTTTTGGTCAAATGATGTTTAAACAATTGTGTTAAGTGTTAAATGGTGTTTTTTGAAGTAATCGCTCATGAAAAGTGATTTTGGGTTAAAATTGAATTTTAACATAAGTCAAACGTGGTCAAACGCAATATGGGTCAATATTGCACGTGTTGGGGTTTTGGTATAAATGACGTTTGAAATGATTACTACCTAAGTAGTAATTTAGTGTTAAGACCTAAGTTTGGTTTAACGGGTAGGTACTGTAGTGACCCGAACTTTTCCATGATTATATATTAAATGAAAACTATATTTGCATGATTAAATGTTTTCAACATGTTAAGCAATCAAACTTGTTAAGACTTGATTAATTGAAATGAGTTTCATGTAGACAATTGACCACCCAAGTTGACCGGTGATTCACGAACGTTAAAAACTTGTAAAAACTACATGATGATGATATATATATATATATATATATATATATATATATATATATATATATATATATATATATATATATATATATATGGATATATATATGGTTAACATGATATTATGATAAGTAAGTATCTTATTAAGTGTGTTAACAATGAACTACATATGTAAAAACAAGACTACTAACTTAAGGATTTCGAAACAAGATATATATGTAACGATTATCATTGTAACGACATTTTAATGTATATATATCATATTAAGATATATTCATACATCATAATATCATTATAATGTAATAATTTAACATCTCATTAGATATAATAAACAATAGGTTAACAACATTAAATGAGATCGTTAACTTAAAGGTTTCAAAACAACACTTACATGTAACGACTAACGATGACTTAACGACTCAGTTAAATGTATATACATATAGTGTATTAAGATGTATTAATACACTTTTGGAAGACTTCATGACATATATCAAAGTACTTCTACTTAACAAAAATGCTTACAATTACATCCTCATTCATTTTCATCAACAATTCTGCTCGTATGCACCCGTATTCGTACTCGTACAATACACAACTTCTAAGATGTATATACTATTGGTATATACACTCAATCATCAGCTCCTTAGCAGCCCATGCGAGTCATTAAACATGTGGGAACCATCATTTGGCAACTAGCATGAAATATCTCACAAAATTACAAAAAATATTATAAATCATTCATGAATTATTTACATAAAAACAAACTTACACATCCTTTATATCTAATCCATATACCAACGACTAAAAACACCTACAAACACTTTCATTCTTCAATTTTCTTCATCTAATTGATCTCTCTCAAGTTCTATCTTCAAGTTCTAAGTGTTCTTCATAAATTCTATAAGTTCTAGTTTCATAAAATCAAGAATACTATCAAGTTTGCAAGATTACTTCCAAGCTTTCTAATCTAATCCAAGTAATCATCTAAGCTCAAGAAATCTTTATTATTTATAGTAAGATATCTTTCTAATACAAGGTAATACTCATATTCAAACTTTGATTCAATTTCTATAACTATAACTATCTTATTTCGAGTGGAAATCTTACTTGAACTTGTTTTCGTGTCATGATTCTACTTCAAGAACTTTCAAGCCATCCAAGAATCCTTTGAAGCTAGATCAATTTTTGTTACTTTCAGTAGGTTTACCTACTAAACTTGAGGTAGTAATGATTTTCATAACATCATTCGATTCATATATATATAACTATCTTATTCGAAGATTTAAACTTGTAATCACTAGAACATAGTTTAGTTAATTCTAAACTTGTTCGCAAATAAAGTTAATCCTTATAACTTGACTTTTAAAATCAACTAAACACATGTTCTATATCTATATGATATGATAACTTAATGATTTAAAACCTGAAAACACGAAAAACACCGTAAAATCGGACATACGCCGTTGTAGTAACACCGCGGGCTGTTTTTGGTTTGATAATTAAAAACTATGATAAACTTTGATTTAAAAGTTGTTCTTATGAGAAAATAATGTTTCTTATGAACATGAAACTATATCCAAAAATCATGGTTAAACTCAAAGTGGAAGTATGTTTTTCAAAATGGTCATCAAGATGTCGTTCTTTCGACGAAAATGACTACCTCTTTAAAAAATAACTTGTAACCTATATTTCCAACTATAAACTTATACTTTTTCTGTTTAGTTTCATAAATTTCAGTTCATTATGAAACCATAACAACTTGAATCACTCAAAACGGATTTGAAACGAAGAAATGACGGGTAAAACAAAATTGGATAAATTTGCTAGTTTTAGCTACGAAAATTTTGTAACAAATCTAGACTAAACATATCCTAACTAATTTATATTGTATTATATACATATTATGTAATCTTGGGATACCATAGACACGTATACAATGTTTTGACATATCATATCGACCCATCTATATATATATATTTCGGAACAACCATAGACACTCTATATGCAGTAATGTTTGAGTTAGCTATACAGGGTTGAGGTTGATTCCAAAATAATATATATACTTTGAGTTGTGATCTATCCTGAGACTTGTATACACTGGGTCGTGGATTGATTCGAGATAATATATATTGATTTATTTCAGTACATCTAACTGTGGACAACTAGTTGTAGGTTACTAACGAGGACTGCTAACTTAACAAACTTAAATCATAAAAACGTAATAAAAAATATTGTGAATATATTTAAATCATACTTTGATATATATGTACATATTTGTTATAGGTTCGTGAATCGACCAGTGGCCAAGTCTTATTTCCAACGAAGGAAAAATATGTGAAAGTGAGTTATAGTCCCACTTTTAAAATCTAATATTTTTGGGATGAGAATACATGCAGCTTTATAAATGTTTTACAAAATAGACACAAGTATGCGAAACTACATTCTATGGTTGGATTATTAAACCGAATATTGCCCCTTCAAGTCTGGTAGCCTAAGAATTAGGGAAATGACCCCTAATTGACGCGAATCCTAAAGATAGATCTATGAGCTTAACAAACTCCATTCTGGAATTTGAAATGCTTTAATACTTCGATTTATATGGTGATTGCGATTGCCAATTTATGACATACTTGCGAGTATGCGGGGAATATTCTATATGCATTATGTTAATGTCGGTTACCATGTGTTCATCATAGAATGATTTTTATACGCTTGCGAGTGTAAGATTATTGAATAAATGAAATCTTGTGGTCTATTATATTAATTTGATAATATATAGGTTAAACCTATAACTCACCAACATTTTTTGTTGACGTTTTAAGCATGTTTATTCTCAGGTGATCATTAAGAGCTTCCACTGTTGCATACTAAAATAAGGACAAGATTTGGAGTCCATGATTGTATGATATTGTGTAAAAACTGCATTCAAGAAACTTATTTCGATGTAATATATTTTTATTGTAAACCATTATGTAATGGTCGTGTGTAAACGGTATATTTTAGATTATCATTATTTGATAATCTACGTAATATTTTTTTTTTATCCTTTATCGATAAAATAAAGGTTATGGTTGTTTTAAAAATGAATGCAGTCTTTGAAAAACGTCTCATATAGATGTCAAAACCATGCGACGAAATCAATTAGTATGGAACGTTTATAATCAATATGAACGGGACATTTCAGTAATTGGGTTGAGCTCATTAGGAGATAAATGGGCAGGTCAACCGAGCAATGTGAGATCTCTCGACTAAGGGATGTGAGTGCTGGGTTCTCTTTTAGAGAATTGTTATTTATGTGCATATTGTGCCTATGTGTGATATAGGTGGTTGCTTGCTCGGATATGAGGATGGAGATCATGTTATACGTGACTTGTGCGGGCATTCCAAGATGAGTGAAATAATTATATGTGTATGTATATGATGTATTTATTTGTGTAGCGTGAGATGTGAAGTGTCGAAGCGTTAAGACACCACATTTCATGTGACGAGTGAAGTGTCGAAGTGTTAAGACACCACTCCGAAAAGTATAATGGGTGAAGTGTCGAAGTGTTAAGACACCACTCCGGGATGTATGATGGGTGAAGTATCAAGGTGTTAAGATACCACCCGGGGGTTAGTGATACGCGGTGTTAAGTACACTAATGGATGTTGTGAACTTCGATGGTCTTTCGCGAGCACAATTCCCGTGTACGATTGGTTAACCATGGTTATGTGTTGTAGTTTTAGCATATTAAATTGTGAACTATATGCTATTGGCGAAGCTAGCTTATTGTGAATTGCGGATAATTAGTTTTGCATTGTGATTGCATGGTTGTTAAAATGCTAGCTCGTATGCGGTATTTGTGTAAGTATTTGCAAGTAAGTAGATTATATATGTATATGTATAATTATTGCATTCACTAAGCTTTATGCTTACCCCTCTCGTTGTTTACCTTTTTATAGGTATTGTGATTGTGAAGGTAGCTAGTTGTTAGACTAGATGCGTAGGAGCGCTTGGGCTTGATGGGGATATTTGGATGCGGATTGGGGATTTGGTAGCTCCCGGGATTATGTTGTTGGTATCGGGTTAGTTATTGAGTATTAACCCGTAATTTTTGTGTACCAAGGGTCGTTATAAATTGTTTAACGTATTGAAATGTTATGTAATATGAACGTATGAATGGGACCTAACATATATAAAAAAAAATAATAGTGCTTTATTTTTGGTAAACGGATTTGGGGTTGTTACAACTCCCCAAAAAACGCAACAATGACAAGTAACCTCCCAAAACGTTTAGAATTTACCAAGCATATCCCTCAGAATAATCTGCTTGCAAATTCTTATACATTTTTTTTTTTAACAGAGGAAGTGTTCCATCATGACTTTCTGATGTCATTAGATGCTTATAATCATATATACATTCACTAATAAAGTACTTAAATTGGATTCATTAATTGACAAGGCTAAATATCATCTAAATACATTACATCAACACAATATCTCACACTTCACATAATTAATGGAGTGCAAAGGTGGTCGATACAGATCGAGTATACGACAAAGGTAACATAAGAAGTTTCTTAGTCCTACCAACGTACGCTCTCTTCGTCTTGTTATCATAATCGTTCTCCTCAATAGCATCCAAGATGGTACGGTACAACAACAACGATGACCAAACCTGAAATTACAATGGCTAATAATATGAAAAATTGATTTTTTTTTTATTACTTTTCACGAAACATATTATAATTAAGAATTCTGCTAATGACAGCCTTTAGGGTATTCGTTAACCTGCAGAAAAAACTTGTATATGGTAGTTACTGTTAACTTTTTAATGGCAGTTATTAAACTGTACAAGCATTTTCTACACATTAATGACAGCTTAGGCCTCCGTTAGCATAATCCATTAAAATTTAGAATGAACAACATATATACCGGCCAACGACTATCTTTATCAAGCTTAGAAGCTCCTTCTTCGGCTTGGTTGAAGTAAAATCTAGCCCGTTTGATCTGACTTTTCATGAATTCTCTCCAATTATCGGTCACTTTTCTTGAATAAACATCGTTATCACATAGCCCAAATTGTGCTAGCTCATCTTGAGGAAGATAAATTCGACCTCTTAATGCACTGAAAACACATAAACAAGGCTTAAAAACAAACACATAAGCAAGACTTAATCTTGGTTAAAAACATAAATAGATAAGTAAATTAATAAGTGAAATGCTTACTCTTCTCCTACATCTCTAAGGATATTCGTGAGTTGATTGCCGATGCCAAGATTAAGAGCGGAATTATAGATGCTTGATGCATAACATGATGATTCAGGAGATATACCCATAACTGGAACACTCATTAGACCAACAGTACCAGCAACATAGTAACAATATTGGTAAAGCTCTTGAAAATTTTCGTATCGATCTTTTTTAATATCCATTCTCATGCCTTCAATCATATCCCTAAAAGGCTAATAATCCAAAACAATAAATCATTTATGGATCATATGATATTTTGGTTCACTTTTGAGTTTGTTTATATAGTATTAAGTTAAGGTACCTTAATGTCTAGTGGAAACTTATGAACGGTGTGCGTGAGGGCAGCATCGAGCATGTCATAAGGCCGTCCATAAAAAAGATCGTGCAGTCGCTCTTCCCATCTGTCAAGAACCGCATCACTCATGTGGATCGCGTTTGGGCCATCAACAAGTTCATCTGTTCTCCTGCACCAAACTGTAAATCAAGTTATGAACTTTATCTTTATACAAACACTCCCACATGAAACAGATTTAAAATTTTATATCTTTATTCTCTCAAAATGCATTAAACAAAACAAAGAATCTAATACACAAAATATTTATAAAAAATATTCAGTGCATCATACTTCATTTTAGATTCTAACCCTGTAAATATGCATGCACTTACCATATATTGCCCATATTGCTTTTTGTCTTTCTTCAGTCATTAGCCTTGTTCCTATAAAAATTCAAAGCAAATTAATTATAGATAACATTACATGATAGAAAAAGCTTTAAACTTTAACAAATCAAGATTTGTACCTAGATAGAAAGTCTTGGCATATTCAGCACAAATATCTTTACACCGATCATACGCCTCATCAAGAAACTCAGAATGGAACTCGGGTTTATTGTAAACAGTATGATCACTACGTCGTATTTGCAGTTGACGTTGAACAATTTCTCGAATGTGTAGATCAGTATGAGGAACACCTTTTATCGATAATTCGGGGGTATATGGTGTCTTTGGTGCTACAACTACTCTAGCTGTTATTGTAAAATCTTGATCCTTTTTTCTAGCATTACTGATCTTTGATATACTAGGCTTACCCAAAATAGAAACTGCAGATGACATTTGCAATTCTCAATCTCAATAAACAATAAAAGAAACTCTACTTTTCTCTTTTTTAAAAGGATTTATATAAAGAAAAATCTCTCTATGGCTGGTTTGATATATTCTCTACAAATCGTTTTGAAACTATCTTGTGATATGCTTTTTATTATATATAGAGTGTGACATATTTAGAAATTTTCACCCTTATTTTTATACTTGTCGTTTCTGCACTAACAATGACTTGGGTCCATATATTTCTATTTTTTTAATTATTATTTTTTCAATTTTTTATTTAGAATGTAGGCGACCACTGTCGACTAGGTCGTTTTTAAATATACTTATTCGGCTTGAAAATGCCGATACTTGTTAATGACAATATCGAACAAGGATTCCACTTATATAATAATCGTGAATTTGTTAGATACAACAGCAACAATACACAATCCCACAAATATGAGATATAGAATATGGCCAATATGTAATACAGTAGAATACAAAGAAACAAACGTAGACAGAATACAGATACAAGGTAAATAAATTAACTATACACATTCAGTTAAAAAGCTATAGATATAGGTGTTGTAGATAAATAATAAGTATATTATATAATACTGAAAATCATCATAATACTGAAAATCATCATTTATATAATCCTAGTTATTCCGTGATTCACCTTGTTAGATGTATTTAAGCATTGTTTTAGATAAGTTTTTTGGATTTATTATATGAAGGAAAATTGTTTTTATATGGAAACCAAAATGAAGGATCTTCTAACCTTTGATTCCTTGTTTCTCTTATTGTGCTCTTACATTGTTTTTGTCATCATTCAAATCCCAAACTATGTCCATTTTTTAAAACACCATTAAACTAAGTTTTACTTTTCGTTGCATGTAAGCAACTCTTCGTAATTTGTCCAAATATCGATTATGAGCACCTAATCTATACATACACGATAATCTGTATTTTGGAGTTCTTGATTTTTGTTACTTTTATTACTCCGTATATATTAGTTAGAGACTTGAGTAATATGTTATTAACAAAACAAAATTATAATTATGCTAATCGATCAACAATCTGTTGATAGTTTCATGTAATGTATATCGTTTATTAGATTCTTTGATCAACTTAAGATTATGATCGAACTCATATAAATCTCCACTTGTGACTTGCTTATATATGTTACCTTTTGATGATGTAATTAGCTGCGACCCCAGATTATGATGGATTTTAAAAGAATAGGAGATCAACTCAATTAGTTATCTGGTCAATAAAGTACTTATTTATAATAGTTTGGTTAATGGTTAATTATATTATATAAGTTAAATCATTTCCCTAAAATTAAAGTAGAAACACAACTGGTTTTCTGTTAATAAAAACACAACACAATACTCAAATATATTAGGAATGTAACATTTGCTATTAAGGTAACTTTATTATTTAACTGAATTTTGTTCCTTCACATCATCATCATATTAGCACAAACTCATTTTATTTTTTTCATTTGATCTTTCATATCTTCCACTTTCACATCAAACTTTTTACTATTTGAATCACTGTTGCAAAATACCCCGTCTCGAGCCGTTGCGACGCCCATCGATGGTTTGGCGACTAAGCACGTCCCGTCTCGAAGAAATCCGTCTAATATGACAGTCAACGGTCAAAATTCGGGTCCAAGTTGAAAAAAATCAGGTCAAAGTATGTCAAAATTCGAAAAAGCTAAAAAGTCGGTAATATCGGTCAAATTTGTCGTATTTTAGTTCGAATTTTCTATACTAAATTAACGGTGATATCAATTATGTGCACAAATTAGTCAATTAATGTTTTTGACTTTAAAATAAGTACACATATATACATTTATATATTTATATATTTAAATGTCAAATTTGGTCAACGTTCGTCTCGATCTCCGTCTCGGCCCCGTCTCGAACGTCTAGACCTTTTTAAGACCTCACCGTCTCGACCCCGTCTTTTGCAACCTTGATTTGAATACATACAACTAAAATAAAAAAAATTATATAAAATAATTTTTTTTATTAAAACGAGAGTACGAGTATAATTAAAAATTAAAAGGATGTAATTAAATAATTTAGAAAATGTCAAACGGATACAATGTTAAAGGATTAAACTTGACTCTTAATACGATTATGAGGGTATCATTTTATAATATAAAAATTGCTGGACCCTTCTTCGTGAACCCAAACAACATTAAATAAATTAAATAAAGATTATAAAAAAGAATCCCCAAATGATAAAAAGAGCATTTGTATATTGAATTGAAATCCTTAATACTGTATAAATTATAAACTGAAATTGGACCTTCTTCTTCCTCCCAACACTAAATAAAGATTGTAAAATGAAAACGGGTCCCACTCTCACTCACCAAAGCCAACCAATGCCAATGGCTTGGCTGGACGTTCGTTTGGCTTGCCATGCCTATATGCTTAAGAGGTTTGGCTTGCACCAAACACCCACTTTGAGATTCACAATGGATCGGCTGATATCCTATTTATATTAATTTAGTTTTTGTTCATCAATATTTATTTAAATTTAATTTATTCATCTATATATTCATATCTACCGGATTAAACGGGTTAATGAATATCCATTTGATATTAAAAAAATTGTGATAATATGTTTCTAATATGAAATGAAAACAAAAATTTCGTATAACAAAATAAATATAACATGACATAATTTAATTATATTCAAAACAATGTGTAATCTTTATCGAATATATTGCTTAAAAAAAAAAAAAAAATCTTTATCGAATATATAACACAATTTGTTAAAATTTACTATTAAACTTAGATTATGTAAAATTAAACATGTAAATTGTATATTTATTTTGTTAGATATACGTATTTTATTATAATATATCATAGTTATAGTTATTTCATTATCATTTTATTATAAGGTTGAAAGCAAAATGATAATATAATGATAAATGTATTTGTAATAGTAAATATGTAAGCATATATCTATATTTATGTATTTATATATGTATTTCGTGTGTTAATTAATATGTCCATGAATGAAACTTTTCATTTAAACCTATATCTATACAGGGGCGAAAGTGTTAGGGGGGGCCCGGTGGATTTTTTTTTCAGTGTAAAAATTTTAAGTTTTTCAACTTTGCCCCCGGTGGATTTTATTTTTTGCCCTCAAACCTACATATTTTGCCCCAAAACCTTCAAATTTTGCCCCAAATTCTCCAAATTTTGCCCCAAAATTTTCAAATTTTGCCCCAAAATATCTAACTTTTGTCCCAAAATCTTCAAATTTTGTCCAAAAAAATTGCTACGATTAAAAAAAAAAATTTCCCCCGGTGAAAGAAATCCTATTTTCGCCACTGTATCTATATATTCATTTAGATTAATCCATATCCGTATTTAAATTCATTTAGGTTCATTCATATCTTTTTTTTTTTTTTTTTTTTTTTTTTGAAAAGCAACAAGAATTTTTATTAATAAACTGATGAGGCAGCCCAAAACAGAAAGCCACCAACATCTCAAAGCAATTACAGTGTCACATTAATGGTACAATTAATAAATTACATGTAATGATACCTACTGTTCTAACAGTCAAAAGACCCAATTGTGCCGAGGTGGCAATTCTTGACTATTTGATTGTTAGATATTCGCACGGGTTCACTAGCCATGTATTCCAGTCAAGTTTTTGCTTCTTTAACCGATGTGAAATCCAATCATAACTAAGGATTTGTATCTCATTTACCAACGATGGCACGCACAAACTTTTCTTCTTGAAAATCTTTGAATTGCGGTTCTTCCATAAGACATATCCACAAGACCATTCTACCCCTTGCCATACTTGAATTTAGGTTCATTCATATCTATCATGAATCGGATAATATTCACTAAATCGGGTGACCATTCCTACCTAATCACAAACAACACATGGACCAAATAAAACATGTTATTAACACAACGTACTATCTAACTTTTATCATATTTAATATAGGAAAATAATCTTTACATACTAATTTTTAATAAATACACATTATCTTGTTACATCTTTACTGATTCTTTATGTAAGTTCAACTTTCTTGTTTCATTTCGGATATAATTATAAGTTTTATGATAAAAAAAATGTGTATGCATTAAAAATTGGTGTGTAATAATCACTCTTTAAAATAACATTTTGATTTGTCTTGAACATCACTTTTTTAACATATATATTCTGATAGACCAAACATTAAACTAAAATAGCGTTTGTAGTCCAACGGTTAGGATAATTGCCTTCCAAGCAATAGACCCGGGTTCAACTCCCGGCAAACGCATTTTTAAATGATTTTTCTACATATGATTATTTAACTTAAGTATGTAAATTGCAACGTAAGATCGTTATAAACTTTAATTTCATCTTCATATTACAATCAACTCTGTTTATATTTATAAATGATTTTTCTACATATGATTATTTAACTTAAGTATGTAAATTGTAACGTAAGATCGTTATAAACTTTAATTTCATCTTCATATTACAATCAACTCTGTTTATATTTATATCTTATATAAATCAAATTATTTATATGTATGGTTTGATTTGTAATAGTATGACAGACTATATTTCCACTTCCATGTATCGTATGGTTTGATTTGTAATAGTATGAAAGACAATATTTCCACTTAAGATCGTTAGACCACCCCCTATAGTTAGTTACCCGCTCATTACCCCTAACTAACCATAGGCATTACTTAGTTACCCGCGTTAGTTACCCGCTTTCACCATAGATTTAACGGAAGAGTTATAGGAATTGCGGGTCCGAGTGCTTTTTATTGTTGGACTTGATGCTTTATTGCTTGTACGTTGTATATTAAGAGGAGTATTGTTTTAGCCATGATAGGGAGTGTTTAATTATGAGTTAGTTATAGGATATTGGTGTTGATGTGGCGCTGATGTGGAAGGTTAAGAAGATTAATAGATTAATTACGATAGGGAGTGGCCTTATAAACTTTAATTTCATCTTCATATTACAATCAACTCTGTTTATATTTATATCTTATATAAATCAAATTATTTATATGTATGGTTTGATTTGTAATAGTATGACAGACTATATTTCCACTTCCATGTATCGTATGGTTTGATTTGTAATAGTATGAAAGACTATATTTCCACTTCCATGTATCACACAATGTTCATGAAATATCATAACAAACCTTATATTAATATTTTTGGCGAAAATAACTAAATTCATATAGAAACGAAGTTGTTTTCTAAAGGAAAACGTCCACAACAAGAATATAAAAAAAACAGGGGAAACGGAAGCTCGCATCTAGAAAGCAATCAAAAAGACTATCTATAAACGAGCCTCCTCTAACTACGCGGAAAAATCTTAAAACAAACTATAATCCAACATCCAACTAAACAATCTAAATAGAAATCAACAACTAAAAAAGGAAAATAAAGGAACACGAGACAAAGATCTTAACCTCTAAGTCCCGCTCTCTTCAATTTACCATTAACCGTTTATTTCAAAGTGATCTTCCCGGATCGAATCTCTATCTTGTAAGATAACACATTGGCGGTTCCATCACCCAGTGCACTCTCCCGGACCAAACGTGTCATCATATCATCAAAAGCCGCAAAAGCCTCCACGGACATATTTCCTATCCCGTTTGCCGATGAACCGCCATCTTTTCCCTCATGAGCACCCATAAACAAGTTTTGGATCGCGTCCCCATAATCTAAGTCATCGATATGATCTCTAAGCTTAAAAGTGTCGGAAGTAGAAGCTTCATACATCTTCTTTCTTGACCTCGGATTAGCTTCTCTAAGTAAACTCCTTGTAACATCTTTATTCAAAACGTACCACGTTTTACAAAAACCATCACACGAGGGTACCTCGCAATAACATCTTCCACTACGACCAATCAAAATCGGTACCGGGGTAACATCATTCGCTTCTAAGTTACGTTTAGCCAACAACTCATCTCTTTTCCTTCTTCGCCTTCTTCAATCGGGCCAATCTAACAGCAAAAGTCGTGTCATCATCATTTGACTCCGAAACACCTTTAGACACAGACACATTGTCAACTTCATTATCACCCAATCCATTATTCTTAACAATGTGATTATTTGTTATTTTAACATGAACATCTTCAAACGTAGCCCTATTACCAACCACATCATCAAGTCAACTTCTTTAAACGAACCGGGCCTATAAGCTGAAGCTTCACCTGACACCCTATCCCCAAAATCAAACTCGTTAGTAAGCCCATCACAAGTCGGCCCATGATCAAAATTAGTAGCGACTGGAACATTTGTAACTTTAGCATAATCGATTTCTGTAGTCTTAGCCCGATTAACATTAATAGCCTCAACGTCCTCAACATCCTTAAACTTATGTGTCACCAAATTTAACTTTAACTAATGATACCGCAACCCGCAGGCGCACCGCGAATGTATGCGGACAATCACTATTGTGCGTATGCGTGTTCTTGTGTGCGGTATGCGGCGTGCGAATGCCTTTGTTCCCGGTACGGCGGTTGCTTAGCTGTCAAGTAAATATCTTTTCCATAATTATATCCGTGATTCGGGGGAGTCAGTTATGGATGAGATTATGATGATCTGGGACGATTCAAGAATTAGGGTTTGCCTATAAATACAAACCCTGATCATCGTTTACCGGACACAGCACATTACGTAACCATCGCATACGATACACATTACGTAAAACAGCATCATTCAGCATCTTTTCAAGGTTAACAGGTTAGTCTTTTGTAAGCTAGTACCTACGACCTTATTTGGGGCCTTCCGATCAGCGACCGCTATCGAAGGTGGACTTAATCACTTGGCCACCCCGCCGACATCATCATGTCGGTCAGGGTTATTCACGGTAGCCGGACCGGAGAGCCACGTTCTAAGATCCTTAAACCCCTCTTTACGTATTGAGCAGGCATATTAAACCCCTCGGTTAAAATATGCATGATCAAGTGGTGCTTTCATTGAGAGTCGAATTAATTCAAGACTGTTTAATTGCTTTTTCTTTTAAGGTTTTGAATTGTATGACTCGTTATTTACAAAATTTTTGAATTTTTTCTTTAACAGTATCATGACTTTCGAGGAATCATCGGAACATACCCAAACAGATGTTCAGAACGCACCGTCTGGTAGTCAACATACACCGGTTATGACTACGGAGGCCGCTACTCAGGCGGGATACACGATATACCCTCCACCTATATCCGGCGAACCCTTTCAGAGGTACAAGCCGATATATTCAGACGGGGTCACACCGCCAAGAGCAAACTCACCAGTCACAACCACGCGGCTGGACTTTTCGTCAGTGGATCCAAGGGTCATCTTTGCAGGCGTTGGCGGTGGAACAACGGGGCCGCATGTGGTTTGCTGCGGCCAGGTACCTATTTACAGTACCACTGTTTCAATACCTCTGCATACGCAGAGCATTCAGCAGAATTCGTCATTTACACCGTTGCAACCTTGGCAACCACCGCGCCCAGTTTCACAATTTTTAACTCCTGCGGATGCGCAGGCGTTACTTAATAGTTGGGGATTTGGGGTCATCCCAGATGCGAACTCTCATTGGGCGCCGATAACAGCGCAGCAGCAAAGCACAGCGCATACAGTTGGGCTTTTAAGTGTGTATCCTCAAGTTTCGCAGATATCTGCGCCACAGGTTTCGCTTCCTTTACAGCCACCTGTGTACTCTGCGTCTTCAAGTTATCCCTCTTTTCCAACGCAGCAGCCTTGGTCATATCCGCGGACGCAGGGTCAACCTTGGCAAAATGTTCAAGGGCAGGCAAATCTTGCAAGTCAATTCATGCAGGCCGCACCTCCAGATATGGTTCACTTATTTTCACAACCTGACTTTGTTCAGGACATGATGAAGCGTTTCTTTGCAAATTTGAAAGGGGATCCTGTTAAACCACCCTTCGAGCTACCGACTACCTTTGACAAGTTTCCTCCGCATATATCCGCGTACCCGTTTCCATCAGCACCAAAGATACCTAGCACGTTGGGTACTTACAATGGCCTGACCGATCCAGATGATTTTTTACAGCGCTTCGAAGGCGCAATGCGCACTCAAGGCTGGGTGGATCCGGTTGCGTGTCAGATATTTCCTATGACACTACAGGGTATTGCTCGTGAGTGGTTTAATAAGTTGCCGGCGGGTAGTATTGTCGGGTTTATGGATCTGCGGACGAAGTTTTTACTGCAATATCAGAATCACTATTGCCAAATCTAAAGCTGCTCCAAGTGTACGCATTGCGGGTAGTATTGAGATGAGTAATACGGATGTACCGTTGCCAAATCTAAAGCTGCTCCAAGTGTACGATCTACACACTCGTCGAACAGCTCACTATTCGAAACCACGAATCGATTGGTAGCTTCTAATAACTTGCAGTCAAACGAGTTAAAAAGTACCCGGTTTAGACAAGAAAGATCTGATTATTCCGAAATCCATATGTTGCATGTAGAACCGTCTTTGTCCTTGATATCAACATTGACCGATCCATGGATGTGTTTAGCGCATTTCGATTTGATAAAGGCGTATAATGATCCCACATTACTTAAAGATGAGGACGAGCTAGCCACGGAAATCACTTCACCGAAGAGTTCGGCAACTCCAACCACACTATCATTAGAAACACACTTAACCGGGATGCCTGGCAGTTCGATCCAAGCAAATCTGAAAAATGAGTCGTTGAAATCTGAAAAAGGACGGATCACAACAAAGCCCTCAGATTTAGATGCAGTTATGTTCATGAAACTGTCATGGTCACCACAAATCAACAAACATCCGAACGGGCCAAACTTGCTAATGGCGCGACTTGAGCTTTGCACGAAATTAAAAAGCTTGAAACTTTTGTCTCCACCAACGGGATCGAATCAATTAACAAGACCGAAAGATTGAGTCGTTGTGTAACCGCATCATTAGCTGTAATCTTACACCTCAGATTAGGACTCATCTTAAAATTAGCACTAGAAGAAACACCAACAAATCGACGTTTCGGTTTCCCCACAAAAATCGGTTTACCAAGAATCGAAGACCAGTTTAACTCCGTTATAGCCTTTGTAGCAACTGCTTCTTCTTCGTAGGAAACGAAAGAATACCTTCGACCTGGCCAAAATTTAATCTCCGATAGGGTACCTAGTTTACCAAAAACAGACTCCACCATGTGTCGAGTAACGAACTTTTCAATACGCCCAATAAAAACAGTATGAACGGGCTGAGCAGAGGGATAATTTCTAGTAGCAGAACCTAGAACATTAGCATCCTTCGAGTGCTCACTGAGTTCGGAATTCGAACTCCCAAGAATAGAAATAGAAGCAACAGGAGGTGCTGTATACAAGTGATCGGGAAGAAAGACGCCAAAGGTAATCGAAGGGGTTTTATCAGGAAAAGACTAGGTGAACCCGAAAGTGACGGTGCACCCGCTGATTTTGAACACATATCAGGGGAAAAATAGGAGTTCTAGACATATTTTTAGGTTAGGGTTTTGGTGGGAGGGAAATTGAAATTGAAGTGGAAATAGTTGATGTGTAAGGTTGGGAACGAAATTAATGCTTGAAATCAATCGAAATTGATGCAGGTAGGTGATGGATTGAATGGAAAAAGAATTGAAAAAGATGGGAGATGGAAGCTTACGGTGGTGAAGGGTTGAGGAATTCAAAAAAGAAAGATGTCATCTTTTTGTCTATAACAAGCCTTATAATGGGATTAAAAACCTGTGTTTTAATATCATATGCTCAGCATTGGATCATTGTGCAAGTATACTAAAATAACAAGTGATACATATTCTGTGTTTGTGCATACATCTCTAACTACTTATACAGTCACACGGCCCCACTGAGCTATAATCTATCAGCTCTCTTTTGCCCCAACAGTTGACAGTTTGAAGTGGCTAATAATACCTCAACTTTAGACAACAAAAACCGCATCATTCCAACAAAAAGATCTTTTGGAAGTTTAACCATGATAACAGTAAACACAAGGGCCAAAAAAATAAGTTATCAACACACCCTTATATCGTCAAAACATTTGGTCCTAAGACTGGCGACAGAAGTTCGTCGATAATTAATGAAATAATTGATATAAACCAACTTCTACATTTGTTGTCCTAGCACATCAAGGAAATTTTTTACGTTAAATCATGTATTGTCATTTTTTATCACTAAACAAAAAGTTGAACACATTACAAAAGTTGTAATCGTATCAAGTCATGTAACCCATGATTATATGGGACATTCCTTCTAAACACACTTACAAGAATGAATGTGCTAAATAAGGGGTTCTTGTATGCAACTCGGCCTAACCACCACATAGTTGTAAGACCACATGAGAAATTGTAAAGAAATGTTTAATAATTTACATCTCAATAAGGAGCTGAAGTTCAAAATTCAATTTTATTGATGAATCTTAAGCACGGGGAAAGCAATAACATCTCTGATACTAGCGGAGTTTGTTAGAAGCATCACCAGCCTATCGATCCCAAGTCCCTGAAAATCAGAATTACTTCATTAAATTTATGAACATGTAGATTCAGGCTGGTTATTACCTAGAATGTGTCATATGGGTAATACTGAAAAAGTTAGATATAAAGAAAACGAGTCAATTAGATTGAATGGGTCAAATAGGGCCAAAGTTTCCGTTGTGTTAAAACAACCTCCTACTAGTCCTACATTACTTTATATTGAGTAAATTACACAGATGGTCCCCATGGTTTGCGAATTCTTTTGCATGTTGGTCCCTGACAGCACGGTTTTGTTGCAAGAATAGTCCTCATCCTCATAAAGAGTAAGATACCCTGTTGTTCATATATTTTTCCATTTGTCTAATGAAGGTATTTTTTGCAGTCATTTCTGGGAAGAACCATCCTTAGAATGAAACAGTACTTAATGCCACCAAACATGTAAAACGTTTTTACAAGAATTAAGGTTGCAAAACACGCTACTCGGGGAGCACCCGGACGGGACTTTTTATGGAGTACTCAGAAACTCAGGGAGTACTCGGATGAACAAACTTTGACTGATTTTGTTGGCTGAGTTTTGACTGATTTTTCGAGTAATCCCGAGTTTTGGCCGATTTTTGACCGATTTTCCAAGTAATCTCGAGTTTTGGCCGAGTTTGACCGAGTACTCGCCGAGTAATTCCGAGTTCTACAACACTGAGAAGGGACGAAATCTGTAAAAAATGACAAACGGCGTGGACCATTTGTGTAGCTTACTCATTTATTATTAATTCTTTAATAAGATTAGATTACAGATTATAACAGAATTGTTTTTTTTTTTTTTACTTAATGCATTTAGTGTCTAAAAGAGAGTTAAGAATTAGAAAATATGTGTTAGTAGTCAACCTGAACCAACCGACACAAAACGACCAGTTACCGACCCGTATGACTGTCATACTATGACATTGGTCAATATATCTAAAGGGGGTTGAATTTGTACCATTCCTGAAGCTGGAGGCATTCCGTATTCCAGAGCCGTTAGAAAATCTTCATCAAGATTCACGTCATAAGACACCTCATCATCATCAACTTTTGACCCGTTTTTTCCCGTATCCAAGGCTTTCGAAGCGGCAGCCTCTCTTTTTTGATTATGCTGCATCACTTGTTCTTCCAACCGTCCTCTCTGTCACAATTCATTTATTCTGATACCGTTTTGTAAATTTTTAACAACCAAAATAGCAAGCATTTATATATAACGTACCTGGTCCATTGGATCAGTTAATTCAGAAAACGCATTCCCTAACTCACGACCACATATAAATAGTTCAAATCTCTCAGTTAAACCAGCATGCCTGTGCAGAAAGTCAAATGCACCGAAACAAATGTAAGATTACCATTTCTGTCAACCTAATTTAGGTGGTAATGTAGTATTAAATACAAAAATACGCGGTTGGTCTCTAAAATTTGTCCAGAATTGCACCTACGGGACCAAAGATTTTTATTTGACACAGATGCCCCTGACGTTTGCACATGTTGTGAGGCTGGTCCATGAGTCTGACGAACGTTAGTTAAGCTCCGTTAAGTGTCTACATGTGAGAAGCACATGTGGATACTTAACGGAGCTTCAGTCAGAGTCAGGGACCAACCGCACAACAGGTGCAAACAGCAGGGGCATCCGCGTCAAAAAAAAAACTTTTGGCCCGTACGTGCAATTTTGAACAAACATTAAGGACCAACCGCGTAATTTTGTTTATATTAAAAGACTTTACTACCTCCGATGTGGCTTAGCTAGAGGGGATACTTCAATAGGATAATCGAGAACAAATGTAGGCTGCACTAGTGTTGGTTCAACCACCATCTCAAATACCTATAAAAAGATACATCCAAAAGTAAACCACCAATTTACACTAATTAACATTCTAACTGTTCTTGTTTAGTGTTTGACAAATTTGATATTAATAGAGATGTATCGATAGTAACCTCGTTAAGCACGCGACCAACAGACGAACATGCTTCAATTAAATGTCTATCTTGATTATTCGGACCCAAATCAAGTGCTTTAAAAATTGCCTCCTTAACTTCATTTAAATTGTCTCCAAATTCAGTAAAATCAACCCCTGTAGCTTTTTTAACTAAATTGTGCATAGTATCCCTCCTCCAAGGTCTTTCCAGATTAATTTCGACGCCCTGCTAGTATTAATAATCTTATTAATGAATTTGGAGCGATATTAAACTGGAAACGGCAAAAATGAATGTACTGACTTAACGACTAAACGTGTTATTACCTGATAGTCGACAGTAAGCTTTCCTTGAACTGCAAGAGAACATTGAGTAACAATTTCTTCAGCCATGTTCATCATGGTTTCATAGTCTGAATACGCTTCATATATCTGCAATCAATTTAAGACTACGACCGATCAATGGTGATCACATGTGAATAAAACTTATGCAGTTATGTATACTCGACCAAACTATCTATATAACTTAAGGAGAAACAATCAATGCCATGTCAGATAACAATTCAATATGTTCAAATTTAGCACTTCTTAAATAATTATGATGCCATGTCAGATAACAATTCAATATGTTCAATAAACTTCTGGAAGTTGTGATATGGTTCAACGGTTGGTGCGGTTGGTGGCCTGCCTCCTTTAGGGGAGGTCAGGAGTTCGACCCCCGTTGGCTACATATTAAAAACATAATTTCATCCCTGCCATGAAGTATCCACCCATAGCACCCTTCCCATATCATTTGGGGGGTAAAGGGGATGGGGGGTTTTACTTGGCCGTGCCCTTGGATCGGTTTCAAGGTTTCCTCCCGGGCAGCGATGGGGCAGGGTTATTATCGCTGCATCGACATAGTCGAAACGGGAGATGATCACAACGGGTGGTTTAGTCCCCCTCGGGTGATCCCAATCGCTGTTTAAAAAAAATAATAATAAATAAAAAAACTTCTGAAAAGATTTGGATATAACAGTATAATTAGCTAACTAAACAAGATCACATCATTATCCATGAATCATAAGATATTTAGCTAGCTAAATATATCTTGTTTACTTAACAAAATATTTAGCTAACTAGACAAGATCACATCATTATTCATAACAAACGGTATCAGAGCAACCTATCTTTCGAGTCCTAACACCTCGGAGTGGTGGTCTATGGAGTGGTGGCTTGGACTGACGAGACGGTGCCAACCGTGATCAACGAGGACGTTGGCTCTTGAAGTGTAGGGCACTGTTATGATCCCACATCAAGTAGGCGCGAAGCCAGGAATTTAGTTGGTTGGTGCCGCTAAATGATACCGAAATCTATCGAGTCACATAAATTTAATTGAAAAACTATGAGCAAGTACAAACATAAAGAAATCAAGTTATAACTTCTAACACAAATGTCTCCTATGTATTTTTAATTTTAAATTTTTTCGTTGAAACGATCCATAATTGATTCATACGTAACACTAGCAAATGCTTCTCTTTCTATGGCACCAAAGAGAACCTTTTGGAAATTTGTCATTTAATCGATTACGCAAATTTGAAAAAATAATTAAACAAAAAACCTATAAATGAAATTATTGAAATAAACTAAGAAAAAATCTAAAAACTTCAATCGAGATGCTAGATAACACAAAATGTTATAGAAATATTTTTAAATAATTACTTTTGAGAGAACTTTAAAGATGAAAACTTAAATTCTGTTGAGTATATATTATCCCTTAGTCATATTTAACTTCTGGTGAGTATGAATAAGAATGGTTATTAAAAAAATCATAGCTTATAGCGGCCTTTCAACCCTTAATCCCATACGTTATTTAAATAAATAACTCAATTACCTAAATACAAATGCAGCCCACAATTAGTTTAAACGTGCACCCGGTAAAAGTTTAGTTACACAGTTACATACTTACATGAGTATGCATTGAATTTTCATTGGGGTCACATGACCCCGGTATATTACATGAGGCTCCACCACTGATGGGGTGCACACCAAAAGATGATTAAGCTTAATGTTCCCTTCTCATTCAAAAAGTGAGTACAATGAGCTTATGGGATAGGTTCATAACATTTTTTCCAATTACAATGTTGTAAGACCAAAATAAAAACTTTATTATTTGGGTAATACAAATATTAATGCTTTATCTTAAGTTTACCAAAAAAAAGACCAAAATAATAACTTTAAGTTTATGTTTCATACAGAATTATGGTAATACAAATATTAATGCTTTAGTATTCTCAAGAATGTATACTTCTTCTAGACTTCCGACCAAATTGTTTTCAACCATGCATCGCACAAGTATTAACTCTAGTAGTAAATAGCTGACTGTTAAATAATATGAAACAAATGACTATCACCTCTATAGTTGTGAATTCTGGATTATGACGAGTCGAAATTCCTTCATTTCTGAATATTCTTCCAATCTCATATACTTTTTCAAATCCACCAACCTATATTGCAATCAAAACTCTATGTATAGCAATTGAAATTTTATGTAAAAAAGATCAGTATCTACATGTATATCAACATTTGATTAGGTTAAGAGGTTTGGGTTAAGAGCTTTAAAATGTATTAAACCTTACTCTAAATCTATTAATGTTGGATACATGCAATATAACTATGAGTAAAGTTTAATACATTTTTCGCAAACTTAACCCATGAAGAATTGAAGTTTACGTTTTTTAGAACCTCACCAGCATTCTTTTCAAATGAAGTTCTGTAGCGATTCTCAGATAAAGATCCCTACCAAGAGAGTTGTGGTGTGTAATAAATGGTCTAGCTTCTGCACCACCAGCTGCCCCCTAGTAAGTCGAGAAAATTTAACGCTGTTTTTTATTAAAAATAAAAAAATAAATCAAATCTTTACATTAAAAAAAGTGATGAATTACAAACCTGAAGAACTGGTGTATCAACCTCAATAAAGCCAAGGGATTCAACGGTCTGGCGTATGACTGATACTATCTACTGAAGTGAACCACAAATTAGCATACCATTACTTGATGATAAAAAAAAAATTACATATCTATTATATTAAATGAGTTATTGAGTTATAATAATAATTGGAAAAAAAAAAAAATTAGATACACAACTTTAAACTTACCTTTGCTCTCTTACGGAATACGTCAGCTACATCTGGATTTGCAATCATATCTACATATCTACACATTAAAGAGAAAGAATTGCTTAGAACAATGTTTTCAACACTAGCCACCTTAAAACTATGAATGAAATTTTTACAATATAAGTGAGTGTACAAATGTTTATAACCAGATTATTATAAAACTAACCGTTGCCGATAACGCTTATCCACATCTGTTAGACCGTGAAACTTATCAGGCAGTGGAAGCAAGGACTTTGTAAGAATCGAGAATGAATTTACACATACAGAAAGCTCCCCTGAAAACACATATAGTAAGAATATATCAGTTATTATTGCTATCAAAAAAATGGTATAATAAATTTGCAAATGTTGTGTTGAGTAGTATTTGATGATGTTTTTCAAAATACTATAATCATTGTTAGTAGTGCGTTGTAAGAAAGATGCAAAGTAACCTTTCTCTGTTCGCTTAATTGAGCCACTTGCACCCAATATGTCACCTATATCAACAAGGCTCTTTAATTGTTCAAATTGATCATCTATGAGCCTTTCCTTCTCACAATAAAGCTGATACAATAAGTAAATATATATTAAAAAAAGTATAGGACACAAAGTTTTGAAGAAACAATTGGCATAAATCCTATGCAGATGATTAGTAACATAAACACAAAGTTTTGAATAAACAATTAAGTATTATTATGATTGTAATATAGCTAACCACAAACGACACAACTTCCCACATGGCAAAATAAGGATTATGTTATCAGTAAGCTTACCTGAATTGTTCCAGAATCATCCCTCAAAGTTAAGAAAGCAAGTTTTCCAAATGCCCTACGAGCCACAATTCGCCCTGATATCGATACTTGATCATTCGTATCGTTTGATTCTTCACCATTGCCTAAATGCTTATAAATTTCTTGCAACTGATTGGTACTGTGTGTCCTATCCCATTTATACGCGTACGGCTCAAATCCCTTACTCCTCAATTCGTCTACCTATAACAGAATCCATTACTTTCAGTAAATTATAGTCCCTCTGTCCCAATTCGATTGTCCCCAGAAGGAAGAAAAAAAGAAAAAAAAAAAAAAAAAAAAAACAATTTAAGAAAGTGTCATTATCACACTCTACTTTTTATTTACTATACAGTTTTTAACGGCTAATGTTATCAAAATCTAGGGATTATACATACATCTGCAGGCCACCAAAAAATACCATTTAGCTTTGTATGTGACGTATCTAAAATATCATTATATCATAAAAATCGGTGCCAATTCGTCAGTTTGCACATCATCCGTTTACAGGTATAAGAGTTCAGATACACTAATGCATTCTGTTAGGTGCAATTAATACATTCGAAGTTTTCAAATAAAGTTAAAATAAATACATACGGAGTATAAAATTAGGTTTTATGGAAGACCTTTTTGAGACGTATAGCGCGAATGGCGTCTCTATCGGAAGTTGAAGTTGTGGCAGCAGATGATCGTCTGTTCCGCCCTCCTTGTTTTGGAACCGCGGTAGTGGCGCCGGCGCCGGCACCGGAGGCGGAAGAACAGCAACGGACGAAAGTAATAATAGGAATATATGATTTAGAAGTAAGTGGAGGTGAAGAAGAAGCTAATTGGAAAAGGCGTCTTAAAGGGCGTGATGACCATACCTTTAAGGCCTCCATTGTTTGTTTGTAATTTAATCTGATTAATTTTGAGCTCTTTTTGGCTACTGCTAGCCACTATCCAGAAGTTATAGAACATAATCAACGGGATTGAAGAAGGGTAGATTTGTAACTTACTTCCGTTTCATCATTTCGGTTTTTGATTTTTCTGTTTATTCAGTTCGATTTTTTCGGTTTTTGAAACTTATAAAATCAAAATCGAAAACCAAACCGAAATCAAAATTAAATATCAAAACCGAGACCAAAATCGAACCGAAAATCGAATTTGATTTCGGTTTGGTTTCGGTTAAAACCGAAAATCACTAAAAATAAAAATCATAACCAGCATAATTATCTACATATAAATTAAGAATAACAGTTGTGGAATTAATTTAAGTATGCAGGGTATATAACATATTTATTATTTATTAAAATTAAAATAATACATCAAATATAAATATAAATATTATAAATATAAATATGTTTTAATATGTTGTTAATTTGAATTCGATTTTTAGTTCGGTTTTCGGTTAACCGAATTTAAAATTTTCAAAACCGAAAATTGAATTATGAATTCGGTTTCGGTTTCGATCGATCCGAAAACTGTTTAAAAAAATCGGTTTGTTTGGATTCGGTTCGATATTCAGTTTGAAACCAAATGACGCACACCCCCACATTGATCCGATTAAATTTTCTTTTTTTTTCAAAAAAATAAAAACTAAAATTTTTGTACCAAATCTTAGTCTCAAAAAGAGACAAGAAACAAAGAAGCATATAAACAACCACGGCTGAGGCTCAAAGACAATAAACAAAGCCTCCAAAAAAACCTTAACTAAAACCGAGCCTCCCGTAGACTTACCATACTTTAAAATACAACCGAAGGACACGAAAGAAAACGACTACCTAACAAAGAAAATCCAAGACCAAACAAAATCAAACACCAATGTTTTTGTTGCCTACGCCATCATCCACTTTAGCCTTAAACAAAAAAAGTCGATTCAATTATGATCTCATCCGAATTCAAGTCACCATTCTTAAATTCATCAAAAAACCCTTCTCCATCTAATGCCCATTCCGATCCCGATCCCGATCCCGAACCCACACGCTTCTATTTACAGTTCTCGGTCGTTTGAAAATCTTTTGACTTCTCGCGTAGAGCATCCCCATCCTCATCATCATCGCTTAAATCATGTAAAGAAAACGCCTCATTCTTTAAGCCCTTTTGCTTAACGTTACCACTTTTCTTTGTATCACTTTTAGTATCAATCTTCTTACCCCCGTTGAACCGAAACTTGCTAGTGTGTACATGCCACTCCATACAAAAACCTTACAAAGTTTATCGGCACAAATGCAAAATTTTCGACCCTCACCTTTACCGGTAACAACGTTAGCCAAGTTGTCAAGAAGTGCACATAGTTGTTGCATAACACGCTACGGGTGTCGAAATATCCGTAATTTGCCTTTTCTTAAGGTCTCATACCTACACCATCAAGTGCATTAACAATATCATTCAAATGAATTTTATACGGACTACGCAACGCCTCATTAACTCCGCCATTCTTGTTACCCTTTTCAACAAACGACACCTTACGCGTCACCTCCTTCACTCCTCCAACAGTTGAATTAATCTCATGGAGTACCACATTATTACCCTCTGCTACATTACCATCAATATGGACCTCAACATCGTTGGCCACTATATCCCCATCAATATCATTTGTCACAGTCCCAAAATTACCACCATCAGCATGAGATGTTGTATTAACACCACCAATATGAGATGATAATAAAACAGAGGCTACATCAACCTGTTTACCATTCGACAAATTACTTTTTGCTTCAACAAAAACACCACCATTATTCACCATCTCATTCAACACCACATTCCCGCCACCTTCGACGATACCCCCTGAACAACAACTACCGACGAGATCAGAATAACACCTTCGTCATCACATACAATAGGAATTGTTCCAATCATTATCGTTTGATCGACCGATGCAATAAGATCCATATAAAAACCGTCATCATCAATCCGATTACAATTGTTACTTCTTATTTAGGTTGTAGCATTTGTTTTGACATGTAAATTACATGTCATCTTGTTGAATAAGAGTTGATATAATTATTTTAATTATTAAGCATCTAAATTTAATGTAATATTATATTTGAATCATATCTTGAACACTTATCAAAAAAATATATTAAAATTTTAATTTATTTAAATAATTAATAAGATAATCTTACCTCATTCATATTGTTGATTCATACACATTATCAAACACCTTAGAGTAGTCCCAATGGTGATACACTCTGCCCCGATCTGCATTGCGTCCTCGAGGACACCGTTGGTAGCAAGTACGCACTACTCCACCCTCCTCACCGGCACTATGCATTCTGGGTTTTTTAACATATTTGAGAACGAGGTTTTTGTTGTTGAAATCGAGCCCCGCTTCTCTCCAGTCGTCTTTTTTTTTCTTTATTAGACCACTCCCAGCCATGACATGTTTTTTTAAAAAGACTGAACTCCACGTCAGCGCTATATCAACGTTTCTTTATAAAAACTGAAAAAGGCTTAACGCTACCAACCATAACATTCTTCTTCAAAAAGACTGGATCCACTAATTATATACTACCATAAAGGTAATAATAATATAATAATAAAATATTAATATAAAACAAATACTGCATATTATTACAAATGATCAATTATGAAAGATGGTCCCACGTTAGCTCGTCATCTACCTTCTCAATAAAGACTAAAATGGGTTTCTTCCTAACATTGACAAAAAAAGACACATTGGTGCTAAGGGTGTCTTTTGATATTGAAAAAAGACATGAACAAAAAGACTAGCGTTGGTTGTGGTCTTACGGACATTTCCATTTAAAGCAAAAGAATTGTGAAAATAGAGGTGAAAATGGAATAATATAAGTGAAGGGGAAGATGAGAAGACGAAGATGATGTTATTTTTTAGTTTGTACTTGTAATACATTTTTTATATTATTCATTTTCGGTAAAAAATAATAAATAATCATAAATAAATATAAAAATTAATAATGATAATATTATAAGTTTTTTTTTTTTTTTTGTCAATCTTTAATATTAAAAAAAGGTAGGTTTTTTCTGGTCGAACGAATATTTCAAAAATTTATTCTGATGTACGCAGTTCATCATGAGCTCAACTAATGGACTATATTGTGATGGTTAATCTTTAATATTAACATTAATTTCTATTTAATATTAATATATAGATTTTAATCTATATAATAATTAATATTAATATATATATATTTCAAAATCAAAACAAATGTTTGAGGAAGCTTGTCATGATTAAGAGTGATTTAGTCTTGAGTTAGTCATGGTGAGGAACTGCTGATATAGTGTTGATGCGGAAGTTAGTAATGTGAGGAAGTATGTCATGATTGGAGGTGGTGTTATTGTTAATTAAAACCACTTTCATTCATTCGAAACCTTTAAATCATTAAAATTATGAATTATTTAATTTAATATTTAATCATTGTGTTTTATCAAATGCTCCCTTACTTAAGAGAAAATTAGTACTTTCTTCATCATTGTCAATGTCAACTATCTTTTTCGAGTTATCCCAAATTAATTCTTCACTTCCATAAACAAATAAAAATATTAAGGTGAAAGTTTTTATGCTCTTACTTTATGCACATAAGACACAAATGTATGTAAAAAAAGGTAAAATTATAAAGTAACAAAAAATACAATCTGATAATGATATTTCTTAAACAGTGTATTTTTTATTTTGATATAATTAAATTTAGACGAAGGAAATATTATTTTGTTGGTTCATAATCCTAGGTGTTTGGTTCTTTGATGGTTGAGTTATTATCGAAGTGGCGGAGGTTCGAGTTTGTTTCGGGTTCCTCAAGGTTGGGTTTTGACTCACCAGTTAAAAAATTGTAATCGAAAACTATTTAAAAAGTGTATTTTGATTAATTTCTCTTATAAGATTGAATAAGTAAAGTAAAGACTATATACTCAAACATTGTAAGGTTTCAATCGACCATCCATCTATATCTATATATAGGATAATATAAGAGCATACAAAAGTAGGTAAGGAATGCATTAGTGTTTAGCATATAGAATTGACGTTCAGCTACTTCACCTGACAATTTAGTTGGCATTACAGTCGACGTTCAGCTCCAGCTTTCCCCATCGAAAGATGTATTTTTTATGTTTTTTTCTTATTGTCTGTGTATTTTGTGTGTGCAATGTGTGTAGCGAAGAGAAAATGAAAATGGAATAAACGAAGGAGATGATCTCGAAAAATGAAAAGGATGGACTTTATTTATTTTTACTTAAACTAAACTAGCTTAAGGCCCGCAATTTCGCGAGCACTTTTGTATGGACGTTATAGCTTTATATATAATATATTAGTTTGATTACAAAGCAAAAGAAAATATAATAATAATTCATTAATGTCGTTTAGATTGTAGTACTAATAGATATTAAATATTGGTTTAGAGTTGAATTGGTAAAGAAATATAACACAAAGCAAGCAAGTAATAATAAGTTTGGGCAAATGACAAAAATATCATAATTCATTTATGTATCACAAAAAGTGAAACAATTAGTCACAATAGCAAATATAACACACACACAATTGCTATACACACTATATTATATTAGTTCAATTAGGGATGACAAAAAAACTCATACCCGATGGGGAAATCCAAAACCCGATATTTTTGAGCTGGGTAAATGGGTCCAGGGTCGGGAATGGGGATAGTTTTTAATTTTTTTGCGGGTTCGGGTCCGGGGATGGTTTTAGACGCGAACCCAATTACCTAGTCCATATACCCTAAAAAGACCCGAGTCCATATCCCGGGCCCATATACCAGATTAGTCGGCATGTATACTCGATTACCCGACATGTATACCCGAAAAAAGACTCGAATACTCGTGGGATAACCTATTTAACCAATAGTTCGTAAGTAAATGAGGACCCGAATACCCATGAGGAAGCCCATTTACCTGCTAGTTAGTAACTAAATGGAGACTCGACAAGTTCAAGTCCGGGTTTGGGATTACCTAAACCCAGTCCAACCCTACCCGATGTCATCCTTAAGTTCAATTGTAAATAGCATGTCAGAATTAAAAATAAAAAAGATAGATTAGTTAAAAGATTATGCACACATTAATAATGATTATGACATATAGCAACAACTACATACATCAAAATATCATAAATCTGGAGTACTACATTATTCATATGCATACACCACGACTGCAACAATACATTTTTAATATTCATCTATAACATCATATTACTGACAAATTTTAAAAGAGTTAACCATATGCATTGAAAATATCCATTAAAGTATAACATATTCGATACAAAACCTTTTAACCCACACTACAAGAAAAAACAGAACAGGCGTCGACCCTTTTTTGCGGCGCTTTGAGGTCGCCGCAAATAAGCCAGTAAACGCCAAAAAATTTCACGTTCTTTGACTGCTTTTCTGGTCACAGATGGGTCCACCTTTTTTGCGGCAATACTTTTTACCCCTCGCCGCAAATAATCGGTAATTTATTTTCTTTTACATTTTCTTTTTATGACAGACGGTCAAAGCGTTGAATTTTTTTTTTTTTTGCGGCGATGTATGTCGCCGCAAATAATGGTTCTTTTTCCCTCCAATTTTTTTCTGACAAAAAAATTCCCTCCAATTTGCACCTCGCCGCAAAAGAGTCGCCGCAAATAACAAAGATTTTTTTCTTTCTATTTAACAGGCTGAACAACTTATCATCAAACACACACAATACACACACACACACACAAACAATACACAAAATGACTATCGTTGCGCCGATGATTGTCTCATTGGAAGTTTATTACGGAAATAATTTCCGTAATGAAAGGAGAGATTACGATTATGCCCGTAGTTCTAAATCTATATTCAGAGAAATTGATGTTCGCCACGCAGGTTTAGAGGACCTGTTATGTTTTTTGAAAGAAATGGTTCCGTTTCAACACACTGGCGTGTTGTATTACGAAGATGACTATGTTCCGGAATTATCCGCTAAATATCTCCGTACCGAAGATGAGTGGAACGGTATAAAAGAGACAATGAATTGGCGTTCCAATCGCATTTCTCTCTATTTAGTTTTCGAAGAAGATGAAGAAATGTTTTAGTATCGTTTAGTATTATTACTAAACTGTTAAGTTTAGTATTATTAGTATCGTTTTTATGTTGTATCGTTTATATTATTGTCATCTTCTAGTTTTCAAGTATTAATTGTATCGTTTTATAAGCAATGTTGAATGAAATCGTTTATGTTATTGTCATTTTCTAGTTTTCAAGTGTTAGTATCGTTTTATAAGATATCGTTTATGTTATTAGTATCGTTTTTATGTTGTATCGTTTATGTTTTACTTTAATTAACATCGGACAAACGACAAACATTCAATCGAATATTATACAAAGATTGTGAATTAAGCACTGCAAACGACAAACATAAAATAAAGGTCATACGATGTTACTGAATTAAACACACACTTCAACATAAATTATTAAATGACGATCTTAAAAAGTTACTGAACTTAAATCACACTACTAACCACGACGATGATGATGACTACGAGCATCCGACCTAGTGGACGAATTTTCAGAACCCGAGACCGATGCTGCCGAAGTTTCAGCAATGAAGGAAATGTCAATAGGTACCGTACTTAAAAGACGTCGTCCTACAAGACCATTAACCGCACCGATATTAGTAAATAAACGACTAAAAACGCTCCAAATGGAAGAGGTCTTGTTTCATTATGAAGCTCATTCATTCGGGAAGCGACTAAATGAGCAATATTAACTTTAATATTGTGAGTCATGCACCAGTGAATCAAAGCTTCAGTCATTGACAAACGACTGACATTTGGATCATTGTGGTACATGTTACTTGAGATAACTTCATTTCTTGTGGACGAATATATCTTTCAGGACGAATATAATCGTCAAGGATGCCCGTACGTACTATGTTCTTGTATGGAACACAAGTACGGCATATAAGTATGGTTATTTGATGTGGTACGATACCCTCAGGAAGATCTTGAAGGTCTTCACCGGGATAATAGATATTTATACCATCAAATGGAACGCCCAATAGTGCACCGAATTCTTGAAGAGTATACTCATATGGATGGTCAAAGATTCGAAACCTCACTGTTTGTTCATTAATGAATTGAAAGTTTGAATAGAATTGATAGACGAGTAGAGGAAACAAGTACTTATTAACCTGAATGAAAGTAAGCCAACCCATTCTTTTGAATTCGTGCTCAATTTCTGGAAGATCTTCTAGATTAACCTCACGACCTTCACTAATAAGTCTACCGATCACAGAGTGATTCATTGTGTAATTGGGATAGAGAACTGAGTTGAGTTGGTGGATATGAAGGAACACATGGGTGCATTGGATAGCCTTTAAATAGCCATAAACATATACTGCCACAAAGTGTTTCCCGCCCAATTAGTTGATATGTTAATTAGGGGTTAATTATCGTTCAATTAGAAAATTCAACGCATATATTAATTAATTAGAAACTTCAACACATATTAATTAGAAACTAAAACACATTGTTAAATAAGTTAAACTAGAAACTGAAACTAGAAACGTAATCAAGTAACGTCATCAAATAACGTCGTAAAGTAACGTCATCAAGTAACGTTAATAAAGTGATGTCGGTGATGGCGGTGATGACCATGATGAAGATGACGACGATGGACGATGATGGTGATGACGGTGATGGACGATGATGACCGTGATGGATGATGATGACGGTGATGAAGTTGACGATGATAACGCTAATGACGGTGATGACGATAATATGTGCGGTCGACTAACTTATAAACTTAAATATAAAAATTACATTTTATATATATTCTACAATGTGTGTGTGTGTATATATATATATATATATATATATATATATATATATATATATATATATTTTATAATATTTATATAAAATAATTATCTTAATTAATATATATAAAATAATTATATAAATTAATTAGTAAACTAATTATAATTATTAAAATTTAAAAAATATCCTTTTTAGCGGCAACCATCGCCGCAGATAAGCTCCCACCGAAATTTTCACGAAAAATTCAAGTTTCCCTCACTTACAGGCATTTTCTACGGCGATTTTTAGCGGCGATAATCGCCGCAAAAAAAAAAAAAAAAAAAAAAAACCCATGTCGCAGCTTTTCTGTTAACAGCCCACACTTTACACCCACATCACCACCAAACAACCCTTCGACGATTTTGCTTAAAATTCGGCCAAATCCATCAATTTCCACCAATTCCCTTCTAATTTCTTCACAAATCTTTCATCAAAGTTAGTGATTTTCTCATCTTTTCTTTTTTTTTCTAATTTTTGTTATATCTTCAATTTGTGCAATTTCTTTGTTTAATATGCTAATTACTTGTTTAAACTTGCTTCTTTAACATCAATTTCGAATTATGTTGTTAGGGTTCTTAGTTTTTGGAGGATAATTGTTAGTGTTGAATTTTAAATTAGGAATTTGTAAGTTTGAAGTTTAATAATTTTGATTTCATGTGTATGTTAGTAATTTGTGTGTTGTAAGTTAGTAATTTGTAAGTTAGATACTTGTATGTTAGTAATTTGTAAGTTAGATAGTTGTTAGTTAGTAATTTGTAAGTTAGATACTTGATTAGTTAATTAGATTCTTGTTAGTTAATTTTAACACCACTAGCCTTTAACACTTCTAGCCTCTGTATATGTTTGAAAGCCTTTGTATATGTTTGATATTTCATTTGTTACTTGTAATTATATAAATCCATTAAATGTCAATTGATAAGAGTTGGATTGCTTTGGATCGTTGTTCTAGTGAATTTTGGTCTGGTCTTGACTCGTTCATCAATAAATGTAGCGAACACCTTACTACCGAAGGTGAATGTCGTTGTCCGTGTGAGGATTGTGATAACCATGAATATCAAAGACCAAATATCATTAGAATACACATACATAATAATGGTTTTAGTGAACGTTATAAGATATGAAAGTGGCACGGTGAAGAGATCGTTCTGCCACCGCCAATAGTTAATGTCATTCCTGAACCAACAGATAGGTTGCATGATTTACTCAACGACCTTCGGGATGATAGTTTTGTAGATGATCACACCATAGATGTCGATGAGCCAAGTAACACAACCAGTGCACCACATGCTAGAAACGATAGAATTAAAGAATTAGATAAACTTGACGAGACACCGCTATACGCTGGTTGTTCGATGTCTTCATTTAATTTTTTAGCAAAGATGATGCATATGAAGGTAGATTTTAAGTGGACCAATACATCTTTTGACCATTTGCTACAATTCCTTAAAACTGCATTTCCTCCCGGTTCTGTAATCTCATTGTCTCACTATGAAGCTAAGAAGAAAATGAGTGAGATCGGGTTAGGATACGAATCGATCCATGTTTGTAAGAATGACTGTTGTTTATTTTAGAAAGAGAACAAAAAACTGGACCATTGTTCAGTATGTAAAACGAGTAGATGGAAAGATGAAAACACAAGTGGGAAGAAAGTTGCGCACAAGGTGTTGCGCTACTTTCCATTGACTCCAAGACTTCAACGATTATATAAATCAAGTATGACTGCAAAAGATATGATTTGGCATGCTACGGGTCAATGTAAGGAAGTTGGTAAGATGCGTCACCCGGTAGATGCTACATCATGTGTGACGACCCGAAAATTTCCGACCAAATTTAAACTTAACCTTTATATGTTTCCGACACGATAAGCAGAATTTGTAATGTTGAATCTCAAAAAGTTTGGAACTACATTCATGTAATCAATTATCCTTTGACCGTGTTCGACGATTCACGAACAATTATGTGTATATAGATATGTATATATAATATATAATATTAACTGAAAACATTAACTAAGTATTAGATATATGATACTTTACATGAACGTATTTGTTTCGATATATTTATTGACAGAATTAAGAGATAATATCAAATGATTGAATTATCAGATACATTATGATATGATTACGGGCCTATGTTATGAGGTCCACTGTGATTTAAGAAATCTATTCTTTTTGACCACTCATTACTTAACTAGTATGATAAAATAACGATATTTATATTTTATTTTATCAAATATATATAACGATTTAAATTAATATTATATATATTTATACGCGTATTATACGTATATAGTTTTATACTTTTACTATACTTTAACTTTACCTTTACTTTACCTTTACTTTACTTTAACTTTAATAATTCATACTTTAATAATTCACTTTAATAATTCATACTTTAATAATTCACTTTAATAATTCATACTTTAATAATTCATACTTTAATAATTCACTTTAATAATTCATACTTTAATAATTCACTTTAATAATTCACTTTAAAAATTCATACTTTAATAATTCACTTTAATAATTCAAAAATATATTATAAATAGAGTTCAATAGGTTTTATTATTTCATAGAAACTTGAAAATATATTTCTCTAAACTCTCTCAATCGAATTACACATATATATTTTCTTTGTATTATTTCAAGATATTATTAGTATACATAAAATACTACGACGGAGTTATATTCAGACGATTTTAAAATAAGTTTTCAAACGGGATAGAGCTAAGGAAATTATGGGTTATAGCTATGGAGGTTATGGGTATTGATCGAGGGTATTGCTCGTGAGGTCAACCTAACGTTTATTATTTTCGTTTCGTCTGCGTACTTTCCTGCAATATTGAATCTCAATATTGATACGTGAGCACTCATAACTTAACTTTTATATTTCAATAGTGTATTCCTGACTAGTGCTCGAGTATATAGGATTATGCATGCTTGTACATTCGATATTGTCTGTAACAACCCAAACCAACACCCGACAAAACCTTGTGAAAATACGAAGAAGAAAAAAAATTTCTGTTGCAGACCATCGGCGCGCCGCGCCATATGGCCCGCGCGCCGCGCCATATCTGGCTGTCCCCGGGACTTTTAACCGCGAAAAGATTGACTAGTTCCCGGCACTTTTAGACAAAACGCTTTTTTACCATACAACCAAATATGTAAAACTAACATGTTTCAAACATAAAATTAAAGTTTTACAAGCGGGGCCCACACGACCCAAATTACAAGTTTAGTACAATTTAGGAGTTTCGACCACCAAAAAGTTTAAGTTCCAAACTACACAATGAGCATGGCGTTTGGGATTAAACTACCCAACTATCGGTCAAACTCCGAGAGCTACTAAAACCAAAAGCGTCCCTTAGCAACAAGCGGGATCCCTAGTCCAAAACGATGCCCTTACCCTTGTCCAACACCGAACCTATAAAAGTGGTAAACAACGAGAGGGTAAGCAAAGCTTAGTGAATGCAATAATTACACATACATATATATCGCCCATCTATTTGCAATCACAACACAAGATACCTCGTACGAAACGTGTAACACAAAAGCATGTCATCAACCTCAAACACTTAACAAGTCATACAATAACATAACCGAGTTAGCATATACTCAACACAACCATAAATAATTTAGCATGCTAAATATCAACAAATCTTAATATGGTTAACCATGACGCTATGGTGCTACCAGCTCGTGGTTCACACCATACGCATTGAGTCTCACTCATTTATAGTGCTACCGGCTCGTGGTTCACACTTTGTTTATAGTGCTACCGGCTCGTGGTTCACACTCGATGCTACCGGCTCGTGGTTCACATCAATTATTTTATAGTGCTACCGGCTCGTGGTTCACACTCGATGCTACCGGCTCGTGGTTCACATAAATTTACACACATGCTATGGTACTACCGGCTCGATGGTTCATACCATAACACCCACAAATAAACACGCCATATACACGAATGCATAATTATTCCACTCACCTCAAATCTCTTGGTGAAAGATAACCGAGCTTGAACACTTCAATGTAACGCACCTATTACATTTATCACAATATCAAAATCACAACTCGAGTTGGTCAACACTCTAAAGCTCACTCCTAGTGTTAATTTGACCCATGGTGCAAATCCGACCCATTTGCACCCTTAACCCTAAAATCGGGTTAACTCATCACAAAACCCTATCATTAACCAAAGTAGATTCATTACACATTTTAACACTAGTTTTAGGCTTCAACCACACATATTAATTAGCTTAGGTTCATTTTGACCCATTTGACACTTTCAAAGTCAACCTACCCATTTTGGGTCAACCACTAACCCATTTACACCCATTTACATAAATCATGGTGTTCTAGCAATTTTACTAGCTAATTAGGGTTCTCTAACAACAATTAACTCTTCCAAACCCTAGTTAACCCAATATTGAGTCTACATGACTCAAATTACCCCAGAACACCCAAAACACTAACAAAATGGGTTTTATGTTCATCTTCACCCCAAACCCTAGCCCTAAATCAAATTAAACAAAGAAATTAAGATTAGAGCATACCATAACTATCACAACGAAGCTAGAGGGAAGGCGAACAACTTTAATGCTTGGACTTAAGCAAGAAACCTTCTTCTTCTTCTCCAAAATGGGGTTTCCCTCACTAAAAGCCACACTCTCTCTAGAATTGATTTGGATAAGTGTTGGTAGTTGTGGAAGGAGTAAATGAACTCCCCAAAACTGATCTAAGGCATTAAATCCGGCCTCCAAGTGATTTTACCAAAATACCCTCAAAATATCTAATTTAAAAGAAAGAGAGAATCTGTCACAGACAGATGGCGCGGCGCGCCACCAGGCCGCGCGGCGCGCAACTCTCCCAGTCCAGCTCCTTTTGCCTTTTTAAATATATACAACCAAACCCCGATTCGAGTACCGCACAATACACTTATATACACATGTGTACACTTCGATTATTCGGGTCTTACAACTCTCCCCCACTTATTCGGATTGCGCCCTCGCAATCCAAGCCGCATGACAAGAGGGAAGATACACTAACACGAACTCTTCGGGTTCCCAAGTGAACTCGGAACCCTTGCTACGCCGCCATTGGACTTTAAAAGTCCTCACTTCTTTATGTCTCAACCTCTTAACTTTCTCATCGAGTATGGCGACAGGTTCTTCGACATATTCCAACTTGTTGTTTAGCTCGATCTCGTCTAAAGGCATCCATAAGGAATCATCCGCAAGACACTTACGGAGGTGGGAAACATGGAATGTATTATGGATCCCCGCAAGCTCTTCGGGTAATTCCAATCGATATGCAACTTCGCCAACACGAGCTAAAACCTTGAATGGCCCAATAAACCGAGGAGCTAACTTTCCCCGTTTTCGAAATCGAATAATACCCTTCCATGGCGAAACTTTAAGCATCACCATGTCGCCTTCTTGAAATTCGATCGTTCGCCTACGTTTGTCGGCATACGACTTTTGCCTATCTTGAGCCTTCTTCAAATGTTCCCGAATAATATCAATCTTGTTGTTCGTCTCCAAAACCAAATCGGTACTCCCGATCTCTCGTTGACCCACTTCTCCCCAACAAACGGGAGTTCGATATCTACGCCCATAGAGCATCTCATACGGTGGCATCCCGATACTAGTATGATAACTATTATTGTACGAGAATTCCACCAAAGGCAAATGCTCGTCCCAACTACCACCAAAATCAATAATGCACGCCCGTAACATATCTTCTAGAGTTTGGTTCGTACGTTCGGTTTGACCGTCCGTTTGAGGATGATACGCCGTGCTCAACTTCAATTGCGTACCCATATCTTCATGAAACTTTTCCCAAAATCGAGATGTAAAACGGGTATCTCAATCCGAGATAATAGATATAGGAACCCCATGACGAGTGACCACTTCCTTGATAAACAACTTAGCCAAGGTCTCCGACGATATTGCTTCTTTAATGGGAAGAAACAATGCTCTTTTCGTCAACCGATCAACTATAACCCAAATCGAATCATATTGAGTCCTCGCCGTCTTAGGTAACTTAGTGATGAAATCCATGGTAATGTGCTCCCATTTCCACTTCGGGATCTCTAACGGTTGCAACTTACCATGCGGCTTTTGGTGCTCGGCTTTAACTTGCAAGCAAGTAACACATCGTTCAACATATTTCACAACATCGCGTTTCATGCCCGGCCACCAATAGTCTTTCTTCAAGTCGTGATACATTTTTGTCGCGCCCGGATGAATAGAATATTTTGACTTATGTGCCTCGTCAAGTAGCACCCGTCGGTAATCACCCATCTTAGGCACCCACACCCTTCCTTGAAACGACAATAAACCCCGCGGGCCCATAGTAATGAATTCCGATTGGCCCACAATTCGCTCCGCATGCTTATTGTGAACATAAGCCTCTATTTGATCTTCACCCATCTTTTCAAGAAAGTCGTTAGTGATAACCAAACGTAACGATGCTACACGTATCGCCGGATGTTGAGTCTTTCGACTTAACGCATCCGCGACCACATTCGCCTTACCCGGATGATAAAGTATCTCACAATCATAGTCCTTCACCACATCCATCCACCTACGTTGACGATAATTCAAATCTCTTTGAGTGAAAAGATGTTTCAAATTTTTATGATCCGAATATATCGTACACTTGACACCATACAAGTAATGGCGCCAAATTTTCAACGCATGCACAACCGCCGCCATCTCTAAATCATGAGTCGGGTACCTCGTCTCGTGCTCCTTTAATTGTCGAGAGGCATAAGCAATGACTTTACCCCTTTGCATAAGAACACACCCGAGCCCATTTAAGGAAGCATCACAATAAACTACCATATCTTCGACACCTTCCGGTAACACTAACACCGGAGCCTGACATAACTTCTCTTTTAACAATTGAAAAGCAATTTCTTGCTCGTTCTCCCAAACAAACTTCGCATTATTCCTTGTCAATTTCGTCAACGAAGAAGCGATCTTAGAAAAATCTTGGATAAACCGACGATAATAACCGGCCAACCCGAGAAAACTCCGGATTTCCGTAGGCCTAGTCGGTCATCCCCAACTCTTCACCGTCTCAATCTTCCCCGGATCCACTTGGATACCGCCTTAGTTCACAATATGGCCAAGAAATTGGACCTCTCTTAGCCAAAATTCACATTTAGAGAATTTTGCATACAACTTCTCCTTTCTTAATGTCTTCAAAACTTCACGCAAGTGACGTTCATGTTCGTGCATACTTTTCGAGTAGACTAGTATGTCATCAATGAACACAATGACCGACTTGTCCAACATAGATTGGCACACCCGGTTCATAAGATCCATGAATGCCGCCGGTGCATTCGTAAGACCAAAAGGCATAACCACAAACTCATAATGCCCATAACGCGTTCGGAAAGCCGTTTTCTCAATGTCTTCCTCACGGACCCGCATTTGATGATAGCCGGACCGTAGGTCGATCTTAGAGAAATACGTCGCGCCTTGAAGTTGATCAAACAAATCGTCAATCCTAGGTAACGGATAACGATTCTTGATCGTCACTTTATTTAACTCACGGTAATCGATGCACATACGCATACTACCATCTTTCTTCTTCACGAATAAGACCGGAGCGCCCCACGACGAAGCACTCGGTCGGATAAAACCTTTCTCAAGCAACTCTTGAATTTGATTCAACAACTCTTGCATTTCCGTTGGTGCTAAACGATAAGGAGTTTTAGCGATGGGGGTAGCCCCCGGAACCAACTCAATGCGAAACTCGACTTGTCTTTCCGTCGGAACACCCGGTAACTCATCCGAAAAAACGTCTTCAAACTCATTAACTACCGGAATTTCACGAATAGGTGGTGGCTCATTACGAGTATCAACAACATGAGCAAGGAAAGCCATGCCACCGGTAACAACGGAACGACGCGCCCGTGCAAAAGTGCATATCGGCACCGTTCTTCTTCTCTTATCACCATGAATAATCATTTCTCCCCCACTTGGGGCCTTAACATGAATAAACTTGTCATGGCATGCAATATCGGCTCTGTAATGATCGAGCCAATCCATACCAACGACAATATCAAAATCGCCCAAGGTCATTGGAATGAGATTAATTTTAAAAGTTTCGGCACCAAAAACAACATCACAATTCCTACACACATCAACCACTAGCACCGTCTTGCCGTCCGCTATTTCGACTTCTACCGGACGACTTAACTTAGCTAACGGTCTATCAAGTTTAGGCACAAATTTAGGAGAAACAAACGACAAATTTGCACCGCTATCAAAAAGAATTCTCGCCGGATTAGAATTAACCATAAAAGTACCTGAGACAACTTCGTTCGATTGTTTGGCTTCATCATTAGTCATCAAATAGTTGCGACCCCTAGCCGTACCCGCCGCCCTCTCCAACCTTTTCACATTATCATTTCGCAAGTCGGGACACTCCGGCTTCTTATGCCCCTCTTTGCCGCAATTAAAGCAAGTAACCTTGGTCGACGCCTTAGGACATTCGCGAGCCATGTGCCCTCTTTGATTACAATTAAAGCAAGTGGGTCCAAAACTCCCGGAACCACCCTTCTTCGCACTATTAACGCTCTCGGCGCCTCTTTTGGACTTCTTGTTTGAAAAATTCGAATGGCTCGATCCTTCAAACTTCCTTTTCGAAAAAGTAAAATCACTCTTCCTAGGCACCTCCGGCTCAAAACCCCGAGCCAACTCAAACAATTCATCAAAAGTCTTAGCCATACCCCGGCTAATCTTGCTCTTGTAGTCGGCATTCAAGGTACGATAAAAATCTTTCATAAGCTTCTGATCATCACCCACATACTCCGGGCAAAAACGAGTCTTTGCCAAGAATGTAGACTTGAGGGTAACTAAATCCATGGAACCTTGTTGCAAATGATGCAACTCGTCCCGGATTCGATCAAGATCAGATGAAGTTCGGTATTCCTTGAAAAACTCTTTCTTGAACTCCTCCCATGTCAAGTCCATGCATTGCTCTTCGCCATACAAATTGATTTTATCATCCCACCACAACTTGCCCTCTTCACGTAACATGCTAGACCCAAACCTCGTCTTCTTCTCGGGAGGACACTCCGCGGTACGGAAGGCCCCCTCGATGTCCGAAATCCAATAAGTACTTTTCAACGGATCCCTCACCCCATTAAACGTCGGAGGTTGAGTATCCTTAAAATTTTTGTAGTGGAAGTCTCTCTTTCCATCACCCCCTTCACCTCGAGGATAAACGTTTCTAGCATCAAGGGCCTCTTCAATAGTGGCCTTCATTCGTTCGTTTATCATTTCGGTCACTTGCCCATCGACCGACTCTTGGAAGACCTTTCGAACGTCCGCAAGAAAATCCGATTTCAACTTCTTAAAGACGGCCTCGACCTTGGTCGAGAACTCGGCGTCTTCACTTGTACTTCCGTTATCGTGATCGGGACCGTTTCTCGTCTTCATTCTATAAAACGAATTAGGTTAAACCACGAAACGAAAGGGCAAATATACACAATTACATACATATACGCCTCACTACCCCATCTCGCTCAACAATCATCGTACATTGCTTGTTTGACCCGATTTGCACCCGTAGTAATGGTAGCTAGTCATTACTACGCGAGCACGTCGCGCTAACTCGCTAGTACAACGTCCATCTCGCTTGATGATTGCTAAACACAACACAAACAAATAGCGCATGATTAGTTCACATAAACCTATGCACTAATCATTCCGATCCGACCCAAAGTCCTACAAGTCCCGCATAATCACGCACACAAAAGTCTAAGTCTAGGCGCCTATCTCAAGTCACCTAAATCCCTTAGACCATGCTCTGATACCACTTGTAACAACCCAAACCAACACCCGATAAAACCTTGTGAAAATACGAAGAAAAAAAAAATTTCTGTTGCAGACCATCGGCGCGCCGCGCCATATAGCCCGCGCGCCGCGCCATATCTGGCTGTCCCCGGGACTTTTAACCGCGAAAAGATTGACTAGTTCACGGCACTTTTAGACAAAACGCTTTTTACCATACAACCAAATATGTAAAACTAACATGTTTCAAACATAAAATTAAAGTTTTACAAGCGGGGCCCACACAACCCAAATTACAAGTTTAGTACAATTTAGGAGTTTCGACCACCAAAAAGTTTAAGTTCCAAACTACACAATGAGCATGGCGTTTGGGATTAAACTACCCAACTATCGGTCAAACTCCGAGAGCTACTAAAACCAAAAGCGTCCCTTAGCAACAAGCGGGATCCCTAGTCCAAAACGATGCCCTTACCCTTGTCCAACACCGAACCTATAAAAGTGGTAAACAACGAGAGGGTAAGCAAAGCTTAGTGAATGCAATAATTACACATACATATATATCGCCCATCTATTTGCAATCACAACACAAGATACCTCGTACGAAACGTGTAACACAAAAGCATGTCATCAACCTCAAACACTTAACAAGTCATACAATAACATAACCGAGTTAGCATATACTCAACACAACCATAAATAATTAAGCATGCTAAATATCAACAAATCTTAATATGGTTAACCATGACGCTATGGTGCTACCGGCTCGTGGTTCACACCATACGCATTGAGTCTCACTCATTTATAGTGCTACCGGCTCGTGGTTCACACTTTGTTTATAGTGCTACCGGCTCGTGGTTCACACTCGATGCTACCGGCTCGTGGTTCACATCAATTATTTTATAGTGCTACCGGCTGGTGGTTCACACTCGATGCTACCGGCTCGTGGTTCACATCAATTTACACACATGCTATGGTACTACCGGCTCGATGGTTCATACCATAACACCCACAAATAAACACGCCATATACACGAATGCATAATTATTCCACTCACCTCAAATCTCTTGGTGAAAGATAACCGAGCTTGAACACTTCAATGTAACGCACCTATTACATTTATCACAATATCAAAATCACAACTCGAGTTGGTCAACACTCTAAAGCTCACTCCTAGTGTTAATTTGACCCATGGTGCAAATCCAACCCATTTGCACCCTTAACCCTAAAATCGGGTTAACTCATCACAAAACCCTATCATTAACCAAAGTAGGTTCATTACACATTTTAACACTAGTTTTAGGCTTCAACCACACATATTAATTAGCTTAGGTTCATTTTGACCCATTTGACACTTTCAAAGTCAACCTACCTGATGTTATGCGAGGTGTATATAAAATAGTTATTAAATTTTTGCAGAAAACACTATTAAATACGATACAATTTTACACAAGATATTTATTTATTTATAGAATGGATATACTTAAACCTTGCTACAACACTTATAGGCAGTGTACCTAATCGTACAGTAGTGTAGTTTTTAGTAAGTCCGGTTCGTTCCACAGGGAAATCTTTAAACAAAGCTCAACGCTATATTAGTTTACTTTTATAAAAATACAAATATATATATAAGTAATATTATTATTATAAAGGGGGGTTTTTACCGTTTAATGACCGGTTTGTCGATTTTAAAACTTTAGTCGCAGTTAAAACCTAATGTAAAATATAAAATAAATACAAGACTTAAATTAAAGCGTAAAGTAAATAACGATAATGAAATTGCGAATAATAAAAGTGCGATAAAATAAAATTGCGATAATTAAAAAGTACGATAATTAAAAGTGCGATTAAATAACAATAAATAAAAGTGCGATAATTAGAAGTGCAATTAAATATAAAATAAAGGAAATTAAATATGAAATAAAAGAATTATGCTTATTTAAACTTCCGTAATCATGATGTTTGACGTGTTGATTTTAGTTTTATGCCCATGGGTTAATTGTCCTTTGTCCTGGATTATTTAATATGTCCGTCTGGTTTTTGTCCATAACAGTCCATCAGTCATAAATATAAAGTGCGAGTGTCCTCGTCAAATTTTAATTATACCTGAAGTTAAATATTCCAACTAATTGGGGATTCGAATTGTAACAAGGTTTTAATACTTTGTTTAATGAATACACCAGGTTATCGACTGCGTGTAAACCAAGGTTTTACTACTTTGTTTACAATTACACCAATTACCCTTGAATGTAATTTCACCCCTGTTTTAATTATTCTAGTGGCTATTAATCCATTCCCGTGTCCGGTTAAATGAACGATTATTCGTACATATAAATACCCCGCCCATCGTGTCCGATCGAGTGTATATGGTAATTTATAGGGACGCCCAATTGTAAATCTTTATATTAACATTAACAAACTTTCATTTAGTTAAACAAATATAAAGCCCATTAATAGCCCATAGTCTAATTTCTACAAGTGTCGTTCTTTTGTCCAAACCCCAATTATGATACAAAGCCCAATTACCCAATTTTAGTAATTAGCCCAACATCATGATTACTTCGGATTAAATAAGCATAATAATAACTTAGCTACGAGGCATTAATGTAAAAAGGTTGAACATAACTTACAATGATTAAAAATAGCGTAGCGTTACACGGACAGAATTTCGACTTACACCCTTACAACATTCGCTAACATACCCTTATTATTAGAATTAAAATTAAAATTAAAATATAAATTATATATATATAAATTTTACGTATGATAAGAGAAGAAAAAGATGATGATTTTGATCAGAATTCGGTTGGCTTTATAGGCAGTTTTCAATTTTGGGGCTCCGCGACTCGCGGTGAAAACCTCTTCAAACTCCGCGAGTCGCGGAGGTTACTTTTACAGCTCAGTCCTTAGAGTTTTTCTCTGCCGACGGTTTTTTTTTTATAAATATAATATATATATATAATTAATATAATTAATTATATATTATATTATATTTATATACATAGTTAACTTGTAATTTTTAGTCCGTTGCGTCGAGCGTTAAGAGTTGACTCTGGTCCCGGTTCCGGATTTTCGAACGTCCTCGCGTACAATTTAATATCTTGTACTTTGCGTTTTGAATCTTGTACTTTTGTAATTTCGAGACGTTTCTTATCAATAATTGGAACCTTTTTGATTGTCTTTTGTACTTTTGAGCTTTTTGGTCGTTTGCGTCTTCAATTCGTCGAATCTGTCTTTTGTCTTCACCTTTTATTATACAAACGAATATCACTTGTAAATAGAACAATTGCAACTAAAAGCTTGTCTTTCTTGAGGAATAATGCTATGAAATATATGTTCGTTTTTAGCATTATCAAATATTCCCACACTTGAGCGTTGCTTGTCCTCAAGCAATATTGTCTTGAAATACTAGAATCACTTCTTTATTCTTCACACTTTGTACATCAGTGATTTCTATACGGCGGTATAAACAATGGTAGTAACGATATGGTTTACAGTCCCACATGACTATAAAAATTTAGATCCATTAAGGAAATTGGATCTTTATGAAAACATTTGATCTTTTGAAAATTAAATCTAGTTTTTACCCTAGATAAGTTTTCCGGAATAACCCTTTACCGGTGTTTGCAAAATATTTTTGTGGGTTTGGTGGGTTTCAGATTTGAAAATTTTAGCTCAAAACTTGCGGTTTTGTGTCACCCACTTGCTAACCTTGTATTTGGAAAGCAACACGTCCAGTTAATTGTTCCGTATATTACCTTTCGGCAAACTACCGTCCGGTTGTAAAGGAAAGCGTTGAACAAGCAACTGTTAAGGCAATGTCCCGTGACATGCTTTTGATTATGGTCTATAACGTGTCGGACGCAATTACTATCCTTGGTAGGAGCAATAGTAAAGCTCACCCTTATAATTTTTCGGTCTGGCACAAGGTCCTGTCTTTGACCACTATGCAACCACCGTTCTTACGGTTGACACCCGATTTAGTTCAGGTGACCTAATGAATTCCAGGTGAATTCCTAGGATTTTACGTTCAATGATAATGACGCATTGAAAATAGGGTTTTCAGAAAACAAATCGGTTTGTAATTTTGATCAAAATATTTTCTCGTTTAAGCTCGAGTTTAGATATCATCGAATTCCATGAGTTTGTAATTCTCAATCTTTAAGGTCAATCTCTAGGATTGAGTAATATCAGTCTTAAAAGCTGATTTTTAATCTTTAAGGAGATTATCCTTTCTGGGGATCTGATTCATTAGTCTTATCAAGCTAATTTGCACGGTGCCCCCCATTGTACGAGATAAATCCTTCTCATGGTTAGGATAAATCTGACCACATGGCGACCCTGTTTAATGCTGAGGTCCGTGGATTTCCTGCTGATTTTAGTGATGACTTTTCTAGATTTTTCGTCAACCTACAGCTGGTCTGGACGACAACTTCATGACCTAGATCAAGAAGCGCGTTTCTTTTTCGGAAGACTTTACTTCCTTTTAGTGATGGAATTGATTCATCGTGTAGATCCATCTCTTCTTTTCTTTCATCAGGTAAAACAGTTTAGTTTAGTCCAAAGCAAAAGTATTTTCAGTTATTTGTTACAGATATATGTGACATATGTTTAAGATAACTTGGTAAATTTTCCCACACTTTAGCTTTTATTTTCCTTTTTATCGTCCTCTATTCCATTTTAAATGAATTTTAACATTTTAGTTTGTTTCTTAATTTATGTCCTTTCAGAGGTAACAATAATTTCGGTGTTAAAACCTAGTTTTATCGTTCATAAATATGTATAAACATGATTTTGAGTTCATTTAATTTAAAATTTTGAAAAATTTTACTAGAATTGGGTAGTCAGTATATAAGACTAGGGCTGTTCTTTTTTATCAGAGAGCACTAGATTCTAATACAACTACTGCTTTACTAGTATTTTTAATGGTAACCAAGTGTTTAAGATAAAAATTTTAAAATCCGAAAGAATTTAACCCCTTCCCACACTTAAGATCTTGCAATGCCCTCATTTGCAAGAAATCAGTAACAATTTAAATTATTGAGGGTGATTAGTGTGAAAATGATTAAATTTTACCAAAGTTTCCAAATATATTGGCGTTTGTTTGCTGAATGATAAATGGTGCACATCATTTGTTCATTCCGTCTTGTTGTTATTTCACATATATTTTGCATCTTGTCGTCAAAATTAGTTGCTTTTGCTGAACTTAATGCCAGTCTTTGAAAATGCGTTGTTTTACCCTGTTGTGTACATATGATAAACTGCAAACATATATACATATTTTTGAAGTTTGGTATATTACCCCACATTCAAAAATTATTAAAATCTAAGAATAAAAGTTAGACAATTATAAAAATGATTACAATATTAACAAAAGTATTAAACGTATCAATAATTACAAATTACAAAATAAAAAAAAAAATAAGTAAACTAAGGATGATATTGGTACCAATAGGAGTTCCAGGCATAACCATAAGTGCTATAGAATGCTTCGGCAGGGTCATACGTAGGATATGGTGGCTGCATCTCTATAGACCAAGGAGGGAAGATGGGTTTCGGTGTAGGAATATAGTTTCTACCTATATGTTGGCAATGAGCTATGATTTGGTTCTGATGAACTTGCCAATCTTCAAATGCTCTCTGTCTAGCATTTTCGTATTCCTGAGAAGCTATAAACCTATGCATTTCTTGCATCTCATTCCCCCCTCCTACATTACCTTGCTGCTGGTTTCTCTCCACCTGTGGATGTCTACCATGGTATCGTACTGCGGCGTTATTTCGTCTCTTCAAAACTTTCGCACCATGGTATACATTTAAACCTATAGTATCGCGTTGTTCCGGCTCTTCTAGTAATAATCCCCCCCGACTTATATCCACACCGAGATATTCACCAATCAAAGTAATAAAAATACCACCTCCTATTATGCTATGTGGTCGCATCCCCCGAACCATAGCTGATAAATAATAACCCACACAATATGGTATACTTACAGCGCTTTGTGGGTCTCGAATACACATATGGTAAAACAAATCATGTTCATTTACTTTTTCCTTGTTTTTACCCCTTTGTGTAATCGAATTAGCTAAAAACCTATGTATCACTCTTAATTCGGCTCTATCTATATCCAAATAAGAGTAATTTCTCCCTTTGAAACGGTGATGGCTTGTCATTTGACTCCACACACCGTGTGTATCAAAATTTTTATCTATCTTTCTACCGTTTAGTATCAATCCTCTACAATCGGCAGACGCTAACTCCTCAGGCATATATATACGTAAAGCCTGAGCCATGTCCAGTAAAGACATGTGGTGCATCGAACCGCCTAACAAAAATCTAATAAAAGAACGATCGGTTAAACTAGCTACCCGATCATTCAACTCTATACTACATAACAATTCTTCACACCATACTTTATATACAGGTCTACGTATGGTGAATAAATGTACCCAGTCATTAAAAGAAGAATTACCATACCTCTGTACAAGTAATTCCCTAATTGGCCCGGCCAATTCTACAGCTTCTAAGGGTCCCCATTCTATGACCCTCGGTACCTCAACAACCTTAGAATGAAGAGTATGCAAACCCCGTTGATATTTTGGATAATCTATCCAAAGTCTGTCAAATCTCAGGTTCGGGTGCAACTCTTCCAAGTGCATATCGGAAAAGGTCATGACTGGATGAGGTATATCCTGCTTGTAGTAGTTATCCACCTCCTGTTGTTCCAAATTCTCAGCAGGAGCATTGCGGGCTTGGGATGAAGATTCACCCCTTTCATTCTGCAAAACACATCAAACACAATTTTTGTGCATCCAAATATGCATTAGTGTCAGCAAAATCATCAATCAAAATAATTACAATGACATTATCAATTTATATCAAACTTAAGCTTATTTTCACATTTTTATCAAATCTACACTTTTTCAAATAAGCATATACAAAAATTTTAGCCAAGTTCATAAGCATTCAACTCAAATAACATGTCAAAATAATCATTACTAGCAATTAAACAAGTCTCAAATGGCATTATCTTTCAAAAATCAAGTTCATGAATTTTAGACTTGAAAAAGTCCACTTTAATTCTCAAAATCATGTTTAGGCTCAAAGTTTGGATCATTTAACTACCTAAACATGTTACACTACTCAATTTAGCAACAATTCATGACAAAAATCGGCCATAACCTGTTTATATCAAAAAGCCCCAAATTTGCTCAAGAACACAAACCCTAGATTACTCAAAATTTGAAGTTTAAGGCTTCTAATCATGTTAAACAGCATCAATCTAGGTTATATAAGCATAATACATAAACAATTTAAGCCTAATTACACTAAAAAGCATTAAAATCAAATTGGGAAAAAAATTGCTCAAGAACATCAAATTTCGGATTAAATGGTGTTTAGGTGTAGAAATTTACCGTTTTTCTTGAGTAATTCTTAGATAGCATCCTTCTCAACATGATTTTAGCAAAAGATTTGGTGATTAACGGTTAAAAATCGTGATTTTTGGGGTGTTTTTGGGTGGTTTTTTTGGAGTTTTTTCGTTGTGAAATTCGCTGTGTTTTTGAGTTGTGGAGTGTACTGATCGTTCAGCTCTTTTTATTTTTTTTTTCTGATTTTCGGTACCTCCGCGAGTCGCGGGGATTTACCCTCCAAACTCCGCGACTCGCGGAGTTTGGTATATTTTTTTTTTTTATTATTATTAACTTATTAAAACAATTAAGTAATTAATTTTAAAATTTTGTTTCCCTTGTTATTTAGGACGAGGTCGTTTCGGATCGATGTCCTAGTCCGTCCTTCGACAAAATTTTAAAATTTGTCTTTTAGTAGCGATTGTTTTAAAAGCTAAGATTTTTGGGTTTTTTTCAATGTTTTTGGCATACTCTAATTCAATAAGATTAAAAATAATGATAATAAAAGTTCTCGTCCCTCCCTCGGGTAAAGCAATTTCGGTTCAAAGACCTAGTCTTCAACTTACGACGAATTTTAAAAATCATATTTTTAACTTAATGAGATAGAGTAAATTTTTGTTTTTAAATTCACACAACTTAAATATAAAATTCAAAATTAATATTAAAAATTCACACCAAACTTAAAATTTGAAATGCATAAAATTAAAAATTTATATTTTAAAAATTAAAAATTCACACCAAACTTAATTTAAAAATTCATATTATAAATATCAAACTTATATTAATTTTTCAAATATTTACAATTTTAAAAATATTGTTTTTACAAAGTTTACAATATTAATTTAAGATTTAAATATTAATTTTAAAAACATGGTAAAAAAAATGAAATTAAAAATCTTTTTGTCTTTTTATCCCACTTTAATCAATCAAATATTATCAAAAATATGCGCCCCTCTTTTCGGTAAAGTAATTTCGGTTCCAAGACCTAATTTAACTCATGACGAATTTTTGAAATATTTTGGTTTGATTGATTAAAGATATTTATACCTTAAGAATAAACGTTAAATTTCGCAGTGATGTAATAAATTTTTGAATGATATCAATAATTTCGGTCGCCAAACCTAATTTTATTCAATACCAATTTAATACTTTTTAGCGAACAAATTAGCGTTTATTATCAAAAAGTTAAAAATAAAAATAAAAATAAAAACTGTACAGACATACCTGTGAAATAGATTTCTTAGTTATATGATCTATCCCATTCATAAGATAGTCGGTTTAATTGGTTTTCCATGGCTACATAGGCGTAACCTCGAGCATTCAGTATCTTTTCTTCTAAACATATGAACGGTCCGTCTCTGCATAAAGTAACAAATTCGGTATTTGAATAGGTTTGATTATTTGAACATTTACCTCCATGTGACCATTTTCCGCATTTGTGACATCGTTCTAGGTGTCGTGCTCTTCTTTTCGCTGCGGATTTTGATTTTCCTTTACCAAATTGTAACTTATTATCTTCGCATCTGGATTCTTTTCTAACTCCGTCCATTCTTTCTCTGATTACTGATACTATTTCACTCGGTAGTATGTCATTATTACGTTTAGTGATCAAAGCGTGTAGCATTAGACCATGGTTTAGTTCACAGGCAGTCTTCATTTCGTAAAAACCTAAAAAAATAAAAATTCAGAATGGGGGGAGAAGACTAGTTCTTTAGGGTCTGCTAGGGAAAGACCATTCGGGTTCCATTTTCGAGAACTACACGAAAACAGACAATCTAACTCTAACAGAAATACATATTATCCTTTAAAGACTTGATTCTCCCCACACTTAGTTAGCTGTGGTGTCGAAATTGTGATTAACTTCGTTGTCGACTTCCATTGGACCATGTATGTAATGTTTAACTCTGTGACCATTAACTTTAAATTCAATCCCATTTGAATTTATTAATTCTATCGTTCCGTATGGGAAAACTCTTTTGACTATGAATGGTCCAGACCATCTTGATTTCAATTTTCCAGGAAATATCTTGAATCGTGAATTGAAAAGAAGAACTCTGTCTCCTTCTTTAAATTCTTTTGAACTTCTGATTCTTTTATCATGCCATTTCTTCGTTCTTTCTTTATAGATTAACGAATTTTCGTATGCTTCATGTCTTAATTCTTCTAATTCATTTAGTTGACTTAATCGTAGACGTCCGGCTTCATATAAATCAAGATTACATGTCTTCAAAGCCCAAAATGCTTTGTGTTCAATTTCTACTGGAAGATGACATGCTTTTCCATAAACAAGTCTAAAAGGTGTGGTTCCAATTGGAGTTTTGTAGGCTGTTCTAAAAGCCCAGAGTGCATCCTCCAATTTAATGGACCATTCCTTCGGATTTGATCCTACGGTTTTCTCTAGAATACGTTTTAAAGCTCGGTTGGTATTTTCAACTTGTCCACTTGTTTGTGGATGATATGCGGTGGAGATTTTATGAGTTACTCCATATCTTTTAAGAACTTTCTCAAGTTGATTATTACAGAAATGAGTACCCCGATCACTTATTAAAGCTTTCGGTGTTCCAAACCTTGCAAAAAGACGTTTTAAAAAGTTGACTACAACTCGTGCATCGTTAGTTGGGAGAGCTTGTGCTTCCGCCCATTTAGATACATAATCAATGGCTACGAGTATATATAGATTATTATGAGATTTTGGAAATGGACCCATAAAGTCAATACCCCAAATGTCAAATACTTCACATACTTGGATGACATTTTGTGGCATTTCATCACGTTGACTTATTTTTCTGGCCCTTTGACATGCATCACAGGATTTGCAAAGAAGGTGTGCGTCTTTGTAAATTGTAGGCCAATAGAATCCAACTTCATAAACTTTTCTTGCTGTTAGTTGAGGCCCATAATGCCCTCCTGTTGGTCCTGTGTGACAATGGTTTAAAATTTTACTAGCTTCATCTCCAAATACACATCGGCGTATTATTCCATCGGGACAACTTTTAAACAGATGTGGATCTTCCCAGAAATAGTGTTTTATATCACTGAAGAATTTCTTTCGTCTTTGGTACGATAATCCTTTTTCAAGGAATCCACAAACTAAGTAGTTTGCATAGTCTGCAAACCATGGGATTTCTTTATAATCTATCTTCAATAGATATTCATCAGGAAAGTTGTCTTGTATGGCTGATTCATTTAGAACTTCTAATTCGGGATTTTCAAGACGAGAAAGATGATCAGCGGCGAGATTTTCTGCTCCTCTTTTATCTCGGATTTCAATATCAAACTCTTGTAAGAGTAAGATCCAACGGATTAATCTTGGTTTAGCATCTTGTTTTGAAAATAGGTATCTAAGAGCAGAATGGTCGGTATAGACCACCGTTTTTGCTAGAACGAGATATGATCGAAATTTGTCAAAAGCAAAGACAATAGCAAGGAGTTCTTTTTCAGTAGTTGTATAGTTCGTTTGTGCTCCTTGTAATGTCTTACTAGCATAATATATAGGTTGAAATCGTTTTTCAATCCTTTGTCCTAAAACGGCTCCCATTGCAAAATCACTTGCATCGCACATTAGTTCAAATGGTAGATTCCAATTTGGTGTTATCATGATCGGCGCATTAGTGAGTTTCTCTTTAAGAATATTAAAAGATTTGATACACTCATCTGAAAAGATGAATGGAGCATCCTTTTCTAGGAGTTTATTCATAGGAGTGGCAATTTTAGAAAAATCTTTTATGAAACGTCGGTAAAAACCGGCATGCCCTAGAAAACTCCTAACTCCTCTAACATTGGTGGGATGTGGAAGTTTAGCAATTACATCTACTTTAGCTCTATCCACTTCAATTCCTTCTTTTGAAATTTTATGTCCAAGAACGATGCCTTCTTTAACCATGAAATGGCATTTCTCCCAATTAAGTACTAGATTTGATTTTTCGCATCTAATTAGCATTCGTTCCAGATTAACTAGACATGATTTAAATGTATCACCGAAGACTGAAAAGTCATCCATGAATACTTCCATGCATTCTTCTATCATGTCGTGAAAAATCGCCATCATACACCTTTGAAAGGTTGCAGGGGCGTTACAAAGTCCAAATGGCATGCGTTTGTAAGCAAAAGTACCATAAGGGCACGTGAATGTGGTTTTCTCTTGGTCCTCGGGTGCTATTGGAATTTGAAAATATCCGGAAAATCCATCTAGAAAACAATAGTAACTATTTCCGGCTAATCTTTCCAACATTTGATCTATAAAAGGTAAGGGAAAGTGATCTTTTCTGGTGGCGTCATTTAATTTTCTATAATCAATACATACACGCCATCCTGTTACAGTCCTAGTAGGAATAAGCTCATTTTTCTCATTTGTAATGACAGTCATGCCACCCTTCTTAGGTACGCATTGAACTGGGCTTACCCATGGACTATCAGAAATTGGATAAATTAAACCTGCATCTAGCAGTTTAATAATCTCTTTCTTAACTACATCTTGCATATTCGGATTTAGTCTTCGTTGGCGTTGCACATACGTTTTATGACCTTCTTCCATAAGGATTTTATGTGTGCAATACGAAGGACTTATTCCTTTAATATCATGAATCTTCCATGCAATGGCTGGTTTATGAGCTTTCAACACAGAAATGAGTTGTGATTTCTCATTTTCAGTAAGAGAAGACGATATTATTACAGGTAATTCAGATTCACCATGTAAATAAGCGTATTCCAAATGGTTTGGAAGTGGCTTTAACTCTAATTTCGGAGGTTCTTCTATCGATGATTTATATCGATATCTGTCTTCTTCTTTTAGCATTTGAATTTCTTCTGTTGTTGGTTCATATCCATTAGCTATAAGTGTAGCTAACATTTCAGCTTCATCAATTGGTTCATTACCTTCTCCTAAAGAACATTCTCCTGTTCCTTGTAATTCTGGAAATTCTTCTAATAATTCTGCATGTGCATCTATAGTTTGAATATAATAACATGTATCATCTGCAGATTGTGGTTGTTGCATTGCTCTATCAACTGAAAAGGTAACACTCTCATCCTCTATACTTAGGGTCAGTTTCTTACCAAACACGTCTATCATTGCTTTAGCCGTGTTTAAGAATGGTCTTCCTAATATGAGAGGAACTTGAGAATCTTCTTCCATGTCCAAAACAACAAAATCTACTGGAAATACTAAAGTACCAACTTTAACTAGCATGTTCTCCATTATCCCTCTAGGATATTTTATTGATCTATCGGCTAGTTGTATGCTTATTCTGGTTGGTTTCAATTCTCCAAGGTCTAGTTTAGCGTATAGTGAATACGGCATTAGATTTATACTAGCACCTAAGTCTGCCAATGCTTCTATTGAACTAAGACTACCCAAAAAACATGGAATTGTGAAACTTCCTGGATCAGATAGTTTTTCTGGTATCTTATTCAACAGCACTGCTGAACAATTAGCATTCATAGTAACAGCCGAGAGTTCTTCCATTTTCTTTCTATTTGAGATTAGATCTTTCAAGAATTTAGCATACCTTGGCATTCCTGAAATCACATCAATGAAAGGAAGATTTACATTTATTTGTTTAAACATATCCAAGAATTTGGATTGCTCGGCTTCAAGTTTTTCTTTCTTCATTTTACTCGGGTAAGGAAGTGGTGGTTGATATGGTTTAACATAAGGTTTATCCTTAACTGTGTTATTTTCATTAACCTTTTCAACTACCGGTTCTTTTTCCTTATCTTGATCAGGTTGTGGTTCTTGTGGAGTAGGAATAGTTTCATCAGAAGTTACAGGTATTTCAGGTGGTTTAAGTGTTGTACCACTTCTTGTGGTAATGGCTTTAGCTGTTTCATTCCGGGGGTTAGCATTTGTATCACTCGGTAGACTTCCCGGTTTTCTTTCACCTATTAACCTTGCTAGGTTACTTACTTCTTGTTCCAAATTTTGAATAGAAGCTTGTTGATTTCTAAATGCTTGAGCATTTTGTTCATTAGTTTGTTTTTGAGATGTGAAAAACTGCGTTTGAGTTTCAACTAGCTTCGTCATCATATCTTCTAAATTCGGTTTTTTATCATCGGTTTGTTGTGGTGGTTTGTTTTGAAAATTAGGTCTTTGATGATTGTAAGTATTATTGGATACTTGTTGATTGCTAGGACCTTGTTGGTTGTTGTATGGAATATTTCGGTTATAATTCTGGTTTTGATTGTAAATCGGTCTTGGCGGTTGATAATTATTCTGATAATTATTTCCAGGCCTTTGGTTTATGTATGAAATATTCTCTCTTTGTTCCATTGTTAATTCAATACTGAGACAATCTTTTGTCAAATGTGGTCCTCCACACTGCTCACAACTAATTCGTATTGAGTGAATATCCTTAGTCATCTTTTCCATTCGTCTCTCGACAGCATCTATCTTTGCGGAAATGGAATCTAAGTCATGGCTAGAATCGGCTCTAGCTGCTTTAGATGATCTAACGATATCTTTTTCTTGGTGCCACTCATGTGAGTGGGAAGCAGTGTTATCAATAATTTTGTAAGCATCAGTTTCAGTTTTCTTCATAATAGAACCACCAGCTGCTATATCTATGTCTTTCCTTGTAGTGATGTCGCATCCTTGGTAGAATATTTGTACTATTTGACAGGTGTCTAAACCATGTTGCGGACATCCTCTTAACAACTTTCCATATCTTGTCCACGCCTCATATAGAGTTTCATTTGGTTTCTGTGTAAACGTAACAATTTCTGCTTGAAGTCTTACGGCTTTAGATGCAGGAAAGAATTGTTTAAGAAATTTGTCAACTAAAACGTCCCATGTATCGATCGCCCCTTCAGGTAACGATTCCAACCAATCTTTGGCTTCTCCCTTTAAAGTCCAGGGAAATAACATGAGATATATCTGTTCATCCTCCACTTCTCGTATTTTAAATAGTGTGCAGATCCTATTAAAGGTACGTAGATGTTCATTTGGATCTTCCTTCGGCGCACCACTAAATTGGCATTGATTAGTCACCATGTGTAGAATTTGTCCTTTGATTTCATAATCTGGGGCATTAATGTCTGGATGAGTAATTGCGTGACCTTGGCCAGTGCGTTTAGCTCTCATTCGGTCTTCCATACTTAAAGGTTCCAGATTCTCCATAATTGAATTTGTTGAATCGGTATCACTAGATGATTCTGATTTAATGGTTCGTTCCTCAACAATCTCTGTTTGAATGATTGGTGGTTCCGGAGGAAAGTTTAATGGTTCAGGATCTACGAACCGTTCCTGAATATTCTCTGGATTCTCAATTGTGAGGTTGGGTTCAAAAAATGGATTATCGGAAATTTGAACTGAAGTACTTGGTCGACTGGATGACGATTCTAAAGAAAAATCAACGGCGGTTATATTTGCTAAATGTCTTGATCTAGTTACAGGTGGTGAACGTACAAAAGGTGATGAACGTCTTGCTCGGTGCATTCACTGAATATCCTATTAGTTTTTAAAAGGAAAGAAAAACTATAATAAGTTATCCAATTAATAGACTTTTCTGATTTTGCCCACGTTTCGAATAGCCAAAAGATGCAGCAGAGGGGCAGGATTCGTTTGGTCTCAATATAATTGAGGACTGTTTGGCTCCAATAACCCGGTCCACGTACAAATCCAACTATTACTACGAACCAGAAAATTTTGATGTCTATCAATTTAACCACTCAAAATAAATTTTCATAATTTTAAGAAATTTAGATAAGAAGTAGAATAAAAATCTATGTCCTAAAACTAGAATAGCGAGAAATAAAAGAGAAAAAGAGTTCGTCGAAAAAGGTCGAAAAAGAAAAAAATGGTTGAAAAATAAAAGGTGACGGAAAAATAAAAGAAACTTATAAAAACTTAAAAATACTTGACTAACCTAACCTTATTACTACAACTAACTTAAAATTATAATCGCAAATTGAAATTACTAATTGGAATGATAATTGATACATAGTAAAAGGTCTAAAAATATTAAAGCTTACAGGAAAAACTAAATCCCAAATGGAAATAACTTAAAAAGAAACTAAAACTTAAAAAGGCGTCGCAAAATTCTAAAGCACCTAAATCTTAGTCTAAAGAAAAAGTACTTAAGGAATTCTACGGCAAAGCCTAAAAATCTAGGAGTAAAAATAACTATAGCAAAAACTAAGTTTAAAATTAAATATGAGCTAAAAATACAAATATTACGCTACAATGATTAAAAAGGGACAAAATATAAAAATATATAAAAAGTTGTAAAAAGTACAATTTTTATAAAAATATTATTTTTATATTATTTATTTAATAAAACTACTAATTTTACAATTTAATTAAACTTATTAATACTATATACATAAATTAAATAAAAAGTAAAAGTAAAAATAAAACTAATAATAATAATAATAATAATTAGGGTTAAATAATAATTATAATTAATAATAAACCCGTAATTAATGCTGAATTAGGGCTTCTGTCCGTGTGTCAGGTACCCTCCGCGAGTTGCGGCAATTAATGCTTAAAACCCCGCGACTCGCGGGGTTCAGAAATTCAGTTGACAGATTTAAATATTCGACGCGTTTTTTTCTTTATTTTTTTTTTCTGTTTTCTGTTTTTTTTCTATATATAAAAGATATTTAATAAAACTTATATTTTTATAAATTAAAATAAAAATAAAGAAACTTATAAAACTTAAATATTTAAAAAAAAATTGATAAGGCTAAAAAGGAACATATATTTCATAGCATTATCCCCCAAGAAAGACAGGATTTTAGTTGTAATTGTTCCATATTCAAGTAATATTCGTTTATATTTAATAAGTGCGAAGACAAAAGGCGAAAACGAAGAATTGAAGACGGAAAGGTCCAAAATGCTCAAATGTACAAGATACAATTAAAGTGGTTCAAATTATTGATGAAGAACGTCTAAAAATGACAAGAGTACAAGTTGCGGAACGCAAAGTACACGATATAAAATAATACGCGAAGACGTCCGAAAATCCGGAACCGGGACCCGAGCCAAGAAGAAACGCGCGACGCAACGGACCAAAAATATCTAGTCTACTATGCATATAAATATAATATAATATATAAATAATTATTAAAATTATTTATATTTTATTTATATTTAATATTATGTCGGCAAGCTATGAGACAAATCAATGTGAGCTGTCCAGGGTGGCCATGCGACTCGCATGGCCAGAAGGCTATTTCCCATGCGAGTCGCATGAGGATCAGAATCAGGCCTGGTCTATAAATTTGCCAGTTTTCGTTCGTTTTTATACACACCAAAATAATAATAATAATACTCTGTAATAAATAAATAAATATATAATATATAGTATAGGGTAGTTTTATATTAGATTAGTTTGGGTTATGTAAAAGTTATTTTTACGGGTTTTTAAAATCGGAGCTCTGTCCGTGTAACACTACGCGATAAATAATCAATGTAAGTTATGTTCTCCTTTTTAAATTAATGTCTCGTACTTAAGTTATTATTATGCTTATTTAAGACGAAGTAATCATGATGTTGGGCTAAAAATATTAAAATTGGGTAATTGGGCTTTGTACCATAATTGGGATTTGGACAAAAGAACGACACTTGTGGAAATTAGACTATGGGCTATTAATGGGCTTTATATTTGGTTAACTAAATGATAGTTTGTTAATTTTAATATAAAGATTTACAATTGGGCGTCCCTATAAATTACCATATACACTCGATCGGACACGATGGGCGGGGTATTTATATGTACGAATAATCGTTCATTTAACCGGACACGGGAATGGATTAATAGTCTATGGAATAATTAAAACAGGGGTGAAATTATGTACAAGGACACTTGGCATAATTGATAACAAAGTATTAAAACCTTGGGTTACACGCAGTCGATATCCTGGTGTAATTATTAAACAAAATATTAAAACCTTGTTACAGTTTAAGTCCCCAATTAGTTGGAATATTTGACTTCGGGTATAAGAATAAATTGACGAGGACACTCGCACTTTAAATTTATGACCGATGGACTGTTATGGACAAAAACCAGACGGACATATTAAATAATCCAGGACAAAGGACAATTAACCCATGGGCATAAAACTAAAATCAACACGTCAACCATCATGGTTACGGAAGTTTAAATAAGCATAATATATTTTATTTCATATTTCCTCGTACTTTTATTTATTGTCATTTTAATTATTGTTATTTATTTTATATTATTATTTAAATATCGTCATTTACTATACGCTTCGCTTAAAATATAAAATCGACAAACCGGTCATTAAACGGTAAACTCTCCTTTTATATATTATTATATATAATTATATATATTTTGTACAAATATAATTATATAAAAATAAGTGTTTCATAAGCCCGTCTCCCTGTGGAACGAACCGGACTTACTAAAAACTATACTACTCCGCGACTAGGTACACTGCCTATTGTGTTGTAGCAAGGTTTTGGTATATCCATTTTGTAAATATTTAATTAAAACTTGTTAAATTTTGTAGCATTCCGTATTAAAAATATAGTATATTTCGTAACCCCACGCTACGACATCAAGTTTTTGGCGCCGCTGCCGGGGAGTCGGCGAAATTTTTATATTTTGTTTTTAGAAAAACAATATAAAATCTTTAAAAAAAAAAAAAATTAAAAATTTTTAAAACCGAAAAAAAAATTATATATATATATATAAATCTATTTTTATGTTTTTATTATAAAGTATTTTTATTTTATTTTAGTTTGTAAAATTAAGTTTTTATTTAAATTATATATATATTTTATATTTTATATATTAAAATAGAAAAATTAAAAATTAGAAAAACAGAAAATAAAAATAAATATAAATTAAATACAAATTGAACCTTTGTTTGAACCCCCATTTGAACCGGCTCTGCAGGTCATGCGACTCGCATGACCGTAGCCTGAACCCCATGCGAGTCGCATGATGGGTGCTGACAGGCCAGGTTTTACCCTAGTTACGCATTAATTACGGTGTAATATTATATTATTATTATTAAAACCCTATTTAGGTTATTTGTTTAATATTATTTAGTTTTATTAATTTATAATATTTACTTATAATTAGTTTATTAAATATATAAAATTAATACTTTTATAATTTAAAATATAAAAATAATATTTTTATAAAAATATATAATTTTATAACTTTTTATTTCTTTTTCTATTTTGTATCTTTTTAATCATTTAGCGTAATATTTGTATTTTTATCGTTCGTAGTTAGTTTTTAGTGTAGTTTTTTTTTTGCCATAATTATTTTATATTTCTAGATTCTTAGGCTTTGCCGTAAAATCTCTTAAGTGCTTTTTCTTTAGATTAAGACTTAGGCGCTTTAGAATTTTGCGACGCCGTTTATAGATTTTATTGCCTAATAAATTGCCGTTTTTCCTTTAGAATTGCATTTACCTTTAGACTTTTAGGCGCAACTTTTTAGATTTAGTTTTTAGACTTTTAAGTTTCGACGTTTTTCTTTCTTATTTTTATTTTTCGACGTTTTTCGACGCGCAATCTATTTCTTTCTTATTTCTCGACGCTCTAGTTTTTAGGACCTAGAATTTTCTCTATTTCTTATCTAATTCTCAAAATGGAAAGAAAAATTATTTAAGCGGTTAAGTTAATGGACGTTGACATTTTTCTGGTTCGTTGTAATAGTTGGATTTGTTAGTGGCTAGTTGTGGGCTTCCGATTTAAAGGGTCCTGGCTACCTGCTGCATCTTTTGGCTATTCGAAACGTGGGCAAAAATCAGAAAAGTCTATTAATTGGACAACTTATATAAGTTTTTCTATTTTTATAACTAATAGGATCATTTGTGAATGTAGCTAAAATTTGGCCGTCGCAATAAAATGGAAAATTTTAAAAACAAGGCCTTGGAAACTCTTTTTGAACTCCAAAATCAATTAAATCAATACTCTCAACCGAGTGTTGATGACAATTCGTTCAGTCAATCTTGGATCACAAATGACGAAACAATAACTGGTTGTGAAATCTGTGGAGATTATCACTCAACATGGGAATGTTATTATTACGTTCCTATGGAAAATTACGTACCCACAGAACCTGAATGGAACGATTATGAAGAACGCAATTCAAACTGGGATTATTCCCAAGAATATATCCAAACTCAACAACCAGAAGACGAGGAAAATTACGTGTCCGAAAATTCTTTAGACAATATAAAAATCAAACTCGAAGAACTTGATGCTCAAAAGGAACAAATGAGAGAGTTTGTAAACCGGCAAGCTGAAACTCTATCAGATTACACACCTGTTGATCTGAGGAGTCGTGTGCAAGAAAATCTCAAATCATCGAATTTTGATGAATTCGGGAGCTCCGAAATCACCAACTATCCCGATGATACTTTTTATTCAGTCTTACCAAATTCACAACATATCGACACATTAGCCTCTACCGACGAAATAATCAATCCATCAATGGAGGATGAAGAAGAAGAAAGGGTGACAAATTGGTACTCTTGGGAAAACGATAACGTTGAAAATTTTACCCCCGAGGCCAAACCGAACTTTACCATCCCACAACTTTCCAACCCAATATTCTCAATAGACGAGTCATCTACTGAAGATGAACTACGAGCTGTAATAGATAATGACACCTCGGATTTCACCCAATTGGGTAATAGAGGTGAAAACTTTAATCCCGAGAATAAACGGAAGGACACTTTTGGAATTGACCACCCTATAGATATAAGTATGTCGGTGTATATCGATCCATTTGACCAAGAACCAGAAAAGAGACATATCCATTTACTAAAAGCTACACTTAAAAAAGAATTAAGTAGTGACGATCGGGTGAGTCTAAACTTTAAACCCATTGATATATTATACACCACCCGAGATGCAAATAACTGGCTCACTATTTTAATTCGTGGAACTTATTCCACCGATTTCACATGTCGTCAGCTAAGTGTGGGGAAGTCTAACCCCACTTAACGTTAAATTAGGGGTTCGGGTTAGTGCATAACTCGTTAATAAACATGCATAATAAATTAGGGTAAAAGATGCATTTTCAAAGATTAGCAAACAGTTCAGAAAAGCAACCATTTTTGAAGAAAAACATGTGTGATAATACAAGAAGGAATGAACGATGAGGCGCGCCATCTATCATTCGTCGAGCTTTGTAAGTACAAACTAGGTATTCTTAATCACTTTTCTACACTAATCACCCTCATGAATTTATAATTAGAGTCTGATTTCATGCAAATGAGGGCATTGCATGATCTCAAGTGTGGGGAAGGGTTATAAATTCTCTCGGGTTTACACTTGGTTTATTTGCCAAATTTTGTGAAAATTTGAAAAAAAATTTCAACTAAATGAATTTAAAATCATGTTTATACATATTTATGAACGATGAAAACTAGGTGTTAATACCGAAATTATCGTTACCTTAAAAAGGACATAAATTGAGAAACAACCCAAAACGCTTGAATTCATTTAAAATGGAATAAAGGAGAATAAAAAGGCAAAGAAAGAAACTAAGTGTGGGGAGAATGTACCAAGTTATTCAATTAAAAACTATCTATCACATGTTTCTGTAAAGTTATTGCAGGTACTTTTGTTTTGGACGATTTTAATCAGTTTTACCCGGTTTACTGTAATATATTTGAAAGAAAGATGGATCTACACGATGAATCAATTCCATCATTAAAAGGAAGTAAAGTCTTCCGAAAAAGACACGCGCTTCTTGATTTAGGTCAAGAAGTTGTCGTCCAGACCAGCTGTAGGTTGACGAAAAATCTAGAAAAGTCATCACTAAAATCAGCAGGAAATCCACGGACCTCAGCATCAAATAGGGTCGCTAAGTGGTCAGATTTATCCTAACCATGAGAAGGATTTATCTCGTACAATGGGGAGGCACCGTGCAAATTAGCTTGATAAGACTAATGAATCAGATCCCCAGAAAGGATAATCTCCTTAAAAGATTAAAAATCAGCTTTTAAGCCTGATATTACTCAATCCTTGAGATTGACCTTAAAGATTGAGAATTACAAACTCATGGAATTCAATGATATCTAAACTCGAGCTTGAACGATAAAATATTTTGATCAAATTATAAACAGATTTGTTTTCTGAAAACCCATTTTCAATGCGTTCATTACCATTGAACGTAAAATCCTAGGAATTCACCTGGAATTCATTAGGTCACCTGAACCAAATCGGGTGTCAACCGTAAGAACGGTGGTTGCATAGCATGGTCGAAGACAGGACCTTGTGCCAGACCAAAAAAAAATTATAAGGGTGAGCTTTACTATTGCTCCTACAAAGGATAGTAATTGCGTCCGACACGTTATAGACCATAATCAAAAGCATGTCACGGGACATTGCCTTAACAGTTGCTTGTTCATCGCTTTCCTTTACAACCGGACGGTAGTTTACCAAAAGGTAATATACGGAGCAAGTAAACTAGACGTGTTGCTTTCCTAATACAAGGTTAGCAAGTGGGTGACACAAAACCATAAGTTTTGAGCTAAAATTTTCAAATCTGAAACCCACAAAACCCACAAATATATTTTGCAAACACCGGTGAAGGGTTATTCCGGAAAACTTATCTAGGGTAAAAGCTAGATTGAATTTTCAAAAGATCAAATGTTTTCATAAAGATCCAATTTCCTTAAGGATCTACATTTTCATAGTCATGTGGGATTGTAAACCGCCTTTCAAATGTGCACTTTGCTTTGGAAACCGAAAGTAAATCGGCTATTTGATTTTAAGTGTCGTTGACCTAAACCCAAGGCAACTGTGGATGACACACCCACCTTTAACTATGGTTCTATCATTACTATCATTGTTTATACCGCTCTATCAAAATCACTGATGTACAAAGTGTGAAGAATAAAGAAGTGATTCGTGTGATGTATTATATTATTTCAAGACTGTATTGCTTGAGGACAAGCAACGTTCAAGTGTGGGGATATTGATAAGGCTAAAAAGGAACATATATTTCATAGCATTATCCCCCAAGAAAGACAGGATTTTAGTTGTAATTGTTCCATATTCAAGTAATATTCGTTTATATTTAATAAGTGCGAAGACAAAAGGCGAAAACGAAGAATTGAAGACGGAAAGGTCCAAAATGCTCAAATGTACAAGATACAATTAAAGTGGTTCAAATTATTGATGAAGAACGTCTAAAAATGACAAGAGTACAAGTTGCGGAACGCAAAGTACACGATATAAAATAATACGCGAAGACGTCCGAAAATCCGGAACCGGGACCCGAGCCAAGAAGAAACGCGCGACGCAACGGACCAAAAATATCTAGTCTACTATGCATATAAATATAATATAATATATAAATAATTATTAAAATTATTTATATTTTATTTATATTTAATATTATGTCGGCAAGCTATGAGACAAATCAATGTGAGCTGTCCAGGGTGGCCATGCGACTCGCATGGCCAGAAGGCTATTTCCCATGCGAGTCGCATGAGGATCAGAATCAGGCCTGGTCTATAAATTTGCCAGTTTTCGTTCGTTTTTATACACACCAAAATAATAATAATAATACTCTGTAATAAATAAATAAATAAATAAATAAATAAATATATAATATATAGTATAGGGTAGTTTTATATTAGATTAGTTTGGGTTATGTAAAAGTTATTTTTACGGGTTTTTAAAATCGGAGCTCTGTCCGTGTAACACTACGCGATAAATAATCAATGTAAGTTATGTTCTCCTTTTTAAATTAATGTCTCGTACTTAAGTTATTATTATGCTTATTTAAGACGAAGTAATCATGATGTTGGGCTAAAAATATTAAAATTGGGTAATTGGGCTTTGTACCATAATTGGGGTTTGGACAAAAGAACGACACTTGTGGAAATTAGACTATGGGCTATTAATGGGCTTTATATTTGGTTAACTAAATGATAGTTTGTTAATTTTAATATAAAGATTTACAATTGGGCGTCCCTATAAATTACCATATACACTCGATCGGACACGATGGGCGGGGTATTTATATGTACGAATAATCGTTCATTTAACCGGACACGGGAATGGATTAATAGTCTATGGAATAATTAAAACAGGGGTGAAATTATGTACAAGGACACTTGGCATAATTGATAACAAAGTATTAAAACCTTGGGTTACACGCAGTCGATATCCTGGTGTAATTATTAAACAAAATATTAAAACCTTGTTACAGTTTAAGTCCCCAATTAGTTGGAATATTTGACTTCGGGTATAAGAATAAATTGACGAGGACACTCGCACTTTAAATTTATGACCGATGGACTGTTATGGACAAAAACCAGACGGACATATTAAATAATCCAGGACAAAGGACAATTAACCCATGGGCATAAAACTAAAATCAACACGTCAACCATCATGGTTACGGAAGTTTAAATAAGCATAATATATTTTATTTCATATTTCCTCGTACTTTTATTTATTGTCATTTTAATTATTGTTATTTATTTTATATTATTATTTAAATATCGTCATTTACTATACGCTTCGCTTAAAATATAAAATCGAAAAACCGGTCATTAAACGGTAAACTCTCCTTTTATATATTATTATATATAATTATATATATTTTGTACAAATATAATTATATAAAAATAAGTGTTTCATAAGCCCGTCTCCCTGTGGAACGAACCGGACTTACTAAAAACTATACTACTCCGCGACTAGGTACACTGCCTATTGTGTTGTAGCAAGGTTTTGGTATATCCATTTTGTAAATATTTAATTAAAACTTGTTAAATTTTGTAGCATTCCGTATTAAAAATATAGTATATTTCGTAACCCCACGCTACGACATCAAAAATACTTATATTTTTGTTTTTGTTTTTATATTTTTGAATAATTAAAACGTATTTTTACAAAAACGAATTTTAATAAAATACTATTAAAAATCTTCTTTTTTTTTATATTAGCGTTGCGCTTCCGGCGTTTAAGAGTTTCCCCGGCAGCGGCGCCAAAAATACTTGATGTTATGCGAGGTGTATATAAAATAGTTATTAAATTTTTGCAGAAAACACTATTAAATACGATACAATTTTACACAAGATATTTATTTATTTATAGAATGGATATACTTAAACCTTGCTACAACACTTATAGGCAGTGTACCTAATCGTACAGTAGTGTAGTTTTTAGTAAGTCCGGTTCGTTCCACAGGGAAATCTTTAAACAAAGCTCAACGCTATATTAGTTTACTTTTATAAAAATACAAATATATATATAAGTAATATTATTATTATAAAGGGGGGTTTTTACCGTTTAATGACCGGTTTGTCGATTTTAAAACTTTAGTCGCAGTTAAAACCTAATGTAAAATATAAAATAAATACAAGACTTAAATTAAAGCGTAAAGTAAATAACGATAATGAAATTGCGAATAATAAAAGTGCGATAAAATAAAATTGCGATAATTAAAAAGTACGATAATTAAAAGTGCGATTAAATAACAATAAATAAAAGTGCGATAATTAGAAGTGCAATTAAATATAAAATAAAGGAAATTAAATATGAAATAAAAGAATTATGCTTATTTAAACTTCCGTAATCATGATGTTTGACGTGTTGATTTTAGTTTTATGCCCATGGGTTAATTGTCCTTTGTCCTGGATTATTTAATATGTCCGTCTGGTTTTTGTCCATAACAGTCCATCAGTCATAAATATAAAGTGCGAGTGTCCTCGTCAAATTTTAATTATACCCGAAGTTAAATATTCCAACTAATTGGGGATTCGAATTGTAACAAGGTTTTAATACTTTGTTTAATGAATACACCAGGTTATCGACTGCGTGTAAACCAAGGTTTTACTACTTTGTTTACAATTACACCAATTACCCTTGAATGTAATTTCACCCCTGTTTTAATTATTCTAGTGGCTATTAATCCATTCCCGTGTCCGGTTAAATGAACGATTATTCGTACATATAAATACCCCGCCCATCGTGTCCAATCGAGTGTATATGGTAATTTATAGGGACGCCCAATTGTAAATCTTTATATTAACATTAACAAACTTTCATTTAGTTAAACAAATATAAAGCCCATTAATAGCCCATAGTCTAATTTCTACAAGTGTCGTTCTTTTGTCCAAACCCCAATTATGATACAAAGCCCAATTACCCAATTTTAGTAATTAGCCCAACATCATGATTACTTCGGATTAAATAAGCATAATAATAACTTAGCTACGAGACATTAATGTAAAAAGGTTGAACATAACTTACAATGATTAAAAATAGCGTAGCGTTACACGGACAGAATTTCGACTTACACCCTTACAACATTCGCTAACATACCCTTATTATTAGAATTAAAATTAAAATTAAAATATAAATTATATATATATATATATATATATATAAATTTTACGTATGATAAGAGAAGAAAAAGATGATGATTTTGATCAGAATTCGGTTGGCTTTATAGGCAGTTTTCAATTTTGGGGCTCCGCGACTCGCGGTGAAAACCTCTTCAAACTCCGCGAGTCGCGGAGGTTACTTTTACAGCTCAGTCCTTGGAGTTTTTCTCTGCCGACGGTTTTTTTTTTATAAATATAATATATATATAATTAATATAATTAATTATATATTATATTATATTTATATACATAGTTAACTTGTAATTTTTAGTCCGTTGCGTCGAGCGTTAAGAGTTGACTCTGGTCCCGGTTCCGGATTTTCGAACGTCCTCGCGTACAATTTAATATCTTGTACTTTGCGTTTTGAATCTTGTACTTTTGTAATTTCGAGACGTTTCTTATCAATAATTGGAACCTTTTTGATTGTCTTTTGTACTTTTGAGCTTTTTGGTCGTTTGCGTCTTCAATTCGTCGAATCTGTCTTTTGTATTCACCTTTTATTATACAAACGAATATCACTTGTAAATAGAACAATTGCAACTAAAAGCTTGTCTTTCTTGAGGAATAATGCTATGAAATATATGTTCGTTTTTAGCATTATCACTACCCATTTTGGGTCAACCACTAACCCATTTACACCCATTTACATAAATCATGGTGTTCTAGCAATTTTACTAGCTAATTAGGGTTCTTTAACAACAATTAACTCTTCCAAACCCTAGTTAACCCAATATTGAGTCTACATGACTCAAATTACCCTAGAACACCCAAAACACTAACAAAATGGGTTTTATGTTCATCTTCACCCCAAACCCTAGCCCTAAATCAAATTAAACAAAGAAATTAAGATTAGAGCATACCACAACTATCACAACGAAGCTAGAGGGAAGGCGAACAACTTTAATGCTTGGACTTAAGCAAGAAACCTTCTTCTTCTTCTCCAAAATGGGGTTTCCCTCACTAAAAGCCACTCTCTCTCTAGAATTGATTTGGATAAGTGTTGGTAGTTGTGGAAGGAGTAAATGAACTCCCCAAAACTGATCTAAGGCATTAAATCCGGCCTCCAAGTGATTTTACCAAAATACCCTCAAAATATCTAATTTAAAAGAAAAAGAGAATCTGTCACAGACAGATGGCGCGGCGCGCCACCAGGCCGCGCGGCGCACAACTCTCCCAGTCCAGCTCCTTTTGCCTTTTTAAATATATATAACCAAACCCCGATTCGAGTACCGCACAATACACTTATATACACATGTGTACACTTCGATTATTCGGGTCTTACATTGTCCTTAGATAGGTTTGTTGAATCCTGAATTAGATACATATGCTACTGAGATAGGGTATATGATATGCATGTCATTGGAAAGCTAGTGAAAAATTAAGAACTTTTCATTTAGATATCGAATGGTTTCGATGAACGGATTAGAAGTTATAGTCAACTGAATTTTAGTATTATTGTTAAAATGATTATTATTACTATCGTCGTTATTATTTTAATAGAAATATCATTGTTATTATAAAATATCATTATTACTATTATGTTAGTATTATCATTTTATCATAATAACATTTTTAGTAAATATAAATATTGTTATTTTTTTATAGAATAATAATAATTATTATTACAAAATAATACAACTTTTACTTATTATTATTATTATTATGATCAATATTATTTTATCAAATAAATAGGGGATACAAAGATATTTTTCACCACGCGTAATATAATTACATTAATAATACTTACCACTATAGTTTTACGATATTAAGTGAACTTTATAAATTTTACTACTTAAGATATATAAAAGTATATTTTATCATATATAAACGTTAATATAAATTTTTATTAATAAATGACTTTTATTATTATAAAATCTAATAAATATATTTAAATATATAAAATGTCTATAGTTAAGTTATATAATAAACACGTATAAATTTTAGAAGTCATTTTGGGTTAAGTTGACTTTTGTTGACTTTTGCATATTAGTCTCGAGCATTAGGATTGTGGTACACTATGACTTGACCAAAAATTGTTAGACAAATATTGACCAACATATAAATATATATAATTAATATAGGTTCGTGAATTCGAGGCCAACCTTGCACTTGTTAAATGACGTTATATGTATTTTTACTACGAAATACAGTATGGTGAGTTTCATTACTCCCTTTTTATATATATTTTTGGGCTGAGAATACATGCGCTGTTTTATAAATATTTTACGAAATAGGCACAAGTACTAAAACTAATTCTATGTGGGTTTAAACCAGAAATATACCCTTAGCTTGGTAACATTAAACTACTTGTCTATGTACGGTAGGCGCGAATCCTAAAGATAGATCTATTGGGCCTGACAAACCCCATCCTGACTATGGGATGCTTTAGTACTTCGAGGTTATTTTAAACACACCTGATCTGGTGTACTTCAGAGGGTAAAACATGAACGTTAAGGCTTGTTACCGGGTGCCTACAACTTATAGAATACTTTTATACACTTGCGAGTGTACGGATATTTATAGAAACTGAAATCTTGTGGTCTATTACTATTACGGAAATGATTGATTATGATAAACTAATGAACTCACCAACCTTTTGGTTGACACTTTAAAGCATGTTTATTCTCAGGTATTAAAGAAATCTTCCGCTGTGCATTAGCTCATTTTAAGGATATTACTTGGAGTCATTCAAGACATACTTTGAAAGACGTTGCATTCGAGTCGTTGAGTTCATCAAGATTAATATTAAGTCAATTATAGTTGGATGTAATATGAAATGGTATGCATGCCGTCAATTTTTGATGTAAAGAAAGTTTGTCTTTTAAAAACGAATGCAATGTTTGTAAAACGTATCATATAGAGGTCAAATACCTCGCGATGTAATCAACTATTGTGAATCGTTTATAATGTATATGAACGGATCCTTTCAGTTGGTATCAGAGCGGTGGTCTTAGCGAACCAGGTCTTGCATTAGTGTGTCTAACTGATAGTTGTTAAGATGCATTAGTGAGTCTGGACTTCGACCGTGTCTGCATGTCAAAATTTTTGCTTATCATTTTTAGTCGGAAATCATCTACTTACCATCCTTAGGAAATTACCTGCTTATCATTCTTAAGTCTAGACGCGTTTTCCTACATTTATTGCATAATAGTGTATAGACGAATTCTTATCTTAGCATATCTGTTACTGTGAACTTTGACTGACATCTTTCAAAGATTCCTCCGTAATTTATGGGATTTTGGTATTATATATACATATGTAAATTATGTATTGAATAATACCAAATCTAAATTCTACACTCTATTTCATACAAAAAAATTCTTTCCCTGATCATACAAGATGGATCCCTCAACCAGTTTGAGTTCCTCAGATTCCGACAGCTATGCCGATATGGATTTCCACATGAGCTCCGAAAGCAGCGTGACCGGAATGGATCAACCAATTAGCCATCATCTATTCTGGATGAATTGGGTATGGGTTCGTAATATACTTAACCATTGGAGACAAGAAGAATGTGATCCCTTTCATCCACCACATTGCCCTCTTGGCAATGAACCTGAAGCACTTACTGGCAAACCTGTCTGAAACACCATTTTCTCTCTCATTTCCAGAGTATCTCGTCATGATTCTATACTACACCAAATTCTAGATCTTATTTATCCGCTCGTCCGAACCGACAATCACCCCGGTGTAATAGAAGAAGTCAACGAGCTTCGCGCTCGGGTAGTGGCTTTGGAGAATATGGTGCAAAGGTTACAAACACCAGCAGCAGCACCAGCAGCATAACCAGTACCACCATCAACAACATCAACAGTACCATTACCACCACCAACAACAACCGCATTGCAAACCTCAACTTCACAATCTGTCCCACGAGCATCGACGTCATACGCCATGTAGATACCAAGGAATACCACAACGATGAAGTATTGATTCATAACTTCATTGGGGAAACATTCTACGGCGATTATGTAATTTATAAAGTTTAGAAATTATCTATCCTAGCCTTAACCATAAATCAAATGAGTTTAATTTAATATTAACTCATTAAATCTATATTACATCTGAAGAAATATACACATATATATTTCCATAAAGACTGTAATAAAATTCTTTTGTACAAAATATTAATTTTGAATTTTTTTTTAACGGGTAGGTAATACCCGAGAGATATATAAATTCACAATTAATATGTTACATTCTTCGAATCTGATTCAGCAAGTCATCCATTATACTCCCTACTTTCACAACAATATACATTCTTTTATAGAAATCAAAACAACCATACTCATTCAAAATCTAATTACATATTCTGATTTTGAAATCTCAGAATTCGATTCAAGATATAACCGAAATCGTCACTCTTAGATTCCTACATCTTTCAAAACTATACTTTGACTTCAAAACTGTCCTAGAACCTCATTTCTATTCATGGAACTCACAAAAATATTTGTATCATTCAAAATCTTAGAACATCATATGTATATTAACAATTACAATATGTGTTCAAACACTTCGAAATTCCTAAAGACATGCGAGATGATGATCCAACCACATATTACCCACTGTCATGCATCTGAAAAGCTCTCGAAACCAAAGTTATAGTTTAACACGTATCCATGTCAGATCCTTTGATATTTATTACCAAATATAATTTTTCAATCTCTTTCCAAAATAGACAGTTTTGTCACAGCTCCAGCAAATCACCTTCATTTGTTTATACAAATAAACCTTATTATAACAATTACCCCTTCATCATTGTTACCGGGGAACCTTTCATATCTCGCCACATTAGCAGTAAACTTATCAACAACTTCATTAACCTTCGACTTAAGCCTCTCTGAAAACCCACTATACTTATTCATTAAAACCCCATCATGTACTCACCTACATCCTGTAACAATAATTGTCACACCAACTACTGGGAATTAGCAATCAGTATTTTGAATTTCGCGATAATTTTACGTTAAAAGTTATATGTATACATATAACGTCTATCTCCTAGACTTACATACTTCGAATGTGAATTTTCTGAAAAACATCCCAAACTATGAACTAGTTCTCCGAAATTGGAAAAATGCTGATGAAGCAGCAAAAACTGTAAACGACTTTAACAGTCAAAAGTTTGATGATAAAGAATAGTATGGTGGTAAAGCTGAGAAAAAGAGAAGGTTTGAAACTGGAAAATGGATTGAGCAGACCATGAAGGAGGCTGTGGACAAATCACAAAGACTAAACCTGCCTTCAAAGGATCCAAATGTTTCAGTGTCTACTGAAATCGTTAGCAAACACCTTACTTCTTATTCTAAACCTTCACAGACAAATCTTCTTCATCATCCATCTATGTTAAGAATTCTAAGATATTATCGTATCTTTTATTATAAATATCTTCGATATTCCTGAAGATATTTTCACAACTATTCTTATCCGAAATCTTTTATCTCTTCGCAATATCTGCGTTACAACATAAAAAGAAACTGTGTTAGTTTCTAAATTCTGAAGAAAAAAAATTCGAATTTAAAATAGGAATGTTTTTTAAAGCAGTGTTGGGAACTGAAACATGAGTTAGTATAATATAATGACACTTGATCAACGTGATTATATTACAGTAAGTCATGCTGAGTTTCTAATGGAACGTGATGATTCATAGAACATACCGTCATCATGTACTATTTACACGACTCTTACATTCTACCCAATTTCCAAACATATTAAGAACATATCATCTTGATAGCTCTATATTTTCATATATTCTGGTAAGTTGCCAAATTAAGATCGTGCCATTACGATTTTCTTCTTGGAACATTAACTATGTTCATCCAAAAATTCATATCTACGAATTCTGGACCATTATCCGCTTGACTTAAGGCTGGGAAGAGAAAATGAAAGCATGAAGCTCCGAAATATAATGGAGAATATAAAGCCCGATAACAACCTCGAAATTACAAACCGTGTATATCAATGCGTATAGCAATATAAAGACATGGGAGAATGAAAAAACAATAACCCCAAGGTAATGGTAGAAGAAAATAACTTCCTCCGGTGGTAGATGAAAAAGAAGAATGACAGATATGAAAGTTAAGAGTATATCAAGAATCAATACTGGATGAAGCATATTAACGAATGCTTTAAAGTATGAATTAGGGAGAAAGACTAGAAGGTGTGAGCTGTGGAAATAAAGAAACGAAGGGGGTGGATTTATAGTAAAATATCAGACAGAGAAATCGAGACAGATTATCGCATTTAATCAAAGAAGGTCATGATTTTCTTAATCACCGAAGAACCAAATCTTATTGCAAAGATTTTCTTTAAATCCAATGAATTCTGGAAATCAATCATAACTACGTCATCGGTTAAAATAAATATACGTTTACTCATTTCACTCTCTTGCGATAGCTTCACTTATACTCTTCGCGTAATCAAATTGTTTTATCTATATTACTCAATGATGATAAAACTCTATTTATCAACTCATATTCATCATGAAAACATTTTTATAGTTAGCCATGACGACCTCGATCAAATTTCGGGACGAAATTTCTTTAACGGGTAGGTACTGTGACGACCCGAAAATTTCCGATCAAATTTAAACTTAACCTTTATATGTTTCCGACACGATAAGCAGAATTTGTAATGTTGAATCTCAAAAAGTTTGGAACTACATTCATGTAATCAATTATCCTTTGACCGTGTTCGACGATTCACGAACAATTATGTGTATATAGATATGTATATATAATATATAATATTAACTGAAAACATTAACAAAGTATTAGATATATGATACTTTACATGAACGTATTTGTTTCGATATATTTATTGACAGAATTAAGAGATAATATCAAATGATTGAATTATCAGATACATTATGATATGATTACGGGCCTATGTTATGAGGTCCACTGTGATTTAAGAAATCTATTCTTTTTGACCACTCATTACTTAACTAGTATGATAAAATAACGATATTTATATTTTATTTTATCAAATTTATATAACGATTTAAATTAATATTATATATATTTATACGCGTATTATACGTACATAGTTTTATACTTTTACTATACTTTAACTTTACCTTTACTTTACTTTTACTTTACTTTAACTTTAATAATTCATACTTTAATAATTCACTTTAATAATTCATACTTTAATAATTCACTTTAATAATTCATACTTTAATAATTCACTTTAATAATTCACTTTAATAATTCATACTTTAATAATTCACTTTAATAATTCATACTTTAATAATTCACTTTAATAATTCATACTTTAATAATTCACTTTAATAATTCATACTTTAATAATTCACTTTAATAATTCAAAAATCTATTATAAATAGAATTCAATAGGTTTTATTATTTCATAGAAACTTAAAAATATATTTCTCTAAACTCTCTCAATCGAATTACACATATATATTTTCTTTGTATTATTTCAAGATATTATTAGTATACATAAAATACTACGACGGAGTTATATTCAGACGATTTTAAAATAAGTTTTCAAACGGGATAGAGCTAAGGAAATTATGGGTTATAGCTATGGAGGTTATGGGTATTGATCGAGGGTATTGCTCGTGAGGTCAACCTAACGTTTATCATTTTCGTTTCGTCTACGTACTTTCCTGCAATATTGAATCACAATATTGATACGTGAGCACTCATAACTTAACTTTTATATTTCAATAGTGTATCCCTGACTAGTGCTCGAGTATATAGGATTATGCATGCTTGTACATTCGATATTGTCCTTAGATAGGTTTGTTGAATCCTGAATTAGATACATATGCTACTGAGATAGGGTATATGATATGCATGTCATTGGAAAGCTAGCGAAAAATTAAGAACTTTTCATTTAGATATCGAATGGTTTCGATGAACGGATTAGAAGTTATAGTCAACTGAATTTTAGTATTATTGTTAAAATGATTATTATTACTATCGTCGTTATTATTTTAATAGAAATATCATTGTTATTATAAAATATCATTATTACTATTATGTTAGTATTATCATTTTATCATAATAACATTTTTAGTAAATATAAATATTGTTATTTTTTTTATAGAATAATAATAATTATTATTACAAAATAATACAACTTTTACTTATTATTATTATGATCAATATTATTTTATCAAATAAATAGGGGATACAAAGATATTTTTCACCACGCGTAATATAATTACATTAATAATACTTACCACTATAGTTTTACGATATTAAGTGAACTTTATAAATTTTACTACTTAAGATATATAAAAGTATATTTTATCATATATAAACGTTAATATAAATTTTTATTAATAAATGACTTTTATTATTATAAAATCTAATAAATATATTTAAATATATAAAATGACTATAGTTAAGTTATATAATAAACACGTATAAATTTTAGAAGTCATTTTGGGTTAAGTTGACTTTTGTTGACTTTTGCATATTAGTCTCGAGCATTAGGATTGTGGTACACTATGACTTGACCAAAAATTGTTAGACAAATATTGACCAACATATAAATATATATAATTAATATAGGTTCGTGAATTCGAGGCCAACCTTGCACTTGTTAAATGACGTTATATGTATTTTTACTACGAAATACAGTATGGTGAGTTTCATTACTCCCTTTTTATATATATTTTTGGGCTGAGAATACATGCGCTGTTTTATAAATATTTTACGAAATAGGCACAAGTACTAAAACTAATTCTATGTGGGTTTAAACCAGAAATATACCCTTAGCTTGGTAACATTAAACTACTTGTCTATGTACGGTAGGCGCGAATCCTAAAGATAGATCTATTGGGCCTGACAAACCCCATCCTGACTATGGGATGCTTTAGTACTTCGAGGTTATTTTAAACACACCTGATCTGGTGTACTTCAGAGGGTAAAACATGAACGTTAAGGCTTGTTACCGGGTGCCTACAACTTATAGAATACTTTTATACACTTGCGAGTGTACGGATATTTATAGAAACTGAAATCTTGTGGTCTATTACTATTACGGAAATGATTGATTATGATAAACTAATGAACTCACCAACCTTTTGGTTGACACTTTAAAGCATGTTTATTCTCAGGTATTAAAGAAATCTTCCGCTGTGCATTAGCTCATTTTAAGGATATTACTTGGAGTCATTCAAGACATACTTTGAAAGACGTTGCATTCGAGTCGTTGAGTTCATCAAGATTAATATTAAGTCAATTATAGTTGGATGTAATATGAAATGGTATGCATGCCGTCAATTTTTGATGTAAAGAAAGTTTGTCTTTTAAAAACGAATGCAATGTTTGTAAAACGTATCATATAGAGGTCAAATACCTCGCGATGTAATCAACTATTGTGAATCGTTTATAATGTATATGAACGGGTCCTTTCATCATGGAAAAAATTTGATGGAAGGTATCCAGATTTTGCACGAGAGCCTAGAAATGTTAGATTAGGATTGTGAACTGATGGTTTCAGTCCATTTGGCAACATGTCTAATAGTTATAGTATGTGGCCTGTCATATTGACAACCTACAATTTGCCTCCCTGGCTCTGTATGAAAGAGTTGAGATTCATGCTCACACTGTTAATTCCTGGTCCTAGATCACCCGGTAAGGACATGGATGTTTTTTTGCGACCGTTGGTTGATGAATTGAAAGATCTTTGGTCTGATGGAGTCGTAACAAAAGATTCTCACACAAACAGTGTCTTCACGATGCGTGCCATGCTTTTAATGATCGTTAATGATTTTCCTGCTCGTAGTAGTTTGTCCGGTTGGAGTGGCCAAGGCTATCATGCATGCCCTATATGTAATGTCGACACTCCTTGTATACACGTGTTGTCCAAAATTGTTTATTTTGGCCATAGAATATACCCATTGAGAGATAGTTTGTCATTCGATGGCAAGGTCGAGTCTCGGGCTCCTCCACGTAGAAAAACCAGTAATGATATCTTAGAACAACTTAGACCATTTTCTAAAAAAGAATCACAACGTGAACCTGGGAAACATGCTGAACATGAGGGAAAAAGAGAAAAAAGGATCCAACAATTAAGGGTAATTGGAGTAAAAAATCTATCTTCTACGAGCTTAGCTATTGGTCTACTCTTGAACTAAAACATAATTTGGATTTAATGCATATCGAGAAAAATGTGTGTGAAAGTTTGTTGAATACTTTGCTAATGCATAAGGAAAAATCAAAAGACACTATAAAGGCAAGACAGGTGTTAAAAGAGTGGGATATTCGTCCAGAGTTGTGGATGAAACCACTTGGTAACGGTAAGGAAGAAAAACCTTATCCTAAGTACTCATTTTCAATTGACGACCGAATTCAATTTTGTCAATTTATTAGGGGAGTTAAATTACCGGATGGGTTTGGCTCAAATTTTAGGAATAAAGTAGCCGATGATAATACCAAAATTACAGGGATCAAGTCTCATGACCATCATATAATGATGCAACGGTTACTTCCTGTTGGTGTCTGAGCGTACTTAGACCGCTTTATTTCAACCCCGATAATAGAGCTTTCTTCATTCTTTAAGCAACTTTGTTCTCAAACCTTGTCGATTTCTGACATGGAAGACGCCAAAACTCAGTTGATCAACATTTTATGTTCGCTCGAGCAAATATTTCCACCGTCTTTTTTTGATATAATGATTCATTTGGTTATGCATTTGTGAAAGGACCCATTCATATACATTATAAATGATTCACAATAGTTGATTACATCGCGAGGTATTTGACCTCTATATGATACATTTTACAAACATTGCATTCGTTTTTAAAAGACAAACTTTCTTTACAACGAAAGTTGACGGCATGCACACCATTTCATAATACATCCAACTATAATTGACTTAATAATAATCTTGATTAACTCAATGACTCGAATGCAACGTCTTGCAAAATATGCCATGAATGACTCCAAGTAATATCCTTAAAATGAGCTAATGCACAGCGAAAGATTTCTTTAATACCTGAGAATAAACATGCTTTAAAGTGTCAACCAAAAGGTTGGTGAGTTCATAGGTTTATCATAACAATCATTTCAATATATTAATAGGCAACAAGATTTCCGTTTATAAATATATGTACACTCGCAAGTGTATAAAAGTATTCTATAAGTTGTAGGCGCCCGGTAACAAGCCTTAACATTCATGTTTTACCCTCTGAAGTACACCAGATCAGGTGTGTTTAAAATAACCTCGAAGTACTAAAGCATCCCATAGTCAGGATGGGGTTTGTCAGGCCCAATAGATCTATCTTTAGGATTCGCGCCTACCGTACATAGGCAAGTAGTTTAATGTTACCAAGCTAAGGGTATATTTTTGGTTTAAACCCACGTATAATTAGTTTTAGTACTTGTGCCTATTTCGTAAAACATTTATAAAAATAGCGCATGTATTCTCAGTCCCAAAAATATATATAAAAGGGAGCAAATGAAACTCACAATACTGTATTTCGTAGTAAAAATACATATAACGTCATTTAACAAGTGCAAGGTTGGCCTCGGATTCACGAACGTATCAATATTGAGATTCAATATTGCAGGAAAGTACGTAGACGCAACGGAGATGATAAACACTAGATTGACCTCACGAGCATACCCATGAACCATACCCATCACCTCCATAGCTATAACCCATAATTTCCTTAGCTTCGACTCATTCAAAAAAAACTATTTTGAAATCACTTGGACAGCACTCCGTCGTAATATTTTATGTATACTAATAATATCTTGAAATAATACAGAGCAAATATATATATTTATATATATATAAATCGATTGAGAGAGTTTAGAGAAATATATTTTCAAATTTCTATGAAATAATGAAACCTATTCAATTCTATTTATAATAGATTTTTGAATTATTAAAGTGAATTATTAAAGTATGAATTATTAAAGTATGAATTATTAAAGTGAATTATTAAAGTGAATTATTAAACTATGAATTATTAAAGTATGAATTATTAAAGTGAATTATTAAAGTGAATTATTAAAGTATGAATTATTAAAGTGAATTATTAAAGTATGAATTATTAAAGTATGAATTATTAAAGTTAAAGTAAAGTAAAAGTAAAGTAAAGGTAAAGTTAAAGTATAGTAAAAGTATAAAAACTATGTATGTATAATACACGTATAAATATATATAATATTAATTTAAATCATTATATATATTTAACGAAATAAAATATAAATATCGTTATATTTATTATACTGGTTAAGTAATGAGTTGTCAAAAGTGATTCTAGATATTTATAAAAGTTATATACGTTTTAATAATAAAGTTCTTTTTTAAACTGAAAACGTCTTTGTACGTTTGAAAATAGATTAATAGAATATTATGGAAACCAATTCTCCACTAACTTTTGTCTAACTTTCGTAAATGACACTTTTTGTTTTTATTTATAAATAGCTTTACAAATTATTCTGAATATCGTTAAGAGGAATAGATTTTCTCAAATCATAGTGGACCTCTCAATAGAGACTTGTAATCATAATTCAATGTTTCTGATAATTCAATCATTTAATATATTTTTTTTAATTTCGTCAAAAATCATATTGAAATAAATACGCTCGTGTAAAGTATTATACGTTTAATACTTTATTAATATTCTCAAGTTATAATCGTTAAATATCAATTTGTAAGCATTACCTCACGTAAGCATTTCGTTAAATATCTATTACGTGAGGATGCTTCAGTTCCCTCACGTAAGCATTTCGTCTTTCAGTCAATTTGTAAACCTATTAGTAAAGGTGAAGATACAGTATTGGATACCCCAGTTAAGGCCAGTATTGATTGGTTCGTACTTAACAACAGCTCCGAGATCGACAAATACATAGAGTAAGTGTTTTTTTTTTCACCCATGTTTTTTTCTAAGTTATTTATTCGATGCTCATCCATATTTATCTATATTTTTTTAGGGAATGCACAAGTCAATTGTCGCGAGGTTCAAAAATAGAAAAAGTGTTCCCTTCATGGTTCAGTGACAAGGTAATTTCCACAATTAAGGCCAATAATGCTTGTCTTATCTTGTCTAACCTCGTTTATTTTGTAGATCAAGTGTTTGCGAGTACAAGACAAATCTCAAGTTAGTGATGAGTTACTTGCTTTGGCACATGGACCAATAAGTGTGACCTCTTACGCCGCTTGCATATGTAATGGTGTGAGGTTTGTGATTAATAGTAGAGATAAACGCCGAACAACTCAGAATAGTGGAATTTCAAGTCCTGGACCTAATGGCACACTATATTATGGTGTGCTAAAAGAAATCTTGGAGCTTTAATATTTGTACGACTGTAATGTTTTTTTATTTCGATGCAAGTGGTTCAACTCCGGTATCACTGGTTTAGTTACTAAGAATAACATAACTACCATTAATACTCAAAATGAATGGTACAGAAATGCTCAATACATCCTTGTAACACAGGCAAATCTAATCTTTTACCTTGATGACCCGACTAAAAGGAAAGGCCAAATAAGCAAGTATTGGAAGGTTGTTCAAAAAGTCCACCATCGGAACACTTGGGACCGAGATATCTTTTTTGGAGATGGCGAATTGGACCTTATACATGCCAACACTTCATCAGATATTCGTTTGTCTTCTAACTTGGAAGAACTCGTTCAAACTAATTTGAGTAGAAACGAAGCAACAATAGTTGAACAGGTCCAAGTAAATGCCATAATCGATCTTGATGTCGATGTAGACAACTACGAAGATGCCGATGTGAATGATGAAGACAATCAAGTAGTCAATGATGATGACCAAGAAGTCAATGATGACAACCAAGAAGTCGATGAAGACGATGTGGACGAAGATGCTTTCTGCGATACAGATAGTGATACTAGCGTGAATGAAGACGATGAATGTGAACCTATGGATTATATTAGTGAATGATTTTAGATTGTAATTTGTAAAAACATATTATCTTTAATCGTTATCAATATTTGCTTAAGTTAAATTTGTATGTAATTATATATTCATTTATTTTACTTGTTATCTTTGTATGTGTATTTGTATAGTTGTATATTTTTTTACAGATGGCAGCCATTGATCGAATGTATGGTGGTGGGAACGATCCTCCAGAACGGGATGATCCTTGGGAGCCATCCAAATCTCACATGTTAGGTAAGAGTTTATTTTCACGCATATAATTGTATACACACACACACACACATACACACACACACACACACACACACACACACACATATATATATATATATATATATGCGTACGTATATATATACACGTATATATATACGTACATATAATTGTATATTTGTTTGTAGCACCCCGGAGAGGAGGTCGGGGAAAAACCCGCAATCTGCAGCTAAAGAAACTGCTTAAAGCACATGGAAAACTTCCGATAGCTTTTGAATATGCTAGCCAGAATATATACAATCCTTATGGCAATAATCAAGCATCTTTTAGTTCCGTATTAGGTGTAGTGACCCGAACTTTTCCATGTTTATATATATGTTAAATGAAATGGTTATTTACATGATTAAGTGTTTCCAACATGTTAAGCAATCAAACTTGTTAAGACTTGATTAATTGAAATAGGTTTCATATAGACAATTGACCACCCAAGTTGACCGGTGATTCACGAACGTTAAAACTTGTAAAAACTATACGATGACATATATATGGTTATATATATAGTTAACATGATTTTATTATAAGTATGTATCTCATTAGGTATTTTAACAATGAGTTATATACATAAAAATGAGACTATTAATTTAAGAAACTCGAAAATGATATATATAACGATTATCGTTATAACAACGTCTTACTAGGTACATATGAATCATATTAAAATATTGATACACTTGGTTAAGTATGTTAAATGATAAGTAAATATATTATTAAGTGTATTAATAATGAAATACATATGTAAAAATAAGACTACTAACTTAATGATTTCGAAACGAGACATATATGTAACGATTATCGTTATGTATTAACAATGAAATACATATGTAAAAATAAGACTACTAACTTAAAGATTTCGAAATGAGACATATATGTAACGATTATCGTTGTAACGACATTTAACTGTATATACATCATACTAAGATATCTTATATATCATAATATCATGATAATATAACAATTTAACATCTCATTTGTTATAATAAACAATGGGTTAACAACATTCAACAAGATCGTTAGCCTAAAGGTTTCAAAACAACATTTACATGTAACGACTAACGATGACTTAACGACTCAGTTAAAATGTATATACATGTAGTGTTTTAATATGTATTCATACACTTTTGAAAGACTTCAAGACATTTATCAAAAATACTTCTACTTAACAAAAATACTTACAATTACATCCTCGTTCAGTTTCATCAACAATTCTACTCGTATGCACCCGTATTCGTACTCGTACAATACACAGCTTTTAGATGTATGTACTATTGGTATATACACTCCAATTATCAGCTCTTATCAGCCCATGTGAGTCACCTAACACATGTGGGAACCATCATTTGGAAACTAGCATGAAATATCTCATAAAATTACAAAAATATGAGTAATCATTCATGACTTATTTACATGAAAACAAAATTACATATCCTTTATATCTAATCCATACACCAACGACCAAAAATACCTAAAAACACTTTAATTCTTCAATTTTCTTCATCTAATTGATCTCTCTCAAGTTCTATCTTCAAGTTCTAAGTGTTTTTCATAAATTCCAAAAGTTGTAGTTTCATAAAATCAAGAATACTTCCAAGATTGCAAGTTTACTTCCAAGTTTTCTAAATCCATTCCAAGTAATCATCCAAGATCAAGAAACCTTTGTTACTTACAGTAGGTTATCTTTCTAATACAAGGTAATAATCATATTCAAACTTTAATTCAATTTCTATAACTATAACAATCTTATTTCGAGTGGAAATCTTACTTGAAATTGTTTTCGTGTCATGATTCTGCTTCAAGAACTTTCAAGCCATCCAAGGATCCTTTGAAGCTAGATCTATTTTTATCATTTCCAGTAGGTTTATCCAAGGAACTTGAGGTAGTAATTATGTTCATAACATCATTCGATTCATACATATAAAGCTATCTTATTCGAAGGTTTAAACTTGTAATCACTAGAACATAGTTTAGTTAATTCTAAACTTGTTCGCAAATAAAAGTTAATCCTTCTAACTTGACTTTTAAAATCAACTAAACACATGTTCTATATCTATATGATATGCTAACTTAATTATTTAAAACCTGGAAACACGAAAAACACCGTAAAACCGGATTTACGCCGTCGTAGTAACACCGCGGGCTGTTTTGGGTTAGTTAATTAAAAACTATGATAAACTTTGATTTAAAAGTTTTTATTCTGAGAAAATGATTTTTATTATGAACATGAAACTATATCCAAAAATTATGGTTAAACTCAAAGTGGAAGTATGTTTTCTAAAATGGTCATCTAGACGTCGTTCTTTCGACTGAAATGACTACCTTTACAAAAATGACTTGTAACTTATTTTTCCGACTCTAAACCTATACTTTTTCTGTTTAGATTCATAAAATAGAGTTCAATATGAAACCATAGCAATTTGGTTCACTCAAAACGGATTTAAAATGAAGAAGTTATGGGTAAAACAAGATTGGATAATTTTTCTCATTTTAGCTACGTGAAAATTGGTAACAAATCTAATCCAACCATAACTTAATCAACTTGTATTGTATATTATGTAATCTTGAGATACCATAGACGCGTATATAATGTTTCGACCTATCATGTCGACACATCTATATATATTTTGGAACAACCATAGACACTCTATATGTGAATGTTGGAGTTAGCTATACAGGGTTGAGGTTGATTCCAAAATATATATAGTTTGAGTTGTGATCAATACTGAGATACATATACACTGGGTCGTGGATTAATTCAAGATAATATTTATCGATTTATTTCTGTACATCTAACTGTGGACAACTAGTTGTAGGTTACTAACGAGGACAGCTGACTTAATAAACTTAAAACATCAAAATATATTAAAAGTGTTGTAAATATATTTTGAACATACTTTGATATATATGTATATATTGTTATAGGTTCGTGAATCAACCAGTGGCCAAGTCTTACTTCCCGACGAAGTAAAAATCTGTGAAAGTGAGTTATAGTCCCACTTTTAAAATCTAATATTTTTGGGATGAGAATACATGCAGGTTTTATAAATGATTTACAAAATAGACACAAGTACGTGAAACTACATTCTATGGTTGAATTATCGAAATCGAATATGCCCCTTTTTATTAAGTCTGGTAATCTAAGAATTAGGGAACAGACACCCTAATTGACGCGAATCCTAAAGATAGATCTATTGGGCCTAACAAACCCCATCCAAAGTACCGGATGCTTTAGTACTTCGAAATTTATATCATATCCGAAGGGTGTCTCGGAATGATGGGGATATTCTTATATATGCATCTTGTTAATGTCGGTTACCAGGTGTTCACCATATGAATGATTTTTATCTCTATGTATGGGATGTGTATTGAAATATGAAATCTTGTGGTCTATTGTTACGATTTGATATATATAGGTTAAACCTATAACTCACCAACATTTTTGTTGACGTTTAAAGCATGTTTATTCTCAGGTGAATACTAAGAGCTTCCGCTGTTGCATACTAAAATAAGGACAAGATTTGGAGTCCATTTTTGTATGATATTGTGTAAAAACTGCATTCAAGAAACTGATTTCGATGTAACATATTTGTATTGTAAACCATTATGTAATGGTCGTGTGTAAACAGGATATTTTAGATTATCATTATTTGATAATCTACTTAAAGCTTTTTAAACCTTTATTTATGAAATAAAGGTTATGGTTTGTTTTAAAAATGAATGCAGTCTTTGAAAAACGTCTCATATAGAGGTCAAAACCTCGCAACGAAATCAATTAATATGGAACGTTTTTAATCAATAAGAACGGGACATTTCATTAGGAACTACTTTAAACGGCATACCGCTATATTATCCTGCGTGGGAGAATGTACATGAGAAGTATAAGTGTACAATCATTTCGGAACAATCGGTAAATTAAATTTTTTAATATTAACGTAGTATTACGTGTGTATGTGTGTATATATATATATATATATATATATATATACACACACGTACAGTTTTTTCTTTCCTTTTTTTTTCTTTTTTCAAGAACATTATGTTTATATACTACTGTATGTATATATAATATATAATAAGTTCTTTGAAAAAAGAAAAAAAAAGGGAAATTGTTGTATATATACACCTAATTGTTGATCAATATTTTGTAGCATTATTTCGACTTAAAGGACCACCTCGAAGGTCCTCACGGGGCCCAAATAACTAATGGTATCCTTGCCCATGCCTGAAAGTTGTATCGAGATAAAAAAACAAAATTCAAGAAGACTTTTTGGGATGACTCAAAGGATATGTCAAAGCCTCCATCCGGGTGCAAAGTTACACAACACGACTGGGATCTTTATAGAAAACACCAAGAAGATGAGAAAACCAAGGAACGAGCCAAAACGAACAAAGATTGTCGAAAACAACAAACGGTCACACCTCATATGGGTAGAAAGTCATTCTCCCAATATCGATATGTACATGTAAGTTAATTTGTGTGTGTGTGTGTATATATATATATATATATATATATATATATATATATATATATATGCCTATTATTGTATATATATATATGCCTATATATATGCCTATTATTGTATATATTTATATGTACATATATTGTTATTAGCTACTTATTAATATTATATACCGTACAGCGTAACTTGAAGACAAATGAGCTTGAAAGTTTAATTAAAGCGTATAAACGGAACAACACTGATAAAGATGGTAAATTTCGTGGCAACACAAAAGAAAAATATGTAAGTAAATACCTTATAATTCACTAGAACGTTAATTTTTTATATAAGTCAAAACATACTAAAAGTGTTCGTATTATAACTTGGATTATTCTCGTGTTTTAAATATGTAGGATGAAATGGTTGAACTTCTAAATGAGCAAGTTGGTGTAGAAAATGATGAAGTGCGAGGTGTATATAAAATAGCTTATATTTTACTAGGAAATACTATTAAATACGATACAATTTTACACAAGATATTTATTTATTTATAGAATGGATATACTTAAACCTTGCTACAACACTTATAGGCAGTGTACCTAATCGTACAGTAGTGTAGTTTTTAGTAAGTCCGGTTCGTTCCACAGGGAAATCTTTAAACAAAGCTCAACGCTATATTAGTTTACTTTTATAAAAATACAAATATATATATAAGTAATATTATTATTATAAAGGGGGGTTTTTACCGTTTAATGACCGGTTTGTCGATTTTAAAACTTTAGTCGCAGTTAAAACCTAATGTAAAATATAAAATAAATACAAGACTTTAAATTAAAGCGTAAAGTAAATAACGATAATGAAATTGCGAATAATAAAAATGCGATTAAATAACAATAAATAAAAGTGCGATAATTAGAAGTGCAATTAAATATAAAATAAAGGAAATTAAATATGAAATAAAAGAATTATGCTTATTTAAACTTCCGTAATCATGATGTTTGACGTGTTGATTTTAGTTTTATGCCCATGGGTTAATTGTCCTTTGTCCTGGATTATTCAATATGTCCGTCTGGTTTTTGTCCATAACAGTCCATCAGTCATAAATATAAATTGCAAGTGTCCTTGTCAAATTATTATTATACCCGAAGATAAATATTCCAACTAATTGGGGATTCGAATTGTAACAAGGTTTTAATACTTTGTTTAATGAATACACCAGGTTATCGACTGCGTGTAAACCAAGGTTTTACTACTTTGTTAACAATTACACCAATTACCCTTGAATGTAATTTCACCCCTGTTTTAATTATTCTAGTGGCTATTAATCCATTCCCGTGTCCGGTTAAATGAACGATTATTCGTACATATAAATACCCCGCCCATCGTGTCCGATCGAGTGTATATGGTAATTTATAGGGACGCCCAATTGTAAATCTTTATATTAACATTAACAAACTTTCATTTAGTTAAACAAATATAAAACCCATTAATAGCCCATAGTCTAGTTTCCACAAGTGTCGTTCTTTTGTCCAAACCCCAATTATGGTACAAAGCCCAATTACCCAATTTTAGTAATTAGCCCAACATCATGATTACTTCGTTTTAAATAAGCATAATAATAACTTAGCTACGAGACATTAATATAAAAAGGTTGAACATAACTTACAATGATTAAAAATAGCGTAGCGTTACACGGGCAGAATTTCGACTTACACCCTTACAACATTCGCTAACATACCCTTATTATTAGAATTATAATTAAAATTAAAATATAAATTATAAATATAAATATATATTACTTCGTATGAATGAGAAGAAAAAATGATGATGATTTTGATCAGAATTCGGGTTGATTTATAGCCAGACTTGATTTTTGGGGCTCCGCGACTCGCGGCCAAATACCCTTAAAACTCCGCGAGTCGCGGAGAGGTATTTACAGTTTACACCCTTGGAGTTTCCTGCTGCCGACGGTTTTAAATATATATATATAATATATATATAATTAATATAATTAATTATATATTATATTATATTTATATACATAGTTAACTTGTAATTTTTAGTCCGTTGCGTCGAGCGTTAAGAGTTGACTCTGGTCCCGGTTCCGGATTTTCGAACGTCCTTGCGTACAATTTAATATCTTGTACTTTGCGTTTTGAATCTTATACTCTTGTGATTTCGAGACGTTTCTTATCAATAATTGGAACCTTTTTGATTGTCTTTTGTTCTTTTGAGCTTTTTGGTCGTTTGCGTCTTCAAATCGTCGAATCTGTCTTTTGTCTTCACCTTTTATTATTTAAACGAATATCACTTGTAAATAGAACAATTGCAACTAAAAGCTTGTCTTTCTTGAGGAATAATGCTATGAAATATATGTTCGTTTTTAGCATTATCAAATATTCCCACACTTGAGCGTTGCTTGTCCTCAAGCAATATTGTCTTGAAATACTAGAATCACTTCTTTATTCTTCACACTTTGTACATCAGTGATTTCTATACGGCGGTATAAACAATGGTAGTAACGATATGGTTTACAGTCCCACATGACTATAAAAATTTAGATCCATTAAGGAAATTGGATCTTTATGAAAACATTTGATCTTTTGAAATCTAGTTTTTACCCTAGATAAGTTTTCCGGAATAACCCTTTACCGGTGTTTGCAAAATATTTTTGTGGGTTTGGTGGGTTTCAGATTTGAAAATTTTAGCTCAAAACTTGCGGTTTTGTGTCACCCACTTGCTAACCTTGTATTTGGAAAGCAACACGTCCAGTTTACTTGTTCCGTATATTACCTTTCGGCAAACTACCGTCCGGTTGTAAAGGAAAGCGTTGAACAAGCAACTGTTTAAGGCAATGTCCCGTGACATGCTTTTGATTATGGTCTATAACGTGTCGGACGCAATTACTATCCTTGGTAGGAGCAATAGTAAAGCTCACCCTTATAATTTGTCGGTCTGGCACAAGGTCCTGTCTTTGACCATGTTATGCAACCACCGTTCTTACGGTTGACACCCGATTTAGTTCAGGTGACCTAATGAATTCCAGGTGAATTCCTAGGATTTTACGTTCAATGGTAATGAACGCATTGAAAATAGGGTTTTCAGAAAACAAATCGGTTTATAATTTTGATCAAAATATTTTCTCGTTCAAGCTCGAGTTTAGATATCATTGAATTCCATGAGTTTGTAATTCTCAATCTTTAAGGTCAATCTCTAGGATTGAGTAATATCAGTCTTAAAAGCTGATTTTTAATCTTTAAGGAGATTATCCTTTCTGGGGATCTGATTCATTAGTCTTATCCAGCTAATTTGCACGGTGCCTCCCCATTGTACGAGATAAATCCTTCTCATGGTTAGGATAAATCTGACCACTTGGCGACCCTGTTTAATGCTGAGGTCCGTGGATTTCCTGCTGATTTTAGTGATGACTTTTCTAGATTTTTCGTCAACCTACAGCTGGTCTGAACGACAACTTCATGACCTAAATCAAGAAGCGCGTGTCTTTTTCGGAAGACTTTACTTCCTTTTAATGATGGAATTGATTCATCGTGTAGATCCATCTCTTCTTTTCTTTCATCGGGTAAAACAGTTTAGTTTAGTTCAAAGCAAAAGTATTTTCAGTTATTTGTTACAAATATATGTGACATATGTTTAAAATAACTTGGTAAATTTTCCCACACTTGGCTTTTTATTTTTCTTTTTATCGTCCTCTATTCCATTTTAAATGAATTTTAACATTTTAGTTTGTTTCTCAATTTATGTCCTTTCCGAGGTAACAATAATTTCGGTGTTAAAACCTAGTTTTATCGTTCATAAATATGTATAAACATGATTTGAATTCATTTAATTGAAAAATTTTACTAGAATTGGGTAGTCAGTATATAAGACTAGTGCTGTTCTTTTTTTATCAGAGAGCACTAGATTCTAATACAACTACTGCTTTACTAGTATTTTAATGGTAACCAAGTGTTTAATAAAAATTTTTAAAATCCGAAAGAATTTAACCCCTTCCCACACTTAAGATCTTGCAATGCCCTCATTTGCAAGAAATCAGTAACAATTTAAATTATTGAGGGTGATTTGTGTGAAAATGATTAAATTTTTACCAAAGTTTCCAAATATATTGGCGTTTGTTTGCTGAATGATAAATGGTGCACGTCATTTGTTCATTCCGTCTTGTTGTTATTTCACATATATTTTGCATCATTGTCGTCAAAATTACTTGCTTTTGCTGAACTTAATGCCAGTCTTTGAAAATGCGTTGTTTTACCCTGTTATGTACATAAGATAAATTGCAAACATATATACATATTTTTGAAGTTTGGTATATTACCCCACATTCAAAAATTATTAAAATCTAAGAATAAAAGTTAGATAATTATAAAAATGATTACAATATTAACAAAAGTATTAAACATATCAATAATTACAAATTACAAAATAAAAAAATAATAAATAAACTAAGGATGATATTGGTACCAATAGGGGTTCCACGCATAACCATAAGTGCTATAGAATGCTTCGGCAGGGTCATACGTAGGATATGGTGGCTGCATCTCTATCGACCAAGGAGGGAAGACGGGTTTCGGTGTAGGAATATAGTTTCTACCTATATGTTGGCAATGCGCTATGATCTGGTTCTGATGAACTTGCCAATCTTCAAATGCTCTCTGTCCAGCATTTTCGTATTCCTGAGAAGCTATAAACCTATGCATTTCTTGCATCTCATTCCCCCCTCCTACATTACCTTGTTCCTGGTTTCTCTCTACCTGTGGATGTCTACCATTGTATCGTACTGCGGCGTTATTTCGCCGCTTCAAAACTTTCGCACCATGGTATACATTTAAACCTATAGTGTCGCGGGGTTCCGGCTCTTCTACTAATAATCCCCCCCGACTTATATCCACACCGAGATATTCACCAATCAAAGTAATAAAAATACCACCTCCTATTATGCTATGTGGACGCATCCCTCGAACCATAGCTGATAAATAATAACCCACACAATATGGTATACTTACAGCGCTGTGTGGGTCTCGAATACACATATGGTAAAACAAATCTTGTTCATTTACCTTTTCTTTGTTTTTATCCCTTTGTGTAATCGAATTAGCTAAAAACCTATGTATTACTCTTAATTCGGCTCTATCTATATCCAAATAAGAGTAGTTTCCCCCTTTGAAACGGTGGTGGCTTGTCATTTGACTCCACACACCGTGTGTATCAAAATTCTCATCTATTTTCCTACCGTTTAGTATCAATCCTCTACAATCGGCAGACGCTAATTCCTCAGGCGTATATATACGTAAAGCCTGAGCCATGTCCAGTAAAGACATGTGGCGCATCGAACCGCCTAACAAAAATCTAATAAAAGAACGATCGGTTAAACTAGCTACCCGATCATTCAACTCTATACTACATAACAACTCTTCACACCATACTTTATATACAGGTCTGCGTATGGTGAATAAACATATCCAGTCATTAAAAGAAGAATTACCATACCTCTGTACCAGTAATTCCCTAATTGGCCCGGCCAATTCTACAGCTTCCAAGGGTCCCCATTCTATGACCCTCGGTACCTCAACAACCTTAGAGTGAAGAGTATGCAAACCCCGTTGATATTTTGGATAATCTATCCAAAGTCTGTCAAATCTCAGGTTCGGGTGCAACTGTTCCAAGTGCATATCTGAAAAGGTCATGACTGGATGAGGTACATCCTGCTTGTAGTAGTTATCTACCTCCTGTTGTTCCAAGTTCTCAGCAGGAGCATGGCGGGCTTGGGATGAAGATTCACCCCTTTCATTCTGCAAAACACATCAAACACAAATTTTGTGCATCCAAATATGCATTAGTGTCAGCAAAATCATCAATCAAAATAATTACAATGACATTATCAATTTACATCAAACTTAAGCTTATTTTCACATTTTTATCAAATCTACACTTTTTCAAATAAGCATATACGAAAATTTTCGCCAAGTTCATAAACATTCAACTCAAATAACATGTCAAAATAATCATTACTAGCAAATAAACAAGTCTCAAATGGCATTATCTTTCAAAAATCAAGTTCATGAATTTTGGACTTGAAAAAGTCCACTTTAATTCTCAAAATCATGTTTAGGCTCAAAGTTTGGATCATTTAACTACCTAGACATGTTACACTACTCAATTTAGCAACAATTCATGACAAAAATCGGCCATAACCTGTTTATATCAAAAAGCCCCAAATTGCTCAAGAACACAAACCCTAGATTATTCAAAATTTGAAGTTTAAGGCTTCTAATCATGTTAAACAGCATCAATCTAGGTTATACAAGCATAATACATAAACAATTTAAGTCTAATTACACTAAAAAGCATCAAAATCAAATTGGGTAAAAATTAGCTCAAGAACACTAAAATTCGAATTAAATGGTGTTTAGGTGTAGAAATTTACCGTTTTTCTTGAGTAGTTCTTAGATATCATCCTTCTCAACATGATTTTAGCAAAAAATTTGGTGATTAACGGTTAAAAATTGAGATTTTTGGGGGTGATTTTCGGGTTTTTTCGAGGTGTTTTCGCAGTATTTTTGCTGTGTTTTTGTTTGTGGGAGTGAACTGATCGTGCAGCTAGTTTTATTTTTTTTTCTGTAATTTTGTCCCTCCGCGAGTCGCGGAGGTTTTGTACTGAAAACTCCGCGAGTCGCGGAGTTTACCTTTTTTTTTTTTTTTTTTTTTTTTTTTATAATCTTTAACTTATAAAACCATTAAGAAATTAATTTTAAAATTTTGTTTCCCTTGTTATTTAGGACGAGGTCGTTTCGGATCGATGTCCTAGTCCGTCCCTCGACAAAATTTTAAAATTTGTCTTTTTGTAGCGATTGTTTTAAAAGCTAAGATTTTTGGGTTTTTTCAATGTTTTTGGCATACTTTAAATCAATAAGATTAAAAATAATGATAATAAAAGTTCTCGTCCCTCCCTTGGGTAAAGCAATTTCGGTTCAAAGACCTAGTCTTCAACTTACGACGAATTTTAAAAATCATATTCTTAACTTAATGAGATAAAGTAAATTTTTGTTTTTAAATTCACACAACATAAATATAAAATTCAAAATTAATATTAAAAATTAAAAATTCACAACAAACTTAAAATTTAAAATGCATAAAATTAAAAATTAATATTTTGAAAATTAAAAATTCACACCAAACTTAAAATTTAAAAATTCATAAATTCATACTAAACTTATATTAATTTTTCAAATATTTACAATTTTAAAAATATTGTTTTTACAAAGTTTACAATATTAATTTAAGATTTAAATATTAATTTTTTAAAAACATGGTAAAAATAAAATTGAAAATCTTTTTGTCTTTTTATCCCACTTTAATCAATCAAATATTATCAAAAATATGCGCCCCTCTTTTCGGTAAAGTAATTTCGGTTCCAAGACCTAATTTAACTCATGACGAATTTTTGAAATATTTTGGTTTGATTGTTTAAAGATATTTATACCTTAAGAATAAACGTTAAATTTCGCAGTGATGTAATAAATTTTTTTTTTAATGATATCAATAATTTCGGTCGCCAAACCTAATTTTATTCAATACCAATTTAATACTTTTTAGCGAACAAATTAGCGTTTATTATCAAAAGGTTAAAAATAAAAAATAAAAATAAAAACTGTACAGACATACCTGTGAAATAGATTTCTTAGTTATATGATCTATTATATTCATAAGATAGTCGGTTTAATTGGTCTTCCATGGCTGCATAGGCGTAACCTCGAGCATTCATTGTCTTTTCTTCTAAACATATGAACGGTCCGTCTCTGCATAAAGTAACAAATTCGGTATTTGAATAGGTTTGATTATTTGAACATTTACCTCCATGTGACCATTTTCCGCATTTGTGACATTTTTCTAGGTGTCGTGCTCTTCTTTTCGCTGCGGATTTTGATTTTCCTTTACCAAATTGTAACTTATTATCTTCGCATCTGGATCCTTTTCTAACTCCGTCCATTCTTTCTCTGATTACTGATACTATTTCACTCGGGAGTATGTCATTATTACGTTTAGTGATCAAAGCGTGTAGCATTAGACCATGGTTTAGTTCACAGGCAGTCTTCATTTTGTAAAAACCTAAAAAAAATAAAAATTCAGAATGGGGGGAGAAGACTAGTTCTTTAGGGTCTGCTAGGGAAAGACCATACGTGTTCCATTTTCGAGAACTACACGAAAACAGACAATCTAACTCTAACAGAAATACATATTATCCTTTACAGACTTGATTCTCCCCACACTTAGTTAGCTGTGGTGTCGAAATTGTGATTAACTTCGTTGTCGACTTCCATCGGACCATGTATGTAATGTTTAACTCTGTGACCATTAACTTTAAATTCAATCCCATTTGAATTTATTAATTCTATCGTTCCGTATGGGAAAACTCTTTTGACTATGAATGGTCCAGACCATCTTGATTTCAATTTTCCAGGAAATAGCTTGAATCGTGAATTGAAAAGAAGAACTCTGTCTCCTTCTTTAAATTCTTTTGATCTTCTGATTCTTTTATCATGCCATTTCTTCGTTCTTTCTTTATAGATTAACGAATTTTCGTATGCTTCATGTCTTAATTCTTCTAATTCGTTTAGTTGACTTAATCGTAGACGTCCGGCTTCTTGTAAATCAAGATTACATGTCTTCAAAGCCCAAAATGCTTTGTGTTCAATTTCTACTGGAAGATGACATGCTTTTCCATAAACAAGTCTAAAAGGTGTGGTTCCAATTGGAGTTTTGTAGGCTGTTCTAAAAGCCCAGAGTGCATCCTCCAATTTAATGGACCATTCCTTCGGATTTGATCCTACGGTTTTCTCTAGAATACGTTTTAAAGCTCGGTTGGTATTTTCAACTTGTCCACTTGTTTGTGGATGATATGCGGTGGAGATTTTATGAGTTACTCCATATCTTTTAAGAACTTTCTCAAGTTGATTATTACAGAAATGAGTACCCCGATCACTTATTAAAGCTTTCGGTGTTCCAAACCTTGCAAAAAGACGTTTTAAAAAGTTGACTACAACTCGTGCATCGTTAGTTGGGAGAGCTTGTGCTTCCGCCCATTTAGATACATAATCAATGGCTACGAGTATATATAGATTATTATGAGATTTTGGAAATGGACCCATAAAGTCAATACCCCAAATGTCAAATACTTCACATACTTGGATGACATTTTGTGGCATTTCATCACGTTGACTTATTTTTCCGGCCCTTTGACATGCATCACAAGATTTGCAAAGAAGGTGTGCGTCTTTGTAAATTGTAGGCCAATAGAATCCAGCTTCATAAACTTTTCTTGCTGTTAGTTGAGGCCCATAATGCCCTCCTGTTGGTCCTGTGTGACAATGGTTTAAAATTTTACTAGCTTCATCTCCAAATACACATCGGCGTATTATTCCATCGGGACAACTTTTAAACAGATGTGGATCTTCCCAAAAATAGTGTTTTATATCACTGAAGAATTTCTTTCGTCTTTGGTATGATAATCCTTTTTCAAGGAATCCACAAACTAAGTAGTTTGCATAGTCTGCAAACCATGGGATTTCTTTATAATCTATCTTCAATAGATATTCATCAGGAAAGTTGTCTTGTATGGCCGATTCATTCAGAACTTCTAATTCGGGATTTTCAAGACGAGAAAGATGATCAGCGGCGAGATTTTCTGCTCCTTTTTTATCTCGGATTTCAATATCAAACTCTTGTAAGAGTAAGATCCAACGGATTAATCTTGGTTTAGCATCTTGTTTTGAAAATAGGTATCTAAGAGCAGAATGGTCGGTATAGACCACCGTTTTTGCTAGAACGAGATATGATCGAAATTTGTCAAAAGCAAAGACAATAGCAAGGAGTTCTTTTTCAGTAGTTGTATAGTTCGTTTGTGCTCCTTGTAATGTCTTACTAGCATAATATATAGGTTGAAATCGTTTTTCAATCCTTTGTCCTAAAACGGCTCCCATTGCAAAATCACTTGCATCGCACATTAGTTCAAATGGTAGATTCCAATTTGGTGTTATCATGATCGGTGCATTAGTGAGTTTTTCTTTAAGAATATTAAAAGATTTGATACATTCATCTGAAAAGATGAATGGCGCATCCTTTTCTAGGAGTTTATTCATAGGAGTGGCAATTTTAGAAAAATCTTTTATGAAACGTCGGTAAAAACCGGCATGCCCTAGAAAACTCCTAACTCCTCTAACATTTGTGGGATGTGGAAGTTTAGCAATTACATCTACTTTAGCTCTATCCACTTCAATTCCTTCTTTTGAAATTTTATGTCCAAGAACGATGCCTTCTTTAACCATGAAATGGCATTTCTCCCAATTAAGTACTAGATTTGATTTTTCGCATCTAATTAGCATTCGTTCCAGATTAACTAGACATGATTTAAATGTATCACCGAAGACTGAAAAGTCATCCATGAATACTTCCATGCATTCTTCTATCATGTCGTGAAAAATTGCCATCATGCACCTTTGAAAGGTTGCAGGGGCGTTACAAAGTCCAAATGGCATGCGTTTGTAAGCAAAAGTACCATAAGGGCACGTGAATGTGGTTTTCTCTTGGTCCTCGGGTGCTATTGGTATTTGAAAATATCCGGAAAATCCATCTAGAAAACAATAGTAACTATTTCCGGCTAATCTTTCCAACATTTGATCTATGAAAGGTAAGGGAAAGTGATCTTTTCTGGTGGCGTCATTTAATTTTCTATAATCAATACACACACGCCATCCTGTTACAGTCCTAGTAGGAATAAGCTCATTTTTCTCATTTGTAATGACAGTCATACCACCCTTCTTAGGTACGCATTGAACTGGGCTTACCCATGGACTATCAGAAATTGGATATATCAAACCTGCATCTAGCAGCTTAATAATCTCTTTCTTAACTACATCTTGCATATTAGGATTTAGTCTTCGTTGGCGTTGCACATACGTTTTATGACCTTCTTCCATAAGGATTTTATGTGTGCAATACGAAGGACTTATTCCTTTAATATCATGAATCTTCCATGCAATGGCTGGTTTATGAGCTTTCAACACAGAAATGAGCTGTGATTTCTCATTTTCAGTAAGAGAAGACGATATTATTACAGGTAATTCAGATTCACCATGTAAATAAGCGTATTCCAAATGGTTTGGAAGTGGCTTTAACTCTAATTTCGGAGGTTCTTCTATCGATGATTTATATCGATATCTGTCTTCTTCTTTTAGCATTTGAATTTCTTCTGTTGTTGGTTCATATCCATTAGCTATAAGTGTAGTTAACATTTCAGCTTCATCAATTGGTTCATTACCTTCTCCTAAAGAACATTCTCCTGTTCCTTGTAATTCTGGAAATTCTTCTAATAATTCTGCATGTGCATCTATAGTTTGAATATAATAACATGTATCATCTGCAGATTGTGGTTGTTGCATGGCTCTATCCACTGAAAAGGTAACACTCTCATCCTCTATACTTAGGGTCAGTTTCTTACCGAACACGTCTATCATTGCTTTAGCCGTGTTTAAGAATGGTCTTCCTAATATGAGAGGAACTTGAGAATCTTCTTCCATGTCTAAAACAACAAAATCTACTGGAAATACTAAAGTACCAACTTTAACTAGCATGTTCTCCATTATCCCTCTAGGATATTTTATTGATCTATCGGCTAGTTGTATGCTTATTCTGGTTGGTTTCAATTCTCCAAGGTCTAGTTTAGCGTATAGTGAATACGGCATTAGATTTATACTAGCACCTAAGTCTGCCAATGCTTCTATTGAACTAAGACTACCCAGAAAACATGGAATTGTGAAACTTCCTGGATCAGATAGTTTTTCTGGTATCTTATTCAACAGCACTGCTGAACAATTAGCATTCATAGTAACAGCCGAGAGTTCTTCCATTTTCTTTCTATTCGTGATTAGATCTTTCAAGAATTTAGCATACCTTGGCATTCCTGAAATCACATCAATGAAAGGAAGATTTACATTTATCTGTTTAAACATATCCAAGAATTTGGATTGCTCGGCTTCTAGTTTTTCTTTCTTCATTTTACTCGGATAAGGAAGAGGTGGTTGATATGGTTTAACATAAGGTTTATCCTTAACTGTGTTATCTTCATTAACCTTCTCAACTACCGGTTCTTTTTCCTTTTCTTTATCAGGTTGTGGTTCTTGTGTAGTAGGAATAGTTTCATCAGAAGTTACAGGTATTTCAGGTGGTTTAAGTGTTGTACCACTTCTTGTGGTAATAGCTTTAGCTGTTTCATTCCGGGGGTTAGCGTTTGTATCACTAGGTAAACTTCCCGGTTTTCTTTCACCTATTAACCTTGCTAGGTTACTTACTTCTTGTTCCAGATTTTGAATAGAAGCTTGTTGATTTCTAAATGCTTGAGCATTTTGTTCATTGGTTTGTTTTTGAGATGTGAAAAACTGCGTTTGAGTTTCAACTAGCTTCGTCATCATATCTTCTAAATTCGGCTTTTTATCATCGGTTTGTTGTGGTGGTTTGTTTTGAAAATTCGGTCTTTGCTGATTATAAGTATTATTGGATACTTGTTGATTGCTAGGACCTTGTTGGTTGTTGTATGGGATATTTCGGTTATAATTCTGGTTTTGATTGTAAATCGGTCTTGGCGGTTGATAATTATTCTGATAATTATTTCCAGGCCTTTGGTTTATGTATGAAATATTCTCTCTTTGTTCCATTGTTAATTCAATATTGAGACAATCTTTTGTCAAATGTGGTCCTCCACACTGCTCACAACTAATTCGTATAGAGTGAATATCCTTAGTCATCTTTTCCATTCGTCTTTCGAAAGCATCTATCTTTGCCGAAATGGAATCTAAGTCATGGCTAGAATCGGCTCTAGCTGCTTTAGATGATCTAATGATATCTTTTTCTTGGTGCCACTCATGTGAGTGGGAAGCAGTGTTATCAATAATTTTGTAAGCATCAGTTTCGGTTTTCTTCATAATCGAACCACCAGCTGCTATATCTATGTCTTTTCTTGTAGTGATGTCGCATCCTTGGTAGAATATTTGTACTATTTGACAGGTGTCTAAACCATGTTGCGGACATCCTCTTAACAACTTTCCATATCTTGTCCATGCCTCATATAGAGTTTCATTTGGCTTCTGTGTGAACGTAACAATTTCTGCTTGAAGTCTTACGGCTTTAGATGCAGGAAAGAATTGTTTAAGAAATTTGTCAATTAAAACGTCCCATGTATCGATCGCCCCTTCAGGTAACGATTCCAACCAATCTTTGGCTTCTCCCTTTAAAGTCCAGGGAAATAACATGAGATATATCTGTTCATCCTCCACTTCTCGTATTTTAAATAGTGTGCAGATCCTATTAAAGGTACGTAGATGTTCATTTGGATCTTCCTTCGGCGCACCACTAAATTGGCATTGATTAGTCACCATGTGTAGAATTTGTCCTTTGATTTCATAATCTGGCGCATTAATGTCTGGATGAGTAATTGCGTGACCTTGGCCAGTGCGTTTAGCTCTCATTCGGTCTTCCATACTTAAAGGTTCCAGATTCTCCATAATTGAATTTGTTGACTCGGTATCACTAGATGATTCTGATTTAATAGTTCGTTCCTCAACAATCTCTGTTTGAATGATTGGTGGTTCCGGAGGAAAGTTTAATGGTTCAGGATCTATGAACCGTTCCTGAATATTTTCTGGATTCTCAATTGTGAGGTCGGGTTCAAAAAATGGATTATCGGTATTTTGAACTGAAGTACTTGGTCAACTGGATGACGATTCTAAAGAAAAATCAACGGCGGTTATATTTGTTAAACGATGTCTTGATCGAGTTACAGGTGGTGAACGTACAAAAGGTGGTGAACGTCTTGCTCGGTGCATTCACTGAATATCCTATTAGTTTTAAAAAGGAAAGAAAAATTATAATAAGTTATCCAATCAATAGACTTTTCTGATTTTGCCCACGTTTCGAATAGCCAAAAGATGCAGCAGAGGGGCAGGATTCGTTTGGTCTCAATATAATTGAGGACTGTTTGGCTCCAATAACCCGGTCCACGTACAAATCCAACTATTACTACGAACCAGAAAATTTTGATGTCTATTAATTTAACCACTTAAAATAAATTTTCGTAATTTTAAGAAATTTAGATAAGAAGTAGAATAAAATTCTAAGTCCTAAAAACTAGAATGGCGAGAAATAAGAGAGAAAAAGAGTTCGTCGAAAAAGGTCGAAAAAAAAAAAAATGATTGAAAAATAAAAGGTGACGGAAAAATAAAAGGAACTTATCAAAACTTAAAAATACTTAACTAATTTAACCTTATTACTACAACTAACTTAAAATTATAATCGCAAATTGAAATTACTAATTGGAATGATAATTGATACATAGTAAAAGGTCTAAAAATATTAAAGCTTACAAGAAAAACTAAGTCCCAAATGGAAATAACTTAAAAAGAAACTAAAACTTAAAAAGGCGTCGCAAAATTCTAAAGCACCTAAATCTTAGTCTAAAGAAAAAGCACTTAAGGAATTCTACGGCAAAGCCTAAAAATCTAGGAGTAAAAATAACTATAGCTAAAACTAAGTTTAAAATTAAATATGAGCTAAAAATACAAAAGTTACGCTACAACGATTAAAAAGGTACAAAATATAAAAATATACAAAAAGTTGTAAAAAGTACAATTTTTATAAAAATATTATTTTATATTATTTATTTTACTAAACTATTAATTTTACAATTTAATAAAAACTTAATTAATACTAAATACATAAATATAAAGTAAAAAGTAAAAATAAAACTAAAATTAATAATAATAATAATATTTAGGTTTTAATAATAATAATAATTAAAAATAACCCGTGATTAGGGTTTTTGTCCGTGTGTCAGAGGGTCTCCGCGAGTCGCGGCAAAGAGAGAAGAAAACCCCGCGAGTCGCGGGGTTCAGAATTTGAGCTGACAGGTTTCACTTTTTACGCGTTTTTCTTTATTATTTTTTTTTTTTATTTTGTTTTCTGTTTTTTAAATAATTAAAAGATATTAAAATTAAAACTTATATTTTTATAAACTAAAATAAAAATAAAGAAACTTATAAAACTTAAATATTTAACAAAATCCTAAAAATACTAATATTTTTGTTTGTCTTTTTATATTTTTGAATAATTAAAACGTATTTTTACAAAAACGAATTTTAATAAAAGTAGATAAAATTTTTTTTTTTTTTTTATATTAGCGTTGCGCTTCCGGCTTTTAAGATAAGTCCCCGGCAGCGGCGCCAAAAATACTTTATGACGTGCGAGGTGTATATAAAATAGCTTATATTTTACTAGGAAATACTATTAAATACGATACAATTTTACACAAGATATTTATTTATTTATAGAATGGATATACTTAAACCTTGCTACAACACTTATAGGCAGTGTACCTAATCGTACAGTAGTGTAGTTTTTAGTAAGTCCGGTTCGTTCCACATGGAAATCTTTAAACAAAGCTCAACGCTATATTAGTTTACTTTTATAAAAATACAAATATATATATAAGTAATATTATTATTATAAAGGGGGGTTTTTACCGTTTAATGACCGGTTTGTCGATTTTAAAACTTTAGTCGCAGTTAAAACCTAATGTAAAATATAAAATAAATACAAGACTTTAAATTAAAGCGTAAAGTAAATAACGATAATGAAATTGCGAATAATAAAAATGCGATTAAATAACAATAAATAAAAGTGCGATAATTAGAAGTGCAATTAAATATAAAATAAAGGAAATTAAATATGAAATAAAAGAATTATGCTTATTTAAACTTCCGTAATCATGATGTTTGACGTGTTGATTTTAGTTTTATGCCCATGGGTTAATTGTCCTTTGTCCTGGATTATTCAATATGTCCGTCTGGTTTTTGTCCATAACAGTCCATCAGTCATAAATATAAATTGCAAGTGTCCTTGTCAAATTATTATTATACCCGAAGATAAATATTCCAACTAATTGGGGATTCGAATTGTAACAAGGTTTTAATACTTTGTTTAATGAATACACCAGGTTATCGACTGCGTGTAAACCAAGGTTTTACTACTTTGTTAACAATTACACCAATTACCCTTGAATGTAATTTCACCCCTGTTTTAATTATTCTAGTGGCTATTAATCCATTCCCGTGTCCGGTTAAATGAACGATTATTCGTACATATAAATACCCCGCCCATCGTGTCCGATCGAGTGTATATGGTAATTTATAGGGACGCCCAATTGTAAATCTTTATATTAACATTAACAAACTTTCATTTAGTTAAACAAATATAAAGCCCATTAATAGCCCATAGTCTAGTTTCCACAAGTGTCGTTCTTTTGTCCAAACCCCAATTATGGTACAAAGCCCAATTACCCAATTTTAGTAATTAGCCCAACATCATGATTACTTCGTTTTAAATAAGCATAATAATAACTTAGCTACGAGACATTAATATAAAAAGGTTGAACATAACTTACAATGATTAAAAATAGCGTAGCGTTACACGGGCAGAATTTTGACTTACACCCTTACAACATTCGCTAACATACCCTTATTATTAGAATTATAATTAAAATTAAAATATAAATTATAAATATAAATATATATTACTTCGTATGAATGAGAAGAAAAAATGATGATGATTTTGATCAGAATTCGGGTTGATTTATAGCCAGACTTGATTTTTGGGGCTCCGCGACTCGCGGCCAAATACCCTTAAAACTCCGCGAGTCGCGGAGAGGTATTTACAGTTTACACCCTTGGAGTTTCCTGCTGCCGACGGTTTTAAATATATATATATAATATATATATAATTAATATAATTAATTATATATTATATTATATTTATATACATAGTTAACTTGTAATTTTTAGTCCGTTGCGTCGAGCGTTAAGAGTTGACTCTGGTCCCGGTTCCGGATTTTCGAACGTCCTTGCGTACAATTTAATATCTTGTACTTTGCGTTTTGAATCTTGTACTCTTGTGATTTCGAGACGTTTCTTATCAATAATTGGAACCTTTTTGATTGTCTTTTGTTCTTTTGAGCTTTTTGGTCGTTTGCGTCTTCAAATCGTCGAATCTGTCTTTTGTCTTCACCTTTTATTATTTAAACGAATATCACTTGTAAATAGAACAATTGCAACTAAAAGCTTGTCTTTCTTGAGGAATAATGCTATGAAATATATGTTCGTTTTTAGCATTATCAGAAAACCCGATGACCGAACTACAAATCATGAACAAGGTATTGGGGTCACGCCCCGGATGGGAGTGTGGTATCGGTCCACGCATTTCTGGGTCCCGCAGGTCTGTTGATAGCTCAAGTTCAACTTCAAGTCAATGTTTTTACACCGAGGATGAATTTAATTCAAAGTGGCAATTGGAACGTGAGAAAATGAAAGCCGAGCTAAAACAAAGTTTGATTCCGGAAGTGAAGTCCGATTTAACAAAAGAGTTTAAAAATCCATGAAAGATGCCATTAAAGATTCGGTGAAAAGCTACATAAAAATATGTTATCGGGATCGGGAAGTACAAGCGGAGAGCCCGGGAGCGGAGAGCCCAAGAAAAAGAAGAAAAAAGCAAAGGGCGGTAAAGGAAAAGAACCGGAATTAACTTCGAGAGACAAACCGTCGGATGATTCGGATGATGATCCGGGAGATGGTATGGAAGATGATGATATTGGAGAAAATTATGACGATGATAACGCATGGATGGAACAATATTGATACTTTAGAACTTTAAAATGTTAAAACTTTAATATTTGTAATTCGTATAATTGTTCACTTTCGTAGACGTTTATTGTTCTTTATATATTGTTGTTCGTGTTTATTGTTGTTTTGGAGTTATATACATTGTTATATGTGCTATTAAATTGTATGAAACAGGTTTCAGAAAAACGCCCAGAAAATCGGGCGGGATGCTGTAAATACAGCAGAATTCTGTAACATCCCGTATTTTTCCGTTAAAATATTTTAACGCCCGTCTTTTTTTTTTATATAATGCATTCGTATCTAGATTCGTATTTTCCATTATTTAGCATTTCTAATATTCGTGTTATTTAATTTATAACATCTCTCGCTACTCTAGCGTATTTAAAATATTTCGTTCTGACAATTCCCGCACCTGACTACAAACTTGAGGGACTAATCGTGACTAGTGGCTAAAGTGGTGTCTAGGTCAACTAGTCAACCACTTCACCACCACTCATTCATTTCTATCTTTCTCTTCTCTCTTCCTCCTACTTCCATATTTGCTCTCAACTCACCAAATCACTCAATCATCATCTAATTCGGATCTAGGAAGCTCACAACAAATCCGACTACATATTCGTGATCCTCTCTTCATCCTCTACGTTTTGATACTAACTTCATCTCGTTTGGGTAACTTTCTAAAAACACTAAATTTCTTGTTCTTGATCTTTTAAACTTAAAAGTGTGTTAATTAGTGTCTATGGCTCAAGTCTAACATGAATAGGTGTTTGGTTTGCTCGATTTGTTGTTTTGAGTAACTAGCTTGAATATGAAAAATGTGTGTGTTTGATCTTGAGTTTTGGTTGACCATATGTTGTTAGATGTTAAGTACATGTATTAAATGTGTTACTAGCATCACTAACTTCAATTTGGTATGTAAGTTGACTTGGAAATGCCTCATTAACATGATTAAGGATTTTATGATAGTTAGTTAGGGTTTGGTGGCCTTAAATGTGATCTTTGATGCATTAAAAGCTTTGCAATGTCGTTTGTAAGTGTTTAGTAGTATTGTATGCTTAATTACCTTCGAAACGACATATCGTATGTGTAAATTGGATTCCTGAATCACCATTTGCATTTTTGAGCTTGAAACGTTAAATAATGATCATTCGGCGAGATTTCGGTTATTGTAAATGATGTTTTTATTTTAATGAAATGTGCTTAGTTGTATTCCTCATTAAATTACCTTTCCAACGATATAAGATACGCATTTTGAATGTTTACGGTTCTTGATTTATGTTTGAAAGAAGTTTGGTTCGTGCATATAAGAAAATCAGCAAACAGCTGCTGAAAAAGGCCATTTCGCGACCACAAGGGTTGGACTCGCGGTCACCAGATGCTAAAAAAGGCCACTTCGCGACCACAAGGCTGGGACTCGCGGTCGCGAGATTCTCCCTGACCAAAGCCCACTTTTGATTTTTGCAATTTCGTTCCCACTTACTCGCAACTCCGTTTAACATGAAATTTTGCCAACATGCTTGTATATGACTACGTTTTTATGTATGATGGTCGAAAACTCGACCCGACCTCGTTGATTTTGACTTTGACTTTGACCAAGTTTGACTTTTAGTCAAACTTAACCAAACACTTATGCAATCGTTCTAACATGCTTTTATACTTATGTCTTGCATGAAACTTGACAATTTGACTCACATGCTATATTAACCGAGTCGTAACGAGCCATAGGACTAATTGAACATCTTTGACCAACCGTGTTTACCGTTATTGATACAACTTACTTGTTTAGGTCAAGACTAGCATTTGTTCTTTGCACGTTACATGTTGAAGTATCTTTTTTACTCTTGCACTCAAGGTGAGATCATAGTCCCACTTTTACTCTTTTAAACTTACATTGGGATGAGAAAACATAAACGTTTCATTTTACAAAGTGAACACAAGTATGAAAACAAACATTCTACATACGATTTAGAACAAAATCCTCAATTCGATTATCATTAGTTACACTTGCCGGGTGTAAGCGAGAACTTATGTTATATGGCCATATGGGTTTGACAAACCCTCATTCGGACGGTTCGCTACCGTTACTTCGGATGAAATATATTTTTGAGAAACAGTGTATGTTATAACACTATTGTGATGGGGTTCTATGGAAGGAAAGTTAAGCCTTGATAATTGGGTGCTCGTGATAACAATTTTTGGAATGGTTAACTATTATTGAAATGTTATAAATCTTGTGGTTCATTTTACTTACTCACTTACTTACTTAAACCTATGAATTCACCAACGTTCTCGTTGACAGATATCTATGTTTTTCTCAGGTCTTTGAACGATATGTGATACATGCTTCCGCTCATTATTTTAATACTTGCATTGGATGTCGAGTATATATGCATACATGGAGTGTCTTTTGACTTTATTTTAAACTGTGTCGCATAGGTTTCATTTGTACTTATAACTATGTAATGTAACTAATGGTTGAACTATTCTTGTAAACTATGAAACAATCTTTACATTTGAAATGAATGCGACATATTTTGGTCAAACGTTAATTTAAAGACTTATGACCACGTAACGGGACCTAAGTAGACGGCGCTGCCAATGATGATTTTTTCGGGTCGCTACAGATGGTATCAGAGCGTTGGTTGTAGGGATTTAGAGTTCATTGGTGTCAAACCCAAGTCATAGGGTGCATTAGTGAGTCTAGACTACAACCGGCATATAGACTTGAAGTAGGACTTACTTGACTACTTGTGCATTTATACTCGAACTCTTTTATTCATACCTAACTCTTATTCTATCTTAATCTCACGTTATTTAATTTGATTGACACGTCACCTTGACTTTGGAAAATAATGTCAAATGCACATATGAATTAGGGTAATATAATTGCCGGGATTATATTACAGTGACTCTTATGGACGTTCCGACATTATGACATAAAGAATTTAAGACGGGTCAAGGAAAAAGTTTCTCTTCATCATTATTCCATATCACGATTAGTATTATTGAGAATACTAATCAACGATATTCTTGTGTCATGAAGGAACAATGGCTCACCAAGGTCAACACAATACTCCTCCCGAAACTCTCAAACGAGCTCTTCAACAAATGATAACCACCGCCATGGATGCGACCGTGGCCGGTCACTTCTCCAACAACAACAACAATCAAGGAGCCGATAATTCAAGCGAAGGGTGCTCCTACAAAAACTTCATGGAGTACGACCCTCCCACTTTCGATGGAACTGGGGGACCGGTTGCTCTCACTCGATGGTTCGAACAAACGGAAGTTGTTTTTAGCATAAGCGGTTGTCGGGACCAAGATAAGGTCAAGTTTTCCACCCTCACTTTCTCCGGTATTACTCTCTCATGGTGGAACAAGTATGTACAATCGGTGAGTATCGATGGAGCCCATACACTCTCTTGGAACGAATTAAGAGAAAGAATGATCACCGAATACTTCCCGTGTGAAGAGACTCGAAGGCTCGAACAGGGGCCAAGAAATTTAAAATTGGCCCAAAATGACCTCGAAGCTTATAATCAACATTTTGCCGAACTAGCCTCAATTTTTCCAAATCTCATGGCTCCCGGGCCCCAAAGAGTTGAATTTTACATTGATGGCCTCCCTAAGAGCATTCCACACGGGGTAATGTTGTCAAGACCTGCCAACCTACAAGAGGCTGTGACGATGGCCCGCCGATTTATAAAAACGGTGGATGAAATTGAAGCGCCGGCACCAACGATTGAGGACCAACCGGGTAACAAAAAAAAAGAAAACAGGAAGCCTCTCCATCAAGCAACTACAACCACAGTGACTCCACCAAGAAACCTTTCAACCCCGGCGGCAGGAAGAGTTATGCCAGAACTCGACCTTTTTGCAACAAGTGCCACAAACATCATTATGGTGAATGTAGCAAACCATTTTGCAACAAGTGCCGCAACCATCATTATGGAAAATGTGGCAAGCTTTAACGACCCGCCAAAGTACACTTGACGACCATCGTTATCTTGGTCCCACAGCTTGATCATAACTCTATATGAATTTAATAAATAACCTTGCATTCTTTATTTAAAAATGATTTCCTATAAAGGAAATCTATCAAAATTAGTAAGTTTAGAAAAACCATACATTATTACTTAACCAAAATTTGACCAAAACAAAGTCAACAGCATCCACTATTAAATGTATCAAAATAGAATGCAAGTTATTGTTTAGCAAAAGCTGCCATCATAAATATGCAGACTCTCTAAGCACAGCGGAAGCAATCAATCATGAACCTGAGAATAAAACATGCGAGTAACTGTCAACAAAAATGTTGAGTGAATTATAGGTTTAATATTGCAAACAATATTTAATTTAAACCGTAAAAATTTATGTTTGAAAACATAAAAACTCCTTTTTGGACCACAAAATTATATGCTAGAAAACATATAAAAACATTATTCCATTTACCGTGAGCCACCTGGTAACCACTTAACCATTTATTCACCCTTGCCAAACACAATAAATAATATACACCGAACAAGTGTATCTACAACAAATTACGAAGTACTAAACATTCCGATTATAAATTGCTAGCGCGACTAGCTCGAAATGGGGTTGTCAAACCCGATAGATCTATCCATAGGATTCGCGTTCACCAGTAGAAACCAGTGATTACAGTTACAAGACTAGGGAATATTTTTGTTCAACTCACAATGAATAATTTAAACCAACTTCCACTTGTGTCCAAAATATAAAATAAATTGCATGTATTCTCATCCCAAAAGATTTAAAATAGAAAAATGGGACTATAACTCACCTTAAAAGCAACTGAAGAAATCACACAACCAAGCGAACAGCAAATAGAGTAAAGTGATCAGGAACGATCACAACGCCGACCTATAAATAAAGCAGGCCGATATAAATAACTAACTTAGGTCAAGTCTTAGTATGATAGCTATTGTACATGTTGCAAGTAGACATAGAACAATACTCGGTAAGCATCGGTTTGACTGGAACAGCGTACGGATCCATACTTTCTATTTTTAGAAAGTTTCTATTTTTAGCAGGTTTCCATTTTTGGAAAGTTTTCTATTTTAGGAAAGTTTCTATTTTTGAAAAGTTTCTATTTTAGGAAAGTTTCCAATTTAGAAAGTTCTATTTTTAGAAAGTTTTTAAGTTAGGAAAGTTTCCTTATTTAGAAAGTCAACAAAAGTCAACTGAAAGTCAAAGTCAACCGAAAGTCAACTCAAAAGTCAAACTTGGTCAAACATAGTCAACGTTAATTTGAAAAGTGTAAGTTATAATAATAACATAAGTTATAATGTTTATTAAAGTTAAAAGTGTATAATTATGTCATAACATAAGTTTAATTAAATAAAATGAATTATTAAAGTTAATATAAGTTGAAATGATATAATTAATATAATATAAGTAGTTAATTAATTAATTAAATATTAGTCATAATATAAATATTATTAATTAATAATAAATTTTAAATCATATCATAAGTATTATTAATTAATAATGAATTATTAATCATATCATAAGTTTCTAAATATAATTATTAAATCATAAGTATTTAATAATTAAATCATAATTAAATAATAATTAAGTCTTATAATAATTAAATAATTATTTAATCTTTATTATAAGTCTTATAATAATATTCTTATAAAATAAATTTAATACTTATCATATGTATTTTCCATTAATAATAAAAGTATTATTAATCATAAGTTAAATTAAAGTGTTAATTAAATCATAAATAATAATTTAAATGATATAATAAATATTTATATCATAAGTCTTAAATAATAATAATTACTTCTTTTATCATAAGTAATTAATTAATAATGAGTTTCATTATTTTTATCATAAGTTTTAGAATTAAACATAAGTTTTAATTCAAAAGTTCATCGGGTTGTATCTTGAGCCCCGGGTGTCGATTTCTGGCGAGCCTTATATGCATCTCCGCCTATTCAAACCACCCGACACAAAGGTGCACTCAAGAACACACCAAGAACAGTTCACAACAGCTCCCAATTTTAAATCATGGGTTGTATAATTCTATTCGTTAATCTTCAACTGACGTGACGCGTATGCAATACCTTTCTTTCGTTGCATCAAAACACAACCAAAGCCCTGATGCGAAGCATCACAATAAACAACAAAATCATCATTACCCTCAGGTAGTGACAATATCGGTAGTCAACTTCTTCTTCAAAGTTTGAAAAGCAGTCTCTTGTTCATCCTTCCACTCATACTTCTTCCCCTTGTGCGTTAAAGCAGTCAGAGGTTTCGCTATACGAGAGAAATCTTGAATGAACCTTCTATAATAGCCTGCCAAACCTAGGAACTGACGAATCTGAGTAGGAGTTTTCGGAATTTCCCACTTTTCAATCGCTTCAATCTTAGCAGGGTCAACTTGTATTCCATGTTTACTAATAATATGTCCAAGAAATTGAACTTCTCTTAACCAGAAAGCACACTTAGAGAACTTAGCGTACTATTCTTCTTTTCTCAATAAATCAAGCACTAACTTTAAATGTTCTTCGTGCTCTTCATCATTCTTAGAATAAATAAGGATGTCGTCGATGAAAACAATAACGAATTTGTCCAGATAGGGTATACACACACGGTTCATGAGGTCCATGAACACAGCAGGTGCGTTGGTTAATCCGAACGACATAACAAGAAATTCTTAGTGACCATAACTGGTACGAAAAGCGGCTTTCAAAATATCAGTTTCTTTAGCCCGCAGTTGGTGATAACCGGAACGAAGATCAATCTTAGAATAAACGGACGAACTTTGAAGTTGATCGAACAGATCATCAATTCTCGGAAGAGAGTAACGATTCTTAACCGTAAGCTTGTTCAAATCACGATAATCAATGCACATTCGGAATGAACCATCTTTGTTCTTAACAAACAAAACAGAAGCTCCCTAAGGGGACGAACTGGGACGAATGAAATATAGTTGCAACAATGAAGGAAAAATATATGGATTAGTCACATCGGTGGCATAGATATTTAAGGCAATTCTCTCAAAGGAGATAACGAGGATCATAGAATTCAAAGTGAATTTTCATTACATTTCCGAAAGGAAGACGTACGAAAGGTGTGATATTTCAACAAGAGTGTACCTCCTTGTACAATGAGCAAGGAAATCTAGGATTCATCCATATTCTTAAATTTATGTGGGGATGAAAAGAACGCGAATCATGGGTTATAAAGAATGGCTGACTCCAGGTGAGATGAACCTCCAAAAATAATTTTGTGTACCTCAAAGTATTGAATCCTAGGATTGATGTTTACGTGGGTGTTGCGTTGACAGCGAATATAGAGAGTAGAAACTCCTCAAACGGTCTAGTGTAATATATATCCATGATACCCACTATAACAACAGTTGGGGTACAAACCCACCTAGCGCCTTTTCTACAGTAGGGTGACCACTGAGTGTACCCCAGAAAATTGATTTATCGGTCCGCGTTTTGGCCATGTACAACCATAAGAGGGAAAATTTTATGAGCGCAAAGACTTTCCAACAAATTTTATAAAACCGGCATCAAAAGTGGTGTAAGAGTTTCTATCAATGAACTTAATGGTAAGTTTCATCCTTAAACGGAGGATGAGAAGAACTGTGATCCAAACACTCTGTAGAGTAATGCGAAAATTTGATAAAATCAATCAAAGGAGTTTTGAAAAAGCTTTAAACGTTTGATGTGACAACATAAACGGAATGAAGTTCTTAGTAATTTAGAAGTATGTACAATGTGTACCATTTTATATAAAATAATCTGACTTAATTAAACAACTCAATAAAGGTGTGGTTTTAAAATAATTTTGAATGCATAATTTAGTATGTACTAATCAAAATAAGTTAAGGTAAACTTATTCATTTGAATCTATACGTACATATACGATTTTATAAATTGTATACATGACAAAATATTTCATTACTCCTATTCGCCCATAAATCCGTGAGAACCACCCAATTACACAAATGTGTAAATCTCCCGATGATAAATAGAGTATTTGTATTTCATAGGTTACAAGTTGAAGTAAGATCGTGAAAGATCGAGTAAATGACCTGAATCGTCGCGCGACATAATGTTACGAGGTCATGAAAACCAATGAGTTAAATGTTGTTTTGACTAATATCAGGACATAAGTCCTTGGGCCAAATCTGTTCCCGAGCGAAGCTGTTGCTAACAAGCGAGTTATGAAGGATAGAGCATGAGATAGATAATCAGGCTAAAACGAGCTTCTCGTATATCAACAAATAAGATAATGAATGTTTTCCCTACCCATGTAATACATCGGAATTTCTGAATGAGTGGTGTAAAAATTTTCTTTGACTCGCTTTCTATTCCTCATGTCACAATATTGGGACTTCTTTATGAATTAACGTAATATAATCACGTTGGCCTGACGCCATTATATTTCACTAATTCATAGTTCCATTCCAATAGCACTACATGAGGTTAGAACACGCGATCAACCTCGAATTTCCACACAATTTCTCTAAAATGATTTCTTAAACAATATGCTAAGGATAGCACAAGAGACAAAAACATCGAAAGTAATGAATAGGAGTAACGATGACATAAAAATGTCTTCGAAGTACCAAGAATCTCTAAAAGTCAAGAATGACGTTTTTTTTATTCAAAAACCAAAGCACATAGGCACATAATATAACAAGAATGTTATATACCTAAACATAATAGCTGACATTGAAATGCCGAGCATTTAGAAGTCAAGAATGACATCTCGTGTAATATAATTCAAACGTTATATACATAACCATAATAGATGACATAGAAATGTCGAGAATTTCAGAAGTCAAGAATGACATCCCTCGGTTTCACTACCCGAGGTGTTCTTATAAGGATAAGTTCGCATGAGTCGAAGAATACGTTTAAATCGGAATGGGAGTTCCTCCCAGATTCCGAACATAATAGAGATGTATGTATGATAACAATATACATACCAATACGATACAAATAATCACATATAATAATATTTTATAGGCCGGGCTGTAGACTAGACTCACTAATGCACCCTATTGACTCGGGTAACGACATCAATGCAGCCTAATTCCCTACAACCAGAGCTCTGATACCAACTTTAACGACCCGTCAAAGTACACTTGACGACCATCATTATCTTGGTCCCACAGCTTGATCATAACTCTATATGAATTTAATAAATAACCTTGCATTCTTTATTTAAAAATGATTTCCTATAAAGGAAATCTATCAAAATTAGTAAGTTTAGAAAAACCATACATTATTACTTAACTAAAAGTTGACCAAAACAAAGTCAACAACATCCACTATTAAATGTATCAAAATAGAATACAAGTTATTGTTTAGCAAAAGCTGCCATCATAAATATGCAGACTCTCTAAGCACAGCGGAAGCAATCAATCATGAACCTGAGAATAAAACATGCGAGTAACTGTCAACAAAAATGTTGAGTGAATTATAGGTTTAATATTGCAAACAATATTTAATTTAAACCGTAAAAATTTATGTATGAAAACATAAAAACTCCTTTTTGGACCACAAAATTATATGCTAGAAAACATATAAAAACATTATTCCATTTACCGTGAGCCACCTGGTAACCACTTAACCATTTATTCACCCTTGCCAAACACAATAAATAATATACACCGAACAAGTGTATCTACAACAAATTACGAAGTACTAAACATTCCGATTATAAATTGCTAGCGCGACTAGCTCGAAATGGGGTTGTCAAACCCGATAGATCTATCCATAGGATTCGCGTTCACCAGTAGAAACCAGTGATTACAGTTACCAGACTAGGGAATATTTTTGTTCAACTCACAATGAATAATTTAAACCAACTTCCACTTGTGTCCAAAATATAAAATAAATTGCATGTATTCTCATCCCAAAAGATTTAAAATAGAAAAATGGGACTATAACTCACCTTAAAAGCAACTGAAGAAATCACACAACCAAGCGAACAGCAAATAGAGTAAAGTGATCAGGAACGATCACAACGCCGACCTATAAATAAAGCAGGCCGATATAAATAACTAACTTAGGTCAAGTCTTAGTATGATAGCTATTGTACATGTTGCAAGTAGACATAGAACAATACTCGGCAAGCATCGGTTTGACTGGAACAGCGTACGGATCCATACTTTCTATTTTTAGAAAGTTTCTATTTTTAGCAGGTTTCCATTTTTGGAAAGTTTTCTATTTTAGGAAAGTTTCTATTTTTGGAAAGTTTCTATTTTAGGAAAGTTTCCAATTTAGAAAGTTCTATTTTTAGAAAGTTTTTAAGTTAGGAAAGTTTCCTTATTTAGAAAGTCAACAAAAGTCAACTGAAAGTCAAAGTCAATCGAAAGTCAACTCAAAAGTCAAACTTGGTCAAACATAGTCAACGTTAATTTGAAAAGTGTAAGTTATAATAATAACATAAGTTATAATGTTTATTAAAGTTAAAAGTGTATAATTATGTCATAACATAAGTTTAATTAAATAAAATGAATTATTAAAGTTAATATAAGTTGAAATGATATAATTAATATAACATAAGTAGTTAATTAATTAATTAAATATTAGTCATAATATAAATATTATTAATTAATAATAAATTTTAAATCATATCATAAGTATTATTAATTAATAATGAATTATTAATCATATCATAAGTTTCTAAATATAATTATTAAACTATAAGTATTTAATAATTAAATCATAATTAAATAATAATTAAGTCTTATAATAATTAAATAATTATTTAATATTTATTATAAGTCTTATAATAATATTCTTATAAAATAAATTTAATACTTAATAATAAGTATTTTCCATTAATAATAAAAGTATTATTAATCATAAGTTAAATTAAAGTGTTAATTAAATCATAAATAATAATTTAAATGATATAATAAATATTTATATCATAAGTGTTAAATAATAATAATTACTTCTTTTATCATAAGTAATTAATTAATAATGAGTTTCATTATTTTTATCATAAGTTTTAGAATTAAACATAAGTTTTAATTCAAAAGTTCATCGGGTTGTATCTTGAGCCCCGGGTGTCGATTTCTGGCGAGCCTTATATGCATCTCCGCCTATTCAAACCACCCGACACAAAGGTGCACTCAAGAACACACCAAGAACAGTTCACAAGTCGTGGTAATTGTAGTGACTCGAACTTTTCCATGTTTATATATATTAATTGAGATTGATATTTACATGATTAAATGTTTTCAACATGTTAAGCAATCAAACTTGTTAAGACTTGATTAATTGAAATAGGTTTCATATAGACAATTGACCACCCAAGTTGACCGGTGATTCACGAACGTTAAAACTTGTAAAAAACTATATGATGACATATATATGGTTATATATATAGTTAACATTATATTATGATAAGTAAACATATCATTAAGTATATTAACAATGAACTACATATGTAAAAACAAGACTACTAATTTAATGATTTTGAAGCGAGACATATATGTAACGATTATCGTTGTAACGACATTTAATGTATATATATCATATTAAGAGATATTCGTACATCATAATATCATGATAATATAATAATTTAAAATCTCTTTTGATATTATAAACATTGGGTTAACAACATTTAACAAGATCGTTAACCTAAAGGTTTCAAAACAACATTTACATGTAACGACTAACGATGACTTAACGACTCAGTTAAAATGTATATACATGTAGTGTTTTAATATGTATTTATACACTTTTGAAAGACTTCAATACACTTATCAAAATACTTCTACTTAACAAAAATGCTTACAATTACATCCTCGTTCAGTTTCATCAACAATTCTACTCGTATGCACCCGTATTCGTACTCGTACAATACACAGCTTTTAGATGTATGTACTATTGGTATATACACTCCAATGATCAGCTCTTAGCAGCCCATGTGAGTCACCTAACACATGTGGGAACCATCATTTGGCAACTAGCATGAAATATCTCATAAAATTACAAAAATATGAGTAATCATTCATGACTTATTTACATGAAAACAAAATTACATATCCTTTATATCTAATCCATACACCAACGACCAAAAACACCTACAAACACTTTCATTCTTCAATTTTCTTCATCTAATTGGTCTCTCTCAAGTTCTATCTTCAAGTTCTAAGTGTTCTTCATAAATTCCAAAAGTTCTAGTTTCATAAAATCAAGAATACTTTCAAGTTTGCTAGCTCACTTCCAATCTTGTAAGGTGATCATCCAACCTCAAGAAATCTTTGTTTCTTACAGTAGGTTATCATTCTAATACAAGGTAATAATCATATTCAAACTTTGGTTCAATTTCTATAACTATAACAATCTTATTTCAAGTGATGATCTTACTTGAACTTGTTTTCGTGTCATGATTCTGCTTCAAGAACTTCGAGCCATCCAAGGATCCATTGAAGCTAGATCCACTTTTCTCTTTTCCAGTAGGTTTATCCAAGGAACTTAAGGTAGTAATGATGTTCATAACATCATTCGATTCATACATATAAAGCTATCTTATTCGAAGGTTTAAACTTGTAATCACTAGAACATAGTTTAGTTAATTCTAAACTTGTTCGCAAATAAAAGTTAATCCTTCTAACTTGACTTTTAAAATCAACTAAACACATGTTCTATATCTATATGATATGCTAACTTAATGATTTAAAACCTGGAAACACGAAAAACACCGTAAAACCGGATTTACGCCGTCGTAGTAACACCGCGGGCTGTTTTGGGTTAGTTAATTAAAAACTATGATAAACTTTGATTTAAAAGTTGTTATTCTGAGAAAATGATTTTTATTATGAACATGAAACTATATCCAAAAATTATGGTTAAACTCAAAGTGGAAGTATGTTTTCTGAAATGGTCATCTAGACGTCGTTCTTTCGACTGAAATGACTACCTTTACAAAAACGACTTGTAACTTATTTTTCCGACTATAAACCTATACTTTTCTGTTTAGATTCATAAAATAGAGTTCAATATGAAACCATAGCAATTTGATTCACTCAAAACGGATTTAAAATGAAGAAGTTATGGGTAAAACAAGATTGGATAATTTTTCTCATTTTAGCTACGTGAAAATTGTTAACAAATCTATTCCAACCATAACTTAATCAACTTGTATTGTATATTATGTAATCTTGAGATACCATAGACACGTATACAATGTTTCGACCTATCATGTCGACACATCTATATATATTTCGGAACAACCATAGACACTCTATATGTGAATGTTGGAGTTAGCTATACAGGGTTGAGGTTGATTCCAAAATATATATAGTTTGAGTTGTGATCAATACTGAGATACGTATACACTGGGTCGTGGATTGATTCAAGATAATATTTATCGATTTATTTCTGTACATCTAACTGTGGACAACTAGTTGTAGGTTACTAACGAGGACAGCTGACTTAATAAACTTAAAACATCAAAATATATTAAAAGTGTTGAAAATATATTTTGAACATACTTTGATATATATGTATATATTGTTATAGGTTCGTGAATCAACCAGTGGCCAAGTCTTACTTCCCAACAAAGTAAAAATCTGTGAAAGTGAGTTATAGTCCCACTTTTAAAATCTAATATTTTTGGGATGAGAATACATGCAGGTTTTATAAATGATTTACAAAATAGACACAAGTACGTGAAACTACATTCTATGGTTGAATTATCGAAATCGAATATGCCCCTTTTTATTAAGTCTGGTAATCTATGAATTAGGGAACAGACACCCTAATTGACGCGAATCCTAAAGATAGATCTATTGGGCCTAACAAACCCCATCCAAAGTACTGGATGCTTTAGTACTTCGAAATTTATATCATATCCGAAGGGTGTCCCGGAATGATGGGGATATTCTTATATATGCATCTTGTTAATGTCGGTTACCAGGTGTTCACCATATGAATGATTTTTATCTCTATGTATGGGATGTGTATTGAAATATGAAATCTTGTGGTCTATTATTATGATTTGATATATATAGGTTAAACCTATAACTCACCAACATTTTTGTTGACGTTTTAAGCATGTTTATTCTCAGGTGATTATTAAGAGCTTCCGCTGTCGCATACTTAAATAAGGACGAGATTTGGAGTCCATGCTTGTATGATATTGTGTAAAAACTGCATTCAAGAAACTTATTTTGTTGTAACATATTTGTATTGTAAACCATTATGTAATGGTCGTGTGTAAACAGGATATTTTAGATTATCATTATTTGATAATCTACGTAAAGCTTTTTAAACCTTTATTGATGAAATAAAGGTTATGGTTTGTTTTAAAATGAATGCAGTCTTTGAAAAACGTCTCATATAGAGGTCAAAACCTCGCAACGAAATCAATTAATATGGAACGTTTTTAATCAATAAGAACGGGACATTTCAGTTGGTATCAGAGCGTTGGTCTTAGAGAACCAGAAAATTTGCATTAGTGTGTCTTATCGAGTTTGTTAGGATGCATTAGTGAGTCTGGACTTCGACCGTGTTTTCTTTAAAAATGATTGCTTAACATTTTTGTTGGAAACTATATATTTTTAACATATGAATATTATGTGATATATTAATCTCTTAACGTGTTTGATATTATGTGATAGATGTCTACCTCTAGAACAAGTCCCATTGACTCACCTAATAATAATGAAGAGTCAAATGTAAATTGGAATGATTTGTGGACTGATTCACAAGTTCCCGAAGAGGAACCGGAAGAAGAGTCGGAACCGGAAGAAGAATCGGAACCGGAAGAAGAATCGGAACCGGATGAAGAAATAGAACCGGTGGGGGAAATAATAAAACGGTTAAGTAAAAGAAAATCCTCAACCAACCGACCAAAGTTAATTATGGTCAATGGTGTTTCCGCCAAGGAAGCAAAATATTGGGAGGATTACCAATTCTCCGATGAATCGGATTCCGACGAGAATTCCGATGATGTTATAGAAATTACCCCAACTGAATTTAAAAAGGCAAAAGAAAATAATAAGGGAAAGGGCATGAAAATAGAGAAATCTAATTCCAACCCCGATGAACTTTATATGTATCGTCAACCCCCGAAGTCCTTAAGTTGTAACAATGACCCGGGAACCTCTAAACCACCAGGTTTTTCTAAACCAATGTGGACAACGACGGCTCGTATTAGGGGAACATCATATATCCCTAGAAACTTGGCAAAACGAACCAAAACCGAAGAAGAAGAAACGAGCGAGTCGGAATAAGATAGTTGTATTCGTGTGGTGTAATATATGTAATATAGTGTTCTTATGCTTTATGATATATGTAAAAATTGCTTGTATTAATAAGTATTTTTTTATGAATCTAACTCTTGTCTATTTTACAGTTTAAAAACACAAAATGGATAGACAACCCAATATTTTAAGAGAACTACCCGGAGACATGATTGATGAAATCTTGTCTAGAGTCGGCCAGAATTCTTCGGCACAACTATTTAAGGCGAGATCAGTTTGTAAGACATTCGAAGAACGTTCCAAGAATGTCTTGGTTTATAAGAGACTTTCGTTTGAAAGATGGGGGATATCACATTGGGAAACCCATAAGTTACGATGTGTTTACTTTGACGCATATATTGCGGGGAACCCAAATGCTATTTTACGCAACGGGTTAAGAAATTATTTTGACTCAATATATCCGAATATTGGACTTCGTGATTTAGAAAAAGCGGCTAACATGCAACATAAAGAAGCATGTTATGCTTACGGATTAGTAATGTTCGCTTCTCACCAAAGTGAGAACAAGAACATCGGGCTACAACTATTAAACAAAACGTTTCCACAAGTGACGGAGTCGGTAATTGGGGTAAGAAATGAGGTTTTTAGATTATTACGGGACTGTTGGACATTACGTAACCCTCGTCCCTTTGATGACGTTACAACACGCTGTCTTATCAACGGCCATAACGGTTATGTTGCACAAGACCAAGGATGGGAAGTAGTCCTAGTAAAACCAGAATGCATGACTTGTTTCTGGACGTATGAATTACGTGTCTTTATTGCCTTTGCCGAACGACTTGTGTACTAGCTAGAATTGTCTTCACAACTATCTTGTATCAAAGTTATTGTGTGCTATATTTCATGCTTTATGTAAAATAAGCGGTATTGTAAGTTTGTAAAATATTGTATAAAAGTTTGAACGCGAAATATTATTACAATCAGTTTTTCATATAGAATTGTAGTAGTTGAATTGTATATTAGCTACTAAGTATGAACTTAACGGGTAGGTACTACCCGAATTTAAACTTATAAAACGCTAATATGAAGAAAAAGCTTTTATAAATGAGTTCATATTATGCTACAAAATACTATTAACTACTCTTAATATTCTGTATGATTAACTTGTTCCATTTAACTATTTTGAAGGAAATGGCACCGACTACTCGACACACCGTGAATATGAATGAAGAGGAATTCCGTACTTTTCTAGCTTCAAACATAGCCGCAGTACAGGCTGCGCTACATACCAACAATAACCTTGGATCTAGCAGTACAGGAAATCGTGTAGGATGCACCTACAAAGAATTCACTGCCTGCAAACCTTTGGAATTTGATGGAACCGAAGGACCGATCGGATTGAAACGGTGGACCGAGAAGGTTGAATCGGTGTTTGCCATAAGTAAGTGTACTGAAGAGGACAAAGTGAAGTACGCTACGCATACCTTCACAGGTTCTGCGTTAACATGGTGGAATACCTATCTAGAGCAAGTGGGACAAGATGATGCGTACGCACTACCGTGGTCAGCATTCAAGCACTTGATGAACGAGAAGTACCGTCCCAGAACCGAGGTCAATAAGCTCAAGACAGAACTTAGAGGGTTACGAACCCAAGGATTTGATATTACCACGTACGAAAGACGATTCACAGAATTGTGCCTATTGTGTCCGGGAGCATTCGAAGATGAGGAAGAGAAGATCGACGCGTTTGTGAAAGGATTACCGGAAAGAATCCAAGAAGATATAAGTTCACACGAGCCCACCTCCATACAACAGGCATGTAGAATGGCTCACAAACTAGTGAACCAGATTGAAGAAAGAATTAAAGAACAGACTGCTGAAGAGGCCAATGTGAAGCAAGTCAAAAGAAAGTGGGAGGAAAACGGTGATAAGAATCACCAATACAACAACAACAGCAATTACAACAATAATCGCAACAATTATCCCAACAATCGCAACATCAATCGCAACTACAACAAACGGCCCAACAACAACAACAACAACAGCAACTACAACAATCATCCCAACAACAATAATAACCGCAACAAAAACAACAATCAGAAGCAGCTATGCCAAAGGTGTGAAAAGAATCACTCGGGGTTCTGCACCAAATTTTGCAACAAGTGTAAAAGAAATGGTCATAGCGCGGCGAAGTGTGAGGTCTACGGACCAGGGGTTAATAGAACGAAAGGAACAAATGGTGTCGGAATGAGTAATGGCGGAGCAAGTAGTGTCGGAGCAAGTTATGCCAACGTAGTTTGTTATAAATGTGGAAAACCAGGCCACATTATTAGAAATTGCCCGAACCAGGAGAACACGAATGGACAAGGCCGTGGAAGAGTTTTCAATATTAATGCGGTAGAGTCACAGGAAGACCCGGAGCTTGTTACGGGTACGTTTCTTATTGACAATAAATCTGCTTACGTTTTATTTGATTCGGGTGCGGATAGAAGCTATATGAGTAGAGATTTTTGTGCTAAATTAAGTTGTCCATTGACGCCTTTGGATAGTAAATTTTTACTCGAATTAGCAAATGGTAAATTAATTTCGGCAGATAATATATGTCGGAATCGAGAAATTAAACTGGTTAGCGAAACATTTAAGATTGATTTGATACCAGTAGAGTTAGGGAGTTTTGATGTGATAATCGGTATGGACTGGTTGAAAGAAGTGAAAGCGGAGATCGTTTGTTACAAAAATGCAATTCGCATTATACGAGAAAAAGGAAAACCCTTAATGGTGTACGGAGAAAAGGGCAACACGAAGCTACATCTTATTAGTAATTTGAAGGCACAAAAACTAATAAGAAAGGGTTGCTATGCTGTTCTAGCACACGTCGAGAAAGTACAAACTGAAGAAAAGAGCATCAATGATGTTCCCGTCGCAAAAGAATTTCCTGATGTATTTCCGAAAGAATTACCGGGATTACCCCCACATCGATCCGTTGAATTTCAAATAGATCTTGTACCAGGAGCTGCACCAATAGCTCGTGCTCCTTACAGACTCGCACCCAGAGAGATGAAAGAACTGCAAAGTCAATTACAAGAACTTTTAGAGCGTGGTTTCATTCGACCAAGCACATCACCGTGGGGAGCTCCTGTTTTGTTTGTCAAGAAGAAAGATGGTACATTCAGGTTGTGTATCGACTACCGAGAGTTGAACAAACTTACCATCAAGAACCGCTACCCACTACCGAGAATCGACGACTTATTTGATCAACTACAAGGCTCGTCTGTTTATTCAAAGATTGACTTACGTTCCGGGTATCATCAAATGCGGGTGAAAGAAGATGATATTCCAAAGACTGCTTTTAGAACACGTTACGGTCATTACGAGTTTATGGTCATGCCGTTTGGTTTAACTAATGCACCAGCTGTGTTCATGGACCTTATGAACCGAGTGTGTGGACCATACCTTGACAAGTTTGTCATTGTTTTCATTGATGACATACTTATTTACTCAAAGAATGACCAAGAACACGGTGAACATTTGAGAAAGGTGTTAGAAGTATTGAGGAAGGAAGAATTGTACGCTAAGTTTTCAAAGTGTGCATTTTGGTTGGAAGAAGTTCAATTCCTCGGTCACATAGTGAACAAAGAAGGTATTAAGGTGGATCCGGCAAAGATAGAAACTGTTGAAAAGTGGGAAACCCCGAAAACTCCGAAACACATACGCCAGTTTTTAGGACTAGCTGGTTACTACAGAAGGTTCATCCAAGACTTTTCCAGAATAGCAAAACCCTTGACTGCATTAACGCATAAAGGGAAGAAATTTGAATGGAATGATGAACAAGAGAAAGCGTTTCAGTTATTGAAGAAAAAGCTAACTACGGCACCTATATTGTCATTGCCTGAAGGGAATGATGATTTTGTGATTTATTATGATGCATCAAAGCAAGGTCTCGGTTGTGTATTAATGCAACGAACGAAGGTGATTGCTTATGCGTCTAGACAATTGAAGATTCACGAACAAAATTATACGACGCATGATTTGGAATTAGGCGCGGTTGTTTTTGCATTAAAGACTTAGAGGCACTACTTATATGGGGTCAAAAGTATTATATATACCGACCACAAAAGTCTTCAACACATATTTAATCAGAAACAACTGAATATGAGGCAGCGTAGGTGGATTGAATTATTGAATGATTACGACTTTGAGATTCGTTACCACCCGGGGAAGGCAAATGTGGTAGCCGATGCCTTGAGCAGGAAGGACAGAGAACCCATTCGAGTAAAATCTATGAATATAATGATTCATAATAACCTTACTACTCAAATAAAGGAGGCGCAACAAGGAGTTTTAAAAGAGGGAAATTTAAAGGATGAAATACCCAAAGGATCGGAGAAGCATCTTAATATTCGGGAAGACGGAACCCGATATAGGGCTGAAAGGATTTGGGTACCAAAATTTGGAGATATGAGAGAAATGGTACTTAGAGAAGCTCATAAAACCAGATACTCAATACATCCTGGAACGGGGAAGATGTACAAGGATCTCAAGAAACATTTTTGGTGGCCGGGTATGAAAGCCGATGTTGCTAAATACGTAGGAGAATGTTTGACGTGTTCTAAGGTCAAAGCTGAGCATCAGAAACCATCAGGTCTACTTCAACAACCCGAAATCCCGGAATGGAAATGGGAAAACATTACCATGGATTTCATCACTAAATTGCCAAGGACTGCAAGTGGTTTTGATACTATTTGGGTAATAGTTGATCGTCTCACCAAATCAGCACACTTTCTACCAATAAGAGAAGATGACAAGATGGAGAAGTTAGCACGACTGTATTTGAAGGAAGTCGTCTCCAGACATGGAATACCAATCTCTATTATCTCTGATAGGGATGGCAGATTTATTTCAAGATTCTGGCAGACATTACAGCAAGCATTAGGAACTCGTCTAGACATGAGTACTGCCTATCATCCACAAACTGATGGGCAGAGCGAAAGGACGATACAAACGCTTGAAGACATGCTACGAGCATGTGTTATTGATTTCGGAAACAGTTGGGATCGACATCTACCGTTAGCAGAATTTTCCTACAACAACAGCTACCATTCAAGCATTGAGATGGCACCGTTTGAAGCACTTTATGGTAGAAAGTGCAGGTCTCCGATTTGTTGGAGTGAAGTGGGGGATAGACAGATTACGGGTCCGGAGATTATACAAGAAACTACCGAGAAGATCATCCAAATTCAACAACGGTTGAAAACCGCCCAAAGTCGACAAAAGAGCTACGCTGACATTAAAAGAAAAGATATAGAATTTGAAATTGGAGAGAGGGTCATGCTTAAAGTTGCACCTTGGAAAGGCGTTGTTCGATTTGGTAAACGAGGGAAATTAAATCCAAGGTATATTGGACCATTCAAGATTATTGATCGTGTCGGACCAGTAGCTTACCGACTAGAGTTACCTCAACAACTCGCGGCTGTACATAACACTTTCCACGTCTCGAATTTAAAGAAATGTTTTGCTAAAGAAGATCTCACTATTCCGTTAGATGAAATCCAAATCAACGAAAAACTTCAATTCATCGAAGAACCCGTCGAAATAATGGATCGTGAGGTTAAAAGACTTAAGCAAAACAAGATACCAATTGTTAAGGTTCGATGGAATGCTCATAGAGGACCCGAGTTCACCTGGGAGTGTGAAGATCAGATGAAGAAGAAATACCCGCATCTATTTCCAGAAGATTCATCAACACCTTCAACAGCTTAAAATTTCGGGACGAAATTTATTTAACGGGTAGGTACTGTAGTGACCCGAACTTTTCCATGTTTATATATATTAATTGAGATTGATATTTACATGATTAAATGTTTTCAACATGTTAAGCAATCAAACTTGTTAAGACTTGATTAATTGAAATAGGTTTCATATAGACAATTGACCACCCAAGTTGACCGGTGATTCACGAACGTTAAAACTTGTAAAAAACTATATGATGACATATATATGGTTATATATATAGTTAACATTATATTATGATAAGTAAACATATCATTAAGTATATTAACAATGAACTACATATGTAAAAACAAGACTACTAATTTAATGATTTTGAAGCGAGACATATATGTAACGATTATCGTTGTAACGACATTTAATGTATATATATCATATTAAGAGATATTCGTACATCATAATATCATGATAATATAATAATTTAAAATCTCTTTTGATATTATAAACATTGGGTTAACAACATTTAACAAGATCGTTAACCTAAAGGTTTCAAAACAACATTTACATGTAACGACTAACGATGACTTAACGACTCAGTTAAAATGTATATACATGTAGTGTTTTAATATGTATTTATACACTTTTGAAAGACTTCAATACACTTATCAAAATACTTCTACTTAACAAAAATGCTTACAATTACATCCTCGTTCAGTTTCATCAACAATTCTACTCGTATGCACCCGTATTCATACTCGTACAATACACAGCTTTTAGATGTATGTACTATTGGTATATACACTCCAATGATCAGCTCTTAGCAGCCCATGTGAGTCACCTAACACATGTGGGAACCATCATTTGGCAACTAGCATGAAATATCTCATAAAATTACAAAAATATGAGTAATCATTCATGACTTATTTACATGAAAACAAAATTACATATCCTTTATATCTAATCCATACACCAACGACCAAAAACACCTACAAACACTTTCATTCTTCAATTTTCTTCATCTAATTGATCTCTCTCAAGTTCTATCTTCAAGTTCTAAGTGTTCTTCATAAATTCCAAAAGTTCTAGTTTCATAAAATCAAGAATACTTTCAAGTTTGCTAGCTCACTTCCAATCTTGTAAGGTGATCATCCAACCTCAAGAAATCTTTGTTTATTACAGTAGGTTATCATTCTAATACAAGGTAATAATCATATTCAAACTTTGGTTCAATTTCTATAACTATAACAATCTTATTTCAAGTGATGATCTTACTTGAACTTGTTTTCGTGTCATGATTCTGCTTCAAGAACTTCGAGCCATCCAAGGATCCATTGAAGCTAGATCCACTTTTCTCTTTTCCAGTAGGTTTATCCAAGGAACTTAAGGTAGTAATGATGTTCATAACATCATTCGATTCATACATATAAAGCTATCTTATTCGAAGGTTTAAACTTGTAATCACTAGAACATAGTTTAGTTAATTCTAAACTTGTTCGCAAATAAAAGTTAATCCTTCTAACTTGACTTTTAAAATCAACTAAACACATGTTCTATATCTATATGATATGCTAACTTAATGATTTAAAACCTGGAAACACGAAAAACACCGTAAAACCGGATTTACGCCGTCGTAGTAACACCGCGGGCTGTTTTGGGTTAGTTAATTAAAAACTATGATAAACTTTGATTTAAAAGTTGTTATTCTGAGAAAATGATTTTTATTATGAACATGAAACTATATCCAAAAATTATGGTTAAACTCAAAGTGGAAGTATGTTTTCTGAAATGGTCATCTAGACGTCGTTCTTTCGACTGAAATGACTACCTTTACAAAAACGACTTGTAACTTATTTTTCCAACTATAAACCTATACTTTTCTGTTTAGATTCATAAAATAGAGTTCAATATGAAACCATAGCAATTTGATTCACTCAAAACGGATTTAAAATGAAGAAGTTATGTGTAAAACAAGATTGGATAATTTTTCTCATTTTAGCTACGTGAAAATTGGTAACAAATCTATTCCAACCATAACTTAATCAACTTGTATTGTATATTATGTAATCTTGAGATACCATAGACACGTATACAATGTTTCGACCTATCATGTCGACACATCTATATCTATTTCGGAACAACCATAGACACTCTATATGTGAATGTTGGAGTTAGCTATACAGGGTTGAGGTTGATTCCAAAATATATATAGTTTGAGTTGTGATCAATACTGAGATACGTATACACTGGGTCGTGGATTGATTCAAGATAATATTTATCGATTTATTTCTGTACATCCAACTGTGGACAACTAGTTGTAGGTTACTAACGAGGACAGCTGACTTAATAAACTTAAAACATCAAAATATATTAAAAGTGTTGAAAATATATTTTGAACATACTTTGATATATATGTATATATTGTTATAGGTTCGTGAATCAACCAGTGGCCAAGTCTTACTTCCCGACGAAGTAAAAATCTGTGAAAGTGAGTTATAGTCCCACTTTTAAAATCTAATATTTTTGGGATGAGAATACATGCAGGTTTTATAAATGATTTACAAAATAGACACAAGTACGTGAAACTACATTCTATGGTTGAATTATCGAAATCGAATATGCCCCTTTTTATTAAGTCTGGTAATCTATGAATTAGGGAACAGACACCCTAATTGACGCGAATCCTAAAGATAGATCTATTGGGCCTAACAAACCCCATCCAAAGTACTGGATGCTTTAGTACTTCGAAATTTATATCATATCCGAAGGGTGTCCCGGAATGATGGGGATATTCTTATATATGCATCTTGTTAATGTCGGTTACCAGGTGTTCACCATATGAATGATTTTTATCTCTATGTATGGGATGTGTATTGAAATATGAAATCTTGTGGTCTATTATTATGATTTGATATATATAGGTTAAACCTATAACTCACCAACATTTTTGTTGACGTTTTAAGCATGTTTATTCTCAGGTGATTATTAAGAGCTTCCGCTGTCGCATACTTAAATAAGGACGAGATTTGGAGTCCATGCTTGTATGATATTGTGTAAAAACTGCATTCAAGAAACTTATTTTGTTGTAACATATTTGTATTGTAAACCATTATGTAATGGTCGTGTGTAAACAGGATATTTTAGATTATCATTATTTGATAATCTACGTAAAGCTTTTTAAACCTTTATTGATGAAATAAAGGTTATGGTTTGTTTTAAAATGAATGCAGTCTTTGAAAAACGTCTCATATAGAGGTCAAAACCTCACAACGAAATCAATTAATATGGAACGTTTTTAATCAATAAGAACGGGACATTTCAGTAATCAGCCATGACACCACTTGGACCTTCAATTTACTCAAAACCGTGTTTTAGTCGTAACTGGTGAACCGTGGCTCGGATTTAGGTGACCCGAACATGAAGGTTCGTCCCACCATCAGTCCTAACACACTAACACACCCTAAAGACATCAAGGATGGTCACAAAGTCGGACCAAACCTGTTTCATGTCAATCCACTTTTCAATTTTAACAAAATAGTAATTTGATCATAACTAGGGCTCCGGGAATCGAAACGACATGAATCCGGAGTCTAAAATTAATGTCATGATGAGAGGAACTCATTTACATACTTTATTTTAATATTTATCTCAGTCACAAACCCAGAATACACGAAATAGCTGCTGTCCAGAATTTAACAAACCGAAAACATGTGATTATGAGTACATCTATGCATACAAACACCATTACAATAATCCACAAACATCATACTACTAAATAATCATCAAAATACAGTAAATAAAAGAAAAATTGAAAATTCTAGGGTTAGGGTTTATACCCTAATCGAGAAACGATTTATGTAATCGCGTAGAGAAGAACGAGAGGAACGCGTTGGTACTAATCACTCCTTGATCCAAGCTTTAATTTTAGATGATGATGGTGATATAGGTGATGGTTGGCGACGGCACAAGCAAAGGGGAAGAGAGAAAAAGAGAGCAAAATTGTATTTTTAGGTTTAGGCTTCAAGTTTAGTGAAATAAAACAAAAATAAGAAAAATGGAAAAGCAAGGGAGATCCCCCCTCCCTATTTCGGCTGATGGGTGGGTTGTGGGGTGGGCCCCATGGCCCAAATTTGTTAAATGATTAAATCCTCATGGCCCGAAAGCCCGAACGAGTCCCGAAACGCGAAAACACGCTTACGCGATTAAAAATCCGAAAAGATAACAAACGCGCGACGAAAAATAAATATAAATACACTATATAATAATATGATCTTAAAATATCATATTTAAAATATTTAGGATTTAAAAATCCCGAAAACGCGTCCGTTGGTTTTAAAATCGAAAAGATTCGCCGGATGGAAATCCGCGAGACGTAGAAACGTATAAATTAAAATATGAATACAAATATTCACATATCACATAATAATTATATATATATATATATATATATATATATATATATATATATATATATATATATATATATATATTATTAAAAAAATAATAATATAGGTCATAGAAATGATGTGGCACACTAACAGTTAACGGTCGTTAAATAATTAACGGAAAAGATAACGGAAAAAGTAGGGTCGTGACACAAGCCATTTTGCATCAAGTGTCAAGGAAGTGGGCATGTGGCCCATAGTTGTGAAAGTACCGCCCCCGTCACTCAAAAGGGGCCCAATGTACCGAAAACGGGTGTTTGTTATAAATGAGGCCAACCGGGTCATTTTAGAAATGCATGCCCAAAGAATAAAGCTAAAACCAACGCACGCGGTTGAACTTTCAACATCAACGCCAAGGATGCCCGAGATGACAAGGAACTAGTCACGGGTACGTTCTCCTCAACAACTCTTAAGTTTCATGTTTATTCGATTCGGGTACCGTTAGACATTTTATAACCAAGGCTTTAACTCGTACTCTTTGCACTCCACCACTTCCCCTAGACACTACTTATGCCATTCAAGTGACCGATGGAAAACTGTTACGTTAAACTTTGTGGGTGAAGAATTTGAATTTTGACTTGATACCTATAGAACTAGGGAGCTCGAAACCTATTCGTTAGGAAGAAAATGTTTCCCCACAAATATGTATCGATTATCGTGAACTAAATAAATTCCGATTATGAACCAATATCCTTTTCCCCGTATCAATAACCTCATGATCAATTACATGGATTCCGTGTGTATTCCAAAATCGACCTCCATTCCGGTTATCATCAATTGAGGGTTAAGGGAGAAGATGTCTCCAAACTGCTTTCCGAACTCGTTGCGATAGTTATGAATATCTTTTAGTGACCGTTCAGTTTATCTAAGGCTCCGTCCGTATTCATAGACCTCCTGAACCGCGTATGCAAACTCATCTAGACAAATCCATTATCGTATTTATAAATGATGTCTAAATCTATTCAACAGTAAAGAAGAAAAACGAACAACATCTCTGTCTTACGCTCGAACTCTGTAGAAAAGAGCAACTCTATGCCAAATTCTCTAAGTGTGAATTTTGGCTAAACGAAGTCCAATTCTTAAACCATGTTGTTAGTGGTCCAGGTATTAAAGTAGACCCTGCAAACGTCGAAGCCCCACGTAATCGGGAGACACTCACGACTCCGACTTATATTCGTAAAATCTTGGATCTCGCCGACTATTACCGAAGATCTGTTCCCAACTTTCCCCGTATTACTCGACCTTTAACCTCGTTGACTCACTAAGGGAAAATTTAAACCTCTCTGTGTCCGAACCTTGAACGTGATTATTCACACCCACCTTACTAGCCAAATTTGTGTAGCACAAAATGGAACTCAAATATGGAAATATTTCTACGTGAACGCCCGAAAGGAATACTCTCTCGACTCGAAATCAAGGATGCCGAAATCAGTTATTTTGCATGAAGAATTTGAAAACTTAATTATGGATCCGATCAATCTTCTCATCACCACGTACCACATTACATAACTCTGTTATTCACTGTTACCATCTGATATTACTGGAACCTAAGATAACACACAATCCAAGGATACCTCTTTCTTCTTTGACTTATCGTCCTTATGTTTCTGATATACTGCCAACTACTACTCAACACCGAACTATACAACTACGTGTACTATCCCGTTCCCACCAAGTCTCAACATTTGGCCACAAGATGCGCGATGTGACTACATCAAGATGAAAACTCATACTATTCTAAATTCTCATTTCGCTCCTATATTTTTCGCTCGTACTTCCGTTTATGGAAAACCTTTTATCTAAATTCTCAATGGAGAGAGAGACTCTTCACGTATTACTAGTATTCGCCACGAGGGTGAATAGCCCTGATGAACGTTTTAAGTAGACGATAAGAAACTTGTTCCAACAAACGTTTTTGAGCCCTAACTAACTTGTTCAAACATATCTTAAAGAATTCTATTCCAACCCGGTGTACGTTTATCAATTATCTCGGATCGAAATACTCGTTTCACTTCTAGTTTTACAAGAAGCCTTGGAAACACGTTTAAACGTGAGTACCGCGTATCATCCACAAACCGACAAACCAAGCCAACGTATGACTCAAACCCTGGAAGACATATTACGAACTTGCATTAATTGCCGTTAGCCGTTTCCTTTTATAATGATAGTTATCATTCGAGTTTTAACGCCACACCTCTTCGAAACTTTGTATAGCCGCAAATGTCGTTCTTCTATTCGTTGGGCCGAAGTAGGTGGCAAGCAAATCACCGGATCTGAACTCATTCAAGAAATAACCATTAAGATCGTTCAAGTCCGAGATGGGCTCAAGATGACCCGTAGTTGCCAAAAGAGCTTTGCCAATGTTAGACGTAAGCCTCTCGAATCTCAAGTGGGTAACCACGATATGCTAAAAGTCGCACCTTGGAAATGTGTAATCCGTTTTGGGAAAACGAAGGAAGTTAAATCAGCAATATCGATCATTTTTGAAACCTTGGGGCGTATTGGACCATCTACTTACCGTTAGATCTTTCGACTCAATTAAGTTTCTGTCTATCCTACATTCCATATAACAAACTTAGAGACGTGACCTGCGGAACAGGAACTTGTTATTCTTCTAGATGAGCTTACTATTGATGAAAAACTCCACTTCATTAGAGAACTGGTTGAAATCATGGATCTTAAAACCAAACCTTAAGAAAACGTAAATCCCGACTGTCAAAGTTCGTGGGAATGCCCAAGGACATATCTTCACTTATTCGTAGAACTGACAACACAAGGTCTCGAGGAAGAGACATCGACTACTACTTCCAACTAAATTTCGGGACAAAATTTCTTTTAAGGTGTGGGTAATGTAACATCCCGCATTTTTTTGTTAAATTACTTTAACGCCCGTCTTTTTTTTATATAATGCATTCGTATCTAGATTCGTATTTTCCATTATTTAGCATTTCTAATATTCGTGTTATTTAATTTATAACATCTCTCGCTACTCTAGCGTATTTAAAATATTTCGTTCTGACAATTCCCGCACCCGACTACAAACTTGAGGGACTAATCGTGACTAGTGGCCAAAGTGGTGACTAGGTCAACTAGTCAACCACTTCACCACCACTCATTCATTTCTATCTTTCTCTTCTCTCTTCCTCCTACTTCCATATTTGCTCTCAACTCACCAAATCACTCAATCATCATCTAATTCGGATCTAGGAAGCTCACAACAAATCCGACTACATATTCGTGATCCTCTCTTCATCCTCTACGTTTTGATACTAACTTCATCTCGTTTGGGTAACTTTCTAAAAACGCTAAATTTCTTGTTCTTGATCTTTTAAACTTAAAAGTGTGTTAATTAGTGTCTATGGCTCAAGTCTAACATGAATAGGTGTTTGGTTTGCTCGATTTGTTGTTTTGAGTAACTAGCTTGAATATGAAAAATGTGTGTGTTTAATCTTGAGTTTTGGTTGATCATATGTTGTTATATGTTAAGTACATGTATTAAATGTGTTACTAGCATCACTAACTTCAATTTGGTATGTAAGTTGACTTGGAAAAGCCTCATTAACATGATTAAGGATTTTATGATAGTTAGTTAGGGTTTGGTGGCCTTAAATGTGATCTTTGATGTATTAAAAGCTTTGCAATGTTGTTTGTAAGTGTTTAGTAGTATTGTATGCTTAATTACCTTCGAAACGGCATATCGTATGTGTAAATTGGATTCCCGAATCACCATTTGCGTTTTTGAGCTTGAAACGTTAAATAATGATCATTCGGCGAGATTTCGGTTATTGTAAATGATTTTTTTTGTTTAATGAAATGTGTTTAGTTGTATTCCTCATTAAATTACCTTTCCAACGATATAAGATACGCGTTTTGAATGTTTACGGTTCTTGATTTATGTTTGAAAGAAGTTTGGTTCGTGCATATAAGAAAATCAGCAAACAGCTGCTGAAAAAGGCCATTTCGCGACCACAAGGGTTGGACTCGCGGTCACCAGATGCTAAAAAAGGCCACTTCGCGACTACAAGGCCGGGACTCGCGGTCGCGAGATTCTCCCTGACCAAAGCCCACTTTTGATTTTTGCAATTTCGTTCCCACTTACTCGCAACTCCGTTTAACATGAAATTTTACCAACATGCTTGTATATGACTACGTTTTTATGTATGATGGTCGGAAACCCGACCCGACCCTGTTGACTTTGACTTTGACCAAGTTTGACTTTTAGTCAAACTTAACCAAACACTTATGCAATCGTTCTAACATGCTTTTATACTTATATCTTGCATGAAACTTGACAATTTGACTCACATGCTAGATTAACCGAGTCGTAATGAGCCATAGGACTAATTGAACATCTTTGACCAACCGTGTTTACCGTTATTGATACAACTTACTTGTTTAGGTCAAGACTAGCATTTGTTCTTTGCACGTTACATGTTGAAGTATCTTTTTTACTCTTGCACTCAAGGTGAGATCATAGTCCCACTTTTACTCTCTTAAACTTACATTGGGATGAGAAAACATAAACGTTTCATTTTACAAAGTGAACACAAGTATGAAAACAAACATTCTACATACGAGTTAGAACAAAATCCTCAATTCGATTATCATTAGTTACACTTGCCGGGTGTAAGCGAGAACTTATGTTGTATGGCCATATGGGTTTGACAAACCCTCATTCGGACGGTTCGCTACCGTTACTTCGGATGAAATATATTTTCGAGAAACAGTGTATGTTCTAACACTATTGTGATGGGGTTCTATGGAAGGAAAGTTAAGCCTTGATAATTGGGTGCTCGTGATAACAATTTTTGGAATGGTTAACTATTATTGAAATGTTATAAATCTTGTGGTTCATTTTACTTACTCACTTACTTACTTAAACCTATGATTTCACCAACGTTCTGGTTGACAGATTTCTATGTGTTTCTCAAGTCTTTGAACGATATGTGATACATGCTTCCGCTCATTATTTTAATACTTGCTTTGGATGTCAAGTATATATGCATACATGGAGCGTCTTTTGACTTTATTTTAAACTGTGTCGCATAGGTTTCATTTGTACTTATAACTATGTAACGTAACTAATGGTTGAACTATTCTTGTAAACTATGAAACAATCTTTACATTTGAAATAAATGCGACATATTTTGGTCAAACGTTAATTTAAAGACTTATGACCACGTAACGGGACCTAAGTAGACGACGCCGTCAATGATGATTTTGTCGGGTCGCTACAAATTTTGTCAAAACCATCAAGTACTTTTTGCGGCGATAGTCGTCGCAAAAAATAGCAGCAGGTACTGACACTGATTTTGCCGGTAGTCGCCGCAAATAAGTCGCCGCAAAAAAGAATATATATTTTTTCTTTTTTATTATTAAATAGTGGGCCCCATTTTTGTCCGCCGCAAAAAAAACGACGCAAAAGATTTTAGCCGGCGAACTTACGGTGACGACCTTATAAGCGGCGAAGGGTCGCCGCCAAAACTTTTTTGCGGCGAGGAACCCCATTTATTGCGGCGATTTTCATCGCCACAAAAAATGTTATTTCTGGTAGTGCCATTTCCACATTCACATTTGTTGGAACAAATAACATATACATTTGAATACTATATACCATACCATCTTCCACCATCTACAAAATTGACAACTTCTTCCATATGAGATCACGTCACTGAAATTTTTACCATTTTTTATGTTAAACATATAAGATGAACATAATTAAACCATATAAAAGTCAAACCTTTTGGTATCAAATGATGATGTTTGAATCTGATCATTTTTTTCCTTTACATCACATTTGACCAATAAAGATGACAACTTCACTGTAGACTTGATGATGATGATGATGATGATGATGCACTGACATAAAAAACACAAAACATCACCGATATGGAATTTCATCCATCTTGGTTATTGTTTTAATACCTCAACTGCAATTATATACGTTTTGATTAGATTTTTTAACAAAACATTTGAATAAATGGTTTAAGTGAATGGGTCAAAACTAATTTAAGCGACATAAATTGTTTAAACCTGTTATAAAGTTAGTAAAAATGAAAATAGTCATTATTGCCAAAACCTTTGGTTTTCTCCTTCTCATCTTTTGTATAGCTGAACTTTCAATTCTCTTCAACAGTTCAACATCAATTGTTGCATTAGCCCAAGAAACATAACAAATTGGTCTTATTGACCCTGAAGAAATTTTTTTTTTTTTTTTTTTTTTTTTGAAAAGCAAGATGATATATTAATAGCCACACACAAAACACAAATACAAATCAACATCCGTTGCTAAGATCGCAACATGAGAAATAAAGATCCTACCGCAATTATGCTACCACCACAATAGAAATAAAGATCCTACCACAATTATGCTAACACAACAAAGGATTATTAAACCTACCGCAATTGTATGAAGGATTATTGACCCTGAAGAATTCAAAGACGATTTGGGCACACCACAACTTGGCTCAACTTATGTATCACATACATGAATATTATTTGTCACAACTTGAGCTCAACTATTAGCATGTCTTGTTATGTTCTTATTCCAGGGACAATTCCAACAAAATCACTTCTAATCAAGTAAAGCAATATGAAACAATGTAACAATATAAAATCAACGTTTTAGTTTAAATGCATGTACATCCTGATTCGTGATATGTAATCAACCATTTAAACCAAATAAAAAGCAATCAAAATTGTTGTGAATTGACCAGAAAATCAAAGGCTTATTCTTAACGTGAAAACAGCCATTTAAACCAAACCAAAAAATAATCAAAATTTTTACCTACAAGTGTTTCACCAAACCTATACCCACGTAACCGTTTCACCCTTTATGGATGAAATTTTGACAATTACTATGGGATTGAAAAAATCGATCTTCGGATATTGTATGTTGTTAACATCAAGGATTGCAAGATCGATCTTCAGAGATTATTCGATGAAACCCTAGAATTTATTCGTAAGCGATTAAATAGCTAGAACTCATAAACTGAACATTACCTATTTGATAAACGTTAGGGTTAATCAGAAACCATTTTTTCTTCATACAATCACGTTCAAATGTTCGATTTAGGAGACGAAAGATGTAAAGTTGAATTTGATTGTAGACTTGTGTGTTTGGGGAGAGAATTAGGGTTTTTTTTCCCTGTAATTTGAAAATGAAAGAATGAAAATGTAAAAACCCCTATTTTCATTGTTTCACCCCGTGCTTTTTTAATTTTTCTAAATGTAAGGGTATTTTATATAATATGGATGGTCTAGATTATAGATGTTAATGACAATGGAAGGCTAAGATTAGGATTAGTGGTTTGAATTTTATATTATTTATTTTAAGCTTTGTTATTATAATATAAAGAGATTGTTTTTTAATTAATTAAATATTATTATTATAATTATAATATTTAAATAGATAAAATGATGATATTGCACTACTACAGAAAATGACATTACAAACCGGTTTTTTGGACTTTGCAAACCGGTTTTAAAACTGGTTTGTAATGGTAGGGGTTTGCAAAGTCCACACCGGTTTTATAACCGGTTCCGAAAGTTGAGACCGGTTTTTTCTTAAAACCGGTTTGAATTCTATTTTTATTTTTTTTTTAAATAATTACAGCATCTTCATCCATGTTCATCCATCTTCATCCTTTCTTCTAGCGTAACTCAACCAGTCAAGTCATCTGTTCCTTTCTTCTAGCGTAATACAAAGAACACACTACACAATCAAATCAAAATACTCGAATCGAAAATAGATAAGCAAAATAAAACAAAGACTTTAGTAATCGAACCTTTTTACACGAATCGAAATGTGAATCTGAATGAACTGATGAATCTGAATGAAACAATGAATTGATGAATCTGAATAACCTGTTTACTTTAGCTTGAATGAATTGAAAGAAGAGATCGAATATGGCGGTGACGATGAGGGTTTTGAGTTTGAAAGTGTTTGAATTTTGAAGCATTTGGTAGAATGAATGTGAAGATCTAGATTTGAAATATTTAAAAAGTTTGATGTCCCCGCCAGGTTTGCAACTTTCAGAAATTCGTAAGTGTGGGAGGAGATTGCAAACCGGTTTTAGAAAAAAAACAGGTTTGCAAAGTAGACTTTGCAAACCGGTTTTTTTTTTTAAAAAACAGGTTTACAAAGTTGAAACCTGTTTTTATAAAAAAACAGTTTTGCAAAGTCTACTTTGCAAACCTGTTTTTTGTAAAAAACCGGTTTTCCATTTCCGGATTTTTTAAAACCGGTCTCGTTTCACTTTGCAAACCTGTTTTTAGGGGTTTATTTAAAAACCGGTTTGCATTGGGGGTTTGCATTCTCATTTGTGTAGTAGTGTTATTTTTAGTGTGAATGAACATTGAATTAAACATTGTCACTAATCTTTTACTTATTAACTTAACTCTGAAAACAAAACTTCTGCAATCCTCGTGCACTAACAGCATCCGAATTCCATACAAGAGTATACTTACCACATCTATGTTTCATTCTACATTGATTTTTCTTAACTTCTTTAATATAAAGTACAAGTAAACAATATATGAAATTGACTAATTTTTTTCATTTTTAAAACATATTTGGTTAATGACACATGTTCTTAAAAGAGTTCCACTGAGGGAACTGAGGGAAGGTCTGGAGGAGAACAAGGTGATCAACAGCTCGGGGTCCAAGGTTATTGGGAGCCTAATTCTTCTTATATATAAAAGCACAATCGAAAATTTGAGAAATATGAGAACGATATAAACATAGCTGAAGCAACGAATGTGAAGCAGAATAGGTCAAAAACAACAATTAAAAGCTCCAGAAAAAGAAGAAATCAAAGTCCACTAGCATTCTAACATTTTTTTTATAACTGACATTTTTTTAAATAGCTTATATATTTCATTACGGTCTAAGTGTTTTTTTTTCCTACCTAGTTTTAAGTATTTAAATTATCAAGACAGACCTAGAGTTCTAGTTAAGTTGTAGTTGGTAAAAGTAGTATACAGTTTAGAATGACAATTTTATTATGATTTTGTATTTTGTGTAAATCAGTTTAATACAAATATACTGGGCCAGAGTACATTAATAGTTCAATTGGGCCTTATGAATTACTGGGCCAGAGTACACAGGCCTCCTAGTAATCTTAAAGTAGTGGCGGCCGGTGGTTTGTTTGGTATGTGATTTTCGAAAGTAGAGAAATGGAAGCTACACGAGTACCCATGGTTTCCGGCGACGGTGACGTCATTACCACCGGCAAGAGTGAAGTCAGAATTAATAATGAAAAACAGAAGAAATCTCAATTCCGGCCAACTATTGATGACAGTAAACCCCTTCTTCAAGATCCGGTACCCTACTATCTTTCTCTTAATTCCCATTTCCATTATTATTATAGGTTTAATAATTAGTACAGTTTTAAGTTTGATTATCTACGTAAAAATAAGAAATTTGTGATTTAAATTTAATTCTTAATTAAATCTGAAGTTATTGTTGTGTAGATTTTGAGTTCAGATCCATCAGAGACAGAAGAAGCTGTTCTAAGATTGCCTAATTTTCCTGCTTTTAAATGATTCCCTGCCCGCTGCTTATTATTTATCCCCGAAAATTTGCTTTATTTTTTCTTTTTTTAAGAAAAAGAAGTAAGTATACTACTTGTTGATCAATGAATATTTTATGTAACAGTTTGATAATATTGCTTCCCTATTTTATTGTTCAATTTTTTTTACTTATTTTAGAGTACATTACTCACAAGCAATAATCACTAAAAAACGATGATTACTCCCGATTAATCATCGATTACTAAAGTTCAATTCCCACCAACCTCACTTTGGGGCCATGCCTTTCAAAAAAAAAAAATCATCGATTACTCATTCTTAAGAACAAATCGTTCCATTTTTTCAAAATGCGTTTAATTAATCTGTCTAACGTCAATTAATGGGTCTAAATTAAATTTGTTGATCAAAGTGTGTCAAAGTAAAAAATAGTTAACATTTTAACATTAATGTAAACTAGAAATTTTAAGTGTTTCAACAAAATGAACAATTTTAGAGCATTATGTTTAACTTTATATTTATGTTATGATTTTCTTCTATTTTTTACACATATAATTTTGAAATATGTTATCAAAATGTATAAAAAATACAATACGATTAATTCCCGAATTACCGATTACTCCCTCCAAAATCCCGACCGATTAATCCCCGAATAGCGAATTTTGCAACCTTCGTCACAAGTGTACACTGCTTATTTCTACGTATATATTTAGTTATGTTAACTAATTAGTTATTACAGTATTAATTAAATTAATAATAACCATGGCTCCAACAATTTCCTTAACCATTTCATCTAAGACATTTCTTCAAACATAACCATGGCTCCAATGATCTCGGCCTCTACCCAAAACTCGATTTTGTGGTGAACAAATGTAATGGAGTGAAAGGGTTAGCTGAATTAGGACTCGATACTTTATCGCACCAGTATATTCAACCTCCACAAGAAAGGTTTGACACGAGCAGTTGGGAAGTGCATAACGACACCAATACAGTTATATTACGTAGAATAATATCTTTGTATAAATAAATAACAAATGTGTTTCATATGTAATGTACGAAGAAGAATCAAGCTTTATAAGCCTTTATGTTATGGAAGCATTGCTTTTTATACAAGTCAAAGATGTGACTGAAATCGCCAAACATTATTTGAAGTTTATATAAAACTCGACGTGCTTACATTTTACTACGAGTTTGAAGCTCCTCCTTCAGTTGATCCCTTAAAATTCTTCTCATTAACTTGTTTGAAGCAGTTCGAGGGAACTCTGGAACAATCTTGACAAAACTCACCTGTTTATTAACAAAATCAGAAACACTTGATTAACGTCTTTGGGTTTGCTTATTTAAGTGTTCACTTAATTATTTCTCGTTTTTCTTAAAGATGATAAACATTCTCAAAACACTCTTTCAAAAAGGTTAGTGTATGAAAATGTAACAAATTTATTGTGTGTATGAACTTACAAAAAACCTCTGTTGTGTGTATCGGGTTTTCGTTTATTGTTATTTGTATGTACTTTGTTGGCGTAGGACTTTGTACCGCTGCCAAGTGAATGCTTTGTATCGATGACAAACCAGCCAAAATACATACAGTTGCAATAATCGAGAATTTGATACATAGATGTTTGGTTGTTCTGCAAGGACGGAGCGGACGGAGCTGTTCAGGGGCAAGAAGGGGTCGTGGCCCCCGGAATAAAAATGAAATGTAGTCCTTTGAGTTACGAACGTTTGGGCTTTTGAATCAACATAATCGAAGTCCGTATGAAGGAGATATGTTCATAATGGTGAATGCTCGCAAAGTTGCTAGTTGTCACTGTTTTGGTCATATCTCCTCCAATATGATTTCACACTTGGTTGATTTAAAAATTCGAACACTCGTAACTCTAAAGGGCTACAAATTTCTATTTTATAGTTAACCTAAGTTCAGATCCTCCCGTTAGGGAGAGGTCCAATCTTGTCCGGGATATCACGAAAGTACTAAAAAATTATATTGTATGCTAAAATCATTTAGTTTTCTTGATAAAACATGTCACATCCGCCCCCACTTATAAAAATTTTCAAGCTCCATCACTTGTTCATCACTAGCAACATATCTTAGGGTGGTCAGGGAATGGGTCGGAAAAGGTCACAAGTAACCTCGTTACGCCGCCTACATCATCTGAGTAAAAATATCTCTCTCCATCAGGCAACTTGAACAAGGAAAACCACATTCGTTTACCCGTTTACTCTTACAATCAATATAGTTTTGTCATAATTTATTACATTTTCATACACTTAGCCCTTTTGAAAACTACTTATCTGCTTACTTTAGAAAAAATGGCAGTTAAGAATAAGTAGCTTGGTAGCTGCTTAATTTTCAATAAGCTCATAACAAGAGAGTGGATTAAGAGAAAACCTTGAACAATGGGTTTAGATTTTTCTGAATAGCCTTTGAAAATATCATCTTTAGGTCCTGCGGTTGAGTGTCAAAACCGTTCTTTAGTACCACAAATATCGCTAACAGTTCTGGACCACCGGTTGCAGGTGCAACACTGACTGCAGCTGTTTCCATTATGCTTCCATCAGCTTGTTCACAAACACGCTCGATTTCTATTGAACTTGTCTGCATACACAAATCCCTTCAGTTTCTTAATTATATATAAACCGATTAATAGTTTATATCCCTCGAGTATAATTAGTACTAAAAAAACTATATACCTTTATGCCACCAAGGTTCATGGTATCATCAGCCCTGCCTTGTACAACCAAATAACCTCCAATTGTTTTCTTGATGATGTCACCGTGTCTCCTTAGTTGCTAGATACACAAAACATGTTATATCATCGTACCCACAATAAAACATTCAGCGAAAAGGGTTATATCATTATCAAATGTTACCCCAAATTCTATTGTATTTATACAACTCTATAACTTTATTTTGTCATTTGAAAAGTATCAAATTAGTGACATGGCACCAATTTGATGACGTGATTTTTTTTAAATATTTTTTATGAGTAAGTTATCAGATACATTCTGTTAAGGGGTGTAACAAATAACCGAACCCATGTAACTAACCAGAATTCGAAGCATAATTTGGCCACCCAAACCTGAGTAGCCAGAATTCGAATAACTCGATTTGAACTAGGTTATGGAAAAGTATTTTAATTTGGGTTAACCCGAATAATCACAAAAATTAGTTAATTTACAAATATAACTATATATATGTATATAAGTTATCTATGATTTAATATGGTTACATCTTTATATAGTATACATATAAATATGAATTACAATGATCTATAGCCCATTGGTTGGAGCTATGATATCCTTGCAAAAGGTCTCAGGTTCGAATCTTGTGATGGTCAAAGAAGGGCTGAAAACAGCTAGGAGTATTCCTTACTCATACATTAGATTATGGGGTTGGTTTACTCATTCTCCCGGAAAACCTAATAGGAAGAACCTTATACGATAACTTTATATTTGTATTATATATTTGTATCATTTTGTAAACACAAAACTTCAACGATAGTCCATATCGTTTATCGAAAACATCAAGTTTCGTCCTTAAGCTATTTTTTAATCATGGATAGTTTTGTGGTTTGAACTTGGGCAAATTACATAAAAAGGTAACATATTTTCCCTATTTTTCTATTCTAGGTAATCTATTTAATTCGGATATAAAAAATGAGTCTTTTTCAAAAGTTAATCAAAAAGAGGAGCGTCGTTAACTTTTGTTAACTTTCTCAGTTAAGTGTCAACTTCGCATAACATGTCAAGTCTTTTATCGACAACATTTTCAACTCGCAATTTCGACGCGCACGTATTCGACCTGCGTTTTCAACGTGCTTTTTTTGAGACACGTTTTCGAGGCGCGTTTTTTACCAGAGTTTTTGACTAGCGTTCTGGAGGCGCGTTTTCAACTGGCGATTTCGAGGCGTGTTTTCGAGACGCGTGTTTCGGCGCGCGTTTTCGAGGATCGTTAACGCGCCTCGAAAGCATGCCTCAAAAAATGCGTGTCGAAAACACATGTCGGAATCGCGCCGAAAACGCATGTCGGAATCGCGCGTCGAAAACGTGCGTCGAAATCACGAGTTGAAAATGTTGGTCGATAAAGGACTTGACATGTTATGCGAAGTTGACACTCAACCAGTGAAAGTTAACAAAAGTTAACGACACCCATCTTTTTAATTAACTTTTAAAATAAGTCTCTTTTTTTATATTTGAATGAAATAGATTACCTAGGATAGGAAAACAGGAAAAATAGGTTACTTTTTTTATGTAATTTGCTCTTTGAACTTCAATCAAGGCCATAGTCCCTCTCACTAAGGTATGTTAATTATTTTCGTTAAACCAGACACGTGTTGAACATGAGGGTATTTTTGTGTTCTTAACTTCCCATTATCTTTTTAACTCCTTCATCTTCCATCAAAAACCTAAATTAACAAAATCCTAATTGCTTTTCTTGTGTATTACCATTACCATTAACCATCTAAAAAAAATGGAAGAAACAAAAGTATCACATGAAGAAAAAGAAGAAAAAAATTAATCTTGCGCTACTAAATCATTCGATCTTTTAACAAACTACATAATTCTTCAAATAGTAAAGAAATTGGTGAAATTGGAAACGTTATTTATTTTCAATAGCACTTCAAAATGATTTTCTCCCATCGTTCTTCAAGTCAACACTGTTTCATTTACTTTTGATTCCAATTCGAACATCAATGGCTTCAAGAACGACGGGGGAAAATCGTTTTGAAGTGCTACTAAAAATGAATAGCATTTCCAGTTTCACTAATTTGTTTGCTATTTGACGAGCAATGTTGTCTGTTGAAAGATCGAATGGTGAAGCAACGAAAGATTCATGATTTCCTTCTTTTTCTTAACGAGATACTTCGGTTTCTTCCATTTTGTAGATGATTAATGGTGATGCTAATACACAAGAAACATGAAAAATTACGGTATTGTTAAATTAGGTTTATGATGGAAGATGAAGATGAAAGAGTTAAAAAGATAGCGAAAAGTTAAAAAGACAAAAATACCCTTACATGTTTGGCACATGACTAGATTTAATGGTAATTATTAACATCCCTTAGTGAGAGGTAATATCCTTGACTGAAGGGCAAACGATAGGACCATCCATGATTAAAACAAAGCTAAAGAGCGAAACTTGATATTTTCGATGTTTTTGACAAACTACAGGGACTATCCTTGAAGTTTTGTCTTCTGTAAAGTTTAAATTTTGTTCATAATGCGAAAATTTATGATATCATCTTATTCGGGCTAATATACCCTACCGAACCCAACCCAAACCCAAGTATCCCAATCCCGAATAAACTAACCTTATTTGAACGGGTTACGAGTCGCACAAAATAAACGATGTTTTAGAGTTATCATTACCATTCCTTTGTAAATCGGCATTCCCTTGAAGTAAATCTTTTCATGATCTGCATTAAGTAGTCTTTCAGATGCTCCCATATATAGCGGAAACAATCCCACTTCACCAACACAAGGTACATCATCAGGCTGTCATATATATTAGAAACCAAAATTATAAAAAAGTAATTAAACTTTAAAACCAAGATTTATTTATAAAGATTGTGAACTTCCTTTATAAACTGATTAATCTTACGTAAGCAACTCCATATTCGTCAAAAATGACAAATCCCGTCCCCATTGAAGCAGAGCTAAATGTTCCAAACGCTTGTGGCTGCAGAAGATTCCCTTGAACGTAAGAAGACGCAAGCTCGGTCCCACCACAACATTCAATGATTGGTTTATAGTATGTCTTTGAAGATAGCCAAAGGTCATCATCAACATTAGATGCTTCACCCGTAGACGCAAATGCCCTGCACATATTTGAAAATTAAAATGCATAAACATCGCTTGTACAAATCTTTATACAAAAAAAATAAAAATAAAAATAAAAACAGGGGGTAACAAATGAGGTTTTCACTTTATCTTTGTCCAGTCCAGCCCTTCCATACAATTTTTACTCTTCCAAGACTTGACCATGCTAGGAACAGTGCCCAAAACTGTCACTCCTGCATCCTGAAATGCAAAAAATAAATAAAAATAAAAAAAAATTGATGAATTGAAAGTTGCATAATACGGTATACAACTTGGTCACTAAAAAAGATTATAGTTTTTTGATTAAAGTTAATCGCTTATTTAAGCTACTTGTAAGAAGATATTAAGAAGCAACCTGAACGAATTTTCCAAAACCATGATCAAGTGGAGAGCCATGATAAAGAGCCAAAGTTGCACCAGTAAGAAAACTCGAATAAAGTAAAATGGGTCCCATGACCCAACCCAAATTAGTGGGCCAACAATAAACATCTCCAGCCCGAAGATCCAAATTAGCCCATCCGTCAGCAGCACATCTCATAGGAGATAGTTGCGTCCATGGTATAGCTTTTGGATCTCCTATATAAACAAAAAAAATAAAATATATAAGTAACTCAAAAAATTGAAATATATAAGTAACTCGAAAAATGAAATAACGTCTTTAACCTGTTGTTCCTGAAGAGAAAAGTATGTTTGTCATCGTGTCGATTGATTGATAGACCGGAGAGCAAAAATCAGGGCTGCATTTATATAAGTATTACATAATCTAACCGATAATTCCGTATTTGAAAACTTATGAAGTATTTATGAAAAGGTACCTAGGAAGATGTTTTGCACTCGAAAGAAAATCGCCCCATGAAATATCCTGTTTTCTCAATATAACTTCTACGTTTTCTCCTATTGCGGGAACCACGATGGCTCTACATTGGGTGGCCTCAATAACCCTACTGAAAGAGTGAACAAAATCATTAATATTTTTGGCATACAATTAAATTCAGAGTAGGTCAACGTCTAATTAGTCGGTCAACGCTAAAAAGTCAGGTCAACGTTGGACAAGTCAGTCTAAAGTTTAAAGTTGACTGTTTGTGTTGCCTTGTTTTAGTAATCATTTATTCTAAAATACATATGTTTAAACTATTTGTGTTTGAAATATTTATATTTGAAAAGTCAACATTGGTCAACGTCCGTCTCGACCTACCGACCTTTCAAGGTCGTGACCGACTTGTCTCCGTCTTGCATCTTTTTCAACCTTGGATATTGTTGTTATTGTAATTAAATTTTCATTATTAGCTAGCTAGTTTTAGAAACTAGTTTATATAAGTCCCTCAATTACTATTTTGTTTCATCCAACTTCGTTATTACCTGTACAAAGGAAATTTTCTACCACCTCGAACAATGTAATCTTGAGTAAAGATGGCCTTCGCATTAGACACTCGTAACCGCGTTGCAATCTCTTTTGCAGCAAAACTATCAGCTATCGATACAACCACAAATCCAGAATACACGATTGCCAAATATAGAATAACTGCAGTAACTGTCATCGGCATATCAATCGCAATAGGATCTCCTTTTGTAAACAATAGCCTCAATGCATTCGCAACCAACCTGCATATTTTTCAAATACATCATTTATAGAAATAAGGCATCATAAAGATACATTTAGTTGATTTCAATAGCATTTTAAATGGGTTATGTTTATGAAATCGTATTGACGTGGAACCTTTATTTTATACTCCTTTACTAAAACACAGAAATATGAACATTAACCGCTCACTGATGTCATGCGCACGTCAGCAATGACGTCAGTGAGCGGTTACTGTTCATATTTATGTGTGGACGTCAGCAATGACGTCAGCTACTTTATCCCTTTCATACTTTTATTTATTTATTTATTTAAAAATAAGCATCTTGTTATGGCTATATATATAAAATAATTTTGGGTGAAGTTTGACACGTATTCATACATTACTTGTTGTCGCAATTCCTTGAATGTCATCTTGTTTACATTCAAATGATCAAATCTTTCATCACGCCATACAATCGCAACATTTTCATCCGTTTCATTAGTTGACAGTATACAACACTCCGCAATGTTCAAAACAGAACCGGGAAGCCACGTGCCCCCGGGTTTTGATTTGTCAGATGTATTTAATATACAGTTTGGACGTTTCTGAAATTGGATTGAAAGCTTTTCTAACACAATTGACCAATATACCTGAACAAGTATCAAACATTATATATACATTTAAATATTTTTATATTTAGATTTATAAAATAAAATGAATTAACTGTCTGAGCATACACAGGTAGGAACAAAACAAACACTTGCCTCTGGATGTTGAGCAGAGAATTTATGAAACTGTTTAAAACTTGTTATAGGATCTTGGTAATCTGCACCTAGAAGCTTCGGTCCATGAGTTTCCATAATGCGTCCCAAGTTTGACTTTTTAGAATCAACGCTAATTTATCAAAAAGAACCCATAGTTTAGTTCACTTAAATGAATTTATGCGAAATTAATAATTTATAATCTTCAAACACTAATTATGGTCTGGCCTAGTAAATGTGTGAGTGGTTAGTTAATCAGTTAATACTTTTACAAACTTAAGGTGCACCCCAATTTCTTTCATTGTTTAGTAAAAAATGTTAGCACTCTGATAACTCATCTTCAAATACAAGCTATTTCAACTAGTGCACTTAAAATGAAGTAATATAACTTACACTCATAAGTCATAATCACACAATCACATACTTCATTTGGGTTCTACAGAAATTAGAAAGAAGAGTCATAAAAAAAAATTTCAATCATCAAAATTATTGAAATTGCAATTTTCAAATTCCAAAGGGAAGCTTTAGACAATTAAGATATAGCTAGACTAGATCCTTAAATTTGTTACAAATTTAAATCTCACTTGCTTAAACGATGGAGCATATTATTGACACTGACACTGTACATTATTATAACTATCATTTTGTTCGATCTTTTAAAAAAAAAAAAATCTTAATTTAATTGGCTTTTAACTTTCCAAATTCCCCGTTGCCAACCGAACACAATGAGTGTGTTTGGTAGAACTAGCCTCAAGCCTGAGGACTTATTTTCAAATTGAAAGCTGAAGCTTATTTTGGTAAGTGTTTAGTAAAGTAGTCAGAGTCAAAAAGTTTATAGCTGTGAATTAAATTAAAATGACACAAATATAAAATAAAATGTAAATAATATAATAAAAGGTTTTTTTTAGTAATTTTCCTTTCTTAGGCTCTATGTATCTACAGATGCTAGTTTGAAAGAGGTTATTCATTACCCTAATATTTCTACCAACCTTTTATTACAATAACAAAGTGCTTATAATTAGGGGCTTATTAAAATAAAATATAAGCAAAACTTCCTATAAATTCTCATAACCTCATATTCATACAAGACCATTTCCATCCCGGCGTGAGTTTGCTCCGTCAGTCCTACATGGCCAAGTGTGACGGAAAGTGACGGCCCCTAACGGGGCGTCAGTTAGTTGGGTTCTCGTCCGTCAGTCACGAAAGTGACCCAAATTGAAGGATCCGTTAGTTTTTTGTCCCACCAATCACAATTTTTCATTATATGTATTTTTATTTTTATTTAATTTGTTTCCACTCCATTTTCAATCAGATTTTACCACATCATCCTACGTAATATTTGACACAAAAAACTGACACACCGGTAAAATGTCAGTGCCTAATCACAGTCAGTTTGTACTTTCTTGCACTTTTTGGCTAAATTGCCTGCGATATCACCGTGAGGGTTGGAAATGGTCTAAGCTGTCATCCAAACACAACGATCCAAACACAGTGAAGAGTATAATCCAGAATGGAAATATGTTTGATGTGCCTAATTACATGGACCTAAACGTAGACCTAAACATTTGATTGGCTTTGGCTTATACATTAAAAGTGATTGTTAAATATAAGGATAAAGAGTAGATGACATTATTATGTGTCAAAAAGAGTACAATTAAGCTCAAGTTTAGGCCTATACTTTTAACTTTTTAAGGCATAATATTCAGCATTACTCATCTAAATTTAATAATGTCAACGGAACAAATTTACAATGGAATTTAGATTCCACCAAACTCCGCAAACCAAACGGGACTTTACATTTACATACCCTTTAAAAATGAAAAATATTCATTTGACAAAGTCGTATATTAATTTAAAAATAATAAAAATAAAAATAACAAAAATTCGTACAATTCAGATAGAAACCACATTGTAACTTACTCAGATGGAAACCAATATAGGGGAGGACCATGGATAGATGCATCATAGTTACCGTACACCGCGTTGTAGACGAGCTGATGCAAAGAATGAGGATGAGATGATTTAAGCAGCCTTTGAGAAGTGATTTGACGCCATAACTCAACTGGGTTTGAATTAGTAGTTTCACTCATGATGAATTTAAACTTGATTAGTAGTGATTTTGCGTCATTAGGTGTTAATCCAGCGTTTAGTAGATCTTGTAATTCTAATTCTTGGATGGTTTTTGTGACATCCATTTTTATGTTGTTTTGTTTTTCAGTAATACTAATTTTTTATTTATGAGTTTAAATAGGGAGATTTAAATGGTAGGTAGTTCATCCAGTGGATGTTGTGTACCGTGTGTACACGTGGCATTTGACCAATTAAATTAAATTAAATTAAATTAAAATTGAATTGAATGAATTGGAAACTGGCGTGATTGTTCGGTAGCCTAATGGCCTTTCCAAATGTATGAAAAATTATTCCATGGCCAATGAATGCAGTCTAGATTATTGAGTATTTTCGGAAATTTATGTATCTTTGAATGCTTTGAAACTAAATATTAACATCATGTGTTTTCGTTTTTCTCAAATGCTCGGTTGTGTACAAGTGGAACACATTTTTACAAAAGTTGTTCAAATATTAATAGGAAATAACTATGCCAATAGTCCCTGCGGTTTGCAACTATTTTGCCAACAGTCCCTGAACTAAATATTTCACCTGCACAGTCCCTGTAGTTTGCAGATTGTGTGTCAACAGTTCAAAGCCCAAACGGCAGTTAAAGCAAACGTTAAATCAGACCATGTGCTGGTCACATTAGGGTTATTTCAGTCTTTTTCATACAAGTTATGTAATCTACAACATATAAAATTCTGTAGTCAACTACATAAAACGTATAATTTCTTTATGCGAACCTTTATTCGCACTTTATGTCGCTAACCCGTGATGGACAGAGCTACCAGGTGACGATAAAGGTACTTCCACATTTCGAACCTCGGGAGAGAAGTCCAATACCAAGACGACTTCTTTCCCAAGAAGTCTTTATGCATAAACTGTACTCGACAATAACAAATAATAAGAAGAATGGCTAACCGTTTGGGCTTTGAACTGTTGACACCGAATTTGCAAATCACAGGGGCTGTCGGGGTGAAAAATATAGTCCAGGGACTGTTGGCAAGATATTTGTAAACCATGAGGACTGTTGGCACAATTTTGTCTATTAATATTGAGTTTGTTGACCTATACATAAATACTCATCAAAAGAGTCGGCGACAATACCGTATTGTAAGATCCTGAATTTTGTGCATCAGAAAATGTTCCTGAAAGTGTCAGTAAATGTGTGCGTCAGAAAGCGCCACTAAAAGTCTACCTAACACTTATGCATTTTCAGAATTTACATCAGAATCAGGATTTGTCAGAATCAGTCCCGGAACTTCAGAAACTGCTCAGACCGTTGTGCGCGCCGCGCACCATTAGGTGAGCGCGCCGCGCACACTGCCAGCGACAGTTTTCTGCCTTTTTCTATTTTGAGATAAATGAGGGGTTTTTTGGTCTTTTCACTTAAGAACGGATCTGTGGCCATATTAGCAGTTTTAGATCCAATTTTGGATCACTTTCACATCCACATCAATCTTAGAGAGAGGGAGAGAATCCTAGAGAGAGATTTGGGGTTTTGGAGAAGAAGAAGCTTGAATCGATTAAACGCTTGGGTGTTAAAATTGTTCATCTCGTTCTTGGCTACGTTTTGGTAGTGTTGGTAAGCTCTAACTCCGAATTTAATTGTTATGATTCTTGTTCATGTTAGGGTTTGAGCTTGCTAGGGTTATAAACCCCATTTCTCATGAAGTTGGGGGTTTTGTTGTATTACTAGTGTAAGTAAACCCGATTATTGTGGGTTTAGGGTTTGATGACTAAATTAGAAGTATTCGTCATGGTTTGAGTTTTAATTCACTAGATTGTAAGTGTGTTGGTGTTTTAGATGTTCGTAAGAACATGTTTGTTGGTTAAATGGGTGTTAACCTTGATTTGGTGTCAAAATAAGTTTTGAGTCAAGTTTTGGTAAATCAAGTATGAAAATACTTGATTTAGGTGTTAATTGATGTTTTGGAAATAAAATCACTAGTCGTTAGTGATTTTGGGCGTTTTGGGACTTAGGTCAAATGGGTTGACTTTGATTGAGTTGAATTTGGTAACGACACTAGTTTTGGTTAAATGGATGTTAAACACTTTTGTTAAGTGTTAAATGACGTTGAAATGATTACTACCTAAGTAGTAATTTAGTGTTAAGACCTAGGTTTGGCCTAATTGGTGTCGAGTACCATTTGGGTTAAATTGTACTTTGTTGAGTGGGCTTGAATTACCACCCGAAGTGGTAATTGGTTTGTGTCCAATAGGTGTTAAAGGGGCGGGTTTTTGGTGAGCAAGGTGTGATCCCTCGGCTAAGGGATGTTTGTCAGGTTCTCCTTTAGAGAATGGCTATTTATGTGTATATTGTACCTATGTGTGATATAGGTGGTTACTTGCTCGGATTTGAGGACGGAGATCATGTTACACATGACTTGTGCGGGCATTCCAAAGTGTGACAACCCGAAAATTTTTGACCAAATTTAAACTTTATCTTTAAATGATTTAACGTTTTCGACACGATAAGCAAAGTCTGTAAAACCGAATCTCAAAATTTTTGAACTATTCAAGTACCCTTCGGTCGTTCTCAACGATTCGCGAACCATTATATGTAAATAGATACATATATATACTATAACTTGAAAACGTAATAAAGTTTTAATTGCATGATACCGTACATTAAACTTATTGGTTTATATATCTATTTGAATATATATGATTTCAAGTTATTTAGTAAACGATAGTAACATTCGATTATTGATTCGATTGATATTTAGATAAGTTAACTAAAACGTTTAAGATGAACCAGTAAAACACTAATTTGCTGCAGTATTTTCGAATTACTACAGTACCCGAAAAGCTACAGTGTTTTCGAAAATCACTATTTGCTACAGTAACTTTGCTACAGTAAACACTATTTCAAAATGAAAATTTATATATGTATATGTATATGTATATACTACGAGACGATGATTTATAGAAGTAAATGACCAAAACACTCGAAAGTATAAGATATACTTTGAGTGGTGTAGTTTATTGATAATTTAAGGCTATATTTTGACAAAGGTACGTGTCACGAAACGTAAAATGCAAGTTTTCTAAGCGTACGAAAATGTGTTCGAGAAACCGAAACCGGAACATAAGTCGAGTGACGACGTACGAATTATCGGAATAAAAATTACAAGTCACCTATACACGAGAATATAATATAATATAATATATAAGTAATTAATTTAAATTATATATATTATATATAATATATTTAAATATGTCGACGAACTACAAAACAAATCAAATGTGAGTTGTCATTTAAGCTCATACAATCGCATGAGCATACCAAAGAAACTCCATGCGATCGCATGGAGGCTGGATCCAGAAAACATCTATAAAGCAAGTCGATTTCTGGTTCATTTTGTCATCTGTTTTCTCTCGCACTCTCTCACAGAAATATATATATTTATATTTATTATATAATTATTATTATTATTATTATTATTATTATTAAGATTAATATTATTATTATTAATCGTATTATTATTATTATTATTAGTTGTATTATTATTAGTATTATACATAAAATACTATGAACGAGGTTATGAGCGTGTCACTTTCAAAAATGGATTTTCGAGCGGGATAGAGCTAAGGAAACTATGGGTTATAACTATGAAAGTTATGGGTAATGTTCATGGTTATTATTGGCAAGTCAAACCTAGTGTTTATCATCTCCGTTGCGTCTACGTACTTTCCTGCAATATTGAATCACAATATTGATACGTGAGCATTCATATCTTATCTTTTATATATTAATAGTGTATACATGTCTAGTACTCGAGTATATATGTTTAGGCATGCTTGTATGCTAAATTTCATTGTTAAACAGTTTATGATGAATCACGAATTAAATTCATATATTACTGATAAAAGGTATATGATATGCATGTTTTTGGAAAGCTGGCGAAAAATCAATAACTTTTCATTTAGATATCGAATAGTTTCGATGAACGAATCAAAAGATATGGTCAACTGAATTATAATTGACGTTAATTGGAATTGCTTTTGAATCTGCAATTAATATTTAAACAACTTGTTTGTAAGATTGATAAATTGAATTTTTGAATATTACCAACTGAGTAAATGAATCCTTAAATAAGGTACGTCTCGTTTTGTTGAACTATTGTTAAAATTGACTTTTTGAAACGACTTTGGATAACTTTTGTATGTTGATCTCGAGCATTAGGATTGTGATACACTATGACCAGACCTAGCTTGTTAAACATTTATTGACCAACATATGTTCTCTAGGTTGAGATCTACGGTTATTTGGTAATCCGAGTTTCAGTCACATTTTGGTGAACGACTTTATATGCTGCTAAGGTGAGTTTCATTTGCTCCCTTATTAATTGCTTTCGCAATCTATATTTTTGGGCTGAGAATACATGCACTTTATTATAAAAACAATGGACACAAGTACATACTTAATTCTACACTGAGTTTGAACCGAAAATACCTTAGCTTTGGTAACTAGTAACTGCCAGTTATAAGAACTGGTGGGCGCAAGTAGTTGTATATGGATCCATAGGGCTTGACATCTCCGTCTGTTCCAGGTATAGAAACCCTAGCCTGAACTATAAAACAGACGTATGCTATTTGAGGTTAGTACACGTTGGTTTGCGTGTATTGTACATGTTGGTTGCATGTATGTTAAAACATGGGTACTTATTATAACGTTAAAGTTTAGTTACCAGGGTGCTCAATCTTGTAGAATCTTTTGATAAACGTTTCAGGTGAAATAACTGAAATCTTGTGATCCACCTTTATATACAGATTATACGAAACATTAAAACTATGAACTCACCAACCTTTGTGTTGACACTTGTTAGCATGTTTATTCTCAGGTTCCCTAGAAGTCTTCCGCTGTTTGCTTATATGTTAGACAAGCTATGTGCATGGAGTCTTACATGGTATATTTTTCAAGGAAACGTTGCATTCACCAAATCATCACCATGTATCTTATTTTGACTGCATTGTCAACGGAAGTACTATTGTAAACTATTATTTACGGTGATTGTCTATATGTAGAAATCATCAGATGTTGAAAACCTTTGAATTAAATATTCATTTATGGTGTGCCTTTTCAAAAGAATGCAATGATTACAAAACGTATCATATAGAGGTCAAATACCACGCAATGAAATCGATGAATGACGTGTTCGTCCATATGGATTTGGAGCGATCGTCACACAAAGTGAGTGGAATAATTATATATGTATGTATATAATGTATTTATTTGTATGCTATGGTATGAACCAAAGAGCCGGTAGTGCCATAGTATGTGCGATTGTGCTATGATGTGAACCAAAGAGCCGGTAGCGTCATAGTACGTGTGTTGTAGTGTGAACCAAAGAGCCGGTAGCACTACGCCACGAGTTGTTAGAGTGTGAACCAAAGAGCCGGTAGCACTTTAGCGTGACTATGACTCGGGTTGTGATGTGAACCAAAGAGCTGGTAGCATCATAACCGATGCGTATGGTGTGAACCAAAGAGCCGGTAGCACCATGACGCGAGAATGGTTAACCATATTATTTGTGTATGTGTTATAGTGTAGCATATTATATTGTTTGAGTATATGCTATTGGTTATGCTAGTTTGCGATATTGGAGGTTATTAGCCTTATACTTGAGATGGTTGCTACTTATATTGCTAGCATGTATGCGGTATGTGTGTAAGTGACTGCAAGTAGGTATATTATATATGTATATGTATAATTATTGCATTCACTAAGCTTTATGCTTACCCCTCTCGTTGTTTACCTTTTTCAGGTATTTTGTTATGAGGCTAGCTAGTTATTAGACCAGTTGCGTAGGAGCGCTTGGGCTCGATGGGGTAGCTTTTGGATATGCGGATGCGAATTGGGGATTTGGTAGTCCCCGGGATTATGCTCTTGGTATCGGGTTGGGTTATAGAGTCCTAACTCATCTAAGTGTAAATTGGGATTGAAACTTGTATTTTGTACGAAAGTCGTAAAACGGCCGACGTGGGCCCGGTGTCGTAAAACTCGTTTTATTATTGGAACGTGTTAGTCTTGTTTATTATAATGTGTTGTGAAAAGCGTTTCGTCTAAAAGTGTCGGGAAGTGGGAGATCTTTAATCAGAATTTGGAAAATCCGGACAGAGGCTGTAAGGCCTTGTGCGCGGCTCGCACCTAAAGGGTTGCGCGCCGCGCACCGTTCTGAAATAAAAAAAAAATCTTTTGCTGCGTATTCGATTGGATAACGGGTTGAGTCGTTACAAGTGGTATTAGAGCATAGTCTAAGGGAATTAGGTGACCTTGGAATAGGTGCCTAGTCTTAGACTTATTGACAGTTACGTATTGTTTGCGGGACTTGTTGGAATACGGGTCAGATTGAGATTTGTTAGTGCCTTATAGTAGGTGACTAACTAGGACTTCTGTTTGTCCAAGCTGTGATTATGTGGGGCCTTATTTCGTGTGTAAATTAGTGCCTTAGTTGGATAGTGCCTAATGTAAGTAGGCAAACTTGAACGTTGTTTTAGTGATAGTCACCTAGGTTGTAGGTTGACTTGTCGTTGCGGTATACTTGTGTATATTTATTATTATATTGTATATAGGTGTATATATATATATATATATACACCTATATACAAGCGGTGTCCTAGGGATGAATCCATTGGAAGAGATTCGAATGTTTTGGCGGCTTTGAATGATCAAGTTCACGGTAAGGACTTTGGTCATCGGGTACTAGGAGTTATCGCGTGTTATTTGGTGTGAATGTTGCGTCAGTTCGAGTAAAGTACTTTGCGTGACCATGTGAAAATGGTAAGGTACGCATTTGTAATAGTGACCGATCACCATTATTACGAAAGTGTATCTTGACATCAAGCATGACATGACGAGTACCGAACGGAGGAAACGTGGCATGGTTGGGGTAGATTCGGGATGAATTAGGAATTGTTTATTGGTTCCTAGGATATAGTTGTCTCTAATGATGTGCTTGTAGACACATGGGTTCATTGTTAGTCGGGAAGTATCACGGTGGTTTTGGTTAGTTAAGTGAGTGAGCAAACTCACGAGTTCGACGCGTACTTAGTCACCCTACGTAGTGGGTGCATTATTGAGATTGTCATTGGTTGTAGTTACCCATCGTAACTAGGATAACCGATTAGTATATGTGTGTGCGACGAGGACTTAAATCCCGTAATGGGACGTAACAAGTCTAAGATGGTAGAATTGGGGTTACACTCCGTAGAGTGTGTGTTTATAGAATCGCGTAAGGATTCTAGTTATGAGTTGTCTTAGAATTTGCGAATCGAGGAGTCTTCGGGTCATTAAACTCATGGGAGTGAGATCCGTATGACAATGATCGTGTAAGCGTGTTATGGATTATAGGGTAACATTCCTAACGGAATATCCCTTCTTGTATTGATTGTGTCGTTATTTGGAAGGGTGTAAGACTTGGTGTTCCAAGCACCTCTTAGCGTTAGACGGAAGGTTTCGTTAGGCTATATCGTTTGGCCTTGTGAAAGTTGCGGGTAGTGTGTAATCGGTAGAAACTTTCGATAAGACAATAAACCGTGAGGTTTTTCGGGTAAGTATGACTTTGTGTCATTATTGGGGAGAGATGGGCAATGTCGGGTGTATGGGACCCAAAGATCGGGTTTCTAAATCTCAATAGGTTGCGGTGGGAGTTGCATGACACGACGTCAGGTGCCTTCTTATACCTGCTAGTGTAATGTTCAACTCCGGTGATGGTGTGATCATTTTTTTTGTGCTTAGGGTGCCCGTGAGATACCCTTGGAAGCATCGAAGGTTATAATAGTGATCGACGAGTGATAGTAATTGGACGGTTGTAAAAGTTGAAGTTTAAGAGCATTGCGGTAAATACTTCTTATGAAGTGACGGGTGAGCGAATCTTGTTGCTCTTAAGTGATAGGCGGGTAAAGATGACCGGTGAGTCAATGATGGACTTAATGGTCGGTTAGGCCGAAGATTAGGATGAAGTGTTGATATTGCGGTTGATGCAATTATTGTGTCGGGTTGGTCACTCTTCTCCATGAGAGTGAGCAATTGTTAATAAAGGTTCGTTGCGGGGAAGGTCGGGTGATCTCGACTGAGATGCACGACTGATTAAGCGGAGTGGCGTATGCCTAGGCTTAGAGGCGTACATAGGATTCTGGTGGAGTTCGCTTTGCGAACGACGAAGGGATGTTAATTGTTAATCGTGGTACGAAGGTGCGATGTCGTCGCGTGTACGACATCTCTAGTGATTGTGTATGACGGCTCTGAGAGCCTAAGGTGAGTCTACGGTGATTTGGTGTGTATGACCAACAATGAGGATGGTCATGTGTGTCGTGGAATGACAATTTCGCGGGATGTTATCATCATGGCGGTGGGAATATGGAGCTGAATCCTAAGTGGGGGAGTTTTTACTGTCGTATGAGGAAGCCCCGGTGGTGTTAGATCTAGTGAAGTGTAAGACTTCTTATGTAAGGTGGTCATGTAGCACCAAAGTGAGGTACGAGATCAAGTGCAAAGATGGAGTTCACGGAGGTGAGGTAATGAAGTTGTTGTTGCAGGTGCTCTCGAATGTAAAATCTGGGTTGCTATGAAACTTGGATCGTATTGTCGAATAGGTACAATTTCTATATTGTGGTGGATACTGTATTTTCCCTGTCGGGAAACGTGATCGTGAAAATTGCTAAGTGGATTATTCCACTTAATGGACGATTGTGAGGCGAGAGTGTCGGTTCTGATTGTCTCACATAGAGACACACAGGTGTTGTTTTGGTTGCGAGAATGTGTACCATAGTGATGTGATCCGTAGGTTGCATTGAAATGTCGAGGCCATCCTTAACGGACGGTCTAGGTAGGAAGGTTCACCCGGATTTGGTGACTTTTTTTTTGTGAGTCGTGTGACGAATTACGAGAATTTTGTGATGATGATTCGCCGTTGACGGGATTTTATTATACGAATAGCCTTTATGCTAGTACTAAAAAGCCGTATTGTATGGTTTAGAGGAGAAATCCTATGACGATGCGTTGATGTTTTGCCTAACTCGTAGTGTATTATTGACGTCCTGGATTAATCCAGTGACGGATGGTCGTGTGTGGATCGATTGATGGGAAAGTAGAGTTTCTTAAGTGATTATTTTTGGGGTATCAAAATTTCTTCGTTGAAGGAATAACTCGATTGTGGTAACGGGGGAAGTTGGTTCTTTGTCCAGAGAATATTCATGAATGACTGGTTGAGTAGTACGTTATGAACCGATGGAGTACGGAGTTTTAAGGAAGCATAAGTCCTCCTCGATTTGGATTAATGCAAGACTTGGTTCACGGCGTAGTGGACCTAGTAGATCGCGTTGGGTGATGTAGTTATGGATGTAGCTTGTTGCGAGTTGTAGCCGAGAGAACTTGAAGGAATATATGGTGTTTTTCGTATTTCCTATATGGGCATTTTGGACATTGAGTGTATGAGATACCGCTGGTTGCGGTAATGCATGCTAGTGATTATTAGCGTGTGGTGAGATATTCAGGTTAATGGAAATTATATGGACATCAAGTTTAGATGTGTGTCGGAGGACCATAGTGTGGGGTTCCGGTGGGTTAAGTGACGGAGATCACGGGGACGTGATCCATTTTAAGTGGAGGAAAGTTGTAAGATCCTGAATTTTGTGCATCAGAAAATGTTCCTGAAAGTGTCAGTAAATGTGTGCGTCAGAAAGCGCCACTAAAAGTCTACCTAACACTTATGCATTTTCAGAATTTACATCAGAATCAAAATTTGTCAGAATCAATCCCTGAACTTCAGAAACTGCTCAGACCATTGTGTGCGCCGCGCACCATTAGGTGAGCGCGCCGCGCACACTGTCAGCGACAGTTTTATGCCTTTTTCTATTTTGAGATAAATGAGGGGCTTTTTGGTCTTTTCACTTAAAAACGGATCTGTGGCCATATTAGCAGTTTTAGATCCAATTTTGGATCACTTTCACATCCACAAACACTCTCATCAATCTTAGAGAGAGGGAGAGAATTCTAGAGAGATATTTGGGGTTTTGGAGAAGAAGAAGCTTGAATCGATTAAAAGCTTGGGTGTTAAAGTTGTTCATCTCTTTCTTGGATATGTTTTAGTAGTGTTGGTAAGCTCTAACTCCGAATTTAATTGTTATGATTCTTGTTCATGTTAGGGTTTGAGCTTGCTAGGGTTCTAAACCCCATTTTTCATGAAATATGGGGGTTTTGTTGTATTGCTAGTGTAAGTAAACCCGATTATTGTGGGTTTAGGATTTGATGATGAAATTGGAATTATTCGTCATGGTTTGGGTGTTAATTCACTAGATTGTAAGTGTGTTGGTGTTTTAGATGTTCGTAAGAACATGTTTGTTGGTTAAATGGGTGTTAACCTTGATTTGGTGTCAAAATAAGTTTTGAGTCAAGTTTTGGTAAATCAAGTATGAAAATACTTGATTTAGGTGTTAATTGATGTTTTGGAAATAAAATCACTAGTCGTTAGTGATTTTGGGCGTTTTGGGACTTAGGTCAAATGGGTTGACTTTGATTGGGTCGAATTTGGTAACGACACTAGTTTTGGTTAAATGGATGTTAAACACTTTTGTTAAGTGTTAAATGACATTGAAATGATTACTACCTAAGTAGTAATTTAGTGTTAAGACCTAGGTTTGACCTAATTGGTGTCGAGTACCATTTGAGTTAAATTGTACTTTGTTGAGTGGGCTTGAATTACCACCCAAAGTGGTAATTGGTTTGTGTCCAATAGGTGTTAAAGGGGCGGGTTTTTGATGAGCAAGGTGTGATCCCTCGGCTAAGGGATGTTTGTCGGGTTCTCTTTTAGAGAATGGCTATTTATGTGTATATTGTACCTATGTGTGATATAGGTGGTTACTTGCTCGGATTTGAGGACGGAGATCATGTTACACATGACTTGTGCGGGCATTCCAAAGTGAGTGGAATGATTATATATGTATGTATATAATGTATTTAATTGTATGCTATGGTATGAACCAAAGAACTGGTAGTGCCATAGTATGTGCGATTGTGCTATGATGTGAACCAAAGAGCCGGTAGCGTTATAGTATGTGTGTTGTAGTGTGAACCAAAGAGCCGGTAGCACTACGGCACGAGTTGTTAGAGTGTGAACCAAAGAGCCGGTAGCACTTTAGCGCGAGTATGACTCGGGTTGTGATGTGAACCAAAGAGCCGGTAGCATGATAACCGATGCGTATGGTGTGAACCAAAGAGCCGGTAGCACCATGACGCGAGAATGGTTAAGCATATGATTTGTGTATGTGTTGTAGTGTAGCATATTATATTGTTTGAGTATATGCTATTGGTTATGCTAGCTTGCGATATTGGAGGTTATTATCCTTATACTTGAGATGGTTGCTAATTATATTGCTAGCATGTATGCGGTATGTGTGTAAGTGACTGCAAGTAGGTATATTATATATGTATATGTATAATTATTGCATTCACTAAGCTTTATGCTTACCCCTCTCGTTGTTTACCTTTTTCAGGTATTTTGTTATGAGGCTAGCTAGTTGTTAGACTAGTTGCGTAGGAGCGCTTGGGATCGATGGGGTAGCTTTTAGATATGCGGACGCGGATTGGGATTTGGTAGTCTCCGGGATTATGATCTTGGTATCGGGTTGGATTATAGAGTCCTAACTCGTCTAAGTGTAAATTGGGATTGAAACTTGTATTTTGTACGAAAGTCGTAAAACGGCCGACGTGGGCCCGGTGTCGTAAAACTCGTTTGATTATTGGAACGTGTTAGTCTTGTTTATTATAATGTGTTGTGAAAAGCGTTTCGTCTAAAAGTGTCGGGAAGTGTGAGATCTTTAATCAAAATTTGAAAAATCCGGACAGAGGCTGTCAGGCCTTGTGCGCACCGCGCACCTTAAGGGTTGCGCACCGCGCACCCTTCTGAAATAAAATAAAAAAAAATCTTTTGCTGCGTATTCGATTGGATAACGGGTTGAGTCGTTACACGTATGCTAATTGTTGTATCGTCGAAGTGCAATTTTGAAAAGAATAAAAAACCAAGCACCCCGATAGCATCCATCGGATAATGTAAATATTTAAAATATGGAGGTATCGGTTCTGTACAGAAAGACATTATACGTTACCATATATATATATATATATATATATATATATATATATATATATATATATATATATATATATATATATATATATATATATATATATATATATATAAATCTGCAGTATTGGTATCACTCAGAGGGGACTTAACCACTTTCGCAATTATATGTCACTCATAAACACGTTAGGAGGAAACCCAAATCTCAACAACCATGACAGTACGACTGAAGGTTGGGAAAACCCCTCCGAGAAACTAACTGATGACAGTACCATGGCAGTACGACTTGCGCCTACTCGTTGATGATAAACAGTGGGTATTTATAGTTAAAAAGGATATAACCGTTGCAATGGCAAACTACTATTTTTTTTCATCCAAACGGCTTCTTTTTTCTCGTGCTTCTTTCTTCCTCCACACGACATAATGCAGGGTGAGTTGGAAGAGGGCAAGCCATGACGGACACACTGACATTGCCTCCCTCGAGTGCAAATGTCACGTCGGTAAGTAAGGTAGGTGGTCTTATACCGCTGGCTTGAAAAAACAGAATCTAAATTAAAGTAGAAATTATTATCTAATTGAAAAGTGTCCGCTATGGTGCCAATTATTGGAACTGAAATAACATATTTAGGAATAGCAAACACACACACTTTTTTGTTCACGACGAGACTCGAACTCACAATTTCAAGATTGATAAGTTCGCTGGATACCACTAGGTCAGAATCCCTTTAGATATATTATCCCCGTTTTATTATAAGTGTCATATTTTAACTTTTAAAAGTTTATATTAAGTTTACATACTTTATTTATATCACAACGAATTGGTTTTTAAAAAATGTTTTAATTGAAATAATTTCTATCAATATTAGATAAAAAAAACAAAAACCAAAAATTAAAGTCAAAATTGCTGGAAAAAAAGATGTTAAAACGTAATACTTAATATGTAACGGATAGAATAACTATGAATGTTGACGCCGGAAAATTCTTTCTGAAGATGAATCTTAAAACTTTCAAATTTTACGATGATTATTACCTTTGCATTTGAATTCGTATACATATTTAAATACCATTTTAATACTTTTTTTCTTATAATGTAACACTTGATTTGTGATACATCACCAATAATAAAATTAAGTTACTTGTTTTAAGAATGCGTTATAGTTATAGTCGACACTAAGGGTGCTTGGATGAAACTAGCTGGAGTTTGAGTTTATGGCTGGAGCTAGAGCTTATGGGCAAGAGATGGAGCTGGAACTTATTTTTAAAGCCGATAGCTGGAGCTTATTTTTTTAAATCCGAAAGCTGGAGCTTATTATTTTATATAAGTGTTTGGTAAATTAGCTAGAGCTTATTTTTCAGTTCATAAGCTCTATTTTTTTTCATAAGCTATTAGAAGTAGTTTATTTTTTAAGATTTTATAATTTTCATAAGCTCTACTTTTTATGTCTACCAAACAAAACTTATGACTTGGAGATTATTAAAATCATAAGCTCAAGCTCCAATAAATTCTCATAAGCTTCAACAAGGTTGTATGCCACACATACCCTAAACTAAGTTAGAATTGTTAGGAGACAACTTGTTAGAATGCGTTGTATATTGGCTGGATTCAAAAATGCAATTTTCAATTTATATTTATATTTATACTTATTATTAATTATTAATTAAATTGATAAATATTAGGGTGTATTCGGGGCCCGAGTTTCTTAAAGTTTATGAAAGCTTATAGGACCTTGAGCTTATGATTTAACAAACTTTAAGTCATAAGTTTCGTTTGGTAGACATAAAAACCAGAGCTTATGAATTGGAAAATAAACTCCAGCTATTTTACCAAACACTTGTAAAAAAATAACAAACTCCAACTACCAGCTTCAAAAATAAGCTCTAGCTCTAGCCCATAAGCTCTAGTTTCAGTTTCAGCTACATTTTTCAGCTCCAGCTAGTTTCATCACACCCACCCTTAAAATGAGTGAAATAAGTTAAAAGTCAAAGTCAGAGGCGAATAATGTAATTATTACTGTAATAGATAGAGATCATCGGTATAATTTGAATAAAAAATACAAGGACCATCGATGTAATCTACTTTATTAAAATAATAATTTACAATACTCTAAGTTGTGAGGCGACTGTTATAATTGTCTAACAGTAGATCGCATTATAAGAGCACCCGGTGTGGTAGTGTTTTTCCGCCACGTTCGCTCACCGACGTCAGGGAAGGGATGTTCAACAACACCGCGCCAACGTCCTTCCTCTGCGTCGTTGAACCACCATCGGCAATCCGACGTTGAACTTAACGATAATTACTCCCTGCGTCCCTATTTAATTGTCACCAGACAAACAACACATAGTTATAATAAATTTTACTAACTTCATTATCCACCAACAAAATATTTTCCCTCTCCACTATAACCTATTTTAATTGGTTAAAATACTAAGTGGAAAATTAAAATGGGACGTCCCAAAATAGTATACTGGACAATAATATAGGGACAGAGGGGGTACCATTTAATTTTAAATATTTTTACCGTTAAAATTTTAAATTTGTTTTTAGTTCTTTTTAATCACTTTTTTCACACCTATACAAACACATAAACCATTTCATTTTTACACATATTCACTCTCACTAAAACATATTTTATATACAGTCTCACTAAAAACTTTAAAACCATCATGTTCACTAACATTGTTACTTTCGGCATTTATTCTGGTGGGTATTTTACCGACAATATGATGGAATACTACGGTGGTATGAAACATACGTCTGATGTTGTTGTTACCGGCATTAATTTATCTACTTTGCTCGATTATTTGTGATGAAGAATCAGAGATATTCGAGTGGCTTAAGGACGATGATAAATTGACCGAAATGCTCGAAAAAACAGTAATACGCTTGACATGAATCGAGTTGTATGCTAAGAATATTTGGGGCGATCTTCCGCATGAGAGTAGATAGGATGAATTCGTGAGTGATGACACGATCGGGACAATACCATAATTTTATGTATCGTATTTTCAATTTATGTAATCGTATTTTCAATTTATGTAATCGTATTTTGTAATTTATTTAATTATCTATTAATAAAATGTTTTATTTATATTTACTCGATTCATGAGAGTAGAGAGGATGAATTCGTGAGTGAAGAAACATCGGTTGGCCAGAGGAGATCGAGCATGATCTCCCCTATGCACAGGATCGCCGAATGCGGCTCTCTCAAATAGGGTTTAGACTCATGATCTCTTAACCCTAAAGACACACATAAACTGATATATATAGACGACCTAGACTTAGGTTGCCCTAATGGGCCTATCGACATGAATAGCCCAATAGTTACATATGCTCATATAACTGATCAGTTTCACGCGTGTATATAAACTAGGTGTACAATGTAAGAATAGACGTTATTAGCCCAGTGACGGCCATACAAAATATGCATCAACACCTTTGGAGGCTTAAAAGGATAATTAGCTGGAAATGTTATGTCAAGAAAGTATATGCCTCCTTCGTAAGGTGTTCCTATACCAACAATAAACAATCAAATCAATAAAACGTTGTCGATTGTAATACATTGTTTGTTTATTTAGTTTTGAAATATATTGTTGATATCTTGCGATAGGAATAAAATCAAATGAATTTAGTTAACCGGGAACTAAAAGGTTTTTTTGAAGATAAGGATGTGGGTTGACCTTGTGGACCAAAGAGAGTAGCGAACCAGTGGTAAAGGTTATCGCCTTTGGGACCAGCTGAGCAGTCTGCAGGTGGGTCAGTGCCGAGTTCTGCCATCTCCTTCTGTATCCTTTTCCCTGACGACGTTAAAGAGGTTCGTGACGGCCATGACCGCCCACCACTTAAACTCCCACTGTTCATCACACACTTTACTTCTTTGCCTACACAAATGCCTACATCGCTCAAACAGAACTAGACGTTTCACTAGCTTACTTTTACGGGTTATGGGCTTATTTGATTTTAAAACAGCCGATAAGCTTAACTCTAACGGGCTTATGAGCTTAGAAGCTTCAGCTTACGAGTTATTTAAGTCTATAAGCTCAAACAGAAAATCTCATAAAGCATAAAAAGTTAACTTATGAGCTTATTTATGTTAGACCATATATAACCCTGCCTGTGACGTCACAGGCAGATTGTCCACTTTTTGGCTAAAAAGTGCAATCTGCCTCTGACGTGGCAGTGTCACCCTCTGACACCAAAATAACCCGGACGCCCCTCCAGTGTCAAATAGGTCCCACCAGTTTTATTTTTTCTTTTTTATTTTATTATGCATACAAATTATATTACATATAATTAAAAAACATATAAAAATTAACCATTACATAAAAAATTAATCATTACATAAAATTTAACCATTACATAAATTATTGAGTTTGATGTGTTAAAAATGATAGGTTTTGATGGGTTTATATAGAAAAGAATATAAATAATTCAAATAAAAAAAACAAAACAAAACAAAACAAAAATATTTGAATGAAAGTGTTAAAATAAGAGAAAAAATTGAGTTTGATGTGTTAAAAATGATAGGTTTTGATGGTTATATATAAAAGAAAATAAATAATTTAAATAAATAAAAAAAACAAAAACAAAAACAAAAAAATATTTGAATGAAAGTGTTAAAATGAGAGAAAATATTGAGTTTGATGGGTTAAAAATGATGGGTTTTGATGTGTTTATATAGAAAAGAATATAAATAATTTAAATAAAAAAAAAGCAAAAACAAAATTAAAATCATTAAAATACGTGGACCAATCAGAAACCCTGACGCATTTTTTTTTTTCGTGAAAAAGTTGACTGACGCCCCTCCCGCGTCAGCCGTAACGCCCCACTAGGGGCGTCAGGGGGCGTCACCCACTGCCAGCGCGTCTGACGGGACCCCTCTGACGCCGCGTTAAAAATGGTCTTACAGTCAGCCGAGGAATAGAAGTTTACCTAAGTGCCTCCAAACACAGGTTAAGGCATGGTAACGTGAATGACCACAATGAACAGCTTATTTTTTCTTTTTAACAGCGATTGGGATCACCCGAGGAGGATCGAGTGGTGCCGTTCAGTAACTACATACGAGTTTATGAATCAATGAAATTTACTCTTCTATTGTAGCGATACGAACTCAGAATCAATAGCAAAAGAAGCTATCATCTCCGGGGAGTGAGATGATTGTTTGGACTAGTTCTTTTGTGGTAGGCTTATAAATTGCACGTGTCCAAGTTTGATGGATTCTTTTAAAACTAGCTCACGTCACCAATCTTATCATTAAAATTTTCACCATTCTAATGAAAACTACTTGGTTATGTTGTTAAAAGAGTTTGACTGTGAGTTATACGAAGTAGTTAGTAAAAATAATAATTAAATAAATATATACTACAGTACAATTTAGAATGACATTTATTACTATGATTTTTTTTATAATTTTTTTTTTTTTTTTTGTATAAAACAGCTTAAAAATATAAAATAATAATTCAGTTGGGCCTAATGAAGTACTGGGCCACTACACAGGCCTCCTAGAAGTAGTCTGGATTATCACCAAAATGCCCTTTTTTTTAAGCTTGTTGACTGACAGCCCTAAAAAAAAAGTTTGACAATTTGCCCTCGCAAGGTGCAAGACACCTTGCGTCCTTGCGACCTTGCGTCTTTGCGACCTTGCGATGTTGCGACCTTGCGTTAATGACAAACGCAACAAAGAGACTTGCGTCCCCTTGCGTATTGCGTCTTGCGACTTGCGCCTTTGCGTCTTGCGTCTTGCGTCTTATCCCGATAAGAATTTCATGATTTCGTGGATAAGATTTTGTACGATTTTTGTACTATTACGGATAACTTTTTCACTTCATATAAGGTACATATTACTAGCTCTATTTTCACTTCATTTCCACCATTTCCACATAAATCATATAATTTCAAGCGTCATTAAGGTAACTTTCTTTGTTTTAAATAATGAGTTTTAGTGATAATGAAACCTTTGTTATTCATATATGTTGTGGTGGTTCTTTTCAATTTATTAATAACTTACCTATGTATTTGCCTCTAGATTGTTTTAGAACACGATTAAAACTCCCAGTTGCTCCCCAAAAATCAATTACTCGAAGAATATTGTTAAAAATTGTTCTTAGAAAAATTAATTTGCCACCTAATGCTCCTGTTTTAATGAGATATGTTGTCGATAATCTTGTTTTTGATATTACTGATGATTATGAAGACTTTCGTGATTTTCTACAACATGCAATATCAAATGCTCCTATTAATATTTACATTGTCGACAAAGTTACAATGCATCAACTCCCAGAAAACTTACAGTTAGTGAAAATCCTACCAATACACAATGTCCATCAAAACCTACCAACACACGATGTCCAACAAAACCTACCAACAAACGAGGAGAGCACAAACCTTCAGACACCCAATTTGGAAGAAGCACGACCTGAAGTACCACCTCCAAACACAGAAGAGTTTGATTTCTTCAACTATGGAGTTGAGAACGTATGTAAAATTAAAAAAACAGATCACCCTTTTGAATCAGTTGTCGCGTCTAGTGCTTCGGAGGAAGAAAATGACAGAGAAGATCAAGATGAAGATGAAGATGAAAAAGAGGAAGAAAAAAAGGATGTATTCTGGAATATGCCACTTTTATTGAGTGAGCATGACCAAGAGACTGAATCTACGAGCCAAATAATAACCAGTTATAGAGTATCCGATTTGATTAAAGTTCGACAAACTTTTTTAAACAAGGATGATTTTGTAAAGTCGGACAAATCTCGATTCACTGCTAAATGCATGTTGCCAAATTGTGAGTGAAAATGTAGTGCATACAAAATACGCCACACTGACAACTTCATCGTAAAGAAATTGCATGTACACACATGCTCACGTACCCAAATTATGGGAAATAATAAACATGCTTCCAAAAAGGTGCTATGAAGTATTCTGATGGAATCGTTCAAAGCTGCAAATCGAGACTATAATCCAAAAGATATACGTGATGATGTTGGCAACCGTTTTCGGGTGAGCATTTCTTACAATCAAGCATGGAGAGCCAAGTGTCATGCAATAGAGATGCTTCGTGGCAGTATGGATGACTCGTTCCGAATGCTTCCCATTTATCTTCATAACATTAAGATTCATAACCCAGGAAGCATGACAAATGTGGTGACTGATAATGAAAATAGATTCGTGATGTGTTACATGTCTTTTGGCGCAGTTGTAAGTATCACTAATTCTAAAATTGTTTTATCTTAAACTAATAGCAATCTCATTTGCTTTGTTTGCGTGCAGATTCGATCATTTGTCCAAAATGTTTGCCCTATTATCATCGTTGATGGTGCACATTTGAAAGCTGGATACTTGAGTACAAATTTAGTCGCTGTTGCAATGGATGCCAATAACGGAATTTTGCCATTGGCTTATGGAATTGGTGAAGGCGAGACAAACGAGGTTTGGTCATGGTTTTTTGGCAATCTAAGAGATCATTTAGAGAGTTGTGGTATGAGTAATCGTATGTCAGAGATTACCTTTATTTCTGATCGTGCTCCTTCAATAGCACATGGTATTTCAAATGTGCTTCCTGAAGCCTTTCACTCTTTTTGCGCACGTCATCTATTCATGAACATAAAAACGATGTCCAACAAATTCAAATATTTTGAATGGCACTATTGGAAAATGGTTAAGGCTTATCGTTTGTCAGATTTTCAAGATCATGTTTGTAACAACTCTCACTTTTTGACTTCTAAATTACTGAATTAACCCTAGGGTTATATGTCTGACTATATGTATTAAGGGTTGTTATATACAATTAAATATTGACTGAATAGTAATTTTTAGTCAACAATGTTCGCTTAAATAAATAATATATTATTAATTTATATAATTTGACATAATTTAACTAAGTATATAAACTTTGTATCACTTTTATTATTTAGTTAATGTATTATATATTTAACTATATAATAAATCCAATTATATATAAATGTAATAATATTTACAAACTTACTAAAACTATAGTTTAATAATTAAAATCATAATTATTATTAAAAATACAAAATACCGAATTATTTATTATTTTTATGCAAAATTTATATTTATAAATTAAATAAAAATAAAATAAAAATAAAATAAAATATTATTGACAAATATTCTGAGAAAAGTATTAAATCAATTTGTTTATTTATATAAAAAAATAATCCTTAAAATAAAATAAATAAATAAATAAATTACTTTTTAATTAAAAATTGTAATGGAAAAACTACTTTTATTATTTTATTTTGTGCATTATCTCATGACCTAACATTTAATACTTTTTAATTTTAAAATCCCATTAAGAATTAAAATATTTCTTTTTCTTTTAATTATTTTATTCTTTTACCTAATTTTTTCAAGTATAAATACCCCTCATTTCTCATTCAAACTCACACCAAAATTTCTCTCATTCTCTATTTGAAGAATTACTACTAGTAAGTATTCTTTTCTTACTTTTTGTTTTTTTTACTTTTTACTTTTTACTTTTTTACTTTTTACTTTTTACTTTTTACTTCGATTATTATTTTTACCGAAACATGTAAATAATGTTATAAATTATATGCAATTAAAAATAAAATAAATAACATGTATACACTATTACTATTACTAGCACCTATAACCTACTACTTATATTGTAACATAAAAACATTTTAGAATATGTATTAGAGATGTATAGATCTTCGAACTTTCTTGACGAATGGTTTCTATGAGATTCTAGGTAGAGGGTTTGGATTTCCGATTTAAAGGGTCCTATGGCTCAATCCCCTAGATCTAAATTAGCCATTCGAAGGGAAAGGGGTGATTGGAAGCTTATCTAATACGACAAGTATCCTAAAATGGAAAACACTAATAAAAGTAGAAACTCTCTAGCCATAGAAACTTAGTAAAATAAGAAACTTTCTAAAAATGAAAACTTTATAAAAATAGTAACTTACTAGGAATAGAAACTTAGTAAAACAAACTATACTTAAATACATACTTAAACTTAAACATGGGCAAAACACTTAACTACTCTTAAATGTCAATAGGTTGACTTTTCTGCTCACTCGTTCAACTCTTTATTCCGAGGAATAACTCTCTCTCTACTTACTAAGGTGAATTCATAGCCCCTCTTTATTGCTAGCAAACTTACTTACTTTTACTTGGGGTGAGACACATACTGTTTTTACTTTTTACACTTTAGACACAAGTACCAAACTGTTAAACTATGCTATACCTGACTATGTCCGACTAAGTCCCTACAGTGATATTTTTAATTGCTGCGGCATGCTTAATTATTGGGGGTAGGCCTATCGGGAGTAACGTCCCCGATACATTTGACTAAGTCTTTGTATTACTTAATAATGAAATTAAACGACAAGGACAGAACAACTTGTCACGGGGCAAACAACGTTTAGTCTAAATATCACGCACTGGCATAACTTTTTGATCCTGCGAGAGATCAACTTTACAAACTAAATCTTGTGGTCTAAAACAACCACAAACTTTTTGTTAAACCTATGAACTTCACTCAACCTTTTTGGTTGACACTTTAGCATGTTTTGTCTCAGGTGCTGTTTGATTCAAGCTCTTATACTTACCGTTTATGTGATGCTACTTGGACATAGGATCAAGAGATATCGCATTTATTACTTCTGCATGTGAACATTTACGATATTGTTATTCTTGTCATTGTAACGACATTTCATTTTCCGCTGCGTACTCATTAAAGTTAAATTCATCATTTAGTATTGTTCTCGTTTATTATAATATGTTGGTATGTTTTGATATTAGTGACGTTTCTTCCAGACCCTATTGGGAGGACGTTACAGATTGGTATCAGAGCATAACCAGGCTGTTATAGAGAACCAGGATTGCATTTTTATATGTGCCTTACTTGTTAGCTAGGGTGCCTTAGCAATCTAGGAAACTATAACCTTTCCTGCCTTAGAATTAAAGCACTTAGGATTGCCCCATAATCTTAACGATTATGCTTTAATAAACTTGACTTAAAGATTCTAATCAAAATATCCTTCCTAATGTTAGGATGTCTAATTATCATCAAACGACCAAAATGAATCTTTTCAAGCCAACCGAAAAAGATACTGAAAGGTCTTCCACAGAAAGTCCAGTCCAAAGTCCACCTTATGGCTTTGGTGGTCCTCCCTCACTAAATTATAGCCCAAATACTACTCTAAATTTACATGGGTCTCCTGAATACTATCCAACCCCGAGGAATAAAGACAAGAGGAAATGTCTTGAAGAAACTGGGACGTCAAAGAAAAGATCCTGATCTCCTTCCTACGATGAAGTTGATACCAAGTACGAGCTCATGAATCTGCGAAAAACTACCGATGACCTTATTCGCCATATTGCTAGGATCGATGCTCAAATGAAGGAAAAAGACCTAGCGATCAAGAAGCTCATGGAGGAAAATGCTGAGCTAAAGAAAGAGATTATATACATACATTTGTTTTATCCCATGACCGATGTGGACTTTGGTTTGCACCCTTACAAGAAATGCCTGATGGGGGAAGCAATCTCTCTCCTACTTAAGAGAAGATGTTGACTTTAGATTGAAGATGGAGGAAAACCGCGTGAATAATTAACTTTCTATGAGGGACCACAAGTACCATGTAATCAACAATGGTATTTCTAATCTTTATGATAATCTCGAATTCCTGCATGAGAAACTAAAGGCGAAGAATGAGAAAGTTGAGAAGTTTATGAAGAAGGTTGAGGAAGAGAAGAAGAGATACTTCAATCTTAATATTTCCTAATTTATTTTTCCAAATTTCTTATCTATGTAAAGGCTATGCCTTAAACTATTTCTATTTTCGAATCGTGTAATAAAGGTCTGTTTAATGCCTCATTCTTAAAAATATAAAGTGTTTCGTTCATATCATATTCATCTTTATCTAGCTTAAAAAGTCTTCAAACTTATGACCTATCAGATTTATCAAACTTCTATACACCCTTATGTAGTGGAGAATCATGGTTCGTCCAACTGCACCAACTCTTACCACGATGTCTCGTAACTTTCTCGTTTGACCACGTCCATTTCATAACTTTCACAACTTCCATAACTTTCAAAGGTATGAAAGTTGACCAAGTCTATAAAGACTGCAACTTAAAACTAGTGAACCATGACTCGACAAGTTCGTAACTATTTTCATGGATGACGTTTTGATCTGCTCCGAGAGTGAGAAAGAACATGAGAAACATTTGCAAATTCATTCTTAAGAAGAAGAACAACTCTACGCAAACTTTTCAAAGTGCAAGTTTTGGCTTAAAACCGACATGTTGTCGATCCAGCTAAGATTACTGCTATCCTTAATACACTATATTAGAAATCATCATTTATCATATCCTGACCTTATGGAGTGACCTTGGAATGAAAATATGAATTAGTGAAATATAATAACGGTGGCCAACGTGATTATATTACGGTAATTCATAGAAAAATTCTAATATCATGACGTATGGAATAGAAAGTGATTCAAAGAAAACTCTCAAGCTATCTGTTCAAAAACCCAAATGCAAGAAGAAAAAAGATCATCTTGATATTAGTAGATACCAAAGACTGCGAAGCATATTCGTCAATTTTTGGGACTTTCCGCTTACTATCGGAGATTCATAAAAGATTTTTCACTTCTTGCCAAACCTCTTACGAAGCTAACTCAAAAAGGGAAGAAGTTTGAGTGGCCCGAAGAACAGGAATCTGCTTTCAAGATTCTAAAAGAGAAGTTGACCACAGCCCCGATTCTATCTTTACCTGAAGGTACTGATGATTTTGTTGTTTACTGCGATGCCTCAAAGCAAGGCTTTGGTTGTGTTTTAATGCAACGTGAAAAGGTTATTGCCTACGCATCTAGACAGTTGAAGAAACACGAGGAGAACTATACCACACACGACCTTGAGTTAGGTACCGTGGTATTTTCATTAAAGATATGGAGACATTATCTATATGGTACCTAGTTTACGGTGTACACTGACCATAAAAGTCCTCGACACATCTTTGATCAAAAACAGTTGAATATGAGGCAAAGCTGATGGCTAGAGTTATTGAACGATTATGACCGTAAGATGGAATGTCATCCTGGCAAGGCAAACGTAGTTGCCGATGCCCTTAGTCGAAAAGACGATGTTAAACATGTTCATGCCTTAAACCTGAAAATCAAATCAAATCTTATATCACGAATCTGCGAAGCTCAACTGGAAGCTATTGAACCAACACTTATCGAAGGTGAAGGACCTATCGGTTTCGAGAACCAACTCCAAGTGAAAGCTAATGGTACACGGTACTTTGGCAACAGAATTTGGGTTCCTCGCTTCGGTAATCTCCGTGAACTAGTCTTGGATGAAGCGCATAAGACTAGGTATTCTATTCATCCGGGTTCCAGTAAGATGTACGACGATGTGAAGGAATTCTACTGGTGGCCTAATATGAAAGCCGACATTGCTACTTATGTTAGTAAGTGTCTCACTTATTTGAAAGTCAAGGCTGAACATCAAAAGCCTTCTGGTCTGTTGACACAACCCGATATTCCGCAGTGGAAGTGGGAATGTATCGCTATGGACTTTATTACTAAATTGCCCAAGACTTCTAGTGGCAATGATGCTATATGGGTCATAGTAGATCGTCTTACTAAATCTGCTCATTTCTTACCGATCAAGGAGACCGACAAGATGGAGAGATTGTCACAACTATATATCAAAGAAATTGTCTCTCGTCATGGTGTTCATATATCAATCATATCCGATCGCGACAGTAGATTCACTTCCAGATTCTAAAAATCCTTACAAACTGCTCTTGGAACTCAACTCGACATGAGTACTGCTTATCATCCGCAAACCAATGGTCAAAGTGAACGAACCATTCAAACATTGGAATATATGCTTTGCGCTTGTGTTATCGACTTCGGAAAAGGCTGGGATAGACATTTGCCTTTGGTTGAATTCTCTTACAATAATAGCTACCACTCAAGTATTAAGGCTGCACCTTTTGAGGCCTTATACGGACGAAAATGTAGATCCCCACTGTGCTGGGATGAATTAGAGGACAGATAGTTAACTGGTCCTGAAATCATACACGAGACAACCGAAAAAATAGTTCAGATTAAGAAACGAATAGAAACTGCACGCAGCCGACAGAAGATCTATGCTAATAAAGGTCGAAAAGATTTGGAATTCCAAGTTGGTGACAAAGTCATGTTGAAAGTATCCCCTTGGAAAGGCGTCGTTTGTTTTGGTAAACGAAGCAAACTAAGTCCGCGTTTTGTTGGACCCTTCAAGATTACTGAAAGGATCGGACCCGTGGCTTATCGATTAGAATTACCTGCTGAACTTAGCAGCGTACACGACGTATTTCATGTCTCGAATCTTAAAAAGTGGCTCGCTGATGACACTCTCGTTATTCCTTTAGATGACATTCGCATTGATGATAAAATGCACTTCATAGAGGAACCCGTAGAAGTCATGGACCGATCTGCTAAACGCTTAAAACAAAGCACCATACCTATTGTTAAGATCCGTTGGAATTCACGACGTGGCCCCGAGTATACCTGGGAACGTGAAGACCAAATGAAACAGAAATATCCCCATCTCTTCTCAACCGCTGATGCATCCGAGAAGTCTACCTAAAACTTCGGGACGAAGTTTTTATTAACGGGGAGGTACTGTAACAACTCTCACTTTTTGACTTCTAAATTACTGAATTAACCCTAGGGTTATATGTCTGACTATATGTATTAAGGGTTGTTATATACAATTAAATATTGACTGAATAGTAATTTTTAGTCAACAATGTTCGCTTAAATAAATAATATATTATTAATTTATATAATTTGACATAATTTAACTAAGTATATAAACTTTGTATCACTTTTATTATTTAGTTAATGTATCATATATTTAACTATATAATAAATCCAATTATATATAAATGTAATAATATTTACAAACTTACTAAAACTATAGTTTAATAATTAAAATCATAATTATTATTAAAAATACAAAATACCGAATTATTTATTATTTTTATGCAAAATTTGTATTTATAAATTAAATAAAAATAAAATAAAATAAAATATTATTGACAAATATTCTTAGAAAGTTATTAAATCAATTTGTTTATTTATATAAAAAAATAATCCTTAAATTAAAAAAAATAAATAAATAAATAAATAAATTACTTTTTAATTAAAAATTGTAATGGAAAAACTACTTTTATTATTTTATTTTGTGCATTATCCCATGACCTAACATTTAATACTTTTTAATTTTAAAATCCCATTAAGAATTAAAATATTTCTTTTTCTTTTAATTATTTTTATTCTTTTACCTAATTTTTTCAAGTATAAATACCCCTCATTTCTCATTCAAACTCACACCAAAATTTCTCTCATTCTTTCTTTGAAGAATTACTACTAGTAAGTATTCTTTTCTTACTTTTTATTTTTTTACTTTTTACTTTTTACTTTTTTACTTTTTACTTTTTACTTCGATTATTATTTTTACCGAAACATGTAAATAATGTTATAAATTATATGCAATTAAAAATAAAATAAATAACATGTATACACTATTACTATTACTAGCACCTATAACCTACTACTTATATTGTAACATAAAAACATTTTAGAATATGTATTAGAGATGTATAGATCTTCGAACTTTCTTGACGAATGGTTTCTATGAGATTCTAGATATAGGGTTTGGATTTTCGATTTAAAGGGTCCTATGGCTCAAGCCCTTAGATCTAAATTAGTCATTCGAAGGGAAAGGGGTGATTGGAAGCTTATCTAATACGGCAATTATCCTAAAATGGAAAACACTGATAAAAGTAGAAACTCTCTAGCCATAGAAACTTAGTAAAATAAGAAACTTTCTAAAAATGGAAACTTTATAAAAATAGTAACTTACTAGGAATAGAAACTTAGTAAAACAAACTATACTTAAACACATACTTAAACTTAAACATGGGCAAAACACTTAACTACTCTTAAATGTCAATAGGTTGACTTTTCTGCTCACTCGTTCAACTCTTTATTCCGAGGAATAACTCTCTCTCTACTTACTAAGGTGAATTCATAGCCCCTCTTTATTGCTAGCAAACTTACTTACTTTTACTTGGGGTGAGACACATGCTGTTTTTACTTTTTACACTTTAGACACAAGTACCAAACTGTTAAACTATGTTATACCCGACTATGTCCGACTAAGTCCCTACAGTGATATTTTTAATTGTTGCGGCATGCTTAATTATTGGGGGTAGGCCTATCGGGAGTAACGTCCCCGATACATTTGACTAAGTCTTTGTATTACTTAATAATGAAATTAAACGACAAGGATAGAACAACTTGTCACGGGGCAAACAACGTTTAGTCTAAATATCACGCACTGGCATAACTTTTTGATCCTGCGGGAGATCAACTTTACAAACTAAATCTTGTGGTCTAAAACAACGACAAACTTTTTGTTAAACCTATGAACTTCACTCAACCTTTTTGGTTGACACTTTAGCATGTTTTGTCTCAGGTGCTGTTTGATTCAAGCTCTTATACTTACCGTTTATGTGATGCTACTTGGACATAGGATCAAGAGATATCGCATTTATTACTTCTGCATGTGAACATTTACGATATTGTTATTCCTGTCATTGTAACGACATTTCATTTTCCGCTGCATACTCATTAAAGTTAAATTCATCATTTAGTATTGTTCTCGTTTATTATAATATGTTGGTATGTTTTGATATTAGTGACGTTCCTTCCAGACCCTATTGGGAGGACGTTACAATGTTAGTGTATTTCAACAAAGATTAAAAGCGTCTCACAAGTATCTAAATGACGTTGGTTTCAACAAATGGTCCAGAAGTCATGCTGATCATGTTAGGTATGCATACCTTACTAGCAACAGTGTAGAGTCTATTAACGCTCTATCCAAACATGTTCGCAAGCTACCAGTTTGCATGTTATTGGAATTTTTTCGCGCTTCTATACAGGATTGATTTTTCAAACATCACAACAAAGCAGTTAGTCTTACTTCAACGGTTACTCCATATGTTGAACGTAAATTAGGTAAGAGGACGAACAAATCAAGAAGATGGCAAGCATTTCCATCTACAAACAATCTAATAGAGGTGCGTGATGGAAGGAAAAACGGCCTCGTTAATCTAGAAGATAGAACATGTACATGTGGGCAATGGCAATTATCAGGCATACTGAAATGTCCCGTTCTTATTGATTAAAAATGTTCCATATTAATTGATTTCGTTGCGAGGTTTTGACCTCTATATGAGATGTTTTTCAAAGACTGTATTCATTTTTAAAACAAACCATAACCTTTATTTCATAAATAAAGGTTTAAAAAGCTTTACGTAGATTATCAAATAATGATAATCTAAAATATCCTGTTTACACACGACCATTACATAATGGTTTGCAATACAAATATGTTACATCGAAATCAGTTTCTTGAATGCAGTTTTTACACAATATCATACAAACATGGACTCCAAATCTTGTCTTTATTTTAGTATGCAACAGCGGAAGCTCTTAGTATTCACCTGAGAATAAACATGCTTTAAACGTCAACAAAACTATTGGTGAGTTATAGGTTTAACCTATATATATCAAATCGTAATAATAGACCACATGATTTCATATTTCAATACACATCCCATACATAGAGATAAAAATCATTCATATGGTGAACACCTGGTAACCGACATTTACAAGATGCATATATATAAGAATATCCCCATCATTCCGGGACACCCTTCGGATATGATATAAATTTCGAAGTACTAAAGCATCCGATACTTTGGATGGGGTTTGTTAGGCCCAATAGATCTATCTTTAGGATTCGCGTCAATTAGGGTGTCTGTTCCCTAATTCTTAGATTACCAGACTTAATAAAAAGGGGCATATTCGATTTCGATAATTCAACCATAGAATGTAGTTTCATGTACTTGTGTCTATTTTGTAAATCATTTATAAAACCTGCATGTATTCTCATCCCAAAAATATTAGATTTTAAAAGTGGGACTATAACTCACTTTCACAAATTTTTACTTCGTCGGGAAGTAAGACTTGGCCACTGGTTGATTCACGAACCTATAACAATATATACATATATATCAAAGTATGTTCAAAATATATTTACAACACTTTTAATATATTTTGATGTTTTAAGTTTATTAAGTCAGTTGTCCTCGTTGGTAACCTACAACTAGTTGTCCACAGTTAGATGTACAGAAATAAATCAATAAATATTATCTTGAATCAATCCACGACCCAGTGTATACGTATCTCAGTATTGATCACAACTCAAACTATATATATTTTGGAATCAACCTCAACCCTGTATAGCTAACTCCAACATTCACATATAGAGTGTCTATGGTTGTTCCGAAATATATATAGATGTGTCAACATGATAGGTCGAAACATTGTATACGTGTCTATGGTATCTCAATATTACATAATATACAATACAAGTTGATTAAGTTATGGTTGGAATAGATTTGTTACCAATTTTCACGTAGCTAAAATGAGAAAAATTATCCAATCTTGTTTTACCCATAACTTCTTCATTTTAAATCCGTTTTGAGTGAATCAAATTGCTATGGTTTCATATTGAACTCTATTTTATGAATTTAAACAGAAAAAGTATAGGTTTATAGTCGGAAAAATAAGTTACAAGTCGTTTTTGTAAAGGTAGTCATTTTAGTTGAAAGAACGACGTCTAGATGACCATTTTAGAAAACATACTTTCACTTTGAGTTTAACCATAATTTTTGGATATAGTTTCATGTTCATAATAAAAATCATTTTCCTAGAATAACAACTTTTAAATAAAACTTTATCATAGTTAGCAAAACAGCCCGCAGTGTTACTACGGAGGCGTAAATCCGGTTTTACGGTGTTTTTCGTGTTTCCAGATTTTAAATCATTAAGTTAGCATATCATATAGATATAGAACATGTGTTTAGTTGATTTTAAAAGTCAAGTTAGAAGGATTAACTTTTATTTGCGAACAAGTTTAGAATTAACTAAACTATGTTCTAGTGATTACAAGTTTAAACCTTCGAATAAGATAGCTTTATATGTATGAATCGAATGATGTTATGAACATCATTACTACCTCAAGTTCCTTGGATAAACCTACTGGAAATTAGAAAAATAAATCTAGCTTCAAAGGATCCTTGGATGGCTTGAAAGTTCTTGAAGCAGAATCATGACACGAAAACAATTTCAAGTAAGATTTCCACTCGAAATAAGATTGTTATAGTTATAGAAATTGAATTAAAGTTTGAATATGATTATTACCTTGTATTAGAAATATAACCTACTGTAAGTAACAATGGTTTCTTGATCTTGGGTGATTACTTGGAATGGATTTAGAAAACTTGGAAGTAAACTTGCAATCTTGGAAGTATTCTTGATTTTATGAAACTAGAACTTTTGGAATTTATGAAGAACACTTAGAACTTGAAGATAGAATTTGAGAGAGATCAATTAGATGAAGAAAATTGAAGAATTAAACTATTTGTAGGTGTTTTTGGTCGTTGGTGTATGGATTAGAGATAAAGGATATGTAATTTTGTTTTCATGTAAATAAGTCATGAATGATTACTCATATTTTTGTAATTTTATGAGATATTTCATGCTAGTTGCCAAATGATGGTTCCCACATGTGTTAGGTGACTCACATGGGCTACTAAGAGCTGATCATTGGAGTGTATATACCAATAGTACATACATCTAAAAGCTATGTATTGTACGAGTACGTATACGGGTGCATACGAGTAGAATTGTTGATGAAACTGAACGAGGATGTAATTGTAAGCATTTTTGTTAAGTAGAAGTATTTTGATAAGTGTCTTGAAGTCTTTCAAAAGTTTATGAATACATATTAAAACACTACATGTATATACATTTTAACTGAGTCGTTAAGTCATCGTTAGTCGTTACATGTAAATGTTGTTTTGAAACCTTTAGGTTAACGATCTTGTTGAATGTTGTTAACCCATTGTTTATTATAACAAATGAGATGTTAAATTGTTATATTATCATGATATTATGATATATAATATATCTTAGTATGATATATATACAGTTAAATGCCGTTACAAAGATAATCGTTACATATATGTCTCGTTTCGAAATCATTAAGTTAGTAGTCTTATTTTTACATATGTATTTCATTGTTAATACACTTAATAATATATTTACTTATCATTTAACATAATTAACCAAGTGTATCAATATCTTAATATGATTCATATGTACCTAGTAAGACGTTGTTATAACGATAATCGTTATATATATCGTTTTCGAGTTTCTTAAATTCATAGTCTCATTTTTATGTATATAACTCATTGTTAAAATACCTAATGAGATACATACTTATAATAAAATCATGTTAACTATATATATAACCATATATATGTCATCGTATAGTTTTTACAAGTTTTAACGTTCGTGAATCACCGGTCAACTTGGGTGGTCAATTGTCTATATGAAACCTATTTCAATTAATCAAATCTTAACAAGTTTGATTGCTTAACATGTTGGAAACACTTAATCATGTAAATAACAATTTCATTTAATATATATATAAACATGAAAAAGTTCGGGTCACTACAGTACCTACCCGTTAAATAAATTTCGTCCCGAAATTATAAGCAGTTGGAGGTGTTGACGTATCTTCTGGAAATAAATGCGGGTATTTCTTCTTCATTTGATCTTCACGCTCCCAGGTGAACTCGGGTCCTCTTCGAGCATTCCATCGAACCTTAACAATCGGTATCTTGTTTTGTTTAAGTCTCTTAACCTCACGATCCATTATTTCGACGGTTTCTTCAATGAATTGAAGTTTTTCATTGATTTGGATTTCATCCAACGGAATAGTGAGATCTTCTTTAGCAAAACATTTCTTCAAATTTGAGACGTGAAAAGTGTTATGTACAGTCGCGAGTTGTTGAGGTAGCTCCAGTTGGTAAGCTACTGGTCCGACGCGATCTATAATCTTGAATGGTCCAATGTATCTTGGATTTAGTTTCCCCCGTTTACCAAATCGAACAACGCCTTTCCAAGGTGAAACCTTAAGCATGACCATTTCTCCAATTTCAAACTCTATATCTTTTCTTTTACTGTCCGCGTAGCTCTTTTGTCGACTCTGGGCGGTTTTCAATCTTTGTTGAATTTGGATGATTTTCTCGGTAGTTTCTTGTATTATCTCCGGACCCGTAATCTGTCTATCCCCCACTTCACTCCAACAAATCGGAGACCTACACTTTCTACCATAAAGTGCTTCAAACGGTGCCATCTCAATGCTTGAATGGTAGCTGTTGTTGTAGGAAAATTCTGCTAACGGTAGATGTCGATCCCAACTGTTTCCGAAATCAATAACACATGCTCGTAGCATGTCTTCAAGCGTTTGTATCGTCCTTTCGCTCTGTCCATCAGTTTGTGGATGATAGGAAGTACTCATGTCTAGACGAGTTCCTAATGCTTGCTGTAATGTCTGCCAGAATCTTGAAATAAATCTGCCATCCCTATCAGAGATAATAGAGATTGGTATTCCATGTCTGGAGACGACTTCCTTCAAATACAGTCGTGCTAACTTCTCCATCTTGTCATCTTCTCTTATTGGCAGGAAGTGTGCTGACTTGGTGAGACGATCAACTATTACCAAAATAGTATCATAACCACTTGCAGTCCTTGGCAATTTAGTAATGAAATCCATGGTAATTTTTTCCCATTTCCATTTCGGGATTTCAGGTTGTTGTAGTAGACCTGATGGTTACTGATGTTCAGCTTTGACCTTAGAACACGTCAAACATTCTCCTACATATTTAGCAATATCGGCTTTGATACCTGGCCACCAAAAATGTTTCTTAAGATCCTTGTACATCTTCCCCGTTCCAGGATGTATTGAGTATATGGTTTTATGAGCTTCTCTAAGTACCATTTCTCTCATATCTCCAAATTTTGGTACCCAAATTCTTTCAGCCCTATACCGGGTTCCGTCTTCTCAAATATTAAGATGCTTCTCCGATCCTTTGGGTATTTCATCCTTTAAATTTCTCTCTTTTAAAACTCCTTGTTGCGCCTCCTTTATTTGAGTAGTAAGGTTAGTGTGAATCATTATATTCATAGATTTTACTCAAATGGGTTCTCTATCCTTTCTGCTCAAGGCGTCGGCTACCACATTTGCCTTCTCCGGGTGGTAACGAATCTCAAAGTCGTAATCATTCAACAATTCAATCCACCTACGCTGCCTCATATTCAGTTGTTTCTGATTAAATATGTGTTGAAGACTTTTGTGGTCGGTATATATAATACTTTTGACCTCATATAAGTAGTGCCTCCAAGTCTTTAATGCAAAAACAACCGCGCCTAATTCCAAATCATGCATCGTATAATTTTGCTCGTGAATCTTCAATTGTCTAGACGCATAAGCAATCACCTTCGTCCGTTGCATTAATATACAACCGAGACCTTGCTTTGATGCATCACAATAAATCACAAAATCATCATTCCCTTCAGGCAATGACATTATAGGTGCCGTAGTTAGCTTTTTCTTCAATAATTGAAACGCTTTCTCTTGTTCATCCTTCCATTCAAATTTCTTCCCTTTATGCGTTAATGCAGTCAAGGGTTTTGCTATTCTGGAAAAGTCTTGGATGAATCTTCTGTAGTAACCAGCCAATCCTAAAAATTTGACGTATATGATTCGGAGTTTTTGGGGTTTTCCACTTTTCAACTGTTTCGATCTTTGCCGGGTCCACCTGGATACCTTCTTTGTTCACTATGTGACCGAGGAATTGAACTTCTTCCAACCAAAATGCACACTTTGAAAACTTAGCGTACAGTTTTTCTTTCCTCAATACTTCTAGCACTTTTCTCAAATGTTCTTCGTGCTCTTGATCATTCTTTGAGTAAATAAGTATGTCATCGATGAAAACAATGACAAACTTGTCAAGATATGGCCCACACACTCGGTTCATAAGGTCCATGAACACAGCTGGTGCGTTAGTCAATCCAAATGGCATAACCATAAACTCGTAATGACCATAACGCGTCCTAAAAGCAGTTTTTAGAATATCATCCTCCTTTACTCGCATTTGATGATATCCAGAACGTAAATCGATCTTCGAATAAACCGACGAGCCTTGTAGTTGATCAAATAAGTCGTCAATTCTCGGCAGTGGATAACGGTTTTTGATGGTAAGTTTGTTCAACTCTCTGTAGTCAATACACAACCTAAATGTACCATCCTTCTTCTTGACAAACAAAACAGGAGCTCCCCATGGTGATGTGCTTGGTCGAATGAAACCACGTTCTAATAGTTCTTGTAGTTGGCTTTGCAGTTCTTTCATCTCGCTGGGTGCGAGTCTATAAGGAGCACGAGCTATTGGTGCAGCTCCTGGTACAAGATCTATTTGAAATTCAACAGATCGATGTGGAGGTAGTCCCGGTAATTCTTTCGGAAATACATCGGGAAATTCTTTTGCGACGGGAACATCATTGATGCTCTTTTCTTCAGTTTGTACTTTCTCGACGTGTGCTAGAACAGCATAGCAACCTTTTCTTATTAGTTTTTGTGCCTTCAAATTACTAATAAGATGTAGCTTCATGTTGCCCTTTTCTCCGTACACCATTAAGGGTTCTCCTTCTTCTCGTACAATGCGAATTATATTTTTATAACATACGATCTCTGCTTTCACCTTCTTCAGCCAGTCCATGCCAACTATTTCATCAAAACTCCCTAACTCTACTGGTATCAAATCAATCTTAAATATTTCGCTACCCAGTTTAATTTCTCGATTCCGACATATATTATCTGCTGAAATTAATTTACCGTTTGCTAATTCGAGTAAAAATTTACTATCCAATAGCGTCAATGGATAATTTAATTTAGCACAAAAATCTCTACTCATATAGCTTCTATCCGCACCCGAATCAAATAAAACGTAAGCAGATTTATTGTCAATAAGAAACGTACCCGTAACAAGCTCCGGGTCTTCCTGTGCCTCCGCCGCATTAATATTGAAAACTCTTCCACGGCCTTGTCCATTCGTGTTCTCCTGGTTCGGGCAATTTCTAATAATGTGGCCCGGTTTTCCACATTTATAACAAACTACATTGGCATAACTTGCTCCGACACTACTTGCTCCGCCATTACTCGTTCCGACACCATTTGTTCCTTTCGTTCTGTTAACCCCTGGTCCGTAGACCTCACACTTCGCCGCGCTATGACCATTTCTTTTACACTTTTTGCAAAATTTGGTGCAGAACCCCGAGTGATACTTTTCACACCTTTGGCATAGCTGCTTCTGATTGTTGTTGTTGTTGCGGTTGTTATTGTTGTTGGGATGATTATTGTAGTTGTTGTTGTTGTTGTTCTTGTTGTTGTTGTTGTTGGGCCGTTTGTTGTAGTTGCGATTGATGTTGCGATTGTTGGGATAATTGTTGCGATTATTATTGTAATTGCTATTGTTGTTGTATTGGTGATTCTTATCACCGTTTTCCTCCCACTTTCTTTTGACTTGCTTCACATTGGCCTCTTCAGCCGTCTGTTCTTTAATTCTTTCCTCAATCTGGTTCACTAGTTTGTGAGCCATTCTACATGCCTGTTGTATGGAGGCGGGCTCGTGTGAACTTATATCTTCTTGGATTCTTTCCGGTAATCCTTTCACAAACGCGTCGATCTTCTCTTCCTCATCTTCGAACGCTCCCGGACACAATAGGCACAATTCTGTGAATCGTCTTTCGTACGTGGTAATATCAAATCCTTGGGTTCGTAACCCTCTAAGTTCTGTCTTGAGCTTATTGACCTCGGTTCTGGGACGGTACTTCTCGTTCATCAAGTGCTTGAATGCTGACCACGGTAGTGCGTACGCATCATCTTGTCCCACTTACTCTAAATAGGTATTCCACCATGTTAACGCAGAACCTGTGAAGGTATGCGTAGCGTACTTCACTTTGTCCTCTTCAGTACACTTACTTATGGCAAACACCGATTCGACCTTCTCGGTCCACCGTTTCAATCCGATAGGTCCTTCGGTTCCATCAAATTCCAAAGGTTTGCAGGAAGTGAATTCTTTGTAGGTGCATCCTACACGATTTTCTGTACTGCTAGATCCAAGGTTATTGTTGGTATGTAGCGCAGCCTGTACTGCGGCTATGTTTGAAGCTAGAAAAGTACGGAATTCCTCTTCATTCATATTCACGGTGTGTCGAGTAGTCGGTGCCATTTCCTTCAAAATAGTCAAATGGAACAAGTTAATCATACAGAATATTAAGAGTAGTTAATAGTATTTCGTAGCATAATATGAACTCATTTATAAAAGCTTTTTCTTCATATTAGCGTTTTATAAGTTTAAATTCGGGTAGTACCTACCCGTTAAGTTCATACTTAGTAGCTAATATACAATTCAACTACTACAATTCTATATGAAAAACTGATTATAATAATATTTCGCGTTCAAACTTTTATACAATATTTTACAAACTTACAATACCGCTTATTTTTCATAAAGCATGAAATATAGCACACAATAACTTTGATACAAGATAGTTGTGAAGATAATTCTAGCTAGTACACAAGTCGTTCAGCAAAGGCAATAAAGAAACGTAATTCATACGTCCAGAAACAAGTCATGCATTCTGGTTTTACTAGAACTACTTCCCATCCTTGGTCTTGTGGAACATAACCGTTATGGCCGTTGATAAGACAGCGTGTTGTAATGTCGTCAAAGGGACGAGGGTTACGTAATGACCAACAGTCTCGTAATAACCTAAAAACCTCATTTCTTACCCCAATTACCGACTCCATTACTTGTGGGAACGTTTTGTTTAATAGTTGTAGCCCGATGTTCTTTTTCTCACTTTGGTGAGAAGCGAACATTACTAACCCGTAAGCATAGCATGCTTCTTTATGTTGCATGTTAGCCGCTTTTTCTAAATCATGAAGTCCAATATTCGGATACATTGAGTCAAAATAATTTCTTAACCCGTTGCGTAAAATAGCATTTGGGTTCCCCGCAATATATGCGTCAAAGTAAACATATCGTAACTTATAGGTTTCCCAATGTGATATCCCCCATCTTTTAAATGAAAGTCTCTTATAAACCAAGACATTCTTGGAACGTTCTTCGAATGTCTTACAAACTGATTTCGCCGTAAATAGTTGTGCCGAAGAATTCTGACCGACTCTAGACAAGATTTCATCAATCATGTCTCCGGGTAGGTCTCTTAAAATATTGGGTTGTCTATCCATTTTGTGTTTTTATACTGTAAAATAGACAAGAGTTAGATTCATAAAAAAAATACTTATTAATACAAGCAATTTTTACATATATCATAAAGCATAAGCACACTATATTACATATATTACACCACACGAATACAACTATCTTATTCTGACTCGCTCATTTCTTCTTCTTCGGTTTTGGTTCATTTTGCCAAGTTTCTAGGGATATATGATGGTCCCCTAATACGAGCTGTCGTTTTCCACAACGGTTTAGAAAAACCTGGTGGTTTAGAGGTTCCCGAGTCATTGTTACAACTTAAGGGCTTCGGGGGTTGACGATACATATAAAGTTCATCAGGATTGGAATTAGATTTCTCTATTTTTATGCCCTTTCCCTTATTATTTTCTTTTGCCTTTTTAAATTCAGTTGGGGTAATTTCTATAACATCATCGGAATTCTCGTCGGAATCCGATTCATCGGAGAATTGGTAATCCTCCCAATATTTTGCTTCCTTGGCGGAAACACCATTGACCATAATTAACCTTGGTCGGTTGGTTGAGGATTTTCTTTTACTTAACCGTTTTATTATTTCCCCCACCGGTTCTATTTCCTCCTCCGGTTCCTCCTCTTCCGGTTCTGATTCTTCTTCCGGTTCTGATTCTTCTTCCGGTTCTTCTTCGGGAACTTGTGAATCAGTCCAATATATATTCGACTCTTCGTTATTATTAGGTGAGTCAATGGGATTTGTGCTAGAGGTAGACATCTATCACACAATATCAAACATGTTAAGAGATTAATATATCACATAATATATACATGTTAATAATATATAGTTTCCAACAAAAATGTTAAGCAATCATTTTTAAAGAAAACACGGTCGAAGTCCAGACTCACTAATGCATCCTAACAAACTCGATAAGACACACTAATGCAAATTTTCTGGTTCTCTAAGACCAACGCTCGGATACCAACTGAAATGTCCCGTTCTTATTGATTAAAAACGTTCCATATTAATTGATTTCGTTGCGAGGTTTTGACCTCTATATGAGACATTTTTCAAAGACTGCATTTATTTTTAAAACAAACCATAACCTTTATTTCATAAATAAAGGTTTAAAAAGCTTTATGTAGATTATCAAATAATGATAATCTAAAATATCCTGTTTATACACGACCATTACATAATGGTTTACAATACAAATATGTTACATCGAAATCAGTTTCTTGAATGCAGTTTTTACACAATATCATACAAACATGGACTCCAAATCTTGTCCTTATTTTAGTATGCAACAGCAGAAGCTCTTAGTATTCACCTGAGAATAAACATGCTTTAAACGTCAACAAAAATGTTGGTGAGTTATAGGTTTAACCTATATATATCAAATCGTAACAATAGACCACAAGATTTCATATTTCAATACACATCCCATACATAGAGATAAAAATCATTCATATGGTGAACACCTGGTAACCGACATTAACAAGATGCATATATATAAGAATATCCCCATCATTCCGGGACACCCTTCGGATATGATATAAATTTCGAAGTACTAAAGCATCCGGTACTTTGGATGGGGTTTGTTAGGCCCAATAGATCTATCTTTAGGATTCGCGTCAATTAGGGTGTCTGTTCCCTAATTCTTAGATTACCAGACTTAATAAAAAGGGGCATATTCGATTTTGACAATTCAACCATAGAATGTAGTTTCACGTACTTGTGTCTATTTTGTAAATCATTTATAAAACCTGCATGTATTCTCATCCCAAAAATATTAGATTTTAAAAGTGGGACTATAACTCACTTTCACAGATTTTTACTTCGTCGGGAAGTAAGACTTGGCCACTGGTTGATTCACGAACCTATAACAATATATACATATATATCAAAGTATGTTCAAAATATATTTACAACACTTTTAATATATTTTGATGTTTTAAGTTTATTAAGTCAGCTGTCCTCGTTAGTAACCTACAACTAGTTGTCCACAGTTAGATGTACAGAAATAAATCGATAAATATTATCTTGAATCAATCCATGACCCAGTGTATACGTATCTCAGTATTGATCACAACTCAAACTATATATATTTTGGAATCAACCTCAACCCTGTATAGCTAACTCCAACATTCACATATAGAGTGTCTATGGTTGTTCCGAAATATATATAGATGTGTCGACATGATAGGTCAAAACATTGTATACGTGTCTATGGTATCTCAAGATTACATAATATACAATACAAGTTGATTAAGTTATGGTTGGAATAGATTTGTTACCAATTTTCACGTAGCTAAAATGAGAAAAATTATCCAATCTTGTTTTACCCATAACTTCTTCATTTTAAATCCGTTTTGAGTGAATCAAATTGCTATGGTTTCATATTGAACTCTATTTTATGAATCTAAACAGAAAAAGTATAGGTTTATAGTCGGAAAAATAAGTTACAAGTCGTTTTTGTAAAGGTAGTCATTTCAGTTGAAAGAACGACGTCTAGATGACCATTTTAGAAAACATACTTTCACTTTGAGTTTAACCATAATTTTTGGATATAGTTTCATGTTCATAATAAAAATCATTTTCCCAGAATAACAACTTTTAAATAAAAGTTTATCATAGTTTTTAATTAACTAACCCAAAACAGCCCGCGGTGTTACTACGACGGCGTAAATTCGATTTTACGGTGTTTTTCGTGTTTCCAGGTTTTAAATCATTAAGTTAGCATATCATATAGATATAGAACATGTGTTTAGTTGATTTTAAAAGTCAAGTTAGAAAGATTAACTTTTATTTGCGAACAAGTTTAGAATTAACTAAACTATGTTCTAGTGATTACAAGTTTAAACCTTCGAATAAGATAGCTTTATATGTATGAATCGAATGATGTTATGAACATCATTACTACCTCAAGTTCCTTGGATAAACCTACTAGAAATGAGAAAAATAGATCTAGCTTCAAAGGATCCTTGGATGGCTTGAAAGTTCTTGAAGCAGAATCATGACACGAAAACAATTTCAAGTAAGATTTCCACTCGAAATAAGATTGTTATAGTTATAGAAATTGAATTAAAGTTTGAATATGATTATTACCTTGTATTAGAAAGATAACCTACTGTAAGTAACAAAGGTTTCTTGATCTTGGATGATTACTTGGAATGGATTTAGAAAACTTGGAAGTAAACTTGCAATCTTGGAAGTATTCTTGATTTTATGAAACTAGAACTTTTGGAATTTATGAAGAACACTTAGAACTTGAAGATAGAACTTGAGAGAGATCAATTAGATGAAGAAAATTGAAGAATGAAAGTGTTTGTAGGTGTTTTTGGTCGTTGGTGTATGGATTAGATATAAAGGATATGTAATTTTGTTTTCATGTAAATAAGTCATGAATGATTACTCATATTTTTGTAATTTTATGAGATATTTCATGCTAGTTGCCAAATGATGGTTCCCACATGTATTAGGTGACTCACATGGGCTGCTAAGAGCTGATCATTGGAGTGTATATACCAATAGTACATACATCTAAAAGCTGTGTATTGTACGAGTACGAATACGGGTGCATACGAGTAGAATTGTTGATGAAACTGAACGAGGATGTAATTGTAAGTATTTTTGTTAAGTAGAAGTATTTTGATAAGTGTCTTGAAGTCTTTCAAAAGTGTATGAATACATATTAAAACACTACATGTATATACATTTTAACTGAGTCGTTAAGTTATCGTTAGTCGTTACATGTAAATGTTGTTTTGAAACCTTTAGGTTAACGATCTTGGTGAATGTTGTTAACCCATTGTTTATTATAACAAATGAGATGTTAAATTGTTATATTATCATGATATTATGATATATATAATATATCTTAGTATGATATATATATATACAGTTAAATGCTGTTACAACGATAATCGTTACATATATGTCTCGTTTCGAAATCATTAAGTTAGTAGTCTTATTTTTACATATGTATTTCATTGTTAATACACTTAATAATATATTTACTTATCATTTAACATAATTAACCAAGTGTATCAATATCTTAATATGATTCATATGTACCTAGTAAGACGTTGTTATAACGATAATCGTTATATATATCGTTTTCGAGTTTCTTAAATTAATAGTCTCATTTTTATGTATATAACTCATTGTTAAAATACCTAATGAGATACATACTTATAATAAAATCATGTTAACTATATATATAACCATATATATGTCATCGTATAGTTTTTACAAGTTTTAACGTTCATGAATCACCGGTCAACTTGGGTGGTCAATTGTCTATATGAAACCTATTTCAATTAATCAAATCTTAACAAGTTTGATTGCTTAACATGTTGGATACACTTAATCATGTAAATAACAATTTCATTTAATATATATATATAAACATGGAAAAGTTCGGGTCACTACACATACCTTGCGGACATGTATTGGCAGCAGCACGACTCTTCGGAGTGGAAGATGTTACATGTTATGTATCACATTGGTTCTTGTCTCAAACTTATATAAATACATATTCCGAACACATCCTTCCTTTGCCCCCATCGATTCGAATGGTCCGATCCAGGGCCCAAGATCTTGAAAATCGTAAAGCCCCCAATTCAAAAGAAAAGAGCACCTGAACGCCCAAAAAGTACCGATCGGATTACATCTCAAGGTGAAGAAACTGAAAAGAGAGTAAGAACATGTACTCGTTGCAAGTAAGCAGGTCATAACCGAACAACATGTAGTGCTTCTTATGACCTAACCGGTGAATCTACTTCTCAGAGGGTTAAAAAACAGCCTCAAAATCAAAGTCCAAGTCGAAAGAGAAAGTCGAACCTTCGCAAGCTTATCAGTCTCAATTTTATCAAACGTACGATTTAGACCAGAATTAGGGGACCAGAATTAGTTGCTTGTTTATCAGTCTCAGTTTGTTGTTTATCAGTCTCAGTTTGTTGTTTATGTTTATCAGTCTCAGTTTGTTGTTTAAATTTGTGTTATGGATAGACCTACATACAGACGCAAGAACGCAAGACAAATCTTGCGTATGTCATCAACCAGACGCAAGCACGCAAACAATAACTTGCGTATGGCTTTTAATAAGACGCAACTTTGCAAACAATACCATGCGTATGTCATCAAACATACGCAAGCACACAAACAACACCTTGCGTATGTCTTTTAAAGAGACGCAAGGACGCAAACATAACCTTGCGTATGTCATCAAACATACGCAAGCACGCAAACAAAACCTTGCGTATGCCATTTAAAGAGACGCAAGGACGCAAACAATACCTTGCGTCTGACAAATAACCAGAAGCAAGGACGCAAAAAAAGCCTTGCGTCTGTCCCAGATTATTTACATTCAAAAATTACATGTTTTACCTAAAAACTGTATAATAATTACATCTACAAGTTAACTAATTAACAACCTTTGGGTCCTTTGGGTCCTCTGGTGGTGGTGGTTCCTGTGTATCAAAGCGTGCACGGAAGAATGTTCTTGCCATTCGAATTCTATAGTCCTTAGTAGCCTTTTTAGGGTCTCCAATGTTGTCAATCTGATCCCAGCCAAAAACTATCCTCTCCATATGAAGGCAGACCCAAACACCACAATCACCATGGCCACCACTCTGCATTGGCACATACGGTGCATCCTTGATCATCAACTCTACATCTTCTCTGTTCTCATAATAGTCAACAATTTGTGAGTCCTGCTTCTTGTTAAAGTAATCAATAGCCTTCAAATATATCGGCAAGTTGTCTGACAAGTTTTTGAAGACAGCCTCGAGTTGACCTTTTTTCAAACAACCCTTTAAACTATCATAGACTAATACTCTCTGTTCATCTAAGTTCAAAGTGAGTAGTATAAAATGTTTAGGATTTGAAAAATGTATTGGAATCAAAATCTGCAACAAAAGAAACATAAAAAGTCAATAAGGAAGGACGCAAGGTTGACCTTGCGAGTCACGCAAGGACACAAGGTAGACCTTGCGTCAGGCGCAAGGGCGCAAGGTATACCTTACGAGTGGACCCATGTACGCAAGTTTGACTTTGCGTCCATTGTGAAGACGCAAGGTTAATCTTGCGAGGGTCGCAAGGACGCAAGAGAGTGTTTGCGTACTGACGCAAGGGCGCAAGATTTGTCTTGCGCCTATTACAGTTTACTCAAACTGGATAGTTGATATAAAAAAAAAGCACTAACCTTATCACATTCATCCCAGGATGGATAAAGGTCATCACTACCATCCCCAAGACCAATCAAATAAATATAATCTGGGGGATTGGATTTAATGATCACCTCTGCTTCAGGATTAGATGTATCCCCCTTCTCCTCCTCCTGAGTGTCATTATCATAAAAGGATTTGAATTTCTCTAGTTGATTGAGGAAACCCAATGGCATAATCGTCCATCAAGAACTACATGTATAATCTGCAATCGAAAACTGAGGACTCGAGGACATCTGGCTAGCTCGGGGCAGAAACCTCTGCCGAAATCTCAACAGGAAGGTAGCCCATCCATCAATATGCTATAATCAGATCAAGTTGATTATGAATGTTATAAAGCAACAACAAAACATGCCATAAGTTTATAATTATTAACAAACTTACTATGTTTTCCAAATAACCAGAAAATGCAATTCCCAGTAAACGTTTCCAAAACTCAGCATCAATGAAGAGGAAAGTTTCATTTTGGAAAATGAACATGCAACGCGTATCTTGCTTATTAAGGATCAGTGATTTCAAATCTTTTGCTGGCCCCACATGCTTCCTTTGATCTCTCCATGCATTTGGTGGTGGTGGTTGCAAAGTTCCTTGATCGTTTATAAATTTATCAACCATCGACCAAATTTCCTCCTCACCAACCCAATCCTTTTCCTTCCTTTTTCTCTTCCTTTCCTTTTTCTGAAAAAAAAAATTAGTAATAAAGACGCAAAGACGCAAGAATTGTCTTGCGTCCGTGTAATGCAGACGCAAATACGCAAGGTAGGTCTTGCGTCCATCAGTGAAGTATACGCAACTACGCAAGGAAACTGTGTGACCCAGACGCAAATACGCAAGGTAGGTCTTGCGTCCAACAGTGAAGTATACGCAAAGACGCAAGGAGATCCTTGCGTCATTCACTCACCTCATTCTGGTGTGGTTGTTTTTCTGCTTCACTAACCAATGGCAAATCACCAGTTTCCTGAATTTCCTCAGACACCAGAGCCACATTCTCTTCTTGTTTATTAACAGATTTATCAACAGCTTTTTCAGTAGGCTTTTCAGTTTTCATTGGCAACACATTCTCAGCTTCTTTAGTCCCTTGATGAGAAACTTTCAGCCTTTTTACTCTAGAAGCTACTTCGTCAGACAACTGTATAATATCTATGAGTCAGCAATCATACGCAAGGACGCAAGATATATCTTGCGTAAACCAAGACGCAAAACGCAAGGACTAATAAACATCAAGCGCAAGGACGCAAGGAAAACCTTGCGTCTGGTGAATGTTACAGACATACCTTCTCCAATGGTTTTCTGTAGCCCGGTGTTGTGAAAGGGGAATTTAAAACATGAGTGGGCCTTCTTTCTCTTTTCCCACGTCTAACAACTCTCGGAGATGTATCATTGTCAGAGAAAGATCGAGGATCCACATATGCATCCTCGTTATCAACATACTATAATGAACAAAATGCAAAAAATAAGAAAAGAAGACATACGCAAGGTCGCAAATAAGTCCTTGCGTCTGAGTTAGGGACGCAAGTAAAACCTGCGCCTAAATTACAATCAAGACGCAAGGACGCAAGATGGTACTTGCGTCTGATTTAACCTTAGGCGCAAGGACGCAAGGAAAACCTTGCGCCAATATAACAGGCAAGACGCAAGGTCGCAAAACAACCTTGCGCCTAGTTTACCTGATGGTGTTCCTGGTGTTCCTGTTCTTTCAAACGTTTTTCATGATCATCAAGCTTCTTTTTACAATCAGCCAACTCCTTTTCTTGATCATCCACCCTCTTAGTCAACATATTAACCATACGCAATAATTCCTGCAAATTGTTGCCTTTTTGTGTTGGATGAGGGTCCGAGGTCTGCTCTGACTCCTCCTGCAATAATTCCTTCAAACTGCCACCCAACTCCTCTTCAACTTGATTATCATCTTGTGTATTTTCCTCGTCTTCAACAACCTCTCCTTGAAAGTAAAAGGAACTCTGGATCCACCATTGACAACCTCTCTCTGTCTCAAATGGGTGCAGGGAACGAAAAGGTCTTTTTTTCTTCGGACAATCATCCTGAAATGAACTTATATTAGTAAAAACAAAAGGACGCAAGGACGCAAAAGTCATTTTGCGTCAAGACGCAAGAACGCAAAGAGCATCTTGCGATAGACGCAAGGACGCAAGAGTAAACTTGCGACACACGCAAGGACGCAAGCATGGTTCTTGCGCCTGTAACAAGTATAACCCAGGGACCACACGCAAGGACGCAAGGACATCCTTGCGACATACGCAAGGACGCAAGGTGTATCTTGCGTCCTCTTGCGATACACAAAACTGCTCTGTTCAAACAGAAACTGCTGTATATACACTATATAAAAAGCTCTTGGAGATATTAATGATAATGCTAAAAACGAACATATATTTCATAGCATTATTCCTCAAGAAAGACAAGCTTTTAGTTGCAATTGTTCTATTTACAAGTGATATTCGTTTAAATAATAAAAGGTGAAGACAAAAGACAGATTCGACGAATTGAAGACGCAAACGACCAAAAAGCTCAAAAGTACAAAAGACAATCAAAAAGGTTCCAATTATTGATAAGAAACGTCTCAAAATTACAAGAGTACAAGATTCAAAACGCAAAGTACAAAATATAAAATTGTACGCAAGGACGTTCGAAAATCGGGAACCGGGACTAGAGTCAACTCTCAACGCTCGACGCAACGGACTAAAAATTACAAGTTAACTATGTATATAAATATAATATAATATATAATTAATTATATTAATTATATAAATATTATATTTATAAATAAAAACCGTCGGCAGAGAAAGACTCCAAGGACTGAGCTGTAAATTCATTCTCCGCGACTCGCGGAGTTTGAAGAGGATTTCACCGCGAGTCGCGGAGCCCCAAAAATCGAAAATCCCTATAAAGCCAACCGAATTCTGATCACAATTCACAATCTTTTTCTTCTCTTATCATACGTAAACGATATATATATATATATATATATATATATATATAATTTATATTTTAATTTTAATTTTAATTATAATTCTAATAATAAGGGTATGTTAGCGAATATTGTAAGGGTGTAAGTCGAAATTCTGTCCGTGTAACGCTACGCTATTTTTAATCATTGTAAGTTATGTTCAACCTTTTTATATTAATGTCTCGTAGCTAAGTTATTATTATGCTTATTTAAAACGAAGTAATCATGATGTTGGGCTAATTACTAAAATTGGGTAATTGGGCTTTGTACCATAATTGGGGTTTGGACAAAAGAACGACACTTGTGGAAATTAGACTATGGGCTATTAATGGGCTTTATATTTGTTTAACTAAATGATAGTTTGTTAATGTTAATATAAAGATTTACAATTGGGCGTCCCTATAAATTACCATATACACTCGATCGGACACGATGGGCGGGGTATTTATATGTACGAATAATCGTTCATTTAACCGGACACGGGAATGGATTAATAGCCACTAGAATAATTAAAACAGGGGTGAAATTACATTCAAGGGTAATTGGTGTAATTGTTAACAAAGTAGTAAAACCTTGGTTTACACGCAGTCGATAACCTGGTGTATTCATTAAACAAAGTATTAAAACCTTGTTACAATTCGAATCCCCAATTAGTTGGAATATTTAACTTCGGGTATAATAATAATTTGACAAGGACACTCGCACTTTATATTTATGACTGATGGACTGTTATGGACAAAAACCAGACGGACATATTAAATAATCCAGGACAAAGGACAATTAACCCATGGGGCATAAAACTAAAATCAACACGTCGAACATCATGATTACGGAAGTTTAAATAAGCATAATTCTTTTATTTCATATTTAATTTCCTTTATTTTATATTTAATTGCACTTCTAATTATCGCACTTTTATTTATTGTTATTTAATCGCACTTTTAATTATCGTACTTTTTAATTATCGCAAGTTTATTTTATCGCACTTTTATTATTCGCAATTTCATTATCGTTATTTACTTTACGCTTTAATTTAAGTCTTGTATTTATTTTATATTTTACATTAGGTTTTAACTGCGACTAAAGTCTTAAAATCGACAAACCGGTCATTAAACGGTAAAAACCCCCCTTTATAATAATAATATTACTTATATATATGTTTGTATTTTTATAAAAGTAAACTAATATAGCGTTACGCTTTGTTTAAAGATTTCCCTGTGGAACGAACCGGACTTACTAAAAACTACACTACTGTACGATTAGGTACACTGCCTATAAGTGTTGTAGCAAGGTTTAAGTATATCCATTCTATAAATAAATAAATATCTTGTGTAAAATTGTATCGTATTTAATAGTTTTTCCTAGTAAAATATAAACTATTTCGTATACACCTCGCATAACATCAAGTATTTTTGGCGCCGCTGCCGGGGACTTATCTTAAAAGCCGGAAGCGCAACGCTAATATAAAAAAAAAAAGATTTTTAGTTTACTTTTATTAAAAATTCGTTTTTGTAAAAATACGTTTTAATTATTCAAAAATATAAAAAGAAAAACAAAAATATAAGTATTTTTAAGATTTTGTTAAATATTTAAGTTTTATAAGTTTCTTTATTTCTATTTTAGTTTATAAAAATATAAGTTTTATTAACTATCTTTTATTTAAAGCTGTCATCTGAATTTTTGAACCCCGCGACTCGCGGGGTTTGATGCAATAATTACCGCGACTCGCGGAGGGTACCTGACACACGGACAGAAGCCCTAATTCAGCATTAATTACGGGTTTTAATTAATTATTATTATTATTTAACCCTAATTATTATTATTATTATTATTATTAGTTTTATTTTAAGATTTACTTTTTATTTAATTTATGTATTTAGTATTAATTAGTTTTAATTAAATTGTAAAATTAGTAGTTTTATTAAATAAATAATATAAAAATAATATTTTTATAAAAATTGTACTTTTTACAACTTTTTGTATATTTTTATATTTTGTACCTTTTTAATCGTTGTAGCGTAATATTTGTATTTTTAGCTCATATTTAATTTTAAACTTAGTTTTTGCTATAGTTATTTTTACTCCTAGATTTTTAGGCTTTGCCGTAGAATTCCTTAAGTGCTTTTTCTTTAGACTAAGATTTAGGTACTTTAGAATTTTGCGACGCCTTTTTAAGTTTTAGTTTCTTTTTAAGTTATTTCCATTTGGGATTTAGTTTTTCCTGTAAGCTTTAATATTTTTAGACCTTTTACTATGTATCAATTATCATTCCAATTATTAATTTCAATTTGCGATTATAATTTTAAGTTAGTTGTAGTAATAAGGTTAGGTTAGTCAAGTATTTTTAAGTTTTTATAAGTTTCTTTTATTTTTCCGTCACCTTTTATTTTTCAAGCATTTTTTTCTTTTTCGACCTTTTTTCGACGAACTCTTTTTCTCTCTTATTTCTCGCTATTCTAGTTTTTAGGACATAGATTTTTATTCTACTTCTTATCTAAATTTCTTAAAATTACGAAAATTTATTTTAAGTGGTTAAATTGATAGACATCAAAATTTTCTGGTTCGTAGTAATAGTTGGATTTGTACGTGGACCGGGTTATTGGAGCCAAACAGTCCTCAATTATATTGAGACCAAACGAATCCTGCCCCTCTGCTGCATCTTTTGGCTATTCGAAACGTGGGCAAAATCAGAAAAGTCTATTGATTGGATAACTTATTATAATTTTTCTTTCCTTTTTAAAACTAATAGGATATTCAGTGAATGCACCGAGCAAGACGTTCACCACCTTTTGTACGTTCACCACCTGTAACTAGATCAAGACATTTAGCAAATATAACCGCCGTTGATTTTTCTTTAGAATCGTCATCCCGTCGACCAAGTACTTCAGTTCAAATTTCCGATAATCCATTTTTTGAACCCGACCTCACAATTGAGAATCCGGAAAACTTTCCTCCGGAGCCACCAATCATTCAAACAGAGATTGTTGAGGAACGAACCATTAAATCAGAATCATCTAGTGATACCGATTCAACAAATTCAATTATGGAGAATCTGGAACCTTTAAGTATGGAAGACCGAATGAGAGCTAAACGCACTGGCCAAGGTCACGCAATTACTCATCCAGACATTAATGCGCCAGATTATGAAATCAAAGGACAAATTCTACACATGGTGACTAATCAATGCCAATTTAGTGGTGCGCCGAAGGAAGATCCAAATGAACATTTACGTACCTTTAATAGGATCTGCACACTATTTAAAATACGAGAAGTGGAGGATGAGCAGATATATCTCATGTTATTTCCCTGGACTTTAAAGGGAGAAGCCAAAGATTGGTTGGAATCGTTACCTGAAGGGGCGATTGATACATGGGATGTTTTAGTTGACAAATTTCTTAAACAATTCTTTCCTGCATCTAAAGCCGTAAGACTTCAAGCAGAAATTGTTACGTTCACACAGAAGCCAAATGAAACTCTATATGAGGCATGGACAAGATATGGAAAGTTATTAAGAGGATGTCCGCAACATGGTTTAGACACCTGTCAAATAGTACAAATATTCTACCAAGGATGCGACATGACTACAAGAAAAGACATAGATATAGCAGCTGGTGGTTCTATTATGAAGAAAACCGAAACTGATGCTTACAAAATTATTGATAACACTGCTTCCCACTCGCATGAGTGGCACCAAGAAAAAGATATCATTAGATCATCTAAAGCAGCTAGAGCCGATTCTAGCCATGACTTAGATTCCATTTCCGCAAAGATAGATGCTGTGGAGAGACGAATGGAAAAGATGACTAAGGATATTCACTCAATACGAATTAGTTGTGAGCAGTGTGGAGGACCACATTTGACAAAAGATTGTCTCAGTATTGAATTAACAATGGAACAAAGAGAGAATATTTCATACATAAACCAAAGGCCTGGAAATAATTATCAGAATAATTATCAACCGCCAAGACCGATTTACAATCAAAACCAGAATTATAACCGAAATATTCCATACAACAACCAACAAGGTCCTAGCAATCAACAAGTATCCAATAATACTTACAATCAGCAAAGACCGAATTTTCAAAACAAACCACCACAACAAACCGATGATAAAAAGCCGAATTTAGAAGATATGATGACGAAGCTAGTTGAAACTCAAACGCAGTTTTTCACATCTCAGAAACAAACTAATGAACAAAATGCTCAAGCATTTAGAAATCAACAAGCTTCTATTCAAAATCTGGAACAAGAAGTGAGTAACCTAGCAAGGTTAATAGGTGAAAGAAAACCGGGAAGTCTACCTAGTGATACAAATGCTAACCCCCGGAATGAAACAGCTAAAGCCATTACCACAAGAAGTGGTACAACACTTAAACCACCTGAAATACCTGTAACTTCTGATGAAACTATTCCTACTCCACAAGAACCACAACCTGATCAAGATAAGGAAAAAGAACCGGTAGTTGAAAAGGTTAATGAAGATAACACAGTTAAGGATAAACCTTATGTTAAACCATACCAACCACCACTTCCTTACCCGAGTAACATGAAGAAAGAGAAACTTGAAGCCGAGCAATCCAAATTCTTGGATATGTTTAAACAGATAAATGTAAATCTTCCTTTCATTGATGTGATTTCAGGAATGCCAAGATATGCTAAATTCTTGAAAGATCTAATCTCAAATAGAAAGAAAATGGAAGAACTCTCGGCTGTTACTATGAATGCTAATTGTTCAGCAGTGCTGTTGAATAAGATACCAGAAAAATTATCTGATCCAGGAAGTTTCACAATTCCATGTTTTCTGGGTAGTCTTAGTTCAATAGAAGCATTGGCAGACTTAGGTGCTAGTATAAATCTAATGCCGTATTCACTATATGCTAAACTAGACCTTGGAGAATTGAAACCAACAAGAATAAGCATACAACTAGCCGATAGATCAATAAAATATCCTAGAGGGATAATGGAGAACATGCTAGTTAAAGTTGGTACTTTAGTATTTCCAGTAGATTTTGTTGTTTTGGACATGGAAGAAGATTCTCAAGTTCCTCTCATATTAGGAAGACCATTCTTAAACACGGCTAAAGCAATGATAGACGTGTTCGGTAAGAAACTGACCCTAAGTATAGAGGATGAGAGTGTTACCTTTTCAGTTGATAGAGCAATGCAACAACCACAATCTGCAGATGATACATGTTATTATATTCAAACTATAGATGCACATGCAGAATTATTAGAAGAATTTCCAGAATTACAAGGAACAGGAGAATGTTCTTTAGGAGAAGGTAATGAACCAATTGATGAAGCTGAAATGTTAGCTACACTTATAGCTAATGGATATGAACCAACAACAGAAGAAATTCAAATGCTAAAAGAAGAAGACAGATATCGATACAAATCATCGATAGAAGAACCTCCGAAATTAGAGTTAAAGCCACTTCCAAACCATTTGGAATACGCTTATTTACATGGTGAATCTGAATTACCTGTAATAATATCGTCTTCTCTTACTGAAAATGAGAAATCACAACTCATTTCTGTGTTGAAAGCTCATAAACCAGCCATTGCATGGAAGATTCATGATATTAAAGGAATAAGTCCTTCGTATTGCACACATAAAATTCTAATGGAAGAAGGTCATAAAACGTATGTGCAACGCCAACGAAGACTAAATCCTAATATGCAAGATGTAGTTAAGAAAGAGATTATTAAACTGCTAGATGCAGGTTTGATATATCCAATTTCTGATAGTCCATGGGTAAGCCCAGTTCAATGCGTGCCTAAGAAGGGTGGCATGACTGTCATTACAAATGAGAAAAATGAGCTTATTCCTACTAGGACTGTAACAGGATGGCATGTATGTATTGATTAGAGAAAATTAAATGACGCCACCAGAAAAGATCACTTTCCCTTACCTTTCATAGATCAAATGTTGGAAAGATTAGCCGGAAATAGTTACTATTGTTTTCTAGATGGATTTTCCGGATATTTTCAAATTCCAATAGCACCCGAGGATCAAGAGAAAACCACATTCACGTGCCCTTATGGTACTTTTGCTTACAAACGCATGCCATTTGGACTTTGCAACGCCCCTGCAACCTTTCAAAGGTGTATGATGGCGATTTTTCACGACATGATAGAAGAATGCATGGAAGTATTCATGGATGACTTTTTAGTCTTCGGTGATACATTTAAATCATGTCTAGTTAATCTGGAACGAATGCTAATTAGATGCGAAAAATCAAATCTAGTACTTAATTGGGAGAAATGCCATTTCATGGTTAAAGAAGGCATCGTTCTTGGACATAAAATTTCAAAAGAAGGAATTGAAGTGGATAGAGCTAAAGTAGATGTAATTGCTAAACTTCCACATCCCACCAATGTTAGAGGAGTTAGGAGTTTTCTAGGGCATGCCGGTTTTTACCGACGTTTCATAAAAGATTTTTCTAAAATTGCCACTCCTATGAATAAACTCCTAGAAAAGGATGCGCCATTCATCTTTTCAGATGAGTGTATCAAATATTTTAATATTCTTAAAGAGAAACTCACTAATGCACCGATCATGATAACACCAAATTGGAATCTACCATTTGAACTAATGTGCGATGCAAGTGATTTTGCAATGGGAGCCGTTTTAGGACAAAGGATTGAAAAACGATTTCAACCTATATATTATGCTAGTAAGACGTTACAAGGAGCACAAACAAACTATACAACTACTGAAAAAGAACTCCTTGCTATTGTCTATGCTTTTGACAAATTTCGATCATATCTCGTTCTAGCAAAAACGGTGGTCTATACTGACCATTCTGCTCTTAGATACCTATTTTCAAAACAAGATGCTAAACCAAGATTAATCCGTTGGATCTTACTCTTACAAGAGTTTGATATTGAAATCCGAGATAAAAGAGGAGCAGAAAATCTCGCCGCTGATCATCTTTCTCGTCTTGAAAATCCCGAGTTAGAAGTTCTAAATGAATCGGCCATACAAGACAACTTTCCTGATGAATATCTATTGAAGATAGATTATAAAGAAATCCCATGGTTTGCAGACTATGCAAACTACTTAGTTTGTGGATTCCTTGAAAAAGGATTATCGTACCAAAGACGAAAGAAATTCTTCAGTGATATAAAACACTATTTCTGGGAAGATCCACACCTGTTTAAAAGTTGTCCCGATGGAATAATACGCCGATGTGTATTTGGAGATGAAGCTAGTAAAATTTTAAACCATTGTCACACAGGACCAACAGGAGGGCATTATGGGCCTCAACTAACAGCAAGAAAAGTTTATGAAGCTGGATTCTATTGGCCTACAATTTACAAAGACGCACACCTTCTTTGCAAATCCTGTGATGCATGTCAAAGGGCCGGAAAAATAAGTCAACGTGATGAAATGCCACAAAATGTCATCCAAGTATGTGAAGTATTTGACATTTGGGGTATTGACTTTATGGGTCTATTTCCAAAATCTCATAATAATCTATATATACTCGTAGCCATTGATTATGTATCTAAATGGGCGGAAGCACAAGCTCTCCCAACTAACGATGCACGAGTTGTAGTCAACTTTTTAAAACGTCTTTTTGCAAGGTTTGGAACACCGAAAGCTTTAATAAGTGATCGGGGTACTCATTTCTGTAATAATCAACTTGAGAAAGTTCTTAAAAGATATGGAGTAACTCATAAAATCTCCACCGCATATCATCCACAAACAAGTGGACAAGTTGAAAATACCAACCGAGCTTTAAAACGTATTCTAGAGAAAATCGTAGGATCAAATCCGAAGGAATGGTCCATTAAATTGGAGGATGCACTCTGGGCTTTTAGAACAGCCTACAAAACTCCAATTGGAACCACACCTTTTAGACTTGTTTATGGAAAAGCATGTCATCTTCCAGTAGAAATTGAACACAAAGCATTTTGGGCTTTGAAGACATGTAATCTTGATTTACATGAAGCCGGACGTCTACGATTAAGTCAACTAAACGAATTAGAAGAATTAAGACATGAAGCATACGAAAATTCGTTAATCTATAAAGAAAGAACGAAGAAATGGCATGATAAAAGAATCAGAAGTTCAAAAGAATTTAAAGAAGGAGACAGAGTTCTTCTTTTCAATTCACGATTCAAGCTATTTCCTGGAAAATTGAAATCAAGATGGTCTGGACCATTCATAGTCAAAAGAGTTTTCCCATACGGAACGATAGAATTAATAAATTCAAATGGGATTGAATTTAAAGTTAATGGTCACAGAGTTAAACATTACATACATGGTCCAATGGAAGTCGACAACGAAGTTATGGCCGATTTTTGTCATGAATTGTTGCTAAATTGAGTAGTGTAACATGTCTAGGTAGTTAAATGATCCAAACTTTGAGCCTAAACATGATTTTGAGAATTAAAGTGGACTTTTTCAAGTCTAAAATTCATGAACTTGATTTTTGAAAGATAATGCCATTTGAGACTTGTTTAATTGCTAGTAATGATTATTTTGACATGTTATTTGAGTTGAATGCTTATGAACTTGGCGAACATTTTCGTATATGCTTATTTGAAAAAGTGTAGATTTGATAAAAATGTGAAAATGAGCTTAAGTTTGATATAAATTGATAATGTCATTGTAATTATTTTGATTGATGATTTTGCTGACACTAATGCATATTTGGATGCATAAAAATTGTGTTTGATGTGTTTTGCAGAATGAAAGGGGTGAATCTTCATCCCAAGCCCGCAATGCTCCTGCTGAGAATTTGGAACAACAGGAGGTGGATAACTACTACAAGCAGGATATACCTCATCCAGTCATAACCTTTTCTGATATGCACTTGGAAGAGTTGCACCCGAACCTGAGATTTGACAGACTTTGGATAGATTATCCAAAATATCAACGGGGTTTGCATACTCTTCATTCTAAGGTTGTTGAGGTACCGAGGGTCATAGAATGGGGACCCTTAGAAGCTGTAGAATTGGCCGGGCCAATTAGGGAATTACTTGTACATAGGTATGGTAATTCTTCTTTTAATGACTGGGTATGTTTATTCACCATACGTAGACCTGTATATAAAGTATGGTGTGAAGAATTGTTATGTAGTATAGAGTTGAATGATCGGGTAGCTAGTTTAACCGATCGTTCTTTTATTAGATTTTTGTTAGGCGGTTCGATGCGCCACATGTCTTTACTGGACATGGCTCAGGCTTTACGTATATATACGCCTGAGGAGTTAGCGTCTGCCGATTGTAGAGGATTGATACTAAACGGTAGAAAGATAGATGAGAATTTTGATACACACGGTGTGTGGAGTCAAATGACAAGCCATCACCGTTTCAAAGGGGGAAATTACTCTTATTTGGATATAGATAGAGCCGAATTAAGAGTGATACATAGGTTTTTAGCTAATTCGATTACACAAAGGGGTAAGAACAAAGAAAAAGTAAATGAACAGGATTTGTTCTACCATATGTGTATTCGAGACCCACAAAGCGCTGTAAGTATACCATATTGTGTGGGTTATTATTTATCAGCTATGGTTCGGGGGATGCGACCACATAGCATAATAGGAGGTGGTATTTTTATTACTTTGATTGGTGAATATCTCGGTGTGGATATAAGTCGGGGGGATTATTAGTAGAAGAACCGGAACCCCGCGATACTATAGGTTTAAATGTATATCATGGTGCGAAAGTTTTGAAGAGGCGAAATAACGCCGTAGTACGATACCATGGTAGACATCCACAGGTGGAGAGAAACCAGCAGCAAGGTAATGTAGGAGGGGGGAATGAGATGCAAGAAATGCATAGGTTTATAGCTTCTCAGGAATACGAAAATGCTAGACAGAGAGCATTTGAAGATTGGCAAGTTCATCAGAACCAAATCATAGCTCATTGCCAACATATAGGTAGAAACTATATTCCTACACCGAAACCCATCTTCCCTCCTTGTCTATAGAGATGCAGCCACCGTATCCTACGTATGACCCTGCCGAAGCATTCTATAGCACTTATGGTTATGCCTGGAACCCCTATTGGTACCAATATCATCCTTAGTTTACTTATTATTTTTTTTTTATTTTGTAATTTGTAATTATTGATACGTTTAATACTTTTGTTAATATTGTAATCATTTTTATAATTATCTAACTTTTATTCTTAGATTTTAATAATTTTTGAATGTGGGGTAATATACCAAACTTCAAAAATATGTATATATGTTTGCAGTTTATCATATGTACACAACAGGGTAAAACAACGCATTTTCAAAGACTGGCATTAAGTTCAGCAAAAGCAACTAATTTTGACGACAAGATGCAAAATATATGTGAAATAACAACAAGACGGAATGAACAAATGATGTGCACCATTTATCATTCAGCAAACAAACGCCAATATATTTGGAAACTTTGGTAAAAATTTAATCATTTTCACACAAATCACCCTCAATAATTTAAATTGTTACTAATTTCTTGCAAATGAGGGCATTGCAAGATCTTAAGTGTGGGAAGGGGTTAAATTCTTTCGGATTTTAAAAATTTTTACTTTATACACTTGGTTACCATTAAAAATACTAGTAAAGCAGTAGTTGTATTAGAATCTAGTGCTCTCTGATAAAAAAAGAACAGCCCTAGTCTTATATACTGACTACCCAATTCTAGTAAAATTTTTCAAAATTTTCAATTAAATGAATTCAAAATCATGTTTATACATATTTATGAACGATAAAACTAGGTTTTAACACCGAAATTATTGTTACCTCGGAAAGGACATAAATTAAGAAACAAACTAAAATGTTAAAATTCATTTAAAATGGAATAGAGGACGATAAAAAGGAAAATAAAAGCCAAGTGTGGGAAAATTTACCAAGTTATCTTAAACATATGTCACATATATCTGTAACAAATAACTGAAAATACTTTTGCTTTGGACTAAACTAAACTGTTTTACCCGATGAAAGAAAAGAAGAGATGGATCTACACGATGAATCAATTCCATCATTAAAAGGAAGTAAAGTCTTCCGAAAAAGACACGCGCTTCTTGATTTAGGTCATAAAGTTGTCGTCCAGACCAGCTGTAGGTTGACGAAAAATCTAGAAAAGTCATCACTAAAATCAGCAGGAAATCCACGGACCTCAGCATTAAACAGGGTCGCCAAGTGGTCAGATTTATCCTAACCATGAGAAGGATTTATCTCGTACAATGGGGGGGGCACCATGCAAATTAGCTGGATAAGACTAATGAATCAGATCCCCAGAAAGGATAATCTCCTTAAAGATTAAAAATCAGCTTTTAAGACTGATATTACTCAATCCTAGAGATTGACCTTAAAGATTGAGAATTCAAACTCATGGAATTCAATGATATCTAAACTCGAGCTTGAACGAGAAAATATTTTGATCAAAATTATAAACCGATTTGTTTTTTGAAAACCCTATTTTCAATGCGTTCATTACCATTGAACGTAAAATCCTAGGAATTCACCTGGAATTCATTAGGTCACCTGAACTAAATCGGGTGTCAACCGTAAGAACGGTGGTTGCATAGCATGGTCAAAGACAGGACCTTGTGCCAGACCGAAAAATTATAAGGGTGAGCTTTACTATTGCTCCTACCAAGGATAGTAATTGCGTCCGACACGTTATAGACCATAATTAAAAGTATGTCAGGGGACATTGCCTTAACAGTTGCTTGTTCAACGCTTTCCTTTCAACCGGACGGTAGTTTACCGAAAGGTAATATACGGGACAAGTAAACTGGACGTGTTGCTTTCCAAATACAAGGTTAGCAAGTGGGTGACACAAAACCGCAAGTTTTGAGCTAAAATTTTCAAATCTGAAACCCACCAAACCCACAAAAATATTTTGCAAACACCGGTAAAGGGTTATTACGGAAAACTTATCTAGGGTAAAAACTAGATTTCAAAAGATCAAATGTTTTCATAAAGATCCAATTTCCTTAATGGATCTAAATTTTTATAGTCATGTGGGACTGTAAACCATATCGTTACTACCATTGTTTATACCACCTTATAGAAATCACTGATGTACAAAGTGTGAAGAATAAAGAAGTGATTCTAGTATTTCAAGACAATATTGCTTGAGGACAAGCAACGCTCAAGTGTGGGAATATTTGATAATGCTAAAAACGAACATATATTTCATAACATTATTCCTCAAGAAAGACAAGCTTTTAGTTGCAATTGTTCTATTTACAAGTGATATTCGTTTAAATAATAAAAGGTGAAGACAAAAGACAGATTCGACGAATTGAAGACGCAAACGACCAAAAAGCTCAAAAGTACAAAAGACAATAAAAAAGGTTCCAATTATTGATAAGAAACGTCTCAAAATTACAAGAGTACAAGATTCAAAACGCAAAGTACAAAATATAAAATTGTACGCAAGGACGTTCGAAAATCCGGAACCGGGACTAGAGTCAACTCTCAACGCTCGACGCAACGGACTAAAAATTACAAGTTAACTATGTATATAAATATAATATAATATATAATTAATTATATTAATTATATAAATATTATATTTATAAATAAAAACCGTCGGCAGAGAAAGACTCCAAGGACTGAGCTGTAAATTCATTCTCCGCGACTCGCGGAGTTTGAAGAGGATTTCACCGCGAGTCGCGGAGCCCCAAAAATCGAAAATCCCTATAAAGCCAACCGAATTCTGATCACAATTCACAATCTTTTTCTTCTCTTATCATACGTAAACGATATATATATATATATATATATATATATATATATATATATATATATATATATATATATATATATATAATTTATATTTTAATTTTAATTTTAATTATAATTCTAATAATAAGGGTATGTTAGCGAATATTATAAGGGTGTAAGTCGAAATTCTGTCCGTGTAACGCTACGCTATTTTTAATCATTGTAAGTTATGTTCAACCTTTTTATATTAATGTCTCGTAGCTAAGTTATTATTATGCTTATTTAAAACGAAGTAATCATGATGTTGGGCTAATTACTAAAATTGGGTAATTGGGCTTTGTACCATAATTGGGGTTTGGACAAAAGAACGACACTTGTGGAAATTAGACTATGGGCTATTAATGGGCTTTATATTTGTTTAACTAAATGATAGTTTGTTAATGTTAATATAAAGATTTACAATTGGGCGTCCCTATAAATTACCATATACACTCGATCGGACACGATGGGCGGGGTATTTATATGTACGAATAATCGTTCATTTAACCGGACACGGGAATGGATTAATAGCCACTAGAATAATTAAAACAGGGGTGAAATTACATTCAAGGGTAATTGGTGTAATTGTTAACAAAGTAGTAAAACCTTGGTTTACACGCAGTCGATAACCTGGTGTATTCATTAAACAAAGTATTAAAACCTTGTTACAATTCGAATCCCCAATTAGTTGGAATATTTAACTTCGGGTATAATAATAATTTGACAAGGACACTCGCACTTTATATTTATGACTGATGGACTGTTATGGACAAAAACCAGACGGACATATTAAATAATCCAGGACAAAGGACAATTAACCCATGGGGCATAAAACTAAAATCAACACGTCGAACATCATGATTACGGAAGTTTAAATAAGCATAATTCTTTTATTTCATATTTAATTTCCTTTATTTTATATTTAATTGCACTTCTAATTATCGTACTTTTATTTATTGTTATTTAATCGCACTTTTAATTATCGTACTTTTTAATTATCGCAAGTTTATTTTATCGCACTTTTATTATTCGCAATTTCATTATCGTTATTTACTTTACGCTTTAATTTAAGTCTTGTATTTATTTTATATTTTACATTAGGTTTTAACTGCGACTAAAGTCTTAAAATCGACAAACCGGTCATTAAACGGTAAAAACCCCCCTTTATAATAATAATATTACTTATATATATGTTTGTATTTTTATAAAAGTAAACTAATATAGCGTTACGCTTTGTTTAAAGATTTCCCTGTGGAACGAACCGGACTTACTAAAAACTACACTACTGTACGATTAGGTACACTGCCTATAAGTGTTGTAGCAAGGTTTAAGTATATCCATTCTATAAATAAATAAATATCTTGTGTAAAATTGTATCGTATTTAATAGTTTTTCCTAGTAAAATATAAACTATTTCGTATACACCTCGCATAACATCAATTAACTAACCATTATATGTAAAAGTTTTAGGTAGTCAGACACTGTAAAGGTTTCAGCAGATGAACGCTTCCAAAATAATGCTCTTGGTACTCCATCCTTATCAGTTTTGGTTGCAAAACTCTTAATGGTACGACGGTATGCCTCGAGGATCCAAATCTTAAATGCCCACATAAAACCAGCCAAAGTGTAAGCCTTTCTACCCCCACTCTCTAATTGGCTTTCTCGAACCTCAAAACCTTTGCTCACCGCTGAGTAAGTAACATCCCAAATACGAGACCCCCATGGGTACGCGTTCACCTTATTGAAATCTTCAACCAACCATAGAAACTGTTTACTAACCACATGTTGCCCCTGCTTCCCCATAAACGCTCTCTCTACGATCAAAATTATAGCTAGTCGAACAATATCATCGTCACTAACCTTGGGAACCTTTACATCACCTTGTTTTTTGATAAGGATGTTTTGTATATCACTAACCAAAATGTTGCTGGCATCGGGACGCTCTGGAAAACAACGCCGTCTAATGGGTGCGGTCTTAGATTCATAATTTCGAGGGATGTAATGTGCCATGTCCTTCCGGCTACCAAACATAAAGCCTGTGACTAAACAAAATTCACGCCGACCAAATCTAATCATAAAATTAGGAGAAAAATGAAACCATATATCTTGTTGCTCTTCAGGGTACTTACTAGCATCTAATTTTGCTGAACGCTCACATTTTCGTTGGAGCATGGCATGTACTAGGCCAGGATCATTACCCGTGTATGAAAGATCTAACCAGGGACCAAAGCATGTACTTCTAAATAATTTTTCTTGTCTCTCAGTCAACATTTTCTTGACCTGAGGAATCACGGTCAACATATTCTTCATGGTCAATTTACCTTCCACATAGCCCTGTAAAAGTCAGAAGAACATCAGAAGAAAATCACATAGACGCAAGCACGCAAGACAGAGATTGCGTACAAGGCCGCAAGGACGCAAGGTTAACCTAGCGTAACCTCTGTGCAAGACGCAAGGACGCAAGGTTAACCTTGCGTAACCTATTATCAAGACGCAAGGACGCAAGGATCACCTTGCGTGCACATGCAAAGGTAACCTAATGACAAACGCAAGGACGCAAATATCACCTTGCGTACATTGTGAGGCATACGCAAGGACGGAAGGAATGTCTTGCGTCTACATAGCAACAGAGTTACACAACTTAAATCTAGCAAAAATTCCTGGGTATCGTACGCAATCTCAATAATATACAATCAAAAACACAAAATACAAACAACAAATTTCGTTGACACATTTTATCGAACAGTTGGCGTGCAAAGAGTGCAAAAACTTTGTTTTAGCACATAAATCTAAGAACTATGAAGTAGATCGAATAATATAACATAGATCTAAGAAATCTAACCTGTTCTTGTGACATAGTGAACGATGATGGTGATTCGATGATGTTGGTGGCGTAGAAGCTCGCTTGTACTCGGGAAGATCGAAGATGGAAGGATGAAGAAGATCTAGTAACGATGAAGATGTGAGGAGGATGACGTGAGGATGATGATGAAGATTTTGCGAGTGATTTGCGAGTGTTTGGAGAATGTAAGAAAGCTTGATAACGATCTTGCGAATGACGAGCGAAAGGGCACCAGAGAGGAGTTTGCGTATGTGTGTGGTTGTAAGGGAACAGTGAACGCAAACTGATCAGTTAACTAGTTCTTTTAGGGAAACACGCAAGGTCGCAACGTCGCAAAGACGCAAGGTCGCAAGGACGCAAGGTGTCTTGCGCCTTGCGAGGACAAATTGTCAAACTTTATTTTTTTAGGGCCGTCAGTCAACGTCAACAAAAAAAAAAAAAAAAAAAAAAAAAAAAAAAAAAAAAAAAACATTTTGGTGATAATCCCTTGAAGTAGTGAACGGTGGTTCGTTTTGTACTTCTATGTAAATGTAATTTTCGAAAATTAGAGAAATGGAAGCTACACGAGTACCCATGGTTTCCGGCGATGGTGACGTCATTACCGCCGGCAAGAGTGAAGTCAGAATTAATAATGATAAACAGAAGAAATCTCAATTCCGGCCAACTATTGATGACAGTAAACCCCTTCTTCAAGATCCGGTACCCTACTATCTTTCTCTTAATTCCCATTCCCATTATTATTATGTATAAGTTGAAACATCTTGTATAAAAATAACGAAATATAAAGGTTTAATAATTAGTACAGTTTTAAGTTTGATTATCTACGTAAAAATAAGAAATTTGTGATTTAAATTTAATTCTTAATTAAATCTGAAGTTATTGTTGTGTAGATTTTGAGTTCAGATCCATCAGAGACAGAAGAAGCTGTTCTAAGATTGCCTAATTTTCCTGCTTCTAGATGATTCCATACCTGTTGTTTATTATTTATCCCTTAAAATTTGCTTTGTTTTAATTTTTAAAAGAAAAAAAAAAAAAAAATGCAAGTATACTACTTGTTGTCTTGATGAATTAACTTTGTTATAATAAGTTTGATGAATGATGATTGATGATGATCATGATAATATAATATTGGTTCCCTATTTTATTGTTCTATTTTTTATTTATTTTAGATCTATATTAATTTATTAAATTAAGTAGTAATAAGTTGCTTTTCAAAAAAAAAAAAAAAAAGTAATTAAAGTTAATAACCATGGCTCCAACAAGGCAACAATCTCCATACTTAACCATTGACCATTTCATCTAAGACATTTCTCCCAACAAACTTAACCATGGTTCCAACAATCTCGATCATCGACCCAAAATTCGATTTTGTGGTGAACGAAGGTAATGGAGTGAAAGGGTTAGCCGAATCAGGACTCAATACATAACCACACCAATACATTGAACCTCCACAAGTAAGGTTTGACACGAGCGTTAGGGAACTGCATAACGACTCCAACCTAATTATCGTTGTGTCCAACTGGAATGACACAAAAGTAGCAAAACCTACATGTGATGCAGCACAAACAAGTGGTTTCTTTATGCTTGTGAACCTTGTAGTGCTGATTCGAGTTTTTGAACACGTTTAAGATACAACACACGAGTTTTTCAAGCTGGCCTAGTGACGTTTTCAGACCTAGAAACCGCTCTATAAGCATGTTCCCTATTCGGACTATGTCGAACACTTTTATGTGAACAAGCACATGATGGGAAGGCTAGTGATGAATTCGCAAAGGTTTAATATTCACGCAGAATAAAACCTTTTACATGTTCTAAATAAATACGAGTAACCTTAGGTCCCACTCGACTTGGTCTCCCATTCTTGAAAAGGTTAAAAAACGTCTTTCCGATTGGAAGGCTAAATCTATTTCATATGGGGGTCGTCTTACCCTCATCAAATCCGTGCTAAGTAGCCTTCCACTTTATTTCTTTTCCCTTTTCAAAGCCCCCGCAAGTGTTATCAAGGAACTAGAAGGTACGCGTCGTGATTTTTTTTGGGGAGGGTCTTTTGATGAAAAGAAAATGGCGTGGGTCAAATGGAGTCAAATACTCCTTCCTTACGAATCCGGTGGTCTAAATGTTTGCTCCCTAAATTTTAAAAACCTATCACTTCTTGCCAAATGGTGGTGGAAATTTCTTACTAATGAAAATGTTTTTTGGGTTAGAGTTATTAAAAGCATCTACGGGAAAAGTGGTGGTCTAAGTTGTTGCATTTCAAGACTACCCGATAAAGTCTTGAAAAAATTTTCCGGGAGGGTTTGGTCAAATATTATTAAAATAGATCAACCCCTAACCTCGTTAGGGGTTAATCTTTCTAACGTGTTTGTTAAAGATGTAGGTAACGGTGTGGACACTAGTTTTTGGAATGACAAATGGGCCGGAGATCTCATACTTAGAGACGCTTTCCCAAGGTTGTATAGGTTGGAGGCTTTTAAAGAGGCCTCGGTGGCGGATAGAATGCACTCAGAAAACAGCGTGGCTACTTTCACATGGAATTGGACAGCAGCTCCCAAATGGCGTACACTTGATGCTTTGAACCGCCTAACCGATACACTCCGATGCTTAAAAATCTCACCTGTTGATGCTCCAAAATGGTCCTGCACTCTCAGCCCGAATGGACTGTTCTCAACAGACTGCCTGATGTCCGAACTGAACAAGCAGGCCTCGTCTTTGCAGGTTATCCAACCCACCAATCTCAATCCTTTGGTCCCGCAAAAAATAACAATTTTCGTGTGGAGAGCGAAGCAAAATAAACTACCCGCTAGAACCGAGCTTGATAAAAAAGGTATCGATTTACATACATTGAGATGTCCGGTTTGTGATAATGATATTGAATCACTTCATCACTCCCTCATTACATGCGAATTTGCAAAAGATTTATGGGAAAAAATTCGAAAATGGTGGAATCTTGATAACATACACATCACGTCTTTAATCGATATTGCAAAGTGTCATAATCCTCAATTCAACACATCACGTTTGGATCACTTGTTATTATATATGGATTCATCGGAATGATTGTGTCTTCAATTTAAAAAATGCTAGCTCATCAAAATTGCTCTCGGATATTCAAAGTAAATGCTACGAATGGATAAGCTCCCGTTGGAAAAAAGGCTCCATGGAATGGCTCAAGTGGATCTCCCACCCTCGTTGGTATGATGCTTGTCATAAGAAGGATGGTATTGGTTAAGGTAGGTTTTTTATGCCGGATTCTAACGGTCTATTCATGGTTAGGGTCTAAGTGGTTGTTCGGTTCGGATGCTTTGTCGCCGTTGTCTCGGTACTGTGTTCTAATCGTCAATCAGCTTGAAGTATCAAGTTGACTCCCATGATGAAACCGGAAGATGAAGGCTTTTTCCTACTAAAAATTGTTAACCAATACTCCTTAATTAAGCTATTTCGTGTCATTGTAATTTTTCATGTCTTTGTATATCTGGTATAGGCATAGATCAAGTGGTAGCTTCTGCAGTTGTATTTGTTGTTCATAAAGAGCTTTATAGCTCCACCATTGTACTCTTTTTCTCCTTTAATAAAATGATTTTGTTGGCTTTTCAAAAAATAAAAAATAAATACGAGTAACAAATGTGTTTCATGTATAATGTATGAAGAATCAAGCTTGTATAAACATAAACACATGTTATGAAAGCATTGCTTTTTATATAAGTTGTAGCCGAAATCACCAGAGATTATTTCGAAGTTTATATAAAACTCGATGTGGTTACATTTTACTACGAGTTTGAAGCTCTTCCTTCAGTTGATCCCTTAAAATTCTTCTCATTAACTTGTTAGAAGCAGTTCGAGGGAACTCTGGAACAATCTTGACAAAACTCACCTGTTTATTAACAAAATCAGAAACATGTGATTACCACCGTGTTTGGGTTTGCTTGTTTAAGTGTTCATTTAATTATTTCTTGTTTTTCTTAAACAAGATAAACATTCTCAAACACTCTTTCAAAAAGTTTTTTTTATGGGCTGAAATAACGAAAACATTAAAAAACTGTCTTTTCATCAATAGATGAAAAACACAAACAACGTTACAATCTCCACACACACGTTGCAAGGCTCGAAAGCTATAAACGATCCCTATCACTAACCAAAGAGCAAAAGCAAACTAAACCCGAGCGTTGAGCAACAAGATCACTAAACAATCCCAAACTACAAACAAATATCATATCCAATACAAAAGGTCAAATCTAACTAAAAAACGACAAACAACACAAAATTAACAAACCGATCACAAACTACCGTGCAACCTCTTTACCTTTCTGGGTTTTTATTAGTGTATGAAATTGTAATAAATTTATTAGGTGCATGAACTTTCAAAAACCTTTATTGTGTGTATCCAGTTTTCATTATTGTTAATTGTATGTAGTTTGTTGGCTTAGGGACTTTGTATCGATGCCACGTGAATGCTTTATATAGATGTCAAACCAGCCAAATAATACAACCGTCAATAATCGAGAATTTCACTAGCAACATATTTTGGGGTGGTCAGGAAATGGGTCGAAAAAGGTTAAGGTTTAACCCAGTTATAATGCGTACATCTGAGTAAAAAATATTTTCCTTTCCCCGAGTAGCCTGAACAAGGAAAACCTTATTCGTTAACCCGTTTAGAAAGGATACTTTTTGTTGTTTACCCGTTTACTGGTACACACAATATAGTTTTTGTCATAATATGTTACATACTTGCATTACATTTTAAGACACTTGGACCTTTTAAAAACTGCTTATCTTCTTACTTTAGAAAGGATAGCAGTTAAGAATAAGTAGCTTGGTAGCTGCTTAATATTCAATAAGCACATAACAAGAAATGTAGATTAGGAGAAAACCTTGAACAATGGGTTTAGGTTTTTCTGAATAGCCTTCGAAAATATCATCTTTAGGTCCTGTGATTGAGTGTTAAAACCGTTCTTTAGTACCACAAATATGGCTAACAGTTCTGGACCACCGGTTGCAGGTGCAACACTAACTGCAGCTGTTTCCATTATGCTTCCATCAGCTTGTTCACAAACACACTCAATTTCTATTGAACTTGTCTGCATACACAAATCCCTTTCTTAATTTTATATAAACCGATTAATAGCTTATATCCCTCAGAGCATAATTATTACAAAAAAAAAAAAACTGTATACCTTTATGCCACCAAGGTTCATGGTATCATCAGCCCTGCCTTGTACAACCAAATAACCTCCGATTGTTTTCTTGATGATGTCACCATGTCTCCTTAGTTGCTAGACACACAAAAAATGTTATATCATCATACCCTCAATAAAACATTCAGCAAAAAGGGTTATATCAGTATCAAATGTTACCCCAAATTCTATTGTATGTATACAACTTTATAAGTTTATATTGTCATTTGGGAAGTATCAAATTTTCCATAATTTGCTTTTATGTGTACAAGTATATAACCTCTTATAACCATTATATTAGTGACATGGCACCAGTTTGATACGTGATTTTTCTTTTAATATTTTTTATGAGTAAGTTATCAGATACATTATGTAAGGGGGTGTAACAAATAATCGAACCCAAATAACTAACCCGAATTCGAAGCATAATTTGGCCACCCAAACCTGAGTAGCCAGAATTTGAATAACTTGATTTGAACTGGGTTACGGAAAAGTATTTTAAATTGGGTTAACCCGAATAATCACAAAAAAGTTGATTAATTTACAAATATAACTATATATATGTATACAAGTTATCTATGATTTAATATGGTTACATCTTTATATAGTGTACATATATATAAATTACAATGAAGATCTATAGCCCATTGGTTGGAGCCATGATATCCTTGCAAAAGTTCTCAAGTTCGAATCTTGTGATGGTCAAAGAAGGGTTGAAAACAGCTAGGAGTAATCCTTACTCATACATTAAATTATGGGGTTGGTTTACTCGTTCTCCCGAATAACCTAACAGGAAGAACAATATACGATAACTTTATATTTGTATTATACATTTGTATCATTTTGTAAAGACAGAACTTCAACGATAGTCCATATCGTTTGTCGAAAACATCAAGTTTCGTCCTTAAGCTATTTTTTAATCATGGATAGTTTTGTAGTTTGGACTTGGGCAAATGACATAAAAAGATAACCTATTTTCTGTTTTTCAATTCTAGGTAATCTATTTAATTCGGATATAAGAAAATGAGTCTTTTTCAAAAGTTAATCAAAAAGAGGAGTTTCGTTAACTTTTGTTAACATTCTCAGTTAAGTGTCAACTTCGCATAACATGTCAAGTCCTTTATCGAGGCACGTTTTTTACGAGTTTTTGACTAGCGTTCTGGAGGCGCGTTTTCAACTCACGATTTCGAGGCGCGTTTTCGAGACGCGTTTTTCGGCACGCGTTTTCGAGGATCGTTAACGCGCCTCGAAATCGTGCCTCAAAAAACGCGTGTCGAAAACACAGGTCGAAAACGCATGTCGGAATCGCGCTGAAAACGCATGTCGGAATCGCGCCGAAAACGCATGTCGGAATCGCGCGTCGGAATCGCGCGTCGAAAACGTGCTTCAAAATCGCGAGTTGAAAATGTTGGTCGATAAAGGACTTGACATGTTATGCGAAGTTGACACTTAACTGAGAAAGTTAACAAAAGTTAACGACACCCATCTTTTTGATTAACTTTTGACAAAAGACTCCTTTTTTATATTTGAATTAAATAGATTACCTAGGATAGGAAAACAGGGAAAATAAGTTACCTTTTTATGTAATTTGCTCTTTGAACTTCAATCAAGGCCATAGTCCCTCTCACTAAGGTATGTTAATTATTTTCGTTAAACCAAACACGTGTTGAACATGAGGGTATTTTTGTGTTCTTAACTTCCCATTATCTTTTTAACTCCTTCATCTTCCATCAAAAACCTAAATTAACAAAACCCTAATTGCTTCTTCTTGTGTATTACCATCGCCATTAACCATCTAAAAAATTGAAGAAACAAAAGTATCACGTGAAGAAAAAGACGAAAAAAATGAATCTTGCGCTGCTCAATCATTCCATCTTTTAACAAACGACATAATTCTTCAAATAGTAAAGAAATTAGTGAAATTGGAAACGCTATTTAATTTTCAATAGCACTTCAAAATGATTTTCTCCCATCGTTCTTCAAGTCAACACTCTTTCATTTACTTTTGATTCAAATTTGAACATCAATGGCTTCAAGAACGACGGGAGAAAATCGCTTTGAAGTGCTATTATAAATGAACAGCATTTTCGGTTTCACTAATTTGTTTGCTATTTGACGAGCAATGTTGTCTGTTGAAAGATCGAATGGTGAAGCAACGAAAGATTCATTTTTTCCTTTTTTTTCTTAACAAGATACTTCGGTTTCTTTCATTTTTTAGTTGATTAATGGTGATGCCAATACACAAGAAACATGAAAAAACAATTACGATTTTGTTAAATTAGGTTTATGATGGAAGATGAAGATGAGCGAGTTAAAAATATAGCGAAAAGTTAAAAAGACAAAAATACCTTCACATGTTTGGCACATGACTAGATTTAATGGTAATAATTAACATCCCTTAGTGAGAGGTAATATCCTTGATTGAAGTGCAAACGATAGGACCATCCATGATTAAAACAAAGCTAAAGAACGAAACTTGATGTTTCGATGTTTTTGACAAACTACAGGGACTATCCTTGAAGTTTTGTCTTCTGTAAATTTTAAATTTTGTTCATAATGCGAAATTTATGATATCATCTTATTCGGGCTAATATACCCTATCGAACCCAACCCAAACCAAAATAACCCAATCCCGAATAAACCAACCTTATTTGAACCGGGTTACGGGTCACACATTATTACCATTCCTTTGTAAATCGGCATTCCCTTGAAGTAAATCTTTTCATGATCTGCATTAAGTAGTCTTTCAGATGCTCCCATATATAGCGGAAACAATCCCACTTCACCAACACAGGGTACATCATCAGGCTATCATATACATCAAAAACCAAAAGTATTAAACTTTAAAAACAAGATAATAAATTTTTAAGATTGGAAACCTTCTTTATAAACTGATTGATCTTACGTAAGGAACTACATATTCGTCAAATATGACAAATCCCGTCCCCATTGAAGCAGAGCTAAATGTACCAAACGCTTGTGGCTGCAGAAGATTCCCTTGAACGTAAGAAGACGCAAGTTCGGTACCTCCACAACATTCAATGATCGGTTTATAGTATGTCTTTGAAGATAGCCAAAGGTCATCATCGATATTAGATGCTTCACCCGTAGACGCAAATGCCCTGCACATATTTGAAAATTAAAATGCATAAAGATACAAATTTTTATACCAAAAAAAAAAAAAAAAAAAAGGGGGGGGTAACAAATGAGGTTTTCACTTTATCTTTGTCCAGTCCAGCCCTTCCATACAATTTTTACTTTTCCAAGACTTGACTATGCTAGGAACAGTGCCCAAAACTGTCACCCCTGCATCCTAAAGAGTAAAAAAAAAAAAAAAAATGATGAATGGAAACTTGCATAATACGGTATACAGCTTGGGTATTGTTGTTGTTTTTTGTGAACATCGATATCAACATCGAATGCTCTCATTTGTCACCTACACACGCGTTAGAGGAAACCAACTCGCGACGATATTGGCAGTACCATCGAAGGTTGAGAAAACCCCAAGAGACCTTCCAATAATCGCATTGATGTTGGCAGTACCATCAAAGGTTGGAAACTCCCTGCTTGGAGTGAGAATGGAACCTGGGTTGGCAGTACTCCAAGTTGGATCACATCCCATACCACTCAAGCCAAGCTTCGGTGGTGGGTATTCTTTTTTATTAAAGTTGGTCACTAAAAATTATTATAACATTTTGATTAAAGTTAATCGCTTTTTTAAGTTACCTTATTACAGCCTTACTTTTTTCATACATTTACTCCATTTCAAAAATTGGTATTTATTCAGAAGCAACATGAGCGAATTTTCCGAAAAAGTTGACTAAAAAAGTTGACTAAAATTGGTATTTTTCTCATACATTTACTCCATTCCAACCTTATGTACTTGTAATAAGAAGATATTAAGAAGCAACCTGAACGAATTTTCCGAAATCATGACCAAGTGGGGAACCATGATAAAGAGCCAATGTTGCACCAGTAAGAAAACTCGAATAAAGTAAAATGGGTCCCATGGCCCATCCCAAATTTGTGGGCCAACAATAAACATCGCCAGCCTGAAGATCCAGATTAGCCCATCCGTCAGCAGCACATCTCATAGGAGATAGTTGTGTCCATGGTATAGCTTTTGGATCTCCTATATAAACAGAAAATAAAACATACAAGTAACTCGAGAAAATGAAATATATAAGTAACTCGAAAAATGAAATAACGTCTTTAACCTGTTGTTCCTGAAGAGAAAAGTATGTTTGTCATCGTGTCGATTGACTGATAGACTGGAGGGCAATAATCAGGGCTGCATTTATATAAGTATTACAAGATCTAATCGATGATTCCGTATTTGAAAACTTATGAAGTATTTATGATCGGTACCTGGGAAGATGTTTTGCACCCGAAAGAAAATCGCCCCATGAAATATCCAACAACAACAACAACAGTACCCAGTACCACTTGAGTGGTGTATGGGGAGGTGAGATGTAGACAATCCTTCCTTTATCCGAGAATAAAAATAAGTCATTTCTCCACCCAGAAAAGTAGAGAAAGTCATCACTCTCTTTATTCGGCGGATAAAGAGATTGCTTCCGAGTGGACCTCCGGCCTTTAAAAAAAAAATAGTAAAATAAAATAATAAATAAATAAATAAATAAATACATAAAAATTGAGACGCCATGAAAATGGTAGAATCAAATTTTCATGGGTTTAAAAGCCTGCTTGAAAATCAATTTAGGCTCTAAGCGGCAGTCAAGACGCCACTTAATCGACGTTTGGTGTTGCCTCAATAAATAAAGCCAAAGGACCTTGTAAACAGAACACGAAAGGTATGCCGGGTGGAAGTTGTTGCACAAGCAAAGAGCCAACCACCCGTAGCAAAGCAAAGCGCCACTCATGCACCTTTACGGTAGACATCCCCGAAGCCACACAACTAAAAGAAAACCACTCAAGCTCATGAGCAAAGAAGGTCGTCCTCAGCCATAATGACCCCAGGATGCACCGAACGATACGAGACACACACCCACACCCCCACCACACACACACGCACCCATCTATACACACCCCCATACACACACACACACCCAATAAAACATAAACCTATATACAAACCAGCATACAACCGTACATAAACATACCTACATACATGCAAGAACACGTACCTACGTACATACAAACACCAACAAAACAAGCAAAAACATACATACAAACCTGCACAAAAAAAACAGCCTAGCAAAAATACATAATCAAAACCTACAATTCTTCAAAAAACAGAAAACCTACAAACATAGACATAAAAAACCTACACTACAAAACCTACATACATACCTCCCAAAAACAAACGTACAAACCATGCATACATATCAACAAACAAACGTGCATACAAACACACAAAAAAAAAAAAAAAACCTACTCGTCTACTAGTACTAGTAGATGTAAATAATAAAAAAGGTAATGATAATGATACTAGTAATAATAGTAATAATTATAATAATAATATAAGTACAAGTAGTAGTAAAATAATAGTTAATAGTAATAAATAATAAACATAATAATAATGACGTCAGCTACTTTATCCCTTTCATACTTTTATTTATTTATTTATTTAAAAATAAGCATCTTGTTATGGCTATATATATAAAATAATTTTGGGTGAAGTTTGACACGTATTCATACATTACTTGTTGTCGCAATTCCTTGAATGTCATCTTGTTTACATTCAAATGATCAAATCTTTCATCACGCCATACAATCGCAACATTTTCATCCGTTTCATTAGTTGACAGTATACAACACTCCGCAATGTTCAAAACAGAACCGGGAAGCCACGTGCCCCCGGGTTTTGATTTGTCAGATGTATTTAATATACAGTTTGGACGTTTCTGAAATTGGATTGAAAGCTTTTCTAACACAATTGACCAATATACCTGAACAAGTATCAAACATTATATATACATTTAAATATTTTTATATTTAGATTTATAAAATAAAATGAATTAACTGTCTGAGCATACACAGGTAGGAACAAAACAAACACTTGCCTCTGGATGTTGAGCAGAGAATTTATGAAACTGTTTAAAACTTGTTATAGGATCTTTGTAATCTGCACCTAGAAGCTTCGGTCCATGAGTTTCCATAATGCGTCCCAAGTTTGACTTTTTAGAATCAACGCTAATTTATCAAAAAGAACCCATAGTTTAGTTCACTTAAATGAATTTATGCGAAATTAATAATTTATAATCTTCAAACACTAATTATGGTCTGGCCTAGTAAATGTGTGAGTGGTTAGTTAATCAGTTAATACTTTTACAAACTTAAGGTGCACCCCAATTTCTTTCATTGTTTAGTAAAAAATGTTAGCACTCTGATAACTCATCTTCAAATACAAGTTATTTCAACTAGTGCACTTAAAATGAAGTAATATAACTTACACTCATAATCACACAATCACATACTTCATTTGAAATTGCAATTTTGAAATTACAAACGGCAACTTTTAACAATTGAGATATAGCTAGACTAGATCCATAAAATTTGTTAAAATCTTAAATCTCACTTACTTAAACGATGGAGCATATTATTGACATTGACAATGACAGTACATTATCAAAGCTAACACTATGTTCGATCTTTTAATTTTTTTTTTTAATTAATTTAACTAGTTTTTGAGCCCGTGCGTTGCACTGCTGCTCAAAATCTGTTTGAAGATTAGTTACATAAAAACATAATTTTTTTTTTCTCTAGCGATATTAGTTCACAATAATGACATATAAATGAATAACAACACAATAATGAATATGTATCGTAAGTGGTCTACTAATTCACAAGTAGTAATTAATCTATATGGCTTGCTATAGAGTAAGGGGCTGTTTACTTTTTTTTTTCTTAAACAAATTATATTTTACTCGTGAGTTATTATAATGATGTGTTCTACTATAATTAATCATATTTTTAATCATTGATTAGTTACAACGATCTCTTGGATTTACCCGTACTAATTGCTCTCATTTGTTTTATTAATTTCTTTATTCTCTAATATTGTTATTAATCATTTATTTAATGAATTTTAATCACAATCATTGAAAATTTGACAAGTGTAAATTCCACTTGTCATTCATCCCTTAAAAAATGGTTTTGTTGACAAGTAAGCTAAACAAATCTCTTTTTTATATAAGTATATAGATTGGATTTTAACATTCCAAATTCCCTGTTGACAACCGAACACAATGAGTGTGTTTGGTAGAAACTAACCTCAAGCTTGAGGACTTATTTTCAAATTGAAAGTTGAAGCTTATTTTGATAAGTGTTTAGTAAAATAGTCAGAGTCAAAAGTTTATAGCTGTGAGTTAAATTAGTATGACACAAATATATATAAATAAAATGTAAAATAATATAATAAAAGGTTTTTTTTTTTATAGTAATTTTCCTTTCTTAGGCTCGTTGTATCTACAAAAGCTAGTTTTTTTTTTTTTTTTTTTGAAAGGCAAGGAAGGCCTCAAAGTAGAGTTGGTGGGGATTGAACCTGAGTCTCCTTTGAAAATTCCAAGCACCCAACCACTCAACCAACCATTTGAGTTTCTACAAAAGCTAGTTTGGAAGAGGTTATTCATTAAGACCCTAATATTTCTACCAACTCTACCTTTTATTACAATAACAAAGTGCTTATAATTAGGGGCTTATTAAAATAAATAATAAGCAAAACTTCCTATAAATTCTCATAACGTCATATTCATATAAGCTGTCATCCATACACAACGATCCAAACACGTACAGTGAAGAGTATAATCCAGATTGAAAGTATGTTTGATGTGCCTAATTACATGGACCTAAACCTAGAACTAAACATTTGATTGGCTTATACATTAAGGGTGTGTTTGTGTGAAACTAGCTGGAGCTGGAGCTTATTTTAAAAATTGGTAGTCGAAGCTTATTATTTTTTGTAAGTGTTTGGTAAACTAGCTGGAGCTTTTTTTTCCAGTTCATAAGCTCTACTTTTTCATAAGCTACTATAGGTACCTTATTTTTTAAGAGTTTATGATTTTCATAAGCTCTACTATTTATGTCTACCAAACAAAACTTATGACTTGTAGCTTACTAAAATCATAAGCTCAAGCTCCATAAGCTCCGATAAACTGTGTGACAAACGCACACAAACAGGACATTATTATGTGTCAAAAAGAGTATAAGTAAGCTCAAGTTTAGACCTATACTTTTAACTTTCTAAGGCATAATATTCAGCATTACTCATCTAAATTTAATAATGTCAACGGAACAAATTTACAATGGAATTTAGATTCCACCAAACTCCGCAAACCAAACGGGACTTTACATACCCTTTCAAAATGAAAAATATTCATTTGACAAAGTCGTACATTAATTTAAAAATAATAAAAATAAAAATAACAAAAATTCGTACAATTCAGATAGAAACCACATTGTAACTTACTCAGATGGAAACCAATATAGGGGAGGACCATGGATAGATGCATCATAGTTACCGTACACCGCGTTGTAGACGAGCTGATGCAAAGAATGAGGATGAGATGATTTAAGCAGCCTTTGAGAAGTGATTTGACGCCATAACTCAACTGGGTTTGAATTAGTAGTTTCACTCATGATGAATTTAAACTTGATTAGTAGTGATTTTGCGTCATTAGGTGTTAATCCAGCGTTTAGTAGATCTTGTAATTCTAATTCTTGGATGGTTTTTGTGACATCCATTTTTATGTTGTTTTGTTTTTCAGTAATACTAATTTTTTATGAGTTTAAATAGGGAAATTTAAATGGTAGGTACCGTGTGTACACGTGGCATTTGACTAATTAAATTAAATTAAATTAAAATTGAATTGAATGAAATGAAAATGGCGTGATTGTTCGGCAGCCAAATGGCCTTTCCAAATGTATGAAAAATTATTCCATGGCCAATGAATACAGTCTAGATTATTGAGTATTTTCGGAAATTTATGTACTCCCTCCGTCCCAGATTAATTGTCTCCAGACAAAAAACACACAGTTTTAGGAAATCCCACTAACTTTATTTCTCCACCAATGAAATATCTTCTCTCTCCATATCCACCAATGAAATATCTCCTTTCCTTTCTATTTATGGAAGTAGACAATTAATTTGGGACATCCCAAAATGGAATACTGGACAATAATTTAGGGACGGAGGGAGTATCTTTGAATGCTTTGAAACTAAATATTAACATCATGTGTTTTCGTTTTTCTCAAATGCTCGGTTGTGTACAAGTGGAACACATTTTTACAAAAGTTGTTCAAATATTAATAGGAAATAACTATGCCAATAGTCCCTGCAGTTTGCAACTATTTTGCCAACAGTCCCTGAACTAAATATTTCACCTGCACAGTCCCTGTAGTTTGCAGATTGTGTGTCAACAGTTCAAAGCTCAAACGACCGTTAAAGCAAATGTTAAATCAGACCATGTGCTGGTCACACTAGGGTTATTTCAGTCTTTTTCATACAAGTTATGTAATCTACAACATATAAAATTTTGTAGTCGACTACATAAAACGTATAATTTCTTTATGCGAACCTTTATTCGCACTTTATGTCGCTAACCCGTGGCGGACAGAGCTAGCAGGTGACGATAAAAGTACTTCCACATTTCGAACCTCGGGAGAGAAGTCCAATACCAAGACCACTTCTTTCCCAAGAAGTCTTTATGCATAAACTGTACTCGACAATAACAAATAATAAGAAGAATGGCTAACCGTTTGGGCTTTGAACTGTTGACACCGAATTTGCAAATCACAGGGGCTGTCGGGGTGAAAAATATGGTCCAAAGACTGTTGGCAAGATATTTGTAAACCATGAGTACTGTTGGCACAATTTTGTCTATTAATATCGAGTTTGTTGACCTATACATAAATACTCATCTAAAGAGTCGTCGACAATACCGTATGCTAATTGTTGTATCGTCGAAGTGCAATTTTGAAAAAAATAAAAAACCAAGCACCCCGATAGCATCCATCGGATGATGTAAATATTTAAAATATTATATATATATATATATATATATATATATATATATATATATATATATATATATATATATATATATATATATATATATATATCTGCAGTATTGGTATCACTCAGAGGGGACTTAACCACTTTCGCAATTATATGTCACTCATAAACGCGTTAGGAGGAAACCCAAATCTCAACAACCATGACAGTACGACTGAAGGTTGGGAAAACCTCTCCGAGAAACTAACTGATGACAGTACCATGACAGTACGACTTGCGCCTACTCGTTGATGATAAACAGTGGGTATTTATAGTTAAAAAGGATATAACCGTTGCAATGACAAACTACTATTTTTTCCATCCAAACGGCTTCTTTTTTCTCGTGCTTCTTTCTTCCTCCACACGACATAATGCAGGGTGAGTTGGATGAGGGCAAGCCATGACGGACACACTGACATTGCCACCCTCGAGTGCAAATGTCACGGCGGTAAGTAAGGTAGGTGGTCTTATACCGCTGGATTGAAAAAACAGAATCTAAATTAAAATAGAAATTATTATCTAATTGAAAAGTGTCCGCTCTGGTGCCAATTATTGGAACTGAAATAACATTTTTAGGAATAGCAAACACACACACTTTTTTATTCACGACGAGACTCGAACTCACAATTTCAAGATTGATAAGTTCGCCGGATACCACTAGGTCAGAATCCCTTTAGACATATTATACCCGTTTTATTATAAGTGTCATATTTTAACTTTTAAAAGTTTATATTAAGTTTACATACTTTATTTATATCACAACGAATTGGTTTTTAAAAAATGTTTTAATTGATATAATTTCTATCAATATTAGATATAAAAAAAACAAAAACAAAAAATTAAAGTCAAAATTGCTGGAAAAAAAGATGTTAAAACGTAATACTTAAACTGTAACGGATAGAATAACTATGAATGTTGACGCCTGAAAATTCTTTCTGAAGATGAATCTTAAAACTTTCAAATTTTACGATGATTATTACCTTTGCATTTGAATTCTTATACATATTTAAATACCATTTTAATATTTTTTTTTAATGTAACACTTGATTTGTGACGATACATCACCAATAATAAGATTAAGTTACACTTGTTTTAAGAATGCGTTATAGTTATAGTCGACACTAAGGGTGTTTGGATGAAACTAGCTGGAGTTTGAGTTTATGGCTGGAGCTAGAGCTTATGGGCAAGAGATGGAGCTGGAACTTATTTTTAAAGCCGATAGCTGGAGCTTATTTTTTTAAATCCGATAGCTGGAGCTTATTATTTTATATAAATGTTTGGTAAATTAGCTAGAGCTTATTTTTCAGTTCATAAGCTCTACTTTTTTTCATAAGCTATTAGAAGTAGTTTATTTTTTAAGATTTTATAATTTTCATAAGCTCTACTTTTTATGTCTACCAAACAAAACTTATGACTTGAAGCTTATTAAAATCATAAGCTCAAGTTCCAATAAATTCTCATAAGCTTCAATAAGCTTGTATGCCACACATACCCTAAACTAAGTTGGAATTGTTAGGAGACAACTTGTTAGAATGCGTTGTATATTTGCTGGATTCAAAATTTCAATTTTCAATTTATATTTATATTTATACTTATTATTAATTATTAATTAAATTGATAAATATTAGGGTGTATTCGGGGCCCGAGTTTCTTAAAGTTTATGAAAGCTTATAGGACCTTGAGCTTATGATTTAACAAACTTCAAGTCATAAGTTTCGTTTGGTAGACATAAAAACCAGAGCTTATGAATTGGAAAATAAACTCCAGCTATTTTACCAAACACTTATAAAAAAATAACAAACTCCAACTACCAGCTTCAAAAATAAGCTCTAGCTCTAGCCCATAAGCTCTAGTTTCAGTTTCAGCTACAAGTTTCAGCTCCAGCTAGTTTCATCACACCCACCCTTAAAATGAGTGAAATAAGTTAAAAGTCAAAGTCAGAGGCGAATAATGTAATTATTACTGTAATAGATAGAGATCATCGGTATAATTTGAATAAAAAATACAAGGACCATCGATGTAATCTACTTTATTAAAATAATAATTTACAATACTCTAAGTTGTGAGGCGACTGTTATAATTGTCTAATAGTAGATCGCATTATAAGAGCACCCGGTGTGGTAGTGTTTTTCCGCCACGTTCGCTCACCGACGTCAGGGACGGGATGTTCAACAACACCGCGCCAACGTCCTTCCCCGGCATCGTTGAACCACCGTCGGCAATCCGACATTGAACTTAACGATAATTACTCCCTGCGTCCCTATTTAATTGTCACCAGACAAACAACACATAGTTATAATAAATTTTACTAACTTCATTATCCACTAACAAAATATTTTCCCTCTCCACTATAACCTCTTTTAATTGGTTAAAATACTAAGTGGACAATTAAAATGGGACGTCCCAAAATAGTATACTGGACAATAATATAGGGACAGAGGGGGTACCATTTAATTTTAAATATTTTTACCGTTAAAATTTTAAATATGTTTTTAGTTCTTTTTAATCACTTTTTCCACACCTATACAAACACATAAACCATTTCATATTTACACATATTCACTCTCACTAAAACATATTTTATATACAGTCTCACTAAAAACTTTAAAACCATCATGTTCACTAACATTGTTACTTTCGGCGTTCATTCTGGTGGGTATTTTACCGACGATATGATGGAACATGTTGGTTGAATGTGGGTTAATGCACTAAACGATAAACTTAAGTATGATTAACTAAAGTGTGATTAACCAAAGAATATGTTTTGATGATGACACATACATATGGATAAGTGATGACTGACATCTTAACACAAAACACGCAAGGTCACTAATCCATACTTTATCTTGCAAACGACCAAGTCAAACATAGGTTAATGAATGAAATTAAAACTTCAGCTAAACACACGGTCGAGGTACGGTCGACCGCATAGTCAACCGTGAAAACCCAAACTGAATTGCAACACAGTTTTGTGAAAACAAGTTGCACGGTCGTCACCACGGTCAACCGCAGTGCGATCGCAGTTCTCTCTGTTACCATTTTCGACCAAATAAAGTTTGACTAGTTCCCGACATCTATAATTCATGAAACCTTTCTCAACATGCTTAGAATAGATGCCTTCTTCATACTCAACCGAGTTTTGGTCATAAAAACACTAATTGTGATTAATTACGCCTAATGACATCTTAATGACAAATTAACCAAGATTGGGCATAACACATAAGTGTTAATCAACAACTTGTGATCTTAATTCTTATCTAGATATCTTTAGTCTGATCATCAAGTACCAACACACTTAAGCCAATGTCACTAGAACAATGATTGCTATTAGAAATGACTTAGTGATTAATTAAGGCTAAATAAGGAACAATGCTCTCAAGGTTAACTAGTAAAGACTTGTAATCTTAAAACATACTTAGATACATTTAGGATGGTCACCAAGTCCCAACTAGAGATTGCTCTTCCCTTGTGCATGTGTTGGACATTAATGTATGCTTACACATTAATCATGTAATGTGTTATATTGCACATTAAACTTATTAAGTGCTTGAATTATAAGTTGTGCAAGTATCTATATGATTGATCCTAGAATAACTCTCTCTTGATATGTGAGTATTACTTGCAACTTGCCAATATGCTTAATACTCATAAACTTGTCAACTTGATTAATATGTTTGCTATGTGCTCATTAGTTAGGATTCAAGTAACTAACATACTCCAATAGATTAAGTGTAAAATGGTTCACAATGAAAGTATAGTCAATTGTCTATTTGATCTAGTCTAAGTAACTAAGGGTGATTGCTTATGACTTAACTTTGATGTCTCTACATGCTTCATGAATATCTTATAGAGACATTGTTCAATTAATCTCTAACTAAACTTAAAAAAGATCATGACTTGTAATTAATTGAAACTAGGAAATTAATGACATAGTGACTAGTCTTTAGAATTGAACCAAAGACATTAATGTGACTAACTAAGTCTTGACCAAACTGAAATTTCCCTAAATATCAATCAAGACACTTCTCCAAGAATGTTGGGTTTACCACTTTTGGAATGATTAGTCACTTTCATGCATTAAGACCAAATCTCACACACTTAATGCATATAGTACTTGTATAGGATGTTTGGTTTCTTTTGCAGATGATAGAAGGAGTAAAGGTGCCAAAATGTGGTGTTCAAATTTGAGTCAAACGGCTATACAACGGATACCTAATTTGGACTGGAACAAGCACGGTCGCACCACGGTCGACCGTGCAGGCAACCGTGTGTCAACGGCTATTTTTTGAATCTCATTATAAAAGGCAAATATTTAAGAGCATTTGAAGATGACCTCTTGCATATTTCAAAGGCTTATCTCCAGTGATCACAAGTGCATCAATTACTACTCAAATGTAATCAAGCAAGAGAAGATTCTATGATCTTATAGATATAGAATTGGGTTGTTGTAAACTTACTAATCAAAATCATTTATCTTGTGAGTTTACTTCATATAATGTTGTCCTAGTTTTGTGTTAGGATCATCATTGCAAAGTGTATAAGTCTTGTAACTTCAATTAGTAGAAGCATAGGCTAGCTTAGTGATCTACTTCCTTAAAGGGACTTAGGAAGTTGATTAATCTTATTTGGAAATTAATACTTGTCCAAGGTGAAGACAAGTTGATCTAGGTTGAAGTTGATCTTTCAAAGAGAAAGAAAGATTAGGTTTGTTGTCTACCAAAAAAGTTGAAGACTTGTAAATTGGATCTCCATCGGGTTTGGAGAAAAGTGCTTAGTGAAGCAACAAATCCCGATTAGTGTAATCGGGGAGTGGATTAAGGTGGATTAGTTAACATCCACCCGAACCACTATAAATCCTTATGTCTATGTTATTTACATTACTTCATTTATCATTTTGAACATATACACTATACACATCAAGTTTGAGTTGAGTTGGTTGATCAAAGTTAAATCGAATTTGGTGATCAATTGAAAAAGTGTTAAAACCGTATTAAGTAACTATTCAGCCCCCCCCCCCCTCTAGTTACTTACAATTAGTATCAGAGCGGTTGCTCAAATCATTGCGCTACAAACGATCGCGAAAGTGTCAAAATTCGTTTTGTGCAAAAACTTGAGTCAACGATTCTCGGATCAATTCAAACTATGGGATACTTGAAAGAATTGGTGAAAAAAGCACCAATCTTTGATAAGATGAATATTGATGTGTGAAAATTAAGATTTGAGTCTTATCTCAAATCCAAGGATTACTACTTGTGGAGAATAATCAAAGTAGGAGACTTTGTACCACAGGCTAGTTCAAGGCTAGTGAAGTCAATATTTCAAAACAATGATGTTTTGAAACAATTTGATGCAATTTCACTACTTCGTGGAATTCTTCCTAGTGAAGAAAGGTTAAAGATAATTTCATGTGAAAGTGCTAAAGAATGTTGGGATTCACTATGTTCTCAAGAAGATTTAAACTCTAGATGTTTAAAGGGTAAAGGAATTGGGAAGGATTTGGTAAAGGTTGGTGATTCTCAAGCAAAAGTGTTGGATGGAAATGAAGAGTTTTGCCTCATGAGTTCTTTGAATGATTTGGATCAAGATGGTCAAAGTGAAGAAGAGGTTGAATCTTCATTCAAAGAAGATGACGTCTCAAGCATGGATTGTAATGAGGTACATGTATTCTATCCTTTTAATTATGAAGAATTGTTAGATGATTACAAGACCATTAAATTTGTGTATGATAGTAGTCGTGACAAAGTAAAACTTTTGGAGAAAGAATTACACAAAGTTAGACAACTTAACAAAGTTTTAATTGATGAAAATAACACCTTGAAAAGAAAACTTGAAAGGATAACTATTTGTGATTCATCAAGAGATAAACATGAAATGAATATATGTCACGACTCTAGCAAACACAATCTTGTAATCAAAGTCCATTGTCCATTATTAGGAAAATTGAGAATATGGGAAAAATGGACCAAGCTAGCAATTCCATGGTAGGGATAAGTTAAGGATTAGGTAATCTTAAAATCGATCAAAATCAATGATCAAAATGCTAATGAGAATAACCTTCTCAAAAAGACTTTGTATTAATGAAAGGTTTTTCTTACAAATGCAAAATTGTTTTTGAAAAATGATTTCAAAAGATTAGTGTAGGAAGCTTACTTGCTTAGGATTGTGTGTTTATGTGAAAATATGTATTGCATGATAAATACTAGATTAATGCGTTTTGTGTATACTATATAAATGATTAAATATGAATATATATATATATATATATATATATATATATATATATACATACATACATATAGATATAGTATATTACGTGTCATTGATGATTAAACATCGGGAGGATGTAATCATTCAATGTTTGGAAAAGAAAACTTGTCCTCAAGTATTCTATAGAACCTAAGAATCGTCAAAACGCGTTCAAAGAAAGAAGAAGTGAAGAAACAAGTGATCAGAAGGATCCACGGCAGCACCACGGCTGACCGTATACATGACCGTAGACTCCTGTCATGTACGTGTGAAAATATCTGCACGGCTAACACCACGGTCGACCGTGCTTCGACCGTGCGTGGTCTGATTCTATTTTAAATTAAACTAAACCCTCACTTATATTTCTTTTCAACCCACTTCAAAACACACACACCTACACACGGCTGAGGAGATTGACCGCACGGAGAAGAACGCTCTTTCCTTCAATTTTAATTCCTACTTTCGGTATGATTCATCCTTGCTTTCCTAACATTCAATTGTGTTTGTATGATAAATTAGGGTTATGAAGAAACCCTAACTAGAATGAATCAAAACCTAAATTGATGCAAACAATTGAAATTGTTCTTGAAGAACAATTTAGAAACGATTGTAGTAATGATTATTGTGTATCTATGCATTGATTTAACTTTGGATAATTCTAGGGTTCATTATACATCTAGGTTAGATTTTCATAGAAGCATTGTTCATATGATATGAATGACATTGTTGCAAATTGAGTGTAATAATGTTGAATGTCAAAACATGTGTTGATGATGATTTCAAAAGTCTAGAACACATATGAACTTTGTGAAAATCTTAATCTAGTTGCAAACTCATTGACACTAATGAAGAGTGAAAATGTGAAGAACATTAACATCAAAACGTCTAAGTATTGATGATGATTAAAGTTTGCAAAACTTGTTGCCTACAATTGAATTATACACCTTGAATTAATTTGGAGTATCATCGTGTAGATAATGGCAAGAACAAGGGATGTTCAGTCAAGAGGCGGTGAGAAAAGGTATGATCCTCCAGCTGATGCAAGACAATGTACACTTTACAACAAGAAATGGCTCAAAACAAGAACAATAGCAGAAGGAAGAATCATAAGTCTTGAAGCATTCCCTGAAGTAATTGACAAGCTGTTTCAGAGGGATCTAGGTTCGTTCGTTCTAATCAATGGACCTATATATCCTAAGTTAGTAAGAGAATTCTACGCCAACTATAGCTTCAACACAGAAACTAAGATGGTAAGATTTCATCTTAACAAAAAGTGGTGGGAATTTCCTCTCAGCACTTTTGGTGAAATTCTGGGAGTTCCTACTGAAGGAATGGAGTTCTACAGTAGATGACACAAACTAGAGCATCTTCCTAGGTTTATCTAAGCTACCGATGTATTAACCCTGCTTTGCAAACCTAACGCCAATCACTCAGAAATCCTATATTCTGAACAAAATCATTGACCACAACATCTACTGTCGACTAGGAAACCACTCTCACATTAATGTCACCCAAATTTTTGTCATGTGGGCAATTGAATTAAATATAGGGATTAATGTGGCATTTTTGATGGCATCACGAATGAGCAATCTGATGACTGAATCAACTAGATCTCTTCCGTATGAAATGCATCTAAACAGTCTGTTCAGCTACCTCAAAGTAACACACACTATTGTTCAACAACCTTCATTCGAGCCACTGGATAAGTCAACTATCATTCGAAGTGGTCATCGAGCAGAATCCTCTAGTGGAAGAAGATCAAATCTTCAAGAGGATCTCGATGAGATTAAGAACTATCAACCAGAGGAAGAATCGGATGAAGAGGAAATAGGAGATGAAGAAGCAAACTTACGGGAACACCAAGAATTTGTGAATTCGAATTTCGAAACCAAGATCGACAGGATTCTGAAGCGAGAGGAAGAGATCAGTGAAAATCACTCTAGGTTCAAGAAAGCATTGAAAGGATTTGTCAAAACAATTTCTTGTAATAGGTCATAACTTGTGTGTTTGGGATAATAATCTTTAGTTGTGTACTATGTGAAGTGCTTAAATGTTGGCACTAAAACAATTATGTGTAAGATAACTAGTATTGTGATGTTTATTATGTACTTAAATTGGTTTTGCTTGCAAATATATAAATCCGTCACTGTATGGCTTCTCTCACAGTCGACCGTGATTCGATCGCAGAACACCTGACAAAATTGGCTTGTCCTAACACCTTACACAAATTCAATGATCAATAGATTGCAAGAGAACAAATTGATATCTCTATCAAAGTACTCTCAATCTAGCTACCTACCCCATTAAAGTTTACTTGACAACATTCATCATTTGTCTATTAAAGCAAACACATACAACAAATTCACTTCAACTACTCCAAACATCTCTTTGCAAAGCAAAAGTTTTCTTTACAATGAGATCTATTGTTGAAGGGAGAGAAGTTCTTACACATCATCTTACTACATATTCTCTTGAAAGCTTTTCAAACATCAAGTGGGATGCCTTTCTTAATCTAAGAGGTTCACTCTATCCGTTTCACATCAATGAATTCTATGAGAATTTTTAATTCTCACAAAATAATGAGAAAATATCATTTTCTCTTTATGGAAGAAGTTATTCATTAACGCTTAAAGAATTTGAAAATATTATGGATGTTCCGAATGAAGGTTGAACATTCTTTCTAGAACCAAATTCGTTCAATGAATTTCCTGAATGGGTAAAGAAAGACAATGCACTAGATATTATGTGCAATGGAACTCTTAGACCCGAATTCACCAAAAAGGATGGATTCCTTTGTCAACATCTTACATCGACATATGATCTCTGGCAATAGATCATCACTGAAAATATTTATGGAAAGGAGGAACTACTGGATCGACTGGATGCAAATGAAGTCACCTTCATATGGTGTCTGCTGAACTCCACAAAAGTGAATGTTGCACACTTCATGGCATCAAGAATGCAACATGCAAGTCAACATTCCCACATGCCACTTCCGTATGGTCTCCATCTAACCAAGCTTTTTGCATATGTTGGAATGACATCTCCTTTTCATCATTCCATTCAAGTCTCTTCATATCCAATATGCAAAGCTTCAACCAAGCATATCCAAGAACCTCCTCTTGAAAATTCACCCAACTTTTGTTCTCTTTCGACACAGGGATAAAATAGTGTAATTCATGGAAACATTCTAAAACTTGGTCGAAGATTATCACGAATTGAGGACAAGGACAAGGGTCACTCCTCTCATCATGAAAATTGATCTTCTTTTGACTATCATGTATTATCTATGTATGAAATATCTGTGCTTAGTACGTGCTTTGAATAAAATATGTGCTTGTTGTGTTTTAATATATATGCTTTTCCAATGTGCATAATTTAAGGGGGAGTTTTGTTATAAGGGCGAGCTTAGTTCTAGGGGGAGCTAACCTTTTTTCTTCGACAAAAGGGGGAGAAAGATGGATACAAGTGATTGTTAACACTTGCGTATTTATAGCAAAATGTCCCTCATCACTTGTATGTTTGTCATCATCAAAAAGGGGGAGAATGTTGGTTGAATGTGGGTTAATGCACTAAACGATAAACTTAAGTATGATTAACCAAAGTGTGTTTAACCAAAGAATATATTTTGATGATGACACATACATATGCATAAGTGATGACTGACATCTTAACATAAAACACGCAAGGTCACTAATCCATACTTTATCTTGCAAACGACCAAGTCAAACATAGGTTAATGAATGAAATTAAAACTTTAGCTAAACACACGGTCGAGGTACGGTCGACCGTATAGTCAACCGTGAAAATCCAAACTGAAGTGCAATGCAGTTTTGTGAAAACAAGTTGCACGGTCGTCATCACGGTCAATCGCAGTGCGACCGCAGTTCTCTCTGTTACCATTTTCGACCAAATAAAGTTTGACTAGTTATCGACATCTATAATTCATGAAACCTTTCTCAACATGATTAGAATAGATGCCTTCTTCATACTCAGCCGAGTTTTGGTCATAAAAACACTAATTGTGATTAATTACGCTAATGACATCTTAATGACAAATTAACCAAGATTAGGCATAACACATAAGTGTTAATCAACAACTTATGATCTTAATTCTTATCTAGATATCATTAGTCTGATCATCAAGTACCAACACACTTAAGCCAATGTCACTAGAACAATGATTGCTATTAGGACTTAGTGATTAATTAAGGCTAAATAAGGAACAATGCTCACAAGGTTAACTAGTAATGACTTGTAATCCTAAAACATACTTAGATACATTTAGGATGGTCACCAAGTCCCAACTAGAGATTGCTCTTCCCTTATGCATGTGTTGGACATTAATGTGTGCTTACACATTAATCATGTAATGTGTTATATTGCACATTAAACTTATTAAGTGCTTGAATTATAAGTTGTGCAAGTATCTACATGATTGATCCTAGAATAACTATCTCTTGCTATGTGAGTATTACTTGCTACTTGCCAATATGCTTAATACTCATAAACTTGTCAACTTGATTAATATGTTTGCTATGTGCTCATTAGTTAGGATTCAAGTAACTAACCTACTCCAATAGATTAAGTGTAAAATGGTTCACAATGAAAGTATAGTCAATTGTCTATTTGATCTAGTCTAAGTAACTAAGGGTGATTGCTTATGACTTAACCTTGATGTCTCTACATGCTTCATGTAACATCCCGCCTTTTTCCGTTTACCTTCCGTTATACATTTTCTTAAAGTCCGTTATATATTTATAACACCTTCCGTTAACATGCGTTTTAAAATATCTCGTTTAGGTAATTCACGCAAACGCTTAAAACTTGAAGGACTAAACTTGCCAATGGACCAAAGTGGTGACTAGGTCAAGGTGGTCAAACCTCATCCCTTCCACTCATTCATCCTCCTCTTTCTCTCTTACTTTCACTTTTTACTCTCAAACACCCAATTCAAAGAATCATCATCTAAATCATTTCAAGGAAGCAAACATAAAAACAAATTACATATTCGGAATCCTTGCATCTTCCTCTTCAAATCCATACCAACTTTATTGCATTTGGGTAACTTTTTAAAAACACTAGATTTTGTGTTCTTGATGTTTTTAACTTATAGAAGTGTTAATTAGTGTCTATGGCTCAAGTCTAACATGATTATGTGATTTATATGCTCGATCTCGTTATTTTAGTGTAACTAGCATGAACTTGAAATGAGTGTGTTTGATCTTGAGATTTAGTTGTTTAAATGTTGTTAGATGTTAAAAGTGCATGTATTAAATGTGTTACTAGCATCACTAGCTCCAATTTGATGTGTAGGTTGACTTGAAAAGACTCAATAAACTTAATTGCAAAAGTTGTGATTTTGAGTTAGGGTTTGATAGAAGTAAAATGGATTTTTGATGCACCAAATGCTATGCAATGTTGTTTGTAAGTGTTTAGTTGTATTGTATGCGTAATTACCTACGAAACGGCGTATTATATGTGTGCATTTAATTCCCAAATCATCAAAGTGCATCTATGAACTAGAAGGCATTTATGGTGAACATTTAATGAACTATCAACTTGGAAATTCGATTTTTGCAAATGATGCTTTTGATTGATGAAATGTGTTTAGTTGTGTTCCTCGTCAAATTACCTTTCCAATGATATAAGATACGTGTTCTAAGTGTTTACGGTTTGTGAATTGTACTTAATTGAAGTTTGGATTTAGACTTGAACAATTGAAACTGACCAGGCATCAGTTCACGTTGATTGCCGCGGTGCGGCACTCTTTGGTCGCGGCGCGGCATTTTCCGTGTTTGGTTTCTGATCAAGCTTACACTTTTATGAAAAATGTTTGTTATGCTACGCACCTCCGATTCACATGTAACTTGTTCTAACATGCTTATATATGATTAAAAACCTCAGAAAAATAGTTCGGGTCCCGACCCGAACGTGTTGACTTTTTCGTTGACTTTGACCCGACCCAAGGTTGACTTTTAATCAAACTTAACCAAATGTTTGTGCAATCGTTCTAACATGTTTTTATACTTGTACCTTGCATGAAACTTGACAATGTAACTCACATGCTATATTAATCGAGTCTTAACGAGCCAAAGGACTAATTGAACACTTTGACCGACCGTCTTCACCAATATTGATACGAACCTATTTGTTTAGGTCAAGACTAGCATTCGTTCTTGCACACGTTACCTTGTGAAGTACAATTTACTATTCGTGCAACCAAGGTGAGATCATAGTCCCACCTTTTCAACAACTTTTACGCTTTAAACTATGGGATGAGAAACATATACGTATCATACTTTTAATACTTTGAACACAAGTACGAAAACAAACATTCCACGTGCGAGTTTGAACAAAAAGCCTCAATTCAATTATCATTAGTTACACTTGCAGGGTGTAAACGAGAACTTATATTATGTGATCACATGGGCTTGACGAGCCTCATTCGGACGGTTCGCTACCGTTAGCGGATGAAATATATTTTCGAGTATAGTGTATGTTTTAACACTGTAGCGACCCGACCAAATCATGTTTGACGGCACCGTCTACTTAGGTCCCGTTACGTGGTCATAAGTCTTTAAGACAAAGTTTGACCAAAATATGTCGCCTTCATTTCAAAATAAAGATTGTTCCCAAAGTTTACAAGAATTGTTCAACCAATAGTTAAGTTACAACGTTATGATACGAATGAAATCTAGGCGACACGGTTTAAAGTAAAGTCAAAAGACGCTCCATGAAATGCACATATACTCGACATCCAATGCAAGTATCAACTAATGAGCGGAAGCATGTATCATGTATCGTTCAAGGACCTGAGAAAAACATAGAAATCTGTCAACGAAAACGTTGGTGAAATCATAGGTTTAAGTAAGTAAGTACAAGTGAACCACAAGATTTGCATCAATGAAATAATAGTAATACATTCCAAAAGTTTGTTTCACGAGCACCCAATTATCAAAGCTTAACATTCCTTCCATTGTATACCCCATCACTTAGTGCTAGAACAAACACTGATTCTCGAAAATATATTTCATCCGTAGACGGTAGCGAACCGTCAAAGATGAGGGTTGTCAACCCATATGGCCATATAACATAAGTTCTCACTTACACCCGGCAAGTGTAACTAATGATAATCGAATTGAGGATTTTTGTTCTAAACTCGCATGTAGAATGTTTGTTTTCCCGTTCTTGTGTTCACTTAGTTCAAAAGAATCGTTTATGTTTTCTCATCCCAATATAAGTTCAAAAAGAGTAAAAGTGGGACTATGATCTCACCTTGAGTGCAAGAGTTAATAAAGTACTTCAACGAGTAGACGCGTGCAAAGACAAAGCTAGTCTTGACCTAATCATATAGGTTGTATCAATAACGGTAAACACAAACGGTCAAAGATGTTCAATTAGTCCTATGGCTCGTTACGACTCGATTATGTAGCATGTGAATCAATTAGTCAAGTTTCATGCACGATACCAGTAACTAAGCATGTTAGAACGATCGTATAATTGTTTGGTTAAGTTTGACTAAAAGTCAAACTTGGTCAAAGTCAAAGTCAACGGGGTCGGATCGGGTGTCCGACAATTTTCTCATGATGAGAAATCATTTATGAGCAGAATGGCCAAGTTTCATGTTAATCGGAGTTACGGTTAAGCGGGAAACATTTTGTGAAAGGAAAAATAAAAACTAAAATGAGCTGGGCATATGCGCGGCGCGCAAAGGGTTGCGCGGCGCGCACCCAAGTGTAAATCCTGGTCAGAACTTAACCACGAAGGCAAACATCTGGGATTTCAAATTTTGCGCGGCGCGCGGGTATATGCGCGGCGCGCAATACCTGGGAAACATGCAGTTTGCAGAAAAAGACCAAGTCACGAACCAAAACTCAAATTAACCTATTTTATGAACCGAAAACATCCAAAATGCATACTATATATCGTCGGAAAGGTAATTTGACAAGGAAAACAACTAAACACGTTTCATCAAACAAAAACATCAATTTCAATAACCGATTTTCCGTCAAGTGATCATTAAGAATCCATTTTCAAAGTTTCAAGTTCATCAAATGCATTTTAAGTTTCGGGAATCCAATTCACACATGTGATATGCCGTTTTAAAGGTAATCAAACACACATTGCAACAAAACACTTAACAACAATATCTCATAGCATTTGACGCATCAAAAGTTCATGTAAAGCTCATCAAACCCTAATCCAAGTTCACAAAATCATTAATCATGTTCTTGGAGTTTCCTTAATCAACATATACATCAAAACGAAGCTAATGATACTAGTAACACTTTTAAAACATGCACTTTAACAATCTAACAACATTAACTCATCCAAAATCAAGGATTAAGCACACCCATTTCAAGTTCATGCTAGTTACTCCAAAAACAACAAATCGAGCAAACCAAACATATATTCATGTTAGACTCGAGCCATAGACACTAACTAACACCATTTCAAATCAAAAACACGAATTTAGAGAAATCTAGAGTTTTAGAAATGTTACCCAAACGAGATGAAGTTGGTATCAAATTGTAGAGGATGAAGAGAGGATTCCAAATATGTAATCGGATTTGTTGTGAGCTTCCAAGATTGAATTTAGATGATGAATGAATGGAATGGGTTTGTGTGTGTGTTCTTGAGATGGAGAGAAAAGGGATGAGGGAGATGATGGAATGGATGAAATGGGTTGACTAGTTGACCTAGTCAACTAGTTTGCCCATTTGGCAACTCCGGTCCCTCGAGTTTCAAAGCGGGTGCGGGATTTAACCGATCGAATATTTTTAAAACGCAAGTTAACGAGAGATGTTATAATTAAATGACGGAATTATTATGAACGTTAGTCAACAGAAACTACGAATTTAAATAACGAAAAGTATTATTTAAAAGAAAAAGACGGTGTTAAAAATAAATTTAACGGAAAAACGCGGGATGTTACATTATCCACAACTCAAAAGAAATTTCGTCCCGAAATTTAGTTGGAAGTAGTAGTCGATATCTCTTACTCGAGACTTTACGTTGTCAATGCTATGAATAAGTGAAAGTACGTTCTTGAGGGTTCTCATGAATTTGGATAGTCAGGGTTTTACGTTGCATTAAGGTTCGATTTTTACGATCCCCAGTTTCAACTGGTTTTCCTATGAAGAGAAGTTTGTCATCGATAGTTGATGTATCCAGCAGGATTGCACGTTCCTGTTCCGCAGGACACGTTTCTAAGTTTGTTACACGAAATGTAGGGTAAACGGAAACTTAATTGAGTCGGAAGTTCTAAACGGTAGGGAGCGGTTCCAATACGCCCCAAGGTTTCAAAAGGGTTAACATGTCGCGGGTTTAACTTTCCCTGATTCCCGAAACGGATTACACCCTTCCAAGGTGCGGGTTCTCAATATTACGCGGTTACACACTGGGATTTGTGAGGTTCTCCTCTAAGTTTGGTATAACTCTTCTGGCGACAATGGGTTGTCTCGAGCCCTTCTCGGACTTGAACGATCTCAATTGTTGTTTCTTGATGGAGTTCAGATTTCGGTGGTTGATGCTTTGGTTAAATGAACAGGGGTATGACATTAGCGGTCATATAAGGTTTCGAAAAGTGCGCGTGAACACACGAGTGGTAACTACTGTTGTAAGAGTGATCTACTAAAGGTGACAATACGAAATTGTGAGATGTCTTTCCAAGACGTAAATCGTTCGTTTGCTCGGTTCGTCAGTTTGTGGGTGGTACGCGGTACTCATGTCTAAGCAGGTTCCCAAGGTTTCTTGTAAAACTAGAAGTGAAACGAGTATTTCGATACAGAATAATTGACAAAGATACTCCGTGTTGGAAAAGAATCTCTTAAGATACGTTTGAACAAGTTAGTTAGGGTTCGAAAAATGTTCGTTAGGACTATTCACCCTCGTGGCGAATACTTATGTAATATGAGGAGTTTCTCTATCCATGGAGAAATGTTACAAGGAGTTTCTTTAAACGGAAATGCGAACGGTAAAGATAGTAGTGAAATGAGGACTTAGAATAGGATGAGTTTACATCTCGAGGTTGCTATAACGTGCCTCTAGTTGTCAAAAGTTGAAGTCTGAAAGAGAAACGAGGTAGTACACGTAGTTGTATAGTTCGGGGTTGAATAATAGTTGACCGATTATCAGAAACACAAGGGCGTTAAGTCAAAGAAGAGTGAAGTATCGTTGGATTGTGTGTTATCTTAATTTCCAGTAATATCAGACGGTAACGGTGAAATAACAGAGGTATGTAGTGTGGTACGTGATGACAAGAATATTGATCGAATCCACAATTTAGTATTCGAATTCCTCGTGCAAAATAACGAATTTCCGTCCCGTTGATTTCGAGTCGAGGGAGTATGCCTTTCGGCGTCCAAGTAGAAATATTTCCATATTTGAGTCCCATCTGGTGTTGTACGAATTTAGCTAGAATTGTTGGTGTGAAGAATCACGCTCAAGGTTCGATCGCGGAGAGATTAAAGTCGTGTAATACGAGAAAAGTCAGAAATGAATCTTCGGTAACAACCGGTGAGATCTAAGATTTTTACGAATACAAGTCTGAGTTGGGAGAGTTTCCTGATTACATGTGGCTTGATTTCGAGATTGATTGTAATGCCTTGACCATTAACATCATGGTCTAGAAAATTGGACTTCGTTCAACAGAAATTCTCACTCGGAGAATTTGGTATAAAGTTGCTCTTTTCTCAAAAGTTCGAGCGTAAGATGGTGATGTTGTTCGTTTTCCTTCTTTACTTAAATAAGTTAAGATGTCATCCATAAATACGATAACAGATTAGTCTATATGAATTTGCATACGCGGTTCAAGAGGTTTATGGATACGGGCGAGCCCTAAATAAATCAAACGGTACTAAGAGAGTTTTACAACTAACGTTGCGAGTTCGGAAAGTGGCTTAGGAGACATCGTCTCACTTAACCCCCAATTGATGATAACCGGAACGGAGGTCGATTTGGAACATACGGGATTCGTGCAAATAATCATGAGGTCATGGATGCGAGGGAGAGGGTATCGGTTTCCAACCGAAAATTACTCAGTTCACAATAATCTATACAAGATGATGGGGAAACAATTTTTTTTTTTTTTTTTTTTTTTTTTTTTTTTTTTTTACGAATAGGTTCCGAGCTCCCTAGTTCTATAGGTGTCAAGTCAAAAGTCTTAACGTATTTCCTCCAATAAAATTTATAGGCACACAATATTTTTCCGTCGGTCACTTAAATCGTCTAAGTAGTATCTGGGGGAAAGAGGTGGAATATAAAGAGCATGAGTCAAATCCTTGGTTATAAAACGTCTAGCGGTAATCGAATCGAACAAGTATGAAATATACGGTTTGTTGTGAAGAAACGTACCCGTTACTAGTCCATCGTCGTTCCGGGCATCCTTGGTGTCGATGTCGAAGGTTCAACGGCGTGCGTTGGGGTTGATTTTTCTTATTTGGGCACACATTCCTAAAATGACCCAGTTGGCCACATTCGAAGCAAGCACCCGTTCTGTGTGCGTTGGGCATCTTTCGAGCGACGGGTCCTTGGCGCCGGTGGCGAAACCTGCCACATCCTTCAAAGTGATGCTTGTGGCATTCGTCACAAAAAGGCAGTTTTCCGGCATAGCCTTTCTTGTCGTTGGAGGTAAAAGGCTTCTTGGCGGGGTTGTTGTTATTGTTGTGGTTGTTTGATTGAGAGGCTTCCCATGTTCTTTTGTTGTTACTCGGGTGGTTCTCGACCATTGGTGCCGGTGCTTCCATTTCATTCACCGTTTCTAAGGCTTGGCGGGCCATTGTTAAAGCCTCTTGTAGGTTAGTGGGTTGAGATGTCATTACCTTGTGTTGAATGCTCTTAGGGAGGCCATCCATGTAAAGTTCGACTCTTAGGGATTCGGGAGTCATGAGAATTGGACACATCGAGACTAGTTCGGTAAACCGTTGATTATAAGCCTTGAGGTCATTTCCGGCCGTTTTTAAATTCCTTAGACCCCGTTCGAGCCTTCGAGTCTCGTCGCGCGGGAAGTATTCGGTGATCATTCTTTCTCTTAATTCGGTCCAAGAGAGTGTGTGGGCTTCATCGCTTCCCACTAATTGTACATACGTGTTCCACCATGAGAGAGCAATACCGGTGAAAGTGAGGGTGGAAAACTTGACCTTATCTTGGTCTCGACAACCGCTTGTGTTAAAAACGGTCTCCATTTGTTCAAACCATCGGGTGAGAGTAACCGGTCCCCCGGTTCCATCGAAAGTGGGAGGATTGTACTTCATGAAGTTCTTGTAGGAGCAACTTTCGATTGAATTACCGGCTCCATGATTGTTGTTGTTAGAAAAGTGATCGGCCACGGCCGTACCCACGGCGGTGGGTATCATTCGTTGAAGAGCTTGTTCTAGAGTTTCGAGAGGAGTATTGTGTTGACCTTGGTGAGCCATTGTTCCTTCATGAGACAAGAATATCATTGGTTAGTATTTTCAACAATACTAACCGTGGCATGGAATAAGGATAGAGAGAAAATTTTTCCTTGACTCGCCTTAAATTCTCTATGTCATAATGTCGGAATGTCCATGTGAATCACCGTAATATAATCCCGGAAATTATATTACCCTGATTCTCATGTGCATTTAACATTACTTCATAAAGTCAAGGTGGCGCACCAACAAAATTTATCAACGTAAGATCAAGATCGAATACGAGTTAGATATGATAGAAGAGTTCGAGTATAAATGCACAATTAGTCAAATAATTCCTACTTCAGTCTATATGCCGGTTGTAGTCTAGATTCACCTATGTACCCTATGACTCGGGGTGAACACAAATGAACTCTAAATCCCTACAACCAACGCTCTGATACCATCTGTAGCGACCCGACCAAATCATGTTTGACGGCGCCGTCTACTTAGGTCCCGTTACGTGGTCATAAGTCTTTAAGACAAAGTTTGACCAAAATATGTCGCCTTCATTTCAAAATAAAGATTGTTCCCAAAGTTTACAAGAATTGTTCAACCAATAGTTAAGTTACAACGTTATGATACGAATGAAATCTAGGCGACACGGTTTAAAGTAAAGTCAAAAGACGCTCCATGAAATGCACATATACTCGACATCCAATGCAAGTATCAACTAATGAGCGGAAGCATGTATCATGTATCGTTCAAGGACCTGAGAAAAACATAGAAATCTGTCAACGAAAACGTTGGTGAAATCATAGGTTTAAGTAAGTAAGTACAAGTGAACCACAAGATTTGCATCAATGAAATAATAGTAATACATTCCAAAAGTTTGTTTCACGAGCACCCAATTATCAAAGCTTAACATTCCTTCCATTGTATACCCCATCACTTAGTGCTAGAACAAACACTGATTCTCGAAAATATATTTCATCCGTAGACGGTAGCGAACCGTCAAAGATGAGGGTTGTCAACCCATATGGCCATATAACATAAGTTCTCGCTTACACCCGGCAAGTGTAACTAATGATAATCGAATTGAGGATTTTTGTTCTAAACTCGCATGTAGAATGTTTGTTTTCCCGTTCTTGTGTTCACTTAGTTCAAAAGAATCGTTTATGTTTTCTCATCCCAATATAAGTTCAAAAAGAGTAAAAGTGGGACTATGATCTCACCTTGAGTGCAAGAGTTAATAAAGTACTTCAACGAGTAGACGCGTGCAAAGACAAAGCTAGTCTTGACCTAATCATATAGGTTGTATCAATAACGGTAAACACAAACGGTCAAAGATGTTCAATTAGTCCTATGGCTCGTTACGACTCGATTATGTAGCATGTGAATCAATTAGTCAAGTTTCATGCACGATACCAGTAACTAAGCATGTTAGAACGATCGTATAATTGTTTGGTTAAGTTTGACTAAAAGTCAAACTTGGTCAAAGTCAAAGTCAACGGGGTCGGATCGGGTGTCCGACAATTTTCTCATGATGAGAAATCATTTATGAGCAGAATGGCCAAGTTTCATGTTAATCGGAGTTACGGTTAAGCGGGAAACATTTTGTGAAAGGAAAAATAAAAACTAAAATGAGCTGGGCATATGCGCGGCGCGCAAAGGGTTGCGCGGCGCGCACCCAAGTGTAAATCCTGGTCAGAACTTAACCACGAAGGCAAACATCTGGGATTTCAAATTTTGCGCGGCGCGCGGGTATATGCGCGGCGCGCAATACCTGGGAAACATGCAGTTTGCAGAAAAAGACCAAGTCACGAACCAAAACTCAAATTAACCTATTTTATGAACCGAAAACATCCAAAATGCATACTATATATCGTCGGAAAGGTAATTTGACAAGGAAAACAACTAAACACGTTTCATCAAACAAAAACATCAATTTCAATAACCGATTTTCCGTCAAGTGATCATTAAGAATCCATTTTCAAAGTTTCAAGTTCATCAAATGCATTTTAAGTTTCGGGAATCCAATTCACACATGTGATATGCCGTTTTGAAGGTAATCAAACACACATTGCAACAAAACACTTAACAACAATATCTCATAGCATTTGACGCATCAAAAGTTCATGTAAAGCTCATCAAACCCTAATCCAAGTTCACAAAATCATTAATCATGTTCTTGGAGTTTCCTTAATCAACCTATACATCAAAACGAAGCTAATGATACTAGTAACACTTTTAAAACATGCACTTTAACAATCTAACAACATTAACTCATCCAAAATCAAGGATTAAGCACACCCATTTCAAGTTCATGCTAGTTACTCCAAAAACAACAAATCGAGCAAACCAAACATATATTCATGTTAGACTCGAGCCATAGACACTAACTAACACCATTTCAAATCAAAAACACGAATTTAGAGAAATCTAGAGTTTTAGAAATGTTACCCAAACGAGATGAAGTTGGTATCAAATTGTAGAGGATGAAGAGAGGATTCCAAATATGTAATCGGATTTGTTGTGAGCTTCCAAGATTGAATTTAGATGATGAATGAATGGAATGGGTTTGTGTGTGTGTTCTTGAGATGGAGAGAAAAGGGATGAGGGAGATGATGGAATGGATGAAATGGGTTGACTAGTTGACCTAGTCAACTAGTTTACCCATTTGGCAACTCCGGTCCCTCGAGTTTCAAAGCGGGTGCGGGATTTAACCGATCGAATATTTTTAAAACGCAAGTTAACGAGAGATGTTATAATTAAATGACGGAATTATTATGAACGTTAGTCAACGGAAACTACGAATTTAAATAACGAAAAGTATTATTTAAAAGAAAAAGACGGTGTTAAAAATAAATTTAACGGAAAAACGCGGGATGTTACAAACACTACATAACAGGGTACAAAACAGTTAAGTCTTGATAATTAGGTGCTCGTGAACATACTTTTGAAATACAAACGATTTGGATAATCAACTATATTAAATCTTGTGGTTCAAAAACAACATTACTAATACACCTATGATTTCACCAACGTTTTTTGTTGACAGTTTTCTATATGTTTTCTCAGGTCCTTAAACGCTATGTGATACATGCTTCCGCACTCTTTTTGATACTTGCTTGGATGTCGAGTATATATGCATACATGGAGCATCTTTTGGCTTACTTTCAAAATTGTGTCGCATAGGTTTCATTTGTACGTTAAACATTGTAATGTAACTAGTCGTGGAACTACCTTTGTAAAATTGAAGCACTTTTACATATGAAATGAATGCGACATATTTTGATCAAACGTCATTTTAAAGACTTATGACCACGTAACGGGACCTAAGTAGACGGCGCCGTCAATGACGATTTTTTCGGGTCGCTACAGATGGTATCAGAGCGTTGGTTGTAGGGATTTAGAGTTCATTGGTGTCAACCCCGAGTCGTAGGGTACATTAGTGAGTCTAGACTACAACCGGCATATAGACTTGAAGTAGGAATTACTTGACTACTTGTGCATTTATACTCAAACTCTTCTATTCATATCTAACTTATATTCCATCTTAATCTCACGTTGTTTAATTTGATTGACACGCCACCTTGACTTCGTGAAATAATGTCGAATGCATATATGATTTAGGGTAATATAATTTCCGGGATTATATTACGGTGACTCATATGAACGTTCCGACGTTATGACATAAAGAATTTAAGGCGAGTCAAGGAAAAAATTTCTCTTTATCCTCATTCCATATCGCGGTTAGTATTATTGAGAATACTAATCAACGATATTCTTGTATTTTGAAGGAACAATGCCTCCTCGATGTGTACCACGCCATGAAACACCCGAGCAAGGTCTACAACGAATGATAGCCACCGTCGTGGATGCGGCCATGGCCGGTCACTCATCCAACAACAACAACAACCACAACAACCACAACAACCACAACAACAACAACAACAACAACAATGGAGCCGGTAACTCAAACGAGGGATGCTCCTATAAAGCTTTCATGGGGTGCAAACCTCACACCTTCGATGGAACCGGGGGACCGGTTGTGCTCACCCGATGGTTTGAGCAAACGGAAGCCATCTTTAGCATAAGCGGTTGTCGGGACCAAGACAAGGTCAAGTACTCCACTCACACTTTTGCCGGTGTCGCTATCACTTGGTGGAGCACCTATGTACAATCGATGGGTACCGATGAAGCCTACGCCCTCTCTTGGGTCGATTTAAGGGAAAAGATGATCATCAAATATTTCCCTCGTGAAGAAACCCGAAAGCTCGAACAAGAGCTAAGAACTTTAAAAGCGGTCAGAAACGATCTCAAGGCTTATAATCAATGATTTTCCAAATTATCCTTGATGTGCCCAAACCTTGTGAACCCCGAGTCTTCAAGGGTTGAACTTTACATGGATGGTCTTCCAAAGAGCATCAAACATGGGGTAATGTCATCCAAACCCACTAATCATCAAGAAGCTTTGAATATGGCCCGCAAATTGATAGAAACGGTGGACGAAATTGTAGTACCGGCACCTAAAGCCGAGGATAAATCGGGTAGCAATAAAAGAAAATGGGAAGCCTCCCAATCAAGCAACTACAACAACAACTTCACCAAAAAGCCTTTCACCTCCGATGCCAAGAAAAGTTATGGCGGAAATAAACCTTTTTGCAATAAATGCCACAAACATTACTATGGTGAATGTGACAAATCATTTTGCCACCGGTGCCGCCCCCATCGATGTAGAAGTGCCGCCCCCATCGCTCAAAAGGGGCCCAATGCACCAAAACCGGGTGCTTGTTTTGAATGTGGCCAAACGGGTCATTTTAGAAATGCATGTCTGAAGAAGAAATCCAACCCCAACACACGCGGCCGAGCTTTCAACATTAACGCCTAAGAGGCCCGAGATGACAATGAACTAGTCACGGGTACGTTTCTTCTCAACAAATCTTATGTTTCTTGCTTATTCGATCGGGTGCCGATAAATGTTTTATATCCAAGACTTTGGTTCATATTCTTAGCACTCCACCACTCCCCCTAGATACTACTTATGCCATTGAGGTGGCCAACGGGAACCTATTGAGTGCCGGCACATATTACCGGGGGTGTACGTTAAACATTTTGGGAAATGAGTTTGAAATTAACTTGATACCCATGGAACTAGGGAGCTTCGATGTAATAATCGGTATGAATTGGTTAGTCAAAATGAAATCTCACATTCTTTGCGATCTTAATACAATCCGGATTCCTATCGAGAACGGTGAACCCTTGATTGTCTATGGCGATAAGAGTTGCACCGGACTCAACCTCGTCTCGTGCCTTAAAGTTAGAAAACTACTCCATAAGGGTTGTTTTGAGATCCTTGCCCACGTTAAGAAAGTCGAGTCCGATGAGAAGCATATCGATGATGTGCCAATTGTTAGTGACTTTTCCGATGTATTTCCCAACGAATTGCTGAGTCTTCCACCTCATCGACCGGTTGAATTCCAAATCGATCTTATTCTGGGAGCTGCACCCGTAGTACGTGCACCGTATAGACTTGCTCCATCTGAAATGCAAGAATTACAAAGTCAAATTCAAGAACTACTTGACCGTGGTTTTATCCAACCTAGCCATTCACCATGGGGCGCTCCGATTTTATTCGTTAAGAAGAAAGATGAATCCCTACGAATGTGTATCGATTATCATGAAGTAAACAAATTGACAGTTAAGAACCGATATCCTCTTCCACACATCGATGACCTCTTTGATCAATTACAAGGATCTCGTGTATATTCGAAAATCGATCTCCGCTCGGATTATCATCAATTAAGGGTTAAGGGGGAAGATGTCTCCAAAACCGCTTTTCGGACTCGTTATGGTAGTTATGAATTTCTTGTAATGCCATTTGGTCTCACTAACGCACCGGCGGTGTTCATGAACCTTATGAACCGCGTGTTCAAACCGTATCTCGATAAATTTGTTATTGTGTTCATCGATGACATCTTGGTCTATTCTAAAAGCGAAGAAGAACACGAACAACACCTTCGACTCGTGCTCAAACTCTTGAGACAAGAACAACTCTATGCCAAATTCTCCAAGTGTGAATTTTGGTTGAAGGAAGTTCAATTTCTTGGTCATGTTGTAAGTGATCAAGGTATTAAGGTCGATCCATCAAAAATCGAAGCCATTAGCAAATGGGAAACTCCTACTACTCCTACTCACATTCGTCAATTCTTGGGTCTCTCCGGGTACTATCGTAGATTCATCGAAAACTTCTCTTTGGTTGCATGTCCTCTAACCGCGTTAACTCACAAGGGAAAGAAATTCATTTGGGCGACCGAGCAAGAATCCGAGTTTCAAGTCTTGAAGACAAAGCTAACAACCGCTCCTATCTTGTCACTTCTCGAAGGCAATGATGATTTTGTTGTATATTGCGATGCCTCGAAACATGGTTTTGGGTGTGTATTGATGCAACGAAAGAAAGTCATTGCTTATGCCTCTCGACAACTAAAAATTCATGAACGGAACTATACGACACATGATCTCGAACTCGGAGCCATTTTCTTTGCACTTAAAATGTGGGGACACTATCTTTATGGAACCAAGAGTACTATCTTCACCGATCACAAAAGCCTCCAAAACATCTTCGACCAAAAGCAACTAAACATGAGACAACGCCGGTGGATTGAAACTTTAAACAATTATGATTGTGAGCTTCGTTACCATCCCGGGAAGGCAAACGTAGTAACTGATGCCTTAAGTCGAAAGGAAAGAGCGGTGCCTCTTCGTGTTCGAGCTTTAAACATCACCATTCACACCAACCTCAATAGTCAAATTCGTGTAGCCCAAGACGAGGCTCTCAAGGATGAAAACATCTCTCTCGAACACTTGAACGTCCTCACCTCTCGATTCGAAGTTAAAGAAACCGGACTCCGATATTTCGCCGGAAGAATTTGGGTACCTAGTTATGGGGACCTACGAAGCCTTATTTTAGACGAAGCCCATAAGTCAAGATATTCGATTCAACCCGATGCCAATAAGATGTACCACGACCTCAAGGAATAATATTGGTGGCCGAACATTAAAAGGGACGTCGCTACTTATGTTGGAAAATACCTAACTTGTTCCAAAGTCAAATCCGATCATCAAAGACCGTCCGGACTACTTCAACAACCCGAAATCCCGCAATGGAAGTGGGAAAGGATAACGATGGATCTTATCACCAAACTACCAAAGACGGTGGGTGGTTATGATACTATTTGGGTTATTATTGACCGTCTCACCAAATCCGCGCACTTCCTAGCCATGAAGGAAACCGACAAAATGGAAAAACTTGCACAACTTTACATTAAAGAGATCGTTGCCCGTCACGGTGTACCCTTATCGATTATTTCCGACCGAGATGGCCGTTTTGTTTCTAGATTTTGGCGTACTTTACAAGAAGCATTGGGAACGCGTTTAGACATGAGCACCACATATCATCCACAAACCGACGAACAAAGCGAATGCACAATTTAAACCTTGGAAGACATGCTACGAGCTTGCGTTATCAATTTTGGAAAAGCTTAGGATAAGCACTTGCCTCTCACCGAATTCTCCTACAACAATAGTTATCACGCGAGTATTAACGCCGCACCATTCGAAGCATTATATGGCCAAAAATGTCATTCACCTCTTTGTTCGGCCGAAGTAGGCGACATACAAATCACCGAACCCGAACTCATTCATGAAACGACTGAGAAGATCATTCAAATCCAAGATAGGCTCCGGACAGCCCGAAGTCGTCAAAAGAGCTATACCGACAAAAGACGCAACGACCTCGAATTTCAAGTCAGTGACCGCGTAATGTTAAAAGTCGCGCCTTGGAAAGGTGTAATCCGTTTCGGGAAATGCGGGAAGCTAAATCCGCGGTATATTGGTCCTTTCTAAATCTTGGAGCGTGTTGGAACCGTTGCTTATCGTTTAGATCTTCCGCCTCAATTAAGCTTCGTTCATCCTACTTTCCATGTATCAAATTTGAAGAAGTGCTTTGCCGAACCCGAACTCGTCATTCCTCTCGAGGAGCTTGCTATTGATGACAAACTTCATTTTATGGAAGAACTGGTCGAAATTGTGGACCACTCCGTCAAAACACTAAAACAAAGCCGAATTCCGATTGTCAAAGTTCATTGGAATGCTAAAAGGGGACCCGAGTTTACTTGGGAAAGACTAGATCAAATACAAAGGAAGTATCCTCATTTATTCGTGAATTCGGAAACACAAGATCCCGAGGAAGAAACAACAACTACTACGCCTACTTAAATTTCGGGACAAAATTTCTTTTAAGGAGTAGGTAATGTAACATCCCGCCTTTTTCTGTTTACCTTCCGTTATACATTTTCTTAAAGTCCGTTATATATTTATAACACCTTCCGTTAACATGCATTTTAAAATATCTCGTTTAGGTAATTCACGCAAACGCTTAAAACTTGAAGGACTAAACTTGCTAATGGACCAAAGTGGTGACTAGGTCAAGGTGGTCAAACCTCATCCCTTCCACTCATTCATCCTCCTCTTTCTCTCTTACTTTCACTTTTTACTCTCAAACACCCAATTCAAAGAATCATCATCTAAATCATTTCAAGGAAGCAAACATCAAAACAAATTACATATTCGAAATCCTTGCATCTTCCTCTTCGAATCCATACCAACTTTATTGCATTTGGATAACTTTCTAAAAACACTAGATTTTGTGTTCTTGATATTTTTAACTTATAGAAGTGTTAATTAGTGTCTATGGCTCAAGTCTAACATGATTATGTGATTTATATGCTCGATCTCGTTATTTTAGTGTAACTAGCATGAACTTGAAATGAGTGTGTTTGATCTTGAGATTTGGTTGTTTAAATGTTGTTAGATGTTAAAAGTGCATGTATTAAATGTGTTACTAGCATCACTAGCTCCAATTTGATGTGTAGGTTGACTTGAAAAGACTCCATAAACTTAATTGCAAAAGTTGTGATTTTGAGTTAGGGTTTGATAGAAGTAAAATGGATTTTTGATGCACCAAATGCTATGCAATGTTGTTTGTAAGTGTTTAGTTGTATTGTATGCGTAATTACCTACGAAACGGCGTATTATATGTGTGCATTTAATTCCTGAATCATCAAAGTGCATCTATGAACTTGAAGGCATTTATGGTGAACATTTAATGAACTTTCAACTTGGAAATTCAATTTTTGCAAATGATGCTTTTGATTGATGAAATGTGTTTAGTTGTGTTCCTCGTCAAATTACCTTTCCAATGATATAAGATACGTGTTCTAAGTGTTTACGGTTTGTGAATTGTGCTTAATTGAAGTTTGGATTTAGACTTGAACAATTGAAACTGACCAGGCATCAGTTCACGTTGATTGCCTCGGCACGACACTCTTTGGTCGCGGCACGGCATTTGCCGTGTTTGGTTTCTAATCAAGCTTACACTTTTACGAAAAATGTTTGTTATGCTACGCACCTCCGATTCACATGTAACTTGTTCTAACATGCTTATATATGATTAAAAACCTCAGAAAAATAGTTCGGGACCCGACCCAAACGTGTTGACTTTTTCGTTGACTTTGACCCGACCCAAGGTTTAATTTTAATCAATCTTAACCAAATGTTTGTGCAATCATTCTAACATGTTTTTATACTTGTAGCTTGCATGAAACTTGACAATGTGACTCACATGCTATATTAATCGAGTCGTAACGAGCCATATGACTAATTGTACACTTTGACCGACCATCTTCACCAATATTGATACGAACCTATTTGTTTAGGTCAATACTAGCATTCGTTCTTGCACACGTTACCTTGTGAAGTACAATTTACTATTCGTGCAACCAAGCTGAGATCATAGTCCCACCTTTTCAACAACTTTTACGCTTTAAACTATGGGATGAGAAACATATACGTATCATACTTTTAATACTTTGAACACAAGTACGAAAGCAAACATTCCACGTGCGAGTTTGAACAAAAAGCCTCAATTCAATTATCATTAGTTACACTTGCAAGGTGTAAACGACAACTTATATTATGTGATCACATTTGCTTGACGAGCCTCATTCGGACGGTTCGCTACTGTTAGAGGATGAAATATATTTTTGAGTAGAGTGTATGTTCTAACACAATGTAACAGGGTACAAAACAGTTAAGTCTTGATAATTGGGTGCTCGCGAACATACTTTTGGAATACAAATCTTGTGGTTCAAAAACAACGTTACTAATACACCTATGATTTCACCAATGTTTTTCGCTGACAGTTTTCTATATGTTTTCTCGGGTCCTTAAACGCTATGTGATACATGCTTCCGCACTCTTTTTGATACTTGCTTGGATGTCGAGTATATATGCATACATGGAGCATCTTTTGGCTTACTCTCAAAATTGTGTCGCATAGGTTTCATTTGTACGTTAAACATTGTAATGTAACTAGTTGTGGAACTACCTTTCTAAACTTGAAACACTTTTACATTTGAAATGAATGCGACATATTTTGGTCAAACGTCATTTTAAAGACTTATGACCACGTAACGGGACCTAAGTAGACGGCGCCGTCAATGACGATTTTGTCGGGTCGCTACACTTCATGATTATCTTATAGAGACATTGTTCAATTAATCTCTAATTAAACTTAAAAAAGATCATGACTTGTGATTAACTGAAACTAGGAAATTAATGACATAGTGACTAGTCTTTAGAATTGAACCAAAGACATTAATGTGACTAACTAAGTCTTGACCAAACTAAAATTTCCCTAAATATCAATCAAGACACTTCTCTCCAAGAATGTTGGGTTTACCACTTTTGGAATGATTAGTCACTTTCATGCATTAAGACCAAATCTCACACATTTAATGCATATAGTACTTGTATAAGATGTTTGGTTTCTTTTGCAGGTGCTAGAAGGAGTAAAGGTGCCAAAATGTGGTGTTCAAATTTGAGTCAAAAGACTATACAACGGATACCTAATTTGGACTGGAGCACACACGGTCGCACCACGGTCGACCGTGCAGGCAACCGTGTGTCAACGGCTATTTTTTGAATCTCATTATAAAAGGCAAACATTTAAGAGCATTTGAAGCTGACCCTCTTGTATATTTCAAAGGCTTATCTCCAGTGATTACAAGTGCATCAATTACTACTCAAATGTAATCAAGCAAGAGAAGATTCTATGATCTTATAGATATAGAATTGGGTTGTTGTAAACTTACTAATCAAAATCATTTATCTTGTGAGTTTACTTAATGTAATGTTGTCCTAGTATTGTGTTAGGGTTATCATTGCAAAGTGTATAAGTCTTGTAACTTCAATTAGTAGAAGCATAGGCTAGCTTAGTGATCTACTTCCTTAAAGGGACTTAGGAAGTTGATTAATCTTATTTGGAAATTAATACTTGTCCAAGGTGAAGACAAGTTGATCTAGGTTGGAGTTGATCTTTCAAAGGGAAAGAAAGATTAGGTTTGTTGTCTACCAAAGAAGTTGAAGACTTGTAAATTGGATCTCCACCGGGTTTGGAGAAAAGTGCTTAGTGAAGCAACAAATCCCGATTAGTGTAATCGGGGAGTGGATTAAGGTGGATTAGTTAACATCCACCCGAACCACTATAAATCCTTGTGTCTATGTTCTTTACATTACTTCATATATCATTTTGAACATATACACTATACACATCAAGTTTGAGTTGAGTTGGTTGATCAAAGTTAAATCGAATTTGGTGATCAATAAAAAAAGTGTTAAAAACATATTAAGTAACTATTCACCCCCCTCTAGTTACTTACAGAACACTACGGTGGTATGAAATGTACGTCTGATGTTGTTGTTACCGTCATTAATTTATTTACTTTGTTCGATTATTTGTGACGAAACGTTGATTGCGAGGCATCCGAGTTTGTGTATTGGGATGAAGAATCAGAGGTATTCGAGTGGCTTAAGGACGATGATAAATTGACCGAAATGCTCGAAAAAACAGTAATACGCTTGACATGAATCGAGTTATATGCTAAGAATATTTGGGGCGATCTTCCGCATGAGAGTAGCGAGCATGAATTCGTGAGTGATGACACGATCGGGACAATACCATAATTTTATGTATCGTATTTTCAATTTATGTAATCGTATTTTTAATTTATGTAATCGTATTTTGTAATTTATTTAATTATCTATTAATAAAATGTTTTATTTATATTTACTTAAGTATTAATTTTATTTTATAAAATATAAATTAAATAAACATAAAATATTTTTAAAAAGGTAAAAATAAAATTAAAATGGACAGTTTCGACATCTTCTGTTCCTCTCTCCTCAGTCAATTTCATTGTCTAATATGGACACTGGAAATGAAACTGAACGACACCTCGTGCTCTAACCAAGAGCACAATATGAAGATATTTCTTCAATTTTCATCTTGTTGTATATTGCATATAAATATGTAAGTAACTAGAGGGGGGTGAATAGTTACGTAATACGTTTTTAACACTTTTTCGATTGATCACCAAATTTGATAAAATATGATCAACCAATTCAACTCATACTTGATGTGTGTGGTGTATATGTTCAAAATGATAAGCAAAGTAATATAAAGAACATAGACACAGGGATTTATAGTTGTTCGGGTGGATGTTAACTAATCCACCTTAATCCACTCCCCGATTACACTAATCGGGATTTCTTACTTCACTAAGCACTTTTCTCCAAACCCGGTGGAGATCCGATTTACAAGTCTTAAACTTCTTTGGTAGACAACAAACTTAATCTTTATATCCCTTTGAAAGACCAACTCCAACCTAGATCAACTTGTCTTCATCTTGGATAAGTATTAATCTTTAAATAAGATTAATCAACTTCCTAAGTCTCTTTAAAGAAGTAGATCACTAAGCTAGCCTATTCTTCTACTAACTGAAGTTACAAGACTCATACACTTTGCAATGATGATCCTAAGACAATACTAGGACATACATTACACTAAGTAAACTCACAAGATAAATAATTTTGATTAGTAAGTTTACAACAACCAAATTCTATATCTATAAGATCATAGAATCTTCTCTTGCTTGATCACATTTGAGTAGTAATTAAAGCACTTGTGATCTCTGGAAATAAGCCTTTGAAATATGCAAGAGGTTCAGCTTTAAATGCTCTTCAATGCTTGCTATTTATAGTGAGATTCAAAAACTAGCCGTTGTCACACGGTCACCAGCACGGTCGACCGTGGTGCGACCGTGCGTGCTTCAGTCCAAAATATGTATCCGTTGTATAGCCGTTTGACTCAGATTTGAATACCACATTTTGGAATATTTACTCCATCTAGCACCTGCAAAAGAAACTCAATATCCTATACAAGTACTATATGCATTAAGTGTGTGAGATTTTGTCTTATTGAGTGAAAATGACGTAACACTCCAAATGTGGTAAACCCAACATTCTTGAAGAAGTGTCTTGATTGATATTTAGAGTAATCTCAGTTTTGGTCTAGACTTAGTTAGGTTCATTAATGCATTTGGTTCAATCCTAAAGACTAGTCAACATGTAATTAACTCCTAGTTTCAATTAATCACAAGTCATATTCATTTAAGACTAAGTAGAGATTAATTGGATAATGTCTTTCTAAATCAATCATCTCTACATCTTACAATGCATGTGGCATACTGCCACATGGCTCCCTTCCATTCATCTACCATCTCTCCATCCATTTGTCACTCTACTATTGGCCAATAAATTCCACCTAACCAACCCCAAATAAACGCCACGTGCCAACAACCCAAACCCCATCTCAAACAACCCCTACCTCATTCGATTGTAAGCACATATGCGATTCTCAATCGTTTTATTGTTAAGTTTTAATCGATTTGTGGTAACTAGATAATCTTACTAATCGATTGAAGATGTAGTCCTAATTTAGGGTTTTCCTTAGAATCTGAATAATCGATGGAAGATGTGGGCATGAATTAGGGTTTCAGTCGAATAATTACAGTCTGTGGCGATTCAACTTAAACCTTCACCACCGCTGTTGTAGCCACTGTCTCCGTTGTCATTTCTATCCCCGTCGTTCCAATTGATGGTATTACTTATTTAACATTTTTTTACTTCATTTTGTTTATTTACTAATTGTCAACAAGTATTTAATTTTTTCTCATTGTTATGGATGTGCTTATGTGTTTTGTTTTTTCTTTGGTTTTATGTTACTTCATTTTGTTTTTTCACATAGTTGGTACTACTACTGCTATTATTATGATTCTTGAAGATACTTGTATTGGAGGTTGCAGGTATCAATAGATTTATTATAATTGTTATTGTTGTGGTGTGTTAATTTTTTTTGCTTTGTAGTTAGGCTATTAGAAGTTTGTGTTGACGTAACTAATTGAAGTTTAAAGAACAATACATATGTTACTACTTTCAATTTGCAATCTAGAAGAAACTGAAGGCAATTTCATAAATAAGATAAATTTTCAAATTTTGACATCATTGGATTGGATAGTGGGGATACTATGAATTAATATAGTGTCCTGTTATGCAATAGTTTTTCAAAAAATTCACAAGTCGCTTTTTTGACAACATGGATGAATGTTAGCTTACTTTAATACTATTTCTGTTAAGTTCAATAATACTTCTATTATATATGAACTGTGTAAGGTACTTCCAGATTAACTGTATAAAGTGATTTTTTTTTAGTGTTGTCAATATTAAAGGTTATCAGTTTAAACTAAATTGTTATTATTATGTGTAGTGTGTTAGTGAACATTCCTTTTAAATTTTATATAGTTTGCTTGGTGAGGTAGAAGAGTTTTCTTTGTCTTTTTTAAATATTTGTTTACAACGTGTGGCAAGGTACTACACACATACGCAGTTCCTTTAATACATATAGAAGGTGAGTCTATTTAATATGTGGTCGTGTTATTTTTTATGTATAGTCTTTTGAGTTCAAGAATTTATTTGGGTCACAAATACCACTTACATGGGTCATTGAGTTATAAAGATTTTATAATGTGGTGGATCAAGAAGAAGTTTATAAAAGAGCTTTAGAAAATATTTGGTGGATCTTTAGATGGAACAGTTGGTATACTGTAGGTTTGCATTGCCACCACAGTGGAGACTTCCACCTACTGCAGTTTTTGTTTACTAACTAATATACGTGTGAACTTATTTTTATTTTTTAAACGATTATTTTATTTATTATTGATAGAAATTAGTGATGCAAAATCAGTAATTAGTTATTTTGAGATCAAGTCACCAAAACTCATTACCGACTTATGTTGGGTAGCCGTAGTCTTAGCCGTGGATCGTTTAAAAGGTATGTTTAGTATATTATGAGATCAAGTCACATTAGTGCATAACTAAGTTCTCTTTTTCTTTTTTAGCACGGTTATTGGTACTGATATTTTTTCTTATCAATTTGGTACTTGAAATTGAGTATATATGAGTTGTGTTACCACATAGGAGGTATCACTGCTGATTAATTAGGGTAAGGTGAAACTGGAGAACTTAGGTATTTGGTCTCACTACCGATTAATTAGGGTAAGGTGAAACTGGAGAATTTAGGTGTTTGGATCGGGAAGTGTTCATGCGTAGCATTTTCATGATGGTTATATGGCTGATGGATAGAATTGATCCAATCAAATAGGAGACTTTGAATTTTGGTTATAAGTTGTTACAAGAAAACTATATATAAAACTCATTTTGTCACTAGCATACTGTTATTGAAACTGGAAATATGAAACTTTATTATTATTCAGGTCATAATGACAAAAATTTTTTTTGCAAAGATCATGCCCGGAACTTGTGATAAGCGGGTTGTTACTTGTGCAGCTGATGGCCAGCTATATGCTTTATTATAATGTTTATATTAAAGTGTACATTATTAACACCGTTATAGCAATAGGTTTTGTTATAGACACTTATATTATAATACACAATACTAACAGATAGTGTGTATTATTTATGTATTCAGATAGGTTCAGTTAAATTGATCTCCTTTAAATAGGTTCATGGTGTTTATGGTTGTTATGTGAAGAATTACATATTTATTATCTTTAATCATTACTACTATTATTATAATGAACAAAACACATTACTCACTCAGCTTGGACACTTGGACTTTGGCACATTTTTGTTAATACATTTGGACAGTTACCCAATTCATTGGTAAGTTTGTTGTTACTCTACTTTCTATGTTTAATTGTGTGCCTATTTGGATATTGATTATATGCGATTTTGAACTCACCACTTACGAATGAGAAATTCTGTATATTATTTAGGAGTTCGTGAAGTAATGCTTTTTGCTAACTAAATTAGGTTTCATTGTGTTTATTATTGAACCCAAAGGTAATTCTCATAGAATCTCCGGTGTATGGAATAATCTGTAACTCGAAAACTGAGGTTGATCATCATAATCAGCATTACCATCATCAGTCTTAGGAGACTGATAGTATAGAGGTTCCTAAAAATGACAGGTATGGTTGATAATGCTAAAAACGAACATATATTTCATAGCATTATTCCTCAAGAAAGACAAGCTTTTAGTTGCAATTGTTCTATTTAAAAGTGATATTCGTTTAAATAATAAAAGGTGAAGACAAAAGACAGATTCGACGAATTGAAGACGCAAACGATCAAAAAGCTCAAAAGTACAAAATACAATCAATGAGGTTCCAATTATTGATAAGAAACGTCTCAAAATTACAAGAGTACAAGATTCAAAACGCAAAGTACGAGATATTAAATTGTACGCAAGGACGTTCGAAAATCCGGAACCGGGACCAGAGTCAACTCTCAACGCTCGACGCAACGGACTAAAAATTACAAGTCAACTATGCACATAAATATAATATAATATTTAAATAATTCTTATAATTATTTATATATTATATAATATATTATAAACCGTCGGCAAGAAAGGCTCCAAACTTGTGTGAGCTGTAAAAGCAAACTCCGCGAGTTGCGGAGTTTGCAGTGCAAAAATTACGCGAGTCGCGGAGCTCCAAATGTTGAAACTGCCTATAAAGCTCGCGCATTCTGATCGTAAAAAAAATATCAATATATATCCATCCATCTATCTATACGTAATATTTATAATTTATATTTTAATTTTAATTTTAATTTTAATCCTAATAATAAGGGTATGTTAGCGAATGTTGTAAGGGTGTAAGTCGAAATTCTGTCCGTGTAACGCTACGCTATTTTTAATCATTGTAAGTTATGTTCAACCTTTTTAATTTAATGTCTCGTAGCTAAGTTATTATTATGCTTATTTAAAACGAAGTAATCATGATGTTGGGCTAATTACTAAAATTGGGTAATTGGGCTTTGTACCATAATTGGGGTTTGGACAAAAGAACGACACTTGTGGAAATTAGACTATGGGCTATTAATGGGCTTTATATTTGTTTAACTAAATGATAGTTTGTTAATTTTAATATAAAGATTTACAATTGGGCGTCCCTATAAATAACCATTTACACTCGATCGGACACGATGGGCGGGGTATTTATATGTACGAATAATCGTTCATTTAACCGTACACGGGAATGGATTAATAGCCACTAGAATTATTAAAACAGGGGTAAAATTATGTACAAGGACACTTGGCATAATTGATAACAAAGTATTAAAACCTTGGGTTACACTCAGTCGAAATCCTGGTGTAATTATTAAACAAAGTATTAAAATCTTGTTACAGTTTAAGTCCCCAATTAGTTGGAATATTTGACTTCGGGTATAATGATAATTTGATGAGGACACTCGCACTTTATATTTATGACTGATGGACTGTTATGGACAAAAACCAGACGGACATATTAAATAATCCAGGACAAAGGACAATTAACCCATGGGCATAAAACTAAAATCAACACGTCAAACATCATGATTACGGAAGTTTAAATAAGCATAATTCTTTTATTTCATATTTAATTTCCTTTATTTTATATTTAATTGCACTTCTAATTATCACACTTTTATTTATTGTTATTGTATTTAATTGCACTTTTAATTATCGTACTTTTTAATTATCGCAAGTTTATTTTATCGCACTTTTATTTATCGCAATTTCATTATCGTTATTTACTTTACGCTTTAAATTAAGTCTTGTATTTCTTTTTTTTTTACATTTGGTTTTAACTGCGACTAAAGTTTTAAAATCGACAAACCGATCATTAAACGGTAAAAACCCCCTTATAATAATAATATTACTTATATATATATTTGTATTTTTATAAAAGTAAACTAATATAGCGTTAAGCTTTGTTTAAAGATTTTCCCTGTGGAACGAACCGGACTTACTAAAAACTACATTACTGTACGATTAGGTACACTGCCTATAAGTGTTGTAGCAAGGTTTAAGTATATCCATTCTATAAATAAATAAATATCTTGTGTAAAATTGTATAGTATTTAATAGTATTTCCTGCTAAAGTTTTGAAGTATTTCGTACCCCCACGCTACGAAATCAAGTATTTTTGGCGCCGCTGCCGGGGACAATCTAGCTTAAAAGCCGGAAGCGTAACGCTAAATTTTAAAAAAAAAAATTATTTTTAGTTTATTTTATTAAAATACGCTTTTGTAAAAATACGTTTTTAATTATTCGAAAATATAAAAAGAAAAACAAAAATATAAATATTTTTAAGATTTTGTTAAATATTTAAGTTTTATAACGTTTCTTTATTTTTATTTTACAAAAATATAAGTATTATTTAAATATTTTGTGTTTATTTAAAATATAAAATTAAAAATCGAAAAAGAAAAAAAAAATTATATATATATATATATAAATCTAGTTTTAAGATTTTTTAAAAATTATAAAGTAGTTCTATTTTTATATAAGTTTTTATTATATAAATATTTTTATTTAAAACAGAAAATATAAAGCATAATACAGAAAATATAAAAAAAAAAAACAAAAACGCGTCGAATTAAATCCTGTACCTGAGTTGAATTTTAGAACCCCGCGACTCGCGGAGTTTTCCTGCTTCGGGCACCGCAACTCGCGGAGCAGCCCTGACACACGTGACAGAAACCCTAATCAGCATTAATTACGGGTTTTATATTTATTAATTAACTTTTAACCCTAATTAGGTTTAATTTTAATATATTAATTAGTTTTACTTTTTATTTAATTTATATATTTAGTTAAATTAGTTTAATTAATGTAAAATTAATAGTTTTAATAAATAAATAATATAAAAATAATACTTTTATAAAAATTGTAATTTTTACAACTTTTTGTATATTTTTATATTTTTCTCTCTTTTTAATTGTTTTAGCGTAATATTTGTATTTTTCGCTAGTTTTTAGTTTTAAACTTAGTTTTTGCCATAGTTATATTTTTATTTCTAGATTTTTAGGCTTTGCCGTAAAATTCCTTAAGTGCTTTTTCTTTAGACTAAGATTTAGGTGCTTTAGAATTTTGCGACGCCTTTTTAAGTTTTAGTTTCTTTTTAAGTTATTGCCATTTGGGATATAGTTTTACTTGTAAGCTTTAATATTTTTAGACGCCTTTTACCTATATATCAATTATCATTCCAATTAGTAATCTCAATTTGCGATTATAATTTTAAGTTAGTGATAGTAATAAGGTTGGGTTAGTCGAGTGTTTTTAAGTTCTATAAGTCACTCTTTTTCTTTCTTATTTTTATTTTTCGATCTTTTTCCGACACGCTCTTTTTCTTTCTTATTTCTCGCTATTCTAGTTTTTAGGACATAGATTTTTTATTCTACTTCTTATCTAAATTTCTTAAAATTACGAAAATTTATTTTAAGTGGTTAAATTGATAGACATCAAAATTTTCTGGTTCGTAGTAATAGTTGGATTTGTACGTGGACCGGGTTATTGGAGCCAAACAGTCCTCAATTATATTGAGACCAAACGAATCCTGCCCCTCTGCTGCATCTTTTGGCTATTCGAAACGTGGGCAAAATCAGAAAAGTCTATTAATTGGATAACTTATATAATTTTTCTTTCCTTTTTAAAAACTAATAGGATATTCAGTGAATGCACCGAGCAAGACGTTCACCACCTTTTATACGTTCACCACCTGTAACTAGATCAAGACATTTAGCAAATATTACCGCCGTTGATTTTTCTTTAGAATCGTCATCCAGTCGACCAAGTACTCCAGTTCAAATTTCCGATAATCCATTTTTTGAACCCGACCTCACAATTGAGAATCCGGAGAATATTCAGGGACGATTCATAGATCCTGAACCACTAAACTTTCCTCCGGAACCACCAATCATTCAAACAGAGATTGTTGAGGAACGAACCATTAAATCAGAATTCTCTAGTGATTCCGATTCAACAAATTCAATTATGGAGAATCTGGAACCTTTAAGTATGGAAGACCGAATGAGAGCTAAACGCACTGGCCAAGGTCACGCAATTACTCATCCAGACATTAATGCACCAGATTATGAAATCAAAGGACAGATTCTACACATGGTGACTAATCAATGCCAATTTAGTGGTGCGCCGAAGGAAGATCCAAATGAACATCTTCGTACCTTTAATAGGATCTGCACTCTATTTAAAATCCGAGAAGTGGAGGATGAACAGATATATCTCATGTTATTTCCCTGGACTTTAAAGGGAGAAGCCAAAAATTGGTTGGAATCGTTACCTGAAGGGGCGATTGATACATGGGACGTTTTAGTTGAAAAATTTCTTAAACAATTCTTTCCGGCATCTAAAGCCGTAAGACTTCAAGGAGAAATTGTTACGTTCACACAGAAGCCAAATGATACTCTATATGAGGCGTGGACAAGATTTGGAAAGTTATTAAGAGGATGACCGCAACATGGTTTAGATACCTGTCAAATAGTACAAATATTCTACCAAGGATGCGACATCACTACAAGGAAAGACATCGATATAGCAGCTGGTGGTTCTATTATGAAGAAAACAGAAACTGATGCTTACAAAATTATTGATAACACTGCTTCCCACTCACATGAGTGGCACCAAGAAAAAGACATCGTTAGATCATCTAAAGCAGCTAGAGTCGATTCTAGCCATGACTTAGATTCCATTTCAGCAAAGATAGATGCTGTCGAGAGACGAATGGAAAAGATGATTAAAGATATACACTCAATACGAATTAGTTGTGAGCAGTGTGGAGGACCACATTTGACAAAAGATTGTCTCAGTATTGAACTAACAATGGAACAAAGAGAGAATATTTCATACATAAACCAAAAGCCTGGAAATAATTATCAAAATAATTATCAACCGCCAAGACCGATCTACAATCAAAACCAGAATTATAATCGAAATATTTCATACAACAACCAACAAGGTCCTAGCAATCAACAAGTATCTAACAATACTTACAACCAGCAAAGACCTAATTTTCAAAACAAACCACAACCCGATGATAAAAAGCCGAATTTAGAAGATATGATGACGAAGCTAGTTGAAACTCAAACGCAGTTTTTCACATCTCAAAAACAAACTAATGAACAAAATACTCAAGCATTTAGAAATCAACAAGCTTCTATTCAAAACTTGGAACAAGAAGTAAGTAACCTAGCAAGGTTAATAGGTGAAAGAAAACCGGGAAGTTTACCTAGTGATACAAATGCAAACCCCCGGAATGAAACAGCTAAAGCCATTACCACAAGAAGTGGTACAACACTTAAACCACCTGAAATACCTGTAACTTCTGATGAAGCTATTCCTACTCCACAAGAACCACAACCTGATCAAGATAAGGAAAAAGAACAGGTAGTTGAAAAGGTTAATGAAGATAACACAGTTAAGGATAAACCTTATGTTAAACCATACCAACCACCACTTTCTTACCCGAGTAAAATGAAGAAAGAGAAACTTGAAGCCGAGCAATCCAAATTCTTGGATATGTTTAAACAGATAAATGTAAATCTTCCTTTCATTGATGTGATTTCAGGAATGCCTAGATATGCTAAATTCTTGAAAGATCTGATCACGAATAGAAAGAAAATGGAAGAACTCTCGGCTGTTACTATGAACGCTAATTGTTCAGCAGTGCTGTTGAATAAGATACCAGAAAAATTATCTGATCCAGGAAGTTTCACAATTCCATATTTTCTGGGTAGTCTTAGTTCAATAGAAGCATTAGCAGACTTAGGTGCTAGTATAAATCTAATGCCGTATTCACTATACGCTAAACTAGACCTTGGAGAATTGAAACTAACCAGAATAAGTATACAACTAGCCGATAGATCAATAAAATATCCTAGAGGGATAATGGAGAACATGCTAGTTAAAGTTGGTACTTTAGTATTTCCAGTAGATTTTGTTGTTCTGGACATGGAAGAAGATTCTCAAGTTCCTCTCATATTAGGAAGACCATTCTTAAACACGGCTAAAGCAATGATAGACGTGTTCGGTAAGAAATTGACCCTAAGTATAGAGGACGAGAGTGTTACCTTTTTAGTTTATAGAGCAATGCAACAACCGCAATCTGCAGATGATACATGTTATTATATTCAAACTATAGATTCACATGCAGAATTGTTAGAAGAATTTCCAGAATTACAAGGAACAGGAGAATGTTCTTTAGGAGAAAGTACTGAACAAATTGATGAAGCTGAAATGTTAGCTACACTAATAGCTAATGGATATGAACCAACAACAGAAGAAATTCAAATGTTAAAAGAAGAAGACAGATATCGATATAAATCATCGATAGAAGAACCACCGACATTAGAGTTAAAGCCACTTCCAAACCATTTGGAATACGCTTATTTATATGGTGAATCTGAATTACCTGTAATAATATCGTCTTCTCTTACTAAAAATGAAAAATCTCAACTCATTTCTGTGTTGAAAGCTCATAAACCAGCCATTGCATGGAAGATTCATGATATTAAAGGAATAAGTCCTTCGTATTGCACACATAAAATCCTTATGGAAGAAGGTCATAAAACGTATGTGCAACGCCAACGAAGACTAAATCCGAATATGCAAGATGTTGTAAAAAAAGAAATAATTAAACTGCTAGACGCAGGTCTAATTTATCCAATTTCTGATAGTCCATGGGTAAGCCCAGTTCAATGCGTGCCTAAGAAGGGTGGCATGACTGTCATTACAAATGAAAAAAATGAGCTTATTCCTACTAGGACTGTAACAGGATGGCGTGTATGTATTGATTATAGAAAATTAAATGACGCCACCAGAAAAGATCACTTTCCCTTACCTTTCATTGATCAAATGTTGGAAAGATTAGCCGGAAATAGTTATTATTGTTTTCTTGATGGATTTTCCGGATATTTTCAAATTCCAATAGCACCCGAAGATCAAGAGAAAACCACATTCACATGCCCTTATGGTACTTTTGCTTACAAACGCATGCCATTTGGACTTTGCAACTCCCCTGCAACCTTTCAAAGGTGTATGATGGCGATTTTTCACGACATGATAGAAGAATGCATGGAAGTTTTCATGGATGACTTTTCAGTCTTCGGTGATACATTTGAAACATGTCTAGCTAATCTTGAACGAATGCTTATTAGATGCGAACAATCAAATCTAGTTCTTAATTGGGAGAAATGCCATTTTATGGTTAAAGAAGGCATCGTTCTTGGACATAAAATTTCGAAGGAAGGAATTGAAGTGGTTAGAGCTAAAGTAGATGTAATTGCTAAACTTCCACATCCCACCAATGTTAGAGGAGTTAGGAGTTTTCTAGGGCATGCCGGTTTTTACCGACGTTTCATAAAAGAATTTTCTAAAGTTGCCACTCCTATGAATAAACTCCTAGAAAAAGATGCTCCATTCATCTTTTCAGATGAATGTATCAAATCTTTTAATATTCTTAAAGAGAAACTCACTAATGCGTCGATCATGATAACACCAAATTGGAATCTACCGTTTGAATTAATGTGCGATGCAAGTGATTTTGCAATGGGAGCCGTTTTAGGACAAAGGATTGAAAAACGATTTCAACCTATATATTATGCTAGTAAGACGTTACAAGGAGCACAAACGAATTACACAACTACTGAAAAAGAACTCCTTGCTATTGTCTTTGCTTTTGACAAATTTCGTTCATATCTCGTTCTAGCAAAAACGGTGGTCTATACCGACCATTCTGCTCTTAGATACCTATTTTCAAAACAAGATGCCAAACCAAGATTAATCCGTTGGATCTTACTCTTACAAGAATTCGATATTGAAATCCGAGATAAAAGAGGAGCAGAAAATCTCGCCGCTGATCATCTTTCTCGTCTTGAAAATCTTGAATTAGAAGTTCTAAATGAATCGGCCATACAAGACAACTTTCCTGATGAATATCTATTGAAGATAGATTATAATGAAATTCCATGGTTTGCAGACTATGCAAACTTTTTAGTATGTGGATTCCTTGAAAAAGGATTATCGTACCAAAAACGAAAGAAATTCTTCAGTGATATAAAACACTATTTCTGGGAAGATCCACATCTATTTAAAAGTTGTCCAGATGGAATAATACGCCGATGTGTATTCGGAGATGAAGCTAGTAAAATTTTAAACCATTGTCACACAGGACCAACATGAGGGCATTATGGGCCTCAACTAACAGCAAGAAAAGTTTACGATGCTGGATTCTATTGGCCTACAATTTACAAAGACGCACACCTTCTTTGCAAATCCTATGATGCATGTCAAAGGGCCGGAAAAATAAGTCAACGTGATGAAATGCCACAAAATGTCATCCAAGTATGTGAAGTATTTGACATTTGTGGTATTGACTTTATGGGTCCATTTCCAAAATCTCATAATAATCTCTATATTCTCGTAGCCATTGATTATGAATCTAAATGGGCGGAAGCACAAGCTCTCCCAACTAACGATGCACGAGTTGTAGTCAACTTTTTAAAACGTCTTTTTGCAAGGTTTGGAACACCGAAAGCTTTAATAAGTGATCGGGGAACTCATTTCTGTAATAATCAACTTGAGAAAGTTCTTAAAAGATATGGAGTAACTCATAAAATCTTCACCGCATATCATCCACAAACAAGTGGACAAGTTGAAAATACCAACCGAGCTTTAAAACGTATTATAGAGAAAACCGTAGGATCAAATCCGAAGGAATGGTCCATTAAATTGGAGGATGCACTCTGGGCTTTTAGAACAGCCTACAAAACTCCAATTGGAACCACACCTTTTGGACTTGTTTATGGAAAAGCATGTCATCTTCCAGTAGAAATTGAACACAAAGCATTTTGGGCTTTGAAGACATGTAATCTTGATTTACATGAAGCTGGACGTCTACGATTAAGTCAACTAAACGAATTAGAAGAATTAAGACATGAAGCATACAAAAATTCGTTAATCTATAAAGAAAAAACGAAGAAATGGCATGATAAAAGAATCAGAAGTTTAAAAGAATTTAAAGAAGGAGACAGAGTTCTTCTTTTCAATTCACGATTCAAGCTATTTCCTGGAAAATTGAAATCAAGATGGTCTGTGAAATGTCCCGTTCTTATTGATTAAAAACGTTCCATATTAATTGATTTCGTTGCGAGGTTTTGACCTCTATATGAGACGTTTTTCAAAGATTGCATTCATTTTAAAACAAACCATAACCTTTATTTCATCAATAAAGGTTTAAAAAGCTTTACGTAGATTATCAAATAATGATAATCTAAAATATCCTGTTTACACACGACCATTACATAATGGTTTACAATAAAAATATGTTACAACAAAATAAGTTTCTTGAATGCAGTTTTTACACAATATCATACAAGCATGGACTCCAAATCTCGTCCTTATTTAAGTATGCGACAGCGGAAGCTCTTAATAATCATCTGAGAATAAACATGCTTAAAACGTCAACAAAAATGTTGCTGAGTTATAGGTTTAACCTATATATATCAAATCATAATAATAGACCACAAGATTTCATATTTCAATACACATCCCATACATAGAGATAAAAATCATTCATATGGTGAACACCTGGTAACCGACATTAACAAGATGCATATATAAGAATATCCCCATCATTCCGGGACACCCTTCGGATATGATATAAATTTCGAAGTACTAAAGCATCCGGTACTTTGGATGGGGTTTGTTAGGCCCAATAGATCTATCTTTAGGATTCGCGTCAATTAGGGTGTCTGTTCCCTAATTCTTAGATTACCAGACTTAATAAAAATGGGCATATTCAATTTCGATAATTCGACCATAGAATGTAGTTTCACGTACTTGTGTCTATTTTGTAAATCATTTATAAAACCTGCATGTATTCTCATCCCAAAAATATTAGATTTTAAAAGTGGGACTATAACACACTTTCACAGATTTTTACTTCGTCGGGAAGTAAGACTTGGCCACTGGTTGATTCACGAACCTATAACAATATATACATATATATCAAAGTATGTTCAAAATATATTTACAACACTTTTAATATATTTTGATGTTTTAAGTTTATTAAGTCAGCTGTCCTCGTTAGTAACCTACAACTAGTTGTCCACAGTTAGATGTACAGAAATAAATCGATAAATATTATCTTGAATCAATCCACGACCCAGTGTATACGTATCTCAGTATTGATCACAACTCAAACTATATATATTTTGGAATCAACCTCAACCCTGTATAGCTAACTCCAACATTCACATATAGAGTGTCTATGGTTGTTCCGAAATATATATAGATGTGTCGACATGATAGGTCAAAACATTGTATACGTGTCTATGGTATCTCAAGATTACATAATATACAATACAAGTTTATTAAGTTATGGTTGGAATAGATTTGTTACCAATTTTCACGTAGCTAAAATGAGAAAAATTATCCAATCTTGTTTTACCCATAACTTCTTCATTTTAAATCCGTTTTGAGTGAATCAAATTGCTATGGTTTCATATTGAACTCTATTTTATGAATTTAAATAGATAAAGTATAGGTTTATAGTCAGAAAAATAAGTTACAAGTCGTTTTTGTAAAGGTAGTCATTTCAGTCGAAAGAACGACGTCTAGATGACCATTTTAGAAAACATACTTCCACTTTGAATTTAACCATAATTTTTGGATATAGTTTCATGTTCATAATAGAAATCATTTTCTCAGAATAACAACTTTTAAATTAAAGTTTATCATAGTTTTTAATTAACTAACCCAAAACAGCCCGCGGTGTTACTACGACGGCGTAAATCCGGTTTTACGGTGTTTTTCGTGTCTCCAGGTTTTAAATCATTAAGTTAGCATATCATATGGATATAGAACATGTGTTTAGTTGATTTTAAAAGTCAAGTTAGAAGGATTAACTTTTGTTTGCGAACAAGTTTAGAATTAACTAAACTATGTTCTAGTGATTACAAGTTTAAACCTTCGAATAAGATAGCTTTATATGTATGAATCGAATGATGTTATGAACATCATTACTACCTTAAGTTCCTTGGATAAACCTACTGGAAAAGGGAAAAATGGATCTAGCTTCAACGGATCCTTGGATGGCTCGAAGTTCTTGAAGCAGAATCATGACACGAAAACAAGTTCAAGTAAGATCATCACTTGAAATAAGATTGTTATAGTTATAGAAATTGAACCAAAGTTTGAATATGATTATTACCTTGTATTAGAATGATAATCTACTGTAAGAAACAAAGATTTCTTGAGGTTGGATGATCACCTTACAAGATTGGAAGTGAGCTAGCAAACTTGAAAGTATTCTTGATTTTATGTAACTAGAACTTGTAGAATATATGAAGAACACTTAGAACTTGAAGATAGAACTTGAGAGAGATCAATTAGATGAAGAAAATTGAAGAATGAAAGTGTTTTTAGGTGTTTTTGGTCGTTGGTGTATGGATTAGATATAAAGGATATGTAATTTTGTTTTCATGTAAATAAGTCATGAATGATTACTCATATTTTTGTAATTTTATGAGATATTTCATGCTAGTTGCCAAATGATGGTTCCCACATGTGTTAGGTGACTCACATGGGCTGCTAAGAGCTGATCATTGGAGTGTATATACCAATAGTACATACATCTAAAAGCTGTGTATTGTACGAGTACGAATACGGGTGCATACGAGTAGAATTGTTGATGAAACTGAACGAGGATGTAATTGTAAGCATTTTTGTTAAGTAGAAGTATTTTGATAAGTGTATTTAAGTCTTTCAAAAGTGTATAAATACATATTAAAACACTACATGTATATACATTTTAACTGAGTCGTTAAGTCATCGTTAGTCGTTACATGTAAGTGTTGTTTTGAAACCTTTAGGTTAACGATCTTGTTAAATGTTGTTAACCCAATGTTTATAATATCAAATGAGATTTTAAATTATTATATTTTCATGATATTATCATGTATGAATATCTCTTAATATGATATATATACATTAAATGTCTTTACAACGATAATCGTTACATATATGTCTCGTTTAAAAATCATTAAGTTAGTAGTCTTGTTTTTACATATGTAGTTCATTGTTAATATATTTAATGATATGTTTACTTATCATAGTATCATGTTAACTATATATATATATCCATATATATGTCATCATATAATTTTTACAAGTTTTAACGTTCGTGAATCACCGGTCAACTTGGGTGGTCAATTGTCTATATGAAACATATTTCAATTAATCAAGTCTTAACAAGTTTGATTGCTTAACATGTTGGAAACATTTAATCATGTAAATATCAATCTCAATTAATATATATAAACATGGAAAAGTTCGGGTCACTACAGTACCTACCCGTTAAATAAATTTCGTCCCGAAATTTTAAGCTGTTGAAGGTGTTGACGAATCTTCTGGAAATAGATGCGGGTATTTCTTCTTCATCTGATCTTCACACTCCCAGGTGAACTCAGGTCCTCTACGAGCATTCCATCGAACCTTAACAATTGGTATCTTGTTTTGCTTAAGTCTTTTAACCTCACGATCCATTATTTCGACGGGTTCTTCGATGAATTGAAGTTTTTCATTGATTTGGATTTCATCTAACGGAATAGTGAGATCTTCTTTAGCAAAATATTTCTTCAAATTCGAGACGTGGAAAGTGTTATGTACAGCCGCGATTTGTTGAGGTAACTCAAGTCGGTAAGCTACTGGTCCGACACGATCAATAATCTTGAATGGTCCAATATACTTTGGATTTAATTTCCCTCGTTTACCAAATCGAACAACGCCTTTCCAAGGTGCAACTTTAAGCATGATCATCTCGCCAATTTCAAATTCAATATCTTTTCTTTTAATGTCAGCGTAGCTCTTTTGTCGACTTTGGGCGGTTTTCAACCGTTGTTGAATTTGGATGATCTTCTCGGTAGTTTCTTGTATAATCTCCGGACCCGTAATCTGTCTATCCCCCACTTCACTCCAACAAATCGGAGACCTGCACTTTCTACCATAAAGTGCTTCAAACGGCGCCATCTCAATGCTTGAATGGTAGCTGTTGTTGTAGGAAAATTCTGCTGACGGTAGATGTCGATCCCAACTGTTTCCGAAATCAATAACACATTCTCGTAGCATGTCTTCAAGCGTTTGTATCGTCCTTTCGCTCTGTCCATCAGTTTGTGGATGATAGGCAGTACTCATGTCTAGACGAGTTCCTAATGCTTGCTGTAATGTCTGCCAGAATCTTGAAAGAAATCTGCCATCCCTATCAGAGATAATAGAGATTGGTATTCCATGTCTGGAGACGACTTCCTTCAAATACAGTCGTGCTAACTTCTCCATCTTGTCATCTTCTCTTATTGGCAGGAAGTGTGCTGATTTGGTGAGACGATCAACTATTACCCAAATAGTATCAAAACCACTTGCAGTCCTTGGCAATTTAGTGATGAAATCCATGGTAATGTTTTCCCATTTCCATTCCTGGATTTCGGGTTGTTGAAGTAGACCTGATGGTTTCTGATGCTCAGCTTTGACCTTAGAACACGTCAAACATTCTCCTACGTATTTAGCAACATCGGCTTTCATACCCGGCCACCAAAAATGTTTCTTGAGATCTTTGTACATCTTCCCCGTTCCAGGATGTATTGAGTATCTGGTTTTATGAGCTTCTCTAAGTACCATTTCTCTCATATCTCCAAATTTTGGTACCCAAATCCTTTCAGCCCTATACCGGGTTCCGTCTTCCCGAATATTAAGATGCTTCTCCGATCCTTTGGGTATTTCATCCTTTAAATTTCCCTCTTTTAAAACTCCTTGTTGCGCCTCCTTTATTTGAGTAGTAAGGTTATTATGAATTATTATATTCATAGATTTTACTCGAATGGGTTCTCTGTCCTTCCTGCTCAAGGCATCGGCTACCACATTTGCCTTCCCCGGGTGGTAACGAATCTCAAAGTCGTAATCATTCAATAATTCAATCCACCTACGCTGCCTCATATTCAGTTGTTTCTGATTAAATATGTGTTGAAGACTTTTGTGGTCGGTATATATAATACTTTTGACTCCATATAAGTAGTGCCTCCAAGTCTTTAATGCAAAAACAACCGTGCCTAATTCCAAATCATGCGTCGTATAATTTTGTTCGTGAATCTTCAATTGTCTAGACGCATAAGCAATCACCTTCGTTCGTTGCATTAATACATCGTTCCCTTCAGGCAATGACAATATAGGTGCCGTAGTTAGCTTTTTCTTCAATAACTGAAACGCTTTCTCTTGTTCATCATTCCATTCAAATTTCTTCCCTTTATGCGTTAATGCAGTCAAGGGTTTTACTATTCTGGAAAAGTCTTGGATGAACCTTCTGTAGTAACCAGCTAGTCCTAAAAACTGGCGTATGTGTTTCGAAGTTTTCGGGGTTTCCCACTTTTCAACAGTTTCTATCTTTGCCGGATCCACCTTAATACCTTCTTTGTTCACTATGTGACCGAGGAATTGAACTTCTTCCAACCAAAATGCACACTTTGAAAACTTAGCGTACAATTCTTCCTTCCTCAATACTTCTAACACCTTTCTCAAATGTTCACCGTGTTCTTGGTCATTCTTTGAGTAAATAAGTATGTCATCAATGAAAACAATGACAAACTTGTCAAGGTATGGTCCACACACTCGGTTCATAAGGTCCATGAACACAGCTGGTGCATTAGTTAAACTAAACGGCATGACCATAAACTCGTAATGACCGTAACGTGTTCTGAAAGCAGTCTTTGGAATATCATCTTCTTTCACCCGCATTTGATGATACCCGGAATGTAAGTCAATCTTTGAATAAACAGACGAGCCTTGTAGTTGATCAAATAAGTCGTCGATTCTCGGTAGTGGGTAGCGGTTCTTGATGGTAAGTTTGTTCAACTCTCGGTAGTCGATACACAACTTGAATGTACCATCTTTCTTCTTGACAAACAAAACAGGAGCTCCCCACGGTGATGTGCTTGGTCGAATGAAACCACGCTCTAAAAGTTCTTGTAATTGGATTTTCAGTTCTTTCATCTCGCTGGGTGCGAGTCTGTAAGGAGCACGAGCTATTGGTGCAGCTCCTGGTACAAGATCTATTTGAAATTCAACGGATCGATGTGGGGGTAATCCTGGTAATTCTTTCGGAAATACATCAGGAAATTCTTTTGCGACGGGAACATCATTGATGCTCTTTTCTTCAGTTTGTACTTTCTCGACGTGTGCTAGAACAGCATAGCAACCTTTTCTTATTAGTTTTTGTGCCTTCAAATTACTAATAAGATGTAGCTTCATGTTGCCCTTTTCTCCGTACACCATTAAGGGTTCTCCTTCTTCTCGTACAATGCGAATTGCATTTTTATAACATACGATCTCTGCTTTCACCTTCTTCAGCCAGTCCATGCCAACTATTACATCAAAACTCCCTAACTCTACTGGTATCAAATCAATCTTAAATATTTTGCTACCCAGTTTAATTTCTCGATTCGGGCATATATTATCTGCTGAAATTAATTTACCGTTTGCTAATTCGAGTAAAAATTTACTATCCAACGGCGTCAATGGACAACTTAATTTAGCACAAAAATCTCAACTCATATAGCTTCTATCCGTACCCGAATCAAATAAAACGTAAGCAGATTTATTGTCAATAAGAAACGTACCCGTAACAAGCTCCGGGTCTTCCTGTGCCTCTGCCGCATTAATATTGAAAACTCTTCCGCGGCCATGTCCATTCGTGTTCTCCTGGTTCGGGCAATTTCTAATAATGTGGCCCGGTTTTCCACATTTATAACAAACTACATTGGCATAACTTTCTCCGACACTACTTGCTCTGCCATTACTCGTTCCGACACCATTTGTTCCTTTCGTTCTGTTAACCCCTGGTCCGTAGACCTCACACTTCACCGCGCTATGACCATTTCTTTTACACTTGTTGCAAAATTTGGTGCAGAACCCCGAGTGATACTTTTCACACCTTTGGCATAGCTGCTTCTGATTGTTGTTGTTGTTGCGATTGTTATTGTTGTTGGGATGATTGTTGTAGTTGCTGTTGTTGTTGTTGTTGGGCCGTTTATTGTAGTTGCGATTGATGTTGCGATTGTTGGGATAATTGTTGCGATTATTATTGTAATTGCAGTTGTTGTTGTATTGGTGATTCTTATCACCGTTTTCCTCCCACTTTCTTTTGACTTGCTTCACATTGGCCTTTTCAGCCGTCTGTTCTTTAATTCTTTCCTCAATCTGGTTCACTAGTTTGTGAGCCATTCTACATGCCTGTTGTATGGAGGCGGGCTCGTGTGAACTTATATCTTCTTGGATTCTTTTCGGTAATCCTTTCACAAACGCGTCGATCTTCTCTTCCTCATCTTCGAACGCTCCCGGACACAATAGGCACAATTCTGTGAATCGTCTTTCGTACGTGGTAATATCAAATCCTTGGGTTCGTAACCCTCTAAGTTCTGTCTTGAGCTTATTGACCTCGGTTCTGGGACGGTACTTCTCGTTCATCAAGTGCTTGAATGCTGACCACGGTAGTGCGTACGCATCATCTTGTCCCACTTGCTCTAGATAGGTATTCCACCATGTTAACGCAGAACCTGTGAAGGTATGCGTAGCGTACTTCACTTTGTCCACTTCAGTACACTTACTTATGGCAAACACCGATTCGACCTTCTCGGTCCACCGTTTCAATCCGATCGGTCCTTCGGTTCCATCAAATTCCAAAGGTTTGCAGGCAGTGAATTCTTTGTAGGTGCATCCTACACGATTTCCTGTAATGCTAGATCCAAAGTTATTGTTGGTATGTAGCGCAGCCTGTACTGCGGCTATGTTTGAAGCTATAAAAGTACAGAATTCCTCTTCATTCATATTCACGGTGTGTCGAGTAGTCGGTGCCATTTCCTTCAAAATAGTCAAATGGAACAAGTTAATCATACAGAATATTAAGAGTAGTTAATAGTATTTCATAGCATAATATGAACTTATTTATAAAAGCTTTTTCTTCATATTAGCGTTTTATAAGTTTAAATTCGGGTAGTACCTACCCGTTAAGTTCATACTTAGTAGCTAATATACAATTCAACTACTACAATTCTATATGAAAAACTGATTATAATAATATTTCGCGTTCAAACTTTTACACAATATTTTACAAACTTACAATACCGCTTATTTTACATATAGCATGAAATATAGCACACAATAAATTTGATACAAGATGGTTGTGAAGATAATTCTAGCTAGTACACAAGTCGTTCAGCAAAGGCAATAAAGACACGTAATTCATACGTCCAGAAACAAGTCATGCATTCTGGTTTTAATAGGATTACTTCCCATTCTTGGTCTTGTGGAACATAACCGTTATGGCTGTTGATAAGACAGCGTGTTGTAACGTCGTCAAAGGGACGAGGGTTACGTAATGTCCAACAGTCCCGCAACAATCTAAAAACCTCATTTCTTACCCCAATTACCGACTCCGCCACTTGTGGGAATGTTTTGTTTAATAGTTGTAGCCCGATGTTCTTGTTCTCACTTTGGTGAGAAGCGAACATTACTAATCCGTAAGCATAACATGCTTCTTTATGTTGCATGTTAGCCGCTTTTTCTAAATCACGAAGTCCAATATTCGGATATATTGAGTCAAAATAATTTCTTAACCCATTGCGTAAAATAGCATTTGGGTTCCCCGCAATATATGCGTCAAAGTAAACACATCGTAACTTATGGATTTCTCAATGTGATATCCCCCATCTTTCGAACGAAAGCCTTTTATAAACCAAGGCATTCTTGGAACGTTCTTCGAATGTCTTACAAACTGATCTCGCCTTAAATAGTTGTGCCGAAGAATTCTGACCGACTCTAGACAAGATTTCATCAATCATGTCTCCGGGTAGGTCTCTTAAAATATTGGGTTGTCTATCCATTTTGTGTTTTTATACTGTAAAATAGACAAGAGTTAGATTCATAAAAAAAATACTTATTAATACAAGCAATTTTTACATATATCATAAAGCATAAGCACACTATATTACATATATTACACCACACGAATACAACTATCTTATTCGGACTCGCTTGTTTCTTCTTCTTCGGTTTTGGTTCGTTTTGCCAAGTTTCTAGAGATATATGATGTTCCCCTAATACGAGCCGTCGTTTTCCACATTGGTTTAGAAAAACCTGGTGGTTTAGAGGTTCCCGGGTCATTGTTACAACTTAAGGACTTCGGGGGTTGACGATACATATAAAGTTCATCGGGGTTGGAATTAGATTTCTCTATTTTTATGCCCTTTTCCTTATTATTTTCTTTTGCATTTTTAAATTCAGTTGGGGTAATTTCTATAACATCATCGGAATTCTCGTCGGAATCCGATTCATCGGAGAATTGGTAATCCTCCCAATATTTTGCTTCCTTGGCGGAAACACCATTGACCATAATTAACCTTGGTCGGTTGGTTGAGGATTTTCTTTTACTTAACCGTTTTATTATTTCCCCCACCGGTTCTATTTCTTCATCCGGTTCCGATTCTTCTTCCGGTTCCGATTCTTCTTCCGGTTCCGACTCTTCTTCCGGTTCCGACTCTTCTTCCGGTTCCTCTTCGGGAACCTGTGAATCAGTCCACGAATCATTCCAATTTACATTTGACTCTTCATTATTATTAGGTGAGTCAATGGGACTTGTTCTAGAGGTAGACATCTATCACATAATATCAAACGCGTTAAGAGATTAATATATCACATAATATTCACATGTTAAAAATATATAGTTTCCAACAAAATTTGTTAAGCAATCATTTTTCAAGTAAACACGGTCGAAGTCCAGACTCACTAATGCATCCTAGCAAACTCGATAAGACACACTAATGCAAAATTCTAGTTCTCTAAGACCAACGCTCGGATACCAACTGAAATGTCCCGTTCTTATTGATTAAAAACGTTCCATATTAATTGATTTCGTTGCGAGGTTTTGACCTCTATATGAGACGTTTTTCAAAGACTGCATTCATTTTAAAACAAACCATAACCTTTATTTCATCAATAAAGGTTTAAAAAGCTTTACGTAGATTATCAAATAATGATAATCTGAAATATCCTGTTTACACACGACCATTACATAATGGTTTACAATACAAATATGTTACAATAAAATAAGTTTCTTGAATGCAGTTTTTACACAATATCATACAAGCATGGACTCCAAATCTCTTCCTTATTTAAGTATGCGACAGCGGAAGCTCTTAATAATCACCTGAGAATAAACATGCTTAAAACGTCAACAAAAATGTTGGTGAGTTATAGGTTTAACCTATATATATCAAATCATAATAATAGACCACAAGATTTCATATTTCAATACACATCCCATACATAGAGATAAAAATCATTCATATGGTGAACACCTGGTAACCGACATTAACAAGATGCATATATAAGAATATCCCCATCATTCCGGGACACCCTTCGGATATGATATAAATTTCGAAGTACTAAAGCATCCGGTACTTTGGATGGGATTTGTTAGGCCCAATAGATCTATCTTTAGGATTCGCGTCAATTAGGTTGTCTGTTCCCTAATTCTTAGATTACCAGACTTAATAAAAATGGGCATATTCAATTTAAATAATTCAACCATAGAATGTAGTTTCACGTACTTGTGTCTATTTTGTAAATCATTTATAAAACCTGCATGTATTCTCATCCTAAAAATATTTGATTTTAAAAGTGGGACTATAACTCACTTTCACAGATTTTTACTTCGCCGGGAAGTAAGACTTGGCCACTGGTTGATTCACGAACCTATAACAATATATACATATATATCAAAGTATGTTCAAAATATATTTACAACACTTTTAATATATTTTGATGTTTTAAGTTTATTAAGTCAGCTGTCCTCGTTAGTAACCTACAACTAGTTGTCTACAGTTAGATGTACAGAAATAAATCGATAAATATTATCTTGAATCAATCCACGACCCAGTGTATACGTATCTCAGTATTGATCACAACTCAAACTATATATATTTTGGAATCAACCTCAACCCTGTATAGCTAACTCCAACATTCACATATAGAGTGTCTATGGTTGTTCCGAAATATATATAGATGTGTCGACATGATAGGTCGAAACATTGTATACGTGTCTATGGTATCTCAAGATTACATAATATACAATACAAGTTTATTAAGTTATGGTTGGAATAGATTTGTTACCAATTTTCACGTAGCTAAAATGAGAAAAATTATCCAATCTTGTTTTACCCATAACTTCTTCATTTTAAATCCGTTTTGAGTGAATCAAATTGCTATGGTTTCATATTGAAATCTATTTTATGAATTTAAATATAAAAAGTATAGGTTTATAGTCGGAAAAATAAGTTACAAGTCGTTTTTGTAAAGGTAGTCATTTCAGTCGAAAGAACGACGTCTAGATGACCATTTTAGAAAACATACTTCCACTTTGAGTTTAACCATAATTTTTGGATATAGTTTCATATTCATAATAAAAATCATTTTCTCAGAATAACAACTTTTAAATTAAAGTTTATCATAGTTTTTAATTAACTAACCCAAAACAGCCCGCGGTGTTACTACGACGGCGTAAATCCGGTCTTACGGTGTTTTTCGTGTCTCCAGGTTTTAAATCATTAAGTTAGCATATCATATGGATATAGAACATGTGTTTAGTTGATTTTAAAAGTCAAGTTAGAAGGATTAACTTTTGTTTGCGAACAAGTTTAGAATTAACTAAACTATATTCTAGTGATTACAAGTTTAAACCTTCGAATAAGATAGCTTTATATGTATGAATCGAATGATGTTATGAACATCATTACTACCTTAAGTTCCTTGGATAAACCTACTGGAAAAGAGAAAAATGGATCTAGCTTCAACGGATCCTTGGATGGCTCGAAGTTCTTGAAGCAGAATTATGACACGAAAACAAGTTCAAGTAAGATCATCACTTGAAATAAGATTGTTATAGTTATAGAAATTGAACCAAAGTTTGAATATGATTATTACCTTGTATTAGAATGATAACCTACTGTAAGAAACAAAGATTTCTTGAGGTTGGAAGATCACCTTACAAGATTGGAAGTGAGCTAGCAAACTTGAAAGTATTCTTGATTTTATGTAACTAGAACTTGTAGAATATATGAAGAACACTTAGAACTTGAGAGAGATCAATTAGATGAAGAAAATTGAAGAATGAAAGTGTTTGTAGGTGTTTTTGGTCGTTGGTGTATGGATTAGATATAAAGGATATGTAATTTTGTTTTCATGTAAATAAGTCATGAATGATTACTCATATTTTTGTAATTTTATGAGATATTTCATGCTAGTTGCCAAATGATGGTTCCCACATGTGTTAGGTGACTCACATGGGCTGCTAAGAGCTGATCATTGGAGTGTATATACCAATAGTACATACATCTAAAAGCTGTGTATTGTACGAGTACGAATACGGGTGCATACGAGTAGAATTGTTGATGAAACTGAACGAGGATGTAATTGTAAGCATTTTTGTTAAGTAGAAGTATTTTGATAATTGTATTGAAGTCTTTCAAAAGTGTATAAATACATATTAAAACACTACATGTATATACATTTTAACTGAGTCGTTAAGTCATCGTTAGTCGTTACATGTAAGTGTTGTTTTGAAACCTTTAGGTTAACGATCTTGTTAAATGTTGTTAACCCAATGTTTATAATATCAAATGAGATTTTAAATTATTATATTATCATGATATTATCATGTATGAATATCTCTTAATATGATATATATACATTAAATGTCTTTACAACGATAATCGTTACATATATGTTTCGTTTAAAAATCATTAAGTTAGTAGTCTTGTTTTTACATATGTAGTTCATTGTTAATATACTTAATGATATGTTTACTTATCATAGTATCATGTTAACTATATATATATATATATATATATATATATATATATATATATATATATATATATATATATATATATATCCATATATATGTCATCATATAGTTTTTACAAGTTTTAACGTTCGTGAATCACCGGTCAACTTGGGTGGTCAATTGTCTATATGAAACATATTTCAATTAATCAAGTCTTAACAAGTTTGATTGCTTAACATGTTGGAAACATTTAATCATGTAAATATCAATCTCAATTAATATATATAAACATGGAAAAGTTCGGGTCACTACAGTCTGGACCATTCATAGTCAAAAGAGTTTTCCCATACGGAATAGTAGAATTAATAAATTCAAATGGGATTGAATTTAAAGTTAATGGTCACAGAGTTAAACACTACATAGATAGTCCGATGGAATTCGACAATGAAGTTAATCACAATTTCGATGCCACAGCTAACTAAGTGTGGGGAGAATCAAGTCTTTAAAGGATAATATGTATTTCTGTTAAAGTTAGATTGTCTGTTTTCGTGTAGTTCTCGAAAATGGAACCCGAATGGTCTTTCCCTAGCAGACCCTAAAGAACTAGTCTTCTCCCCCCATTCTGAATTTTTATTTTTTAGGTTTTTACGAAATGAAGACTGCCTGTGAACTAAACCATGGTCTAATGCTACACGCTTTGATCACTAAACGTAATAATGACACACTTTCGAGTGAAATAGTATCAGTAATCAGAGAAAGATTGGACGGAGTAAGAAAAGAATCCAGATGCGAAGATAATAAGTTACAATTTGGTAAAGGAAAATCAAAATCCGCAGCGAAAAGAAGAGCACGACACCTTGAAAGATGTCACAAATGCGGAAAATGGTCACATGAAGGTAAATGTTCAAATAATTAAACCTATTCAAATACCGAATTTGTTACTTTATGCAGAGACGGACCGTTCATATGTTTAGAAGAAAAAACACTGAATGCTCGAGGTTACGCCTATGTAGCCATGGAAAACCAATTAAACCGACTATCTTATGAATGGGATAGATCATATCACTAAGAATACTATCTCACAGGTAAGTCTGTACAGTTTTTATTTTTTTTTATTTTTATTTTTAACCTTTTGATAATAAACGCTAATTTGCTCGCTATAAAGTATTAAATTGGTATTGAATAAAATTAGGTTTGGCGACCGAAATTATTGATATCATTCAAAAATTTATTACATCACTGCGAAATTTAACGTTTATTCTTAAGGTATAAATATCTTTAATCAAACAACCCAAAATATTTCAAAAATTCGTCATGAGTTAAATTAGGTCTTGGAACCGAAATTACTTTACCGAAAAGAGGGGCGCATATTTTTGATAATATTTGATTGATTAAAGTGGGATAAAAAGCCAAAAAGATTTTTAATTTTATTTTTACCATGTTTTTAAAATTAATATATAAATCTTAAATTAATATTGTAAACTTTGTAAAAACAATATATTTAAAATTGTAAATATTTGAAAAATATAATATAAGTTTGGTGTGATTTTATAATATGAATTTTTAAATTAAGTTTGGTGTGAATTTAAAAACAAAAATTTACTTTATCTCATTAAGTTAAAAATATGATTTTTAAAATTCATCATAAGTTGAAGACTAGGTCGTTGAACCGAAATTGCTTTACCCGAGGGAGGGACGAGAACTTTTATTATCATTATTTTTAATCTTATCGAATTAAAGTATACCAAAAACATAAAAAAAAAATAAAAAATAAATAAAAAAAAATACAAACTCTGCGACTCGCGGAGTTTGAAGGGTAAATATGCCGCGACTCGCGGAGAATGTAAAATCCAGAAAAAAATATAAGGGACGAACAGATCAGTCCACACTTCCCCATCCACAAAAACTGCGAAAATACTGCGAAAAAACTCGAAAAAACACTCCCAAATTCGCAATTTTTGACCGTTAATCATCAAATCTTTTACTAAAATCATGTTGAGAAGGATGCTATCAAGGAATTACTCAAGAAAAATGGTAAATTTCTACACCTAAACACCATTTAATCCTCAAATTGGTGTTCTTGAGCAATTTTATACCCAATTCGATTTTGATGCTTTTTAGTGTAATTATGCTTAAATTGCTTATATATTATGCTTGTATAAACTAGATTGATGCTATTTAACATGATTAGAAGCCTTAAACTTCAAATTTTGAGTAATCTAGGGTTTGTGTTCTTGAGCAAATTTGGGGCTTTTTGATATAAACAGGTTATGGCCGATTTTTGTCATGAATTGTTGCTAAATTAAGTAGTGTAACATGTTTAGGTAGTTAAATGATCCAAACTTTGAGCCTAAACATGATTTTGAGAATTAAAGTGGACTTTTTCAAGTCAAAAATTCATGAACTTGATTTTTGGAAAATAATGCCATTTGAAACTTGTTTAATTGCTAGTAATGATTATTTTGACATATTATTTGAGTTGAATGCTTATGAACTTGGTGATCATTTTCGTATATGTTTATTTGAAAAAGTGTAGATTTGATAAAAATATGAAAATGAGCATAAGTTTGATATAAATTGATCATGTCATTGTAATTATTTTGATTGATGATTTTGCTGACACTAATGCATATTTGGATGCACAAAAATTGTGTTTGATGTGTTTTGCAGACTGAAAGGGGTGAATCTTCATCCCAAGCTCGCAATGCTCCTGCTGAGAATACGAAACAACCGGAGGTGGATAACTACTACAAACAAGATATACCTCATCCAGTCATGACATTTTCTGATATGCACTTGGAAGATTTGCACCCGAACCTGAGATTTGACAGACTTTGGATAGATTATCCAAAATACCAAAGGGGTTTGCATACTCTTCATTCTAAATCTGTTGAAGTACCTAGGGTCATAGAATGGGGACCATTAGAAGCTGTAGAATTGGCCGGACCAATTAGGGAATTACTTGCACAGAGGTATGGTAATTCTACTTTTAACGATTGGGTACGGTTATTCAACATGCGTAGACCTGTATATAAAGTATGGTGTGAAGAATTGTTGTGTAGTATAGAAATAAATGATCGGGTAGCTAGTTTAACCGATCGATCTTTTATTAGATTTTTGTTAGGAGGTTCGATGCGCCACATGTCTTTACTAGACATGGCTCAGGCTTTACGTATATATACGCCTGAGGAGTTAGCATCTGCCGATTGTAGAGGGTTGATACTAAATGGTAGAAAGATAGACGAAAATTTTGATACGCATGGTGTATGGAGTCAAATGACTAGCCATCACCGATTTAAAGGGGGAAATTACTCTTATTTGGATATAGATAGAGCTGAATTAAGAGTAATTCATAGGTTTTTAGCCAATTCGATTACACAACGAGGTAAGAACAAGGAAAAGGTAAATGAACAGGATTTGTTTTACCACATGTGTATTCGAGACCCACAAAGCGATGTAAGTATACCTTATTGTGTGGGTTATTATTTATCAGCTATGGTTAGGGGGATGAGACCGCATAGCATAATAGGAGGTGGTATATTTATTACTTTGATTGCTGAATATCTCGGTGTGAATATAAGTCGGGGGGGATTATTAGTCGAAGAACCAGAACCCCGCGATACAATAGGTTTAAATGTATACCATGGTGCGAAGGTTTTGAAGAGGCGAAATAACGCCGCAGTACGATATAATGATAGACATCCACAGGTTGAGAGAAACCAACAGCCAGGTAATGTGGGAGGGGGAAATGAAATGACAGAAATGCAAAGGTTTATAGCTTCACAAGAGTACGAAAATGCTAGACATCGATCATTTGAAGATTGGCAAGTTCATCAAAACCAAATCATAGCTTATTGCCAACAAATAGGTAGAAACTATATTCCTACTCCATCGTCCGTATTTCCTCCCTGGTCTATAGAGATCCAACCACCGTATCCTACGTATAACCCAGCCGAAACATTTTATAACACATATGGTTATGCATGGAACCCCTACTGGTATCAGTATCATCCTTAGTCTACTTAGTTTTATTTATTTTATAATTTGTAATATTGATACATTTAATACTTATGTTGGAATTGTATTAGTTTTTATAATTTACAAATTTTTATTTTTAGATTTTAATAATTTTTGAATGTGGGGTAATATACCAAACTTCAAAAATATGTATATATGTTTGCAGTTTATCTTATGTACACAACAGGGTAAAACAATGCATTTTCAAAGACTGGCATTAAGTTCAGCAAAAGCAACTAATTTTGACGACAAGATGCAAAATAAATGTGATATAACAACAAGACGGAATGAACAAATGATATGCACCATTTATCATTCAGCAAACAAACGGCAATATGTTTGGAAACTTTGGTAAAATTTAATCATTTTCACACAAATCACCCTCAATAATTTAAATTTTTAATGATTTCTTGCAAATGAGGGCATTGTAAGATCTTAAGTGTGGGAAGGGGTTAAATTCTTTCGGATTTTAAAATTTTTACTTTATACACTTGGTTACCATTAGAAATACTAGTAAAGTAGTAGTTGTATTAGAATCTAGTGCTCTCTGATAATAAAGAACAGCCCTAGTCTTATATACTGACTACCCAATTCTAGTAAAATTTTTCAAAATTTTCAATTAAATGAACTCAAAATTATGTTTATACATATTTATGAACGATAAAACTAGGTTTTAACACCGAAATTATTGTTACCTCGGAAAGGACATAAATTGAGAAACAAACCAAAATGTTAAAATTCATTTAAAATGGAATAGAGGACAATAAAAAGGAAAATAAAAGCCAAGTGTGGGAAAATTTACCAAGATATTTTAAACATATGTCACATATTTCTGTAACAAATAACTGAAAATACTTTTGCTTTGGACTAAACTAAACTGTTTTACCCGATGAAAGAAAAGAAGAGATGGATCTACACGATGAATCAATTCCATCATTAAAAGGAAGTAAAGTCTTCCGAAAAAGAAACGCGCTTCTTGATTTAGGTCAGGAAGTTGTCGTTCAGACCAGCTGTAGGTTGACGAAAAATCTAGAAAAGTCATCACTAAAATCAGCAGGAAATCCACGGACCTCAGCATAAAACAGGGTCGCCAAGTAGTCAGATTTATCCTAACCATGAGAAGGATTTATCTCGTAAAATGGGGGGCACCGTGCAAATTAGCTGGATAAGACTAATGAATCAGATCCCCAGAAAGGATAATCTCCTTAAAAGATCAAAAATCAGCTTTTAAGCCTGATATTACTCAATCCTAGAGATTGACCTTAAAGATTGAGAATTCAAACTCATGGAATTCAATGATATCTAAACTCGAGCTTGAACGAGAAAATATTTTGATCAAATTATAAACCGATTTGTTTTCTGAAAACCCATTTTCAATGCATTCATTACCATTGAACGTAAAATCCTAGGAATTCACCTGAAATTCATTAGGTCACCTGAACCAAATCGGGTGTCAACCGTAAGAACAGTGGTTGCATAGCATGGTCAAAGACAGGACCTTGTGCCAGACCGAAAAATCATAAGGGTGAGCTTTACTATTGCTCCTACCAAGGATAGTAATTGCATCCGACACGTTATAGACCATAATTAAAAGCATGTCAGGGGACATTGCCTTAACAGTTGCTTGTTCAACGCTTTCCTTTACAACCGGATGGTAGTTTACCGAAAGGTAATATACGGAGCAAGTATACTGGACGTGTTGCTTTCCTAATACAAGGTTAGCAAGTGGGTGACACAAAACCGCAAGTTTTGAGCTAAAATTTTCAAATCTGAAACCCACCAAACCCACAAAAATATTTTGCAAACACCGGTGAAGGGTTATTCCGGAAAACTTATCTAGGGTAAAAACTAGATTTAATTTTCAAAAGATCAAATGTTTTCATAAAGATCCAATTTCCTTAATGGATCTAAATTTTATAGTCATGTGGGACTGTAAACCATATCGTTACTACCATTGTTTATACCGCCGTATAGAAATCACTGATGTACAAAGTGTGAAGAATAAAGAAGTGATTCTAGTATTTCAAGACTATATTGCTTGAGGACAAGCAACGCTCAAGTGTGGAAATATTTGATAATGCTAAAAACGAACATATATTTCATAGCATTATCCCTCAAGAAAGACAAGCTTTTAGTTGCAATTGTTCTATTTAAAAGTGATATTCGTTTAAATAATAAAAGGTGAAGACAAAAGACAGATTTGACGAATTGAAGACGCAAACGACCAAAAAGCTCAAAAGTACAAAATACAATCAATGAGGTTCCAATTATTGATAAGAAACGTCTCAAAATTACAAGAGTACAAGATTCAAAACGCAAAGTAAGAGATATTAAATTGTACGCAAGGACGTTCGAAAATCCGGAACCGGGACCAGAGTCAACTCTCAACGCTCGACGCAACGGACTAAAAATTACAAGTCAACTATGCACATAAATATAATATAATATTTAAATAATTCTTATAATTATTTATATATTATATAATATATTTTAAACCGTCGGCAAGAAAGGCTCCAAACTTGTGTGAGCTGTAAAAGCAAACTCCGCGAGTTGCGGAGTTTGCAGTGCAAAAATTACGCGAGTCGCGGAGCCCCAAATGTTGAAACTGCCTATAAAGCTCGCGCATTCTGATCGTAAAAAAAATATCAATATATATCCATCCATCTATCTATACGTAATATTTATAATTTTAATTTTAATTTTAATTTTAATTTTAATCCTAATAATAAGGGTATGTATAACAACCCTCATATTTCCATACCTGAATTGACTAATCTGACTATAAGGTTGTTATCTATACTTAATATATAATTAAATTTGACATTGATCAAATATTTATTTTTAGTCGACACTTTTTGTTAACTAAAGTTTACACTAATTATATAAAATAACTTTAGTTAATATTAATATTAATGCGTATTATATTTAAAACTATATGAAACATAATTATTAATTAAATGATAAGTTATTTTAATCATTATATATATATTTTTAGCTTATAAAAAAGAGATTTTTTTTATAAATTAAATAATGAGCCCATGAATTTTGACTAGATGCTTTAAAAAAAATATAAAAATTAATTTTAAATTATTTTTCCTATTTATTTAATTATAGGCCGATTACAATGGTTAAATAATTAGAAAACATTAAATAAATAATATTTTGATATAAAATTTGATTTAATAATTTTTATAACATTTTTACATAATATAGAACCTGTAAAAAATATAAAATTATTTATTTAGGTCAATTTAATATTTATTACCTAATTAAATTTGATTAATATAAATCGAGTATATATATAAAGAAAAGTGTGAAATAAATACAAAAAAATTGATAAAATTATTTTTATAAAATATCCTACTGAATTGTATAATTAACTAAGTTTATAAAAATTATAAATATAATATTTAATGAATTAATATTCGTATTAACTTATATTAGTATGATTTTCGATTAACATAAGTATATTACATATACTAAATTAATATTATTATTATAACTTACGGTTAATAACTAAGTATATATATAATAAAGTATAATGCTGATAATGTAAGTTAATAACAATACATTATTAATAAACACTTATTTTATAACTATACTAATTTAATAATAATAACTTATAGTATATATAATATAAGATAATCAAATTGTTAATACATTAATAAATATAATATAACATATATAATAACATATAAACCTAAAGTAAAGGTTAATCAAAGATAATGTACAATTCATGTGAACTTCATCGCTACTCACGGTCGTAAGTGAATGATGTCTAGGTTGCCATTTATGGGTAAGCTTGTGGATCTCGAATGCCATGACTTAGATTCTGGTCAAGAGTCCTGGGCCCCCGGTTACATCTGGCCATTCCTGACTTATTTGATAGCAACGAAGTTTGAGTAAAGTTATACAACGTCTTGCTAAAGATTAACCCGAACTTTCTAAAATTGGAAAATTACTATAAGTGGAAACTTTCCATAAATAGTAACCTTTCGAAAATGGAAATTCTTTAGTGAACCATTACTATCAATATAGTACTATATACTATTGTCTGTTAGGCAATGTCTGATCATACGTTCTATCTCTAGGTTGAGATCTCGGTCACGTCCTTCCGTTCAATTCTTTCGTGGAATACTCTTTTGTGCTACTAAGGTGAACTTCATAGCCCCACTTTTTACTGTTTCATAACTGTTTTATAACTTTTGGGGTGAGACACATGCTTGCTTTATAACTATTTTACGCTTAGACACAAGTACTAAATTGTTAACTATGCTGTCATGCTTTGATTCATGCTAAATCCCTACCGTAATATCGTTAATTGCTACGTTTAAATGCAAACTTAATTATTGTGAGTAAGCCTATTGAGAGTAACGTCTCTAACCATTTGACCGTTGGTCTTTGGTTACATAATAATGATTCCACGACACTGACAGTACAAGGTGTCATAGGGTAAACTTGTTTAGTAGCGATATTACAAAATGCAGCAACACTTTTAGATTAATATTTCTATATCAATCAACTTTAAACTAAATCTTGTGGTCTAAAACTTTGGATATTATTTATAAACCTGTGAATTTCACTCAACCTTTTTGGTTGACACTTTAAGCATGTTTTGTCTCAGGTGATGATTGAGCTAGCTGTTTGCAACTTTGTGATGATAGATTTGATGCTTGCATGGAGTCCACATCGCATATTATATTTTAGTTCATAAACATTTATTTTACGTTTTAATAATAATGTAAACATGTATTACTGCTTCCGCTGTTTTATTAACAAAGGTTTTATTTAAAAAGTCTCATATAGAGTCGTTCTCGTTTATACAACTGTGTTATGATATGATTGGTCACAATTACCCCTGGTCCATTTTGGGGGGTGTGACAGATTGGTATCAGAGCAGTGTTGTTGTAGAGAACCAGGATTGCATTTTAAGTGTGTCTTATACAATTCGGTACCTTAGCAATGTAGGACTACAACTTTTCTTGACTATAGTGCCTTTAATTGTTGCCTTTAATTGTTAAATGCTACACTATACTTTAGAAACTTTACTTATCTTAGAATGCCAAGTTAATCTAAGAACTCTGTTCACTTTCTAAGTACTATCCAATTACGCCACCGCGTTTAAATGTGACACTACGATTTCTGAACTTCTTGACATTCCTAAGTCATCTATCATGGTTTGTGTATTACATATGTATTACATGAAATATTATCCATGAATTTTGAAACTCCTATATTTGTTACTATTCATACTCAAACGTATATAACTCCCTGTTATATCACGTACCTATATGCCTTATGCCTTTATGCATCGGTTTGCGAACCAGAAAATGTTATTGAGTTATCGAGAATCTCAAAGACATTACAATGTCATCACTATTTATATTCATTACTTTCTTTGCTTTCTTGTTGTTTTGATCATTGAATTTTCCTGACGGATGACGTCTACGAAACTATAGAATAGAAAGCGCTTGGATTACTGATTTAAAGGATCCTATAGCTCAAGCCCCTGGACCTGAATAGGACATTACGAATTGAAAATCTTTAATCAAAAGATTATCAGATTACATACTTATCATCTAGACACGTCATACTACCATTATTAGAGTATAGACACATCATATCTTATTATATCTTATCGTATCTATCCCAATAATCTTTGTCTAACACTTTTTCTAAATTTCCTCCGTAAATTACGAAAATCTTTTTGCTACATATACATATTCAAGGAGATGAATATATCATCCAGTATTCAACACTAATCTCATATCAAACCCTAAATCAAATCACATAATATGGATTTCTCAACCGATTCCTCGAGCTCCAATGGCAGCGTAACCGGAACAAATGAACCAATCAGCCATAATCTATTTTGGATGAATTGGGGATGGGTTCGTAGTAAACTTAATCAATGGAGACAAGAAGAAGGTAATCCCTTCCACCAACCGAATTCACCTCTTGGTGAAGAACCTGAAGCACTTACCGCGAACCCGTTCGGAACACTATTTTCACCCTCATTTCCAGGATATCCAGTCACGAATATATAATATCTAAAATTCTAGATCTTATTCATCCACTTGTCAGAACCGCCAATCATCCCGGAATAATAGAAGAAGTCAACGAGCTTCGCGCTCGAGTGGTGGCTCTGGAGAATATGGTGCGAAACCTACGAACACCAGCAGCAGCACCAGCAGCATAACCAGTACCATCATCATCACCACCAACAGCATAAGCATCACCAACAATAACATCTGCATTTCACGCCTCAACATCACACTCAGTACCTCGGATATCAACATCATACGCCCCATAGATACCAAGGAATATTAGTAATAATGAGTTAAGATGTATTGACTCATTCTTCCTGAAGAATTATATATGTATACTTTATATATATATGGTTTGAAACAATAATAAATCTTTTCGTACTAAGCTATTACGTGTAAATCTTAACTAGTATGTACTACTTGGTTAATTCATATCACTAATATGCTATAATGTACATCCTTCGTTAATGACTTAATGATCGTTAATCACTGCTTCAGCACAATAAACTCCATTTCATAATAAATCAAGTGTATTATTCAAATACATGTCTGATTTTACACTTCCATTTTCGATGTACTCGAAACTTTTTAGAAAACATTATTCGTGTCTTGTGAATTTCACAAGAATTCCACGAGCACCAACATCATATATCGAGGTATATCAATAACAATGAACGATGAAGTATTGATTCATAACTTCATTAAAGAAATATTCCGCGACGATTATGTAATCTCTCAAGTTTTGAAGATTATTTATTCTTGTTCCAACCGCAAATTAAATGATTTTAATATTATATTAACTCATTAAATCTATATTATATTTGAAGAATACATATATGAACGTATATCTCCATAAAGATTGTAATTAAAGTTCTTTTGTACAAACTGTTAATTGTGAAAATATTTTAACGGGTAGGTAACTCGAGAAATATTTATATCTTACATTAATATGTTGCATTGTACATTCTCGAGAAATATTTATATCTCACATTAATATGTTGCATTGTACATTCTTCAATTCTGATTCAATAATCAGTAACTATACTACTTACGTTCACAAGATATATGTATCCGTTCACTAAAGAACAACCATTTTCGTACAAATTCAATTACATATTCTAATTTTGACATATCAGAATCCAAGTAAAGCTTTAGCAGGTGTTATCTTCCTAAAGATTACTAAATTCATATATATATTCATTCGTATTCTATGATGAATTATCACATCAAACCACCGAAATTATCGTTCATTTCTTTTGAAATCAACAACGCCTATTCTTCAACCATTAGATCCGTTGACGATTACAATCAGCGTTTAATCATCTAAAAACGAAATTTCTTAAAACCATCTCAGATTGATAACCAATGATTCAAATATGGCTGCATTAAATGCAGAGAAAACAGCAAAATTGTAGATGGTCTCAATGGTCAAAAGTTTTATAATAAAGAATGGTACGTTGGAAAAGCTCAAAAGAAAATTAGGAACTGAAAAACGGATTGAGCTAGCCATGGAGGAGACCAAGGACAAATACAAGGACCAAACCCTATATTCAAAGAATCCAGGTAATTCTGGATCCGATGAATTCTTTAGAGAATATTTTGCTTCGAAGCCATGTTAAAAGCTTGCGAAAAATTTTTCTTCATCAACTTTTGAACTTAGAAATTCCAAAATATCATCATAAATATCCTCTATATTTCTGATGATATCATCATAACGATTCTTGTCCGCAATTAATTATCTCTTTGCGATATCTTTATCACATCATAAAGGAAACTATATTAGTTTCTATATTCTGTAAAATTCAAGTTTAAATTATGAATGATTTGAAGAAGTGTTGGGAATTGAAACGTGAGTTAGTATAATATAATGACGTCAGGCCAACGTGATTATATTACAGTAAGACATGCTAAATTTTTAATGGAAGATGATGATTCATGGACTGTATAAATCACCATTCGCCATGTTACACGACTCTTACATTCTATTTAACCTCTAAACATATCAAGAAAATATTTTTCTTGATGATTCGGTCTTTTCCGAATATTCTGGTAATTTGACAAATCAAATCGTGCTATTACCTTTCCTTTCTACTTTATAAATTATGATCATTCGAAACTTCATACCTACGAGTTCTGGACCATTATTCGCTTGACTTGAAGTCGGGAAGAAGAAACAAAAGCATAAAGCTCCGACATATAAGGGAAAATATAAAGCCCGATAACGACTCTGAAACTACAAACCGTGTATATCAATGCGTATAGCAATATAAAGACACGGAAGAATTAAAAACACTATAACCCCAAGAGCATAGTAGAAGTAAACAGATTCCTCTGGTGGTAAAAGAAAAAGAAGAATGACTGCATATATGGTCAATATAATAACAAGTATCAATACAGGATTGAGCATATTAACAAATCTTTTGGAAGTATGAATTTAGGAAGAAAGTATAGAAGTGGTGAAGATAATGAAACGGAAGAAGCTAATTTATAGCAAAATTTCCAAACACGTCAATCAAGGCAATTCACCGCATTTAATCAAAGAAATCTCAAAATTCGGTGAATACCGGAGAATCAAATCTTATAGATTACGAAGATTTCCTTTAATCCCTTGAATTCCGGAAATCAATCGTGACTACGTCAAAAGTTAAGGCGAACATTTAATTTTCTCATTCACTCTTTTACGATAGCTTCGTTTATACGCTTCCTATAATCGAATTGTTTTATCCATATTATTAAATAGTGATAAAACTTTATTTTTCAACTCATATTCATCATTAAGATATTCTTGTTGTAAACAATGATGATCTCTATCAAATGTCATGAATATGATTTCACGAACTCCTCTCTGTCTTATTTGCCCCAATATTGTGGCATAAACGCTCAAGATTTTAAATGAGCACAATATTATTCATAACATATTTCATGTATCTAATTTACTGAAATGACTTGTAAAACATTATCATTTTGAATGATCTCCGCATTAATAATAAAATGCACTTTGTAGAAGAACTTGTAGAAATTGTGGTTTGTATGATTTTAATTCTTGAAACAGAACAATATTCTATCCGTTGGAATTCACGCAAGGCCCCGAGCATACCTGGGAACGTGAAAACCAAATAAAATGTAAATATCCTCGTCTATGTACGAACAACACCGATTAATGGCAACAACTAAATTTCGGGACGAAATTTCTTTTAACGGGTAGGTACTATAACAACCCTCATATTTCCATACCTGAATTGACTAATCTGACTATAAGGTTGTTATCTATACTTAATATATAATTAAATTTGACATTGATCAAATATTTATTTTTAGTCGACACTTTTTGTTAACTAAAGTTTACACTAATTATATAAAATAACTTTAGTTAATATTAATATTAATGCGTATTATATTTAAAACTATATGAAACATAATTATTAATTAAATGATAAGTTATTTTAATCATTATATATATATTTTTAGCTTATAAAAAAGAGATTTTTTTTATAAATTAAATAATGAGCCCATGAATTTTGACTAGATGCTTTAAAAAAAATATAAAAATTAATTTTAAATTATTTTTCCTATTTATTTAATTATAGGCCGATTACAATGGTTAAATAATTAGAAAACATTAAATAAATAATATTTTGATATAAAATTTGATTTAATAATTTTTATAACATTTTTACATAATATAGAACCTGTAAAAAATATAAAATTATTTATTTAGGTCAATTTAATATTTATTACCTAATTAAATTTGATTAATATAAATCGAGTATATATATAAAGAAAAGTGTGAAATAAATACAAAAAAATTGATAAAATTATTTTTATAAAATATCCTACTGAATTGTATAATTAACTAAGTTTATAAAAATTATAAATATAATATTTAATGAATTAATATTCGTATTAACTTATATTAGTATGATTTTCGATTAACATAAGTATATTACATATACTAAATTAATATTATTATTATAACTTACGGTTAATAACTAAGTATATATATAATAAAGTATAATGCTGATAATGTAAGTTAATAACAATACATTATTAATAAACACTTATTTTATAACTATACTAATTTAATAATAATAACTTATAGTATATATAATATAAGATAATCAAATTGTTAATACATTAATAAATATAATATAACATATATAATAACATATAAACCTAAAGTAAAGGTTAATCAAAGATAATGTACAATTCATGTGAACTTCATCGCTACTCACGGTCGTAAGTGAATGATGTCTAGGTTGCCATTTATGGGTAAGCTTGTGGATCTCGAATGCCATGACTTAGATTCTGGTCAAGAGTCCTGGGCCCCCGGTTACATCTGGCCATTCCTGACTTATTTGATAGCAACGAAGTTTGAGTAAAGTTATACAACGTCTTGCTAAAGATTAACCCGAACTTTCTAAAATTGGAAAATTACTATAAGTGGAAACTTTCCATAAATAGTAACCTTTCGAAAATGGAAATTCTTTAGTGAACCATTACTATCAATATAGTACTATATACTATTGTCTGTTAGGCAATGTCTGATCATACGTTCTATCTCTAGGTTGAGATCTCGGTCACGTCCTTCCGTTCAATTCTTTCGTGGAATACTCTTTTGTGCTACTAAGGTGAACTTCATAGCCCCACTTTTTACTGTTTCATAACTGTTTTATAACTTTTGGGGTGAGACACATGCTTGCTTTATAACTATTTTACGCTTAGACACAAGTACTAAATTGTTAACTATGCTGTCATGCTTTGATTCATGCTAAATCCCTACCGTAATATCGTTAATTGCTACGTTTAAATGCAAACTTAATTATTGTGAGTAAGCCTATTGAGAGTAACGTCTCTAACCATTTGACCGTTGGTCTTTGGTTACATAATAATGATTCCACGACACTGACAGTACAAGGTGTCATAGGGTAAACTTGTTTAGTAGCGATATTACAAAATGCAGCAACACTTTTAGATTAATATTTCTATATCAATCAACTTTAAACTAAATCTTGTGGTCTAAAACTTTGGATATTATTTATAAACCTGTGAATTTCACTCAACCTTTTTGGTTGACACTTTAAGCATGTTTTGTCTCAGGTGATGATTGAGCTAGCTGTTTGCAACTTTGTGATGATAGATTTGATGCTTGCATGGAGTCCACATGGCATATTATATTTTAGTTCATAAACATTTATTTTACGTTTTAATAATAATGTAAACATGTATTACTGCTTCCGCTGTTTTATTAACAAAGGTTTTATTTAAAAAGTCTCATATAGAGTCGTTCTCGTTTATACAACTGTGTTATGATATGATTGGTCACAATTACCCCTGGTCCATTTTGGGGGGTGTGACAGTATGTTAGCGAATGTTGTAAGGGTGTAAGTCAAAATTCTGTCCGTGTAACGCTACGCTATTTTTAATCATTGTAAGTTATGTTCAACCTTTTTAATTTAATGTCTCGTAGCTAAGTTATTATTATGCTTATTTAAAACGAAGTAATCATGATGTTGGGCTAATTACTAAAATTGGGTAATTGGGCTTTGTACCATAATTGGGGTTTGTACAAAAGAACGACACTTGTGGAAATTAGACTATGGGCTATTAATGGGCTTTATATTTGTTTAACTAAATGATAGTTTGTTAATTTTAAAATAAAGATTTACAATTGGGCGTCCCTATAAATAACCATTTACACTCGATCGGACACGATGGGCGGGGTATTTATATGTACGAATAATCGTTCATTTAACCGGACACGGGAATGGATTAATAGCCACTAGAATTATTAAAACAGGGGTGAAATTATGTACAAGGACACTTGGCATAATTGATAACAAAGTATTAAAACCTTGGGTTACACTCAATCGACATCCTGGTGTAATTATTAAACAAAGTATTAAAATCTTGTTACAGTTTAAGTCCCCAATTAGTTGGAATATTTGACTTCGGGTATAATGATAATTTGACGAGGACACTCGCACTTTATATTTATGACTGATGGACTGTTATGGACAAAAACCAGACGGACATATTAAATAATCCAGGACAAAGGACAATTAACCCATGGGCATAAAACTAAAATCAACACGTCAAACATCATGATTACGGAAGTTTAAATAAGCATAATTCTTTTATTTCATATTTAATTTCCTTTATTTTATATTTAATTGCACTTATAATTATCGCACTTTTATTTATTGTTATTGTATTTAATTGCACTTTTAATTATCGTACTTTTTAATTATCGCAAGTTTATTTTATCGCACTTTTATTTATCGCAATTTCATTATCGTTATTTACTTTACGCTTTAAATTAAGTCTTGTATTTTTTTTTTTTACATTTGGTTTTAACTGCGACTAAAGTTTTAAAATCGACAAACCGGTCATTAAACGGTAAAAACCCCCTTTATTATAATAATATTACTTATATATATATTTGTATTTTTATAAAAGTAAACTAATATAGCGTTAAGCTTTGTTTAAAGATTTTCCCTGTGGAACGAACCGGACTTACTAAAAACTACACTACTGTACGATTAGGTACACTGCCTATAAGTGTTGTAGCAAGGTTTAAGTATATCCATTCTATAATAAATAAATATCTTGTGTAAAATTGTATAGTATTTAATAGTATTTCCTGCTAAAGTTTTGAAGTATTTCGTACCCCCACGCTACGACATCAATGGTATAAAATTGCATTGTTACTTTTAACGGATAATAATTGTAATTGTATTAATGGTTTACTTTACTTAAAATTGATGGGCTACTCAAGTTGTGATTAAATATGTTTCTTAATCATATTACCTCTTTTGCGTTATAGGTTGTGTGACAACCCGGAAATTTCCAACCAAATTTAAACTTTATCTTTATATTATTCCGACACGATAAGCAAAGTTTGTTAAGTTAAATCTCAAGAATTTTAAATTGTGTTCATACATTCATTATAACCTCGACCAAATTCCGACGATTCACGAACCGTTATATATAAATAAATATGTATATATATGTATATATATATATATTATAACTTGAGAATATTAATAAAGTTTTAAACGTATAATACTTTACATGAACGTATTTGTTTCAATATGTTTATCGATGGAATTAGAATATAATATCAAATGATTGATTTATCAGATACATTATGATATGATTACGGGTCTATGTTATGAGGTCCACTGTGATTTAAGAAATCTATTCTTTTTGACAACATTCGAAAAATGGTAAAGTGATTTATAAGTAAGAACGTGAAGTGTAAATAACTTAGATGTTGGATATCGACAAGTTATGTAACTCGACATTTTTCATTAAGATGATTTCATACGTTTATTTAACCTTTGAACTTTATCCCATGCTTCACCAACAAACTGTAATTTAAAAACTTGAAACCTATTATGAATATATATGATTCTACTTTTCTAAAACATTTTATGATATAACGATTTCCATTATTTTAACCTTTAAACAAAATGATTCTTAAAAATATATTTGGTTTTGGAAAACAAAATTATTATATTTATTTGATTTAGTTTCAAACGTACAAAAACGTTTTCAGTTTAAAAAGAACTTTATTATTAAAACGTATATAACTTTTATAAATATCTAGAACCACTTTAATAATTCATACTTTAATAATTCATACTTTAATAATTCACTTTAATAATTCATACTTTAATAATTCACTTTAATAATTCATACTTTAATAATTCACTTTAATAATTCAAAAATCTATTATAAATAGAATTCAATAGGTTTCATTATTTCATAAGAAACTTGAAAATATTTTTCTCTAAACTCTCTCAATCGATTTACATATATATATTTACTCCGTATTATTTCAAGATATTATTAGTATACATAAAATATTACGTCAGAGTGCTGTCCTAGTGATTTCGAAATTGTTTTTCGAGTGGGATTGGATTAAGGAAATTATGGGTTATAGCTATGGAGGTGATTGGGTATGGTTCATGGGTATGCTCGTGAGATCAATATAGTGTTTATCATCTCCGTTGCGTCTACGTACCTTTCCTGCAATATTGAATCTCAATATTGATACGTGAGTACTCATAATTTAACTTTTACATACTAATAGTGTATCCCTGACTAGTGCTCGAGTATATAGGATTATGCATGTTTGTACTTTTGATATTGCCTTTAGTTAGGTTATGTTGAATCCTGAATTAGTTATATATGCAACTGAGATAAGGTATAAGATATGCATGTCGTTGGAAAGCTAGCGAAAAATTAAGAACTTTTCATTTAGATATCGAATGATTTCGATGAACGGATTTGAAGTTATAGTCCATCGAATTTTTGTATTATTATTAAAAATGATTATTATTATCGTCATTATTATCGTCGTTCTAGTTTTATCTTATTATTATTATTATTAATATTATTATTATTATTATTATTATTATTATTATTATTATTATTATTATTATTATTATTATTATTATTATTATTATTATAATTATTATCTTTATCAATAAAAGGATTTATCATTAAAAATTGTTATTTTTTTATTACTATCGTTATTATCGTTAAAGTTATAATTAGTATTATTATTATTATTGATAGTGCTCCAAATGAACATATATTTAGTAGCAATATCCTCCCAATATGTAAATTATTTAGTTGTAATTGTTCCATATTCAAGTAATATTCGTTTATATTTAATAAGTGCGAAGACAAAAGGCGAAAACGAAGAATTGAAGACGGAAAGGTCCAAAATGCTCAAATGTACAAAGATACAATTAAAGTGGTTCAAATTATTGATGAAGAACGTCTAAAAATGACAAGAGTACAAGTTGCGGAACGCAAAGTACACGATATAAAATAATACGCGAAGACGTCCGAAAATCCGGAACCGGGACCCGAGCCAAGAAGAAACGCCCGATGCAACGGACCAAAAATATCTAGTCTACTATGCACAAGAATAAAATATAATATATAAATAATTATATTAATTATTTATATATTTATATTTATTTTAAAATTATGTCGACGAACAAGAAAACAAAAATGATTGAGCTGGATTCTGGTGGCCATGCGAGTCGCATGGCCAGAAGGCTATTTCCCATGCGAGTCGCATGAGGATCAGAATCAGGCATGGTCTATAAATTTGCCATTTTTCGTCCGAGTTTAAAAACACCACACACATAATAATAATAATACTCTGTAATAAATAAATATATATATAATATATATAGTATAGTGTAGTTTTATATTAGATTAGTTCGGGTTATGTAAAGGTTATTTTACGGGTTTTAAAGTCGGAGCTCTGTCCGTGTAACACTACGCGATAAATAATCAATGTAAGCTATGTTCTTCTTTTTAAATTAATGTCTCGTACTTAAGTTATTATTATGCTTATTTGAGCCAAAGTAATCATGATGTTGGACTAAATATTAAAGACGGGGTTATTGGGCTTTGTACCTTAATTGGGGTTTGGACAAAAGAACGACACTTGTGGAAATTAGACTATGGGCTATTAATGGGCTTTATATTTGTTTAACTAAATGAAAGTTTGTTAATGTTAATATAAAGATTTACAATTGGGCGTCCCTATAAATTACCATATACACTCAATCGGACACGATGGGCGGGGTATTTATATGTACGAATAATCGTTCATTTAACCGGACACGGGAATGGATTAATAGCCACTAGAATAATTAAAACAGGGGTGAAATTACATTCAAGGGTAATTGGTGTAATTGTAAACAAAGTAGTAAAACCTTGGTTTACACGCAGTCGATAACCTGGTGTATTCATTAAACAAAGTATTAAAACCTTGTTACAATTTGAATCCCCAATTAGTTGGAATATTTAACTTCGGGTATAAGGATAATTTGACGAGGACACTCGCACTTTATATTTATGACTGATGGACTGTTATGGACAAAAACCAGACGGACATATTAAATAATCCAGGACAAAGGACAATTAACCCATGGGCATAAAACTAAAATTAATACGCCGAACATCATGATTATGGAAGTTTAAATAAGCATAATCCCTTTTATTTCATATTTAATTGCACTTTTAATTTTCGCACTTTAATTTCTGTCATTTTAATTATCGTCATTTACTTTACTCTTTAAATTAAGTTTTTAGTTATTTTTAATATTTTGCATTAGCTTTTAATTGTGACTTTAAATAATAAAATCGACAAACCGGTCATTAAACGGTAAAACCCCCCTTTTTATATTTATATTTATATATTGTTATATAAAAATAAAGTGTTTCATAAGCCCGTCTCCCTGTGGAACGAACCGGACTTACTAAAAACTATACTACTTCGCGACTAGGTACACTGCCTATTGTGTTATAGCAAGGTTTTGGTATATCCATTTTGTAAATATTTAATTAAAACTTGTTAAATTTTGTAGCATTCCGTATTAAAAATATAGTATATTTCGTAACCCCACGCTACGACATCAAGTTTTTGGCGCCGCTGCCGGGGAGTCGGCGAAACTATCTATTTTTCATTTTTGTATATATATATTTATTATTTTTAGAAAAACAATATAAAATCCTAAAAATTAAAAAATTTAAAAATCTAAAAATTTAAAAAATTAAAACCGAAAAGAAAAAAAATATATATATTTTTATATAATTTTAAGATTTTTATTATCAAATATTTCTATTTTTAGTTTTATAAAAATATTAAGTTTTTATTTAAATTATATATATATTTTATTTAATATTTAAAACAGAAAATATAAATAAATATAAATAATACGGTTGAGCCTGTCATTTGACCCCCCTCATTTGAACCGGCTCTGAAGGTCATGCGACTCGCATGACCCTTAGCCTGAACCCCATGCGAGTCGCATGAGGGGTCTGACAGGGCCACATACAACCCTACTTTCGCATTAAATACGGTATTTTATTTATTATTATTAATATAAACCCTAATTAGTTTATTAATTTAATATTAATTAGTTTTAATTCTTAATTAATTTGTATTTTACTTTTAATTAGTTTTATTAATATATAAATTAATATCTTTAATAAATAATAATATAAAAATAATATTTTTTTTTTTATAAAAATTATTCTTTTTCTCAACTTTTTATATATTTTTATATTTTGTATCTTTTAGTCGTTTAGCGTAATATTTGTATTTTGTCGTTCGTACTTAGTTTTAAATATAGATTTTGCCGTAGTTTATTTTTATATTTCTAGATTTTTAGGTTTGCCGTAAAATCCCTTAAGTACTTATTCCTTAGACTAAGATTTAGGTGCTTTAGAATTTTGCGACGCCATTTTTCGTACGACTTTCTTACTTTTATTTTTCGACGTCTATTTTTCTACCTTTTTATTTTTCGACACTTTTCGACGCGCAATCTATTTCTTTCTATTTTCTCGACACTCTAGTTTTTAGGACCTAGAATTTTCTCTATTTCTTATCTAATATCTCAAACAGAAAGAAAAATTATTTAAGCGGTTAAATTAATGGACGTTGACATTTTTCTGGTTCGTAGTAATAGTTGGATTTGTTAGTGGCTAGTTGTGGGCTTCCGATTTAAAGGGTCCTGGCTACCTGCTGCATCTTTTGGCTATTCGAAACGTGGGCAAAATCAGAAAAGTCTATTAATTGGACAACTTATATAAGTTTTTCTATTTTTATAACTAATAGGATAATTCGTGAATGCACCACATTGTAGCTAAAATTTGGCTATCGCAATAAAATGGAAAATTTTGAAAACAAGGCCTTGGAAACTCTTTTTGAACTCCAAAATCAATTAAATCAATACTCTCAACCGAGTGTTGATGACAATTCGGTCAGTCAATCTTGGATCGCGAACGACGAAACAATAACTGGTTGTGAAATCTGTGGAGATTATCACTCAACATGGGAATGTTACTATTACGTTCCTACTGAAAATTACGCACCCACAGAACCTGAATGGAACGATTATGAAGAACACAATTCTAATTGGGATTATTCCCAAGAAGATATTCAAACTCAACAACCAGAAGAACTTGAAGATTCTTTAGATTATATGAGAATCAAACTCGAAGAACTTGATGCTCAAAAGGAACAAATGAGAGAGTTTGTAAATAGGCAAGCTGAAACTCTATCAGATTACACACCTGTTGATCTGAGGAGTATTGTGCAAGAAAATCTCAAATCATCGAATTTTGATGAATTCGAGAGCTCCGAAATCACCAACTATCCCGATGATAATTCTTATTCAGCCTTACCAATTTCACAACATATCGACACATTAGCCTCTACCGACGAAGAAGATGTAAGGGTAACAAATTGGTACTCTTGGGAAAACGATAACGTTGAAAATTTTACCCCCGAGACCAAACCGAACTTCACCATTCCACAACCTCCTAACCCAATATTCTCAATAGACGAGTCATCTACTGAAGATGAACCACGAGCTGTAATAGATAATGACACCTCGGATTTCACCCAATTGGGTAATAGAGGTGAAACCTTTGATTCCGAGAATGAACGGAAGGAAATATTAGAAATTGTCCACCCTATAGATATAAGTATGTCGGTGTATATCGATCCATTTGACCAAGAACCAGAAAAGAGACATATCCATTTACTAAAAGCTACACTTAAAAAAGAATTAAGTAGTGACGATCGGGTGAGTCTAAACTTTAAACCCATTGATATATTATACACCACCCGAGATATAAATAACTGGCTCACTATTCTAATTCGTGGAACTTATTCTACCGACTTCACATGTCGTCAGCTAAGTGTGGGGAAGTCTAACCCCACTTAACGTTAAAATAGGGGTTCGGGTTAGTGCATAACTCGTTAATAACCATGCATGATAAGTTAAGGTAAAATATGTATTTTAAAAAAAAAATTAGCAAACAGTTCAGAAAAGCAACCATTTTTGAAGAAAAACATGTGTGATAAAACAAAAAGGAAGGAACGATGAGGCGCGCCATCTATCATTCGACGAGCTTTGTAAGTACAAACTAGGTATTCTTAATCACTTTTCTACACTAATCACCCTCATGAATTTATAATTAGAGTCTGATTTCATGCAAATGAGGGCATTGCATGATCTTAAGTGCGGGGAAGGGTTATAAATTCTCTCGGGTTTATACTTGGTTTATTTGCCAAATTTTGGGAAAATTTGAAAAAAAAAATTTCAACTAAATGAAGTCAAAATCATGTTTATACATATTTATGAACGATGAAAACTAGGTGATAATACCGAAATTATCGTTACCTCGAAAAGGACATAAATTGAGAAACAACCAAAAACGCTTGAATTCATTTAAAATGGAATAAATGAGAATAAAAAGGCAAAGAAAGAAACTAAGTATGGGGAGAATATACCAAGTCATTCAATTAAGAACTATCTATCACATGTTTCTGTAAAGTTATTGCAGGTGCTTTTGTTTTGAGCTAAATTAATAGTTTTACCCGGTTTATTGTGATACTTTTGAAAGAAATATGGATCTACACGATGAATCAATTCCATCATTAGAAGGAAGTAAAGTCTTCCGAAAAAGACACGCGCTTCTTGATTTAGGTCATGAAGTTGTCGTCCAGACCAGCTGTAGGTTGACGAAAAATCTAGAAAAGTCATCTCTAAAATCAGCTGGAAATCCACGGACCTCAGCATCAAACAGGGTCGCCAAGTGGTCAGATTTATCCTAACCATGAGAAGGATTTATCTCGTACAATGGGGGGGCACCGTGCAAATTAGCTTGATAAGACTAATGAATCAGATCTCCAGAAAGGATAATCTCCTTAAAAGATTAAAAATCAGCTTTTAAGCCTGATATTACTCAATCCTTGAGATTGACCTTAAAGATTGAGAATTACAAACTCATGGAATTCGATGATATCTAAACTCGAGCTTGAACGAGAAAATATTTTGATCAAAAATACAAACCGATTTGTTTTCTGAAAACCCATTTTCAATGCGTTCATTACCATTGAACGTAAAATCCTAGGAATTCACCTAGAATTCATTAGGTCACCTGAACCAAATTGGGTGTCAACCGTAAGAACGGTGGTTGCATAGCATGGTCGAAGACAGGACCTTGTGCCAGACCGAAAAATCAAAGGATGATCTTTACTATTGCTCCTACCAAGGATAGTTCTAGCATCCGACACGTTAATTAGACCATGAACAAATGCATGTCATTAGACATTGCCTTAACAGTTTCTTGTTCATCGCTTTCCTTTACAACCGGACGGTAGTTTACCGAAAGGTAATATACGGAACAAGTAAACTGGATGTGTGCTTCCGATACCGGGATAGCAGTGGATTACACGAACCTAAAAGTTTTAAGCCAAAATATTGATCCACAAATATATTTTGCAACACCGATGATGGATCAAATCAGAAAACTTGTCTAGGGTAAAATCTAGCTTGAATTTTTAAAAGATCAAATGTTTTCATAAAGATCCAATTTCCTTAAGGATCTACATTTTTATAGTCATGTGGGACTGTAAACCACCTTTCAAATGTGCACTTTGCTTTGAAAACCGAAAGTAAATCGGCTATTTGATTGCAAGTGTCGTTGACCTAAACCCGAGGCAACTGTGGATGACACACCCACCTTTAACCATGGTTCTATCGTTACTATCATTATTTATACCGCCATATCAAAATCACTGATGTACAAAGTGTGAAGAATAAAGAAGTGATTCGTGTGATGTATTATAATTTCAAGTTATGTATTGCTTGAGGACAAGCAACGTTCAAGTGTGGGGATATTTGATAGTGCTCCAAATGAACATATATTTAGTAGCAATATCCTCCCAATATGTAAATTATTTAGTTGTAATTGTTCCATATTCAAGTAATATTCGTTTATATTTAATAAGTGCGAAGACAAAAGGCGAAAACGAAGAATTGAAGACGGAAAGGTCCAAAATGCTCAAATGTACAAAGATACAATTAAAGTGGTTCAAATTATTGATGAAGAACGTCTAAAAATGACAAGAGTACAAGTTGCGGAACGCAAAGTACACGATATAAAATAATACGCGAAGACGTCCGAAAATCCGGAACCGGGACCCGAGCCAAGAAGAAACGCCCGACGCAACGGACCAAAAATATCTAGTCTACTATGCACAAGAATAAAATATAATATATAAATAATTATATTAATTATTTATATATTTATATTTATTTTAAAATTATGTCGACGAACAAGAAAACAAAAATGATTGAGCTGGATTCTGGTGGCCATGCGAGTCGCATGGCCAGAAGGCTATTTCCCATGCGAGTCGCATGAGGATCAGAATCAGGCCTGGTCTATAAATTTGCCATTTTTCGTCCGAGTTTAAAAACACCACACACATAATAATAATAATACTCTGTAATAAATAAATATATATATAATATATATAGTATAGTGTAGTTTTATATTAGATTAGTTCGGGTTATGTAAAGGTTATTTTACGGGTTTTAAAGTCGGAGCTCTGTCCGTGTAACACTACGCGATAAATAATCAATGTAAGCTATGTTCTTCTTTTTAAATTAATGTCTCGTACTTAAGTTATTATTATGCTTATTTGAGCCAAAGTAATCATGATGTTGGACTAAATATTAAAGACGGGGTTATTGGGCTTTGTACCTTAATTGGGGTTTGGACAAAAGAACGACACTTGTGGAAATTAGACTATGGGCTATTAATGGGCTTTATATTTGTTTAACTAAATGAAAGTTTGTTAATGTTAATATAAAGATTTACAATTGGGCGTCCCTATAAATTACCATATACACTCAATCGGACACGATGGGCGGGGTATTTATATGTACGAATAATCGTTCATTTAACCGGACACGGGAATGGATTAATAGCCACTAGAATAATTAAAACAGGGGTGAAATTACATTCAAGGGTAATTGGTGTAATTGTAAACAAAGTAGTAAAACCTTGGTTTACACGCAGTCGATAACCTGGTGTATTCATTAAACAAAGTATTAAAACCTTGTTACAATTCGAATCCCCAATTAGTTGGAATATTTAACTTCGGGTATAAGGATAATTTGACGAGGACACTCGCACTTTATATTTATGACTGATGGACTGTTATGGACAAAAACCAGACGGACATATTAAATAATCCAGGACAAAGGACAATTAACCCATGGGCATAAAACTAAAATTAATACGCCGAACATCATGATTATGGAAGTTTAAATAAGCATAATCCCTTTTATTTCATATTTAATTGCACTTTTAATTTTCGCACTTTAATTTCTGTCATTTTAATTATCGTCATTTACTTTACTCTTTAAATTAAGTTTTTAGTTATTTTTAATATTTTGCATTAGCTTTTAATTGTGACTTTAAATAATAAAATCGACAAACCGGTCATTAAACGGTAAAACCCCCCTTTTTATATTTATATTTATATATTGTTATATAAAAATAAAGTGTTTCATAAGCCCGTCTCCCTGTGGAACGAACCGGACTTACTAAAAACTATACTACTTCGCGACTAGGTACACTGCCTATTGTGTTGTAGCAAGGTTTTGGTATATCCATTTTGTAAATATTTAATTAAAACTTGTTAAATTTTGTAGCATTTCGTATTAAAAATATAGTATATTTCGTAACCCCACGCTACGACATCAATTATCCAATTATTATTATTATTATTATTATTATTGGTATTATTATTATTATTATTATCATTATTAATATATATATCATTATTTAAAAATGGTTATTGTTATTGTTATTATTATTATTACTATATTATCATTAAGATAATTATTAGTATTATCGTTAATAATGTTATAGTAACTATCATTATTAATATTAGTGTAATTAAAACAAATATTTGTAACACCTAATTATTTTGATTACTATTATTATCATTATTACGAACACGATATAAAAGACGATTAAAAGCTATTAAACGAAACGATTAGGAAATAATGGGTAAGAGTATCATGATAAAATTAAAATATTATAAGATATTGATTTAGATAAAATTATCGTTCTTATTATTTTTATCATTACTATTATTATTAAAATTATCGTTAGTATTAAAACTATCATTTTAATAAAAATTATCATTTTAATAAAAATGTCATTGTTACTATAAAATATCATTATTATTATTATTATTATTATTATTATTATTATTATTATTATTATTATTATTATTATTATTATTATTATTATTATTTTAAATAGAATTATTATTTTAAAGATAATATTAAAAATTATCGTAAATATTAAAGTTATCATAATTACAATTATCGTTTTATCATAATGTCATCTTAGTAATTATAAATATTGATATTTTTATAATAATTATTATTATTATAAAATAATACAACTTTTACTTACTATCATTATAGATATTATTTTATCAAATAAATATTTGATACAAACATATTTTACTACGTGTAATAACTTACTTTAATAATACCTATCATATTATCTTTATAATATTAAATGAACCCTATAAATTTTATTACTTAATATATATAAAAGTATATTTTATTATATAAATATAATATAAAATTTTATTTATTAATAAATAAATTATATTATTTACTCTAATAAATCTTTTAAAAATATTTAAAAATATAAAACGACGATATTTAAACTATATATTAATCATGTATAGATTTTTTGAAAATTATTTTGAGTCAAATTTACTTTTGTTGACTTATGCATATTAGTCTCGAGCATTATGATTGTGGTACACTATGACTTGACCTAATTTGTTAGACAAATATTGACCAACACATAAATATATATAATTAATTTAGGTTCGTGAATCCGAGGCCAACCTTGCACTTGTTCAATGACGTTATATGTATTTTTACTACGAAATACAGTATGGTGAGTTTCATTTACCTTTTTACCCTTTATATTTTTGGGACTGAGAATACATGCGCTTTTATAAATGTTTGACGAAATAGACACAAGTAATTGAAACTACATTCTATGGTTGAATTATTGAAATCGAATATGCCCCTTTTTATTAAAGTCTGGTAATCTAAGAATTAGGGAACAGACACCCTAATTGACGCGAATCCTAAAGATATATCTATTGGGCTTAACAAACCCCATCCAAAGTACCGGATGCTTTAGTATTTCGAAATTATATCATGTCCGAAGGAGGATCCCGGAATGATAGGGGATATTCTTATATGTATCTAGTTAATGTCGGTTACCAGGTGTTCACCATATGAATGATTATTTTTTGTCTCTATGCATGGGACGTATATTTATGAGAACTGGAAATGAAATTCTTGTGGTCTATTAAAATGATGGAAATAAATGATTATGATAAACTAATGAACTCACCAACCTTTTGGTTGACACTTTAAAGCATGTTTATTCTCAGGTGTTAAAGAAATCTTCCGCTGTGCATTTGCTCATTTTAAAGATATTACTTGGAGTCTTTCATAACATATTTCGAAGAACGTTGCATTCGAGTCATTGAGTTCATCAAAGATTATTATTAAATCAATTTATAGTTGGATAGTGGATATTATGAAATGGTATGCATGCCTGTCAATTTTTGATGTAAAGAAAGATTTGGTTAATAAAAAACAAATGCAATGTTTATAAAATGTATCGTATAGAGGTCAAATACCTCGCAATGTAATCAACTATTGTGAATCGTTTATAATGTATATGAACGGGTCCTTTCAGTTGGTATCAGAGCGATGGTCTTAGCGAACCAGTTCTGCATTAGTGTGTCTAACTGATAAGTCGTTAGGATGCATTAGTGAGTCTGGACTTCGACCGTATCTGCATATCAAAAGTTTTGCTTATCATTTCTAGTCGGAAATCATCTGCTTATCATCCATAGGAAATTACCTGCTTATCATTATTAGTCTAGACACATCTTGCTACATTAATTGCATGAGTAGTGTATAGATAAAATTCATATCTTAGCGTATCTGCTAAATCATATCTTATCGTATCTGTTACTTAAACTTTGCCTGACATATCTCGCAAATTCCTCCGTAATCTATGAAATCTTTTGATCTCTATATATAGATATCCTATGTAAATAGAATACCACCCGATAGCCGAAAAATCATTTTATATCGAAAATCCTTTATCCAATCGTACGAAATGGAATTTGTCATCAGTTCAAGTCACTCGGATTCCGAAATGGAATCTCACTCAAGCTCCGAAAGCAGTGTGACCGAAATGGATCAACCAATCAGTCATCACCTATTCTGGATGAATTGGGGATGGGTTCGTAGCCTCCTCAATCATTGGAAACAAGAAGAAGGTGATCCTTTCCATCCACCACATTGCCCTCTTGGCGAAGAACCTGAAGCACTTACCGGCGAACCTGTTCGAGACACCATTTTCTCTCTCATTTCCAGGGTATCTCGTCATGATTATATACTACATCAAATTCTAGATTTTATTTATCCGTTCGTTCCGACCGACAATCATCCTGGAATAATAGAAGAAGTCAACGAACTTCGTGCTCGGGTAGTGGCTTTGGAGAATATGGTGCAGAGATTACAAACACCAGCAGCAGCACCAGCAGCATAACCAGTACCACCATCATCAACGCCAACAGTTCCATTACCACCTCCAACCACAACCGCATTGTAAACCTCAACTTCACAATCTGTCCCACGAGCATCAACGTCATACGCACCATAGATACCATGGAGTACCAACAACAATAACTGACGAAGTATTAATTCATAACTTCATTGGAGAAACATTCCGCAGCGATTATATAATCTCTAAAGTCTTAGAGATTATCTAATCTAGCCCTAACCATAAATCAGTTAAGCGAACCAAAATGATAGAAGGAAGAGTAGAAACCGTGACAAAAATGGTGTGTGATTAACAAGTTAAAATTGTTTTACCAACAGCATCAACAGTACCGTCAACGTCACCAGCATCGTCAGTACAGTCAACATCAGAATCAACAACACCTATAACATCACAAACTCCGTCAGTTCAAGAATCACTGTGGACATCATTACGAATCAATATCGTGTATATTGTATCAACAAGTTATGAAGAATTAACTCATTCCCTCTGAAGAAATTATATATATATTATATATATATATATATATATATATATATATATATATATATATATATATATATATATTTTGAAATAAAAAATAAATCTTTCCGTGCTAAGCTATTGTGTGTGAATCTTAACTACTCGGTTAATTCATATTACAAATATGCAATAATGTACGTCCCTCGCCCGCAACTTAACCATCGTTAACTACAATCTCTGTCTCAATTCAATAAGTTCCAATTCCTAATAAATCAAGTATATATTTGATTTTACACTTCATCATTGATGTAACCGAAACTTTTCAGATAACATCATTCGTACTTTGCGAAGTTCACAAGAATTTAACGAAAACCAACATCACATCTCAACAAATAACGAAGTATTGATTCATAATTTCAATATTATTGAAGAAATACTTATGTAGCCTCTAAAGCCTTCAAGGAATTATTCAATTCTAGTTCCAACCGTAAATCGAATGAGTTTAATTTAGTATTAACTCATTAAAATCTATGTTACATCTGAGGAGAATATATACATATATATTTTCATAAAGACTGTAATAAAATTCTTATGTACAAAATATTAATTGTGAAAATTTTTTAACGGGTAGGTAATACCCGAGAGAGATATATAAATTCACAATTAATATGTTACATTCTTTGAATCAGATTAAGCAAATTATCAATTATACTTCCTACTTTCACAATAATATACATTCTTTCATAAAAATCAAAACAACCATACTCATTCAAACCCAATTACATATTCTGATTTTAAAATCTCAGAATTCAATTCGAGATATAACCGGTACCATCACTTTTAGATTCCTACATCTTTCAAAGCTATACTTTGACATCAAAAGTGTGTTAGAACATCAAATGTATACAAACGATTACAATCTGTGTTCAAACCCTTCGAAAATCTCTGAAGACACTTCAAATAATGAGCAATCGAGATGATGATCCAACCACATATTACCCACAGTTATGTACTTAAAAAGCTCTCGAAACCAAAGTCATAATTCAACACATCTCTGTGTCAGATCTTTTGGCATTTATTAGCCAAAATAACCTTGCAATTCCTTTGCAAAGTAGCAAATTATATCACAGCTCCAGCAAGACAACTTCGATTTTTTCATTCGGAGTAGCCTTATCATAATTTTGATATATGTGATTACCCTTTTGTTACCGGAGAACCTTTCATATTCCAACACATTAGCAATAAACTTACCAACAACTTCACTGATCTTGGGCATTCCGAAGAATCTTTATATTTATCAAAACCTCATCATTTACTCATCTGCCTCTTGTAACGAGAATTGCCATACGAATCATTGGGAATTAGCAATCAGTATTTTGAAATCTCACAGCATGTTGATGCCAACAGTTATACATAACGTCTATTTCCAAGGCTTACATACTTCGAATGTGAAGTTTCTGAAAAACACTCTGAACCGCGAACTAGTTCTCGAAATGCTGATGAAGCAACAAAAAACTGTAAACGACCTTAGCAGTAAAAAGTTTGATGATAAAGATTAGTGTATTAACAAAGCTCAGAAATAGAGAAGTTTTGGAACTGGAAAACGGATTGAGCAAAGTATGAAGGAGGCTGTGGACAAATCACAAAGACTGAACCTGCCTTCAAAGAATCCAAATGATTCAGTGTCTGCTGAAGTCATTAACGAATACCTTGCTCCTGACACTAAACCCTTATAGACAATATTCTTCATCATCCTCTGATATTAGAAATTCTAAGATATCATCGTATCTTTCATTATAAATATCCTCCATATTTCTGAAGATATTTCCATAACTATTCTTATCTGGAATCATTTATCTCTTTGCGCTATCTGTATTACATCAAAAAGGAAACTGTTTAGTTCCTATACTCTGTAAATCTTTGAGTTTAAAATATGAATGTTTTTAAAGTAGTGTTGGAAACTGAAGCATGAGTTAGTATAATATAATGACACTTGATCAACGTGATTATATTACAGTAATTCATGCTGAGTTTCTAAATGGAACGTGATGATTCACAGATCATAACATCATCATGTGTCATGTTATACGACTCTTGTATTCTATTTAACCTCTAAAATATCAAGAAAATATTTCTTGATGATTCGGCCTTTTACAAGGTATTCTAGTAATTTGACAAGTCAAGATCGTGCCATCACAATTTCCTTCCTAGAACATTAACAATGTTCATTCCGAAATTCATATCTGTGAATTCTGGACCATTACAAGCGGTGCTTAATCGCAAGAAGAAGAAACGAAAGGACAAAACTCCGAAATAGAAATTGGGGTATAAATTGCAGCAAATAAAAGAGAGCATTAACTGTGGATGACAATGATTATAGAAGATAGAAACAGAGACTTTGAAATATAAGGGAAGATATAAAGCCCAACGACAAACCAAAAATTATAAACCATATATATCGATGCATATAGCAATATAAAGACACGGGAGAACTAGAAACACTATAAACCCAAGAGTATAGTAGAAGTAAATAGATTCTTCCGGCGGTAGATGAAAAAGAAGAATGACCGATATGAAAGTTATAAGTATATCAAGAATCAGAACTGGATGGAGCATATTGATGAATACTTTAAAATATGAGTTGAGGGGGAAAGAATAGAAGGTGATGAAACATGACTAGGAACTTAGAAATCAACAGATTTAACACACACAATGACGGAATAAGTAAATCAAACCCTCTAATGAATACGTTAAGCTTTTTGGGATTAATTTAGTCATACCACAACTAAATCAAGTGTGATTAGATCAACACCTAGAGCTATTATTCACCACCTGGGTGATTTGGGTTGAGAGAGAATCGGAGGAGCTCACCAGATCTGAGTGTGTGTAACAAATGAGAGGCTTAACCTAAAATAAAGAACATAACTTTATATACCCCTGCTGTTGACTCACCCGTACGATTCATCCATTACACATACGAGTTGGCTTCATCAGCCATACGGGTGATCACTCACTCATGTCTTCTCATTTAGGTTGTAATTGTGACTTAGCTCAGCATCAACCGTGCGTATGAGCCTGTCAGCCGTACGAGTGAGGCTTCACTCGGACGTCTGACTAAGTCAAACATCCAAATCTCGTTCCTGCAGTTGCTGTAACCACATACAAACATGGATAGGATAATAACGAACGATCATGGTAGCCTGTAAACTGTTGTACCTGCAATGGACGTGGGTAGATGTCTAGGGACTTGCGTAAAATGCATCAACAGAAGGTGTGAGTTGTAAGAAAACGAAGGAGGTGAATTTATAAGAAAATCTCCGACAGAAGAATTAAAATGGACGATCGCATTTAAAGCGGATCCTAATTCCTTTTGTTACCGGAGAATCAAATCTTATTACAAAGATTTTCTTCAAATCCCTTGAAATCTGGAAATCAATCATATCTACGTCAAATGATAAGATGAATCTACACTTACTCATTTCACTCTTCTATGTTAGCTTCATTCGTACTCTTCATATAAATGGATTGTTTATCCAAATTATTCGCTGATGATAAAACTCTAATTTTCAGCCTGTATGCATCATGAAAACATACTTATTATCATTCGCGACCTTTCTACTCAAATTTCGGGATGAAATTTCTTTAACGGGTAGGTACTGTGACAACCCGGAAATTTCCAACCAAATTTAAACTTTATCTTTATATTATTCTGACACGATAAGCAAAGTTTGTTAAGTTAAATCTCAAGAATTTTAAATTGTGTTCATACATTCATTATAACCTCGACCAAATTCCGACGATTCACGAACCGTTATATATAAATAAATATGTATATATATGTATATATATATTATAACTTGAGAATATTAATAAAGTATTAAACGTATAATACTTTACATGAACGTATTTGTTTCAATATGTTTATCGATGGAATTAGAAGATAATATCAAATGATTGATTTATCAGATACATTATGATATGATTACGGGTCTATGTTATGAGGTCCACTGTGATTTAAGAAATCTATTCTTTTTGACAACATTCGAAAAATGGTAAAGTGATTTATAAGTAAGAACATGAAGTGTAAATAACTTAGATGTTGGATATCGACAAGTTATGTAACTCGACATTTTTCATTAAGATGATTTCATACGTTTATTTAACCTTTGAACTTTATCCCATGCTTCACCAACAAACTGTAATTTAAAAACTTGAAACCTATTATGAATATATATGATTCTACTTTTCTAAAACATTTTATGATATAACGATTTCCATTATTTTAACCTTTAAACAAAATGATTCTTAAAAATATATTTGGTTTTGGAAAACAAAATTATTATATTTATTTGATTTAGTTTCAAACGTACAAAAACGTTTTCAGTTTAAAAAGAACTTTATTATTAAAACGTATATAACTTTTATAAATATCTAGAACCACTTTTGACAACTCATTACTTAACCAGTATGATAAAGATAACGATATTTATATTTTATTTTATTAAATATATATAACGATTTAAATTAATATTATATATATTTATACGCGTATTATACGTACATAGTTTTATACTTTTACTATACTTAAACTTTACCTTTACTTTATTTTTACTTTACTTTAACTTTAATAATTCACTTTAATAATTCATAATTTAATAATTCATACTTTAATAATTCACTTTAATAATTCATACTTTAATAATTCACTTTAATAATTCATACTTTAATAATTCATTTTAATAATTCATACTTTAATAATTCACTTTAATAATTCAAAAATCTATTATAAATAGAATTCAATAGGTTTCATTATTTCATAAGAAACTTGAAAATATTTTTCTCTAAACTCTCTCAATCGATTTACATATATATATTTACTCCGTATTATTTCAAGATATTATTAGTATACATAAAATATTACGTCAGAGTGCTGTCCTAGTGATTTCGAAATTGTTTTTCGAGTGGGATTGGATTAAGGAAATTATGGGTTATAGCTATGGAGGTGATTGGGTATGGTTCATGGGTACGCTCGTGAGATCAATATAGTGTTTATCATCTCCGTTGCGTCTACGTACCTTTCCTGCAATATTGAATCTCAATATTGATACGTGAGTACTCATAATTTAACTTTTACATACTAATAGTGTATCCCTGACTAGTGCTCGAGTATATAGGATTATGCATGTTTGTACTTTTGATATTGCCTTTAGTTAGGTTATGTTGAATCCTGAATTAGTTATATATGCAACTGAGATAAGGTATAAGATATGCATTTCGTTGGAAAGCTAGCGAAAAATTAAGAACTTTTCATTTAGATATCGAATGATTTCGATGAACGGATTTGAAGTTATAGTCCATCGAATTTTTGTATTATTATTAAAAATGATTCTTATTATCGTCGTTCTAGTTTTATCTTATTATTATTATTATTATTATTATTATTATTATTATAATTATTATTATTATTATTATCTTTATCAATAAAAGGATTTATCATTAAAAATTGTTATTTTTTTTATTACTATCGTTATTATCGTTGAAGTTATAATTAGTATTATTATTATTATCCAATTATTATTATTATTATTATTATTGGTATTATTATTATTATTATCATTATTAATATATATATCATTATTTAAAAATGGTTATTGTTATTGTTATTATTATTATTACTATATTATCATTAAGATAATTATTAGTATTATCGTTAATAATGTTATAGTAACTATCATTATTAATATTAGTGTAATTAAAACAAATATTTGTAACACCTAATTATTTTGATTACTATTATTATCATTATTACGAACACGATATAAAAGACGATTAAAAGCTATTAAACGAAACGATTAGGAAATAATGGGTAAGAGTATCATGATGAAATTAAAATATTATAAGATATTGATTTAGATAAAATTATCGTTCTTATTATTTTTATCATTACTATTATTATTAAAATTATCGTTAGTATTAAAACTATCATTTTAACAAAAATTATCATTTTAATAGAAATGTCATTGTTACTATAAAATATCATTATTATTATTATTATTATTATTATTATTATTATTATTATTATTTTAAATTTATTTATAATTATTATTTTAAAGATAATATTAAAAATTATCGTAAATATTAAAGTTATCATAATTAGAATTATCGCTTTATCATAATGTCATCTTAGTAATTATAAATATTGATATTTTTATAATAATAATTATTATTACAAAATAATACAACTTTTACTTACTATCATTATAGATATTATTTTATCAAATAAATATTTGATACAAACATATTTTACTACGTGTAATAACTTACTTTAATAATACCTATCATATTATCTTTATAATATTAAATGAACCCTATAAATTTTATTACTTAATATATATAAAAGTATATTTTATTATATAAATATAATATAAAATTTTATTTATTAATAAATAAATTATATTATTTACTCTAATAAATCTTTTAAAAATATTTAAAAATATAAAACGACGATATTTAAACTATATATTAATCATGTATAGATTTTTTGGAAATTATTTTGAGTCAAATTTACTTTTGTTGACTTATGCATATTAGTCTCGAGCATTAGGATTGTGGTACACTATGACTTGACCTAATTTGTTAGACAAATATTGACCAACACATAAATATATATAATTAATTTAGGTTCGTGAATCCGAGGCCAACCTTGCACTTGTTCAATGACGTTATATGTATTTTTACTACGAAATACAGTATGGTGAGTTTCATTTACCTTTTTACCCTTTATATTTTTGGGACTGAGAATACATGCGCTTTTATAAATGTTTGACGAAATAGACACAAGTAATTGAAACTACATTCTATGGTTGAATTATCGAAATCGAATATGCCCCTTTTTATTAAAGTCTGGTAATCTAAGAATTAGGGAACAGACACCCTAATTGACGCGAATCCTAAAGATAGATCTATTGGGCCTAACAAACCCCATCCAAAGTACCGGATGCTTTAGTATTTCGAAATTATATCATGTCCGAAGGAGGATCCCGGAATGATAGGGGATATTCTTATATGTATCTAGTTAATGTCGGTTACCAGGTGTTCACCATATGAATGATTATTTTTTGTCTCTATGCATGGGACGTATATTTATGAGAACTGGAAATGAAATTCTTGTGGTCTATTAAAATGATGGAAATAAATGATTATGATAAACTAATGAACTCACCAACCTTTTAGTTGACACTTTAAAGCATGTTTATTCTCAGGTGTTAAAGACATCTTCCGCTGTGCATTTGCTCATTTTAAAGATATTACTTGGAGTCTTTCATAGCATATTTCGAAGAACGTTGCATTCGAGTCATTGAGTTCATCAAAGATTATTATTAAATCAATTTATAGTTGGATAGTGGATATTATGAAATGGTATACATGCCTGTCAATTTTTGATGTAAAGAAAGATTGTCTTTAAAAAACGAATGCAATGTTTATAAAATGTATCATATAGAGGTCAAATACCTCGCAATGTAATCAACTATTGTGAATCGTTTATAATGTATATGAACGGGTCCTTTCAGGTTGGGTCCAACACACACGATTCTTAACTATTATGTGCTTCTTTACAGATAGGTGCTCTGATGGAAGCTGTGTAATAAGTACTTTGAGGCCCGAGGAATACAAAAAGAACTCAAGAATAGAGACTGTGATGCGATTTTTGTAAGTTCCTATTTTTCTACATTACGTATCTGAATGTGGGTTATATTTTTCAATATTATGTAATATATATTTGATGCAGGTACACCTAAAGTGACCTGTTTTATCATTATGTTATTTGTGATTTCATTCAGTAATGATGGGAGAAATCAAAAGAGATAGTCAAATGAAGGGTTTTCAATTGAAAATTTTAGTCTTGAAATGAAAGTGATCCTGATGTACCGCTATCTTATATTGTAAGTATTTGTTATCTTTTTGTATCGTATCTCTAAAATTGCTTGTGATCACATCGCCTGCAGGGCTAATTATGACAATGTTTCTGCAGGGCTAATATTGTCTTTGTGTGTTATCATACAATAATTTTGCCTCAATGGAAAGTTAGGTAGGTAATCTTATGATAATGATGATGATGATGATGTTGTTTTAATATGAAAATATATGATCCCTTTATTATAATGTAAGTGTGTCTTTTTTATATTTCAGACAAAATTGGCTCACCCTCATAAAGTCCATGTGACCCAAAAGCATAGCAAAAATTCCAGGTCTAATTATCACACTAAGGTCACTTTGGGTCACTTTCAAGTTCGATAAGTTCCTTTACGTTTAATTGATCGTTATTATAGGTTATTCGTATTGTGCTGATTATTATGTTTTTGTGATTACAGCTCATCACAATAATGTAAACAAATAAAGATCCTAAGGCTCTTTATAGGTATAGGTAATCCCTAATTTATGTTATTTTCCATTGTTTACATTAACCTACCTTCTTTAAGAATCAATGTAGTTGCATATAATCTCACAACCTGAATCTATATATTTGGAAATAACAACACGTTTAACCTTTGTTGTTCCAACAAAGTGTGCATGTCTCTCTTACTCTTTGTTTTGATGTATTGGTGCACACACCACCGCTTCTCATGAAACAAGCACGTCTTATTTAATTTGCCTCAATGGAAAGTTAGGTAGGTAATCTTATGATAATGATGATGCTGTTGTTTTAATATGAAAATATATGATCCCTTTATTATAATGTAAGTGTGTCTTTCTTATATTTCAGACAAAATAGGCTCACCCTCATAAAGTCCATGTGACACAAAAGCATAGCAAAAATTCCAGGTCTAATTATCACACTAAGGTCACTTTGGGTCACTTTCAAGTTCGATAAGTTCCTTTACGTCTAATTAATCTTTATTATATGTTATTGGAATTGCATGTTTGCAACAATAATTAAACATCGTTACGTATCGGATATAACCATTTCAGGAAACAGAATAGTCTCAAACCTGGATCCAAATGGTTATTCACGTACGACTTTAGTACACGTGCTTTCTATCTTTATTAATCTTTACAACAATCCTTAGAAGAACTTGAATGCATTGGTTGAATTAAAAACATTGTTTGTTTAAATATAAAGTTTGAAGTTTTATATTGACGTTGTTATGTTCTTTATTCATAAGTTCGTTAACATTTTTATACTTAGTTTTATTAGGGCCCGCCGTGCAACGCACGGGCTCTTAAAGGCTAGTTAAGTGTACAAAGACATCAATGTTAAGTTATACTTGGACATGTTACACAATGTGTTACTTGGCCAAGACCAAATAGATTATTGACCATTATTCTTTTGTGAACCATTTTACACTTAATTCATTGAAGTAAACTAGTTACTTGAATCCTAGTATTCTAACTAGTAACACATAGCAAGCATGTTAATTAAGTTGGTATATTAATGAGTATTAAACATATTAGCAAGTAGCAAGTAATACTCACACATAGCAAGAGATAGTTATTCTAAAATCAATCATATGGATATTTGCACAACACTATGGTTTAAGCTTTAGCAAGCTTACTTGCAATATAACATATTGCATGATACACATTAATGTCCAACACGTGCACAAGGGAAGATCAATCTCTAGTTGGGACTTGGTGACCATCCTAAATGTATCTAAGTGTGTGATGACCCGGAAAATTTCGACTTATTTAAACCAATTCTCTATACGATTTATTATTTTAACACGTTAAGCAAAGTCTGTTAGATTGAGTCTCAAAATTTTAGAACTGTTTCATATATTCAATTACCTTTGACTGCTCTCGACGATTCACGAAGAATTATATGTATATATATATATATATATATATATATATATATATATATATATATATATATATATATATATATATATATATATATATATATATATGTTATAAGATGTACAAGTAAAACACTATTTGCTACAGTAAAAATCATTTTGCTACAGTAAACACTATTTGTTACAGTAAAACACTATTTGCTACAGTAAAACTCATATTGCTACAGTAAACACTATTTGTTACAGTAAACACGCTATTTGCTACAGTATATATTATGTTGACGAACTAGCAAACAAAAGGCCAGACTAGCCATGCGATCGCATAACAGATACACCAAAAGCCCATGCGATCGCATGGGGACCAAAAACACTATTTGCTACAGTAAATATTATGTCGACGAACTAGCAAACAAAGTAGAAATGAGCTGTCCAGCCTAGCCATGCGATCGCATGGCAAAAGCACTGAAAACCCATGTGATCTAATAGGCTACAGGAAATGAAAAAGTACTATAAATACGCCAGTTTGCTCGACACAAAAATGCACACCTCTCTCTGCTTCTTTCTCTCTATATTTATATTTATATTATAATTATAATTTTAAATTTAAGTTTAATAATAATAAGGTATATACGAGGGTGTTTTTAATTCGGGTTTCAAACCGTTTTAAACAAAGGAAATATTGGGTATTGTTCGGGGTATTGTTCTTGAATCCAAGACCAACCATACAGTCGTCTACCATCATTACGTCTACACAATTTGCCTACAATATTGAATCTCAATATTGAACCGTGAGTTTATAGTCTCTTTTTTAAAAAACTTTAAATATTTTTGGGCTGAGAATACATGCAATTTATTTTAAACGCAATGGACACAAGTACATACTAAATTCTACACTGAGTTAAACCGAAAATCCCTTAGCTTTGGTAACTAGTAGCTGCCAGTATATAGGATATGGACTGGTGGGCGCGAATAATTGTATATGGATCCATAGGGCTTTACATCCCGGTCCGAGCTAGAGCGCTAGCCTTTTAACGGACGTATATTATTTGAGTTTATGACACGTTGGTTTGCGTGTATTAAAACGAATAGGGTAATTATCATTATAACGTTAAGTTTAGTTACCAGGGTGCTCTGTTACGTAGAATCTATTGATAAACTTTTGATGAAATCTTGTGGTTTATCTTTATATATTTATGACTCGAGCAATTAAAACTATAACTCACCAACATTCGTGTTGACCTTTTTAGCATATTTTATTCTCAGGTTCTTAGACTGCTTCTGCTGTGATGTGCTTGTTGCCTGCATGGAGTCTCTCATGCTTTGTATAAAGTTTATTGCATTCGAAATAAAACTGCGTTGTGTAATAAATAATTTGACTGTGATGTCAAACTGTATGATAAAAACTTATGTATTTTGGGGATTTGCTTATACTTAAGCACTCGCCCACATGTTTATAACTTTCTATGTTTAGAAAGTCACTTATTTTAATGAATGCAATATTTTATCAAAACGTATCCTATAGAGGTCAAAACCTCACTGTGGAATCAATGATTAACGTGCCGCGTCAATAGCGATTTTGACGGGTCGTTACAAAGTGTATTTTAGGATTACAAGTCTTTACTCAAAAGTATTGTTCTTCATTTAACCTTAATTTGTCACTAGGTAATCTTTAATTGTAATTAGTGTTCTAGTGACATTAGCTTATGTGTGTTGGTACTTGGTGATAATTCTAAGAATGTCTAGACAAGTTTTAAGATCACAAGTTATTGATTAACACTTATGTGTTATGCCTAATAATGGTTAATTGGTCATTGAGATGTAATTAGGCGTAATTAACCAAAATTAGTATTTTTATTACCAAAACTCAATTGAGTGTGGAGGGGGCATATATTCTAAGCGGGTTGAGAAAGGTTTCATGAATTATAGATGTCGGGAAGTGGTCAAACTAAATTTGATCAAAAATGGTGACAGAGAATTCTGCGGTCGCACTACGATTGATCGTGGTGGCGACCGTGCAACTCGTTTTCACAAAACTGCGATGCAGATTCAGTCTGGGCTTCTACAGCTAAGTATACGGTCGACCGTACTTTGACCGTGTACTTCAATGATCTTTATTTTCATTCTATAAGTTTTGTTTGACTTGATCATTTGCAAGGTCAAGTATGAATTAGTGAACTTGCGTGTTTTATGTTAAGATGTCAATCATCACTTATGCGTATGTATGTGTCATCATCAAAACATATTCTTTGGTTAAGCATCATACTTAAATAATGATAAGTACTATTCATAAAATAAAATCAATATAATAATAAAAATATATACATATTTCATTAACAATTAATATAGCTGTTTTACGATGGTATAATTTGTTTGTTGTTTTTTGAATTTAGCCGTTTTACGCCAATCGTCCTTAAAGTTTACTATTAATTTCACTCTAGACCTTAAATTTATTTTTCCATGCCAACCCTTAATGTTTTAATTTGATTTCATATTCATTATAGAACTAATTGGCTTAGGTGACTTAACGAAGATGTCTTAACGCCAGTTAGTTCTAGGGAAGAATATGAAACCAAATCTAAACATTAAGGGTTATCATGAAAAAATTAACTTTAAGACCCATAAAGAATTAATGGTAAACTTTGGGGACGATTCGCTTAACTAAATTTTGTTTAGTTGAAAATGGAAACACTTAAAGCTAATTAAAGCTAAAACCTTTAAACTATAACCCATTAATATAGCCGTTTTACGATGGTATAATTTTAATTAGCCCTATTAATATAGCCGTTAAACTATTCATTAACAATTAATATAGCCGTTTTACAATGGTATTGTTTGTTGTTTTTTGAATTTAGCGGTCAGAAACCATTTATATAAATTTCTTAACTCGTGACAAAATATATCACCTCTCTTTTATCTCATTCTATAGATAGAATATTGATATAGATACATTAGGTTCTAAACTCATTATAGGAACACCTACCAAAACCAAAACTAAATGACGTAACTAACAGTTTAAGTAACTAACAGTTTAAGGTAAAACAGTCACATACTCACATGTTGTCCAATACAATCAGTGAATGTGATATAGTATAAAGTATCAATAGTCAGATGGAGTATTATATGGTAAAGGTAAGAAAACATTTCATGGTTGGTCCATAAACTTTGTATCTAAAATCAAATTGAGACCTAAAGTTTAAATTGATCATGATTGATCCCAAATTTTAAGCATAAATCACGATTGATCCCAAGTTTTAATTGAGCGTTTATCCCGTGTCAAAGTTAACTACATGGTATTAAAGCTCATCTTTACCCTTACAAATGTAAACCTAGACAAAATCAAAGGCAAATCCAAAAAAAACAATCAAACAAAAGAGACAACCTCTTCAAATCAAAAACAAATCCAGATACAGATATCTTGAAATCCCCAAAAAAAATAGAGAAATTGATGGTGGCGACAATCTCACGAAGATATACACAAATCCTTTAAAAACAAATCTAAACCTAGTAACAAATCATTTCAGTTTCATTCTAGACTACCAAGTCGTTTAAAAACAAAATCAAACTAGATCTAAACGACCGTGGCAATTTTAATGGTTTCTACATCAACAACTCAGAACCGATTACAAGGAACAAACTAGATCCACCTATTTCCATAATTAATTTGACGAAGGTGACAGTTGCATCGGGGTCGGGGTCCTCGTCGTCGGCACTAAAGTTTGGATAGCTACACGACTGTTAACTGGATAAGTAGATAACGTTGGAGCTCGTTACGAGTTTAAAGGTTACGATCTCATTGGCATGTTTTAATAGGTTAGAACTGTAAGCACTCCGATGATGACGAACCTGCGATTGCTACAATTTGTGGTGGATGTGAAATAACGACAAACGAAGGTTCGATTTCCAGTAGCGAAAACAAAGGTATGATGGACGCGTATGGATAGAATGGAATTGATTTGAATATCGTGACAATAAAAATTAAAGATCTGGAGCTTTACAGGTGGGGTGGAATTGAATCATGTTGTTATGAACTCCGGAGTATAGATCTAGAGCTTTTAAGAATTCAGTGAACAAAAGTGTTCCTTTAACTGGAAATCAATTAGATGTTAATAATCCTATAATTTGGAATTTAATAATCTTGTTTTTAATAATGTTTTTGCTAATTGTGAAATGAGCTGTATGACGTTATTAATAATCTTGATCTTGATGTTCGATGTTATGATGATGATAACTTAATTGCGAAATCAGTTTCAACATAATTTAAAACTATGTTGATCTAAAGTTTTAAACATAATACACGTTTCATCCTTGATTTAACTAAGTGTTAATACAATCCAATTAACTTTAACACGTGATAGACGCTCAGTTAAATCTGGGATCAAACGTGTATTATGTTTAAAACTTGGGACCAACCATGATCGATTTAAATTTTATGTCTCAATCTGATTTTTGATACAAAGTTCGTGGACCAACCATGAATTTTTTTCTAAAGGTAAACACATGTTAATGTAGTTCAGTCGGTTGTCCGCCGCTTTTCTTTCCCATAGCAGCCTCTCACAGAGATGGCTTTGTGGTCACCTTCTATTCTGCTTGGTTGATTACTTGTAAAATGTACTAAACAACTTTAATTACCACATAATTGTTTAATTTAGTTATGTTTGGTGTGAGGAGCCAATCCTTTATTCAGGACCATGTCAAAACAATTTTTTTTTTTTTTTTTTTTAAAGCAAAAGTGGATTTATTAATATATATGAATATGTACAGGATGAAAATATCAGTAGCAAAAAAACAGCATGTAGTAGCTGATCTAAAGAAACAGAAAACTGCAGCATTCTGCATTCATTTACAACAGTAAGCAGCAGAATGAAAGATAAATTAAGCTAATATAAACAGAATAAAACTTTTAATTAGCTGCGAGAAGACTTTGAGCCAAATCAATAACACGAAGATAACACATACTCCAAGTCCAAAGGACACGTTCAACACCTTTTTTATTTATCTATAGTTAATATTAAAATTCTATAATGATGATGTCATTATTAAGATAATTCTTTTGTTAAGAAAAAATTAATAAGAAAAAGAAAAAAAATCTAAAACATGGTGGGTGATGTTATTAATTTAAATAATTTTAAATTAAAATTAAATCTTATTAATTAATTATTATTATTGAATCTTATTAATAATTATTTTAATTATTAAAATTAAATAATTTTGAATTGAGTACGAAAAAGTATAAAAGTTAGGCAGAAGGAAACTAATTCTAAATTTATATTTTAATTTACACTGTTAAAATAAAATGACAACCAATATTATCTCTTATGATTGGATGTGAATTGTTTAATATGCATTTTAGGTGTTTGATAAAATGTTGAGCTCATGAGTTTCTTAGTCGGACTCTATGATTCCACGGGTCATTAAACTAAATAACTTTAGCATTTACATTTACTTAATACCTAAACATATCATTAAACTGTTCCGTTTAAACAAACTCGTGGTTCTACGGGTCATTTCACTAGTATAAAAATATAAGGTAAAGTAAATCAAAGTTCTCAATCATTAATCACTCAAATTCAAACTTGATATACAGTAATATTCATTAATAAGTTTCATGTACTTTGATTATACAATACAATATACAATGACCACTAACCAAACAGCAAAACTAATACTTAATCGCAAATTATGATGGTTTAGCAAGTGTTGGTGCTTGTACATACATATAGCTTTGATTTCTACAAAGTATATGAACAAAAAGAGCATACAACCATTTTGATTTCTCAAATTTTTGGCTTCTACTTTGCAAATCTTTGAGTCCATTCAGCAGCTAGTGCATCATATTTAATTCTATCGACCAAGAACAAGTGAGCAATTCCTGGAACTTGAGGTTTATCTGCATCAATACAACGATATTAAGCTTGCCTAAATTTCAGAAAATTAGGAAAAATAATTTCAAGAATGATAAACATACACGGGTTAGGGTTGGTGAAGATTGATCTCAAAGCAAGTAGCACCTTTGAAATAGTTAAAGCAGGACTCCAAATGTTTTCATCCAAAATATCCAGACTAACATTGCCATTTGAATCAACATTGCAATGATATATACGTGTTTTAAAGACCACCTGCACCCTACGGCCTCGTATTAATCATATACCATAAGCATAATAAAGCCACACTTTTAATATTACCATCACAAAATCTTTTGAGAAATTATAAATCTTGATAACAAGAGTTGGAGTAGTTAACGATTTTATTGTACAAACATTTATAATGTATTAGGAAAAACAAAGTAAGCTAATTGCAAATACATGATATAGTATGAGTATGAACATACCTTTGGAGGCTTAAAAGGATAATTAGCTGGAAATGTTATGTCAAGAAAGTATATGCCTCCTTCGTAAGGTGTTCCTATACCAACAATAAACAATCAAATCAATAAAACGTTGTCGATTGTAATACATTGTTTGTTTATTTAGTTTTGAAATATATTGTTGATATCTTGCGATAGGAATAAAATCAAATGAATTTAGTTAACCGGGAACTAAAAGGGTTTTTTGAAGATAAGCAGATGGGCTGACCTTGTGGACCAAAGAGAGTAGCGACCCAGTGATAAAGGTTATCGCCTTTGGGACCAGCTGAGCAGTCTGCAGGTGGGTCAGTGCCGAGTTCTGCCATCTCCTTCTGTATCCTCTTCCCTGACGACGTTAAAGAGGTTCTTGACGGCCATGATCGCCCACCACTTAAACTCCCACTGTTCATCACACCCTTTACTTCTTTGCCTACACAAATGCCTACATCGCTCAAACAGAACCACAGACGTTTCACTAGCTTACTTTTACGGGTTATGGGCTTTTTTAATTCTAAAAAAGCCGATAAGCTTAATTCTAACGGGCTTATGAGCTTAGAAGCTTCAGTTTACGAGTTATTTAAGTCTATAAGCTCAAACAGAAAATCTCATAAAGCATAAAAAATTAACTTATGAGCTTATTTATGTTACAGTAAGCCGAGGAATAGAAGTTTACCTAAGTAACTCCAAACACAGGTTAAGGCATGGTAACGTGAATGATCACAATCCATTAACAGTTCTATACAATGAACAGCTTATTTTTTCTTTTTAACAGCGATTGGGATCACCCGAGGGGACTAAACTACCCGTTGCGATCATCTCCCGTTTCGACTACGCCGATGCAGCGATAATAACCCCGCCTCCATCGCTGCACGGGAGGAAACCTTGAAACCGATCCAAGGGCACAACCAAGTAAAACCCCCATCCCTTTTACCCCCAAACGATATGGGAAAGGTGCCATGGGTGGATATTTCATGGTAGGGATGAAATTGTGTTTTTAATATGTAGCCAACGGGGGTCGAACTCCTGACCTCCCCTAAAGGAGGCAAGCCACCAACCGCTGGACCAGATCACAACTTCAATGAACAGCTTATATATGGGTAATTCCTGATCAACCAGATAGTTAACTTACAATAAAGGCTAAAAACTATATGGAGCATTTCATCGAACACCTTATGGGCATAACTCATATAAGCCATCTTTCAACACTAAAGAACCAATTGAATCGAGTGAAATGTTTAAGCAATCATTACAATTAAGAATATAAAACCAACTAACTATATAAAGTGTTGAAATACTTATCAGCACATCGATACTAACAAAATCAAGAGGATTCGCGTAAAGTTGTTCTTTCAGTTGGATTAATTGTTATTACAATGATTATTAGGGTATGTATAAAATTTAGTTAGGCATGAATCATATCCCTAAAAATAAGATTTGAGAGCAACATCATCACTCAATTAAATACATACCTGCTGTGATGAGCGAAGAGTGATGTGTGTGCACCACTGAATTTGGCGGTTTATAGTGTAGCAAGAGGAGCTGGCATGGATTAAAACTAGGTGGTAGAGCTTGTGAACTTTGAAGGTAGAACTTGTGTCTACTTTGAAGGTAATAAAAAGTTGGGTTATCTAACTTTTTTTTTTTCCCCATCAAGTTCTACATTATGGGAATGCAACACTCTACTACTAAAAGAAAATAGAAAAAGAAACAGAAAAAGTGGTCTAAAAAAATTAGATGTTTTTGTGTGAAAATGTAATGAGAATGTAGTCTAAATGTGTGTATAGTGAACAATGAAAATTGTTTGTTTTTATGTCTGTAAAATAACTTAATCATGTCTGCAGTAGTTAGAAGTATATTTCTAAGTCTGCGAGAATGCAGACATAATAAGACGTTATTTTATCTTATGTTTTCAGAAAAACAAACAGTAGTGAAAACATCTGCAAACGCGCAGACATAATACATAATAAGATCTGCACACCGAAAAATAAACAATCCAAGTGTACTCTGGGCTCGGAATGTGAGGTGATATTTTCAAAATGTATTTTTGACAAAATCCATCACTTTTTAAAGCTATCTTCTTAAAATATTCTCAAATAAATTTTAACATAAACTTCTGTAATACATCATTTAAAGGTATTATTTAGTAAACTCAAGTAGTGAATCTATATCGAAAATGAATTTGAAAATATAATGGAATTTTGAGGAAGGTGAGGGAACTTTAGAAATAACCAAGTGGAATATTGAGGAAACATGACACCACTACTGGCACTCTAAACTTACAATGATTATTAGTTGTCATATGAATAATGGAACTTTTGAATTTTTAATTGCAAGTTAAATACCAAAGATATCATTTACTACAGTTTCACCTTAAACTTTCAATCATACAAACATATACTTCCAAAATGACTGTTTTGCTTCTAGCTACAAAAGAACTAACATCGACCCTCAAAAACTTGCAAAATAGTAACAAGAACCAACATAGCCCTAGATTTGGCAATCACAAAAACCAAATCCTTTACCAATTAAATCTAAAATTCCCGTTTAAGTTCATGATATTCCCAATACGCTGCATTACCAATGCTAAAACTATGCGCACGAATAATAGCTATACAAGAAGCCCAAAAATCTACAGGATCAACGATGCAAATGTAGCTAAAGTCATTGACCAGATGTGAGGTAGCTGACGAGGCGATATGCTTCCTAGAGGGCCCTCTGGTCCGAAAGCGGGTGGAACCATTCCAGCTATGCTTGAATTCGTACGTGTACTGTTCACATACCAATTTAATGTTAACATTCTAAAAAGAAAGAAAAGGGGTTTATTGCCTGAAAATGTATCAAACTTCACCCAAAATTCTATCGTATATATCCAACTTTAGAAGTTTCGATTATATATAGCAGGCTTATAAAACGTCACTGATAATCTGGTTAGGTTCCGTACATCTAAGTAAAAATACTCGCTAAATAGACATGGCCTGAACAGGGAAAACCTTATTCGGTCAAAGTTGGATACATATAATTGACTCTTCGGTAAAGTTTAATTTATCTTCAAACATAAAACCATCAGGATAACAGGTTTTTAGTTGTAACCAAGAATGTTCAAATGGCTCTTATCCTTACCTTCCTGTAAATATGCACGACCCGTAGCCTGCACAACGAAGATATACAATTAATCATTTTGTCAGCATACGTAATACATTAAAAAAAGGGGGGAAAAAAAGTGGCACGTACTCGGATCAACCATGGTTGTTACGGCTGTACCACTAAAGTCGCAAGTCCCACCAACACTACTCATTCTTTGGTAGTAGTCATTATAAGCAAACGAAGCATGGTTTTCAACTGTATCCGGCATAAAACAGGGTTGACCCGATTGTATAGCACTGCAGTTCGCTTTACCTGGCCCACAAGCCCAATTCAGCCCGTCTTGCAAGCTACTGACATCAGCTCCTTTTCTTGCAACACAAAAACCACCTGAAGCATTCCCTGTTGTTTCGCCTAATGTATCTAAACTAAACGTATAAACAGATGTCCCGTTGCTAAAATACACACCGTAACTCTTTTCCGAGACCGGGCCAGGTCTTTTGTCTTCGTTAAACAGCTCGTAAATGTAAGAATTAATCGGGACCGTCGGCTGACTAGGTGGGCCTGAATCGTTAAAAACACGTGTGATCAAATTGTTATTAAACTTTTCAGCATTTTCTATGGTAGCGTCACGCTCGTTAGCGCCACCTGACCAAGGCCAACCGGTTTCGGTTACAACGATAGGAATCAACGAGAGGTTATATGCAGCTATAGAATAATACGCAGCGTCCACCATAGCATCAAACATGCTGTCGTAGTGAAAGAGTGTGTTCGGGTCAACAATTTGTTTGACCGGAGCCAACGGTTGAAAAAGCGCATACTCGATCGGGAAAATACCGTTGCTTTGTACGTAACCGTAGTATGGATAAGCGTTCAACATGAAAACCGAATTCGTTCGCGTTAAAAATTGAAGAACCCCGTAAATAGTCGAGTTCCATGTCGAGTTGAATGTGGCGGCTGATGGCGGGAATGGTTTAGGCATCACATCCATCGAAAAAGGAGTTGACACTTTGACTTGATAATTCAAATTTGAAGAAACTAAGGCTTTGTGAAGATTGTTCATCGCTGAAACTAAAACCGGGCCCGCGTGTGGGATCGTTGATAAAACTTCGCTACCGACTGCAATTGCGGTTATATTGGTGGACGGTACAAAAGCTGCAATATTTTTGTTGATCCAGGTGGCAGCTGTTGCTGGTGATTGTCCGATACCTAAAACTTCTTCGTTTGTTACGCTAATCATTACTTCAATTTCGGTGTCAGAAAGTGCGCCAAGTAAGTGATTATCGGCATCGAAAAGGCGAACATGTGTTATTTTATGGGATCTAAGGATTGCTACCACTTGTTCCGGTGACGGTAGGTTCGAAAGATCGGTGCCGATGTTCATTCCCACAAAAGCACCTGTAATTCAAGAATATGAGTTACCACATTTGTATCTAGAGGTAGAAAGTTCGACCCATTTAATTATAAATGGGTAGTGTTTGTATGTCACACAGGTCAAACACAACTTTTAGGGACAAGGGTTGAAATTCGCCCAAATTGTATTTTAACGCATACAACATCCTTATTTATCCTGCTCAAATATTCGAAAAATAAGGTAACATTGTTTTAGTAATCACAGTGAATGCATTGGTTAGTTTAATATAGACACTAATCACAGTGTTTTCAGGTGATCTCAACTCAACCCAGTTAGTACTAAATATTGGCATATTTCAACCCAATTCCATTTCCACAAGCAAACCGACCCGCCCATCTTGCCACCTAGACTTGTGTTTCTTGAGGAATGCTGAAATCCAAATTTCATAATTCGGTAATAGAATTAGAGAAGCACAAGTCAATTGATTTTTAAAGATAGTTTACATATCATATTGCACCGTAATTGCAACAGAAGAAACGCATAAAGGAGGTACAAATCAACTTACTTCTCTTAAAAGTTAGAGGAACTCTTAATAATCGCATGTAATTTTGTTTTACATTAGAAAAGTAGGATTCATTTGATAGCGATTAGCTTAATGGTAAATTTGATTATCACAAGTAAAAATTTTGACCTCAAAGGTCAAAGTTAGCAAGTGAGTGAATAATGAGAACAAGATGAGCTTACCTAATGCAATCGACAAACTTGCAAATGTAAGTAGAAGATATCCAAGAAACATTTCAAGCCTCATTGTATCGATAAATGGTTTCATCACAATTTTATCCAATAGCCTTTACTTTGCTCCTGGAGTTCAAAATCGATCGTCAAAATTCATAGGTTTTAATTCTCTTTAGCAAACAGTGAGCACAAAAACATTCCTCAAACATCTAAAAAGAAAACAACTTTTTGGGTTTTATGTTAATCTTGCTACATCAGGTCAATTTTTACCACAAAAGACACAGCATTCAGTTGTGCTAAAATCTATATTCACACTACATCACATTGACTTCTGCAAACTTCAAGATTTCAAGAAACCCTCATTATATATATATATATATATAGAGAGAGAGAGAGCTAAAATCACATTTGTTTCATTAAATAGAAGCTAGAATTAAGTATACAAACCCACATACTATCCACAAAACACACCTATATATATATATATATATGTTATAATTCAGTAGGCTTATAACTACCTTTAGTGGTTTGATTCTTGATGTTATAATTCAGTAGGCTTATAACTACCTTTAGTGGTTTGATTCTTGATGTTATAATTCAGTAGGCTTATAACTACCTTTAGTGATTTGATTCTTGATTTAGAATACTAATAATGAAGTGTAAGAACAAAGATGATAATGGAGAGAAAGAAAGAAACACTTTGTAAGTGTGAGAAATGGTGCAAGTTTAATGCTTGCATTCATGAGTATTTATAGCCTAAAATCTCAATATAAAAATACATACTTTGTGTACCAAAATTGACTATATGTATACACCAAAATTGACTATCCATATCTATATTATTATTATTATTATAACACTCCCCCTTGGATAGCAATTTTATTTTGTTGAAGATCAACTATAAATTACTGCCTCGTTAAAAACCTTGCTAAAGAAAACCCAGTGGGAAAAAACTTTAGCTAAGGGAAAAAGAGTGCAGCATGGAGTTGACTCCCCCTCAAGTAGACATCGCTTCAGCTGTTACATCTTTTGAACATGTCTCATGCCAATGTTATGAACGTGTGTTCTGAAAATAGCAGTTGGAAGTGCTTTCGTGAAAAGATCAGCAGAGTTTTTGCTAGATTGCACATATCTCATTTCAATCTGGTTGTCCTTAATGAGATTTTGAGTGTATGAGAAGAATCTAGGTGGTATGTGTTTTGTTCGGTCACTTTTGATATACCCTTCTTTCATCTGTGCTATGCAAGCTGCATTATCTTCATAGATAGTTGTTGGACTTTTATCGCGTTCTAGTCCACAAGAATCAGTAATGAGTTGTGTCATTGATCTCAACCAAAAACATTCTCGAGTAGCTTCATGTAATGCAATCACTTCGGCATGATTTGACGATGTAGCAACAAGTGTTTGTTTTTGAGAACGCCATGATATTGCAGTACCTCCATTTAGGAATACATATCCAGTTTGAGATTTAGCTTTATGTGGATCAGATAAATAACCTGCATCTGCATAACCAACCAAATCTTGTTTTGATTCGTTAGAATAAAATAATCCTAAATCAGTAGTTCCTCGAAGGTATCGAAATATGTGTTTGATCCCATTCCAGTGTCTTTTGGTAGGAGCAGAGCTGAACCTTGCCAACAAATTAACTGCAAAAGAAATGTCAGGTCTTGTACAATTTGTAAGATACATAAGAGCTCCAATTGCACTAAGATATGGTACTTCTGGTCCAAGAATGTCTTCTTGATCTTCACATGGACGAAATGGATCAGCTTCAACATTGAGTGATCTAACAACCATAGGAGTACTTAATGGTTTTGCCTTGTCCATATTGAAACGTTTCAAAATCTTTTCAGTATATGTTGTTTGATGTACAAGTAAACCATTAGGCATATGCTCAATTTGTAAACCAAGGCAATACTTGGTTTTTCCGAGATCTTTCATTTCAAATTCTTTCTTTAGAAGTTGAATGGCTTCATAGATCTCTTTATTTGTACCTATGATGTTAAGATCATCAACATAAACAGCTATGATCACATATCCGGATGTTGTTTTCTTAATGAAAACACAAGGGCAAGTAAGGTTATTTGTATACCCTTTGCTTATCAAGTAATCACTTAATCGGTTATACCACATACGTCCCGATTGTTTTAACCCATATAAAGATCTTTGTAATTTAATCGAATACATTTCTTTGGGTTTTGTATTTGATGCTTCTGGTACCTTAAATCCTTCAGGTAACTTCATATATATATCACTATCAAGTGATCCATATAGATAAGCAGTCACAACATCCATGAGATGCATTTCTAAATTTTTAGAAACTGCCAGACTGATTAAGTACCTAAAAGTAATTGCATCCATAACAGGAGAATAAGTTTCTTCATAATCAATTCCCGGTCTTTGAGAAAAACCTTGAGCTACAAGTCTAGCTTTATACCTTGTAACTTCATTTTTCTCATTTCTTTTTCGGACAAAAATCCATCTGTATCCTACAGGTTTCACATCTTTAGGAGTGAGAATGATGGATCCGAAAACTTTTCTTTTATTGAGTGATTCTAATTCAGCTCGTATTGCTTCTTTCCATTGAGCCCAATCATGTCTATTTTGACATTCAACCATAGATGTTGGTTCTGGATCATCATCATTATTCATGATGTCATATGCAACATTAAATGAAAATTTCTCATCAAGATTTTTCATTTCATTTCGGTTCCATAATATTTTTGAATATGCATAATTAATTGCAATTTCTGTATTGACATCATCAATCTCCTCTGCAGTAGGAGTACTGATTTGTGGTTCTTCTTGAACACTTTCTTTTACTTCATTATCAGCTGATTTTCTTTTTCGAGGATTTTTATCCTTTGAACCGATTGGTCTTCCACGTTTCTGACGTGGCAAAGATTCATGAGTGACGTTATTGCCAGCTTTTGGAATTTCAATTCGAGCTGGAGTATTTACTGCTGGTATATATGATTTTGTCACCGTTTTTGTATCTGTAAATGCATCAGGCAATTGATTTGCAAGTTCTTGTATATGCATTATCTTTTGAACTTCTGTCTCGCATTCTTTTGTGCGAGGATCAAGATACTTTAATTGAGGTTCACACCATGAAACATCATTTTCTTTATTTTTCATTTCTCCCCCTAATCTAGGGAACAATGTTTCATTAAAATGACAATCAGCAAAACGTGCTGTAAAAACGTCACCTGTCATAGGTTCAATATACCTTAATATTGAAGATGTTTCATATCCAACATATATTCCCAACCTCCTTTGAGGACCCATTTTTGTACGTTGTGGTGTCGCAATTGGAACATACACTGCACAACCAAATGTTCTAAGATGGGAAATATTTGGCTCTTGACCAAAAGCAAGTTGTAGGGGGGAATATTTATGACTTGCACTTGGTCTGATGCGAATCAATGCAGCAGCATGTAAAATTGCATGACCCCATATAGATACAGGGAGTTTTGTTCTCATTATCAATGGTCTAGCGATTAACTGTAAACGTTTAATCAATGACTCGGCTAAACCATTTTGTGTATGCACATGAGCAACAGAATGTTCAACAACAATTCCTATAGACATGCAATAGTCATTAAATGCTTGAGATGTAAATTCACCAGCATTATCAAGTCTCACCCTTTTAATGGTGTAATCAGGAAAATGAGCTCTCAATTTAATAATTTGGGCAAGAAATTTTGCAAATGCCACATTACGGCTTGATAACAGACAAACATGAGACCATCTGCTAGATGCGTCTATTAGAACCATGAAATATCTAAATGGTCCACATGGTGGATGAATTGGTCCACATATATCACCTTGAATTCTTTCAAGAAACATTGGTGATTCTTTCTCAACCTTAAGTGGTGAGGGTCTAGTTATCAATTTTCCAAGAGAGCAAGATGTACATGGAACCATTGTATCATGATGGATTTTTCTATCCTTTAGTGGATGTCCATGAGTACATTCAATAATCCTTTTCATCATTGTTGATCCTGGATGGCCTAATCTGTTATGCCATAAACTGAATACACCAGGATCAATATATTTTTCGTTAACTACCATATGTATTTCTGGTACATTTATATGTGTATAATGTAATCCAGAACTAAGTCTTGGCAGTTTTTCAACCACATGACTCTTGTCAGTGATACTTAAATATTTCTCATTTTCTGTTGTCACTGACTGATAATCATACCCGTTAAGGTATATGTCGGAGAAACTCAATAAATTTCTGCTTGACTTGGGAGAAAATAAGGCATCATTTATTAAAAATTTTGTACCATTTGGTAGTATGAAATTTGCCTTTCCTATCCCTTTTATCAAGTTAGCAGGTCCTGATATTGTATGTATAGTTCCTTCCGTTGGTTTTAGATCAATAAAATATTTCTCGGATTTAAGTATAGTGTGTGTAGTTCCACTGTCTGCTATACAGAGATCTCCACCACTTGATTGATGTTGTATTCCAGCAAAATTCATATTGAACTTCATATATAAGAAATAAATAGTGAGTACATTAATATTACACAATATTTTAAACGCAAATAGATAGTACTGAAACATTTAGCAAACATAATGACAAAGACAGACGATATTAAATCGTTTATTTTTCGAAAGACACACAACTTAAACATTCAAAAAATCTTCATATAAATCAGATGGTTTCTCAGTGACTGTTGGATCGACGTTATCCACAAAGTTTACTTCCTTTTCTTTATCTTTCAGCGAATCCTGATACATCTTAACAAGATGTTTAGATGTTCGGCAAGTATTAGCCCAGTGGCCCATTCTACCACATCTGTAGCAAGATTCTTCAGAATTTTTAGAAGAATTTTCTTCAACATCTTGTTTAATGGGTTTGTTTTGTGGTTGATATTTATATTTTCGTGGATTACTATTTCTTTGACCACCACGGCCACGACCACGACCACGTCCACGCCCATTACCATTACCATAAGGATGGTTTCTACCATAGTTATGGCTTTTGGCATGATGATGGTGATGGTTATTATAACCACGACCTTGCCCGCGTCCTTGTCCCTGTTTATAATTATTTGCAGTATTTGCTTCAGGGATTGCAAGTGTACCAGTAGGACGGGATTGCTGATTTTTCATTAATAGCTCATCATTTTGCTCTGCAACTAAGAGATATGAATTAAGTTCAGGATATGTTTTGAACTTTAGCATTCTCAAATTTCTTTGCACTGTGATGTTTGCAGCATTCATTGTGGAGAAAGTTTTCTCCATCATGTCTGCATCACTAATTTCATGTCCACAGAATTTAAGTTGTGAACATGTATTATACAGAGCTGAGCTGTATTCATTTACTTTCTTAAAGTCTTGGAACCTTAATGTTCTCCATTGTTCCATTGCAGCTGGAAGTAAAATTTCTCTTTGATTATTGAATCTGCTTTTGAGACCTTCCCATAAAACATGGGGATATTCTACAGTCACATAATTATTTTGTAAGCATTCATCAATATGTTGATGAATAAAGCAACATGCCGTAGCTTGTTCTTTTTCAGAACAAGTGTTGTTTTCATTTATGGTTTCAAGAATGCCCATTGATTTAAGATGCATTTTTACTTTTATAACCCATGGCATGTAGTTGTTTCCAGTTGATTCTAAAGGAGTAAATTTAAGCTTTTCCAGATTCGACATTTTCTATTATCAAAAATTAAAACAAACATCATGATAAATTAGAGTCAATTTATATTCATAAGTATATAAACATTAAACATAAATTTAATATAACATAAATGATAAGTAGGTGACAGTGTCGACCATGTGTAAGCAATCATAAATAAATGTTATATAACAAAAATATAAATATTAGTAAACATAAATGAAAATTTGGCGACAGTGTCGACCATATATTTTTTCAGGTGGTATAACCGACCTATATCATTCTGGTGGTATAACCGACCATATATCATTCTGGTGGTATAACCGACCATATATCATTTTGGTGGTATAACCGACCATATATCATTTTGGTGGCAGAGCCAACCATATTTAGTATTAAGATTATCGTGCTGATAACGTGTTATAATTCAGTAGGCTTATAACTACCTTTAGTGGTTTGATTCTTGATGTTATAATTCAGTAGGCTTATAACTACCTTTAGTGGTTTGATTCTTGATGTTATAATTCAGTAGGCTTATAACTACCTTTAGTGATTTGATTCTTGATTTAGAATACTAATAATGAAGTGTAAGAACAAAGATGATAATGGAGAGAAAGAAAGAAACACTTTGTAAGTGTGAGAAATGGTGCAAGTTTAATGCTTGCATTCATGAGTATTTATAGCCTAAAATCTCAATATAAAAATACATACTTTGTGTACCAAAATTGACTATATGTATACACCAAAATTGACTATCCATATCTATATTATTATTATTATTATAACAATATATATATATATATATATATATATATATATATATATATATATATAGAGAGAGAGAGAGAGCTAAAATCACATTTGTTTCATTAAATAGAAGCTAGAATTAAGTATACAAACCCACATACTATCCACAAAACACACCTACATTCATACAAAGTCACATTGATTTCAGCAAGATTGAAGACAGCATAAATCAAGAATCAAGATTTCAAGGAACACATATTTGAGCTCAATTATGTACAGTATATACATAAAACCACAATAATTTCATCAATGGCAACAAGATTCAAAATTTCAACAAACCCACAAACAAGAGCCTATGAAAAGAAAGAGGAAGTGGGGGTATACCTTGTTTCTAGATAGTACCGCACAATTAAGTTGTACTGTACAAGCTATTTATCAGCAGCAGGCCTTTTGCTAAATGAAGAAGATGAATAACGGAATCTAAGAAAGAATCCAAGTGGCATTTAACATTTAGGAAGGAGTGAGAGTGTGAGACCACCGAGAGCGTAAAAAGTTGGGAAGCTTTCAGAAGAGGAATACAGAACAGCTCTTCATTGTAATTTAATATACTCAATCTCAATCACAATCACAATCACAATCACACATTATATTACTATATTACTATTTCTATTGAAACCCAGTAATACATTTGTATAAATTAGTATGAGTATAGAACTCATCAAATGTATAATACAATTATAATAAAAAATTATTTATTACCGATAATATTTGTATCAAAAGTATTTCACACACTTTATATAAGGGTTAAGGCTACTCAAGGGCCATATACTTTTCATTTTGTCCCGATGTAGTCCATATACCAAAAAAAAAATACTATTATAGTCCATAAACTTTTAAAAAGTGTATCGATGTAGTTCATAAGGTAACCCGTTACCGGTTAAACAGGTCACCTTTTGTTTACATCGATACACTTTTGAAAGTTTATGGCCTACATCGATACACTTTTTGAAAGTATGTGAACTACATTAGTACTTTTTTTTGGGTATATGGACTACATAGACACACAAAAAAATATACTTTTTTGAAGATCAACGGTTTAAAATCGATCAACCTTATTTATCAGGTCAATGGACTATATCGATACATTCTTTTAAAGTTTATGGACTATAATAGTATTTTTTTGGGTATATGGACTACATCGGGACAAAATAAAAAGTATATGAGCCTTGAGTAGCCTTAACCCTTTATATAATGTATGATAACATGAGTATGGGATATTGAAAACATTAATGAACATATAATGATACGTTTATGAGCTCGTCCGTTAAAATACGTATCGCAAGTATCAAAAAATTGATATACTTTAAATTTATTTAAATATCATATTTTGTATTCAGTATAGATATTTGATTGTTTATTTAGATTAAGTTATATACCTAATTTTATTTAGAGTTTACTCGTTTATTTTCCGTACATTTCACACACACATTTATGTTGTGGAGTATAATTTATGCTTAAATATAATTTTATGTATCAGGGTGCAGATCTTGTTTACTACTTTATATGTGAATACTTGCTAATAGCTGATTATAATATTGTCAGATTTAATATTTAAGTAATTGTATTGTACTTAGAATATGATTAAACAATATTAACTTTATATTTACATTATTTTATTTATTTATTTAAATTAAATTATTATTTTTCTTTTATATTTATATTTTTGTCAACGCCAAAAGTGAAGTTTTATTGCTCCGTTACTTCCATTTTATATTTATATTTATTTTATTTATTTAATTTAATATTTAAAGTAAAATAATTGTATTTTATTTAGAATATGAATACTTTTCTTATTTGAGAAATTCAATTAAACAGATAGGAAGGACGATAGAATGACACGTGACAAGAATAAATAAGGAGTTGACACGTCAGCATAATGACACACACTTTATATAATGTCGTGTTTATATTACAAATTTAAAAGCAGCGCAGTGGTTTAGTGGTCTTATTGTTAATCTAATGGTCCTAGTTTCAATTCTTATATAATCTCCTTCCTTTCTTCCTGTTTTGTTTTTTAAAATTTTACACAATATTTCTCCTTTTCTTTTTACTTTTCAAAAAACACCCTTAGTGTTTATTTAATTTTAAATTCAACCCTCTCACTTTCATTCTTTTAGTTTTTATTTTTTTAATTTTAACATTTCCTACAATATTTATATGATTTTTTTAATTTTTTAAACCACTTTTTTTCTACTACTTTATTTAAAATCTTTTATTTTACTCCTTTTTCTTCTCTTTTATTTACAATTTTTTCTACTCAACACTTTATTATTAAATTAAAAATAATATTCAGATTATATTTATTTTAAAAATTTTAATTATTGATTTGAAACATATTTTCTCTTTGATTTTGTAAGGGTTATTAACGTCTAAGTATTTAAATTAAAACATAAGTTATGTACAACGAAAAACTAGATAATTATGTTATATAAAAAAATAAGGGGTAGGATGCCGAACGCGCGACTGACAAAACTTGTTTAATTAATTAGGGATGTTAATTGGTTCAATTTTTGGATTATTAAGTTTATTAAGTTTAGTTTTTCGATTTTAACACAATTTGAAACTAGAATCGAAAACCGAATTTAATTTCAAAATCGAAATTGAACTAAAAAATTAGATTTGACTTTGATTCGGTTAAAACTGAAAATCAAAAAAATCATAATTAATTTAATAAAAATAAACATAAAATTTGACTTTGGTTTTCAAATTTGAGTTTTTAAATTCATTTTTGTCTATATAAAATAATAATTTAATATATTATTAGTCAAATGCGGTTTTGATTTCAGTTTCGGTTAAACCGAATTCAAAAAACTAAAACCGAGAAGCGTACTGAAAAGCGAATTCCGATTTAATAACCGAACCAGAAATCGAATTCAAATTTGGTTCGCTTTTTATCCGGTTTGAATTCGGTTTGTTTTCGATTTAAATAGTTTGAAACCAAATTTTGAACACCCAATCACAATCATACTTTATGTTACTTTTTATGTTACATGTATAAAGTATAAGTATAAAAGAAACTTACCACATTATTCTTATATATTTATGAAAGTTAATTATTAATTTGTAACATATCAAAAAGAAATAAAAGGAAACCATGACGGTGGTGGTGGCATGGTAAGACCCTTACCTTCCAATGTGGAGGTCAAGGGTTCAATTCCTTGCACCCACAAAGTTATTCTCTCTCATGGCCACGAAGGTTCGCCTGCAATGACTCCGGGCTGCTCGTAAAGCGGGTAGTCGCCCTGGAATTAGTCAGTTAAAAAAATGTTGGATATCCCGATTACCAAAAAAGAAAAAGAAATAAAAGGACAATTAAATTGAAATGGAGGAAGTATCTCATTATTATTATTATTATTATTATTATTATTATTATTATTATTATTATTATTATTATTATTATTATTATTATTATTATTATTATTATTATTATTATTATTATTATTATTATTATTATTATTATTATTATTAAAATCTAATTATATATTAATTAATAATTAAATTTCCATATTACAGGAATATTACTCTTGTTTCAAAAAAGATATTTATCTTACTATTTATATGTTCTAAAATAATTATCATTTATATTCATCTTACTTGGATATAAAACGCAAATTGAGATTCATATCATACAAATTTATATAAAATTCAAAAATTGCAAAGGGACATTTAAGATAGAATGGAGAGGGTATATTAATAGTTTTAGTATTAGTGATTTTTGTGTTGTCTTAAATTTTTTATTTTAATATTAAGATATAGATAAAATTAAAAACATAATTTTTTTTTTACGTTTTCTTTATTCATATAAGATTACGTATAAAGTAACTGCTAAATTAAAAAATACAATGTAATAATAATATTTTTAATTTACGTATTTTCAATTTGAAGATAATTTATATTTATATTTATATATATACTAATAGACAAAACACTATTTCACTATTCACCAATAGTAACCATGTAAGACCCTGTTTCCATTTCAGTTGATCGGGACGCTGTCCAGGATTCGGGACGGCGTCCAGCAAAACACTATTTCACTATTCACCAATAGTAACCATGTAAGACCCTGTTTCCATTTCAGTTGATCGGGACGCTGTCCAGGATTCGGGACGTCGTCCAGCAAAGAAGAGCTGGACGCCGTCCAATATTTGGGACGCTGTCCAGTTGGCCTATCGGGCCAGCTGTGATATTTTAGATTTTAAAAAGGGGCAAATTGGTAATTTCACTTGGGTGTCGGTTTGGAGCCCTCAAAACTGATCCATTGGTCATTGTGGATCACATTTCATCCTCACAAACACTCTTATCTATATCTAGTGAGAGAGTAAGGGTTTAGAGAGAGAGAGAGAGAGAGAGAGAGAGAGAGAGCTTGATTTGGAGAAGAAGGAGTCGGATTCTCACCAAAGCTCGGGTTCTAAAGTTGTTCATCTCGCTCCTAGCTACGTTGTGGTAGTATTGGTAAGCTCAAACTCCGAATTTTATTTGTTAGATTTGATATTCAAGTTAGGATTTTGAGCTAGTTTGTAGTGAAACCCTCTTAGATGATGAAATGAGTTTATGGTGACTAGTTATTCTTGTCACTTGGAAGGGTTTTGGGTTGGTTGACGATTTGGCCTTGATTAGGCTTTGATCTTAAGTTTAATCACTAGGTTTAGTGATTATGGAAGTGTTGTAACACTTTTGGGTGCGTTTGGTTGACTAATTTTGAAATGGGTCAAAATTAGGATTTTGGTGTCAAAATGGGTAAGACACGTGTTTAACACTTGTGTTCGGGTTCAATCGGTGTATTAGGACCATTTTCACTCGTGTTAGTGATTATTGGTTAGTTTGGGCGTGATTTGTGCCTGGAGGTGCATTTGGGTCGAAATTGCACTAAGGTCAATTGGGTTGGTTTGTAAATCCACCCTAATTGTGTTGTTGTATTTGTGATGATGGAATAGGTACATTCCATCGGCGAGTTGTGGATTATTCGGAAGCATTCGTCAAGGCGACAAGGTGAGTGTTAATATCCTATGTGCATATGTATGTGTAGGATGGGTGCGGGTCGGGTGGAGTGGTTCTCGGTTATAGAGCTCACTTCACATATAGGTGGATTTGATGGACTTGTGTATAGGACCAATTGGTACAGTTGTGCGTTTTGGTTGACCACCTTTGGCGAGGTACACGTTTTGGGTGTACATTATCACACGTGGTTGTGATGTGGATGATATAACCCCAATGGCGAAGGGTTTTGATGTTGAGAAGTGAGTCGCGTGTGGATGCGAATTCACGATGACGCGTGTAGTTTCGGTCATCTTATTAAATTGTGAAAGTGAATCTCGTGTAGTTCGGATTCATGATGACGCGTGTAGTTCGGTCATCTCATTGAGGTAGTGGTCTCGTGTAGTTCGGATTCACTAAGGCTCGTGTAGTTCGGCCAACCTCGATGTTGTTGTGGTATTGAAGATAGTAATCTCGTGTGGATGCGGATTTACTAAGGCTCGTGTAGTTCGGCCAATCTTCATGTGGTAATCGGTTGTCGGTTCTCGGTATTGGGTTAAGGGGTTAACCTTGGACGTTTATATATTGTTATATATTAATATATTGTTGTGATGTAGCTAACCCTCCGGGTGTAGCTTATTGGCGTTGTTCACATCGTCGTTGGTGAACTTACTTTATTGTTGTTAGCTTGTTGCTTAGTGATCGTACGGTATGCTTAGATTAGCTTGCCTTATATTTGGATGCTCCGGTATGCGTTATTTGTTTATTGTTGTAGCGTGTCCATTTTATGCATATATATGTATGTAGTATATTCTCACTCACTAAGCGTTAGCTTACCCTCTCGTTGTTTACATTTTTATAGATTGCATGGATGCGGTGGCTCGGGTAAGCCTGGGAACTAGTGAACTTGCATAGTTTGCTTTAAAAGACTTGCTTTTGGATTTGATTAGGATTGGGTAGCGTATCCCCAATCCCATGCTCGGTCTATGTTTTGTATAAACTAAATTGGGTCGAAATGGTCACTTTGTGGTAATTTGGGTCGATGTGGGCCCGGTGTTGTAAAACTCGATTTTATTGTGGAAAACTCTTAGGTTTAACTATTATAATATATTGTGAAAGTGTTTTGGTTTAAAAGTGTCGGGAAGCGGGTTTTTCGCCCGCGTGTAATTGTAAAACTGATCAGAACTTTTTAGTACAACTGGACGCCGTCCAGATGAACTGTCCCAGAATTTTTTTTTTATTGGCACGTTTTTGGATGGATAACGGGTTGGGTCGTTACAAGTGGTATCAGAGCATGGTCTAAGGGATTTAGGTGACTTGAGATAGGTGCCTAGAGTTAGACTTTTGTGTGTGCTTATTTGTTGCGGGACTTATAGGATTACGGGTCAGAATGGGTTATAGCTAGTGCCTTGTTTGTAGGTGGACTAACGTTTATATTAGTAATGCGGATATTATTAATATATTATTGTGTGGTGATAATAATTCTTGCGTGTGCTTATATCGCGTAGAATTTTGTTAGTATTGTTTATATCATCGAGCGAGGCGGTCGTTGTACTAACGAGTTGATACAGCGTGTGTGCGTAATAAGGACTTGCAAACCTTATTACGGGTGCAAATCGTGTCTAACAAGTGATGTACGACGAGTGTTTAGCAAGATGGGGCGGTATTGTGTGTGTGCTTTATACGTTCATGATCTAATCGCTTTTCATTCCTTAGAATGGCGACGGGAAATGGGATCGAGACAAACGACGCGGAGTTTAACGCTAGAGTTGCGGCCACCGTTGCGGAGCAAATGAGTGCGTTACGAGAAGAAATGGATAGGAAGTATTCCGAACTTCAAGGTAGTAGTGGAATGGAGCGTTGTCTTAAGAGCTTCATGAGGACTAAACCCCCTATGTATGACGGGAAACCGGATCCTTTGATAAGCACAATTTGGATCTCGGATGTCGAAGGGTGTTTTCGTACTATTGAATGCCCTCCTGAGAAGAGGACAAGACTCGCTACTAGTTTGTTGCGGGGAAGGGCAAAGGATTGGTTGGATGGTAAGATTGATCTTGTCGGTGGTGAGCCGTTTATGGAGTTATCGTGGGCCGAGTTTAAGGAGGAATTCTTTGAGGAGTTCTGGACTTCAGCCGATTTGTTGGAAATGCGTAATGAGTTGCGAAATTTGCAACAGGGTTCTATGGATTTGAATACTCTCAAGACGACCTTTATGGCGAAGGCTCGTTTTTGCCCGGAGTATTTGGGGAATGATCGGTTGTTGATGGAGGATTTCTATCGAACATTGAATGATGACTTGAAGAACAAAATTAGCAGAGGTTACGCGAAATCATTTGCGGAATTATTCGCCGTGGCTAGAGGTTTCAAGTCGTATTTGCGATCAAAGATTGGTGAACCTTTAAGTGAGAGAAGGGTTGTTTCGTATAGTACTCCAAGTAAGAGGACTAAGGGTCCGAGTGTGAGCACGGGTGGTACACGAACGGGTATATCGGACTCTAGTGCATCTAGGTGTTACAATTGTGGCTTGAGGGGTCACAAGTCTTGGGAATGTTTGGTGCCAAGGGGTGATGGCATGGTGTGTTTCAATTGCCAAGAAGAAGGACATCGTAAGTCAGAATGTCCCGTGTTAGCGGGGACGGGTACGGCAAGGAGACGTTAAGGTACGTTTCATTTTAATAAATATGTCCTATGATTATTTATTATGTGCCGTTAGAGTTTGAGTTTGTTAAATGCATTGTGTTGTGCATGTTATATTGTTAAGGGTGACGTTCCTAATGGAGGTACCCTATGGTGACGATTTAATTGTTGGGCGAAGGGCGTAAGACTTGGTACAACCAAACATTCCTTAGTATTTGGGAAATGTTTCTACCAAGCCATGGAAATGGGTTTTGGTGTTCGGTTGTTAAGCGCGTGTTCGCTTTTGTGTTGAAGTTGATTAGCCATGAGGTTCGACGGGTGGGATGAAACCCGAGAAATCGAGTGTTGATCTCGATGTATGTTGGTAAAAGAGTCTGCATGACGCGACATTAGGTGCCTCTTTCATACCTACTAGCGTGGTGATTCGACTCCGATTGTGTTGTGGTTACCTTGTACTTAGGGTGCCGGAGAGAAACCCTTAGGTACATGAGTGACTAGGTGAAATTTGACAAGCTAAAGCAATTGGATGATTGCGAGAGTATAGTTTGTGGTACACTTTTCGTTAAAAGTGTTTAAGGATAGGTTAAGATCCTTGGTATGCTCAGCAAGATATGGTGATGGATCGTGTGAACCCAATTATTGGTAAAGTCTACCTTTGGTAGTATTCTACGATTGTACAAGATGCGGTTATGGAACGTAGTTCCAAGTGGGGGAGTCACACCCCCGCACGAGGAGGTTTTAGTGTGAGATTTCAGATGACGTTTCAGTAGATTCAGAATTTGTGTCGGGACCTAGATTTGGTCGATTGTGGTAGAGTACAATTTCGGTTAAATTGTACTTATGATTTTGGATTTGAATTATCACCGAGGTGGTAATGTGGTAAATATCGTTGAGAGATAATGGACGTGTTTGACGAGCAAGGTGAAATCCCTCGGTTAAGGGATGTTGAAATGTCCCGTTCTTATTGATTAAAAACGTTCCATATTAATTGATTTCGTTGCGAGGTTTTGACCTCTATATGAGACATTTTTCAAAGACTGCATTCATTTTAAAACAAACCATAACCTTTATTTCATCAATAAAGGTTTAAAAAGCTTTACGTAGATTATCAAATAATGATAATCTAAAATATCCTGTTTACACGCGACCATTACATAATGGTTTACAATACAAATATGTTACAATGAAATAAGTTTCTTGAATGCAGTTTTTACACAATATCATACAAGCATGGACTCCAAATCTCATCCTTATTTAAGTATGCGATAGCGGAAACTCTTAATAATCACCTGAGAATAAACATGCTTAAAACGTCAACAAAAATGTTGGTGAGTTATAGGTTTAACCTATATATTATCAAATCATAATAATAGATCACAAGATTTCATATTTCAATACACATCCCATACATAGAGATAAAAATTATTCATATGGTGAACACCTGGTAACCGACATTAATAAGATGCATATTTAAGAATATCCCCATCATTCCGGGACACCCTTCGGATATGATATAAATTTTGAAGTACTAAAGCATCCGGTACTTTGGATGGGGTTTGTTAGGCCCAATAGATCTATCTTTAGGATTCGCGTCAATTAGGGTGTCTGTTCCCTAATTCTTAGATTACCAGACTTAATAAAAAGGGGCATATTCGATTTCAATAATTCAACCATAGAATGTAGTTTCACGTACTTGTGTCTATTTTGCAAATCATTTATAAAACCTGCATGTATTCTCATCCCAAAAATATTAGATTTTAAAAGTGGGACTATAACTCACTTTTACAGATTTTTTACTTCGTCGGAAAGTAAGACTTAGCCACTGGTCGATTCACGAACCTATAATAAATATGTACATATATATCAAAGTATGTTCAAAATATATTTACAACACTTTTAATACATTTTGATGTATTAAGTTTATTAAGTCAGCTATGCTCGTTAGTAACCAACAACTAGTTGTCCACAGTTAGATGTACATAAATAAATCGATATATATTATATTGAATCAATCCACGACCCAGTGTATACATATCTCAGTATTGATCACAACTCAAACTATATATATTTTGGAATCAACCTCAACCCTGTATAGCTAACTCCAACATTCACATATAGAGTGTCTATGGTTGTTCCGAAATATATATAGATGTGTCGACATGATAGGTCGAAACATTGTATACGTGTCTATGGTATCTCAAGATTACATAATATACAATACAAGTTGATTAAGTTATGGTTGGAATAGATTTGTTACCAATTTTCACGTAGCTAAATGTAACATCCCGCCTTTTTCCGTTTACTTTCCGTTTAACTATTTAAGTTCCGTTATATGTTTATAACACATCCCGTTAATATGCGTTGAATTATCTCGTTTAGGTAATTCCCGCACCCGGTTTAAAGTTGAGGGACCAAACTTGCCAAAGGTTGAAACATTTGACTAGGTCAAAGAGTCAACCCTTATTCTCATCCATTCATTCATCTCTTTCATTTTACTACTTCACCTTTTCTCTCAAAACCCTCAAACCTTCAATCATCATCCAAATTCGTTCAAGAAGGATTCGATCAAAACAAATTGCATATTTGAACTCCTCTTCGTTTCCATACCGATTTCATCAATTTTGGGTAACTTTCTAAAATCACTAATTCTTGTGTTCTTGAGATTTTTAAGTTATAAGGTTGTTAATTAGTGTCTATGGCTCGAGTCTAGTTTGTTTATGTGATTTGTATGCTCGTTTTTGATATTTTGATGTAACTAGTTCATATTGAAAGATGACATGCTTAATCTTGAAATTTGAGTGTTCATATGTTGTTTGATGCTAAGAGTTCATGTTTTAATTGTGTTTCTAGTGTTACTAGCTTCATTATGATGTATAGTTTGATTAATGAAACCTCCTAAACTTGATTATGAAATTTGGTGAATTTAGGTTAAGGTTTCATGAACTTAAAATGGACTTTTAATGATTTGAATGACATGGAATGTTAGTTGTAAGTGTTAGGTTGTGTTGTATGCTTAATTACCTTTCCGATGATATAAGATACATATCTTGATTGTTTGCGGGTCATGAAATGTGTTGGTTTGTGTTTTGGTTCGTGCACTTAGGAAATACAGCAAACAGGGCCTGGAAACCGATCAGGACGCCGTCCAGATACTGGGGACGCCGTCCCACCTTTTGAACCTGGACTCCGTCTAGGATATCAGGACGCCGTCCCACCCTTCATTTTGGGACGCCGTCTAGCCATTTGGGACGCCGTCCCATTGTACTAAAACTGGCTATTTGGGTTGTCATTTGACGAAAAATGTTTGGGATGTTCTAGACCTCCAATTCACTTGCAACTTGTTTTAACATGCTTATATATGAATAACTAGCATACAAAATTTGTCCGAGACCCGACCCGAACATGTTGACTTTTCCGTTGACTTTGACTCGACCAAGTTTGACTTTTTGTCAAACTTAACCAAATACTTATGCAACCTTTCTAACATGATTATTTACTTGTAACTTGCATGAAACTTGACTAGTTGATTCACATGTTAATATAATCGAGTCGTAACGAGCCATAGGACTAATTGAACATCTTTGACCCTTCGTGACTATCGTTATTGATACAACCTATTTGTTTAGGTCAAGACTAGCATTGTTCTTTGCACACGTTACTTGTCGAAGTACTTTTTGGTTCGTGCATACAAGGTGAGATCATAGTCCCACTTTTACTCTTTTTGAACTTACTTTTGGGATGAGAAAACATAAACGTTCTTTTAAACTACGTGAACACAAGTACAGGGAAAACAAACATTCTACATACGAGTTTGAACACAAATCCTCAATTCGATTATCATTAGTTACATCAGATGGTGTAAGCGAGAACTTATGTTATATGGCCATATGGGTTTGACAAACCCTCACTTCGGACGGTTCGCTACCGTCTACGGGTGAAATATATTTTCGAGAAACAGTGTATGTTCTAACACTATTATTACGGGGTTCAACGGACGGAATGTTAAGCTTTGATAATTGAGTGCTCGTGAATATTAACTTTTAGAATGTACTATGACTTTATCGATGTTGCAAATCTTGTGGTTCAACTTACTTTTACTCAATTACTTATTTAAACCTATGATTTCACCAACGTTTTCGTTGACAGATTCTCTATGTTTTTCTCAGGTCCTTGAACTTAGGTGATATATGCTTCCGCTCATACTTTTTGATACTTGCATTGGATGTCGAGTATACTTGCATACGTGGAGCGTCTTTTTGACTACTTTTAATCGTGTCGCACGTGTTTCATACAAACTTTAAACATTGTTATGTACTTGTTATGGAAACTACTTTTGTAAACTTTGAAACACCCTTATTTATGAAATGAATGCGACATACTTTTCGGTCAAACTTTGTTATAAAGACCTACGACCATGTAATGGGACCATACATAGATGACGCCGTCATTTGACGATTTGTCGGGGTCGCTACAAGTGGTATCAGAGCTTTGGTTGTAGGGATTTAGAGTTCATTGGTGTCAACCCCGAGTCATAGGGTACATTGGTGAGTCTAGACTACAACCGGCATATAGACTTGACATAGGAATTACCTGACAAATTGTGCATTTATACTCTGACTCTTCTACTCATATCTACTCTTATTCTATCTAAATCTTGCGTTATATAATTTAATTGACACGCCACCTTGACTATATGATGTAATGTCGAATGCACATATGAATTAGGGTAATATAATTCCCGGAAATTATATTACGGTGACTCATATGAACATACCGACATTATGACATAAAGAATTTAAGGCGGGTCAAGGATAATTTTCTCTCTATCTTTATCCCATATCACGGTTAGTATTATTTAGAATACTAACCAATGGTATTCTTTTGTTTTGAAGGAACAATGGCTCCTCGTCGTGTACGCCGCAATGAAACTCCCGAACAAGCTCTCGAACGGATGATAGCTACCGCCGTAGATGCGGCCATGGCCGGTCACTCTTCCAACAACAATAACAATAACAACAACCACAACAACAACAACAATGGGGCCGGTAACTCAAACGAGGGATGCTCCTATAAAGCTTTCATGGGGTGCAAACCTCACACTTTCGATGGGACCGGGGGACCGGTCGTGCTCACCCGATGGTTTGAGCAAACGGAAGCCGTCTTTAGCATAAGCGGTTGTCGGGATCAAGACAAGGTCAAATACTCCACCCACACTTTCTCCGGAATTGCTCTAACATGGTGGAACACCTATGTTCAATCGGTGGGTACCGATGAAGCTCATGCCCTCTCTTGGGCCGATCTAAGGGAAAAGATGATTGTTGAATATTTTCCGCGCGAAGAAACCCGAAAGCTTGAGGAAGAACTAAGAGCTTTGAAAGCGGTCGGAAACGATCTTAAAGCTTATAATCAACGCTTCGCCGAACTATCCTTGATGTGTCCTAATCTTGTTAACCCCGAATCTCAAAGGATTGAGCTCTACATGCTCGGTCTTCCAAAAAGCATCAAACAAGGGGTGATGTCATCCAAACCCACTACTCATCAAGCCGCTATGAACATGGCTCGCCAACTAATTGAAACGGTTGACGAAGTCGTAGTGCCGGCTCCCAAGGCCGAGGACAAGTCGGGTGGCAACAAAAGGAAATGGGAAGCCACTCCATCAACCAACTACAACAACACCTTCACCAAAAAGCCTTTCAACAACGATGGCAAGAAGGGTTATGTCGGAAACTTACCTTTTTGCAACAAATGCCACAAGCATCATCACGGTGAATGTAACAAGCTAGTTTGTCACCGTTGCCAAGGTGTTGGTCATAGGGCCAACAATTGCACAAGCGCCGCCCCCGTTGCTCGAAAGGGGCCCAATCCTCCAAAAACGGTCACTTGTTACGAATGTGGCCAAACGGGCCATTATAAGAACGAATGCCCGAAAAAGAAAGCCAACCCCAACAACCGAGGCCGAGCCTTTAACATCAACACCGAGGAAGCCCGAGATGACAATGAACTAGTCACGGGTACGTTTCTTCTCAACAACTCTTATGTTACTTGCTTATTCGATTCGGGTGCCGATAAATGTTTTGTGTCTAAGACTTTGGCTCCTACCCTTTGCACTACACCGCACCCTTTAGATACTACTTATTCCATCGAAGTGGCCGACGGAAAACTCTTAAGTGCCGACACATATTACCGGGGGTGTACTTTGAACATTTTGGGTAAGGAATTTGAAATTGACTTGATACCCATGGAATTAGGGAGTTTTGATGTAATAATCGGTATGAATTGGATGGTCAAAAATAAATCTCACATTCTTTGCGATCTTCACGCAATCCGAATTCCTATCGAGAATGGTGAACCATTGATTGTCTATGGCGACAAAAATTGCACCGGACTCAATCTCGTTTCGTGCCTTAAAGTTCGAAAGCTACTTCGCAAGGGTTGTTTCGCGATTCTTGCTCATGTTAAGAAAGTCGAGGCCGACGAAAAGCGCATCGAAGATGTGCCAATTGTTAGTGACTTTTCCGATGTATTTCCCGACGAATTACCGGGTCTTCCACCTCATCGACCGGTTGAATTTCAAATCGATCTTATTCCAGGAGCCGCACCCGTAGCGCGTGCACCATATAGACTCGCTCCATCCGAATTGCAAGAATTACAAAGTCAAATCCAAGAGTTACTTGACCGTGGTTTCATTCAACCTAGCCATTCACCATGGGGCGCTCCGATTTTATTCGTCAAGAAGAAAGACTGATCCCTACGAATGTGCATTGATTATCGTGAACTAAACAAATTGACGGTTAAGAACCGATATCCCCTTCCTCGCATCGATGATCTCTTTGATCAACTACAAGGTTCTCGTGTATATTCAAAAATCGATCTCCGTTCGGGTTATCATCAACTAAGGGTTAAGGGGGAAGATGTCTCCAAAACCGCTTTCCGGACTCGTTATGGTAGTTATGAATTCCTTGTCATGCCTTTCGGTCTCACTAACGCACCGGCGGTGTTCATGGATCTCATGAACCGCGTGTGCAAACCTTACCTCGACAAATTCGTTATCGTGTTCATTGACGATATTTTGGTCTATTCTAAAAGCGAAGAGGAACACAAAGAACATCTCCGACTCGTGCTCGAGCTCTTGAGAAAAGAGCAACTATATGCCAAGTTCTCCAAGTGTGAATTTTGGTTAAAGGAAGTTCAATTTCTTGGTCATGTTGTAAGTGATCAAGGCATTAAAGTCGATCCCGCAAAAATCGAAGCCATTAGTAAATGGGAGACTCCTACTACTCCTACTCAAATTCGTCAATTCTTGGGTCTCTCCGGATACTATCGTAAATTCATCAAGGATTTCTCCCTAATCGCTCGCCCTTTAACCGCGTTAACTCACAAGGAACGAAAATTCGTTTGGACATCCGAACAAGAAACCGCTTTCCAAATCTTGAAAACTAAACTAACCACCGCTCCTATCTTGTCACTTCCCGAAGGCAATGATGATTTTGTTGTATATTGTGATGCCTCGAAAAACGGTTATGGGTGTGTACTAATGCAACGAAAGAAAGTCATTGCTTATGCCTCTCGACAACTCAAGGTTCACGAACGAAACTACACGACACATGATCTTGAACTCGGTGCCATCATCTTTGCACTTAAGCTATGGAGACATCATCTTCTTGGTACCAAGAGTACTATCTTTACCGATCACAAAAGTCTCCAACATATCTTCGATCAAAAGCAACTAAACATGAGACAACGAAGGTGGATTGAGACCTTGAACGATTATAATTGCGAGCTTCGTTACCACCCCGGGAAGGCAAATGTAGTGGCCGATGCCTTAAGTCGAAAGGAAAGAGCGGTGCCTCTTCGTGTCCGAGCTTTGAATATCACCATCCACTCCAACCTTAATAGCCAAATTCGGGTAGCCCAAGATGAAGCTCTTAAGGACAACAACATCGCACGCGAACTTTTAAACATTCTCGTCTCCCGATTCGAAGTTAAGGAGACCGGACTTCGATATTACGCAGGAAAAATTTGGGTGCCTAGATATGGCGATCTACGAAACCTCATCCTAGACGAAGCCCACAAATCGCGATACTCGATTCATCCCGGCGCCAATAAGATGTACCATGACCTTAAAGAACAATATTGGTGGCCGAACATCAAAAAGGAGGTTGCTAGATACGTCGCCAATTGTTTGACTTGCGCTAAAGTCAAAGCCGAACACCAAAGACCGTCCGGGTTACTTCAACAACCCGAGATCCCGCAATGGAAATGGGAGAGGATCACGATGGATTTTATCACCAAACTACCGAAAACGTCGGGCGGTTATGATACAATTTGGGTCATTGTTGACCGTCTCACCAAATCCGCGCACTTTCTCGCCATGAAAGAAACCGACAAAATGGAGAAACTTGAACGACTTTACATTAAAGAGATTGTAGCCCGACACGGAGTACCGTTATCAATTATCTCCGACCGAGATGGTCGTTTTGTTTCTAGATTTTGGCGTACGTTACAAGAAGCGTTGGGAACGCGTTTGGACATGAGCACCGCATATCATCCCCAAACCGATGGGCAAAGTGAACGTACAATACAAACCTTAGAGGATATGTTACGAGCCTGCGTTGTTGATTTTGGAAAAGCTTGGGACAATCACTTACCTCTCGCCGAATTCTCTTACAATAATAGTTATCACGCGAGTATTAAGGCCGCACCTTTTGAAGCGTTATATGGTCGAAAATGTCGCTCTCCTCTTTGTTGGGCTGAAGTGGGTGACGTGCAAATTTCCGGGCCCGAACTCATTCATGAAACAACCGAAAAGATTCTTCAAATCCGAGATAGGCTTCGGACGGCCCGGAGTCGTCAAAAATGCTATACCGACAAAAGACGCAAAGACCTCGAATTTCAAGTCGGTGACCGCGTCATGTTAAAAGTCGCACCTTGAAAAGGTGTCATCCGTTTTGGGAAACGTGGGAAACTAAATCCGCGGTACGTTGGTCCTTTCGAAATCTTAGAGCGTATTGGAACCGTTGCTTATCGTTTAAACCTTCCGCCTCAACTAAGCTCCGTCCATCCTACTTTTCATGTATCTAACTTGAAGAAGTGTCTCGCAGAGCCCGATATCGTCGTCCCTCTCGAGGAACTTACTATTAATGACAAACTCCATTTTGTGGAGGAACCGGTTGAAATTGTGGACTACGTCGAGAAGGAATTAAAACATAGCCGGATCCCGATTGTTAAGGTCCGATGGAACGCCAAAAGGGGACCCGAGTTTACTTGGGAAAGAGAAGATCAAATGCGAAAGAAACACCCTCATCTATTCCCGATCCCGGAAACGTCAGATTCCGAGGAAGAAACAACGACTACTACGCCTACCTAAATTTCGGGACGAAATTTCTTTAAGGTGTAGGTAATGTAACATCCCACCTTTTTCCGTTTACTTTCCGTTTAACTATTTAAGTTCCGTTATATGTTTATAACACATCCCGTTAATATGCGTTGAATTATCTCGTTTAGGTAATTCCCGCACCCGGTTTAAAGTTGAGGGACCAAACTTGCCAAAGGTTGAAACATTTGACTAGGTCAAAGAGTCAACCCTTATTCTCATCCATTCATTCATCTCTTTCATTTTACTACTTCACCTTTTCTCTCAAAACCCTCAAACCTTCAATCATCATCCAAATTCGTTCAAGAAGGATTCGATCAAAACAAATTGCATATTTGAACTCCTCTTCGTTTCCATACCGATTTCATCAATTTTGGGTAACTTTCTAAAATCACTAATTCTTGTGTTCTTGAGATTTTTAAGTTATAAGGTTGTTAATTAGTGTCTATGGCTCGAGTCTAGTTTGTTTATGTGATTTGTATGCTCGTTTTTGATATTTTGATGTAACTAGTTCATATTGAAAGATGACATGCTTAATCTTGAAATTTGAGTGTTCATATGTTGTTTGATGCTAAGAGTTCATGTTTTAATTGTGTTTCTAGTGTTACTAGCTTCATTATGATGTATAGTTTGATTAATGAAACCTCCTAAACTTGATTATGAAATTTGGTGAATTTAGGTTAAGGTTTCATGAACTTAAAATGGACTTTTAATGATTTGAATGACATGGAATGTTAGTTGTAAGTGTTAGGTTGTGTTGTATGCTTAATTACCTTTCCGATGATATAAGATACATATCTTGATTGTTTGCGGGTCATGAAATGTGTTGGTTTGTGTTTTGGTTCGTGCACTTAGGAAATACAGCAAACAGGGCCTGGAAACCGATCAGGACGCCGTCCAGATACTGGGGACACCGTCCCACCTTTTGAACCTGGACGCCGTCTAGGATATCAGGACGCCGTCCCACCCTTCATTTTGGGACGCCGTCTAGCCATTTGGGACGCCGTCCCATTGTACTAAAACTGGCTATTTGGGTTGTCATTTGACGAAAAATGTTTGGGATGTTCTAGACCTCCAATTCACTTGCAACTTGTTTTAACATGCTTATATATGAATAACTAGCATAGAAAATTTGTCCGAGACCCGACCCGAACATGTTGACTTTTCCGTTGACTTTGACTCGACCAAGTTTGACTTTTTGTCAAACTTAACCAAATACTTATGCAACCTTTCTAACATGATTATTTACTTGTAACTTGCATGAAACTTGACTAGTTGATTCACATGTTAATATAATCGAGTCGTAACGAGCCATAGGACTAATTGAACATCTTTGACCCTTCGTGACTATCGTTATTGATACAACCTATTTGTTTAGGTCAAGACTAGCATTGTTCTTTGCACACGTTACTTGTCGAAGTACTTTTTGGTTCGTGCATACAAGGTGAGATCATAGTCCCACTTTTACTCTTTTTGAACTTACTTTTGGGATGAGAAAACATAAACGTTCTTTTAAACTACGTGAACACAAGTACAGGGAAAACAAACATTCTACATACGAGTTTGAACACAAATCCTCAATTCGATTATCATTAGTTACATCAGATGGTGTAAGCGAGAACTTATGTTATATGGCCATATGGGTTTGACAAACCCTCACTTCGGACGGTTCGCTACCGTCTACGGGTGAAATATATTTTCGAGAAACAGTGTATGTTCTAACACTATTATTACGGGGTTCAACGGACGGAATGTTAAGCTTTGATAATTGAGTGCTCGTGAATATTAACTTTTAGAATGTACTATGACTTTATCGATGTTGCAAATCTTGTGGTTCAACTTACTTTTACTCACTTACTTATTTAAACCTATGATTTCACCAACGTTTTCGTTGACAGATTCTCTATGTTTTTCTCAGGTCCTTGAACTTAGGTGATATATGCTTCCGCTCATACTTTTTGATACTTGCATTGGATGTCGAGTATACTTGCATACGTGGAGCGTCTTTTTGACTACTTTTAATCGTGTCACACGTGTTTCATACAAACTTTAAACATTGTTATGTACTTGTTATGGAAACTACTTTTGTAAACTTTGAAACACCCTTATTTATGAAATGAATGCGACATACTTTTCGGTCAAACTTTGTTATAAAGACCTACGACCATGTAATGGGACCATACGTAGATGACGCCGTGATTTGACGATTTGTCGGGGTCGCTACACTAAAATGAGTAGTTTTTACCAATTTTGTTTTGCTCGCCATTTCTTCGTTTCTAATCCGTTTTGAGTGATTTAAGCGGCCACGGTTTCGTATTGAACTTGAATTTATGAAACTAAACAGAAAAGGTATAGGTTTATAGTCGGAAATACAAGTTACAAGTCATTTTTGAAAGAGGTAGTCATTTCTGTCGAAAGAACGACATCTTGATGACTGTTTTGAAAAACATACTTTCACTTTGAGTTTAGCCATGATTTTTGGATATGGTTTCATGTTCATAAGAAAAATCATTTTCCCAGAAGTATAGCTTTTAAATCAAAGTTTTTCATAGTTTTTAATTATCCAAACCAAAACAGCCCCCGGTTGTAACTACGACGGCGTAAATCCGGTTTTATGGTGTTTATCGTGTTTCCGGGTTTTAAATCATTAAGTTTTCATATAATATAGATATAGATCATGTGTATAGTTGATTTTAAAAGTGTACTTAGAAGGATTAATTTTATTTGCGAACAAGTATAGAATTAACTAAACTATGTTCTAGTGATTACTAGTTTACCACTTCGAATAAGATAGGTTTTTATGTATGAATCGAATGATGTTATGAACATCATTACTACCTTATGTTCTAGTGATCTAGCTTCAACGGATCCTTGGATGGCTCGAAGTTCTTGAAGCAGAATCATGACACGAAAACAAGTTCAAGTAAGATCATCACTTGAAATAAGATTATTATGGTTATAGAAATTGAACCAAAGTTTGAATATGATTATTACCTTGTATTAGAATGATAACCTACTGTAAGAAACAAAGATTTCTTGAGGTTGGATGATCACCTTACAAGATTGGAAGTGAGCTAGCAAACTTGAAAGTATCTTTAATTTTATGTAACTAGAACTTGTAGAATTTATGAAGAACACTTAGAACTTGAAGTTAGAACTTGAGAGAGATCAATTAGATGAAGAAAATTGAAGAATTAAAGTTTTTGTAGGTTTTTTTGGTCATTGGTGTATGGATTAGATATAAAGGATATGTAATTTTGTTTTCATGTAAATAAGTCATGAATGATTACTCATATTTTTGTAATTTTATGAGATATTTCATGCTAGTTGCCAAATGATGGTCTCCACATGTGTTAGGTGACTCACATGGTCTGCTAAGAGCTGATCATTGGAGTGTATATACCAATAGTACATACATCTAAAAGCTGTGTATTGTACGAGTACGAATACGGGTGCATACGAGTAGAATTGTTGATGAAACTGAACGAGGATGTAATTGTAAGCATTTTTGTTAAGTAGAAGTATTTTGATAAGTGTCTTAAAGTCTTTCAAAAGTGTATGAATACATATTAAAACACTACATGTATATACATTTTAACTGAGTCGTTAAGTCATCGTTAGTCGTTACATGTAAGTGTTGTTTTGAGACCTTTAGGTTAACGATCTTGTTAAATATTGTTAACCCAAAGTTTATAATATCAAATGAGATTTTAAATTATTATATTATCATGATATTATGATATATTAATATATCTTAATATGATATATAAATTTAAATGTCGTTAAAACGATAATCGTTACATATAGGTCTCGTTTCGAAATCCTTAAGTTAGTAGTCTTGTTTTTACTTATGTAGTTCATTGTTAATACACTTAATGATATATTTAATTACCATATTATCATGTTATATATAATATAACAATGTATTAATATGCTTCATATATATTTAGTAAGACGTGGTTATAACGATAATCGTTATATGTATCGTTTCGAGTTTCATACGTCAATAGTCTCCTTTTTAAGTATATAACTTATTGTTACTATTTTTAATGAGATACTTGATGATCATTATATCATGTTAAACATATATATTTATTCATTTATGTATCATCATGTCATATACAACTTATAGTGTTCGTGAATCATTGGTCAAACTGGGTAATCAGACGTTTACAAAATTTTCGTTTCAATTAACCAAGTCTTAACAAGTTTGATTGCTTAACATATTGGAAACATTTAATCATGTAAATATAGTTTTCATTAAACATATAATCATAGAAAGGTTCAGAAAAGTTCGGGTCACTACAGTACCTACCAGTTAAATAAATTTCGTCCCGAAATTTTAAGCGATTGGAGGTGTTGGCTCATCTTCTGGAAATAAGTGCGGGTACTTCTTCTTCATCTGATCTTCTCATTCCCAGGTGAACTCGGGTCCTCTATGAGCATTCCATCGAACCTTAACAATCGGTATCTTGTTTTGTTTAAGTCTCTTAACCTCACGATCCATTATTTCAATGGGTTCTTCAATGAATTGAAGTTTTTCATTGATTTGGATTTCGTCCAACGGAATAGTGAGATCTTCTTTAGCAAAACATTTCTTCAAATTCGAGACGTGGAAAGTGTTATGTACAGCCGCGAGTTGTTGAGGTAACTCAAGTCGGTAAGCTACTGGTCCGACACGATCAATAATCTTGAATGGTCCAATATACCTTGGATTTAATTTCCCTCGTTTACCAAATCGAACAACACCTTTCCAAGGTGCAAACTTAAGCATGACCATCTCTCCAATTTCAAATTCTATATCTTTTCTTTTAATGTCGGCGTAGCACTTTTGTCGACTTTGGGCGGTTTTCAACCGTTGTTGAATTTGGATGATCTTCTCAGTAGTTTCTTGTATTATCTCCGAACACGTAATCTGTCTATCCCCCACTTCACTGCAACAAATCGGAGACCTGCACTTTCTACCATAAAGTGCTTCAAATGGAGCCATCTCAATGCTTGAATGGTAGCTATTGTTGTAGGAAAATTCTGCTAACGGTAGATGTCGATCCTAACTGTTTCCGAAATCAATAACACATGCTTGTAGCATGTCTTCAAGCGTTTGTATTGTCCTTTCACTCTGCCCATCAGTTTGTGAATGGTAGGCAGTACTCATGTCTAGACGAGTTCCTAATGCTTACTGTAATGTCTGCCAGAATCTTGAAATAAATCTGCCATCCCTATCAGAGATAATAGAGATTGATATTCCATGACTGGAGATGACTTCCTTCAAATACAGTCGTGCTAACTTTTCCATCTTGTCATCTTCTCTTATTGGCAGGAAGTGTGCTGATTTGGTGAGACGATCAACTATTACCCAAATAGTATCAAAACCACTTGCAGTCCTTGGCAATTTAGTGATGAAATCCATGGTAATGTTTTCCCATTTCCATTCCGAGATTTCGGGTTGTTGAAGTAGACCTGATGGTTTCTGATGCTCCGCTTTGACCTTAGAACACGTCAAACATTCCCCTACGTATTTAGCAACATCGGCTTTCATACCTGGCCACCAAAAATGTTTCTTGAGATCCTTGTACATCTTCCCCGTTCCAGGATGTATTGAGTATCTGGTTTTATGAGCTTCTCTAAGTACCATTTCTCTCATATCTCCAAATTTTGGTACCCAAATCCTTTCAGCCCTATACCGGGTTCCATCTTCCCGAATATTAAGATGCTTCTCTGATCCTTTGGGTATTTCATTCTTTAAATTTCCCTCTTTTAAAACTCCTTGTTGCGCCTCCTTTATTTGAGTAGTAAGGTTATTGTGAATCATTATATTCATAGGTTTTACTCGAATGGGTTCTCTGTCCTTTCTACTCAAGGCGTCGGCTACCACATTTGCCTTCCCCGGGTGGTAACGAATCTCAAAGTCGTAATCATTCAACAATTCAATCCACCTACGCTGCCTCATGTTCAGTTGTTTCTGATTAAATATGTGTTGAAGACTTTTGTGGTCGGTATATATAATACTTTTGACCCCATATAAGTAGTGCCTCCAAGTCTTTAATGCAAAAACAACCGCGCCTAATTCCAAATCATGCATCATATAATTTTGTTCGTGAATCTACAGTTGTCTAGACGCATAAGCAATCACCTTCGTTCGTTGCATTAATACACAACCGAGACCTTGCTTTGATGCGTCACAATAAATCACAAAATCATCATTCCCTTCAGGCAATGACAATATAGGTGCCGTAGTTAGCTTTTTCTTCAATAACTGAAACGCTTTCTCTTGTTCATCCTTCCATTCAAATTTCTTCCCTTTATGCATTAATGCAGTCAAGGGTTTTGCTATTCTGGAAAAGTCTTGGATGAACCTTCTGTAGTAACCAGCTAGTCCTAAAAACTGGCGTATGTGTTTCGGAGTTTTCGAGGTTTCCCACTTTTCAACAGTTTCTATCTTTGCCGGATCCACCTTAACACCTTCTTTGTTCACTATGTGACCGAGGAATTGAACTTCTTCCAACCAAAATGCACACTTTAAAAACTTAGCGTACAATTCTTCCTTCCTCAATACTTCTAACACCTTTCTCAAATGTTCACCGTGTTCTTGGTCATTCTTTGAGTAAATAAGTATGTCATCAATGAAAACAATGACAAACTTGTCAAGGTATGGTCCACACACTCGGTTCATAAGGTCCATGAACACAGCTGGTGCATTAGTTAAACCAAACGGCATGACCATAAACTCGTAATGACCGTAACGTGTTCTGAAAGCAGTCTTTGGAATATCATCTTCTTTCACCCGCATTTGATGATACCCGGAACGTAAGTCAATCTTTGAATAAACAGACGAGCCTTGTAGTTGATCAAATAAGTCGTCGATTCTCGGTAGTGGGTAGCGGTTCTTGATGGTAAGTTTGTTCAACTCTCGGTAGTCGATACACAACCTGAATGTACCATCTTTCTTCTTGACAAACAAAACAGGAGCTCCCCACGGTGATGTGCTTGGTCGAATGAAACCACGCTCTAAAAGTTCTTGTAATTGGCTTTACAGTTCTTTCATCTCGCTGGGTGCGAGTCTCTAAGGAGCACGAGCTATTGGTGCAGCTCCTGGTACAAGATCTATTTGAAATTCAACGGATCGATGTGGGGGTAATCCCGGTAATTCTTTCAGAAATACATCGGGAAATTCTTTTGCTACGGGAACATCATTGATGCTCTTTTCTTCAGTTTGTACTTTCTCGACGTGTGCTAGAACAGCATAGCAACCTTTTCTTATTAGTTTTTGTGCCTTCAAATTACTAATAAGATGTAGCTTCGTGTCGCCCTTTTCTCCGTACACCATTAAGGGTTCTCCTTCTTCTCGTACAATGCAAATTGCATTTTTATAACATACGATCTCTGCTTTCACCTTCTTCAGCCAGTCCATGCCAACTATTATATCAAAACTCCCTAACTCTACTGGTATCAAATCAATCTTAAATATTTCGCTACCCAGTTTAATTTCTCGATTCCGGCATATATAATCTGCTGAAATTAATTTACCGTTTGCTAATTCGAGTAAAAATTTACTATCCAACGGCGTCAATGGACAACTTAATTTAGCACAAAAATCTCTACTCATATAGCTTCTATCCGCACCCGAATCAAATAAAACGTAAGTAGATTTATTGTCAATAAGAAACATACCCGTAACAAGCTCCGAGTCTTCCTGTGCCTCTACCGCATTAATATTGGAAACTCTTCCGCGGCCTTGTCTATTCGTGTTCTCCTGGTTCGGGCAATTTCTAATAATGTGGCCCGGTTTTCCACATTTATAACAAACTACATTGGCATAACTTGCTCCGACACTACTTGCTCCACCATTACTCGTTCCGACACCATTTGTTCCTTTCGTTCCGTTAACCCCTGGTCCGTAGACCTCACACTTCGCCGCGCTATGACCATTTCTTTTACACTTGTTGCAAAATTTGGTGCAGAACCCCGAGTGATACTTTTCACACCTTTGGCATAGCTGCTTCTGATTGTTGTTATTGTTGCGGTTATTATTGTTGTTGGGATGATTGTTGTAGTTGCTGTTGTTATTGTTGTTGTTGTTGTTGTTGTTGTTGTTGTTGTTGGGCCGTTTGTTGTAGTTGCGATTGATGTTGCGATTGTTGGGATAGTTGTTGCAATTATTGTTGTAATTGCTGTTGTTGTTGTATTGGTGATTCTTATTACCGTTTTCCTCCCACTTTCTTTTGACTTGCTTCACATTGGCCTCTTCAGCAGTCTGTTCTTTAATTCTTTCTTCAATCTGGTTCACTAGTTTGTGAGCCATTCTACATGCCTATTGTATGGAGGCGGGCTCGTGTGAACTTATATCTTCTTGGATTCTTTCCGGTAATCCTTTCACAAACGCGTCGATCTTCTCTTCCTCATCTTCGAACGCTCCCGGACACAATAGGCATAATTATGTGAATCGTCTTTCGTACGTGGTAATATCAAATCCTTGGGTTCGTAACCCTCTAAGTTCTGTCTTGAGCTTATTGACCTCGGTTCTGGGACGGTACTTCTCGTTCATCAAGTGCTTGAATGCTGACCACGGTAGTGCGTAAGCATCATCTTGTCCCACTTGCTCTAGATAGGTATTCCACCATGTTAACGCAGAACCTGTAAAGGTATGCGTAGCGTACTTCACTTTGTCCTCTTTAGTACACTTACTTATGGCAAACACCGATTCGACCTTCTCGGTCCACCATTTTAATCCGATCGGTCCTTTGGTTCCATCAAATTCCAATGGTTTGCAGGCAGTGAATTCTTTGTAGGTGCATCCTACACGATTTCCTGTACTGCTAGATCCAAGGTTATTGTTAGTATGTAGCGCATCCTGTACTGCGGCTATGTTTGCAGCAAGAAAGGTATGAAATTCCTCTTCGCTCATATTCATGGTTTGTCGAGTAGTCGGTGCCATTTCCTTCAAATAGTCAAATGAAACAAGTTAATTATACAGAATATTAAGAGTAGTCAATAGTATCTCGTAGCATAATATGAACTCATTTATAAAAGCTTTTTCTTCATATTAGCATTTTATAAGTTTAAATTCGGGTAGTACCTACCCGTTAAGTTCATACTTAGTAGCTAATATACAATTCAACTACTACAATTCTATATGAAAAACTGATTATAATAATATTTCGCGTTCAAACTTTTTCACAATATTTTACAAACTTACAATACCGCTTATTTTACATATAACATTAAATGTAGCACACAATAACTTTGATACAAGATAGTTGTGAAGATAATTCTAGCTAGTACACAAGTCGTTCAGCAAAGGCAATAAAGACACGTAATTCATATGTCCAGAAACTAGTCATGCATTCTGGTTTTACTATGACTACTTCCCATCCTTGGTATTGTGGAACATAACCGTTATGGCCGTTGATAAGACAGTGTGTTGTAACATCGTCAAAGGGACGAGGGTTACATAATGTCCAATAGTCCCGTAACAATCTAAAAACCTCATTTCTTACCCCAATTACCGACTCTGTCACTTGTGGAAACGTTTTGTTTAATAGTTGTAGCCCGATGTTCTTGTTCTCACTTTGGTGAGAAGCGAACATTACTAACTCGTAAGCATAACATGCTTCTTTATGTTGCATGTTAGCCGCTTTTTCTAAATCACGAAGTCCTATATTCGGATATATTGAGTCAAAATAATTTCTTAACCCGTTGCGTAAAATAGCATTTGGGTTCCCCGCAATATATGCGTCAAAGTAAACACATCGTAACTTATGGATTTCCCAATGTGATATCCCCCATCTTTCGAACGAAAGCCTTTTATAAAACAAGGCATTCTTGGAACGTTCTTCAAATGTCTTACAAACTGATCTCGCCTTAAATAGTTGTGCCGAGGAATTCTGACCGACTCTAGAGAAGATTTCATCAATCATGTCTCCGGGTAGGTCTCTTAAAATATTGGGTTGTCTATCCATTTTGTGTTTTTATACTGTAAAATAGACAAGAGTTAGATTCATAAAAAAAAATACTTATTAATACAAGCAATTTTTACATATATCATAAAGCATAAGCACACTATATTACATATATTACACCACACGAATACAACTATCTTATTCCGACTCGCTCGTTTCTTCTTCTTCGGTTTTGGTTCGTTTTGCCAAGTTTCTAGGGATATATGATGTTCTCCTAATACGAGCCGCCGTTTTCCACATTGGTTTAGAAAAACCTGGTGGTTTAGAGGTTCCCGGGTTATTGTCACAACTTAAGAAATACGGGTGTTGATGATACATATAAAGTTCATCGGGTTTGGAATCAAATTTCTCTATTTTTATGCCCTTTCCCTTATTGTTCTCTTTTGCCTTATTAAATTGTGTTGGGGTAATTTATATAACATCATCCAAATCCTTGTCGGGATCCGATTCATTGAAGAATTGGTAATCCTCCCAATACTTTGCTTCCTTGGCGGAAACACCATTGACCATAATTAACTTTGGTCGGTTGGTTGAGGATTTTCTTCTACTTAACCGTTTTATTATTTCCCCCACTGGTTCTATTTCTTCTTCTGGTTCCGATTCTTCTTCCGGTTCCGATTGTTCTTCCGGTTCCGACTCTTCTTCCGGTTCCTCTTCGGGAACTCGTGAATCAGTCCACGAATCATTCCAATTTACATTTGACTCTTCATTATTATTAGGTGAGTCAATGGGACTTGTTCTAGAGGTAGACATCTATCACATAATATCAAACGCGTTAAGAGATTAATATATCACATAATATTCACATGTTAAAAATATATAGTTTCCAAAAAAATTTGTTAAGCAATCATTTTTCAAGTAAACACGGTCGAAGTTCAGACTCACCAATGCATCCTAACAAACTCGATAAGACACACTAATGCAAAATTCTGGTTCTCTAAGACCAACGCTCGGATACCAACTGAAATGTCCCGTTCTTATTGATTAAAAACGTTCCATATTAATTGATTTCGTTGCGAGGTTTTGACCTCTATATGAGACGTTTTTCAAAGACTGCATTCATTTTAAAACAAACCATAACCTTTATTTCATCAATAAAGGTTTAAAAAGCTTTACGTAGATTATCAAATAATGATAATCTAAAATATCCTGTTTACACGCGACCATTACATAATGGTTTACAATACAAATATTTTACAACGAAATAAGTTTCTTGAATGCAGTTTTTACACAATATCATACAAGCATGGACTCCAAATCTCGTCCTTATTTAAGTATGCGACAACGGAAACTCTTAATAATCACCTGAGAATAAACATGCTTAAAACGTCAACAAAAATGTTGGTGAGTTATAGGTTTAACCTATATATTATCAAATCATAATAATAGACCACAAGATTTCATATTTCAATACACATCCCATACATAGAGATAAAAATCATTCATATGGTGAACACCTGGTAACCGACATTAACAAGATGCATATTTAAGAATATCCCCATCATTTCGGGACACCCTTCAGATATGATATAAATTTCAAAGTACTAAAGCATCCGGTACTTTGGATGGGGTTTGTTAGGCCTAATAGATCTATCTTTAGGATTCGCGTCAATTAGGGTGTCTGTTCCCTAATTCTTAGATTACCAGACTTAATAAAAAGGGGCATATTCGATTTCAATAATTCAACCATAGAATGTAGTTTCACGTACTTGTGTCTATTTTGCAAATCATTTATAAAACCTGCATGTATTCTCATTTCAAAAATATTAGATTTTAAAAGTGGGACTATAACTCACTTTTACAGATTTTTTACTTCGTCGGGAAGTAAGACTTGGCCACTGGTCGATTCACGAACCTATAACAAATATGTACATATATATCAAAGTATGTTCAAAATATATTTACAACACTTTTAATATATTTTGATGTTTTAAGTTTATTAAGTCAGCTGTCCTCGTTAGTAACCTACAACTAGTTGTCCACAGTTAGATGTACATAAATAAATCGATATATATTATCTTGAATCAATCCACGACCCAGTGTATACATATCTCAGTATTGATCACAACTCAAACTATATATATTTTGGAATCAACCTCAACCCTGTATAGCTAACTCCAACATTCACATATAGAGTGTCTATGGTTGTTCCGAAATATATATAGATGTGTCGACATGACAGGTCGAAACATTGTATACGTGTCTATGGTATCTCAAGATTACATAATATACAATACAAGTTGATTAAGTTATGGTTGGAATAGATTTGTTACCAATTTTCACGTAGCTAAAATGAGTAGTTTTTACCAATTTTGTTTTGCTCGCCATTTCTTCGTTTCTAATCCGTTTTGAGTGATTTAAGCGGCCACGGTTTCGTATTGAACATGACTTTATGAAACTAAACAGAAAAGGTATAGGTTTATAGTCGAAAATACAAGTTACAAGTCGTTTTTGAAAGAGGTAGTCATTTCCGTCGAAAGAACGACATCTTGATGACTGTTTTGAAAAAATACTTTCACTTTGAGTTTAACCATGATTTTTGGATATGGTTTCATGTTCATAATAAAAATCATTTTCCCAGAAGTATATCTTTTAAATCAAAGTTTTTCATAGTTTTTAATTATCCAAACCAAAACAGCCCCCGGTTGTAACTACGACGGCGTAAATCCGGTTTTATGGTGCTTATCGTGTTTCCGGGTTTTAAATCATTAAGTTAGCATATCATATAGATATAGATCATGTGTATAGTTGATTTTAAAAGTGTAGTTAGAAGGATTAATTTTATTTGCGAACAAGTTTAGAATTAACTAAACTATGTTCTAGTGATTACTAGTTTACCACTTCGAATATGATAGCTTTTAATGTATGAATCGAATGATGTTATGAATATCATTACTACCTTAAGTTCCTTGGATAAACCTACTGGAAAAGAGAAAAATGGATCTAGCTTCAATGGATCCTTGGATGGCTCGAAGTTCTTGAAGCAGAATCATGACACGAAAACAAGTTCAAGTAAGATCATCACTTGAAATAAGATTATTATGATTATAGAAATTGAACCAAAGTTTGAATATGATTATTACCTTGTATTATAATGATAACCTACTGTAAGAAACAAAGATTTCTTGAGGTTGGATGATCACCTTACAAGATTGGAAGTGAGCTAGCAAACTTGAAAGTATTCTTGATTTTATGTAACTAGAACTTGTAGAATTTATGAAGAACACTTAGAACTTGAAGTTAGAACTTGAGAGAGATCAATTATATGAAGAAAATTGAAGAATGAAAGTGTTTGTAGGTGTTTTTGGTCGTTGGTGTATGGATTAGATATAAAGGATATGTAATTTTGATTTCATGTAAATAAGTCATGAATGATTACTCATATTTTTGTAATTTTATGAGATATTTCATGCTAGTTTCCAAATGATGGTTCCCACATGTGTTAGGTGACTCACATGGACTGCTAAGAGCTGATCATTGGAGTGTATATACCAATAGTACATACATCTAAAAGCTGTGTATTGTACGAGTACGAATACGGGTGCATACGAGTAGAATTGTTGATGAAACTGAACGAGGATGTAATTGTAAGCATTTTTGTTAAGTAGAAGTATTTTGATAAGTGTCTTGAAGTCTTTCAAAAGTGTATGAATATATATTAAAACACTACATGTATATACATTTTAACTGAGTCGTTAAGTCATCGTTAGTCGTTACATGTAAGTGTTGTTTTGAGACCTTTAGGTTAACGATCTTGTTAAATGTTGTTAACCCAAAGTTTATAATATCAAATGAGATTTTAAATTATTATATTATCATGATATTATGATATATTAATATATCTTAATATGATATATACATTTAAATGTCGTTACAACGATAATCGTTACATATAGGTCTCGTTTCGAAATCCTTAAGTTAGTAATCTTGTTTTTACTTATGTAGTTCATTGTTAATACACTTAATGATATATTTAATTATCATATTATCATGTTATATATAATATAACAATGTATTAATATGCTTCATATATATTTAGTAAGACGTGGTTATAACGATAATCGTTATATGTATCGTTTCGAGTTTCATACGTCAATAGTCTCCTTTTTAAGTATATAACTTATTGTTACTATTTTTAATGAGATACTTGATGATCATTATATCATTTTAAACATATATATTTATTCATTTATGCATCATCATGTCATATACAACTTATAGCGTTCGTGAATCATTGATCAAACTGGGTAATCCGACGTTTACAAAATTTTCGTTTCAATTAACCAAGTCTTAACAAGTTTGATTGCTTAACATGTTGGAAACATTTAATCATGTAAATATAGTTTTCATTAAACATATAATCATAGAAAGGTTCGGAAAAGTTCGGGTCACTACAGTACCTACCAGTTAAATAAATTTCGTCCCGAAATTTTAAGCGATTGGAGGTGTTGGCTCATCTTCTGGAAATAAGTGCGGGTACTTCTTCTTCATCTGATCTTCTCGTTCCCAGGTGAACTCGGGTCCTCTACAAGCATTCCATCGAACCTTAACAATCGGTATCTTATTTTGTTTAAGTCTCTTAACCTCACGATCCATTATTTCAACGGGTTCTTCAATGAATTGAAGTTTTTCATTGATTTGGATTTCATCCAACAGAATAGTGAGATCTTCTTTAGCAAAATATTTCTTCAAATTCGAGACGTGGAAAGTGTTATGTACAGCCGCGAGTTGTTGAGGTAACTCAAGTCGGTAAGCTACTGGTCCGACACGATCAATAATCTTGAATGGTCCAATATACCTTGGATTTAATTTCCCTCGTTTACCAAATCGAACAACACCTTTCCAAGGTGCAACCTTAAGCATGACCATCTCTCCAATTTCAAATTCTATATCTTTTCTTTTAATGTCGGCGTAGCTCTTTTGTCGACTTTGGGTGGTTTTCAACCGTTGTTGAATTTGGATGATCTTCTCAGTAGTTTCTTGTATTATCTCTAGACCCGTAATCTGTCTATCCCCCACTTCACTCCAACAAATCAGAGACCTGCACTTTCTACCATAAAGTGCTTCAAACGGAGCCATCTCAATGCTTGAATGGTAGCTATTGTTGTAGGAAAATTCTGCTAACGGTAGATGTCGATCCCAACTGTTTCTGAAATCAATAACACATGCTCGTAGCATGTCTTCAAGCGTTTGTATCGTTCTTTCACTCTGCCCATCAGTTTGTGGATGATAGGCAGTACTCATGTCCAGACGAGTTCCTAATGCTTGCTGTAATGTCTGCCAGAATCTTGAAATAAATCTGCCATCCCTATCAGAGATAATAGAGATTGGTATTCAATGTCTGGAGACGACTTCCTTCAAATACAGTCGTGCTAACTTCTCCATCTTGTCATCTTCTCTTATTGGCAGGAAGTGTGCTGATTTGGTGAAACGATCAACTATTACCCAAATAGTATCAAAACCACTTGCAGTCCTTGGCAATTTAGTGATGAAATCCATGGTAATGTTTTCCCATTTCCATTCAGGGATTTCGGGTTGTTGAAGTAGACCTGATGGTTTCTGATGCTCCGCTTTGACCTTAGAACACGTCAAAAATTTCCCTACGTATTTAGCAATATCGGCTTTCATACCTGGCCACCAAAAATGTTTCTTGAGATCCTTGTACATCTTCCCCGTTCCAGGATGTATTGAGTATCTGGTTTTATGAGCTTCTCTAAGTACCATTTCTCTCATATCTCCAAATTTTGGTACCCAAATCCTTTCAGCCCTATACCGGGTTCCATCTTCCCGAATATTAAGATGCTTCTCCAATCCTTTGGATATTTCATTCTTTAAATTTCCCTCTTTTAAAACTCCTTGTTGCGCCTCCTTTATTTGAGTAGTAAGGTTATTGTGAATCATTATATTCATAGATTTTACTCGAGTGGGTTCTCTGTCCTTTCTACTCAAGGCGTCGGCTACCACATTTGCCTTCCCTGGGTGGTAACGAATCTCAAAGTCGTAATCATTCAACAATTCAATCCACCTACGCTGCCTCATGTTCAGTTGTTTCTGATTAAATATGTGTTGAAGACTTTTGTGGTCGGTATATATAATACTTTTGACCCCATATAAGTAGTGCCTCCAAGTCTTTAATGCAAAAACAACCGCTCCTAATTCCAAATCATGCGTCGTATAATTTTGTTCGTGAATCTTCAATTGTCTAGACGCATAAGCAATCACCTTCGTTCGTTGCATTAATACACAACCGAGACCTTGCTTTGATGCGTTACAATAAATCACAAAATCTTCATTCCCTTCAGGCAATGACAATATAGGTGCCGTAGTTAGCTTTTTCTTCAATAACTGAAACGCTTTCTCTTGTTCATCCTTTCATTCAAATTTCTTCCCTTTATGCGTTAATGCAGTCAAGGGTTTTGCTATTCTGGAAAAGTCTTGGATGAATCTTCTGTAGTAACCAGCTAGTCCTAAAAACTGGCGTATGTGTTTCGGAGTTTTCGGGGTTTCTCACTTTTCAACAGTTTCTATCTTTGCCGGATCCACCTTAATACCTTCTTTGTTCACTATGTGACCGAGGAATTGAACTTCTTCCAACCAAAATGCACACTTTGAAAACTTAGCTTACAATTCTTCCTTCCTTAATACTTCTAACACCTTTCTCAAATGTTCACCGTGTTCTTGGTCATTCTTTGAGTAAATAAGTATGTCATCAATGAAAACAATGACAAACTTGTCAAGGTATGGTCCACACACTCGGTTCATAAGGTCCATGAATACAGCTGGTACATTAGTTAAACCAAACGGCATGACCATAAACTCGTAATGACCGTAACGTGTTCTGAAAGTAGTGTTTAGAATATCATCTTCTTTCACCCGCATTTGATGATACCCAGAACGTAAGTCAATCTTTGAATAAACAGACGAGCCTTGTAGTTGATCAAATAAGTCATCGATTCTCGGTAGTGGGTAGCGATTCTTGATGGTAAGTTTGTTCAACTTTCGGTAGTCGATACACAACCTGAATGTACCATTTTTCTTCTTGAAAAACAAAACAGGAGCTCCCCACGGTGATGTGCTTGGTCGAATGAAACCACGCTCTAAAAGTTCTTGTAATTGGCTTTGCAGTTCTTTCATCTCGCTGGGTGCGAGTCTGTAAGGAGCACGAGCTATTGGTGCAGCTCCTGGTGCAAGATTTATTTGAAATTCAACGGATCGATGTGGAGGTAATCCCGGTAATTCTTTCGGAAATACATCGGGAAATTCTTTTGCGACGGGAACATCATTGATGCTCTTTTCTTCAGTTTGTACTTTCTCGACATGTGCTAGAACAGCATAGCAACCTTTTCTTATTAGTTTTTGTGCCTTCAAATTACTAATAAGATGTAGCTTCGTGTTGCCCTTTTCTCCGTACACCATTAAGGGTTCTCCTTCTTCTCGTACAATGCGAATTGCATTTTTATAACATACGATCTCTGCTTTCACCTTCTTCAGCCAGTCCTTGCCAACTATTACATCAAAACTCCCTAACTCTACTGGTATCAAATCAATCTTAAATATTTTGCTACCCAGTTTAATTTCTCGATTCCGGCATATATAATCTGCTGAAATTAATTTACCGTTTGCTAATTCGAGTAAAAATTTACTATCCAACGGCGTCAATGGACAACTTAATTTAGCACAAAAATCTCTACTCATATAGCTTCTATCCGCACCCGAATCAAATAAAACGTAAGTAGATTTATTGTCAATAAGAAACGTACCCGTAACAAGCTCCGAGTCTTCCTGTGCCTCTGCCGCATTAATATTGAAAATTCTTCCGCGGCCTTGTCCATTCGTGTTCTCCTGGTTCGGGCAATTTCTAATAACGTGGCCCGGTTTTCCACATTTATAACAAACTACATTGGTATAACTTGCTCCGACACTACTTGCTCCACCATTACTCATTCCGACACCATTTGTTCCTTTCATTCTGTTAACCCCTGGTCCGTAGACCTCACACTTCGCCGCGCTATGAGCATTTCTTTTACACTTGTTGCAAAATTTGGTGCAGAACCCCGAGTGATACTTTTCACACCTTTGGCATAGCTGCTTCTGATTGTTGTTGTTGTTGTTGTTGTTGCAGTTATTATTGTTGTTGGGATGATTGTTGTAGTTGCTGTTGTTATTGTTGTTGTTGTTGTTGGACCATTTGTTGTAGTTGCGATTGATGTTGCGATTGTTGGGATAGTTGTTGCGATTATTGTTGTAATTGCTGTTGTTGTTGTATTGGTGATTCTTATCACCGTTTTCCTCCCACTTTCTTTTGACTTGCTTCACATTGGCCTCTTCAGTAGTCTGTTCTTTAATTCTTTCTTCAATCTGGTTCACTAGTTTGTGAGCCATTCTACATGCCTGTTGTATGGAGGCGGACTCGTGTGAACTTATATCTTCTTAGATTCTTTCCGGTAATCCTTTCACAAACGCGTCGATCTTCTCTTCCTCATCTTCGAACGCTCCCGGACACAATAGGCATAATTCTGTGAATCGTCTTTCGTACGTGGTAATATCAAATCCTTGGGTTCGTAACCCTCTAAGTTCTGTCTTGAGCTTATTGACCTCGGTTCTGGGACGGTACTTCTCGTTCATCAAGTGCTTGAATGCTGACCACGGTAGTGCGTAAGCATCATCTTGTCCCACTTGCTCTAGATAGGTATTCCACCATGTTAATGCAGAACCTGTGTACTTCACTTTGTCCTCTTCAGTACACTTACTTATGGCAAACACCGATTCGACCTTCTCGATCCACCGTTTCAATCCGATTGGTCCTTCGGTTCCATCAAATTCCAATGGTTTGCAGGCAGTGAATTCTTTGTAGGTGCATCCTACACGATTTCCTGTACTGCTAGATCCAAGGTTATTTTTGGTATGTAGCGCAGCCTATACTGCGGCTATGTTTGCAGCAAGAAAGGTACGAAATTCCTCTTCGCTCATATTCATGATTTGTCGAGTAGTCGGTGCCATTTCCTTCAAATAGTCAAATGAAACAAGTTAATTATACAGAATATTAAGAGTAGTCAATAGTATCTCGTAGCATAATATGAACTCATTTATAAAAGCTTTTTCTTCATATTAGCGTTTTATAAGTTTAAATTCGGGTAGTACCTACCCGTTAAGTTCATACTTAGTAGCTAATATACAATTAAACTACTACAATTCTATATGAAAAACTGATTATAATAATATTTCGCGTTCAAACTTTTTCACAATATTTTACAAACTTACAATACCGCTTATTTTACATATAACATGAAATATAGCACACAATAACTTTGATACAAGATAGTTGTGAAGATAATTCTAGCTAGTACACAAGTCGTTCAGCAAAGGAAATAAAGACACGTAATTCATACGTCCAGAAACTAGTCATGCATTCTGGTTTTACTAGGACTACTTCCCATCCTTGGTATTGTGGAACATAACCATTATGGCCGTTGATAAGACAGTGTGTTGTAACATCGTCAAAGGGACGAGGGTTACGTAATGTCCAATAGTCCCGTAACAATCTAAAAACCTCATTTCTTACCCCAATTACCGACTCTGTCACTTGTGGAAACATTTTGTTTAATAGTTGTAGCCCGATGTTCTTGTTCTCACTTTGGTGAGAAGCGAACATTACTAACTCGTAAGCATAACATGCTTCTTTATGTTGCATGTTAGCCGCTTTTTCTAAATCACGAAGTCCTATATTCGGATATATTGAGTCAAAATAATTTCTTAACCCGTTGCGTAAAATAGCATTTGGGTTCCCCGCAATATATGCGTCAAAGTAAACACATCGTAACTTATGGATTTCCCAATGTGATATCCCCCATCTTTCGAACGAAAGCCTTTTATAAAACAAGGCATTCTTGGAACGTTCTTCAAATGTCTTACAAACTGATCTCGCCTTAAATAGTTGTGCCGAGGAATTCTGACCGACTCTAGACAAGATTTCATCAATCATGTCTCCGGGTAGGTCTCTTAAAATATTGGGTTGTCTATCCATTTTGTGTTTTTATACTGTAAAATAGACAAGAGTTAGATTCATAAAAAAAAATACTTATTAATACAAGCAATTTTTACATATATCATAAAGCATAAGCACACTATATTACATATATTACACCACACGAATACAACTATCTTATTCCGACTCGCTCGTTTCTTCTTCTTCAGTTTTGGTTCGTTTTGCCAAGTTTATAGGGATATATGATGTTCTCCTAATACGAGCCGCCGTTTTCCACATTGGTTTAGAAAAACCTGGTGGTTTAGAGGTTCCCGGGTTATTGTCACAACTTAAGAAATACGGGTGTTGATGATACATATAAAGTTCATCGGGTTTGGAATCAAATTTCTCTATTTTTATGCCCTTTCCCTTATTGTTCTCTTTTGCCTTATTAAATTGTGTTGGGGTAATTTCTATAACATCATCGGAATCCTTGTCGGGATCCGATTCATCGGAGAATTGGTAATCCTCCCAATACTTTGCTTCCTTGGCGGAAACACCATTGACCATAATTAACTTTGGTCGATTAGTTGAGGATTTTCTTCTACTTAACCATTTTATTATTTCCCCCACTGGTTCTATTTCTTCTTCCGGTTCCGATTCTTCTTCTGGTTCCGATTCTTCTTTCGGTTCCGACTCTTCTTCCGGTTCCTCTTCGGGAACTTGTGAATCAGTCCACGAATCATTCCAATTTACATTTGACTCTTCATTATTATTAGGTGAGTCAATGGGACTTGTTCTAGAGGTAGACATGTATCACATAGTATCAAACGCGTTAAGAGATTAATATATCACATAATATTCACATGTTAAAAATATATAGTTTCCAACAAAATTTGTTAAGCAATCATTTTTCAAGTAAACACGGTCGAAGTCCAGACTCACTAATGCATCCTAACAAACTCGATAAGACACACTAATGCAAAATTCCGGTTCTCTAAGACCAACGCTCGGATACCAACTGAAATGTCCCGTTCTTATTGATTAAAAACGTTCCATATTAATTGATTTCGTTACGATAGTTGCGTGTTACGGTAGTTGGATTATGATGTTACGGTAGTTGCGTGTTGGTCGTGTTGTGAATTACAAAGGATGTTAAGTGGTAAGTGTTATTCATAAGGGTTCACTTTTGTTCGGTCTTTATCGGTTTAGATGGTTGACCTTATGTTGGTATGTGGTTACTTTGGCATTGTACTTGGTAATGGTACGCTAGAGGGTTGATATCTCGGTTCGAGATTGGATGAGTTTTCCCGATGTGAGGGAATGAGGAAGGTTTTAGTGCTCGAATTGTGATTTGATAAATCGCGTGTGACAATTTTAGTCGCTAAAGGTGATTCATTGGGAAGAGTTGCCTAGGGAAGTCGGATTGGGACTTATGTTTGAGGACCGTGGAGTGTGGTCTGTTCAGTTAAATGGCGCAGATCGCGAGGACGCGATCATGTCTAAGTGGGGGAGAGTTGTAGGACCCTGTTTCCATTTCAGTTGATCGAGACGCCGTCCAGGATTCGGGACGCCGTCCAGCAAAGAAGAGCTGGATGCCGTCCAATATTTGGGACGCCGTCTAGTTGGCCTGTCGGTCCAGCTGTGATATTTTAGATTTTAAAAAGGGGCAATTTGGTAATTTCACTTGGGTGTCAGTTTGGAGCCCTCAAAACTGATCCATTGGTCATTGTGGATCACATTTCATCCTCACAAACACTCTCATCCATATCTAGTGAGAGAGTAAGGGTTTAGAGAGAGAGAGAGCTTGATTTGGAGAAGAAGGAGTCAGATTCTCACCAAAGCTTGGGTTCTAAAGTTGTTCATCTCGCTCCTAGCTACGTTGTGGTCGTATTGGTAAGCTCAAACTCCGAATTTCATTTGTTAGATTTGATATTCAAGTTAGGGTTTTTGATAGGTCAGATCATGTTGAGATTGAGAGAAATGATAAGATAAAGAGAGATTCGGTATGTAAGAATGAGACTCGGTATTAGAGAGAATCGGTAAAATTACATTCCACAGCTTCTAGAACTCGGTTACAATGCAATGGCTATCTAATTAGGACTACTTAGGTTCCTTATATAGCCCTCTTCTAAGGAACCTTCATTTAAGCTTATTTCACATTAACACTATACAACTTCGGGGTCCTAACAATCTCCCCCTTAGTGTTAAATGTGAACTTTACAACATAATCCTATTTAAAACATCTAAAGGAACTTTGTTCCTCTGAAGTGAACTTTGGATTTGAAACCCTTGAGATTCTCATATCTTCGTATGTTCACTCTTGTTTTGAGACGACTTTTTAATCTTGTGAGAATGTATTTGACAATCTAAATATCTTCAGTTGAATAGCAGTTATTGATCAATCTCCATCTCATGTACTTGAAAGCATACATCAACGTTCCATCTGAGTATCTTCTGAAATCTGAGACTCTGATGAAGATCTTTGTATAGTGAGAATTGACAAATGCAAACCCATATGGACAGTCGCTCACTTCAAGTAAGGACATGTATCTTAGCTCTTCAATCACTTGATTTGGTGGTTTAATTCCGAGCTTTTTGTGTCCAGATTCCAATCCCAACTGAAAATCATGAACTGACATCCATCTCATCGAATCAAGAATAAATCTGTAGACTGCCTTCATTGCAGTAGCATGATAAATTGTTGCAGATTCATTCAAGTTAATCAGATAGTTGTAAATGAAAATAATGTCATCCATCTTCAGTTTATCAAAATCCGCTTCTGAGAATTGGTAATCCTCATCATCCATTCTTGTAACTTGAAATAATGGCATCTTCACTCCATCCTTGTTAATCATCAAAACCTTATTTATGCTTTTAGTTTCTGAACTCCGCTGAATTTGAAGTTTCTCTTCATTCTTCAATTTGAATTTGTCACGAACACTCAGATAAGCTTTGAGATATTCTGGTTTCTTATGATATTTTCATGCACCCAGAACACTCATTGATGCAGAAAGGACGAGATCAGAATCACCATAAATTGTATATGCTTGTTGTTCAATGAATGGTGAATGAAGAATATCTTTCTCTTCATCCTCACTCAGTTGGTAATTAGTATCACGTTCAAGAACAATCTCTGCAATTTGAAAAGGAACATTCAAATCGGGAGGAGTCGTGGTATCTTCTTTGTCATTAGAAAAAATCTCCTTTTCGAAGTGTATTCCAAATTCGTTAGTTGGAGATGTCAAATTAACAAATTGATGATCATTGAATTCATTGGCGACACTCGATGACCCCTTCAAAATATCTTCAATGTTGTCAAAGTTTTGATTGTCCTCTTGAGTTAACTTTTTCTCTGATTGATCAGCTGAATCCATAATCATTAACATCCCTGAGTCACCCTCTCTCTGACTCTCCGATTCATCTAGAAAACTTTCACACTGAATTTCTTCAATTTCATCACTGGAATCAGATATATCAACAACATTTTTATCCTTCTTTTGACTAGATGTACCAGCTTCATACGTTGATCTTTGAAAAACACTGGACCGATAACCACCTTGTCTATTCTCCCCCTCATGAAGATTGTCGGAATAGAAATCATCATGATCAGGCATGTGAATTGGTCCAGGTGACTTGCATGGAGATAAAGGATACACTATCCTTGCTTGCTCAAGATAAATCATCATAGTTTCGCGAACTTCATCAAGATCAGTTCATTTAGCAAACTCAGCGAGATAGTGCTCCTCCACCTTATTGTCAGAGAGATACTGTAATCCATATCTATTTGAACTTCGAGAAGGTGACCCAGTTGGTGAAACAACAGTGTAACCATGAACAAAAGCAGCATCAGCAGCAACTGTTGAAGGCGATGTCGGTGGAAGTGTTTGAGTTGCTGTGAGGGAAGGTAAGGATGATTGTGCGGTATTATTCTTATATGTAGGGCTATACGTACTACTAGTCAGATTCGTGATATCCCCTTCTGATGGAGGTTGGGTAACAACCGGAGTTGTCACCGGTGAAGTTTCTTTCGAAGCATCCGCCTCCATGACTTTGGTCTCATGGGACTCTGACAGAGTAGTAGAACTACCCGTCTGTTTAGTTCTCACAGAAATATTGCTATCCCCGACTCCTGAAATCATTGATATACCATGAGGTGGCACATCTGTTTCAGTTAAAGACTCTTCCTCCAGACCCTGAGATTCAGAATCCGGAAGAGAAGTGGTTTGAACCAATGGATCACTTTCATGAACCAAGGGAACAGTCTGCTAGAAGTCTGATAAATATCCTGAAGGATTGTCATGTTGACTCGTTTCCATGGGACACGGCAGATCTTCCTCATCAAGATAAGCCGGACCTCGAGACCCTATTGTACGTTAAGGCACAGGAGGATTTCCAGCCGATACGCAGGGTGCCTTTTCAAGATTTTTCGGCTCCCCTTCGGCCGTTCTGGACTTCAATGATTGAGTGTCCTCAATCGATTGAGTCAACGCAGACTTTACTGCAGAGGAAGACTTTACTTCCTTAGATGCCTAAGCATCTTGCTTTGTGGGATTTATTCTTAAGTCCTGTTTAGATTGGATGGGCTTAGTGGTCTTTTTACCATCCGTGCATTTAGATCTCTTGCCTACCGAAGCTTGCGCTTCATTTAGTGTAGGGCTTACTGTTATTCTTGGATGTGATACGGAGATGGGTGAAGGTGACCTAATTGGCTCTAGGTCTTGGTCGGTATCACCAATGGTTGGAGTAACTGTTTGGCGGACGATGGGTGTCGAAGTCCAAGATCTAGTTACTCGTTGGGTTGGCGGAGTCTGAATCATCTCATCAGGCATGTATCGAGTTCTCTTAGGAGAATGTTCAGGAGATGATTCAGATGCTGTTGCTGAAGTGTCACTGCTTACTTTGGGTGTTGTGGAAAGCGTTGGTTCAATCCTAGTTGAACTAGGTTCCCTGATCCTCACGGGTTGAGCTTGGTGAGCTACCCTAGATCGTTTGAGGTTCACCCTAAGTGGAGGATTAGCTGGCCCGGGTGGTTGAACTACAGGTTCCTCTACAACCTCTGGGGCTGGAACCACGGCAGGTTTAACTTGTTCTTGTTATACCGGGTTCGGAAGAGGTATTCCTACAACCTGAAAATAAGAACGCATACGAGCATCTTGGGGTTCAGCTAGCCTTACTAGCCAATTTGGAATTGGTGCAGTGAATTGATTATCAGACACCATAGGGGTGTTCATCTTCAGCTCTCCAAACTTTTTCATCTGTAATCCATGTGTACCTGGTACAAATCTATTTGCATTTCTGCAAGCATTTATAGCATCATGGATAAAGATACAGAAAAACCTTTCGCAAGGGATATAAGCACCCCTTGGCTTTTCAACCTGTGCCTGAACCAAATCCCATATAAGTTCTGCATAATCAGGATTCTCTACTCTTGTGAATGAGTAGAAAAGTTTGAGCATCCGCACAGTTAAGCTATCAGATCCACTTCTTGTCATCAACAAGCATCTGTTGATGATTGAGAATATCACATACCACCTGGAGTGCAGATACTTCTTTTGAAACTTAGCAGGTGGAACATTAGTTGCTCCAACATATCCAAGAGAAAAGATTGAAGACATCATCTGCTGTGTGACAGGAAAAGTAGGAGCATTCTGTACAAGAGGAAGTCTGAATATCCTCATGAAGTCTGCTTTTGTAATACTCCTGAATCCTTGTACTCCCCTCAGCCTAAATTCAAATCTGGCTGGTTCACCCTGTGGATTAGTAGCATTTGGTTGTGTGGCCTCCATAAATCTGATTAATCTGTTAAGAATATCCAAGTCTGTTTCTGGCACACTAACTGTGGAGCTCAGAGCAGGCCATAAAGTATGCCTCTCTAGAATTGCAGTCCAATAATTGCAGGGAATATTGGTTTCAGAATTGATAAAGTGATTATTCGCCATTTAGCTGTATACATAAGAAATAGAAGACCACAAAATGTTATCATAAAGCATATTTCTCTATTCTTATTTCCTTTGAAATCCTTTTTATATTTTTCAAATTTTATAATTTTTATGACTTTTCTAAGATATAAAAATCATTTATTCCAAATATGAACAAATAATTGACAACCATGACATTCATATGATATTCATCTTAGTACAAACTCATCATGCAAAGTCAATTATATAACACAAGGAATCAGAACAACACTTAGTCAATTTTTAGCACAATTCAAGCAGATTCGGTATTTATGAAAACTTTAGATTCTGTAACCAAATAAGCTTGAGTTTTCATATCAGAAAGATATAGAATAAACATGTTAAGTGTTTGAAGATAAAAATCAGAAAATTTCAAGGTACCAAATTTCAGACTCGGTATCAAGAAAGAAAACCAGATTCGATATCTTCAACAATTAACAGAAAGTCACTCAAACATGCATATTCTATCACATATCATGTAATTTCACAACCATGATCAATTAACCATTCAATTACAAGCATATTAACATGTTAATTGTATGAACAAACTCGGTATCAGGATAAGAACACATTCGGTAGATACAGAATTCATCAAATAAGCAATTAAACATGTAATCAGGCTCGGTCAAATGATAGATCAGTCAATTTAACTCAGATTAGACAAGATTTCATGTTGATTTTCCAAATCAATTGAGTTTAATCAAAGATTAATTGAAATCGACTCAGACTCGGTATAATGAACAAGATTTTAAAAATTAAAGGTCATAATCCAGTTATTTTTGATGTTTTCTGGTTGATAAAAACTTAATTATCTCAAATCTACAATTATATATCTTAAACATTGATTAAAATGAACAATTACCAAGGATTTGAAGAAACAGAATGACGGACTCGGTAGAATTTGGCAGATTCGGTATAATCAACAGACTCGGTAGGTAATTAATAACAGTAAGAGAGTAATGTTTGACTTTGACTCTCCTTTTATAGATACCGAAGGTAAAATACCGAAAGGGCTTTACAGAATGGGCCTAATATACCGAATACAGTCCAATTTTTCAAAATTTTAACAATTTAACTCCAAATCTTGACAAATTGATTTTTCCTCTTGAAATCCATTTCAATCTTTTCATAAAAAACAATTCTGAGACAATTTTTGAAAACTTTAAACTTACCGAATCTGTACTGTTGGTTGTCAGACTCGGTAAAATGCTAAAAATAGCATTTATTCAGTAAAATTTAAATATTTTTTGGATTTTATCTTTTCCAATTTTTATGAATTTTTCAAAATAAGATTTGTACTTAAAAGAACTTTGAATTTTATACAAAGTACAAATCTTCAGTGATACCAATTGTTGACACGGGTTACATACTGAGATGTATACAAGCCATAGTGAATTATTTCAGATAAAAACAAAGAAATTTTGAATTCACTTTTGAAAAACAATATTTTTGAATAATTTTCTCATTTTCTCCCTTTTTCTCCCCCTCAAAATGTGATATACAAGAAAGTAAATCAGCATTTTGATTACGTTCCCAAGAACCCTTGAAATAGGATATCAATGAGTTACCTCCCCCTTGCGTAACCATTGAACAAATATATCTAGGAAGTTATCATTAATCTAAAGGCAGTCCCTTAAAGAAAAATTATCTAAAGCACTGAAACTTAGTTGCTCCTCCTAGAAAGTATCTACTCCCCCTAAACACAAGATCCCAAAAATAAGTCCCAACAGATCTAAGGAATATCAAGCACTATACTCTACCATGCCAATCTCTTTAATCAAGAATTTTAGCCTAAGTTCATCTAAAGGTTTAGTGAACATGTCAGCTAATTGCACTTTAGTAGGCACAAAGTATAACTCTACATCTCCTTTCTCTACATGGTCCTTAATGAAATGATAACGAATATCTATGTGTTTAGTTTTAGAATGCTGAACCGGGTTGCTTGTTATTGCAATAGCACTTTGTGAATCACAATAGATCGGGGTCTTAGAAATCTTAAAGCCATAGTCCAAGAGTTGAGTTTGCATCCACAAAACTTGTGAACAATAGTGAGCTGCAGCAATGTACTCAGACTCAGCTGTTGATAAAGACACACAGTTCTGCTTTTTGGATGACCAACCAACTAGCCTATTCCCCAACATCTGAATTGATCCAGATGTGCTCTTTCTATCAACATGGCAACCACCATGATCCGCATCAGTATAAGCAGTGAGATTGAAATCGGATCCATGAGGATACCAGATCCCAAGGTTAGGTGTACCTTTAAGGTATTGAAAAATCCTAACAACCACTTTGGAGTGAGATTTCTTAGGGTTGGACTGAAAGCGTGCACAGACAGTTATGGCAAGTGTAATGTCTGGTCGACTTGCAGTCAGATACATTAAAGAACCAACCATGCTTCGATAAAGCGTAATATCAAAGGGTTCCCCATTAGTATCAGCATCCAGGAAAGTCCTCATTGGGGTTGTCATTGGTTTTAAAGCAGTCATTTTAAAATGTTTTAGCATATCATTGATATACTTTGTTTGACTGATAAAAATCCCATTTGGTAATTGTTTTACTTGTAACCCCAAGAAGAAAGTTAACTGGTCAAGCATGAATTTGCTGGCCATAAGGTCACCAAATTCTTTGCATAAGGCCGGGGACGTGGATCCAAAAATAATATCATGAACGTAAATTTGAACCAAGAGAATGTGACCGTGGTTTTTACGGATGAATAGAGTTGTATCAATCGTTCCACGAGAGAAGTCATTGTCCAGCAAATACTTTGTTAAGGTCTCGTACCATGCACGCGGTGCTTGCTTCAGACCGTATAAAGCTTTCTCCAAGTAGTAAACGTGGTTTGGATGAATGGGATCGACACAGCCTTCTGGTTGATCAACATAGACTTCCTCTTGAAGATAACCATTCAGAAAAGCAGTTTTGACATCCATTTGGAATATCGTGAACTTCATATGAGAAGCAAATGCAAGGAAAAGACGAATTACCTCAATCCTAGAAACCGGAGCAAACGTTTCGTCATAATCAATGCCCTCTTGTTGTCGATATCCTTTGGCCATAAGACGTGCCTTATTTTGAACCACAATTCCATCAGAATCCTTCTTGTTCTTTAAAATCCACTTAACCCTTATTGGTCGTTGACCCGTTGGTCTTGGAACTAATCGCCATACTTTCAATCGTTCAAATTGATTGATCTCGTCTTGCATTGCAACTACCCAGTATGGATCTAGTAAAGCTTGAGCAACCGTTGTTGGTTCAATCTTACTAAGAAAGGCTGTGAATAGACACATATTCTGAGTAGCCCTTCGAGTTGAAACTGGAGCAGATGCGTCATCAATAATAAGATCTATTGGATGACTTTTAGTCCATCGGGTGTAGGGAAGAGGTTGAACATCAATTGTATCCATCAGAACATCAACCGTTGTTGACGTTAAGCCTTGATCTGCTTGATCTGATGTAACATTATCTAATGGATTCAATAGAGTATCTGGAGAAACAGTTGGAGTTGTATCAAATGATGAATCTTGATCTTGTTCAAGATTATCAGTAACAGGAGGTTGAAGGGAGGATGAAGAAGCAACAGGTGAATCAGTTGGTGTTGAATCTTCATCAAAAAGACTTTGAAGAGTCTCCACAGTAGTTGACTGTGATGGTGTAACCGGTACGACTTGAACATTTGAATCCCATTGAGGAGTATAAAGACTATCAAACAAGATATCTAGTTCCTCTGATGTAACCGTAGGAACACCCTTCTTCGAGAAAATTGAGTTTTGTGCAGAAGAAGTAGTAGCCAGGTTAGGATCGGGTTTTGAACTGAGTTGTTCAAAAGCCATTCCCGAAAATTCATCGAACTTGACGTTAATGCTCTCTTTAATCATCTTTGTCCGCTTATGATAAACACGATAAGCAACTTTGTTCGAGGAATAACCAAGAAATATGGCCTGATCGCCATGAGGATCAAACTTTCCGAGGCTGTCAAAATCGTTAAGCACATAGCATATACAACCAAAAACACGGAAATATTTGACATTCGGGCGTCTACCATATAATAACTCATATGGAGTTTTATCAAAACGTTTGTTTACAATACAATGATTTTGGGTATAGCATGCAGTTGAAATGGCCTCTCCCCACATTTTTGGAGGTAATTTGGAGTAGGAAAGCATCGTTCGTGCTGCTTCACACAACGTATGATTACGTCGTTCGACTACTCCATTTTGTTGGGGGGTCCGAGCAGCAGAGAACTGATGTTCAATGCCTTGGTCTTTCAAATAACTATCAAGCGGGTCATTCTTAAATTCCGTCCCATTATCAGTTCTGATGCTCTTAACATGTTTGTTAAAAGAGCGTTGAATCTTTTTAATGAACTCAATGATAATGGCGGGGGTTTCTGACTTAGTTTGCAAAAGAAAAATCCATGTAAATCGGGTATAGTCATCAACAATGACAAGCACATGTTTCTTGCCACCGAGGCTAGAAATACGCATGGGTCCACATAAGTCCATATGCAATAATTGCAAAAATGATGAAGTACTGGGGTTTTGCTTAAGCGGATGATTGGTCTGTTTCAGCTTACCCATCGCACATGATGGACACACATGATGCTTATCATATTGAAAGGTTGGAATACCATCAACTAAATCTTTAGAGACTAGTCGATTGATACCCTTGTAATTCAGGTGTGACATCCGATGATGCCATAACCATGAATGTTCTTTGGTAGAACGAGTGGCCAAACACATGGTTGCATGTGATGGTGCATCATTGAGGTCAATAGTATATAGTGAAGCACAACGTTTACCAACAAGAAGATCATTCCCTTCGGTGGATTGCACCGAGCATTGTCGACGTTCAAACAAAACTTTGAGATCTCCATCGCAGAATTGGCTCACACTAAATAAACTGCACCCCAAACCCTCAATATATGAAACCCGTTTGATTGTTATGCCATTTTGCACAAAATCTCCGTAACCCGTTATTGCTGCAATCTCATCGTGTCCGAATGTAACCGTTCCTAGGAATTTGTCAATGAAGTTGACAAGCAAGGATTTATCGCCCGTCATGTGTCGAGAACAATCGGAATCGATATACCAAACACAGGCATCGAAACCCTGTAAATGTGAATTTCCTAGAGTTTAGGTACCCAAAGTTTCTTGGGTCCTTTTTGGTTAGTACCAGCAATAAACTTTGGATTAACAACAAACTTTGGATCAATGATGAAATAATCACGTAAAGCATCATGCAGTTTAGACAATAAAGCATCATTTAAAACCACATTACATGAAGCATCATACGCAATATCAATCTTTACATCGTTATCAGAAGTCTTAACACACAATTTATTCCAAGTATATGTTTTGTTCACAGACGAAAATTGAAAAACATGAGATGATTTCCTAGGCCGACTAGCAGATTGCTTTGGTTTGGTTGCTACTTTCTTAGTCGTGGACTTAGGAACCCATACAGATTTGTAATTCAAGTTTGGATTATGACCTGTGACACGAAAAACACCTTTGTTAGTTAGACGTCCAAACTTTTCAGTTGACACATGAGATGACTGATTTTGCAGAATTTCCAATTTGATTGTATGTTCTTTTGCATCATACTCACTCAAATCAGGTTTAGAACTTGTGTGTGTTGTGGACTTAACTGATTTCTTTAAAAGACTCGCTTTTGAAGTTTTTGTCATAGGAATCATAGGAATCTTTTCAGTTAACACAGAACCATTTGGAGAATGAACCTTTTTAACAATATACTGAGTTGTAGAAACAACTTTCGAACCATGATTGCCAAATTGAGAATGTAGAGGATTTTTAAGAATAGTAATGGGTTTTACATCCTTAGATGTTGTTGTTCCCTTCCCCTTCTTAGTAATCCCACCAGTACATTCAAGCACATTGGTTGCAACATTAGACGTTTGCTTAAGTGTGTTAGCCTGTTTCAGTTGAATTATCTTTTGTTTTAAGATTTTAATCTCAAGACATAATTCTTCAGCAGAAACTATCACTTCACCCTCCTTAAAAGCATAAGTACATTCTTTCTTAGGCAGTGAAGGCAATTTATCACACAAAGCAAGCATTTGTTCTAATGATTGGCACTTAAGTTGCAAGTCAATATTCTCCTGTTCAAGTTGAGCTACTATACGATTCAAATCACGTACAGTAGGTAAATGCAAGTATTAATCATGCAAAGGATCAAGTTGACTTTCAAAATCTATCAAAGGTTCAATGTTCGGTTCATTATGAGGTTCTACTTTTTCATCTAAAGAATTTTGACCTAGAGAATCTGTCTCAAAGAAGACAGTTAGTTCATGTGCTAGGTCTTCACGGAAAACATCATCTGGACATGCAGGTAAAGTTGGTAGAATTGGTTTCACATCAAAAATTGGTTCATCAAACACCTCATCTATTGCAGTAATGCTAGAACTAGGTTTGTTAAACACTTCATTCTCAAGCATTAAAATGTATTTCTCTATCATGAGTGTTGGGATATAAACCAGTCTACGCTTAGGCACATAATCTTCACGTTGCATGTTCTTTTCAGTTTCAACAAGATTTTTCAAGAAATCAGCATTCGATTTACCTATTTTAGCATTGATTTTTTCATACATTAAGCTAATTTGATGGTATTTCCTAGATTTACGATTCACAATAATATCATCAAAATTAGCATCAGAAGCATGTACAAAATGCGATGGTAAACCGGCTTGAAAATAATTAGAATGATATAATCCTGGAATCTTTTTGGAAGCATCTTCCAAAATTTTTGGATCTTCATAACCCAACCCCCACTTTTCACCATGAATCGTTTTTGGTCTATTCATGAAAATCGTTTGTTTTGAAAGTTTCATATCCATGATAGCTTTGGATTGCTCTGTTCGATAGAGTTTTTTCTCATATCGAGCAAGTTGTGCTTTCATTTGAAAAGATTCTTTTGACAATAAAGAAATTTCAGTGTTCTTTTCAATTATGGTGTTTTCCAATTGAACGATTTTCTTGTTTAGTTTTGAAAGTGTAGGTTCATGTTGGTTTTTCAAATCAGAAAGATCTTTTTCTAAAAATTGAACTTTTTCTGCAAGTCGTTCCGATTTTAAACGATAATCAGTTCTTTCAACTTTAATCGGATGAATTGTCTTTTTCAGATCTTCCAACTCAGTTTTCGTAGAGTTGAGTTGGAGAGTCAATCGTTGCACATCCATTTGCAATTTGGATGAGGAAGGTCTGGTCTCATTCATTTTGATTTTATCTTTTAAAACCTTGTTTTCAGATTTTAAGCCTTTGACTTCTTTTGACATTGAGACCAGATTCTTCATCAAGTCATTTTGCATTTTTATAAAATCAGGTGAGAATTCAGTTGATTGTACCTCATCATCATCGGATGTTGAGTCAGAATTCTCCATTGCTTCCTTAGCTTTGATGAGCTTTGTCACCTTGCAAACATTTGTATGTTCCACCTCTGAATCTGAATCGTCAGTCCAGTTAAACCAAGTATCATCAACCGGTTTTAGCTCTTCCCCAGTTTCCATAATATTAGCCATTAACATTTTCTTCTTGTAGTAAGCTGCGTCCTTCTTCTTAGGCATCTTGCACTCACGAGAATAATGACCAGCTTTGCCACAATTGAAACCAATTGAATCTTCCTTCTTGGAATCATCAGCACGTTGTTGTTTAGATTGATCAGCTTTCTTGTAGTACGAGGAAGATGACGAGTTTTTGCGTTGATTGCTTGATTTGCCTTTAAACTTGTGTTTGTTCAAGGCTTTTGTGAACATGGCTGCCATCTTGACTAATTCAAGGTGAGAATCATCAACATCAGAAAGATTCAAATCTTCTGAATCAGTTGATTCTTCTACAAGCACTTTCTTGGACAAGCTTTTGGAAGACATCAACGATTTGCTCTTCTTTTTGGCAATTAGGGCAAGTGGATCGCCCGGAGAAGACTCTTTCCTTCCTTCTTGAAGTTTAGACACTTCAGGTTGGTAATGCATAAGAACTCCAACAAGCTCATGAATAGTCAACTTGTCAATCTCTTTAGTAGATCGAACAATGGTTCCATAAAGAAGCCAATTAGCATTGAGCTTTTTGAGAAACTTCATGTTGACTTCAGCATTTACTTTTATGATCTTGCACCTTTTCAACTCATTGAGAACACCATTGAAATGACGATAGGTATCCTTGAGTGATTCATCAGTTTCCTGCTTGAAATCTTCATAGAATCCCAGAGCTTTATTCAATTTAGTAACGTCTGACATGTCATAACCTTCTTGCTGTCGCTTGATCTCATCCCATATATATTTTGTTGTTGTGTTGCTATCAACATTTTCAAACAATTCATACGGGATAGCTTGCATAACAATATTCTTTGCCTCTATGTCACCCTGAGCTCTCTCACGCTTATCACCAGAAAGTTCATAGACTGGAATTGGCATACCAGTATCCGGATGATAATCAACAACTGGACCATCTCTCAGAGAAGCCCAAATGTACTTTGCTTTCTCACCCTTATAGTCTATGTACTGAGTGATACGGTGAAGCCACTGAGTGTACTTGCCATCAAACAACACTGGAGGACGGGAATCTGATCCAATGATCAAAGTATCTTGAGTAGACATCTTGAAAATGAGGTAGATTCGGTAAAGATTCTGTATTACACAAATCTATGATGAAAAATTACAACAATCTGTTCAGAATGTCAGATTCTGTATCAGATTCGGTACTGTAGCAGATTCAGTAAAGATTCTGTATATCAGATTCTGTATAAGAAACTGATCAGAAATACAAGTGACACACCCAGATTCAGTATAGATTCGGTAATCACAAGAATTGTAGCTTGTAACCACTTAAAACAATGGATTAAGTGATACAGAAACTCAGATTCTGTATCTGACTCGGTAGTCAGATTCTGTATGAATTTGAAGTTCAAACTCAATTCAATCCTTTTGAATTAGATTCTGTAACCTTGCTGCACAAGGAAACAAGTTAGTATCACACAAAATATCAAAGATACCGAAAGTATAGGATACCGAATGTTAACTGTAGCAGTTGACAATACCGAGTCTAAGTTTAAAACTTAGAAATATGACAGAATCCTTTCTCAAACCACACCAATTAGCTGTGTATAATCAAACTGAATGTGATAGAATCACGATCACACCACAATCTGCAACACTTAAGATGAATTTAAGTAATGAAGCAGACTCGGTATGACAGTTACGATACCGAGTGTTGATCAAATCTTCAAAACTTGATGAATTGAAGAAATTGAACCTTCAAGAATATGATTTAACACCTCACGAACACAACTGAATCCTTAAATCTTCACAAAAATCCAGAATCAAGCTTGAATTAAGCAATACCGAGAGTTTTAGCCACAAACTCTAAAAATCAACTTGATTCTCCATAATTGAAGTTAAAAAGCTGCAATGATGATCGAAACTCTTTCTAAAAGACCTAATGCACCTTCGCTAAACTTATCACAAGAATCTAAACGTCGGATTATCAAATTCGATAATACCGAATGTGATTCAGATTCTGTAATCTACAATCTTTGGATCGATATAGTGATGTAGAATCACTTCCTGGAAGCTCTGATACCAATTGATAGGACCCTAGATGCATGAATACCAATGAATGTGAAGAATAGCCATTAAGATTGAGAGAGAAAGTCAATCAGTCAAGATTGACTTTCCACGGCTCTCTTGAAAATCTCTACATAACAGTGGCTAAGATTAGCTAATCTAGGGAGCCTTAGATCCTTTATATAGCCTCGTATAAAGGATCTTTCATAAGGCTAGGGAAACTCATATTACTCCTTTCCCGGGTACCTAACAATCTCCCCCCAGGAGTGAGACAGGTTTCCAAAAACTAACTCCCTAGTAAACATACAACATTACAAGGAAAGAATCAACTATTTCTAACTAACTCCCCCCGAATGATGTACGGACATTGATGAAGATCTTGAATCTTCACTTTGAATCATCAAATGAATTCGCATCTCTAACATCGTCTTGGTCAATCATTACGCTTCAACCTCCCCCTAGATCCTCGAATTATACGCTAACAATCTTCTTTTGACTTTGTTTGAGACTTGAACTTCATCGAGATATCTTTGCTCTTTCAACGGTCTTTGAGTATACACAACGAAATGCGCATTGAAGAACACATCACAAACTAAATATGTTACCATCAATCCCTCCCTTGACTTAGTTGTGATATGTCTTTAGAATTTGCTTACATTGAGAAGTCGTTTCGAAACTTTAGAAGCTCCCCCTCAAAGTACATGGGCTCTCATTAAAGTCTCGATCATTAGCTATTGGTTTGGTAGCTTGATCCTTAAACTCCCCATATGATGTGGAATCTTCTTCGAGTCTCTAGCTCCTCCCCAAACAAACAATTCTTTCTTTGAAGTCCGAGTCCTATACCGTACATGTATAGAAGTCACGCGCACATCAACCATATACATATCTCCCCCACAATGATGCTCGCATGAATATCGAATGAAATAAGAGCGTCATTGTATTAAATGGTTGATGAGCTCGGAAAATCCCCAAAATATCATAGAGAACGCATGTGAGAAAAGTCGTGTAAATCTGAGCCTCGAAAATAATTGAAAATTAAGCTTTTGAGGTCCAGATTTCTGTAAAGGACCACTCTTGAAAATTCTGTCAAAAGTGAGGGGCCAAAACTGTCAATTTTGTGGCCAGATTCGGTAAAGGACTGCTCGTGCAACATTCTGAAACCTTTCAGGGACTGATTTTATAAACTTCACATAAGATTTGGGAATTGGACTCCTGTTGGGCTTATAGATTCGGTAGGCCTAATTAAAATAAGATTTAATTTGGTGTTGGGCCATGATTATTAAAGCCCATGAACACTTGTGTAGCTCTTCAACATACCGAATCAAAATCAAAATACGGAGACCACCATCTTCAATAGCATATATCGAGTCTTATGTATACCGAAAGATCTACAGAATCAATACCGAATCAGAAAGCAATATCAATACCGAGTTCATATCGAATGCAATACCGAATTATCATCGCCATACCAATACCGAAGCAAGAACTGAGATATACCGAATCTGAATATGTAAGTCAAAATCATCATCAATACCCAATTAGTTAGTAAGAATACCGAATTTGTTCATCTTCATCGAGCGATGAACTGCAATTTGAAGAATCATCCGTAAATCAAATCAAGCTTCTAAATTAATTGAAATTAATAGCAAATGCAGCGAATAAGCATGTTGATGTGAAGCGAGGTGTATATAAAATAGTTATTAAATTTTAGCAGAAAATACTATTTAATACGATACAATTTTACACAAGATATTTATTTATTTATAGAATGGATATACTTAAACCTTGCTACAACACTTATAGGCAGTGTACCTAATCGTACAGTAGTGTAGTTTTTAGTAAGTCCGGTTCGTTCCACAGGGAAATCTTTAAACAAAGCTCAACGCTATATTAGTTTACTTTTATAAAAATACAAATATATATATAAGTAATATTATTATTATAAAGGGGGGTTTTTACCGTTTAATGACCGGTTTGTCGATTTTAAGACTTTAGTCGCAGTTAAAACCTAATGTAAAATATAAATACAAGACTTAAATTAAAGCTTAAAGTAAATAACAATAATGAAATTGCGAATAATAAAAGTGCGATAAACTTGCGATAATTAAAAAGTACGATAATTAAAAATGCGATTAAACAACAATAAATAAAAGTGCGATAATTAGAAGTGCAATTAAATATAAAATAAAGGAAATTAAATATGAAATAAAAGAATTATGCTTATTTAAACTTCCGTAATCATGATGTTTGACGTGTTGATTTTAGTTTTATGCCCATGGGTTAATTGTCCTTTGTCCTGGATTATTCAATATGTCCGTCTGGTTTTTGTCCATAACAGTCCATCAGTCATAAATATAAATTGCAAGTGTCCTTGTCAAATTATTATTATACCCGAAGTTAAATATTCCAACTAATTGGGGATTCGAATTGTAACAAGGTTTTAATACTTTGTTTAATGAATACACCAGGTTATCGACTGCGTGTAAACCAAGGTTTTACTACTTTGTTAACAATTACACCAATTACCCTTGAATGTAATTTCACCCCTGTTTTAATTATTCTAGTGGCTATTAATCCATTCCCGTGTCCGGTTAAATGAACGATTATTCGTACATATAAATACCCCGCCCATCGTGTCCGATCGAGTGTATATGGTAAATTATAGGGCCGCCCAATTGTAAATCTTTATATTAACATTAACAAACTTTCATTTAGTTAAACAAATATAAAGCCCATTAATAGCCCATAGTCTAATTTCCACAAGTGTCGTTCTTTTGTCCAAACCCCAATTATGGTACAAAGCCCAATTACCCAATTTTTGTAATTAGCCCAACATCATGATTACTTCGTTTTAAATAAGCATAATAATAACTTAGCTACGAGACATTAATGTAAAAAGGTTGAACATAACTTACAATGATTAAAAATAGCGTAGCGTTACACGGACAGAATTTCGACTTACACCCTTACAACATTCGCTAACATACCCTTATTATTAGGATTTAAAATTAAAATTAAAATTAAAATATAAATTATATATATATATTACGTATATATTGAGAGAGAGATGAAAATAAGATATGAAATTTGATCAGAATTCGGTTGGCTTTATAGCCAGAGTTGAAAATTGGGGCTCCGCGACTCGCGGCAAAATGCCCTTAAAACTCCGCGAGTCGCGGAGATGTATTTACAGCTCACACCCTTGGAGTTTCTTGCTGCCGACGGTTTTTATTATATATATATATAATATATATATAATTAATATAATTAATTATATATTATATTATATTTATATACATAGTTAACTTGTAATTTTTAGTCCGTTGCGTCGAGCGTTAAGAGTTGACTCTGGTCCCGGTTCCGGATTTTCGAACGTCCTCGCGTACAATTTAATATCTTGTACTTTGCGTTTTGAATTTTGTACTCTTGTGATTTCGAGACGTTTCTTATCAATAATTGGAACCTCTTTGATTGTCTTTTGTTCTTTTGAGCTTTTTGGTCGTTTGCGTCTTCAAATCGTCGAATCTGTCTTTTGTCTTCACCTTTTATTATTTAAACGAATATCACTTGTAAATAGAACAATTGCAACTAAAATCTTGTCTTTCTTGAGGAATAATGCTATGAAATATATGTTCGTTTTTAGCATTATCAAATATTCCCACACTTGAGCGTTGCTTGTCCTCAAGCAATATCGTCTTGAAATACTAGAATCACTCCTTTATTCTTCACACTTTGTACATCAGTGATTTCTATACGGCGGTATAAACAATGGTAGTAACGATATGGTTTACAGTCCCACATGACTATAAAAATTTAGATCCATTAAGGAAATTGGATCTTTATGAAAACATTTGATCTTTTGAAAATTAAATCTAGTTTATACCCTAGATAAGTTTTCCGGAATAACCCTTTACCGGAGTTTGCAAAATATTTTTGTGGGTTTGGTGGGTTTCAGATTTGAAAATTTTAGCTCAAAACTTGCGGTTTTGTGTCACCCACTTGCTAACCTTGTATTTGGAAAGAAACACGTCCAGTTTACTTGTCCCGTATATTACCTTTCGGCAAACTACCGTCCGGTTGTAAAGGAAAGCGTTGAACAAGCAACTGTTTAAGGCAATGTCCCGTGACATGCTTTTGATTATGGTCTATAACGTGTCGGACGCAATTACTATCCTTGGTAGGAGCAATAGTAAAGCTCACCCTTATAATTTTTTCGGTCTGGCACAAGGTCCTGTCTTTGACCACTATGCAACCACCGTTCTTACGGTTGACACCCGATTTAGTTCAGGTGACCTAATGAATTCCAGGTGAATTCCTAGGATTTTACGTTCAATGGTAATGAACGCATTGAAAATAGGGTTTTCAGAAAACAAATCGGTTTGTAATTTTTTTTTTTTTCAAAATATTTTCTCGTTTAAGCTCGAGTTTAGATATCATCGAATTCCATGAGTTTGAATTCTCAATCTTTAAGGTCAATCTCTAGGATTGAGTAATATCAGTCTTAAAAGCTGATTTTTAATCTTTAAGGAGATTATCCTTTCTGGGGATCTGATTCATTAGTCTTATCCAGCTAATTTGCATGGTGCCCCCCATTGTACGAGATAAATCCTTCTCATGGTTAGGATAAATCTGACCACTTGGCGACCCTGTTTAATGCTGAGGTCCGTGGATTTCCTGCTGATTTTAGTGATGACTTTTCTAGATTTTTCGTCAACCTACAGCTGGTCTGGACGACAACTTCATGACCTAAATCAAGAAGCGCGTGTCTTTTTCGGAAGACTTTACTTCCTTTTAATGATGGAATTGATTCATCGTGTAGATCCATCTCTTCTTTTCTTTCATTGGGTAAAACAGTTTAGTTTAGTCCAAAGCAAAAGTATTTTCAGTTATTTGTTACAAATATATGTGGCATATGTTTAAAATAACTTGGTAAATTTTCCCACACTTGGCTTTTTATTTTTCTTTTTATCGTCCTCTATTCCATTTTAAATGAATTTTAACATTTTAGTTTGTTTCTCAATTTATGTCCTTTCCGAGGTAACAATAATTTCGGTGTTAAAACCTAGTTTTATCGTTCATAAATATGTATAAACATGATTTGAATTCATTTAATTGAAAATTTTTACTAGAATTGGGTAGTCAGTATATAAGACTAGGGCTGTTCTTTTTTATCAGAGAGCACTAGATTCTAATACAACTACTGCTTTACTAGTATTTTTAATGGTAACCAAGTGTATAAAGTAAAAAAATTTTAAAATCCGAAAGAATTTAACCCCTTCCCACACTTAAGATCTTGCAATGCCCTCATTTGCAAGAAATCAGTAACAATTTAAATTATTGAGGGTGATTTGTGTGAAAATGATTAAATTTTTACCAAAGTTTCCAAATATATTGGCGTTTGTTTGCTGAATGATAAATGGTGCACATCATTTGTTCATTCCGTCTTGTTGTTATTTCACATATATTTTGCATCTTGTCGTCAAAATTAGTTGCTTTTGCTGAACTTAATGCCAGTCTTTGAAAATGCGTTGTTTTACCCTGTTGTGTACATAAGATAAACTGCAAACATATATACATATTTTTGAAGTTTGGTTTATTACCCCACATTCAAAAATTATTAAAATCTAAGAATAAAAGTTAGATAATTATAAAAATGATTACAATATTAACAAAAGTATTAAACATATCAATAATTACAAATTACAAAATAAAAAAAATAAGTAAACTAAGGATGATATTGGTACCAATAGGGGTTCCACGCATAACCATAAGTGCTATAGAATGCTTCGGCAGGGTCATACGTAGGATATGGTGGCTGCATCTCTATCGACCAAGGAGGGAAGACGGGTTTCGGTGTAGGAATATAGTTTCTACCTATATGTTGGCAATGCGCTATGATCTGGTTCTGATGAACTTGCCAATCTTCAAATGCTCTCTGTCTAGCATTTTCGTATTCCTGAGAAGCTATAAACCTATGCATTTCTTGCATCTCATTCCCCCCTCCTACATTACCTTGCTGCTGGTTTCTCTCTACCTGTGGATGTCTACCATTGTATCGTACTGCGGCGTTATTTCGCCGCTTCAAAACTTTCGCACCATGGTATACATTTAAACCTATAGTGTCGCGGGGTTCCGGCTCTTCTACTAATAATCCCCCCCGACTTATATCCACACCGATATATTCACCAATCAAAGTAATAAAAATACCACCTCCTATTATGCTATGTGGACGCATCCCCCGAACCATAGCTGATAAATAATAACCCACACAATATGGTATACTTACAGCGCTGTGTGGGTCTCGAATACACATATGGTAAAACAAATCCTGTTCATTTACTTTTTCTTTGTTCTTACCCCTTTGTGTAATCGAATTAGCTAAAAACCTATGTATCACTCTTAATTCGGCTCTATCTATATCCAAATAAGAGTAGTTTCCCCCTTTGAAACGGTGATGGCTTGTCATTTGACTCCACACACCGTGTGTATCAAAATTCTCATCTATCTTTCTACCGTTTAGTATCAATCCTCTACAATCGGCAGACGCTAATTCCTCAGGCGTATATATACGTAAAGCCTGAGCCATGTCCAGTAAAGACATGTGGCGCATCGAACCGCCTAACAAAAATCTAATAAAAGAACGATCGGTTAAACTAGCTACCCGATCATTCAACTCTATACTACATAACAACTCTTCACACCATACTTTATATACAGGTCTGCGTATGGTGAATAAACATATCCAGTCATTAAAAGAAGAATTACCATACCTCTGTATCAGTAATTCCCTAATTGGCCCGGCCAATTCTACAGCTTCTAAGGGTCCCCATTCTATGACCCTCGGTACCTCAACAACCTTGGAATGAAGAGTATGCAAACCCCGTTGATATTTTGGATAATCTATCCAAAGTCTGTCAAATCTCAGGTTCGGGTGCAACTGTTCCAAGTGCATATCTGAAAAGGTCATGACTGGATGAGGTACATCCTGCTTGTAGTAGTTATCTACCTCCTGTTGTTCCAAGTTCTCAGCAGGAGCATGGCGGGCTTGGGATGAAGATTCACCCCTTTCATTCTGCAAAACACATCAAACACAAATTTTGTGCATCCAAATATGCATTAGTGTCAGCAAAATCATCAATCAAAATAATTACAATGACATTATCAATTTATATCAAACTTAAGCTCATTTTCACATTTTTATCAAATCTATACTTTTTCAAATAAGCATATACGAAAATTTTCGCCAAGTTCATAAGCATTCAACTCAAATAACATGTCAAAATAATCATTACTAGCAAATAAACAAGTCTCAAATAGCATTATCTTTCAAAAATCAAGTTCATGAATTTTGGACTTGAAAAAGTCCACTTTAATTCTCAAAATCATGTTTAGGCTCAAAGTTTGGATCATTTAACTACCTAGACATGTTACACTACTCAATTTAGCAACAATTCATGACAAAAATCGGCCATAACCTGTTTATATCAAAAAGCCCCAAATTTGCTCAAGAACACAAACCCTAGATTATTCAAAAATTGAAGTTTAAGGCTTCTAATCATGTTAAACAACATCAATCTAGGTTATACAAGCATAATACATAAACAATTTAAGTCTAATTACACTAAAAAGCATCAAAATCAAATTGGGAAAAAATAGCTCAAGAACACCTAATTTCGAATTAAATGGTGTTTAGGTGTAGAAATTTACCGTTTTTCTTGAGTAATTCTTAGATATCATCCTTCTCAACATGATTTTAGCAAAAAATTTGGTGATTAACGGTTAAAAATTGAGATTTTTGGGGTGTTTTTGGGTGTATTTTCGTGGGTTTTCGCAGCAGAATTCGGGTGTTTTTGTTTTGTGGATTATACTGATCGTTCAGCTATTTTTATTTTTTTTCTGGGTTTTGGTCCCTCCGCGAGTCGCGGAGGTTTTGCACTGCAAACTCCGCGAGTCGCGGAGTTTGGTATTTTTTTTTTTTTTTTTTTTATAATCTTTAACTTATAAATCAATTAAGTATTTAATTTTAAAATTTTGTTTCCCTTGTTATTTAGGACGAGGTCGTTTCGGATCGATGTCCTAGTCCGTCCTTCGACAAAATTTTAAAATTTGTCTTTTTGTAGCGATTGTTTTAAAAGCTAAGATTTTTGGGTTTTTTTAAATGTTTTTGGCATACTTTAAATTAATAAGATTAAAAATAATGATAATAAAAGTTCTCGTCCCTCCCTTGGGTAAAGCAATTTCGGTTCAAAGACCTAGTCTTCAACTTACGACGAATTTTAAAAATCATATTCTTAACTTAATGAGATAAAGTAAATTTTTGTTTTTAAATTCACACAACTTAAATATAAAATTCAAAATTAATAAAAAAAATAATCACACCAAACTTAAAATTTGAAATGCATAAAATTAAAAATTCATATTTTAAAAATTAAAAATTAACACCAAACTTAATTTAAAAATTCATATTATAAATTCATACCAAACTTATATTAATTTTTCAAATATTTACAATTTTAAAAATATTGTTTTTACAAAGTTTACAATATTAATTTAAGATTTAAATATTAATTTTAAAAACATGGTAAAAAAAAATAATAAATTAAAAATCTTTTTGTCTTTTTATCCCACTTTAATCAATCAAATATTATCAAAAATATGCGCCCCTCTTTTCGGTAAAGTAATTTCGGTTCCAAGACCTAATTTAACTCATGACGAATTTTTGAAATATTTTGGGTTGATTGTTTAAAGATATTTATACCTTAAGAATAAACGTTAAATTTCGCAGTGATGTAATAAATTTTTGAAGGATATCAATAATTTCGGTCGCCAAACCTAATTTTATTTAATACCAATTTAATACTTTTTAGCGAACAAATTAGCGTTTATTATCAAAAGGTTAAAAATAAAAATAAAAATAAAAAACTGTACAGACATACCTGTGAAATAGATTTCTTAGTTATATGATCTATTATATTCATAAGATAGTCGGTTTAATTGGTTTTCCATGGCTGCATAAGCGTAACCTCGAGCATTCATTGTCTTTTCTTCTAAACATATGAACGGTCCGTCTCTGCATAAAGTAACAAATTCGGTATTTGAATAGGTTTGATTATTTGAACATTTACCTCCATGTGACCATTTTCCGCATTTGTGACATCTTTCTAGGTGTCGTGCTCTTCTTTTCGCTGCGGATTTTGATTTTCCTTTACCAAATTGTAACTTATTATCTTCGCATCTGGATCCTTTTCTAACTCCGTCCATTCTTTCTCTGATTACTGATACTAATTCGCTCGGTAGTATGTCATTATTTCTTTTAGTGATCAAAGCGTGTAGCATTAGACCATGGTTTAGTTCACAGGCAGTCTTCATTTCGTAAAAACCTAAAAAAAATAAAAATTCAGAATGGGGGGAGAAGACTAGTTCTTTAGGGTCTGCTAGGGAAAGACCATACGTGTTCCATTTTCGAGAACTACACGAAAACAGACAATCTAACTCTAACAGAAATACATATTATCCTTTAAAGACTTGATTCTCCCCACACTTAGTTAGCTGTGGTGTCGAAATTGTTATTAACTTCGTTGTCGACTTCCATCGGACTATGTATGTAATGTTTAACTCTGTGACCATTAACTTTAAATTCATTCCCATTTGAATTTATCAATTCTATCGTTCCGTATGGGAAAACTCTTTTGACTATGAATGGTCCAGACCATCTTGATTTCAATTTTCCAGGAAATAGCTTGAATCGTGAATTGAAAAGAAGAACTCTGTCTCCTTCTTTAAATTCTTTTGAACTTCTGATTCTTTTATCATGCCATTTCTTCGTTCTTTCTTTATAGATTAACGAATTATCGTATGCTTCATGTCTTAATTCTTCTAATTCGTTTAGTTGACTTAATCGTAGACGTCCGGCTTCATGTAAATCAAGATTACATGTCTTCAAAGCCCAAAATGCTTTGTGTTCAATTTCTACTGGAAGATGACATGCTTTTCCATAAACAAGTCTAAAAGGTGTGGTTCCAATTGGAGTTTTGTAGGCTGTTCTAAAAGCCCAGAGTGCATCCTCCAATTTAATGGACCATTCCTTCGGATTTGATCCTACGGTTTTCTCTAGAATACGTTTTAAAGCTCGGTTGGTATTTTCAAATTGTCCACTTGTTTGTGGATGATATGCGGTGGAGATTTTATGAGTTACTCCATATCTTTTAAGAACTTTCTCAAGTTGATTATTACAGAAATGAGTACCCCGATCACTTATTAAAGCTTTCGGTGTTCCAAACCTTGCAAAAAGACGTTTTAAAAAGTTGACTACAACTCGTGCATCGTTAGTTGGGAGAGCTTGTGCTTCCGCCCATTTAGATACATAATCAATGGCTACGAGTATATATAGATTATTATGAGATTTTGGAAATGGACCCATAAAGTCAATACCCCAAATGTCAAATACTTCACATACTTGGATGACATTTTGTGGCATTTCATCACGTTGACTTATTTTTCCGGCCCTTTGACATGCATCACAGGATTTGCAAAGAAGGTGTGCGTCTTTGTAAATTGTAGGCCAATAGAATCCAACTTCATAAACTTTTCTTGCTGTTAGTTGAGGCCCATAATGCCCTCCTGTTGGTCCTGTGTGACAATGGTTTAAAATTTTACTAGCTTCATCTCCAAATACACATCGGCGTATTATTCCATCGGGACAACTTTTAAACAGATGTGGATCTTCCCAGAAATAGTGTTTTATATCACTGAAGAATTTCTTTCGTCTTTGGTACGATAATCCTTTTTCAAGGAATCCACATACTAAATAATTTGCATAGTCTGCAAACCATGGGATTTCTTTATAATCTATCTTCAATAGATATTCATCAGGAAAGTTGTCTTGTATGGCTGATTCATTTAGTACTTCTAATTCGGGATTTTCAAGACGAGAAAGATGATCAGCGGCGAGATTTTCTGCTCCTCTTTTATCTCGGATTTCAATATCAAACTCTTGTAAGAGTAAGATCCAACGGATTAATCTTGGTTTAGCATCTTGTTTTGAAAATAGGTATCTAAGAGCAGAATGGTCGGTATAGACCACCGTTTTTGCTAGAACGAGATATGATCGAAATTTGTCAAAAGCAAAGACAATAGCAAGGAGTTCTTTTTCAGTAGTTGTATAGTTCGTTTGTGCTCCTTGTAATGTCTTACTAGCATAATATATAGGTTGAAATCGTTTTTCAATCCTTTGTCCTAAAACGGCTCCCATTGCAAAATCACTTGCATCGCACATTAGTTCAAATGGTAGACTCCAATTTGGTGTTATCATGATCGGTGCATTAGTGAGTTTTTCTTTAAGAATATTAAAAGATTTGATACACTCATCTGAAAAGATGAATGGAGCATCCTTTTCTAGGAGTTTATTCATAGGAGTGGCAATTTTAGAAAAATCTTTTATAAAACGTCGGTAAAAACCGGCATGCCCTAGAAAACTCCTAACTCCTCTAACATTGGTGGGATGTGGAAGTTTAGAAATTACATCTACTTTAGCTCTATCCACTTCAATCCCTTCTTTTGAAATTTTATGTCCAAGAACGATGCCTTCTTTAACCATGAAATGGCATTTCTCCCAATTAAGTACTAGATTTGATTTTTCGCATCTAATTAGCATTCGTTCCAGATTAACTAGACATGATTTAAATGTATCACCGAAGACTGAAAAGTCATCCATGAATACTTCCATGCATTCTTCTATCATGTCATGAAAAATCGCCATCATACACCTTTGAAAGGTTGCAGGGGCGTTACAAAGTCCAAATGGCATTCTTTTGTAAGCAAAAGTACCATAAGGGCACGTGAATGTGGTTTTCTCTTGATCTTCGGGTGCTATTGGAATTTGAAAATATCCGGAAAATCCATCTAGAAAACAATAGTAACTATTTCCGGCTAATCTTTCCAACATTTGATCTATGAAAGGTAAGGGAAAGTGATCTTTTCTGGTGGCGTCATTTAATTTTCTATAATCAATACATACACGCCATCCTGTTACAGTCCTAGTAGGAATAAGCTCATTTTTCTCATTTGTAATGACAGTCATGCCACCCTTCTTAGGCACGCATTGAACTGGGCTTACCCATGGACTATCAGAGATTGGATAAATTAAACCTGCATCTAGCAGTTTAATAATCTCTTTCTTAACTACATCTTGCATATTAGGATTTAGTCTTCGTTGGCGTTGCACATACGTTTTATGACCTTCTTCCATAAGGATTTTATATGTGCAATACGAAGGACTTATTCCTTTAATATCATGAATCTTCCATGCAATGGCTGGTTTATGAGCTTTCAACACAGAAATGAGTTGTGATTTCTCATTTTCAGTAAGAGAAGACGATATTATTACAGGTAATTCAGATTCACCATGTAAATAAGCGTATTCCAAATGGTTTGGAAGTGGCTTTAACTCTAATTTCGGAGGTTCTTCTATTGATGATTTATATCGATATCTGTCTTCTTCTTTTAGCATTTGAATTTCTTCTGTTGTTGGTTCATATCCATTAGCTATAAGTGTAGCTAACATTTCAGCTTCATCAATTGGTTCATTACCTTCTCCTAAAGAATATTCTCCTGTTCCTTGTAATTCTGGAAATTCTTCTAATAATTCTGCATGTGCATCTATAGTTTGAATATAATAACATGTATCATCTGCAGATTGTGGTTGTTGCATTGCTCTATCAACTGAAAAGGTAACACTCTCATCCTCTATGCTTAGGGTCAGTTTCTTACCGAACACGTCTATCATTGCTTTAGCCGTGTTTAAGAATGGTCTTCCTAATATGAGAGGAACTTGAGAATCTTCTTCCATGTCCAAAACAACAAAATCTACTGGAAATACTAAAGTACCAACTTTAACTAGCATGTTTTCCATTATCCCTCTAGGATATTTTATTGATCTATCGGCTAGTTGTATGCTTATTCTGGTTGGTTTTAATTCTCCAAGGTCTAGTTTAGCGTATAGTGAATACGGCATTAGATTTATACTAGCACCTAAGTCTGCCAATGCTTCTATTGAACTAAGACTACCCAGAAAACATGGAATTGTGAAACTTCCTGGATCAGATAGTTTTTCTGGTATCTTATTCAACAGCACTGCTGAACAATTTGCATTCATAGTGACAGCCGAGAGTTCTTCCATTTTCTTTCTATTCGTGATTAGATCTTTCAAGAATTTAGCATATCTTGGCATTCCTGAAATCACATCAATGAAAGGAAGATTTACATTTATCTGTTTAAACATATCCAAGAATTTGGATTGCTCGGCTTCAAGTTTTTCTTTCTTCATTTTACTCGGGTAAGGAAGTGGTGGTTGGTATGGTTTAACATAAGGTTTATCCTTAACTGCGTTATCTTCATTAACCTTTTCAACTACCGGTTCTTTTTCCTTATCTTGATCAGGTTGTGGTTCTTGTGGAGTAGGAATTGTTTCATCAGAAGTTACAGGTATTTCAGGTGATTTAAGTGTTGTACCACTTCTTGTGGTAATAGCTTTAGCTGTTTCATTCCTGGGGTTAGCATTTGTATCACTAGGTAAACTTCCCGGTTTTCTTTCACCTATTAACCTTGCTAGGTTACTTACTTCTTGTTCCAGATTTTGAATAGAAGCTTGTTGATTTCTAAATGCTTGAGCATTTTGTTCATTGGTTTGTTTTTGAGATGTGAAAAACTGTGTTTGAGTTTCAACTAGCTTCGTCATCATATCTTCTAAATTCGGCTTTTTATCATCGGTTTGTTGTGGTGGTTTGTTTTGAAAATTTGGTCTTTGCTGATTGTAAGTATTATTGGATACTTGTTGATTGCTAGGACCTTGTTGGTTATTGTATGGAATATTTCGGTTATAGTTCTGATTTTGATTGTAAATAGGTCTTGGCGGTTGATAATTATTCTGATAATTATTTCCAGGCCTTTGGTTTATGTATGAAATATTCTCTCTTTGTTCCATTGTTAATTCAATGCTGAGACAATCTTTTGTCAAATGTGGTCCTCCACACTGCTCACAACTAATTCGTATAGCATGAATATCTTTAGTCATCTTTTCCATTCGTCTCTCGAAAGCATCTATCTTTGCCGAAATGGAATCTAAGTCATGGCTAGAATCGGCTCTAGCTGCTTTAGATGATCTAATGATATCTTTTTCTTGATGCCACTCATGTGAGTGGGAAGCAGTATTATCAATAATTTTGTAAGCATCAGTTTCGGTTTTCTTCATAATAGAACCACCAGCTGCTATATCTATATCTTTCCTTGTAGTGATGTCGCATCCTTGGTAGAATATTTGTACTATTTGACAGGTGTCTAAACCATGTTGCGGACATCCTCTTAACAACTTTCCATATCTTGTCCACGCCTCATATAGAGTTTCATTTGGTTTCTGTGTGAACGTAACAATTTCTGCTTGAAGTCTTACGGCTTTAGATGCAGGAAAAAATTGTTTAAGAAATTTGTCAATTAAAACATCCCATGTATCAATCGCCCCTTCAGGTAACGATTCCAACCAATCTTTGGCTTCTCCCTTTAAAGTCCAGGGAAATAACATGAGATATATCTGTTCATCCTCCACTTCTCGGATTTTAAATAGTGTGCAGATCCTATTAAAGGTACGTAGATGTTCATTTGGATCTTCCTTCGGCGCACCACTAAATTGGCATTGATTAGTCACCATGTGTAGAATTTGTCCTTTGATTTCATAATCTAGCGCATTAATGTCTGGATGAGTAATTGCGTGACCTTGGCCAGTGCGTTTAGCTCTCATTCGGTCTTCCATACTTAAAGGTTCCAGATTCTCCATAATTGAATTTGTTGACTCGGTATCACTAGATGATTCTGATTTAATAGTTCGTTCCTCAACAATCTCTGTTTGAATGATTGGTGGTTCCGGAGGAAAGTTTAATGGTTCAGGATCTACGAACCGTTCCTGAATATTTTCTGGATTCTCAATTGTGAGGTTTGTTTCAAAAACTGGATTATCGGAAATTTGAACTGAAGTACTTGGTCGACTGGATGACGATTCTAAAGAAAAATCAACGGCGGTTATATTTGTTAAACGATGTCTTGATCGAGTTACAGGTGGTGAACGTACAAAAGGTGATGAACGTCTTGCTCGGTGCATTCACTGAATATCCTATTAGTTTTAAAAAGGAAAGAAAAATTATAATAAGTTATCCAATCAATAGACTTTTCTGATTTTGCCCACGTTTCGAATAGCCAAAAGATGCAGCAGAGGGGCAGGATTCGTTTGGTCTCAATATAATTGAGGACTGTTTGACTCCAATAACCCGGTCCACGTACAAATCCAACTATTAATACGAACCAGAAAATTTTGATGTCTATTAATTTAACCACTTAAAATAAATTTTCGTAATTTTAAGAAATTTAGATAAGAAGTAGAATAAAAATTTATGTCCTAAAACTAGAATAGCGAGAAATAAGAGAGAAAAAGAGTTCGTCGAAAAAGGTCGAAAAAGAAAAAAAAATGGTTGAAAAATAAAAGGTGACGGAAAAATAAAAGAAACTTATCAAAACTTAAAAATACTTTACTAACCTAACCTTATTACTACAACTAACTTAAAATTATAATCGCAAATTGAAATTACTAATTGGAATGATAATTGATACATAGTAAAAGGTCTAAAAATATTAAAGCTTACAGGAAAAACTAAATCCCAAATGGAAATAACTTAAAAAGAAACTAAAACTTAAAAAGGTGTCGCAAAATTCTAAAGCACCTAAATCTTAGTTTAAAGAAAAAGCACTTAAGGAATTCTACGGCAAAGCCTAAAAATCTAGGAGTAAAAATAACTATAGCAAAAACTAAGTTTAAAATTAATTATGAGCTAAAAATACAAAAGTTATGCTACAACGATTAAAAAGGTACAAAATATAAAAATATACAAAAAGTTGTAAAAAGTACAATTTTTATAAAAATATTATTTTTATATTATTTATTTAATAAAACTACTAATTTTACAAATTAATTAAACTAATTAAAACTAAATACAACAAATTAAATAAAAAGTAAAAATAAAACTAAAACTAATAATAATAATAATAATAATTAGGTTTTAATAATAATTAATTAATAATAACCGTAATTAATGCAGGTTTAGGGCTTCCTGTCGCCTGTCAGAAGGTCTCCGCGAGTCGCGGCAATTAAAGAAGAAAACCCCGCGAGTCGCGGGGTTCAGAAATTCAGCTGACAGGGTTGAGTTTTTACGCGTTTTCTTTATTATTTTTTTTTATGTTTTCTGTTTTTTAAATAAATAAAAGATTTTAAAATAAAACTTATATTTTTATAAACTAAAATAGAAATAAAGAAACTTATAAAACTTAAATATTTAACAAAATCTTAAAAATACTAATATTTTTGTTTTTTTTTCTTTTTTTGAATAATTAAAACGTATTTTTACAAAAGCGACTTTTAATAAAAGTAACTAAAAATCTTTTTTTTTTATATTAGCGTTGCGCTTCCGGCTTTTAAGAGTGTTCCCCGGCAGCGGCGCCAAAAATACTTGATGTGAAGCGAGGTGTATATAAAATAGTTATTAAATTTTAGCAGAAAATACTATTTAATACGATACAATTTTACACAAGATATTTATTTATTTATAGAATGGATATACTTAAACCTTGCTACAACACTTATAGGCAGTGTACCTAATCGTACAGTAGTGTAGTTTTTAGTAAGTCCGGTTCGTTCCACAGGGAAATCTTTAAACAAAGCTCAACGCTATATTAGTTTACTTTTATAAAAATACAAATATATATATAAGTAATATTATTATTATAAAGGGGGGTTTTTACCGTTTAATGACCGGTTTGTCGATTTTAAGACTTTAGTCGCAGTTAAAACCTAATGTAAAATATAAATACAAGACTTAAATTAAAGCTTAAAGTAAATAACAATAATGAAATTGCGAATAATAAAAGTGCGATAAACTTGCGATAATTAAAAAGTACGATAATTAAAAATGCGATTAAACAACAATAAATAAAAGTGCGATAATTAGAAGTGCAATTAAATATAAAATAAAGGAAATTAAATATGAAATAAAAGAATTATGCTTATTTAAACTTCCGTAATCATGATGTTTGACGTGTTGATTTTAGTTTTATGCCCATGGGTTAATTGTCCTTTGTCCTGGATTATTCAATATGTCCGTCTGGTTTTTGTCCATAACAGTCCATCAGTCATAAATATAAATTGCAAGTGTCCTTGTCAAATTGTTATTATACCCGAAGTTAAATATTCCAACTAATTGGGGATTCGAATTGTAACAAGGTTTTAATACTTTGTTTAATGAATACACCAGGTTATCGACTGCGTGTAAACCAAGGTTTTACTACTTTGTTAACAATTACACCAATTACCCTTGAATGTAATTTCACCCCTGTTTTAATTATTCTAGTGGCTATTAATCCATTCCCGTGTCCGGTTAAATGAACGATTATTCGTACATATAAATACCCCGCCCATCGTGTCCGATCGAGTGTATATGGTAAATTATAGGGCCGCCCAATTGTAAATCTTTATATTAACATTAACAAACTTTCATTTAGTTAAACAAATATAAAGCCCATTAATAGCCCATAGTCTAATTTCCACAAGTGTCATTCTTTTGTCCAAACCCCAATTATGGTACAAAGCCCAATTACCCAATTTTTGTAATTAGCCCAACATCATGATTACCTCGTTTTAAATAAGCATAATAATAACTTAGCTACGAGACATTAATGTAAAAAGGTTGAACATAACTTACAATGATTAAAAATAGCGTAGCGTTACACGGACAGAATTTCGACTTACACCCTTACAACATTCGCTAACATACCCTTATTATTAGGATTTAAAATTAAAATTAAAATTAAAATATAAATTATATATATATATTACGTATATATTGAGAGAGAGATGAAAATAAGATATGAAATTTGATCAGAATTCGGTTGGCTTTATAGCCAGAGTTGAAAATTGGGGCTCCGCGACTCGCGGCAAAATGCCCTTAAAACTCCGCGAGTCGCGGAGATGTATTTACAGCTCACACCCTTGGAGTTTCTTGCTGCCGACGGTTTTTATTATATATATATAATATATATATAATTAATATAATTAATTATATATTATATTATATTTATATACATAGTTAACTTGTAATTTTTAGTCCGTTGCGTCGAGCGTTAAGAGTTGACTCTGGTCCCGGTTCCGGATTTTCGAACGTCCTCGCGTACAATTTAATATCTTGTACTTTGCATTTTGAATTTTGTACTCTTGTGATTTCGAGACGTTTCTTATCAATAATTGGAACCTCTTTGATTGTCTTTTGTTCTTTTGAGCTTTTTGGTCGTTTGCGTCTTCAAATCGTCGAATCTGTCTTTTGTCTTCACCTTTTATTATTTAAACGAATATCACTTGTAAATAGAACAATTGCAACTAAAAGCTTGTCTTTCTTGAGGAATAATGCTATGAAATATATGTTCGTTTTTAGCATTATCACATGTTGATGAAGAACTTGGATCCAAAACAACTACACATATCAAATTCATCGATGAGCAGTCCATGAAACCTTCATGAACTCGAAATCAAAAAGCAAGATCTGATGTGTTTTTTCTATGAATTCATTCACGAAATAGGTATAAAATCATCCACAAAACGATCGTCAATCATCATATTACTCAGAATCATCCTACAACTCGCGAATTCAACAGTTGACTTTTGAAGAACGAATGTTGACTTGACGAATTCGAGTTTGAGGATGTTGTTCCATCTGATCTGAGGCATTACGAAGCATAAACATGTAATTAGAAACTTGAATCTAGCATCAATTTGTTATATGATTCATTGAGATGATCCAGAGAAATCGAGTCTGATATTTTCGGTTAAGTGATGGAGTCGATCTCAATCTCAGCAATTTTGTAACTGTTAATCACCTTTGTTGATGTTCGAACATTCGGTTTCTAATGAAGAACGCATATCTGAATTCAATTAGTATGAACAATCGCTTGATGTTGAATTTTGAATTTTGAATTTGAGGATATGAAAATGTATATGCTCGATACTGTAGCTGTAGTAGGTATGAAAAAATAAATTCATGAGTCTGAGAATATTTGTTGTGATATTAATTTGTGATGTAATCAGTTAAGTGTTTGTGTATTTTGTGTTTTGGAATGAATTTGAATAAGTTTCGGTTTAGATTCGGTAAAATGAGATTCGGTATTTAATGAATCTCATTTAGTTGTGTATGTGTGTTGTTGAGGTTCGGTATCAAAAAATTCTTCGAAAATTTTTCGAAAAAATTTCGAAGATCTTCATATCTTCATGATGAAGGTTTGAAGATTTGGTTGAAGGTTGGTTAAAGATATATGTGTTTGTGTTTGAAGGTGGAGGGAAAACATTTATGAATATTCATAGGATCTCCTTCGTTTCGTTGAAGGTTAGACTCTGAAACCAAATGATAGGTCAGATCATGTTGAGATTGAGAGAAATGATAAGATAAAGAGAGATTCGGTATGTAAGAATGAGACTCGGTATTAGAGAGAATCGGTAAAATTACATTCCACAGCTTCTAGAACTCGATTACAATGCAATGGCTATCTAATTAGGACTACTTAGGTTCCTTATATAGCCCTCTTCTAAGGAACCTTCATTTAAGCTTATTTCACATTAACACTATACAACTTCGGGGTCCTAACAGTTTTGAGCTAGTTTGTTGTGAAACCCTCTTAGATGATGAAATGGGTTTATGGTGACTAGTTATTCTTGTCACTTGGCGGGTTTTGGGTTGGTTGATGATTTGGCCTTGATTAGGCTTTGATCTTAAGTTTAATCACTAGGTTTAGTGATTATGGAAGTGTTGTAACACTTTTGGGTGCGTTTGGTTGAATAATTTTGAAATGGGTCAAAATTAGGGTTTTGGTGTCAAAATGGGTAAGACACGTGTTTAACACTTGTGTTCGGGTTCAATCGGTGTATTAGGACCATTTTCACTCGTGTTAGTGATTATTGGTTAGTTTGGGCGTGATTTGTGCCTGGAGGTGCATTTGGGTCGAAATTGCACTAAGGGTCAATTGGGTTGGTTTGTAAATCCACCCTAATTGTGTTGTTGTATTTGTGATGATGGAATAGGTACATTCCATCGGCGAGTTGCGGATTATTCGGAAGCATTCGTCAAGGTTACAAGGTGAGTGTTAATATCCTATGTGCATATGTATGTGTAGGATGGGTGCGGGTCGGGTGGAGTGGTTCTCGGTTATAGAGCTCACTTCACATATAGGTGGATTTGATGGACTTGTGTATAGGACCAATTGGTACGGTTGTGCATTTTAGTTGACCACCTTTGCCGAGGTACACGTTTTATGTGTACATTATCACACGTGGTTGTGATGTGGATGATATAACCCCAATGGCGAAGGGTTTTGATGTTGAGAAGTGAGTCGCGTGTGGATGCAGATTCACGATGACGCGTGTAGTTTCGGTCATCTTATTGAATTGTGAAAGTGAATCTCGTGTAGTTCGGATTCACGATGACGCGTGTAGTTCGGTCATCTCATTGAGGTAGTGGTCTCGTGTAGTTCGGATTCTCTAAGGCTCGTGTAGTTCGGCCAACCTCGATGTTGTTGTGGTATTGAAGATAGTAATCTCGTATGGATGCGGATTTACTAAGGCTCGTGTAGTTCGGCCAATCTTCAAGTGGTAATCGGTTGTCGGTTCTCGGGATTGGGTTAAGGGGTTAACCTTGGACATTTATATATTGTTATATATTAATGTATTGTTGTGATGTAGCTAACCCTCCGGGTGTAGCTTATTGGCGTTGTTCACATCGTCATTGGTGAACTTACTTTATTGTTGTTAGCTTGTTGCTTAGTGATCGTACGGTATGCTTAGATTAGCTTGCCTTATATTTGGATGCTCCGGTATGCGTTATTTGTTTATTGTTGTGGCGTGTCCATTTTATGCATATATATGTATGTAGTATATTCTCACTCACTAAGCATTAGCTTACCCTCTCGTTGTTTACATTTTTATAGATTGCATGGATGCGGTGGCTCGGGTAAGCGTGGGAACTAGTGAACTTGCGTAGTTTGCTTTAGAAGACTTGCTTTTGGATTTGATTAGGATTGGGTAGCGTATCCCCAATCCCATGCTCGGTCTATGTTTTGTATAAACTAAATTGGGTCGAAATGGTCACTTTGTGGTAATTTGGCTCGATATGGGCCCGGTGTTGTAAAACTCGGTTTTATTGTGGAAAACTCTTAGGTTTAACTATTATAACATATTGTGAAAGTGTTTTGGTTTAAAAGTGTCGGGAAGCGGGTTTTTCGCCCGCGTGTAATTGTAAAACTGATCAGAACTTTTTAGTATAACTGGACGCCATCCCAGATGGCTGGACGCCGTCCTGGTCTTCACAACTGGACACCGTCCAGATGAACTAGAAAATTTTTTTTATTGGCACGTTTTTGGATGGATAACGGGTTGGGTCGTTACAAACCAGGGGTATTTTTGTCATTTCACCTTTTTTTGTGGTCCCCAACGATAAAATAAGCAACTTTCGTAAAAGAACTAACCCTTCAATGTTACCAAAAGATGTTGAAAAAAATTCCTTTTTACAAAAAAATCAACTAACTCTTTTTTTTTTTTCCTTCTCTCTTTTCTTCCTCAACGATAAAAGAGACAACTTTCATAAAATAGACAACCCTTCAATGCTACCAAAAGATGTCGAAAAACATTCTTTTTAACAAAATAGATCAACTAACTTAAAAAAAAAAAACTAAAAGAAGCAACTTTCACAAAAGGAACAACCCTTCAATTTTAGATGTCGAAAAATTTTTTTTTTTACAAAATAGATCAAGACTTTTTTTTAACTCGCATTCAAAACGGAGTCCCCTGCGCGAAGCGCGGGCTCCAGAACTAGTTATATACATAGGAGAACATTCTTATTATTATTATTTACCTGCGAAGTACAATAAAATGCCCCTTTAATTTATTACATACTCCGTAATTACATATTACATAATAATAATAATAATAGTAATAATAATAATAATAGTAATAATAATAATAATAATAATAATAATAATAATAATAATAATAATAATAATAATAATATTCTCTCCGTTCTATAAAAAGAGTCCGCATTACTATTTATATATGTCCCAAAATAAATGTCCCTTACTCAAAATAACACTAAAAAGTCAGTAAAAATTCAATACTACCCTTTTTATATATAGAAGTCAGCAAAATATTTACTTATAATTTTTTCTCTCACTTACTTTGTTAAGGAAACTAATTAATTCGGATAACAAATTAAATGACGGACAAAACAGACATTTTAACAACATATATTAAATCAAACATTATTTGTTGGGGGACACTTTTTGTGGGACAGAGGGAGTAATAATAATAATAATAATAATAATAATAATAATAATAATAATAATAATAATAATAATAATAATCGTCAAGTAAATCATACCCATACCCTAGTACGGCTGTAGCCCACTGGTTTTTACTAAATTTTAAAATACGAGTAATATAAATAAACTAGAAAAAAAATTCAACCGCGCGTTGCTGCGGTTGTATTCGACGCGCGGTCGTGTTTGGATATACGTTGTTTGGTACCTCATATATCTAGTAGGTTGGATTGTTTGTTGGACGTGTATGTATATGTATGTAATATAGGCCGAAATATTTAGTATTTTTTTAACGATACCCGTTTCGCGTCACGTTGTGTTCGTAAAATTATTTCGAGTTAAACGGTGTTCTCGAAAAAATTTAACTCGCACCGAGCGAGAATATAGGGCCCATTATCTAGTGTTTTGTTAACGGTGTCCGTTTCGCATATAGTTAGTCCTGTTGGGTTCGCCTGATTTTTTCAAGTTGAACGGTTGTCTCGGGAAAATTTAACTCGCACCGAGCGAGAAGATAGGGCCCGTTAAAAATTCGGGTGGTAGTAGTTTATTTTATTTTAATAAAATTATATATTTACGCTTTCAACCCCTGAAAAAGTGTAAACTTGAGGGTCCGTTTTGTAAATTAAGCCGAACTTGAGGGGCCGTTTATAGTGTGAACGCAAACTCAAAACGACAATCCGTTTAAACTGAGACGGCCAAACTTTGGTCGGCATTTAGTATATAGGTAAATAAATAAATAATCAATAATTCTTTTTTGAAAGATGAAGTTTTTAAAAAAATGATAAGAATTACAAAAACATTATTGTACATTTTAAATTTTAATTTATTTTCAAACCTACTATTGTTGAATGTATTCGATGTTTAATAATTTAGATAAATAAATTTTTCATTGAATTGAATTGAATCTAATCATCAAATAAAAAAATATAAGGCCCGTTTTTCAAATTATTATACTCCGTATATTGAGAAATATTCAAATGAAACCAACTTTTAAGTTGAGATCTAAGGGACCAATCAGAGTGCGCCACGTGGCGCGATAATCACATGTGATTGAAAAAAATTAGAATTTTTTTTTTCAATTTTGTTTTTGTTTTTTCAATTTTTTTTATGTCATTCTGCATGCCAATCATGAAGCGACCCGTCCTAACCTATAAGGACGAATACAATAACATATGGTTAGATTGCGAGATACTGACCTCTATATGATACATTTTACAAACATTGCATTCGTTTTTGAAAGACAAACTTTCTTTACATTAAAAGTTGACAGGTATACATACCATTTCATAATATTCAACTATAAATGACCTAATCTGTCATTTACTTAATAATAATCTTTATTAAACTCAACGACTTGAATGCAACGTCTTTTGAAATATGTCATTAATGACTTCAGGTAATATCTTTAAAATGAGCAAATGCACAACGAAAGATTTCTTTCATACTTAAGAATAAACATGCTTTAAAGTGTCAACCAAAAGGTTGGTGAGTTCATTAGTTTATCATAATCAATCATTTTCAATAATATAATAGACCACAAGATACTCATATTTCGAAAACAATCTGTGCAGGTCTGGTCACTGCTGTAAAAATCATTCATACGAAATTAACACCTGGTAATCGACATTAACAAAATGCATCTAGAATATCCCCCGCATACAGGCATTTCGCAAACTGCATGCAAACAACATACAAAAAGGACACTCTTTTAAAAATGACGGTTGTGTACTGTAAGACCCAAATATTTATTGTACATAATGTATTTATGGTGTACGATGCGTGTATGAAGTTTACGTGTTGCTTGCTCGAACGCCGAAGGAAACTGGACGTTGTCTGAAGTGACAAGGTGTGTACGTATCCTTTCAACCCCAAATAAATTTGTGTTGATGTTCCAAAGCCTTACCATTGGAAAGGAAATCTTATCACGTTTCCAACGATATTTGATTCATCGAAAACGGAGCTACGGTCAAAAAGTTATGGCCAAAACAAGAAACTGAAAACTGACCTGAAGGTTGGAGCGGCGCTCCACCTTTCGGCGCGGCGCGCCGAACCCGTCTGATGCAATTTTTAGCCTTTTTAAAAGGTCTAAATGAGGGGTACTTTGGTCTTTTCACTTGGGGTCGGTTTGGGGTCATCAAAACTGATCCATTGATCAGTTTGGATCACATCTCACTCATCAAACACTCCCATCCTCAAACCCTAGAGTGAGATTGAGTTCTAGTGAGAGAGAACTCCATTTGGAGAAGAAGGAGGTTGTTTCGAGTCAAACCTCAAGCATTAAAGTTGTTCTACTCGTCAACGGCATCATTTTGGCGGTATTGGTAAGTTCTAACTCCGAATTTCATTGTTGATTTTGCTATTCAAAGTTAGGGTTTGAACTTGATTTGTTGATAAACCCATTTAGACTCATGAAGTGGGTTTAGTGATGCTAGTAATCGGGTTTATTGTTAGTGTTGGTGGATTTTGGGTTGGTGAACAAATTGGCCTTGATTAGGACTTGTAATTGGGTTTAATCACTAGGTTTAGTGATTATGGAAGTGTTGGAACACTTTTAGGTGTGTTGGTTGACTAATTTTGACTTTGGGTCAAAATTAGGGTTTGGTGATGATTATGACCCAATTGTCGAATTAATAAGGTTTATAAACTTAAAATGGATTAGGTTGAAGCATAGAACCGAGTTAAATATGTTTTGGTATCAAAACTTGCTAATGGTGTGATATTGACTTCTTATGGGTCAAATTAGGGTTTAAGTGTCATATTGGGCAAGATAGGTGTTTAACACCTATGATTGGGTTCGATTAGCATAATAGGACCATTCTCACTTGTATTAGTGATTATTGGTTAGCTTGGGCGCGGTTTGTACTTGGAAGTGCATTTGGGTCAAAATGGCACTAGTTGTCAATTCGGGTTGATTTGTAAATTCACCCTAATTGTGTTATTGTATTTATGATAAATGGAATAGGTACATTCCATCGGCGATTACGGATTTTGGTTTGGCATCCATCAAGACTTCAAGGTGAGTGTTAATATCCTATGTGCATATGTATGTGTAGGATGGGTGCGGGTCGGGTGAAGTGATTCTCGGCTATATAGCTCACTTCACATATAGGTGGATTTGATGGACTTGTGTATGGGTCCAATTGGCACGGTTGTGCGTTTTGGTTGACCACCTTGGATGAGGTGCACACTTTGTGTGTACGTTATCACATGGGCGTGTGATGTGGATTATATAACCCCAATGGCGAAGGGTTGATATTGTGAGTGAGATAAATATGCGTTCATGTTTATGGCGTATTTGTTTGTGGATGTAATGGTATGAACCACATGCCGGTAGTACCATAACATATATGTGACGGAAGTAATTGATGTGAACCACGTGCCGGTAGCATCGAGTGTGAACCACATGCCGGTAGCACTATAAAATAATTGATGTGAACCACGTGCTGGTAGCATCGAGTGTGAACCACGTGCCGGTAGCACTATAAAATAATCGAGTGTGAATCACGTGCTGGTAGCATCGAGTGTGAACCACGTGCCAGTAGCACTATAAAATAATTGATGTGAACCACTTGCCGGTAGCATCGAGTGTGAACCACGTGCCGGTAGCACTATAAACGAGTGAGACTCAAATGCGTATGGTGTGAACCACGTGCCGGTAGCACCATAGTGTTATGGTTAACCTTGGGTGTTTTTACGCAATGTTATATATGTATATGTTATACATATAATGTTGTATTTTCGTAATGTAGCTAATCTTATGAGTGTAGCTTATTGGCATTGTTCACATCGTTGCTTGTGAACTTACTATATTGTTGATGTTGTTAGCTTGTGCTTAGTGAACGTGCGGTATGCTTGGTTTAGCTTGCCTTATATTTGGACGTTCCGGTATGCGTTAATTGATTATTATTGTGGCGTGTCCATTTTATGCATATATATGTATGTAGTATATTATCACTCACTAAGCGTTAGCTTACCCTCTCGTTGTTGACTTTTTATATAGATTGCATGGATGCGGAGGCTCGGGTAAGCGGGGACTAGTGGACTTGCGTAGTTGCTTTAGAAGGCTTGCTTTTGGATTGATTAGGATTGGGTAGCGTATCCCCAATAGCCATGCTCGGCCTTTATTTTGTATTACAAATCATGTGGTTGAAAACTTGTATTTTTGTACGAAAGTCGTAAAACGGCCGATGTGGGCCCGGTCTTCGTAAGACTAATTTTATTAATGGAACGTGTTAGTTCTACATATATTAATGTATGGTTAAAAGCGTTTTGTCTAAATACGTCGGGAAGTGGTCAAACATTTTCGCATTTCGTGACTTTTTGGACAGGCCACTTTGGCGCGCCGCGCGGCCATATGGCGCGCCGCGCCATATGCTGTTCTAGCAAAATTTTTTTTTTATCCGCGTTATTGGTTGGTTAACGGGTTGGGTTGTTACAAGTGGTATCAGAGCATGGTCTAAGGGATTTAGGTGACTTGAGATAGGTACCTAGACTTAGACTTTTGTGTGTGCTTAATTTGTTGCGGGACTTGTAGGATTACGGGTCGGAATAGGTTATAGTTAGTGCCTTATTTGTAGGTGGACTAACGTTTATATTAGTAATGTGGGTATCATTAATATACTTTTGTGTTGTGATAATAATTCTCGCGTGTGTCTATATCGCGTAGAATTTTGTTTGTGTTTGTTTATATCATCAAGCGAGGCGGTAGTTGTACTAACAAGTTGATACGGCGTGTATGCGTAATAAGGACTTGCAAACCTTATTACGGGTGCAAATCATGTCTAACAAGTGACGTACGATGAGTGTTTAGCAAGATGGGACGGTGTTGTGCGTGTGGTCTATACGTTCGTGATCTAATCGTTTGCATCCCTTAGAATGAAAACGGAAGATGGATGCGGAACGAGTGAGCCTATTCACGAAGGGAAGGATGATTTAACGTTAAAGATTGAGGCCGTGTTTGAGCAATATGTCTCGGTTTTCACCGGCAAAGTTAGGGAAGTAACTAAGGAGTTGGTCGAAGGACAAATGACGGAAATGGTCCGAGACTAAGCGACTAAAGTTGTAAAGGAAGAGTTTGAAAAAAGGTTTCCCAAACCTCGAGGTAGTGATGATGAAGATGTACTTGCAAGGTTAGGATTACATGGTGCTCATGGTAAAAGGGCACGAAGTACGCCTGAAGGCGTCGGGAATGTGAAGAAGAAGAGTAAGAAGGGTTACAAGCTTACGTGCTTTAAGTGTGGGGAACGGGGTCATTTGGCACAAGATTGTACGGTGGTGCCTTTAGGCTCAATCAGGTATTTCATTTGCCGGATGGAGGGACACCGGAAGTCAGAGTGTTCTGAATCGCATGACGATCTGGTTAGGAGGTTAGAGCGCGAATACATGATGGGAAGTGGAGCACGGAAGCCCAATAGCGCTACATCAGGTACTTTTAGTACGAAATTATAGGTTGTTCGTTTGTAATAACATGCGGTATGTGCGTAAGTCTTAGCTAAACTTTATTCTCCGTTGGAGATAATTCGTAGCGAGCGGACGGTTTACATTTATGGTTCCGGTTTGCTCTCAGTAGAGCGTATAAGTGGTGTGTTGTGCCTTGACTCTATGGTGCGAATCCTTGGGCGCTTAGGCATTTTGGTTGGTACCGGGTCGTTAAGCTCGTTCGAGTGAGACCCTTAAGTTCTCAATTGTGTTGTGCATGTTATTGATATGGGTGACGTTCCTAATGGAAGTACCCTATAGTGACGTTGGATTGTCGGGCGAAGGGCGTAAGACTTGGTGCAACCGAGCATCCCTTAGTATTTGGAAAATGTTTCTACCAAACCATGGAAATGGGTTTTGGTGTTCGGTCGTTAAGCGCGTGTTCGCTTTCACGTTGAAGTTGATGAACCACGAGGTTCGTCGGGTGGATTGAAATTCTTGAAATCGAGTGTTGATCTTGATGTATGTTGGTAAAGGAGCCTACGTGACGCGACATTAGGTGCCTCTTTTATACCTACTAGCGTGGTGTTCGACTCCGATTGTGTTACGGTTACATTGTACTTAGGGTACCGAAGTGAAACCCTTAGGTTCATGAGTGATCGGGTGATATTCGACAAACTAAAGCAATTGGATGATTGCGAGTGTATAGTTCGTGTAATTTATGGTACACTTTTTGTTCGAAATGTTCAAGGATAGGTTAGGATCCTTGGTATGCTCAAAGTTGGAGCAAGACATGGTGATGGGCCGTGCGAACCCAATTATTGGTAAAGTCTACCTTTGGTAGCATTGTACGGGTGTACGAGATGCGGTTATGGAACGTAATTCCAAGTGGAGGAGTTACACTCCCGCACGAGGAGGTTTTAGTGTGAGATTTCAGACAATGTTTTAGTAAATCAAAACTTGTGTCGGGACCTAGATTTGGTCGATTGTGGTAGAGTACAATTTCGGTTAAATTGTACTTATGATTTTGGATTTGAATTATCACCAAGGTGGTAATGTGGTAAATCTCGTTGAGAGATAATGGACGTGTTTGGCAAGCAAGGTGAAATCCCTCGGTTAAGGGATGTGTGTGTCGGATTCTCTTTTAGAGAATTATTGTTTTGTACCTATGTTTGATATAGGTGGTTCTTGCTCGATTGTGTGGATGGTTAGTGGTATCCGTTAGGGTTCACTATAGTGTAACAGGGTGCGATGTTGCACTACTCGCTGTTCGAGGCCAAAAGTACGTATGTGATTGGTGAAGCATGACCTTCGGGGTCCGCTGACTTCATCATAGTATTTTTGATTGGTGGAGCATGACCTTCGGGGTCCGCTGACTTCATCCGGTGTTGAGTGATCTAATGGTTGTTTTATACACCGATGGTGGGATCGTGAGGACTGATGTTTTAGCAGAGTAGTATATAAAATAGCTTATATTTTTACAGGAAAAAAAAAACTATTAAATACGATACATTTTTACACAAGATATTTATTTATTTATAGAATGGATATACTTAAACCTTGCTACAACACTTATAGGCAGTGTACCTAATCGTACAGTAGTGTAGTTTTTAGTAAGTCCGGTTCGTTCCACAGGGAATCTTTTTAAACAAAGCTTAACGCTATATTAGTTTACTTTTATAAAAATACAAATATATATATAAGTAATATTATTATTATAAAGGGGGGTTTTTACCGTTTAATGACCGGTTTGTCGATTTTAAAACTTTAGTCGCAGTTAAAACCAAATGTAAAATAATAAATATAAATACAAGACTTAAATTAAAGCGTAAAGTAAATAACGATAATGAAATTGCGAATAATAAAAGTGCGATAAAATAAACTTGCGATAATTAAAAAGTACGATAATTAAAAGTGCAATTAAATAAAATAACAATAAAAATGCGATAATTAGAAGTGCAATTAAATATAAAATAAAGGAAATTAAATATGAAATAAAAGAATTATGCTTATTTAAACTTCCGTAATCATGATATTTGACGTGTTGATTTTAGTTTTATGCCCATGGGTTAATTGTCCTTTATCCTGGATTATTTAATATGTCCATACGGATTTGTCCATAATAGTCCATCAGTCATAAATATAAAGAGCGAAAGCCTTCGTCAAATTATTCTTATTCCCGAAGTCAAATATTCCAACTAATTGGGGATTCGAATTGTAACAAGGTTTTAATACTTTGTTTAACGAATACACCAGGTTATCGACTGCGTGTAAACCAAGGTTTTACTACTTTATTAACAATTACACCAATTACCCTTGAATGTAATTCACCCCTGTTTCAACAAGTCTATTAACTATTAATCCAGTTCCGTGTCCGGTAAAATGAATAATTATTGGTATTTATAGATATCCCGCCCACCGTACCCAGTCAAGCGTATGTGGTTATATATAAATACGTCGAATTATAAGTTTGTATATTAAATTAACAAGGTATTGTTTAGTTAATATAAAACCCATTAATAGCCCATAGTCTAATTTCCACAAGTGTCGTTCTTTTGTCCAAACCCCAATTATGGTACAAAGCCCAATTACCCAATTTTAGTAATTAGCCCAACATCATGATTACTTCGGATTAAATAAGCATAATAATAACTTAGCTACGAGACATTAAATTAAAAAGGTTGAACATAACTTACAATGATTAAAAATAGCGTAGCGTTACACGGACAGAATTTCGACTTACACCCTTACAATATTCGCTAACATATCCTTATTATTAGGATTTAAAATTAAAATTAAAATTAAAATATAAATTATAAATATATATTACGTATATATTGAGAGAAGAATGAAAAAAAAGATGATTTTTGCGATCAGAATTCGTTTGCTTTTATAGGGATTTTCAGAGTTTGGGGCTCCGCGACTCGCGGCCCTTTTGGCCTTCAAACTCCGCGAGTCGCGGAGTTTGCTTTCACAGCTCACACAAGTTTGGCTCTTTGTTTACCGACGGTTTTATAAATAAATATAATATATTAAATAATTATAAGAATTATTTAAATATTATATTATATTTATGTGCATAGTTGACTTGTAATTTTTAGTCCGTTGCGTCGAGCGTTGAGAGTTGACTCTGGTCCCGGTTCCGGATTTTCGAACGTCCTTGCGTACAATTTAATATTTTGTACTTTGCGTTTTGAATCTTGTACTCTTGTAATTTCGAGACGTTTCTTATCAATAATTGGAATCTCTTTGATTGTATTTTGTACTTTTGAGCTTTTTGGTCGTTTGCGTCTTCAATTCGTCGAATCTGTCTTTTGTCTTCACCTTTTATTATTTAAACGAATATCACTTGTAAATAGAACAATTGCAACTAAAAGCTTGTCTTTCTTGAGGAATAATGCTATGAAATATATGTTCGTTTTTAGCATTATCAAATATTCCCACACTTGAGCGTTGCTTGTCCTCAAGCAATATCGTCTTGAAATACTAGAATCACTTCTTTATTCTTCACACTTTGTACATCAGTGATTTCTATACGGCGATATAAACAATGGTAGTAACGATATGGTTTAAAGTCCCACATGACTATAAAAATTTAGATCCATTAAGGAAATTGGATCTTTATGAAAACATTTGATCTTTTGAAAATTAAATCTAGTTTTTACCCTAGATAAGTTTTCCGGAATAACCCTTTACCGGTGTTTGCAAATTATTTTTGTGGGTTTGGTGGGTTTCAGATTTGAAAATTTTAGCTCAAAACTTGCGGTTTTGTGTCACCCACTTGCTAACCTTGTATTTGGAAAGCAACACGTCCAGTTTACTTGTCCCGTATATTACCTTTCGATAAACTACCGTCCGGTTGTAAAGGAAAGCGTTGAACAAGCAACTGTTAAGGCAATGTCCCCTGACATGCTTTTAATTATGGTCTATAACGTGTCGGACGCAATTACTATCCTTGGTAGGAGCAATAGTAAAGCTCACCCTTATGATTTTTCGGTCTGGCACAAGGTCCTGTCTTTGACCACTATGCAACCACCGTTCTTACGGTTGACACCCGATTTAGTTCAGGTGACCTAATGAATTCCAGGTGAATTCCTAGGATTTTACGTTCAATGGTAATGAACGCATTGAAAATAGGGTTTTCAGAAAACAAATCAGTTTGTAATTTTGATCAAAATATTTTCTCGTTCAAGCTCGAGTTTAGATATCATTGAATTCCATGAGTTTGAATTCTCAATCTTTAAGGTCAATCTCTAGGATTGAGTAATATAAGTCTTAAAAGCTGATTTTTAATCTTTAAGGAGATTATCCTTTCTGGGGATCTGATTCATTAGTCTTATCAAGCTAATTTGCATGGTGCCCCCCCATTGTACTAGATAAATCCTTCTCATGGTTAGGATAAATCTGACCACTTGGCGACCCTGTTTAATGCTGAGGTCCGTGGATTTCCTGCTGATTTTAGTGATGACTTTTCTAGATTTTTCGTCAACCTACAGCTGGTCTGGACGACAACTTCATGACCTAAATCAAGAAGCGCGTGTCTTTTTCGGAAGACTTTACTTCCTTTTAATGATGGAATTGATTCATCGTGTAGATCCATCTCTTTTTTTCTTTCATCGGGTAAAATAGTTTAGTTTAGTCCAAAGCAAAAGTATTTTCAGTTATTTGTTACAGAAATATGTGACATATGTTTAAGATAACTTGGTAATTTTTCCCACACTTGGCTTTTATTTTCATTTTTATTGTTCTCTATTCCATTTTTAAATGAATTTTAACATTTTGGTTTGTTTCTCAATTTATGTCCTTTCTGAGGTAACAATAATTTCGGTGTTAAAACCTAGTTTTATCGTTCATAAATATGTATAAACATGATTTTGAGTTCATTTAATTGAAAATTTTTAAAAATTTTACTAGAATTGGGTAGTCAGTATATAAGACTAGGGCTGTTCTTTATTATCAGAGAGCACTAGATTCTAATACAACTACTGCTTTACTAGTATTTTTAATGGTAACCAAGTGTTTAAAGTAAAAATTTTAAAATCCGAAAGAATTTAACCCCTTCCCACACTTAAGATCTTGCAATGCCCTCATTTGCAAGAAATCAGTAACAATTTAAATTATTGAGGGTGATTTGTGTGAAAATGATTAAATTTTTACCAAAGTTTCCAAATATATTGGCGTTTGTTTGCTGAATGATAAATGGTGCACATCATTTGTTCATTCCGTCTTGTTGTTATTTCAAATATATTTTGCATCTTGTCGTCAAAATTAGTTGCTTTTGCTGAACTTAATGCCAGTCTTTGAAAATGCGTTGTTTTACCCTGTTGTGTACATAAGATAAACTGCAAACATATATACATATTTTTGAAGTTTGGTATATTACCCCACATTCAAAAATTATTAAAATCTAAGAATAAAAGTTAGAAAATTATAAAAACTATTACAATATTAACATAAGTATTAAACGTATCAACATTACAAATTACAAAATAAATAAAAATAAGTAGACTAGGGATGATATTGATACCAATAGGGGTTCCAGGCATAACCATAGGTGCTATAGAATGCTTCGGCAGGGTTATACGTAGGATACGGTGGTTGCATCTCTATAGACCATGGAGGGAATATGGGTTTTGGTGTAGGAATATAGTTTCTACCTATATGTTGGCAATGAGCTATGATTTGGTTCTGATGAACTTACCAATCTTCAAATGCTCTCTGTCTAGCATTTTCGTACTCCTGTGAAGCTATAAACCTTTGCATTTCTTGCATCTCATTTCCCCCTCCTACATTACCTTGCTGTTGGTTTCTCTCAACCTGTGGATGTCTACCATGGTATTGTACTGCGGCGTTATTTCGCCTCTTCAAAACTTTCGCACCATGGTATACATTTAAACCTATAGTATCGCGGGGTTCTGGTTCTTCGACTAATAATCCCCCCGACTTATATCCACACCGAGATATTCAGCAATCAAAGTAATAAAAATACCACCTCCTATTATGCTATGCGGTCTCATCCCCCTAACCATAGCTGATAAATAATAACCCACACAATAAGGTATACTTACAGCGCTTTGTGGGTCTCGAATACACATATGGTAAAACAAATCCTGTTCATTTACCTTTTCCTTGTTCTTACCTCTTTGTGTAATCGAATTAGCTAAAAACCTATGAATCACTCTTAATTCGGCTCTATCTATATCCAAAAAAGAGTAATTTCCCCCTTTGAATCGGTGATGGTTTGTCATTTGACTCCATACACCGTGTGTATCAAAATTTTCATCTATCTTTCTACCATTTAGTATCAATCCTCTACAATCGGCAGATGCTAACTCCTCAGGCGTATATATATGTAAAGCCTGAGCCATGTCTAGTAAAGACATGTGGCGCATCGAACCTCCTAACAAAAATCTAATAAAAGATCGATCGGTTAAACTAGCTACCCGATCATTTAATTCTATACTACACAACAATTCTTCACACCATACTTTATATACAGGTCTACGCATGGTGAATAAACGTACCCAGTCATTAAAAGTAGAATTACCATACCTCTGTACAAGTAATTCCCTAATTGGCCCGGCCAATTCTACAGCTTCTAAGGGTCCCCATTCTATGACCCTAGGTACCTCAACAACTTTAGAATGAAGAGTATGCAAACCCCTTTGGTATTTTGGATAATCTATCCAAAGTCTGTCAAATCTCAGGTTCGGATGCAAATCTTCCAAGTGCATATCAGAAAATGTCATGACTGGATGAGGTATATCCTGCTTGTAGTAGTTATCCACCTCCTGTTGTTCCGCATTCTCAGCAGGAGCATTGCGAGCTTGGGATGAAGATTCACCCCTTTCAGTCTGTAAAACACATCAAATACAATTTTTGTGCATCCAAATATGCATTAGTGTCAGCAAAATCATCAATCAAAATAATTACAATGACATGATCAATTTATATCAAACCTAAGCTCATTTTTACATTTTTATCAAATCTACACTTTTTCAAATAAGCATATACGAAAATGTTCGCCAAGTTCATAAACATTCAACTCAAATAACATGTCAAAATAATCATTACTAGCAATTAAACAAGTTTTAAATGGCATTATCTCTCAAAAATCAAGTTCATGAATTTTTAGACTTGAAAAAGTCCACTTTAATTCTCAAAATCATGTTTAGGCTCAAAGTTTGGATCATTTAACTACCTAAACATGTTACACTACTTAATTTAGCATCAATTCATGACAAAAATCGGCCATAACCTGTTTATATCAAAAAGCCCCAAATTTGCTCAAGAACACAAACCCTAGATTACTCAAAATTTGAAGTTTAAGGCTTCTAATCATGTTAAACAGCATCAATCTAGGTTATACAAGCATAATACATAAACAATTTAAGCCTAATTACACTAAAAAGCATCAAAATCAAATTGGGGAAAAAATTGCTCAAGAACACTAATTTTCGGATTAAATGGTGTTTAGGTGTAGAAATTTACCGTTTTTCTTGAGTAATTCCTTGATAGCATCCTTCTCAACATGATTTTAGTAAAAGATTTGATGATTAACGGTTAAAAATTGTGATTTTGGGGGTGTTTTTGCGTGTATTTTCGGGTTTTTTCGCTGTGTTCTTCGCGGTATTTGGTGTGGGGAGTGAACTGATCTGTTTTTTTACGTTTTATTTTTTTCTGGGTTTTTGTCCCTCCGCGAGTCGCGGAGATTTCCCCTTCAAACTCCGCGAGTCGCGGAGTTTGTTATTTTTTTTTTTTTACATCTTATACTAATTAAAACAATTAAGTAATAAATTTTAAAATTTTGTTTCCCTTGTTATTTAGGACGAGGTCGTTTCGGATCGATGTCCTAGTCCGTCCCTCGACAAAATTTTAAAATTTGTCTTTTTGTAGCGATTGTTTTAAAAGCTAAGATTTTTGGGTTTTTTTTAATATTTTTGGCATACTTTAATTCAATAAGATTAAAAACAATGATAATAAAAGTTCTCGTCCCTCCCTCGGGTAAAGCAATTTCGGTTCAAAGACCTAGTCTTCAACTTACGACGAATTTTAAAAATCATATTTTTAACTTAATGAGATAAAGTAAATTTTTGTTTTTAAATTCACACAACTTAAATATAAAATTCAAAATTAATATTAAAAATTCACACCAAACATAAAATTTGAAATGCATAAAATTAAAAATTCATATTTTAAAAATTAAAAATTCACACCAAACTTAATTTAAAAATTCATATTATAAATTCACACCAAACTTATATTAATTTTTCAAATATTTACAATTTTAAATATATTGTTTTTACAAAGTTTACAATATTAATTTAAGATTTATATATTAATTTTAAAAAATGGTAAAAATAAAATTAAAAATCTTTTTGGCTTTTTATCCCACTTTAATCAATCAAATATTATCAAAAATATGCGCCCCTCTTTTCGGTAAAGTAATTTCGGTTCCAAGACCTAATTTAACTCATGACGAATTTTTGAAATATTTTGGGTTGATTAATTAAAGATATTTATACCTTAAGAATAAACGTTAAATTTCGCAGTGATGTAATAAATTTTTGAATGATATCAATAATTTCGGTCGCCAAACCTAATTTTATTCAATACCAATTTAATACTTTTTAGCGAACAAATTAGCGTTTATTATCAAAAGGTTAAAAAAAAAACTGTACAAACATACCTGTGAAATAGATTTCTTAGTTATATGATCTATCCCATTCATAAGATAGTCGGTTTAATTGGTTTTCCATAGCTACATAGGCGTAACCTCGAGCATTCAGTGTCTTTTCTTCTAAACATATGAACGGTCCGTCTCTGCATAAAGTAACAAATTTGGTGTTTGAATAGGTTTGATTATTTGAACATTTACCTCCATGTGACCATTTTCCGCATTTGTGACATCGTTCTAGGTGTCGTGCTCTTCTTTTTGCTGCGGATTTTGATTTTCCTTTACCAAATTGTAACTTATTATCTTCGCATCTGGATTCTTTTCTAACTCCATCCATTCTTTCTCTGATTACTGATACTATTTCACTCGGTAGTGTGTCATTATTACATTTAGTGATCAAAGCGTGTAGCATTAGACCATGGTTTAGTTCACAGGCAGTCTTCATTTTGTAAAAACCTAAAAAAATAAAAATTCAGAATGGGGGGAGAAGACTAGTTCTTTAGGGTCTGCTAGGGAAAGACCATTCGGGTTCCATTTTCGAGAACTACATGAAAACAGACAATCTAACTCTAACAGAAATACATAAACCCCCTATACTTAGTTGAAATTGTGATTAACATTATTTTCAATTGAATCTTCAACAACTTGTATATCTTTGACTTTTTTCTTCAATCCATTTGTTGATTTCCTCCGTAACTTTCACAAATTCAACTAACATTGCCTTTTCTTTTGACGATAAATTGGATATTAATCGGTTATATAACTTAAAGTTTCCTTTAATCTTAGCATCGTGAATCCGTTTATAAAGTTTCTTCGTTGAACTGTTAAAAATGGGTTCATCTAATTTCGTATCATCAATGGCATTCTTTGTGATTGGATCATCATTAAGTGTTTCTTCATCTTCCCCACCCTTATGCGTTTTTATTGGTCTAACAGTTTTGGTTTGTGGAGATCTAAAATTTCGGTTCACAAAGGTGATCGATGTATCACCATCCCTAAGTGTTATTCTACCTTCTCTTACATCAATGAATGCCTCGGTGGTTGCTAAAAATGGGCGACCTAGAATTAGAGGAACATCAAGGTTTTCCTCCATATTAATCACTATGAAGTTTGCAACAAAGGTCAAACTTCCCAAGTTAACAAGTAAATTATTTGCTATTCCAACCGGGTGTTTAATGGTTTGGTCAAATGATTGAACACATATTTTGGTTGGTTTTAATTTACCCATGCCTAATCTTTTGTATAAGGAAAGAGGCATAATACTTGCACTTGCTCCTAAATCTGCGAGTCCATTATATACAGCACCATCATTAAGTAAGCAAGAAATGATAAATTCACCCGGGTCTCCTGCTTTAGTAAGTCGGGTTGTTTTGTAAACTTTTTTCGGGTGTTCTTTCCTTGATTCTTTCATTTCTATTTGAATTTCTTGTTTACATTTTTCTTCGTTTCTTGGAATGGGAGGTTTGTATAGGAATTCTTCTTCATCACTCAAATTTGAATCCTCCCTATATTCCAATTTTGATTTTTCATATGTTGTTGATAACATATTTATGTTTTCATTTTGAAGGTTTTCTTGGGTGGTGAAATTATGATTAACTTCATTGTCAACTTCCATCGGACCATGTATGTAATGTTTAACTCTGTGACCATTAACTTTAAATTCAATCCCATTTGAATTTATTAATTCTATCGTTCCGTATGGGAAAACTCTTTTGACTATGAATGGTCCAGACCATCTTGATTTCAATTTTCCAGGAAATAGCTTGAATCGTGAATTGAAAAGAAGAACTCTGTCTCCTTCCTTAAATTCTTTTGAACTTCTGATTCTTTTATCATGCCATTTCTTCGTTCTTTCTTTATAGATTAACGAATTTTCGTATGCTTCATGTCTTAATTCTTCTAATTCGTTTAGTTGACTTAATCGTAGACGTCCGGCTTCATGTAAATCAAGATTACAAGCCTTCAAAGCCCAAAATGCTTTGTGTTCAATTTCTACTGGAAGATGACATGCTTTTCCATAAATAAGTCTAAAAGGTGTGGTTCCAATTGGAGTTTTGTAGGCTGTTCTAAAAGCCCAGAGTGCATCCTCCAATTTAATGGACCATTCCTTCGGATTTGATCCTACGGTTTTCTCTAGAATACGTTTTAAAGCTCGGTTTGTATTTTCAACTTGTCCACTTGTTTGTGGATGATATGCGGTGGAGATTTTATGAGTTACTCCATATCTTTTAAGAACTTTCTCAAGTTGATTATTACAGAAATGAGTACCCCGATCACTTATTAAAGCTTTCGGTGTTCCAAACCTTGCAAAAAGACGTTTTAAAAAGTTGACTACAACTCGTGCATCGTTAGTTGGGAGAGCTTGTGCTTCCGCCTATTTAGATACATAATCAATGGCTACGAGTATATATAGATTATTATGAGATTTTGGAAATGGACCCATAAAGTCAATACCCCAAATGTCAAATACTTCACATACTTGGATGACATTTTGTGGCATTTCATCACGTTGACTTATTTTTCCGGTCCTTTGACAAGCATCACAGGATTTGCAAAGAAGGTGTGCGTCTTTGTAAATTGTAGGCCAATAGAATCCAGCATCATAAACTTTTCTTGCTGTTAGTTGAGGCCCATAATGCCCTCCTGTTGGTCCTGTGTGACAATGGTTTAATATTTTACTAGCTTCATCTCCAAATACACATCGGCGTATTATTCCATCGGGACAACTTTTAAACAGATGTGGATCTTCCCAGAAATAGTGTTTTATATCACTGAAGAATTTCTTTCGTTTTTGGTACGATAATCCTTTTTCAAGGAATCCACAAACTAAGTAGTTTGCATAGTCTGCAAACCATGGAATTTCTTTATAATCTATCTTCAATAGATATTCATCAGGAAAGTTGTCTTGTATGGCCGATTCATTTAGAACTTCTAACTCAGGATTTTCAAGACGAGAAAGATGATCAGCGGCGAGATTTTCTGCTCCTCTTTTATCTCGGATTTCAATATTAAACTCTTGTAAGAGTAAGATCCAACGGATTAATCTTGGTTTAGCATCTTGTTTTGAAAATAGGTATCTAAGAGCAGAATGGTCGGTATAGACCACCGTTTTTGCTAGAACGAGATATGATCGAAATTTGTCAAAAGCAAAGACAATAGCAAGGAGTTCTTTTTCAGTAGTTGTATAGTTCGTTTGTGCTCCTTGTAACGTCTTACTAGCATAATATATAGGTTGAAATCGTTTTTCAATCCTTTGTCCTAAAACGGCTCCCATTGCAAAATCACTTGCATCGCACATTAGTTCAAATGGTAGATTCCAATTTGGTGTTATCATGATCAGTGCATTAGTGAGTTTCTCTTTAAGAATATTAAAAGATTTGATACACTCATCTGAAAAGACGAATGGAGCATCCTTTTCTAGGAGTTTATTCATAGGAGTGGCAATTTTAGAAAAATATTTTATGAAACGTCGGTAAAAACCGGCATGCCCTAGAAAACTCCTAACTCCTCTAACATTGGTGGGATGTGGAAGTTTAGCAATTACATCTACTTTAGCTCTATCCACTTCAATTCCTTCTTTTGAAATTTTATGTCCAAGAACGATGCCTTCTTTAACCATGAAATGGCATTTTTCCCAATTAAGTACTAGATTTGATTGTTCGCATCTAATAAGCATTCGTTCCAGATTAACTATACATGATTCAAATGTATCACCGAAGACTGAAAAGTCATCCATGAAAACTTCCATGCATTCTTCTATCATGTCGTGAAAAATCGCCATCATGCACCTTTGAAAGGTTGCAGGGGCGTTGCAAAGTCCAAATGGCATGCGTTTGTAAGCAAAAGTACCATAAGGGCACGTGAATGTGGTTTTCTCTTGGTCCTCGGGTGCTATTGGAATTTGAAAATATCCGGAAAATCCATCTAGGAAATAATAGTAACTATTTCCGGCTAATCTTTCCAACATTTGATCTATGAAAGGTAAGGGAAAGTGATCTTTTCTGGTGGCGTCATTCAATTTTCTATAATCAATACATACACGCCATCCTGTTACAGTCCTAGTAGGAATAAGCTCATTTTTCTCATTTGTAATGACAGTCATGCCACCCTTCTTAGGCACGCATTGAACCGGGCTTACCCATGGACTATCAGAGATTGGATAAATTAGACCTGCATCTAGCAGTTTAATAATCTCTTTCTTAACTACATCTTGCATATTAGGATTTAGTCTTCGTTGGTGTTGCACATACGTTTTATGACCTTCTTCCATAAGGATTTTATGTGTGCAATACGAAGGACTTATTCCTTTAATATCATGAATCTTCCATGTAATGGCTGGTTTATGAGCTTTCAACACAGAAATGAGTTGTGATTTCTCATTTTCAGTAAGAGAAGACGATATTATTACAGGTAATTCAGATTCACCATGTAAATAAGCGTATTCCAAATGGTTTGGAAGTGGCTTTAACTCTAATTTCGGAGGTTCTTCTATCGATGATTTGTATCGATATCTGTCTTCTTCTTTTAGCATTTGAATTTCTTCTGTTGTTGGTTCATATCCATTAGCTATAAGTGTAGCTAACATTTCAGCTTCATCAATTGGTTCATTACCTCCTCCTAAAGAACATTCTCCTGTTCCTTGTAATTCTGGAAATTCTTCTAACAATTCTGCATGTGCATCTATAGTTTGAATATAATAACATGTATCATCTGCAGATTGTGGTTGTTGCATTGCTCTATCAACTGAAAAGGTAACACTCTCATCCTCTATACTTAGGGTCAATTTCTTACCGAACACGTCTATCATTGCTTTAGCCGTGTTTAAGAATGGTCTTCCTAATATGAGAGGAACTTGAGAATCTTCTTCCATGTCCAAAACAACAAAATCTACTGGAAATACTAAAGTACCAACTTTAACTAGCATGTTCTCCATTATCCCTCTAGGATATTTTATTGATCTATCGGCTAGTTGTATGCTTATTCTTGTTGGTTTCAATTCTCCAAGGTCTAGTTTACCGTATAGTGAATACGGCATTAGATTTATACTAGCACCTAAGTCTGCCAATGCTTCTATTGAACTAAGACTACCCAGAAAACATGGAATCGTGAAACTTCCTGGATCAGATAATTTTTCTGGTATCTTATTCAACAGCACTGCTGAACAATTAGCATTCATAGTAACAGCCGAGAGTTCTTCCATTTTCTTTCTATTTGAGATTAGATCTTTCAAGAATTTAGCATATCTAGGCATTCCTGAAATCACATCAATGAAAGGAAGATTTACATTTATCTGTTTAAACATATCCAAGAATTTGGATTGCTCGGCTTCAAGTTTCTCTTTCTTCATTTTACTCGGGTAAAGAAGTGGTGGTTGGTATGGTTTAACATAAGGTTTAGCCTTAACTGTGCTATCTTCATTAACCTTTTCAACTACCGGTTCTTTTTCCTTATCTTGATCAGGTTGTGGTTCTTGTGGAGTAGGAATAGTTTCATCAGAAGTTACAGGTATTTCAGGTGGTTTAAGTGTTGTACCACTTCTTGTGGTAATAGCTTTAGCTGTTTCATTTCGGGGGTTAGCATTTGTATCACTAGGTAGACTTCCCGGTTTTCTTTCACCTATTAACCTTGCTAGGTTACTTACTTCTTGTTCCAGATTTTGAATAGAAGCTTGTTGATTTCTAAATGCTTGAGCATTTTGTTCATTAGTTTGTTTCTGAGATGTGAAAAACTGTGTTTGAGTTTCAACTAGCTTCGTCATCATATCTTCTAAATTCGGCTTTTTATCATCGGTTCGTTGTGGTGGTTTGTTTTGAAAATTAGGTCTTTACTGATTGTAATTATTATTGGATACTTGTTGATTGCTAGGACCTTGTTGGTTGTTGTATGGAATATTTCGGTTATAATTCTGGTTTTGATTGTAAATTGGTCTTGGCGGTTGATAATTATTCTGATAATTATTTCCAGGCCTTTGGTTTATGTATGAAATATTCTCTCTTTGTTCCATTGTTAATTCAATACTTAGACAATCTTTTGTCAAATGTGGTCCTCCACACTGCTCACAACTAATTCGTATTGAGTGAATATCTTTAGTCATCTTTTCCATTCGTCTCTCGACAGCATCTATCTTTGCGGAAATGGAATCTAAGTCATGGCTAGAATCGGCTCTAGCTGCTTTAGATGATCTAACGATATCTTTTTCTTGGTGCCACTCATGTGAGTGGGAAGCAGTGTTATCAATAATTTTGTAAGCATCAGTTTCGGTTTTCTTCATAATAGAACCACCAGCTGCTATATCTATGTCTTTCCTTGTAGTGATGTCGCATCCTTGGTAGAATATTTGTACTATTTGACAGGTGTCTAAACCATGTTGCGGACATCCTCTTAATAACTTTCCATATCTAGTCCACGCCTCATATAGAGTTTCATTTGGTTTCTGTGTAAACGTAACAATTTCTGCTTGAAGTCTTACGGCTTTAGATGCCGGAAAAAATTGTTTAAGAAATTTTTCAACTAAAACGTCCCATGTATCGATCGCCCCTTTAGGTAACGATTCCAACCAATCTTTGGCTTCTCCCTTTAAAGTCCAGGGAAATAACATGAGATATATCTGTTCATCCTCCACTTCTCGGATTTTAAATAGTGTGCAGATCCTATTAAAGGTACGTAAATATTTATTTGGATCTTCCTTCGGCGCACCACTAAATTGGCATTGATTAGTCACCATGTGTAGAATTTGTCCTTTGATTTCATAATCTGGCGCATTAATGTCCGGATGAGTAATTGCGTGACCTTGGCCAGTGCGTTTAGCTCTCATTCGGTCTTCCATACTTAAAGGTTCCAGATTCTCCATAATTGAATTTGTTGAATCAGAATCACTAGAGGATTCTGATTTAATGGTTCGTTCCTCAACAATCTCTGTTTGAATGATTGGTGGTTCCGGAGGAAAGTTTAGTGGTTCAGGATCTACGAATCGTTCCTGAATATTCTCCGGATTCTCAATTGTGAGGTCGGGTTCAAAAAATGGATTATCGAAAATTTGAACTGGAGTACTTGGTCGACTGGATGACGATTCTAAAGAAAAATCAACGGCGGTAATATTTGCTAAATGTCTTGATCTAGTTACAGGTGGTGAACGTACAAAAGGTGGTGAACGTCTTGCTCGGTGCATTCACTGAATATCCTATTAGTTTTTAAAAGGAAAGAAAAATTATAATAAGTTATCCAATCAATAGACTTTTCTGATTTTGCCCACGTTTCGAATAGCCAAAAGATGCAGATGAGGGGCAGGATTCGTTTGGTCTCAATATAATTGAGGACTGTTTGGCTCTAATAACCCGGCCCATGTACAAATCCAACTATTACTACGAACCAGAAAATTTTGATGTCTATTAATTTAACCACTTAAAATAAATTTTCGTAATTTTAAGAAAATTAGATAAGAAGTAGAATAAAAATCTATGTCCTAAAACTAGAATATCGAGAAATAAGAAAGAAAAAGAGTTCGTCGAAAAAGGTCGAAAAAGAAAAATGGTTGAAAAATAAAAGGTGACGGAAAAATAAAAGAAACTTATAAAACTTAAAAACAATTGACTAACCTAACCTTATTACTACAACTAACTTAAAATTATAATCGCAAATTGAGATTATTAATTGGAATGATAATTGATACATAGGTAAAAGGTGTCTAAAAATATTAAAGCTTACAGGAAAAACTAAATCCCAAATGGAAATAACTTAAAAAGAAACTAAAACTTAAAAAGGCGTCGCAAAATTCTAAAGTACCTAAATCTTAGTCTAAAGAAAAAGCACTTAAGGAATTCTACGACAAAGCCTAAAAATCTAGAAGTAAAAATAACTATGGCAAAAACTAAGTTTAAAACTAAATATGAGCTAAAAATACAAATATTACGCTAAAACAATTAAAAAAAGACAAAATATAAAAATATACAAAAAGTTGTAAAAAGTACAAATTTTATAAAAATATTATTTTTATATTATTTATTTAATAAAACTACTAATTTTATAATTTAATTAAACTAATTTAACTAAATAAAACAAATTAAATAAAAAGAAATTTTAAAATAAAACTTAATTATAATAATAATAGATAATTAGGGTTTATAATAATAATAATTAATAAATACCCGTAATTAATGCTGAATTAGGGTTCTGTCGCGTGTCAGAAAAGCTCCGCGAGTTGCGGTATTTAAAGCAGCAAACCTCGCGAGTCGCGGGGTTCAAAAATTTAACTCGGGTGCAGTTCAAAATTTGACGTTTTTTTTTCTTTTATGTTTTCTAATTTTCTGTTTTTATATAAATAAAAGATATTTAAATAAAACTTATATTTTTATAAACTAAAATAAAAATAAAGAAACTTATAAAACTTTTAACAAACTCTTAAAAATATATAAATTTTTGTTTTTCTTTTTATATTTTCGAATATTTAAAACGTACTTTTATAAAAACGAATTTTAATAAAAGTAAACTAAAAATCTTTTTTTTTTTATATTAGCGTTGCGCTTCCGGCTTTTAAGCGTTTTCCCGGCAGCGGCGCCAAAAATACTTGATGTTTTAGCAGAGTAGTATATAAAATAGCTTATATTTTTACAGGAAAAAAAAAACTATTAAATACGATACATTTTTACACAAGATATTTATTTAATTATAGAATGGATATACTTAAACCTTGCTACAACACTTATAGGCAGTGTACCTAATCGTACAGTAGTGTAGTTTTTAGTAAGTCCGGTTCGTTCCACAGGGAATCTTTTTAAACAAAGCTTAACGCTATATTAGTTTACTTTTATAAAAATACAAATATATATATAAGTAATATTATTATTATAAAGGGGGTTTTTACCGTTTAATGACCGGTTTGTCGATTTTAAAACTTTAGTCGCAGTTAAAACCAAATGTAAAATAATAAATATAAATACAAGACTTAAATTAAAGCGTAAAGTAAATAACGATAATGAAATTGTGAATAATAAAAGTGCGATAAAATAAACTTGCGATAATTAAAAAGTACGATAATTAAAAGTGCAATTAAATAAAATAACAATAAAAATGCGATAATTAGAAGTGCAATTAAATATAAAATAAAGGAAATTAAATATGAAATAAAAGAATTATGCTTATTTAAACTTCCGTAATCATGATGTTTGACGTGTTGATTTTAGTTTTATGCCCATGGGTTAATTGTCCTTTGTCCTGGATTATTTAATATGTCCATACGGATTTGTCCATAATAGTCCATCAGTCATAAATATAAAGAGCGAAAGCCTTCGTCAAATTATTCTTATTCCCGAAGTCAAATATTCCAACTAATTGGAGATTCGAATTGTAACAAGGTTTTAATACTTTGTTTAACGAATACACTAGGTTATCGACTGCATGTAAACCAAGGTTTTACTACTTTGTTAACAATTACACCAATTACCCTTGAATGTAATTCACCCCTGTTTCAACAAGTCTATTAACTATTAATCCAGTTCCGTGTCTGGTAAAATGAATAATTATTGGTATTTATAGATATCCCGCCCACCGTACCCAGTCAAGCGTATGTGGTTATATATAAATACGTCAAATTATAAGTTTGTATATTAAATTAACAAGGTATTGTTTAGTTAATATAAAACCCATTAATAGCCCATAGTCTAATTTCCACAAGTGTCGTTCTTTTGTCCAAACCCCAATTATGGTACAAAGCCCAATTACCCAATTTTAGTAATTAGCCCAACATCATGATTACTTCGGATTAAATAAGCATAATAATAACTTAGCTACGAGACATTAAATTAAAAAGGTTGAACATAACTTACAATGATTAAAAATAGCGTAGCGTTACACGGACAGAATTTCGACTTACACCCTTACAATATTCGCTAACATATCCTTATTATTAGGATTTAAAATTAAAATTAAAATTAAAATATAAATTATAAATATATATTACGTATATATTGAGAGAAGAATGAAAAAAAAGATGATTTTTGCGATCAGAATTCGTTTGCTTTTATAGGGATTTTCAGAGTTTGGGGCTCCGCGACTCGCGGCCCTTTTGGCCTTCAAACTCCGCGAGTCGCGGAGTTTGCTTTCACAGCTCACACAAGTTTGGCTCTTTGTTTACCGACGGTTTTATAAATAAATATAATATATTAAATAATTATAAGAATTATTTAAATATTATATTATATTTATGTGCATAGTTGACTTGTAATTTTTAGTCCGTTGCGTCGAGCGTTGAGAGTTGACTCTGGTCCCGGTTCCGGATTTTCGAACGTCCTTGCGTACAATTTAATATTTTGTACTTTGCGTTTTGAATCTTGTACTCTTGTAATTTCGAGACGTTTCTTATCAATAATTGGAATCTCTTTGATTGTATTTTGTACTTTTGAGCTTTTTGGTCGTTTGCGACTTCAATTCGTCGAATCTGTCTTTTGTCTTCACCTTTTATTATTTAAACGAATATCACTTGTAAATAGAACAATTGCAACTAAAAGCTTGTCTTTCTTGAGGAATAATGCTATGAAATATATGTTCGTTTTTAGCATTATCAAGGACCATGTTGTGTGATTAGTGATTGCGATAGCTGTGTTTCGCTCACGTGTTGTTACGGGTGTGACAATAGTCGATTTTGGACACCTTAGGATTAGCGTTGCCATAGTCGTTTTGGGCGCTTTTGGTTTTAGTCGTTGCTTATGATGTTAGGATAGTGGCGTATTGGTTGTATTGCGCACTACAAAGGATGTTTAGTGGTAAGAGTAATCCGTGAGGATTCATGTGGTTCGATCTTCAACGTTCGGATTGTTGACTTTAGGTTGAGACTTGGTCACTTTTAGCGTTGTCCGTGGTAAAGGTACGCTAAGGAATTTATATCTCGGTACGAAGTTAGTTGAGTTTTTCCCGATATGGGAAATTGAGCAGGTTTTAGTGCTCGGATTGTGGTTTTGATAAATCACGGTTGACGATTTTAGTTGTTAAAAGTGATCCATTGGGAAGAATTGTCTAGGAAAGTTCGTATTGGGACTTGAGTGAGGATTGTTGAGTAGGTCCGGATTGGTTAAGTGGAGAAGATCACGAGGACGTGATCGAGTTTAAGTGGGGGAGAGTTGTAAGACCCAAATATTTATTGTACATAATGTATTTATGGTGTACGATGCGTGTATGAAGTTTACGTGTTGCTTGCTCGAACGCTGAAGGAAACTGGACGTTGTGTGAAGTGACAAGGTGTGTACGTATCCTTTCAATCTCAAATAAAGTTTGTGTTGATGTTCCAAAGCCTTACCATTACCAAAGCCTTACCATTGGAAAGGAAATCTTATCACGTGTCCAACGATATTTGATTCATCGAAAACGGAGCTACGGTCAAAAAGTTATGGCCAAAACAAGAAATTGAAAACTGACCTGAAGGTTGGAGCGGCGCTCCACCTTTCGGCGCGGCGCGCCGAACCCGTCTGATGCAATTTTCAGCCTTTTTAAAAGGTCTAAATGAGGGGTACTTTGGTCTTTTCACTTGGGGTCAGTTTGGGGTCATCAAAACTGATCCATTGATCAGTTTGGATCCCATCTCACTCATCAAACACTCCCATCCTCAAACCCTAGAGTGAGATTGAGTTCTAGTGAGAGAGAACTCCATTTGGAGAAGAAGGAGGTTGTTTCGGGTCAAACCTCAAGCATTAAAGTTGTTCTACTCATCAACGGCATCATTTTGGCGGTATTGGTAAGTTCTAACTCCGAATTTCATTGTTGATTTTGCTATTCAAAGTTAGGGTTTGAACTTGATTTGTTGATAAACCCATTTAGACTCTTGAAGTGGGTTTAGTGATGCTAGTAATCGGGTTTATTGTTAGTGTTGGTGGATTTTGGGTTGGTGAACAAATTGGCCTTGATTAGGACTTGTAATTGGGTTTAATCACTAGGTTTAGTGATTATGGAAGTGTTGGAACACTTTTATGTGTGTTGGTTGACTAATTTTGACTTTGGGTCAAAATTAGGGTTTGGTGATGATTATGACCCAATTGTCGAATTAATAAGGTTTATAAACTTAAAATGGATTAGGTTGAAGCATAGAACCGAGTTAAATATGTTTTGGTGTCAAAACTTGCTAATGGTGTGATATTGACTTCTTATGGGTCAAATTAGGGTTTAAGTGTCATATTGGGCAAGATAGGTTTTTAACACCTATGATTGGGTTCGATTGGCATATTAGGACCATTCTCACTTGTATTAGTGATTATTGGTTAGCTTGGGCGCGGTTTGTGCTTGGAAGTGCATTTGGGTCAAAATGGCACTAGTTGTCAATTAATTTTGATTTGTAAATCCACCCTAATTGTGTTATTGTATTTATGATAAATGGAATAGGTACATTCCATCGGCGATTACGGATTTTGGTTTGGCATCCATCAAGACTTCAAGGTGAGTGTTAATATCCTTTGTGCATATGTATGTGTAGGATGTGTGCGGGTCGGGTGAAGTGATTCTCGACTATAGAGCTCACTTCACATATAGGTGGCTTTGATGGACTTGTGTATGGGTCCAATTGGCACGGTTGTGCGTTTTGGTTGACCACCTTGGATGAGGTGCACACTTTATGTGTACGTTATCACATGGGCGTGTGATGTGGATTATATAACCCCAATGGCGAAGGGTTGATATTGTGAGTGGGATAAATATGCGTTCATGTTTATGGCGTATTTGTTTGTGGATGTAATGGTATGAACCATGTGCCGGTAGTACCATAACATGTATGTGACAGAAGTAATTGATGTGAACCACGTGCCGATAGCATCGAGTGTGAACCACGTGCCGGTAGCACTATAAAATAATTGATGTGAACCACGTGCTGGTAGCATCGAGTGTGAACCACGTGCCGGTAGCACTATAAAATAATCGAGTGTGAATCACGTGCCGGTAGCATCGAGTGTGAACCACGTGCCGGTAGCACTATAAAATAATTGATGTGAACCACGTGCCGGTAGCATCGAGTGTGAACCACGTGCCGGTAGCACTATAAACGAGTGAGACTCAAATACGTATGGTGTGAACCACGTGCCGGTAGCACCATAGTGTTATGGTTAATCTTGGGTGTTTTTACGCAATGTTATATATGTATATGTTATACATATAATGTTGTATTGTCGTAATGTAGCTAATCTTATGAGTGTAGCTTATTGGCATTGTTCACATCGTTGCTTGTGAACTTACTATATTGTTGATGTTGTTAGCTTGTGCTTAGTGAACGTGCGGTATGCTAGGTTTAGCTTGCCTTATATTTGGACGCTCCGGTATGCGTTAATTGATTATTATTGTGGCGTGTCCATTTTATGCATATATATGTATTTAGTATATTATCACTCACTAAGCGTTAGCTTACCCTCTCGTTGTTGACTTTTTATATAGATTGCATGGATGCGGAGGCTCGGGTAAGCGGGGACTAGTGGACTTGCGTAGTTGCTTTAGAAGGCTTGCTTTTGGATTGATTAGGATTGGGTAGCGTATCCCCAATAGCCATGCTCGGCCTTTATTTTGTATTACAAATCATGTGGTTGAAAACTTGTATTTTCGTACGAAAGTCGTAAAACGGCCAATGTGGGCCCGGTCTTCGTAAGACTAATTTTATTAATGGAACGTTTTAGTTCTACATATATTAATGTATGGTTAAAAGCGTTTTGTCTAAATACGTCGGGAAGTGGTCAAACATATTCGCATTTCGTGACTTTTTGGACAGGCCACTTTGGCGCGCCGCTCGGCCATATGGCGCGCCGCGCCATATGCTGTTCCAGCAAAAAAAAAATTTATCCGCGTTATTGGTTGGTTAACGGGTTGGGTTGTTACATGTACACCTCACAAACAAGTCATTCCTTTTAAAGCTGGCGGTTGTACTAAAGCAGTTCAAATTCTCTGACTGGGCTTGTCAAGGCCCATAGATCTATCTTTAGGATTCGCGTCAATTTGGGGGTCTGTTCCCAAATTCTTAGATTACCAGACTATAAAAGGGTGATATCCGGTGTATTCGTAACTCAATCGTAGAATGTTTTTAAGTACTTGTGTCTATTTCGTCAAACATTTATAAAAGTAGCGCATGTATTCTCAGTCCCAAAAATATATATTGCAAAAGCATTTAAAAGTGAGTAATGAAACTCACAATACTGTATTTTATAGTAAAAATACATATGACGACACTGAACAAATGTAGGGTTGGCCTCGGATTCACGAACCTATATTATTTGTATATTTATTAATACACACAATCGTAATCGGACAATATATATATATATATATATATATATATATATATATATATATATATATATATATATATATATATATATATATATATATATATATATAAATTTATTAGTTATATCTTATTTTTATATTAAATATATATATATATACATATATATATATATATATATACATATATATATATACATATATATATATATACATATATATACATATATATATATATATATATATATATATACATATACATACATATATATATATATACATATATATATATATATATACATATATATATATATATGATAGTGCTCCAAATGAACATATATTTAGTAGTAATATCCTCCTAATATGTAAATTATTTAGTTGTAATTGTCCTATTTTAAGTTGTAATCGTTTATATTAAATAAGTGCGAAGACAAAAGGCGAAAACGATGATTTGAAGACGCAAATGACCAAAAAGCTCAAATGTACAAGATACAATCCAAGTGGTTCAATTTATTGATAAGAAACGTCTAAAAATGACAAAAGTACAAGTTGCGGAACGCAAAGTACAAGATATTAAATTATACGAAAGGACGTTCGAAAATCTGGAACCGGGACATGAGTCAACTCTCAACGCGCGACGCAACGGAGCAAAAATTACAAGTCAACTATGCACATAAATAAAATATAATATTTAAATAATTCTTAAAATTATTTATATATTATATTATTATTTAATTACGTCGACAAGCTAAGATCCAAAAAATTGTGAGCTGAAAAATCAAACTCCACGACTCGCGGAGTTTGAAGGCCAAAAACTCCACGACTCGCGGAGTTTGAAAAATCAGAAATCCCTATAAAAGGCCATGCATTCTGCCGAGTATAGATATAATAAAAATAATAATAATAATACTCTGTAATAAATAAATAAATAAATATATATATAATATATATAGTATAGGCTAGTTTTATATTAGATTAGTTCGGGTTATGTAAAGGTTATTTTACGGGTTTTAAAGTCGGAGCTCTGTCCGTGTAACACTACGCGATAAATAATCAATGTAAGCTATGTTCTCCTTTTTAAATTAATGTCTCGTACTTAAGTTATTATTATGCTTATTTGAGCCAAAGTAATCATGATGTTGGACTAAATATTAAAGACGGGGTAATTGGGCTTTGTACCTTAATTGGGGTTTGGACAAAAGAACGACACTTGTGGAAATTAGACTATGGGCTATTAATGGGCTTTATATATGTTTAACTAAATGATAGTTTGTTAATTTTAATATAAAGATTTACAATTGGACGTCCCTATAAATAACCATATACACTCGATCGGACACGATGGGCGGGATATTTATATGTACAAATAATCGTTCATTTAACCGGACACGGGAATAGATTAATAGTCTATGGAATTATTAAAACAGGGGTGAAATTATGTACAAGGACACTTGACATAATTGATAACAAAGTATTAAAACCTTGGGTTACACGCAGTCGATATCCCCGTGTAATTATTAAACAAAGTATTAAAACTTTGTTACAGTTTAAGTCCCCAATTAGTTGGAATATTTGACTTCGGGTATAAGGATAATTTGACGAAGACACTCGCACTTTAAATTTATGACCGATGGACTGTTATGGACAAAAACCAGACGGACATATTAAATAATCCAGGACAAAGGACAATTAACCCATGGGCATAAAATTAAAATCAACACGTCAACCATCATGGTTACGGAAGTTTAAATAAGCATAATATATTTTATTTCATATTTCATCGTACTTTTATTCACTCGCTATTTTATTTAACGTCATTTATTTATTGTCATTTATTTTTTGCTACTTTAATTATCGTCATTTATATTTTGCATTAGGTTTTAATTGTAACTTAAAATATAAAATCGACAAACCAGTCATTAAACGGTAAACCCCCTTTTATATATTATCAATATAATATATTTTGTACAAATATAATTGTTTAAAAATATAGTGTGCAATAAGCCCGCTCCCTGTGGAACGAACCGGACTTACTAAAAACTATACTACTCTACGATTAGGTACACTGCCTATAGTGTTGTAGCAAGGTTTAGGTATATCCATTTTGTAAATAAATAATTAAAACTTGTGTAATATTTCGTCGTATTTCGTATTTAAATTAATACTATTTCGTTCACCCCGCTGCACACATCAAGTTTTTGGCGCCGCTGCCGGGGAACTTGGCGAAACGCTAGATTTTTAATTTATTTTTGTATAAATATATTTATATATCATTTTAGAAAAACAATATAAAATTTATAAAAATAAAAAAAAACCGAAAATGCAAACTCCACGACTCGCGGAGTTTGCAGGCTTAAAACTCAACGACTCGCGGAGCCACCCTGACAGACGCACCCAGAACCCTAATTTGGCATTTATTACGAGTATAATTTAATTATTATTATTAAAACTTAATTAGGTTTATATTTAATATTAATATTTAGTTTTAGTTTTTAAATTAATTTGTATTTTGTATTTTAATTAGTTTTATTATAAATAAAAATTATTACTTTTATAAAATAATAAAGATAAAAATAATATTTTTATAAAAATTGTACTTTTTACAACTTTAAGTTTATTTTTATTATTTTTTTTGTTTATTTTTATTTGTTTTTAGCATAATATTTGTATTTTTATTGTTCGTAGCTAGTTTTAAATTTAGTATTTTGCCGTAGCTTATTTTTATTTCTAGATTTTTAGGCTTTGCCGTAAAATCCCTTAAGTACTTTTTCTTTAGATTAAGATTTAGGCGCTTTAGAATTTTACGACGCCGTTTTAAATTTTAGTGCCTTTTAAGTTATTGCCGTTTTGGATATAGAATTCCTTTAAGCTTTAATACCTTTAGGCGTAACTTTTTAGATTTAATTTTTAGGCTTTTAAGTTTCGACGTTTTTCTTTCTTATTTTTATTTTTCGACGTTTTTCGACGTTTTTCGACGCGCACTCTTTTTCTTTCTTATTTCTCGACACGCTAGTTTTTAGGACTTAGAAATTTTCTCTACTTCTTCTCTAATAATTCCAAACGAAAAATTATTTTAAGTGGTTAAATTGATAGACATCCAAATTTTCTGCTTCGTAGTAATAGTTGGATTTGTTAGTGGTTGAGTTGTGAGCTTCCGATTTAAAGGGTTCTGGCTCCCTGCTGCATCTATTGGCTATTCTAAACGTGGGCAAAAGCAGAAAAGTCTATTAATTTGATAACTTATATAATTTTTATATTTATAACTAATAGGATAATTAAAATTTGGTAATAAGCGCATTATGAAAAGTCTCGAAGATATTTTGGAAACTCTTTACGACATACGAAATCAATACTCTCAACCGAGTGTTGATGACAATTCGTTCGGTCAATCTTGGATCACGAATGACGAAACAATAACTGGTTGTGAAATCTGTGGAGATTATCACTCAACATGGGAATGTTATTATTACGTTCCTATAGAAAATTACGCACCCACGGAACCTGAATGGAATGATTATGAAGAATACAATTCAAATTGGGATTATTCCCAAGAATATTTTCAAACTCAACAACCAGTAGACGAGGAAAATTACGTGTCTGAAAATTTATTAGACAATATGAAAATCAAACTCGAAGAACTCAATGCTCAAAATGAACAAATGAGAGAGTTTGTAAACCGGCAAGCTGAAACTCTATCAGACTACACACCTGTTGATCTGAGGAGTATTGTACAAGAAAATCTCATATCATCGAATTTTGATGAATTCGAGAGCTCCGAAATCACCAACTATCCCGATGATACTTTTTATTCAGTCTTACCAATTTCACAACATAATGACACATTAGCCTCTACTGACGAAATCATCAATCCATCAATGGATGATGAAGAAGAAGTAAGGGTGACAAATTGGTACTCTTGGGAAAATGATAACGTTGAAAATTTTACCCCCGAGGCCAAACCGAACTTCACCATTACACAACCTTCCAACCCAATATTCTCAATAGACGAGTCATCTACCGAAAATGAACTACGAGCTGTAATAGATAATGACACCTCGGATTTCACCCAATTGGGTAATAGAGGTGAAAACTTTGATCCCGAGAATAAACGGAAGGAAATGTTAGGAATTGTCCACCCTATAGAAATATGTATGTCGGTGTATATCGATCCATTTGACCAAGAACCAGAAAAGAGACATATCCATTTACTAAAAGCTACACTTAAAAAAGAATTAAGTAGTGACGATCGGGTGGGTCTAAATTTTAAACCCATTGATATAATATATACCACCCGAGATGTAAATAACTGGATCACTATTTTAATTCTTGAAACTTATTCTACCGACTTCACATGTCGTCAGCTAAGTGTGGGGAAGTTTAACCCCACTTAACGTTAAATTAGGGGTTCGGGTTAGTGCATAACTCGTTAATAAAAATGCATGATTAGGGTAAAAGACACTTTTTCAAATATTAGTAAACAGTTCAGAAAAGCAGCCGTTTTTGAAAAAAAGCATGTGTGATAAAACAAGAAGGAATGAACGATGAGGCGCGCCATCTATCATTCGACGAGCTTTGTAATTACAAACTGGGTATTTTCAATCACTTTTCTACACTAATCACCCTCATGAATTTATAATTAGAGTCTGATTTCATGCAAATGAGGGCATTGCATGATCTCAAGTGTGGGGAAGGGTTATAAATTCTTTCGGGTTTACACTTGGTTTTATTTGCCAAATTTTGTGAAAATTTGAAAAATTTTCAACTAAATGAATTCAAAATCATGTTTATACATATTTATGAACGATGAAAACTAGGTGTTAATACCGAAATTATCGTTACCTCGGAAAGGACATAAATTGAGAAACACCCTAAAACGATTGAATTCATTTAAAATGGAATAAAGGAGAATAAAAAGGCAAAGAAAGAAACTAAGTGTGGGGAGAATGTACCAAGCTATTCAATTAAAAACTATCTATCACATGTTTCTGTAAAGTTATTGCAGGTACTTTTGTTTTGGACGATTTTAATCAGTTTTACCCGATTTACTGTAATACTTTTGAAAGAACGATGGATCTACACAATGAATCAATTCCATCATTAAAAGGAAGTACAGTCTTCTGAAAAAGACACGCGCTTCTTGATTTAGGTCAAGAAGTTGTCGTCCAGACCAGCTGTAGGTTGACGAAAAATCTAGAAAAGTCATCTCTAAAATCAGCAGGAAATCCACGGACCTCAGCATCAAACAGGGTCGCCAAGTGGTCAGATTTATCCTAACCATGAGAAAGATTTATCTCGTACAATGGGGGCACCGTGCAAATTAGCTTGATAAGACTAATGAATCAGATCCCCAGAAAGGATAATCTCCTTAAAGATTAAAAATCAGCTTTTAAGCCTGATATTACTCAATCCTTGAGATTGACCTTAAAGATTGAGAATTACAAACTCATGGAATTCAATGATATCTAAACTCGAGCTTGAACGAGAAAATATTTTGATCAAAATTAAAACCGATTTGTTTTCTGAAAACCTATTTTCAATGCGTTCATTACCATTGAACGTAAAATCCTAGGAATTCACCTGAAATTCATTAGGTCACCTGAACCAAATCGGGTGTCAACCGTAAGAACGGTGGTTGCATAGCATGGTTAAAGACAGGACCTTGTGCCAGACCGAAAAATTATAAGGGTGAGCTTTACTATTGCTCCTACAAAGGATAGTAATTGCGTCCGACACGTTATATACCATAATTAAAAGCATGTCAGGGGACATTGCCTTAACAGTTGCTTGTTCAACGCTTTCCTTTACAACCGGACGGTAGTTTACCGAAAGGTAATATACGGAGCAAGTATACTGGACGTGTTGCTTTCCTAATACAAGGTTAGCAAGTGGGTGACACAAAATCATAATTTTTGAGCTAAAATTTTCAAATCTGAAACCCATAAAACCCACAAAAACATTTTGCAAACACCGGTGAAGGGTTATTCCAGAAAACTTATCTAGGATAAAAGCTAGAATGAATTTTTAAAAGATCAAATGTTTTCATAAAGATCTAATTTCCTAAAGGATCTAAATTTTTATAGTCATGTGGGACTGTAAACCACATCATTACTACCATTGTTCATACCGCCATCTCAAAATTACTAATGTATAAAGTGTGAAGAATAAAGAAGTGATTCGTGTGATGTATTATATTTCAAGTTCTGTATTGCTTGAGGACAAGCAACGTTCAAGTGTGAGGATATTTGATAGTGCTCCAAATGAACATATATTTAGTAGCAATATCCTCCCAATATGTAAATTATTTAGTTGTAATTGTCCTATTTTAAGTTGTAATCGTTTATATTAAATAAGTGCGAAGACAAAAGGCGAAAACGACGATTTGAAGACGCAAATGACCAAAAAGCTCAAATGTACAAGATACAATCCAAGTGGTTCAATTTATTGATAAGAAACGTCTAAAAATGACAAAAGTACAAGTTGCGGAACGCAAAGTACAAGATATTAAATTATACGAAAGGACGTTCGAAAATCTGGAACCGGAACATGAGTCAACTCTCAACGCGCGACGCAACGGTGCAAAAATTACAAGTCAACTATGCACATAAATAAAATATAATATTTAAATAATTCTTAAAATTATTTATATATTATATTATTATTTAATTACGTCGACAAGCTAAGATCCAAAAAATTGTGAGCTGAAAAATCAAACTCCACGACTCGCGGAGTTTGAAGGCCAAAAACTCCACGACTCGCGGAGTTTGAAAAATCAGAAATCCCTATAAAAGGCCATGCATTCTGCCGAGTATAGATATAATAAAAATAATAATAATAATACTCTGTAATAAATAAATAAATATATATATATATATATATAATATATATAGTATAGGGTAGTTTTATATTAGATTAGTTCGGGTTATGTAAAGGTTATTTTACGGGTTTTAAAGTCGGAGCTCTGTCCGTGTAACACTACGCGATAAATAATCAATGTAAGCTATGTTCTCCTTTTTAAATTAATGTCTCGTACTTAAGTTATTATTATGCTTATTTGAGCCAAAGTAATCATGATGTTGGACTAAATATTAAAGACGGGGTAATTGGGCTTTGTACCTTAATTGGGGTTTGGACAAAAGAACGACACTTGTGGAAATTAGACTATGGGCTATTAATGGGCTTTATATTTGTTTAACTAAATGATAGTTTGTTAATTTTAATATAAAGATTTACAATTGGACGTCCCTATAAATAACCATATACACTCGATCGGACAAGATGGGCGGGATATTTATATGTACAAATAATCGTTCATTTAACCGGACACGGGAATAGATTAATAGTCTATGAAATTATTAAAACAGGGGTGAAATTATGTACAAGGACACTTGGTATAATTGATAACAAAGTATTAAAACCTTGGGTTACACGCAGTCGATATCCCGGTGTAATTATTAAACAAAGTATTAAAACCTTGTTACAGTTTAAGTCCCCAATTAGTTGGAATATTTGACTTCGGGTATAAGGATAATTTGACGAGGACACTCGCACTTTAAATTTATGACCGATGGACGGTTATGGACAAAAACCAGACGGACATATTAAATAATCCAGGACAAAGGACAATTAACCCATGGGCATAAAATTAAAATCAACACGTCAACCATCATGGTTACGGAAGTTTAAATAAGCATAATATATTTTATTTCATATTTCATCGTACTTTTATTTACTCGCTATTTTATTTAACGTCATTTATTTATTGTCATTTAGTTTTTGCTACTTTAATTATCGTCATTTATATTTTGCATTAGGTTTTAATTTAACTTAAAATATAAAATCGACAAACCAGTCATTAAACGGTAAACCCCCTTTTATATATTATCAATATAATATATTTTGTACAAATATAATTGTTTAAAAATATAGTGTGCAATAAGCCCGCTCCCTGTGGAACGAACCGGACTTACTAAAACTATACTACTCTACGATTAGGTACACTGCCTATAGTGTTGTAGCAAGGTTTAGGTATATCCATTTTGTAAATAAATAATTAAAACTTGTGTAATATTTCGTCGTATTTCGTATTTAAATTAATACTATTTCGTACACCCCGCTGCACACATCAATATATGTTTCATATATTCATTTCGTATATAAAAATATTAATTCTGTTAATAATGATAATAATTATAACACTTGATATTACTAATAAAGGTAATAATATTAATAATTATATTAATGATAATAATAATGATATTTATAATAATAACTGTAAAATATTAATTTTACTGTTAATAATATTTATGATAATGATTTTAGTAATTATATAATAATAGTACTCATAATAATATTAATGATTTGATAACATTATTAATAGTAATAATACATAATGATAATACTAATAATTATAAAATGATACAAGTACTAATATTAATGAAAATAATAATAATTTGTATCATTCTCATAATGATAATAATAATAATCATAATCATGTAGATAATAGTAATACTTATATTGATAATACTAATAATTATAAGATTTTAATAAAACTACATTTATTGATATTGATATAGATAACAATAATAATAATATTAATGAATATATGGTAACAATACTCTTAATCATAATCATAGTAATAATAATAATACTTATACTATTAATATAACTAAGTTAATGATAATAATTAGAATAATGATAATAATTACATTTAATAATTATACTAGTTAATAATAATAATAACAATAATAATAATAATAATAATAATAATAATAATAATAATAATAATAATAATAATAATAATAATAATAATTGATAGTGCTCCAAAGGAACATATATTTAGTCGCAATATCATCCCAAAATGTAAAGTTTTTAGTTGTAATTATTCTATTTTTAAGTTGTAACCGTTTAAATAAATAAATGTGAAGACAAAGCACGAAGATTAAAGAATTGAAGAAAAAGTGCCACTAAAGCCTGAAAAGTGCCACTAAAGCCATAGTGCACGCAAAAGTGCCACTAAAAGTGAGTTAAAGACTTGCGCGGATTTTGGGAGTTAAGGAAAATAATTTTTTGTGCAAATTACAAATTGCAAAACGCAAAGTACAAGATATTAAATTGTATTAAAAGGCGTTCAAAAATCCGGAACCGGGACCAGAGTCAACTCTCAACGCTTGACGCAACGGACTAAAAATTACAAGTCAACTATGCACATAAATATAATATAATATAATATAATATATAAATAATTCTTAAAATTATATATATATTATATTTATTTATTAAAACCGTCGGCAAATAAAAAAACAAAAGCATGTGAGTTGGAAAAGCAATCGCATGGCCTGGAAGTGCAAAATCCATGCGGTAGCATGGTGAACAGTATCAGCTCAGGTCCTATAAAGTTCATGTGTTTTGGCCGAATTTTTACACATCTTTCTCTACTCTCTATCTCACGTAATATATATATATATATATATATATATATATATATATATATATATATATATATATATATATATATATATATTTATATTATAATTTTAATTTTAATTTTAATATAATAATAATAAGGTTATGTTAGCGAATGTTGTAAGGGTGTAAGTCGAAATTCTGTCCGTGTAATGCTACGCAATTTTTAATCATTGTAAGTTATGTTCAACCTTTTTAAATTAATGTCTCGTAGCTAAGTTATTATTATGCTTATTTAAGCCGAAGTAATCGTGATGTTGGGCTAAATATTAAAAATTGGGTAATTGGGCTTTGTACCATAATTGGGGTTTGGATAAAAGAACGACACTTGTGGAAATTAAACTATGGGTTATTAATGGGCTTTATATTTGTTTAATTAAATGATAGTTTGTTAATTTAATATAAAGATTTACAATTGGACGTACCTATAAATAACCATATACACTCGATCGAACACGATGGGCGGGATATTTATAAGTACCAATAATCATTCATTTAACCGGACACGAGAATGGATTAATAGTTAATGGACTTATTAAAACAGGGGTGAATTATATACAAGGACACTTGGTGTAATTATAGTTTAAGTCCCCAATTAGTTGGAATATTTGACTTCGGATATAAGGATAATTTGACGAGGACACTCGCACTTTATATTTATGACTGATGGACTGTTATGGACAAAAACCAGACGGACATATTGAATAATCCAGGACAAAGGACAATTAACCCATGGTAATAAACTAAAATCAACACGTCAAACATCATGATTACGAAAGTTTAAATAAGCATAATTCCTTTATTTCATATTTAATTGCACTTTTAATTATCGCACTTTTATTTACTGTCATTTTATTTAAATGCACTTTTAATTATCGCAATTTTATTTATCGTCATTTTATTTATCGCATTTTTATTTATCACAATTTCATTATCGTTATTTACTTTACGCTTAAAATTAAGTTATATTTATTTTTAATATTTTACATTAGGTTTTAACTACGACTTAAGTTTTAAAATCGACAAAGCGGTCATTAAACGGTAAAAACCCCCTTTTTATAATAATACTACTACTTATATATATTTATATTTTTACAAATATAGTTTTTAAAAATATAGCGTTAAACTTGGCTAAGATCCCTGTGGAACGAACCGGACTTACTAAAAACTACACTACTATACGATTAGATACACTGCCTATGTGTTGTAGCAAGGTTTAGGTATATCCACTCTATAAATAAATAAATAACTTGTGTAAAATTGTATCGTATTTAATAGTATTTTGTAGTAAAATTACAACTATTTTGTACCCCTTCGCTTTAACATCAAGTATTTTTGGCGCCGCTGCCGGGGACTGCTTAAACGCCGGAAGCGAAACGCTATATATATAAAAAAAAGATTTTTACTAAGTTTTAATTTCTTTTTGTAAAAATACGTTTTAAATATTAAAAATACAAAAAGAAAAAAAGAAAAAAAAACAAAATATATATATTTTTAAGAGTTGTTCAAAATATAAAAAATTTAAAAAGTTTGTATTTTCTTTTAGTTACAAAAACTAATAGGTAGTTTTTTTTTGTAAAAATATAAGTTTTTATTTATTTTATTTAAATACTTTATATATTTATAAAACAGAAAAAGAAAAAATATATATATAAAAGAATACGTCCCGACACTGTAGCACCCCATCTAAACAGACCTGGAAACCCAAGCCATGCGACCGCATGAAAATCCTACAGACAATCCATGCGATCGCATGGACTCATTTGACATCCCCGGTACCTTAGTCAATGAATTAGGGTTACGTTTTTATTATTATTATTATTATTATTATTATTATTATTATTATTATTATTATTATTAATTATAATTAGGGTTAATTATTATATTATTTTGTATTAGTTTTAGTTAATTTATATTTTTAAGTATAATTAGTTTTATTAGATATATTTACTTAATACTTTTATAAAATAAATATAAAAATAATATTTTTATAAAAATAAGTAATTTTATCACTTTTTATATCTTTTTATATTTCGTATCATTTTTATCGTTTAAGCGTAATTTTATAATTTTTCGCTCGTACTTAGTTTTAAATATAGTATTTGCCATAGTTATTTATATTTCTAGATTTTTAGGATTTACCGTAAAATCCATTTAGTGCTTTTTCTTTAGACTAAGATTTAGGTGCTTTAGAATTTTGCGACACCGTTTTATGATTTTAGTACTTTTTAAGTTATTGCCGTTTTGGATATAGAATTCCTTTTAAGCTTTAATACCTTTAGACTTAAGTTTTAATTTTTAGTTTTTAGAATTCTAAGTTTTGACGCTTTATTTTCTTATTTTTATTTTTCGACTGTTTGTTTTTCGACATTTGTTTTTTTTCGACGCGCTCTTTTTCTTTCTTATTTCTCGACGCTCTAGTTTTTAGGACATAGAATTTTCTATTTCTTCTCTAAAATTTCAACGAAAAATTATTTTAAGCGGTTAAATTGATAGACATCCAAAATTTTCTGGTTCGTAGTAATAGTTGGATTTGTTAGTGGCGAGTTGTGGGCTTCCGATTTAAAGGGTCCTGGCTACCTGCTGCATCTATTGGCTATTCGAAACATGGTCAAAATCAGAAAAGTCTATTAATTTGATAACTTATATAATTTTTATTTTTATAACTAATAGGATATTCAGTGAATGCACCGAGCAAAACGTTCACCACCTTTCATACGTTCACCACCTGTAACTCGATCAAGACATCTAGCCAACATTGTCGCCGTTGATTTTTCTTTAGAATCGTCATCTAGTCGACCAAGTACTCCAATTCAAATTTTCGATAATCCATTTTTTGAACCCGACCTCACAATTGAGAATCCGGAGGATATTCAAGGACAATTCCAAGATCCTGAAACACTAATCATTCCTCCTGAACCACAAACCGTTAAATCAGAATCCTTTAGTGATTCAAATTCAACAAATTCAATTATGGAAGTAACGAAACCTCTAAGTATGGAAGACCGAATGAGAGCCACACGCACTGGCCAAGGTCAAGCCATTATTAAGCCAGATATTAATGCGCCAGATTATGAAATCAAAGGACAAATCCTACACATGGTAACTAATCAATGCCAATATAGTGGTATGCCAAAAGAAGATCCAAACGAACATCTTCGAACCTTTAATAGGATCTGTACTCTATTCAAAATCAGAGAAGTTGAGGATGAACAGATCTATCTCATGTTATTTCCCTGGACTTTAAAGGGAGAAGCCAAAGATTGGTTAGAATCGTTACCTGAAGGGGCGATTGATACATGGGATGTTTTAGTTGAAAAATTTCTTAAACAATTCTTTCTGGCATCTAAAGCTGTGAGACTTCAAGGAGAAATTGTTACGTTCACACAAAAGCCAAATGAAACATTATATGAAGCGTGGACAAGATTTAGAAAGTTGTTGAGAGGATGTCCGCAGCACGGTTTAGACACTTATCAAATAGTACAAATATTCTACCAAGGATGCGACGTTGCTACACGAAAAGACATCGACATAACAGCTGATGGTTCCATTATGAAGAAAACCGCAACGGAAGCTTACAAAATTATTGATAACATAGCCTCCCACTCGCATGAGTGGCATCAGGAAAAAGATATTTTTCGTTCATCTAAAGTGGCTAGAGCCGATTCTAGCCATGACATTGATTCCGTTTCCTCAAAAATAGATGCTTTCGAGAGACGAATGGAAAAGATGAATAAAGATATTCACGCAATACGAATCAATTGTGAGCAATGGGGTGGACCACACTTAACGAAAGATTGTCACATTGAGCAAACGATGGAACAACGTGAGAATGTTTCCTACATGAACCAAAGGCCGGGAAATAATTATCAAAATAATTATCAACCGCCAAGGCCAAACTTCAATCGAAATCAAAACATTCTTTACAATCCAAATGGGCCAAACAATAACTCGTATAACCAACAAGGTCAAAATAACCAACCAACTCAAAACAACACTTTCAATCAACAAAGACCTGGCTTATATAAACCACTACAACACCGAAGAGAAAAGGCCAAATCTAGAAGAAATGATGGTAAAGCTAATGGAATCTCAAACACAATTTATTACATCTCAAACCCAAACGAATGAGAGGTTTGATCAGTCACTAAGAACTCAACAAGCTTCCATTTTGAATCTAGAAAAATACGTAGTACTCTTGCTAGCATGATGAGTGAGAGGGAACAAGGAAAGCTACCGAGTAATACTGAAGTAAATCCTCAGAATGAGAATGTTAATATGGTTTCAACGAATTCTGAAAAACCAGCACAAGAAGATGGGGAGGTTTTAGATGTGAGTAACAATGAAGAAGTTACAACACCACCACCACCCGAGTATGTAAAGCCAGTGGTGGCACCATACAGACTACCCATCCTGTTTCCAAGAAAAGGAGTTGAGTATGAGCAAGTAATAGGTAATAAAGTTTGTGATACCTCTGGAAAGAATAAGAAGAATAAGAAAGTACAAGAAACAAAAACTGTAAAAATAAACCCGGTGAAGACAGTTTCACCAAAACCTCCACCAAGGTTGGGTGATCCGGGTGAATTTATTGTTCCTTGTCTACTTAGTGATTGTGTAATGTATGATGCACTAGCAGATTTAGGTGCAAGTGTGAGTGTTATGTCTCTTTCATTATATAATAGATTAGGAGTAGGTGAGTTAAGTCCAACAGAGATGAGTGTTCGACTCTTTGATCAAACCATTAGGCACCCAGTTGGAATTGCTGACAACCTACCCGTTCAAGTGGGTAATTTAACCTTTTTAGTCGAATTTATTGTCATTGACATAGAAGAGGACTCAAACATTCCTCTAATTTTACGTCGACCATTCTTAGCGTCCACCGGGGCGTTATTTGATGTAAGAGAGGGCATAATGACACTTAGTGATGGTGACAAATTGGTCACCTTTGTGATTCGGAAGTCTAAATCTCCACCAACCAAAACCGTTGAACCAACAAAAATGATTGGTAAGAACCATGTTATTTTACCAACTCCAACGGTAGTGCTTAACAATAATAAAACGCCTAAGTGTGGGGAAGATGAAGTAACACCTAATGATGACTGATAACAAAGAATCCCGTTGTTAATACGAAATTAAACGGCCCCGTTATTAATAGTTCAATGAAGAAACTTATTAAACGGATTCGCGATGCTAGAACCAAGGGGAACTTTAAGTTATGTAACCAGTTAGTATCCAATCTATCGCCTAAAGAAAAGGCAAAACTAGTTGAATTTGTGGATATTATACAGGAATCCGACCAATGGCTTAAAGCAAAAGTTACAGATATGCAATTTGATTATGGTCCAAGATAAATTGACAATGAAGTTAACCACAATTTCGACAACACAGTTACCTAAGTATGGGGAGATTCAAATGTTTTAAGAAAAAAATTAATGTCTAGAGTTAGTTGTTCTGTTCTCGTGTAGTTCCGAAAATGGAATTCGATTGGTCTTTTCCACTAGCAGACACTAAAGAACTAGTTTTCTCCCCTCATTCTGAATTTTTGTTTTGTAGGTTTTGTACGCATTTTTTAAGTTTAAGTTTTGTGTGAATTTAAAAACAAAATTTACTTTATTTTATTAAGTTTAAAAAATGATTTCTAAATTTCATCGTAAGTTGAAGACTAGGTCATGAAACCGAAATTGCTTTACCCGAGGGCGGGGCGACAAATTTTGTTATCATTATTTTTAATTTTATTGATCTAAAGTATACCAAAAAAAAATTAAAAAAAAAAACCCAAAAATCTTTGCTTTTAAAACAATCGCTTTAAAAACGACAAATTTTAAATTTTGTCGAGGGACGGACTAGGTAAACGTACCGAAACTACCTAAAGTAAAAGGAAACAAAATTTTTTAAAAAAATTTATTCATTTAAATTGTTTTAATAAATAAAGGTTTTATAAAAAAAATATATAATAAAAATATTATGTATGTTTGTAGTTTATCTTATGTATAAAACAGGGTAAAACATCGCACTTTCAAAGACTGACATTAAGTTCAGCAAAAGCTACTAATTTTGACGACAAGACGCAAAATATCAAATGTGATATAAAATAATATGTTTGCAAACTCGGTATTTTTAATCACTTTTCTACACTAATCACCCTCATGAATTTATAATTATAGTCTGATTTCATGCAAATGAGGGCATTGCATGATCTCAAGTGTGGGGAAGGGTTATAAATTCTCTCGGGTTTACACTTAGTTTAATTGCCAAATTTTGTGAAAATTTGAAAATTTTTCAACTAAATGAATTCAAAATCATGTTTATACATATTTATGAACGATAAAACTAGGTTATAATACCGAAATAATTGTTACCTCGGAAAGAACATAAATGGAGAAACAACCCAAAATGCTAGAATTCAGTTAAAATGGAATAGAAGAGAATAAAAAGGCAAAGAAAAAAATTTAATAAAAGCCAAGTGTGGAAAGAATTCACGAAGTTCTTTAAAACATATATCACATATTTTGTACAAGATTATTGCAGGTACTTTTGCTTTGGACTAAACTAATCAGTTTTACCCGAATTACTGTAATATATTTATAAGAAATATGGATCTGCACGATGAATCAATTCCATCATTAAAAGGAAGTAAAGTCTTCCGAAAAAGACACGCGCTTCTTGATTTAGGTCAAGAAGTTGTCGTCCAGACCAGCTGTAGGTTGATGAAAAAAACAGAAAAGTCATCTCTAAAATCAGCAGGAAATCCACGGACCTCAGCATCAAACAGGGTCGCCAAGTGGTCAGACTTATCCTAACCATGAGAGGATCTGTCTCGTAAAATGGGGAGGGTGCCATGCAAATTAGCTTGATAAGACTAATGAATCAGACCTCCAGAAATGGATAATCTCCTTAAAGATTAAAAATCAGCTTTTAAGCCTGATATTACTCAATCCTTGAGATTAACCTTAAAGATTGAGAATTACAAACTCATGGAATTCAATGATATCTAAACTCGAGCTTGAACGAGAAAATATTTTGATCAAATTAAAACCGATTTGTTTTCTAAAAACCTATTTTCAATGTGTTCATTACCATTGAACGTAAAATCCTAAGAATTCACCAGAATTCATTAGGTCACCTGAACCAAATCGGGTGTCAACCGTAAGAACGGTGGTTGCATAGCATGGTCGAAGACAGGACCTTGTGCCAGACCGAAAAAATTATAGGGTGATCTTTACTATTGCTCCTACAAAGGATAGTAATTGCATCTGACACGTTGTAGACCATGAACATCTGCATGTCAGTAGACATCGCTTTAACAGTTGCTTGTTCAACGCTTTCCTTTACAACCGGACGGTAGTTTACCGAAAGGTAATATACGGAGCAAGTATACTGGACGTGTTGCTTTCCTATACAAGGTTAGCAAGTGGGTGATACAAAACCATAAGTTTTGAGCTAAAATTTTCAAATCTGAAACCCACCACACCCACAAAAACATTTTGCAAACACCGGTGAAGGGTTATTCTGGAAAACTTATCTAGGGTAAAAGCTAGAATGAATTTTCAAAAGATCAAATGTTTTCATAAAGATCCAATTTCCTTAAGGATCTAAATTTTCATAGTCATGTGGGACTGTAAACCACATCGTTACTATCATTGTTTATACCGCCGTATCTAAATCACTAATGTATAAAGTGTGAAGAATAAAGAAGTGATTCGTGTGATTTAATTTCAAGTTCTGTATTGCTTGAGGACAAGCAACGCTCAAGTGTGGGGATATTTGATAGTGCTCTAAACGAACATATATTTAGTCGTAATATCATCCCATAATGTAAAGTTTTTAGTTGTAATTATTCTATTTTTAAGTTGTAATCGTTTAAATAAATAAATGTGAAGACAAAACACGAAGATTAAAGAATTGAAGAAAAAGTGCCACTAAAGCCTGAAAAGTGCCGCTAAAGCCATAGTGCACTCAAAAGTGCCACTAAAAGTGAGTTAAAGACTTGCGCGGATTTTGGGAGTTAAGGAAAATAATTTTTTGTGCAAATTACAAATTGCAAAACGCAAAGTACAAGATATTAAATTGTACAAAAAGGCGTTCGAAAATCCGGAACCGGGACTAGAGTCAACTCTCAACGCTCGACGCAAGGGACTAAAAATTACAAGTCAACTATGCACATAAATATAATATAATATATAAATAATTCTTAAAATTATATATATATATATATATATATATATATATATATATATATATATATATATTATATTTATTTATTAAAACCGTCGTCAAATAAAAAACAAAAGCATGTGAGCTGGAAAAGCAGGCCATGCGATCGCATGCCCTGGAAGTGCAAAATCCATGCGGTCGCATGGTGAACAGTATCAGCTCAGGTCCTATAAAGTTCGCGTGTTTTGGCCGAATTTTTACACATCTTTCTCTACTCTCTATCTCACGTAATATATATATATATATATATATATATATATATATATATATATATATATATATATATATATATATATATATATATATATATATATATATATATATATATATATATATATATATATATATATATATATATATATATATATATATATATATATATATTTATATTATAATTTTAATTTTAATTTTAATTTAATAATAATAAGGTTATGTTAGCGAATGTTGTAAGAGTGTAAGTCGAAATTCTGTCCGTGTAACGCTACACTATTTTTAATCATTGTAAGTTATTTTCAACCTTTTTAAATTAATGTCTCGTAGCTAAGTTATTATTATGCTTATTTAAGCCGAAGTAATCGTGATGTTGGGCTAAATATTAAAAATTGGGTAATTGGACTTTGTACCATAATTGGGGTTTGGACAAAAGCACGACACTTGTGGAAATTAGACTATGGGCTATTAATGGGCTTTATATTTGTTTAATTAAATGATAGTTTGTTAATTTAATAAAAATATTTATAATTGAACGTACCTATAAATAACCATATACACTCGATCGGACACGATGGGCGGGATATTTATAAGTACCAATAATCGTTCATTTAACCGGACATGGGAATGGATTAATAGTTAATGGACTTATTAAAACAGGGGTGAATTATATATACAAGGACACTTGGTGTAACTATAGTTTTAGTCCCCAATTAGTTGGAATATTTGACTTCGGATATAAGGATAATTTGACGAGGACACTCGCACTTTATATTTATGACTGATGGACTGTTATGGACAAAAACCAAACGGATATATTGAATAATCCAGGACAAAGGACAATTAACCCATGGTAATAAACTAAAATCAACACGTCAAACATCATGATTACGAAAGTTTAAATAAGAATAATTCCTTTATTTCATATTTAATTGCACTTTTAATTATCGCACTTTTATTTACTATCATTTTATTTAAATGCACTTTTAAGTATCGTACTTTTTAATTATCACAATTTTATTTATCGTCATTTTATTTATCGCATTTTTATTTATCGCAATTTCATTATCGTTATTTACTTTACGCTTAAAATTAAGTTATATTTATTTTTAATATTTTACATTAGGTTTTAACTGCGACTTAAGTTTTAAAATCGACAAACCGGCCATTAAACGGTAAAAACTCCCTTTTTATAATAATAATAGTACTTATATGTATTTATATTTTTACAAATATAGTTTTTAAAAATATAGCGTTAAACTTGGCTAAGATCCCTGTGGAACGAACCGGACTTACTAAAAACTACACTACTGTATGATTAGGTACACTGCCTATAAGTGTTATAGCAAGGTTTAGGTATATCCACTCTATAAATAAATAAATAACTTGTGTAAAATTGTATCGTATTTAATAGTATTTTGTAGTAAAATTACAACTATTTTGTACCCCTTCGCTTTAACATCAATAATAATAATAATAATAATAATAATAATAATAATAATAATAATAATAATAATAATAATAAAACTACCTCATAAAGCTTTTCTTATAAGAAATGTCCCAGACCAGACTCGAACCCATGACCTCAAGCTAACCTGAACCATATCCAAACCACCCCGCTGTTTCTGCTTTTCTGAATTGAACCCAAATAATTTGAACATATCCCGTTTTAAATTTTTTTCTATTTTCTTCTTCGATTTCAACATCGACCAGAGAGGAATTATAACCATCACAACCTTTCTAGTTTACTTTAAATTCGTAGTTGAAACATAAATAAATACGTTTGGGAAGTTTTATTTAACAGGAAAACAAAATAATTAAGTCTGTAACAGAATTTATGAAGAACACGAACCCAAACATTGATTTTGATTTTCAGATTGTTTTAGACAAAAATTATAACATGAAAAAGGTTCTAATTCATTCCTATAAACTTTCTCAATCCACATTCTAACTTAAAACATAAAAACGAATTCGGATTTTGTGAAGAACGAAACGTTTGACTTTTTAAAAGTTAACTTTGACCTCAAAATTGGAACTCGATTGGATAATTTGAACCTTGAAACTTTCCAGATAGTTAAATTGAAAGATTTTTAACCTAAATGCAATAAAGGATTTTGAAATTAAACTCGAATTCGATGTTTTGGAAATTTTATCAAGAACAGAGGTTATCATGCCTGTTCTTTCAAATTTTAATTTGATTCTTATCATTTAAATCGAATTACATTTGTTGAGTATTATATAGAGGTTAATAGATATAATTACAGCTAATGTGACTCAATTAACATTTGTTTTCTAGTTTGATTGGCTCCACAGAAAATATTCGTTCGGAGAAATAAAATAAAAAAAATTACGAATTCAACTTGGTTTGTACGATCGATCGTGATGTTTTACAATTTAGGAGACAGAAGCCAAAAATCAGATATAGTTTGATTGAGATATAATGTGACGACCCGGAAAATTTTGACTAATTTTAAATCAAACTCACGATACGATTTCATAATTCTAACATGATAAGCAAAGTCCGTTATGTTGAATCTCAAAAATTTTGAACTATTTTCATACATTCATTTGACTTCGACCATTTCCGACGATTCACGAACAATGGATTGTAAATAGATATGTGTGTATACATATATATATAAATAATAATTGAAAATATAATTTAAAATATTATATGTTGTTGATATTAAAATTAATTATGTAAAATAAAAATATGATATCATGATAATTATTATTTAAAAAGTATCTATATATATAAATAAAGTATATTGAATATATATATATAGTTTCGAATTTATTTAAGAAATGATAGTAACACTCAATTATTATTCAATCGATATTAAACAGGTTAAAAACGAACTTATGTGATTTTAAGAATAAACGGTGATTCGAAATGAGTTATATAAATTATAGGTTTATTAAACATGTATTTAGGAGTTACATGTTAAATTTTAACACTTTTTATATTTTACCCGGGAATCGAGCGCGGACAGTTGAGTTAATTTTTATTTAATAGTTAATGACCGAATATTATACCATAAAGACCAAAATAATTAAAGAAACTTAATATAAAAATTTGAGATTCTTCTGAGTACTTTTATAAGCAACTAATTAACAACGGACCACGATATACCCACTCCGTGAAAACTGTCGGCTGAATAATGGACTGGTAACTGTGGTTTCACACGTTTTATGCCTTTGTTGAATTCTTATGATAAGAGTATTATTATTTTATTACTTTCTTATTATTATTAAAATATATACTTACATATATATATATATATATATATATATATATATATATATATATAAATATAAATATATATATGTATATATATATATATATATATATATATATATATATATATATATGTGATATACATGTATACAAGTGCATATGCATACACAGATCACCACCCACAAAATCCCACTCTTCTTCTTCTACTACATTCGACCATCACCACCGCTATCACAACCATCGAGCACCACCCTATTCGATCACCACTTTAAACCTCCAACACCACCACTAGACCATCTTTCGCCACTGCAACCATCGTGATCAACCACATCCACCATCAAATTGTTTCCAATTCCTTATTCTGTTTATTGTTCGAACGCCATCCTCACCGGCCACAACACCATCGCCACCAAGAACCACCATGACTACCACCGTCGGTTATCACTACAACAACCATCTACACCCTCATCACCTTCATACTCGACATCCATCACCATCATCGTTGCAACCATTCAACAACCACGTTCATCTCATCACCACCACAAACCCATGAAGACCGCCACCATGATTGGCCACCTGCAACCTGCTGCTGCTTGTTTTCTGTTTACTGTTACGGTTTGTTTCACCATCGATGAAGACCAACTTAAACCACAACAACTGTCACCTCTATTTACTTATTTCTCGCTTCTTGATTCAACTAGGTCACCTCTCCATCGAAACCCACTGCTGCTGTTTTAAACTTATTCGATTGATTGCTTCTGTTCGAATGGCACCACTTAAGACCATCGTGAACTGCATACTTCTGCAGCTGTCATCATTTTCTGTTTCATTTGAACACCACCCATGACCACCGTCTACAATCACTATCTCTCTTCCTCTCTCTCATATTTCTTTCTTGTTGAAACCCAAGACCACCACCATCGCCTCTTAATGTTTCTGCAGCCCAAAACTGAACCACTACCATCATCATCATGTTCCTATCACCTGCTACTGTTGTTTCCTTTTTGTAACCCAACAAACGATGAGGATTTATGAAAGTAACCATGATCGAGGAATATTGCTGTTATATATCGTTACTATTGCCGTTTTTAAAAGGAGTTCCTGCTATGTTATCCTGTTTGAAGAAGCCACCCAAAACTGTTACTATTCATTGTCTCTTTAATGTTAACCACTATTTGTCTATTTCTGTTACTAACCGGAAATTTTCCCACAACTACTCCTATCCCTGTTACGTTCGAGTAGAAAAAAACCCAAGGACCACTATCATCATCACAACTGATTAACTGTTACTGTGAGTCTTTCTAATACAACTAGGGTTTCGGTTTTTATGAAAAAACCATCGATCCTCAAAATTCTCCTTCTGTTCAGTTTGATTAAAAGAAATGGATACTTTAGATTGTATTACTTCTTAGCCCTTTTATCGAGTTTGGCCCAACATCTATAAGCCCAATTATGATTATTGGTTGTGGTATTCAATCGATTAGATTTTAGAAGAAGTAGAAAAAGGAGAAACAGGAAAATACGGGATATATATATATATAATTGTTGTGAATTAAATCAGAAAGACGGAAATGGATCAGTTGTTTGGGGTGTTATGAAATGTCCCGTTCATAATGATTATAAACGTTTCATATTAATTGATTTCCTTGCGAGGTTTTGACCTCTATATGAGACGTTTTTCAAAGACTGCATTCGTTTTTAAAAGCAACCATAACCTTTATTTTATCGACAAGGTTTAAAGGACACAACATAGATTATCAAGAAATGATAATCTGAAAATATCACACTTACACACTACCATTACATAATGCTTACAATATTAATATATTACAACAAAGTAAGTTCTTGAATGCAGTTTATAAGCAATATTATACAAGCATGGACTCCAAATCTTGTCCTTAATTTAGTATGCAATAGCGAAAGCTCTTAACAATCACCTAAGAATAAACATGCTTAAAACGTCAACAAAAATGTTGGTGAGTTATAGGTTTAGCCTATATATTTATCAATTCGTAATAATAGACCACAGGATTTCATATTTCCATTTCTTGTAAACAACATGCATGCATAAAAATCATTCATATGGTGAACACCTGGTAACCGACATTAATAAGATGCATATAAGAATATCCCCATCATTCCGGGACATCCTTCGAACATGATAAAAAAACTCGAAGTACTAAAGCATCCGCAACCATGGATGGGGTTTGTTAGGCCCAATAGATCAATCTTTAGGATTCGCGTCAATTAGGGGCCAGTTCCCTAATTCTTAGGCTACCAAGCAAAAGGGGCATATTCGGCTTCAATCATTCACTCATAGAATGTAGTTTCGATTACTTGTGTCTATTTCGTAAAACATTTATAAAACTGCATGTATTCTCATCCCAAAAATATTAGATTTTAAAAGTGAGACTATAACTCACTTTCACATATTTTTACTTCGTCGAAAGATAAGACTTGGCCACGGGTCGATTCACGAACCTATAACAAATATATACATAAATATCAAAGTATGATCGATATATATTCACAACATTTTTTATTACATTTTTAATGATTTAAGTTTGTTAAGTTCACCGTCCATCGTTAGTAATCTACAACTAGTTGTCCACAGTTAGTAGTACAGAAATAAATCAATATAAATTATCTTGGATCAATCCACGACCCAGTGTATACAAGCCTCAGGCTAGATCACAACTCAAAGTATATATATTATTTTGGAATCAACCTCAACCCTGTATAGCGAACTCGAGCATTACAGCATATAGAGTGTCTATGGTTGTTCCAAATAATATATATAGATGACGTCGATATGATATGTCAAAACATTGTATACGTGTCTATGGTATCTCAAGATTACATAATATATGTTAGAATACATGTATAATATAATATAAGTTAGTTAGGATATGGTTAGTATAGATTTTAGTAAATTCATCCCGTAGTCAAATTAACCATTTTTAACCAATTTTGTTTTACCCATAACTTCTTCGTTTTAAATCCGTTTTGAGTGAATCAAATTGCTATGTTTTCATATTGAACTGAAATTTATGAATCTAAATAGAAAAAGTATACGTTTATAGTCAGAAATATAGGTTACAAGTCAATCTTGTAAGAGGTAGTCATTTCAGTCGAAAGAACGACGTCTTGATGACCATTTTGAAAAACATACTTCCACTTTGAGTTTAACCATGATTTTTGGATATAGTTTCATGTTAATAAGAAGAATTATTTTCCCAGAAGAACAACTTTTAAATCAAATTTTATCATAGTTTTTAATTATCAAACCCAAAACAGCCCGCGGTGTTACTACGACGGCGTATGTCCGGTTTTACGGTGTTCATCGTGTTTCCAGGTTTTAAATCATTAAGTTAGCATATAATATAGATATAGAAAATGTGTTTAGTTGATTTTAAAAGTCAAGTTAGAAGGATTAACTTTGTTTGCGAACAAGTTTAGAATTAACTAAACTATGTTCTAGTGATTACAAGTATAAATCTTCGAATAAGATAGTTATATATATATATATGAATCGAATGATGTTATGAACATCATTAATACCTAAAGTTTAGTAGGTAAACCTGCTGGAAGTGACAAAAATTGATCTAGCTTCAAAGGATTCTTGGATGGCTTGAAAGTTCTTGGAGTAGAATCATGACACAAAAACAAGTTCAAGTAAGATTTTTACTCGAATTAAGATAGTTTATAGTTATAGAAATCGAATCAAAGTTTGAATATGAATATTACCTTGAATTAGAAAAATAGACTACTGTAAATTACAAAGGTTCCTTGATCTTAGATGATTACTTGGAATGGATTAGAAAGCTTTGAAGTAGACTTGCAAACTTGGAAGTGTTCTTGAAGTTTACTTGAGTAGTTGTTTTGAAAGTTGATCTAGGTTAGGATTTATGAACTAGATTGAGCTAGATTTTGTTGAAGATGATGAAGAACACTTAGAACAATGGAAGAACACTTGAGAGAGAGTAATTTGATTCAAGAAAATTGCAAAGTAAATGTGTTTGTGAGGTACCTCATTCACGTGAATATGGAGTCTCCATATAGGCTCCATTAGTTTGTATTTTTGTTAGATATTTCATGCTAGATGTTAAATGATTGTTCCCACATGTGTTGGTGACTCACAAGGGCTACTAAGAGCTGATCATTGGAGTGTATATACCAATAGTAAATACATTTAGAAGCTATGTATTGTACGAGTACGAATACGGGTGCATACGAGTAGAATTGTTGATAAAAAGAATGAGGACGTAATTGTAAGCATTTTTGATAAGTAGAAGTACTTTGATATATGTCTTAAAGTCTTTCAAAAGTGTATGAATACATCTTAAAACACTACATGTATATACATTTTAACGGAGTCGTTAAGTCATCGTTAGTCGTTACATGTAAGTGTTGTTTTGAAAGCTTTAAGTTAACGATCTCGTTTAATGTTGTTAACTCATTGTTTATTATATCTAATGAGATGTTAAATTATTACATTATCATGATATTATGATGTATGAATATATCTTAATATGATATATATATACAATTAAATGTTGTTACAACGATAATCGTTACCTATATGCCTCGTTTCGAAATTCTTAAGTTAGTAGTCTTGTTTTACATATGTTGTTCATTGTTAATATACTTAATGATATATATAATTATCATTTTATCATGTTAAATATATTGTAACAATATCTTAATATGATACATATGTACTTAGTAAGATGTTGTCATAACGATAATCGTTATATATATCGTTTCGAGTTTCTTAATTCAATAGTCTCATATTATGTATATAACTTATTGTTAATATACCTAGTGATATACTTACATATCATAATATCATGTTATATATATATCCATATATATATATATCATCATATAGTTTTTACAAGTTTTAACGTTCGTGAATCGCCCGTCAACTTGGGTGGTCAATTGTCTACATAAAGCTCATTTCAAATAATCAAGTCTTAAGAAGTTTGATTGCTTAACATGTTGGAAACATTTAATCATGTAAATATAGTTTTCACTTAATATATGTAAACATGGAAAATTTCGGGTCACTACAGTACCTACCCATTAAATAAATTTCGTGCCGAAATTTTAAGCTGTTGAAGGTGTTGACGCATCTTCTGGAAATAGGTGCGGATATTTCTTCTTCATCTGATATTCAAGCTCCCAGGTGAACTCGGGTCCTCTACAAGCATTCCATCGAACCTTAACAATTAGTATCTTGTTTTGCTTAAGTCTTTTAACCTCACGATCCATTATTTCGACGGGTTCTTCGGTGAATTGAAGTTTTTCATTGATTTGGATTTTGTCTAATGGAATAGTGAGATCTTCTTTAGAAAAACATTTCTTCAGATTCGAGACATGAAAAGTATTATGTACCCCGACGAGTTGTTGAGGTAAGTCAAGTCGGTAAGCTACCGGTCCGACACGATCTATAATCTTGAATGGCCCAATGTACCTTAGATTTAGCTTCCCTCGTTTACCAAATCGAAGAACACCCTTCCAAGGTGAAACCTTAAGCATGACCATCTCTCCAATCTCAAATTCTATATATTTTCTCTTAATGTCCGCGTAGCTCTTTTGTCGACTTTGGGCGGTTTTCAACCGTTATTGAATTTGAATGATTTTCTCTGTGGTTTCTTGGATAATTTCTGGACCCGTAATCTGTCTATCTCTAACTTCACTCCAACAAATCGGAGACCTGCACTTTCTACCATAAAGTGCCTCGAATGGTGACATCTCAATACTCGAATGATAACTGTTGTTGTAGGAAAATTCTGCTAACGGTAGATGTCGATCCCAACTGTTTCTGAAATTGATAACACATGCTCGTAGCATGTCTTCAAAGGTCTGTATCGTCCTTTCACTTTGCCCATCAGTTTGTGGGTGATAAGCAGTACTCATGTCTAGACGAGTCCCCAATGCTTGTTGCAAAGTCTGCCAGAATCTTGAAACAAATTTGCCATCCCTATCAGAGATAATAGAGACTGGTATTCCATGTCTGAAGACGACTTCCTTCAAGTATAAATGTGCCAACTTTTGCATTTTATCATCTTCTCTCATTGGCAAAAAGTGTGCTGATTTGGTGAGACGATCGACTATTACCCAAATAGTATCATAACCACTTGCAGTCCTTGGCAATTTAGTAATGAAATCCATGGTAATGTTTTACCATTTCCATTCCGGGATTTCAGGTTGTTGAAGTAGACCTGATGGTTTCTGATGTTTAGCTTTGACCTTAGAACACGTCAAACATTCTCCTACGTATTTAGCAATATCAGCTTTCATACCCGGCCACCAAAAGTGTTTCTTGAGATCTTTGTACATCTTTCCCGCTCCGGGATGTATTGAGTATCTGGTTTTATGTGCTTCCTTAAGTACCATTTCCCTCACATCTCCAAACTTTGATACCTAAATTCTTTCATCCCTATATCGAGTTCCGTCTTCTCGAATATTAAGATGTTTCTCCGATCCTTTGGGTATTTCATCCTTCAAATTTCCTTCTTTTAAAACTCTATGTTGCGCCTCTTTTATTTGAGTAGTAAGGTTAGTACGAATAATTATATTCATAGCTTTTACCCGTATAGGTTCTCTGTCCTTTCTAATCAAAGCGTCGGCTACCACATTCGCCTTCCCCAGGTGGTAACGAATCTCAAAATCGTAATCATTCAATAATTCAATCCACCTACGCTGTCTCATGTTCAGTTATTTCTGATAAAATATACGTTGGAGACTTTTGTGGTCGGTATATATGATACTGTTGACCCTATATAAGTAGTGCCTCCAAGTCTTTAATGCAAAAAACAACAACGCCCAATTCCAAATCTTGAGTCGTATAATTTTGCTCGTGAATCTTCAATTGTCTGGACGCATAAGCAATTACCTTCATTCGTTGCATTAATACACAACCAAGACCTTGCTTCGAAGCATCACAATAAATCACAAAATCATCATTCCCTTCAGGCAATGACAATATAGGTGCCGTAGTTAGCTTTTTCTTTAACAATTGAAACACTTTCTCTTGTTCATCCTTCCATTCAAATTTCTTCCATTTATGCGTTAATGCAGTCAAGGGTTTTGCTATTTTGGAAAAATCTTGGATGAATCTTTTGTAGTAACCAGCCAGTCCTAAAAATTGGCGTATATGTTTCGGAGTTTTCGGGGTTTCCTACTTTTCAACGGTTTCAATCTTTGCCGGATCCACTTGAATGCCTTCTTTGTTCACTATTTGACCGAGGAATTGGACTTCTTCCAACCAAAATGCACACTTTGAAAACTTAGCGTACAATTTTTCTTTTCTCAACAATTCTAGCACTTTTCTCAAATGTTCTTCGTGCTCTTAATCATTCTTTGAGTAAATAAGTATATCATCGATGAAAACCATGACAAACTTGTCAAGGTATGGTCCACACACTTGGTTCATGAGGTCCATGAACACGGCTGGTGCGTTAGTCAAACCAAACGGCATAACCATAAACTCGTAATGACCGTAACGCGTCCTGAAAGCAGTCTTCGGAATATCATCCTCCTTCACCCGCATTTGATGATACCCGAAACGTAAATTGATCTTCGAATAAACTGACGAGCCTTGTAGTTGATCAAATAAGTCGTCGATTCTCGGTAGTGGGTAATGGTTCTTGATGGTAAGTTTGTTCAACTCTCGGTAGTCGATACACAACCTGAATGTACCATCCTTTTTTTGACAAACAAAACAGGAGCTCCCCATGGTGATGTACTTGGTCGTATAAAACCACGCTCTAAAAGTTCTTGTTTTTGGCTTTGGAGTTCCTTCATTTAGCTGGGTGCGAGTCTGTATGGAGCACGAGCTATTGGTGCAGCTCCTGGTACGAGATCTATTTGAAATTCAACAGATCGGTGTGGAGGTAGTCCCGGTAATTCTTTCGGAAATACATCGAGAAATTCTTTTGCGACGGGAACATCATTGATGTTCTTTTCTTCGGTATTGACTTTCTCGACGTGTGCTAGAACGGCATAGCAACCTTTTTTTATTAGTTTTTGCGCCTTCAGGTTACTAATAAGATTTAACTTCGCGTTGCTCTTTTCTCCGTACACCATTAAGGGTTTTCCTTTTTCTCGTACAATGCAAATTGCATTTTTGTAACATACGATTTCTGATCTCTCCTTTTTCAACCAGTCCATGCCGATTATCACATCAAAACTCCCTAACTCTACTGGTATCAAATCAATCTTAAATGTTTCGCTAACCAGTTTAATTTTTCAATTCCGACATATATTATCGGCTGTAATTAATTTACCGTTTGCTAAATCGAGTAAAAATTTATTATCCAAGGGTGTCAGTGGACAACTTAGTTTAGCACAAAAATCTCTACTCATATAGCTTCTATCCGCACCCGAATCAAATAAAACATAAGCAGATTTATTGTCAATAAGAAACGTACCCGTAACAAGCTCCGAGTCTTCCTGCGCTTCTGCCGTATTAATATTAAAAACTCTTCCGCGGCACTGCCCATTAGTATTCCCCTTATTCGGGCAATCTCTATTAATGTGGCCCGGTTTTTCACATCCAAAACAAACTATGGCGGCATTATTTGTTCCGACATTATTTATTCTTTTAATTCTGTTATACATTAGTCCGTAGACCTCACACTTCATCGCGCTATGACCATTTCTTTTACACCTGTTGCAACATGTCGTACAGAACCCCTGGTGATGCTCTTCACACCTTTGGCATGGCTGTTTTTGGTTTTTGTTGCCATTGTTGTTGTTGAGATTATTGTTGGGATTGTTATTGTTGTTAAAATGATTGTTGTAGTTGTTGTTGTTGTTGGGACGTTTGTTGTAGTTATTGTTAGGATTGCGGTTATTGTTGCGATTGTTGTTGCAGTTGTTATGATTGTTATTGTGATTGTGGTTGTGATTGTTGTTGTTGTTGTTGTATTGGTGACCCTTGTCACTGGTTTCTTCCCACTTTCTCTTGACCTGTTTCATGTTGGCCTCTTCGGCCGCCTACTCTTTAATTCTCTCTTCAATATGATTTATGAGTTTGTGAGCCATTCGACTTGCCTTTTGTATGGAGGCGGGCTCGTGTGAACTTATATCTTCTTGAATCCTTTCTTGTAACCCTTTTACAAATGCGTCGATCTTCTCTTCTTCATCTTCGAACGCTCTTGGACACAATAGGCACAACTCTATGAACCGTCGTTCATAGGTGTAATATCGAATCCTTGTGTTCGTAATCCTCTAAGCTCTACTTTGAGCTTTTTGACCTCGTTTCTGGGATAGTACTGCTCAGTCATCATGTGTTTGAATGCTGACCACGGTAGTGCGTAAGCAGCATCTTGTCCCATGTGCTCGAGATAGGTATTCCACCATGTTAACGCAGTACCTGTGAAGGTATGCGTAGCGTACTTTACTCTATCTTCTTCGGTACATTTACTTATGGCAAATACCGATTCAACTTTCTCGATCCACCGTTTTAATCCGATTGGACCCTCGGTTCCATCAAATTCCAAAGGTTTACAGGCAATGAATTCTTTGTAGGAGCATCCTACACGAGTTCTGTTGGCGTTTGTTCCATTACTGGATTCAGAGTTATTGTTATTTTGCATCGCAGCCTGCACTGTGGCTATGTTCACAGCAAGGAAAACACGGAAGTCTTCCTCACTCATGTTCAAGTTCTGACGAGTAGTCGGTGCCATTTCCTTCAAAAATAGCCAAAAGAATTAAGTTAATCATATAGAATATTAAGAGTAGTCAATAGTATTTCGTAGCATAATATGAACTTATTTATAAAAGCTTTTTATTCATATTAGCGTTTTATAATTTTTCATTCGGATAGTACCTACCCGTTAAGTTCATACTTAGTAGCTAATATACAATTCGACTACTACAATTCTATATGAAAAACTGATTACAATAATATTTTGCGTTCAAAGTTTTATACAATATTTTACAAACTTACAATACAGTTATTTTACATATAGCATGAAATATAGCACACAATAACTTTGATACAAGGCAGTTGTGAAGTCAATTCTAGTTAAGCGCAAGTCGTTCAGTAAAGGTAATAAAGACATGTAATTCGTAGGTCCAGAAACAAGTCATGCATTCGGGTTTTACTAGTATTATTTCCCATCCTTGGTCTTGTGGAAATTAACCGTTGTGACCGTTGGCTAGACAACATGTTGTAACGTCGTCAAAAGGACGAGGGTTATGTAATGCCCAACAGCCCCGTAATAATCTAAAAACCTTGTTTCTCACCCCAACTACCGAATCCGTCACTTGTGGGAATGTTTTATTTAACAGTTGTAATCCGATGTTCTTTTTCTCAGTTTGGTGAAAAGCGAACATCACTAACCTGTAAACATAACATGCTTCTTTATGTTGCATGTTAGAAGCTCTTTCTAAAGAACGAAGTCCTATGTTGGGATATGTGAAGTCAAAATAGGTACTTAACCCGTAGCGTAAAATTGCATTTGGGTTCCCCGCGCTTAATGCTTTAAAGAAAACACGACGTAACTTAAAGTCTCCCCAATGTGATATACCCCATCTTTTAAAGGAAAGCCTTTTATAAACTAAGGCATGCTTGGAACGTCTTTCAAATGTTCGACAAACTAATTTCGCCGTAAATAATTGTACCGATGAATTCTGACCGACTCTAGACAAGATTTCATCAATCATATCCCCTGGTAGGTCTTCTAAAATTTTCGGTTGTCTATCGTTAACGTCCATTGTGTGTTTTTATACTGTAAAATAGACGAGGATTAGATTCGTAAAAGATAATTAACAAACAATATAAGCAATTTTTACATATAACATAAAATTACAAGCAAGCTACAATACATATATTACACAACATGATTACAACTCTTTATTCCGACTCACTCGTTTCTTCCTCCTCGGACTTGGTTCGTTTTGCTAACTTCCTAAGGATATATGGTGCTCCTCTAATGCGAGCCGTCGTTTTCACAAATGGTTTAGAAAAACCTGGTGGCTTAGATGTTCTCGTGTTATAGTGAAAGTTTAAGAAATACGGGTGTTTACAGTACACCCCATCAAGGTATTTCATGTTAACGTAGAGTTCATCGGGGTTGGAATTAGGTTTCTCTATTTTGATGCCTTTTCCCTTATTATTTTCTTTTGCTTTTTCAAATTGGGTTGAGGTAATTTCTATAACATCATCGGAATCCTCATTGGGATCCGATTCATCAGAAAATTGGTAATTTTCCCAATATTTTGCTTCCTCGGCGGAAACACCATTGACCATTTTTAACTTTGGTCCATTAGTTGAGAATTTTCTTTTATTTATCTGTTTTTCTGTGGTTCCTAATATTTCTTCGTCCGGAATCTCTTCCTCCGGTTCCTCTTCTTCCGGTTCCTCTTCTTCCAGTTCCTCGTCGGGAATTTGTGAATCTTCCCAAAATATATTCGACTCTTCATTATTATTAGGTGAGTCGATGAGATTTGTACTAGAGGTAGACATCTATCACACAATATCAAACATGTTAAGAGATTAAGATATCACATAATATTTACATGTTAACAAATTGTAGTTTCCAACAAAAAGTGTTAAGCAATCATTTTTAAAGAAAACACGGTCGAAGTCCAGACTCACTAATGCATCCTAATAAACTCGATAAGACACACTAATACAAATTTTTGGTTCTCTAATACCAACGCTCGGATACCAACTGAAATATCCCGTTCATAATGATTATAAACGTTTCATATTAATTGATTTCCTTGCGAGGTTTTGACCTCTATATGAGACGTTTTTCAAAGATTGCATTCTTTTTTAAAAACAACCATAACCTTTATTTTATCGACAAGGTTTAAAGGACACAACCTAGATTATCAAGAAATGATAATCTGAAAATATCACACTTACACACTACCATTACATAATGGTTTACAATATTAATATATTACAACAAAGTAAGTTCTCGAATGCAGTTTTTAAGCAATATTATACAAGCATGGACTTAAAATCTTGTCCTTAATTTAGTATGCAATAGCGGAAGCTCTTAACAATCACCTGAGAATAAACATGCTTAAAACGTCAACAAAAATGTTGGTGAGTTATAGGTTTAGCCTATATATTTATCAATTCGTAATAATAGACCACAAGATTTCATATTTCCATTTCTTGTAAACAACATGCATGCATAAAAATCATTCATATGGTGAACACCTGGTAACCGACATTAACAAGATGCATATAAGAATATCCCCATCATTTCGGGACATCCTTCGGACATGATAAAAAAACTCGAAGTACTAAAGCATCCGCAACCATGGATGGGGTTTGTTAGGCCCAATAGATCTATCTTTAGGATTCGCTTCAATTAGGGGTCAGTTCCCTAATTCTTAGGCTACCAAGCAAAAAGAGGCATATTCGGCTTCGATCATTCACCCATAGAATGTAGTTTCGATTACTTGTGTTTATTTCGTAAAACATTTATAAAACTGCATGTATTCTCATCCCAAAAATATTAGATTTTAAAAGTGGGACTATAACTCACTTTCACAGATTTTTACTTCGTCGAAAGATAAGACTTGTGTAGCGACCCGACCAAATCATCATTGACGGCGCCGTCTACTTAAGTCCCGTTACGTGGTCATAAGTCTTTAAGATAACGTTTGACCAAAAATATGTCGCCTTCATTTCAAAATAAAGATTGTTTCAAAGTTTACAAGAATTGTTCAACCAAAAGTTAAGTTACAACGTTATAGATACGATTGAAATCTAGGCGACACGGTTTAAAGTAAAGTCAAAAGACGCTCCATGAAATGCATGTATACTCGACATCGGATGCAAGTATCAAATAGTAAGCGGAAGCATATTTCACATATCGTGCAAGACCTGAGAAAAACATAGAAATCTGTCAACGAAAACGTTGGTGAAATCATAGGTTTAAGTAAGTAAGTACAAGTGAACCATAAGATTTGCATCAATGAAATAATAGTAATACATTCCAAAAGTTTGTTTCACGAGCACCCAATTATCAAAGCTTAACATTCCTTCCATTGTATACCCCATCACTTAGTGCTAGAACAAACACTGATTCTCGAAATTATATTTCATCCGTAGACGGTAGCGAACCGTCAAGGATGAGGGTTGTCAACCCATATGGCCATATAACATAAGTTCTCGCTTACACCCGGCAAGTGTAATTAATGATAATCGAATTGAGGATTTTGTTCTAAACTCGTATGTAGAATGTTTGTTTTCCCGTTCTTGTGTTCACTTAGTTCAAAAGAATCGTTTATGTTTTCTCATCCCAATATAAGTTCAAAAAGAGTAAAAGTGGGACTATGATCTCACCTTGAGTGCACGAGTAGTAAAGTACTTCAACAAGTAAACGTGTGCAAAGAACAATGCTAGTCTTGACCTAAACAATAGGTTGTATCAATAACGGTAAACACGATAGGTCAAAGATGTTCAATTAGTCCTATGGCTCAATACGACTCGATTAATATAGCATGTGAAGCAAATTGTCAAGTTTCATGCAAGATACAAGTATAAAAGCATGTTAGGAAGATTGCATAATTAATTGGTTAAGTTTGACAAAAAGTCAAACTTTGGTCGGTCAAAGTCAACGAAAGTCAACACGTTCGGGTCGGGTTCCGAACTATTTTTCTGAGATTTTTATTCATATATAAGCATGTTAGAACAAGTTACATGTGAATCGGAGGTCCATAGCATAGCAAACATTTTTCATAAAATGGAAAAGTTGGACAGAAGCTGGACGCGGCTTATGTCGCGCCGCGACCAGGGTTGCCGCGCCGCGGCCTTGGTCGTGGTCTGGTGTCTGTCAGTTACAAATGTTCAAGACTTGGTAAAACTTCAAACAAACGCAAAACGCAAACCGCAAACAATTAGAAGACGTATCTTATACCGTTGGAAAGCTCTTTTGACAAGGAATACAACTAAACACAAATCATCACCCAAAAACATCATTTACAACAATCGAATTCTCGTCATGTGATCAATAAACTTTCATAATCAAAGTTTCAAGTTCTAAAAACGCATTTCATGATTCGGGCAACCAATTTACATGTACAATATGCCGTTTCGAAGGTAATCAAACACATATTGCAACCAAACACTTATCAACAACAATTCGTGGCATTTGATGCACCAAAAGTTCATATAAAGCTTGTCAAACCCTAATCCAAGTTCATAAAATCACTAATCATGTTCTTGAAGTTTTCTTAATCAACCTATACATCAAAATGAAGCTAATGATGCTAGTAACACATTTAATACATGAACTATAACAATTAAACAGCTTTTAATCATCCAAAATCAAAGATTAAGCAAACCCACTTCAAAAACTCAAACTAGTTACTCAAAACAACAAATCGAGCAAACAAAACATATATTCATGTTACACACGAGCCATAGACACTAACTAACACAATTTCAAGTCAAAAACACGAATTTAGAGAAAATCTAGAGTTTTAGAAATGTTACCCAAACTTGATGAAATTGGTACCAAAATGTAGAGGATGAAGAGAGGATTAAGAATATGTAGTCGGATTTGTTGTGAGCTTCCTAGATCCAAATTAGATGATGAATTAGTGATTTGGTGTTTTGAGAGTAAAAATGGAAGAAAGGAAGAAATGGTTGGTGAAATGAATGGATAAGTGGTGGTGGTGGTGACTAGTTGCCAAATTTTGGCCAAGTGCCAAAATTAGTCCCTCAAGTTTCAAAGCGGGTGCGGGAATTTACCAAACGAATATTTTTAAAACGCTCGAGTAAACGGGTGACGTCAAAATTAAATAGCGGGAATATAATGAACGTTACTCACGGAAACTATTAATTTAAATACGAAAGATTATGTTTTAAAAAAAAAGACGGTGTTAAAATTAAATTTAACGGAAAAACGCGGGATGTTACATTATCCACGCCTCAAAAGAAATTTCGTCCCGAAATTTAGTTGGAAGTAGTAGTTGTTGAATCTTACTCGAGATCTTGCGTTGTAAATTCTACGAATAAGTGAAGGTACGTCCTTGAGCATTTCAACGAACTTGAAGGTCGGGGTCGTATGTTGTTTTAAGGTTTGGCTTCACGATTCATGGTTTCAACCGGTCCTCCTAGGAAGTGAGGGTTATCGTCGATAGTGAGTTCATCAAAGGAGATAACAAGTTCTCGTTTCGCAAAACACGTCTTTAAGTTGATACATCGAATGTAGGATAAACGGAGACTCGAAATGAGCCGGAAAATCTAAACGGCTAGCAACGGGTCTAAAACGCCCCAAGATTTCAAAAGGATAAAATATCACGGATTTAGCTTCCTACGTTTTCCCGAAACGGATTGCACCTTTCCAAGGTGCGACTCTTAACGTGACGCGGTTTCCCACGTGGAATTTTGAAACGTTTACGTCTAACATCGGCGTAGCTCTTGGTGATTACGAGTCGCGTAGGGTTTTACCTGAATATGAATAAATTTTCTCGGTTGCTCATGAATAAACTCGGCCCCGGTGAATTGATCATCGTTTACTTGGTTCGTCAAAGGAGAATGACGTTTCCGGTCACATGTGGTTTCAAAAGGTGTGACGTTAAAACTCGAATGAAGATCATTGTAGTACGAGGATTAAGCTAAAGGAAAATACTTTCCTCAAGTAAATTTGAAGTTAGTAATACAAATTCGTATTACGGTTTCCAAGGTTTGAATCATATGTTTGCTTGGTCCGTCGGTTTGTGGATGATACGCGGTACCCATGTCTAAACGCGGTCCCGAGGCTTTTTGTAAGGCACTCCGAAGTCTAGAAATGAAACGAGGATCTCGATCCGAAACGAGGTACATTTCCTTAAGATAAATTTGAATAAGTTTGTTAGGACTGTTCACCCTCGTGGTGAATACTAGTATAACGTGAAGAGTCTCTCTCTCCATTGAAAGTTTAGAATAATGATTTCCTTAAACGGAAGTACGAGTGTAATGCGAGAGAAGTTTCCGCCTCGATGTGAGCATACCAAACAGTTTGTAGTTCGTCGATAAAACTATGCGAAAGCGACTGATGTTGAAAGAATTTGCCATTCATTCGGAAGTATAACTATGGTTCGACAATAATCGAAAATGTGTCCCGGGTATGGTTGTTATCAGTATTCTCGGGGTTGAGTAGTAGTTGGCCGTATAACAGAAGCACAAGGACGTTAAGTCAAAGAAGAAAAGGGGTATCCTTGGATTGTGTGTTATCTTTGGTCTCAGTAATATCAGACGGTAATAGTGAAATAGCAGAGCTATGTATCGTGGTACGCGATAACGAGAAGATTGATCGGATCCATAAATAAGTATTCAAATTCTCCGTGTAAAGTAACGAATTTCAGCTTCCTTGATTTCGAGTCGAGAGGGGTTGCCTTTCAGGCGTTTACGTAGAAGTATTTCTATATTTGAGTTCCATTTTGTGCCACACGAATTTATCTAGTAAGGTTGGTGTGAAAAAAAAAAAATCACGTTCAAAGTCCGGACACGAAAAATGTTTAATTCTTTCCCTTAGTACGTTAACGAGGTTAAAGGACGAGCGATACGGGAAAAATTGGAAATTAATCTTTGGTAATAATCGCGAGATCCAAAATTTTACGAATACAAGTCGGAGTCGTGAGGGTTTCTCCAAAATTAATTACATTTTTTTTTTTTTTTTTTTTTTATTTTATTTTTTTTTTTTTTTTTTTTTACCTTGACCACTAACAACATGGTTTAGAATTTGGACTTCGTTTAACCAAAATTCTCACTTGGATAATTCGGCATAGAGTTGCTCTTTTCTGAAGAGTTCGAGCGTAAGACGGAGACGTTGTCCGTTTTTCCTTTCCGCTTGAATAGCTTAAAACATCAATTATAAGTACGGTAACGGATTTGTCTAGATAAGTTTGCATACGCGGTTCCGGAGGTCTATGAATACGGGCGGAGCCTTAGATAAACTGAACGGCACTAAAAGAAATTTATAACTATCGTAGCGAGTTCGGAAAGCAGTTTAGGAGACATCTTCTCCCTTAACCCTCAATTGATGATAACCAGAATGAAGGTCGATTTTAGAATATACGCGAGATCTGTGTAACGGTTCAAGAGGTTGTTGATACGGGGAAGAGGATATCGGTTCTTAAACGGAAATCATTTAGTTCACTAAAATCACATATATGTGGGGAAAACATTCCCTTCCTAACGTATAGGTTTTGGGCTCCCTAGTTCTATAGATGTCAAATCAAAGTTCAAATTACCTACCCAATAAGTTTAACGTACTCCCTCCGATAAAATTTATCGATACGCAATGGTTTTCCGTTGGTCACTTGAATGGCATAAGTATTATCTAGGGGGAGGGGTGGAGTGCAAAGAGTAGGCTCCAAAGCCTTGGATACAAAACATTTATCGATACCCGAATCGGATAAACATGAAACATAAGAGTCGTTGAGAAGAAACGTACCCGTAACTAATTGTCGTTCCGAGAATCCTATGTGTTAAGGTTGAAAGCTCATTCGCGTACATTAGGGTGGGCGTTCTTCTTGGGACATGCATTCTTAAAATGACCCAGTTGTCCACATTCAAAACAAGCACCCCTTCTGCGTGCACTGGGCACCTTTTTAGCGACGGGGGCGGCACCCTTACAACTATGGGCCACATGGCCACTTCTTTGACACTTGATGCAAAATGGTCCGCCACATTTTCCATAATGATGTTTGTGGCACGAGTTGCAAAAAGGTCGTGTTCCAGCATAATTTTTCCTGCCGCCGGGGGTGAAAGGCTTCTTGGTGGAGTCGTTGTGGTTGTGGTTGCTTGATGGAGAGGCTTCCTGTTTTATTTTGTTGTTAACTGGTTGGGCCTCGGCCGTTGGTGCCAGCGCTTCAATTTCATCCACCGTTTTTATAAATTGGCGGGCTATCATCACAGCCTCTTGTAGGTCGGCGGGTCTTAATGGCATTACCCCGTGTGGAATGCTCTTAGGGAGGCCATCCATGTAAAACTCAACTCCTTGGGGCCCGGGAGCCCGAAGGTTTGGACAAATTGAGGTTAGTTCGGCAAACCGTTGATTATAAGCTTCGAGGTCATCTCGGGCTATTTTTAAATTTCTTGGCCCCTGTTCGAGCCTTCGAGTCTCTTCGCGCGGGAAGTATTCGGTGGTCATTCTTTCTCTTAATTCGGTCCAAGAGAGTGTAAGGGCTTCATCGATACCCACCGATTGTACATACGTGTTCCACCATGAGAGAGCAATACCGGTGAGAGTGAGGGTGGAAAACTTGACCTTATCTTGGTCCCGACAACCGCTTATGCTAAAAACGGCTTCTGTTTGTTCGAACCATCGGGTGAGAGCAACCGGTCCTTCGGTTCCATTGAAAGTGGGAGGATTGTACTTCATGAAGTTTTTGTAGGAGCACCCCCCGTTTGAATTACCGACCCCATGATTGTTGTTGTTGTTGGAGAAGTGACCGGCCACTGCCTCTCCCACAGCGGTGGCTATCATTCGTTGAAGAGCTTGTTCGAGAGTTTCGGGAGGGGTATTGTGTTGACCTTGGTGAGCCATTGTTCCTTCATGACACAAGAATACCGTTGTTTAGTATTATCAATAATACTAATCGTGATGTGGAAATCAAGATAAAGAGGAAATTTTTCCTTGACTCGCCTTAAATTCTTTATGTCATAATGTCGGAATGTTCATATGAGTCACCGTAATATAATCCCGGAAATTATATTACCCTGATTCATATGTGCATTCGACATCATTTCATATAGTCAAGGTGGCGTGTCAATCAAATCAACCACGTGAGATTAAGGTAAAATAAGAGTTAGATGTGAATAGAAGAGATCGAGTATAAATGCACAAGTAGTCAAGTAATTCCTACTCCAAGTCTATATGCCGGTTGTAGTCTAGACTCACTAATGTACCCTATGACTCGGGGTTGACACCAATGATCTCTAAATCCCTACAACCAACTCTGATACCATCTGTAGCGACCCGACCAAATCGTCATTGACGGCGCCGTCTACTTAAGTCCCGTTACGTGGTCATAAGTCTTTAAGATAACGTTTGACCAAAAATATGTCGCCTTCATTTCAAAATAAAGATTGTTTCAAAGTTTACAAGAATTGTTCAACCAAAAGTTAAGTTACAACGTTATAGATACGATTGAAATCTAGGCGACACGGTTTAAAGTAAAGTCAAAAGACGCTCCATGAAATGCATGTATACTCGACATCGGATGCAAGTATCAAATAGTAAGCGGAAGCATATTTCACATATCGTGCAAGACCTGAGAAAAACATAGAAATCTGTCAACGAAAACGTTGGTGAAATCATAGGTTTAAGTAAGTAAGTACAAGTGAACCACAAGATTTGCATCAATGAAATAATAGTAATACATTCCAAAAGTTTGTTTCACGAGCACCCAATTATCAAAGCTTAACATTCCTTCCATTGTATACCCCATCACTTAGTGCTAGAACAAACACTGATTCTCGAAATTATATTTCATCCGTAGACGGTAGCGAACCGTCAAGGATGAGGGTTGTCAACCCATATGGCCATATAACATAAGTTCTCGCTTACACCCGGCAAGTGTAATTAATGATAATCGAATTGAGGATTTTGTTCTAAACTCGTATGTAGAATGTTTGTTTTCCCGTTCTTGTGTTCACTTAGTTCAAAAGAATCGTTTATGTTTTCTCATCCCAATATAAGTTCAAAAAGAGTAAAAGTGGGACTATGATCTCACCTTGAGTGCACGAGTAGTAAAGTACTTCAACAAGTAAACGTGTGCAAAGAACAATGCTAGTCTTGACCTAAACAATAGGTTGTATCAATAACGGTAAACACGATAGGTCAAAGATGTTCAATTAGTCCTATGGCTCAATACGACTCGATTAATATAGCATGTGAAGCAAATTGTCAAGTTTCATGCAAGATACAAGTATAAAAGCATGTTAGGAAGATTGCATAATTAATTGGTTAAGTTTGACAAAAAGTCAAACTTTGGTCGGTCAAAGTCAACGAAAGTCAACACGTTCGGGTCGGGTTCCGAACTATTTTTCTGAGATTTTTATTCATATATAAGCATGTTAGAACAAGTTACATGTGAATCGGAGGTCCATAGCATAGCAAACATTTTTCATAAAATGGAAAAGTTGGACAGAAGCTGGACGCGGCTTATGTCGCGCCGCGACCAGGGTTGCCGCGCCGCGGCCTTGGTCGTGGTCTGGTGTCTGTCAGTTACAAATGTTCAAGACTTGGTAAAACTTCAAACAAACGCAAAACGCAAACCGCAAACAATTAGAAGACGTATCTTATACCGTTGGAAAGCTCTTTTGACAAGGAATACAACTAAACACAAATCATCACCCAAAAACATCATTTACAACAATCGAATTCTCGTCATGTGATCAATAAACTTTCATAATCAAAGTTTCAAGTTCTAAAAACGCATTTCATGATTCGGGCAACCAATTTACATGTACAATATGCCGTTTCGAAGGTAATCAAACACACATTGCAACCAAACACTTATCAACAACAATTCGTGGCATTTGATGCACCAAAAGTTCATATAAAGCTTGTCAAACCCTAATCCAAGTTCATAAAATCACTAATCATGTTCTTGAAGTTTTCTTAATCAACCTATACATCAAAATGAAGCTAATGATGCTAGTAACACATTTAATACATGAACTATAACAATTAAACAGCTTTTAATCATCCAAAATCAAAGATTAAGCAAACCCACTTCAAAAACTCAAACTAGTTACTCAAAACAACAAATCGAGCAAACAAAACATATATTCATGTTACACACGAGCCATAGACACTAACTAACACAATTTCAAGTCAAAAACACGAATTTAGAGAAAATCTAGAGTTTTAGAAATGTTACCCAAACTTGATGAAATTGGTACCAAAATGTAGAGGATGAAGAGAGGATTAAGAATATGTAGTCGGATTTGTTGTGAGCTTCCTAGATCCAAATTAGATGATGAATTAGTGATTTGGTGTTTTGAGAGTAAAAATGGAAGAAAGGAAGAAATGGTTGGTGAAATGAATGGATAAGTGGTGGTGGTGGTGACTAGTTGCCAAATTTTGGCCAAGTGCCAAAATTAGTCCCTCAAGTTTCAAAGCGGGTGCGGAAATTTACCAAACGAATATTTTTAAAACGCTCGAGTAAACGGGTGACGTCAAAATTAAATAGCGGGAATATAATGAACGTTACTCACGGAAACTATTAATTTAAATACGAAAGATTATGTTTTAAAAAAAAAAGACGGTGTTAAAATTAAATTTAACGAAAAAACGCGGGATGTTACAACTTGGCCACGGGTCAATTCATGAACCTATAACAAATATATACATAAATATCAAAGTATGATCGAAATATATTCACAACATTTTTTATTACATTTTTAATGATTTAAGTTTGTTAAGTTCACCGTCCATCGTTAGTAATCTACAACTAGTTGTCAAGTTAGTAGTACAGAAATAAACCATTATAAATTATCTTGGATAAATCCACGACCCAGTGTATATAAGCCTCAGGCTAGATCACAACTCAAAGTATATATATTATTTTGGAATCAACCTCAACCCTGTATAGCGAACTCGAGCATTACATCATATAGAGTGTCTATGGTTGTTCCAAATAATATATATAGATGACGTCGATATGATATGTCAAAATATTGTATACGTGTCTATGGTATCTCAAGATTACATAATATACGTTAGAATACATGTATAATACAATATAAGTTAGTTAGGATATGGTTAGTATAGATTTTTGAAAATTCATCCCGTAGTCAAATTAACCATTTTTAACCAATTTTGTTTTACCCATAACTTCTTCGTTTTAAATCCGTTTTGAGTGAATCAAATTGCTATGGTTTCATATTGAACTGAAATTTATGCATCTAAACAGAAAAAGTATAAGTTTATAGTCAAAAATACAGGTTACAAGTCAATCTTGTAAGAGGTAGTCATTTCAGTCTAAAGAACGACGTCTTGATGACCATTTTGAAAAACATACTTCCACTTTGAGTTTAACCATGATTTTTGGATATAGTTTCATGTTAATAAGAAAAATCATTTTCCCAGAAGAACAACTTTTAAATCAAATTTTATCATAATTTTTAATTATCAAACCCAAAACAGCCCGCGGTGTTACTATGGCGGCGTATGTCCGGTTTTACGGTGTTCATCGTATTTTCAGGTTTTAAATCATTAAGTTAGCATATCATATAGATATATAACATGTGTTTAGTTGATTTTAAAAGTCAAGTTAGAAGGATTAACTTTGTTTGTGAACAAGTTTAGAATTAACTAAACTATGTTCTAGTGATTACAAGTATAAATCTTCGAATAAGATAGTTATATATATATGAATCGAATGATGTTATGAACATCATTACTACCTCAAGTTTAGTAGGTAAACCTACTGGAAGTGACAAAATTTGATCTAGCTTCAAAGGATTCTTGGATGGCTTGAAAGTTCTTGGAGTAGAATCATGACACAAAAACAAGTTCAAGTAAGATTTTTACTCAAATTAAGATAGTTTATAGTTATAGAAATCGAATCAAAGTTTGAATATGAATATTACCTTGAATTAGAAAGATAACCTACTGTAAATAACAAAGGTTCCTTGATCTTATATGATTACTTGGAATGGATTAGAAAGCTTGGAAGTAGACTTGCAAATTTGGAAGTGTTCTTGAAGTTTACTTGAGTAGTTGTTTTGAAAGTTGATCTAGGTTAGGATTTATGAACTAGATTGAGCTAGATTTTGTTGAATATGATGAAGAACACTTAGAACAATGGAAGAACACTTGAGAGAGAGTAATTTGATTCAAGAAAATTGCAAAGTGAATGTGTTTGTGAGGTACCTCATTCACGTGAATATGGAGTCTCCATATAGGCTCCATTAGTTTGTATTTTTGTTAGATATTTCATGCTATATGTTAAATGATGGTTCCCACATGTGTTGGTGACTCACAAGGGCTGCTAAGAGCTGATCATTGGAGTGTATATACCAATAGTAAATACATTTAGAAGCTGTGTATTGTACGAGTACGAATACGGGTGCATACGAGTAGAATTGTTGCTGAAAACGAATGAGGACGTAATTGTAAGCATTTTTGATAAGTAGAAGTACTTTGATATGTGTCTTGAAGTCTTTCAAAAGTGTATGAATACATCTTAAAACACTACATGTATATACATTTTAACGGAGTCGTTAAGTCATCGTTAGTCGTTACATGTAAGTGTTGTTTTGAAAGCTTTAAGTTAACGATCTCGTTTAATGTTGTTAACCCATTGTTTATTATATCTAATGAGATGTTAAATTATTACATTATCATGATATTATGATGTATGAATATATCTTAATATGATATATATACAATTAAATGTCGTTACAACGATAATCGTTACCTATATGCCTCGTTTCGAAATTCTTAAGTTAGTAGTCTTGTTTTACATATGTAGTTCATTGTTAACCAAATTAATGATATATATAATTATCATTTTATCATGTTAAATATAGTGTAAAAATATCTTAATATGATACATATGTACTTAGTATGACGTTGTCATAACGATAATCGTTATATATATCGTTTCGAGTTTCTTAATTCAATAGTCTTATTTTATGTATATAACTCATTGTTAATATACCTAGTGATATACTTACATATCATAATATCATGTTACTATATATATATCCATATATATATCATCATATGGTTTTTACAAGTTTTAACGTTCGTGAATCGCCGGTCAACTTGGGTGGTCAATTGTTTACATAAAGCTCATTTCAAATAATCAAGTTTTAACAAGTTTGATTGCTTAACATGTTGGAAACATTTAATCATGTAAATATAGTTTTCACTTAACATATGTAAACATGGAAAAGTTCGGGTCACTACATGTTAGCGGTTGAGCGAGAGGTCGTGGGTTCAAGCCCGGTCTGAGGCATTTTATTTTTTAGGAAAAGCTTGAAGGTAGTTTACACATTTTAATTATTTTTATTCTTATTATTATCATTAATATTATTATTAATATTAACTATTATTATTTTTATTCTTATTATTATCATAAGTATAAGTATTATTATTAGTAGTATTATTATCATTATAGTTATTAATATAAATATTAGTGTTATTAATATTAGTAAAATCATTATTTTTATAGTTATTATTAGTAGTATTATTATCATTAAAATTATTAATATAAATATTAGTATTATTATTATTAGTAAAAATCATATTTTTATAGTTATTATTATTAGTATTCATTATTATTAAAAGTATCATTTTTATAAAAATTATCATTTTTATAACTATTATTATTATTATTATTATTATTATTATTATTATTATTATTATTATTATTATTATTATTATTATTATTATTATTATTATAGGATGAAACTACTTTTTATTTATTACTATTAATATTATTTTAGTAAATAACTATTAGTTATATAAAACCATATTTACTACATATAACATAACTATATTAATATTTGTATAATAAATATTAATAAAGGTAATTAATTAGGTTATTAATGAAACATATAATTAAAATAACAACTAATTCACTAATAATACATAAATTTGTTCAATTACCATTATATGTGTTAATATATATATGAATGATATAGGTTCGTGAATCCGAGGCCAACCTTGCATTGTTCAGTTCTATCAAATGCATATTTTTACTACAAAATATCGTATTGTGAGTTCATTTGATTCCCTTTTACTCTTTACATTTTTGGGACTGAGAATACATGCGTTGTTTTTATAGCTGTTTTATTAAATGTCTTTAAAATCTATATTTTTGGACTGAGAATACATGAGATACTTTTATAAATGTTTGACGAGATAGACACAAGCAAAACATTCCTCGAATGAATTATTATACAGACAGAAGTTCTGTTGATTATTATTGAATTAGTTGGACGTTATAATTGCCACTAATTGATGTGAATATTTCCCCTGATTATTATAGCTTGGTAACCTAAGAATTAGGAAACGGGTATGGCCCCTAATTCATGCGAATCCTAAAGGTAACTACCGGGTTTAACACCCCCACCCAGAATGTTCACTAGACGGAAGAGCTGGTGGGCGTGGTGTTTAATACTTCGAGGTTTATATATTTATTACAGACTGAAAGTTATGTTTATTTTGGGGATATCTATGATGCGCATTAAATATTAAGGTCGGTTACCAAGCAAAGAAAGCAAAGTAAAGCGAATGTTATATATCGAGAGAATGATTTTTATACATAGGTTATGTGTATGATATTTTGTACACGAGATATGTGTACGGTTATAAAGAATTGTTGAAAAGTGTTTTTGTGTCAATACCCGTCCTAATCCATCTGGACGAAGTCATCAACATTTGGTCCCATTACGAGGTACTGTCCCAAATATGCCATAAACGACTCCATGTAATATCCTTAAAATGAACAAATGTACAGCGGAAGATTTCTTTCATACCTGAGAATAAACATGCTTTAAAGTGTCAACCAAAAGGTTGGTGAGTTCATAGGTTTATCATAAACAATCATATCCATTATTTTAATAGACCACAAGATTTTCATTTCCATTTCTCATAAACATCATCTCATATCAGGCATTTCGCACTGCATAGAGATAAAAATCATTCATATGGTGAACACCTGGTAACCGACCTTAACAAGATGCATATAGAATATCCCCATCATTTCGGGACTCCCTTCGGACATGATAAATTCGAAGTACTAAAGCATCCGGTACTTTGGATGGAGCTTGTTGGGCCCAATAGATATATCTTTAGGATTCGCGTCAATTAGGGTGTCTGTTCCCTAATTCTTAGATTACCAGACTAAAAAGGGGCATATTCGGTTTAATAATCCAGCCATAGAATGTAGTTTTAAGTACTTGTGTCTATTTCGTCAAACATTTATAAAAACAGTGCATGTATTCTTAGTCCCAAAAATATATATTGCAAAAGCATTTAAAAAGGGGAGCAAATGAAACTCACAATCCAATATTTTTTAGTAAAAATATTCATACGACGCTACTGAAGGTTGGCCTCGGATTTCACGAAACTATATCATTTATATATATTAAAACATATAGTTGTAATCAAATAAATTCATATATTATATCTTAATTTTTATATCTTATATATTTAATTTGTATATATATTTAAAATATTTAATATTTATATAGTTTAATATTATATTTAAAATCAATAATTTGTTATATGTAAATATTTATGTAAATAATCTTAATATATATAATTATATGTAATATCATGGTAGTTGTAATATATATACTCTTATATAGAAAATATTTATTTGTTATAATAATATTGTTAATATAAAAGTAGTAATCATAATAATCTTAACAATAATAATAATAATAATAATAATAATAATAATAATAATAATAATAATAATAATAATAATAATAATAATAATAATAATAATAATAATAATAATAATAATAATACTAATAATAATAATAGTTATGAAAATAATGGTTTTACTAATAGTAATAATACTAACATTTATTTTAATAACTATAACTATAATGATAATAATGATAAATAAATAAATAAGTAACTACCTCAAAGAAGTAATCCAAAAAAAAAAAAAATGCCCAAGTCCGAGTTTGAACCCACGACGTCCCGCTAACCCGATAACAACCTTAACCATTACGCTATGTGTTTCGATTCTGAAATAACATCCAACTTAAATTGTTTTTAACTTTTTTATTTCTGCATCCTTTTTCTTCTTTTTCTAAAAAAATGCCACATCCCGGGCTTGAACCCGAGACCTCTCGTTAACCTAACATTCCCTCTAACCACTCCTCTGCTTATACGTTTATGAAATGATTCCTGATTTAAATCTATATAACCATTCTGTCTGTTCTTCCTCTTCTTAATTTAATACCCAAATCATCATCATATTTTGGTACCCTCGGCAATCATCATCATCAATACATTCTTCCATCAACTTGATCGACCTCATCATCATTTCAACAACATCCCCATCGATCATCCTCATGATCATCAGTATCACCACATCATCAATACCATCATTGATCTTGTATCATCATCATTCGATTATCATCCATCATAACTGATGTTATGCGAGGTGTATATGAAATAGCTTATATTTTACTAGGAAAAACTATTAAATACGATACAATTTTACACAAGATATTTATTTATTTATAGAATGGATATACTTAAACCTTGCTACAACACTTATAGGCAGTGTACCTAATCGTACAGTAGTGTAGTTTTTAGTAAGTCCGGTTCGTTCCACAGGGAAATCTTTTAAACAAAGCTTAACGCTATATTAGTTTAAATAAAAATACAAATATATATATATAAGTAATATTATTATTATAAAATGGGGTTTTTACCTTTTAATGACTGGTTTGTCGATTTTTGAAACTTTTAGTCGCAGTTAAAACCTAATGTAAAATATTGAATAAATAAAAGACTTAATTTAAAGCGTAAAGTAAATAACGATAATGAAATTGCGATAAATAAAAGTGCGATAAAATAAACTTGCGATAATCAAAAAGTGCGAAAATTAAAAGTGCAATTAAATACAATGACAATAAATAAAAATGCAATAATTAGAAGTGCAATTAAATATGAAAATAAAGGAATTATGCTTATTTAAACTTCCGTAATCATGATGTTTGACGCGTTGATTTTAGTTTTATGCCCATGGGTTAATTGTCCTTTGTCCTGGATTATTTAATATGTCCGTCTGATTTTTGTCCATAACAGTCCATCAGTCATAAATATAAAGTGCGAGTGTCCCCGTCAAATTATCTTTATACCCGAAGTCAAATATTCCAACTAATTGGGGACTTAAACTGTAACAAGGTCTTAATACTTTGTTTAATAATTACACCAGGATATCGACTGCGTGTAACCCAAGGTTTTAATACTTTGTTATCAATTATGCCAAGTGTCCTTGTACATAATTTCACGCTTGTTTTAATAATTCCATAGACTATTAATCCATTCCCGTGTCCGGTTAAATGAACGATTATTCGTACATATAAATATCCCGCCCATCGTGTCCGATTGAGTGTATATGGTTATTTATAGGTACGTCCAATTGTAAATCTTTATATTAAAATTAATAAACTATCATTTAGTTAAACAAATATAAAGCTCATTAATAGCCCATAGTCTAATTTCCACAAGTGTCGTTCTTTTGTCCAAACCCCAATTATGATACAAAGCCCAATTACCCAATTTTAATATTTTTAGCCCAACATCATGATTACTTCGGTATTAAATAAGCATAATAATAACTTAGCTACGAGACATTAAATTAAAAAGGTTGAACATAACTTACAATGATTAAAAATAGCGTAGCATTACACGGACAGAATTTCGACTTACACCCTTACAACATTCGCTAACATACCCTTATTATTGGAATTAAAATTAAAATTAAAATTAAAATTAAAATTATAATATATATATATATATATATATATATATATATATATATATATATATATATATATATATATATATATATATATATATATATATACGTTGAGTAAGAAGAAGGAAAAAGATGTGTTATATGATGCTCCAAACTGCGAATTTTATAGGCCTGTGAACTGAAAAAGAGGCTCATGCGATCGCATGAGTTTTGCTCCTTCAGCTCATGCGATCGCATGGCCAGCTGGGGAGGCTCACATGTTGTTGTTTTTTTCTGCCGACGGTTTATATAATATAATATAATATATAAATTAATTTTAAGAATGAATTATATATTATATTATATTCATGTGCATAGTTGACTTGTAATTTTTAGTCTGTTGCGTTGAGCGTTGAGAGTTGACTCTGGTCCCGGTTCCGGATTTTCGAACGTCCTTGCGTACAATTTAATATCTTGTACTTTGCGTTTCGTGTCTTGTTCTCTTGTAATTTTGAGACGTTTCTCATCAATAATTGGAACCTCTTTGATTGTACTTTGTACTTTTGAGCTTTTTGGTCGTTTGCGTCTTCAATTCGTCGAATCTGTCTTTTGTCTTCACCTTTTATTATTTAAACGAATATCACTTGTAAATAGAACAATTGCAACTAAAAGCTTGTCTTTCTTGAGGGATAATGCTATGAAATATATGTTCGTTTTTAGCATTATCAATAACCGTTATCATAATCGTACTCATAATCATAATCATATTATGGTTATCATTATTATGCATCACCATCTTCATTATCATAATAGTATACATCATTATCATCCCATCAACCCGTTCGTATAATATCATCATCATCAACTAGTACCATCATAATCATTATCTATATCATCGCCTATATCAATATCTATATCATCATACGGATCATTTATTTAAATCTAATCATTATATTCATCGTAATAACTATCATCATTAAATTATTTTTATGAGTTCATCGTCTCTAATACGTGTATCATCATCATTGATTTTAAACTACAAATCATTTTGCCTTTGGTATATATCCCATCGAACTCATCACCCAAACTTTTCAAACGGTAATGGTTGTGTATAGTATTTAGCACTAATTCAATCCATGATTACTTGGCATAAATTACGGCCCCCATCGATTATACTAGTCCAATTTGCTAACAAATTTGGCCGTCCACTTATTTTTAATTTGTCCCACCAACATCATCTTTGTCTCTACTTTTAAAAAAGCATTTTATAAAGAATTTTATAAAGAACTTTAACACATCCGAATTGTCAACTTTAAACTGCGTACATATATTATGCATTTAATCGATTTCCTTACGTCTTTGTTGAATTACAAGCAATTACAGCAGCATCCAACATAAGTGGTGCAGCAGCTAGCAGGCAACAGCTGTAAGTTGTACGGTGGTATTCAACATATATAGAAACAGTAGATAGGGAAACCAACTAACTGGGTTCAAACAGTAGGTATGTTATTTAACTTGGATTTTGTTCAATAGAAGCTGAAACGGATAATTTGCAGCAGTCAAGTAACTGTGATGATTGTTTGTGTTGGTTTGATGTTAGATGTGACTAGAAAAACAGAAAGAAAACTAGAAGTAGAAGGTGGCGGTGGTGGTAAAGGACATGGGTCACAAAGAAGAAGAAGAAGAAGGAGGAGAGTGTTTTCATGGGTGGTGATATAGATGATCAAAATGGTTACGGTTTCATATATCCATGTGTGCGTAATATGCCCATATTACGTTATAGTTATAACTTAACTAAGCTTAATTTCAATCTTCTTTCTTCATCTCATTTAAAGTATAAATCAACGTCGACACTTTCTCATGTCTTTGTCACAAACGTGTTAGAGTAGAAAAAGAAAACACTGATTTGTTGTTCGATAGTGAAAGATGCAATGCATGTAGTATATGTAAGAATAAGCCAAATATTGTAAACAATCAACAACAGTAACATGGAATGATTTGGAGTTGAAATTAAATGACGATTGTTATTTGGGTGGATAGATTAAATCATGAGTAGTAACGAATAATTAAAGCAGATAGAGTTGTTAAACAAATTTTGTTTCTATCTGTGTGAAATCTTATGTAATTAATATTAACAATTAATAATTATATTAATAATAATAATAATAATATTAATGATAATAAAAATAATGATTTTTTATTTTTTTTATTTATGATAAAGGTGATAATAATATCTAATAATAATACAAGTAATAATTTAAGATATAACAAGTTATATGTATCAAATTTCATATCTATGTATTAGAAATAATAATATTAATAATACAGATATTAATAATAATAATGAGAGTAATAATGATATTAATATAACAATTATATTTAAACTTGTAATTATATCTAATATATTAATATTATATATACTATTAATTTTTGTCAAATTAAATAATATGTGTGTGTGTGTGTATATATATATATATATATATATATATATATATATATATATATATATAATAACATGTTTTGAATATTTATTATCTATACATATTATATATTACAATATACCTATAATATTAATTATGTATAGAAATCATATATATATAAATACATTTTAATATCAACTTAATTATTCTGGATATTATTTTACATTTTAATTCTAATGATTTAGGTGTATTTTATTAATTCAAAATATTATATAAACTTATGTTTATATTTGTATATATCTATATATATTTATTTACATATTTATTTACACACCATGGTTCATGAATCGTCGGAAATAGTCAAAGGTTAACTGAATCCATGTAAACAGTTCAAAAATTTTTAGACTCAACATTACTAACTTAGCTTATCGTGCCAAAATCATAATAAGATTAGGTTTAAATTTGGTCGGAAATTTCCGGGTCGTCACAGTACCTACCCGTTAAAGAGATTTCGTCCCGAAATTTGAGTGTGGTCGTCATGGCTAACATTAAGAATGTTTTCATTACGAATATGAGTTGATAAATAGAGTTTTATCGTTATTGAATAATATGGATAAAAGAATTCGATTACTCGAAGTGTACGAGTGGAGCTATCACAAAAGAGTGAAATGAAGAAATAGAGATTCGTCTTAACTTTTGATGTAGTCACGATTAATCTTCCGGGATTCAAGGAATTTAAAGAAAATCTTTGAAATCTATATAAGATTTGATTCTTCGGTAATTAAGAAAATTAGGATCCTCTTTAAGTAAATGCGATATTCTGCCTCGATTACTACGTCTGATATTTCATTATAAATTGATCTAATTCATACTTTCAAAAGATTTTGAAAATGCTAAATCCAGTTCTGATCCTTGACCTTATATTGACTATCGCAACAATCATCCTTCTTTTCCAACTCCCACCGGAGGAATCTGTTTACTTCTAATTCTCTCTTGGTTTGATGCCCCATATAAAACCATCGTGTACGAATCATCAACAACAGCATCATTACAAGGTCAAATAATATATGTTGTTTCAAAACAAGTTTGCATTCATGAATAAAGGTGACGTTTTAACCAACGTCAAATGTTTAACAACCAAAAGTATGCTTCTACGAATAGAAAGCAATAATAGTACGTGACCCATAGGTCGTTACAAATACATCGTTTCAAAAGTAATATAGTTTGAATGCAAAATAAACGTTTCATGCGGTGACATCTCTAATAAGCGCAGCGGGTGTCTACAAAGCATGACTAGTACAGCGGAAGCAAGCAAACCTTAAGCACCTAAGAAAAACATGCTTAAAAACGTCAACACAAAGGTTGGTGAGCTATAGTTTAAGTATAACAATAATGTAAGATAGGCCACGAGATTCCTGTGCTTCAACAGCGTTTCAAAACAATATGAAAAGTATATGTATAACCGTGGGCACTTGGTAACTAACTTAACGTAAATAACACCCCTAAAAGTACACTTGGCGAGTGCGTGAGTTTATGAAGTATTAAACACCCGTTAAATGCTAGCGCTACTAGCCCGAGTAGGGATGTCAAACCCTATGGATCCATATCTAAGATTCGCGTTCACCGGTTCAAAGACCAATGACTAAACGTTACCGAGCTAAGGGAAAGTTTATGCCGTTGTATAACCCACACATATATAAAGTTTAAGTACTCGTGCCTAGTATGTAAAATGTAAAATGCGCAGTTCCCAAAATAGTTAAAGTAAAAAGGGATGCTATAACTCACAGTGGAAAGTAGTAAAAGTCGATACGCGGGAATAGTAAGCAAGTAGTTTGGTCCGAAAGGTCCTCAACCTAAGTCAAAAGTTACTAAGTCAGTAAATCGTTCCCAAAGGTTTAAAAGTATGTAAATTAGGTCTTAAGTACCATCATCATTCATCATTAAACAAAAAGTGTAAAGTAAATTTTAAGTCAAGACTAGGATTTGAAATAAAGGCTGACTTCGTTCAGTCGCCACGACCTCTATACAAACGGAAATGAGGTGAGACCAGTGGCCATGGCTCCGTATATGAGTCCCCTAGAGGCTGAAAAATTTCCAGAACCAAATTCGTCTTCCTTTGACCGTGGTGACGGTTTAAGTGCGAGTAGGTCAGAAATTTCAGCACAACGTTAATAGGGTGTAGTGACTTTCGGGAGGCCATAGATCCTAAACCGTAACTCGGATTAAGACGAGGTCTAAAGGGAAAATCATATAATCGAACCGAACTAACTGAAAATCAACTTCCCAGTAGCCCAGGTAGTCTGATCAGTTCCATAAACAGTAAGTAAAGGTGTTCCGGTGGGTTCTTGGTGCTTGATGCTCATCACGGTTTACATCCTTGATGCGTATAGTTGATGGGTTTACATCATCTTAACCAAGGTTTGACCATCATAACACTAGTGTAAGTCTAAGATATGTAGCACAACTCACTTAAGAGTTGTAAGTAGTTTGATGAATCAAAGTTACATCAAGATCTTAGATCCGACACATACATGAGTTATAAAAGTAATATTAAGCTACAAACTTGAAAGTAAACTAAATAATCAAGATCTTAAGTTGTAGAACTTAGATCTTAGCTAGATCTTAAAGATTCCTAGACTAGAAAGTCTAGATCTAGTGTTCTTAAGTTAGATCCTAAGTTACAAAACTTGGATCTACACTTTAATGAAACCATAAGTTATGAAACTTGGATTTTCAACTTGAAAAATGTATGTAAGCTTGTAAGCTCTTATTTACAACATAATTAGAAGACCATAAGCTATAAAAACTTAGATCCAACACAAGTGTATGAAGTTATAACTAGAAAGTTATACTTTCATGTTCTTGAACTTATAAAGTTAACTTTTAGTTTCAAGAAATATGAGATCAAGATTAACTAGTAATACTTGACCAAATTACAACATCACAACTTTAAAGAACATAAAATGAAGAGATAAACTAAATCTACAAGTGATAAGTTCATGGTTGTTCATACTTAGAAAGATTCAAGTCAAGGCTTTGATCTTTAAGAAAGTAAACCTTAATTTTACAAACATGAACACAAGTATGATTTTAAAACTCATGAACTTTAAATCTTTTGACATTTTAAATGTAGAACCATAAGTTATAGAACTTAGATCCTTGTTCTTGGTTCTTCATCAAATAAAGATGAAAGTAACCAAGATTACATGAAGATACAAGTTAAAAAAACTTGATCTTTAACAACAACAACAACAAACAACAAGTAATTAAACAACAACAAAGAACAAGTAATGATGATGATGATATGTTTATGGTTCGGTTTTTAAAGAAAAGAAAGAAGAAGAAATAGTTCATGTTACTTACAAGAAATGAGAGAAAAGATGAGAGAAAGTTGTAAGTATTTTTATGTGTGAAGAATGAAGTGAAGTAATACAAGTAAGTAAGTATCAAAAAAAAAAAAATTTGAACTCCCTTTTACCCATTGAAAGTCGACGGTTTTGAGGACTAAAGGGGCAAGGTCCAAATCTACTTTCTATCATGGGAGAATGGTGTGAGCTTGAAGAAGTAATAAAGTTAAATGGTGTTGGAATGAGGTGCAAGTATACATGAAACTAGTCTTTACATAACACTAATTAATCAAGTTATATCTTAATGTAATACTAGCATATATCATGGGCTTACAAGTCCATTAAGAGAGTAGGGTGGGCTTCCAAGTCCATTTCCAATAATAAAGGCCCAAGTCCAAGTAAGTATGCAATTAAATAAATCAAGCCCAAGTAATTAACTAGTAACATTAGTTAATTAAAAATGATTAATAATAATTAATCATGAATGTAAATAATATTCGAAAATATTATTCGTGAAAAGTACGTGTGTCACAAAGACAAATCGGGCCATGAAAAGTTAAATACGGTAACAAGTAACACGAATAAGAACACGTTTATTAAAACACAAGCATTAATAATAAATTATTAATAATTAAACGTTGGAAAATCCAGGGTCGTTACACTTGGGGTAGTAGTTTTCATAATCCTCCCTTGTATCTGTCTTTCCATAATTATTGAAATCCACGGTTAATAACCTTTCTCGTTTGCCGTGATTTATACTCCTATATATATTTTGAAGCTTCATGATTTTGTTGTTCTCTTCTCGGTTTTAAGTAAAGCAAGTAATGGTCCAGAATTTTCAGGTATGAAGTTTCGAATGATCATAATATACTAAGCAGAAAGAAATGTAATAACACGATTTGACTTGTTAAATTACCAGAATCACGGAGGATAGAACTATCAAAAATATATTTTCTTGATATGATTAAAGGTTAAGTAGAATGAAAGAGTTGTATAGCACGGTTCATGATGACGGTGTTGTCTGTGAATCATCACGTTCCATTAAAAATTCAGCATGACTTACAGTAATATAATCACGTTGGTCGGGCGTCATTATATTATACTAACTGATAATGCTAAAAACGAACATATATTTCATAGCATTATCCCTCAAGAAAGACAAGCTTTTAGTTGCAGTTGTCCTATTTACAAGGAATATTCGTTTAAATATTAAAAGGTGAAGACAAAAGACAGATTCGACGAATTGAAGACGCAAACGACCAAAAAGCTCAAAAGTACAAAATACAATCAAAGTGGTTCCAATTATTGATGAGAAACCTCTCAAAATTACAAGAGTACAAGACGCGAAATGCAAAGTACAAGATATTAAATTATACGCAAGGACGTTCGAAAATCCGGAACCGGGACCAGAGTCAACTCTCAACGCTCGATGCAACGGACTAAAAATTACAAGTCAACTATGCACATGAATATAATATAATATATAATTAATTCTGAAAATTAATATATATATTATATTATATTATAAAACCGTCGGCAAGCTAGGAGCCAAGCTTGTGTGAGCTGGAATCCACAGCTCCGCAATCGCGGAGCTTATAAAGGCAAAAACCTCCGCACTCGCGGAGGTCAAATAGTATTACGTGGGCCTATAAAAGGCCGAGCATTCGGCCGAAATTTACACATCTTTTTCTCATTCATCATACGTAATATATATATATATATATATATATTTTAATTTTAATTTTAAATCCTAATAATAAGGGTATGTTAGCGAATATTGTAAGGGTGTAAGTCGAAATTCTGTCTGTGTAACGCTACGCTATTTTTAATCATTGTAAGTTATGTTCAACCTTTTTAATTTAATGTCTCGTAGCTAAGTTATTATTATGCTTATTTAATACCGAAGTAATCATAATGTTGGGCTAAAAATTTAAATTTGGGTAATTGGGTTTTGTACTATAATTGGGGTTTGGACAAAAGAACGACACTTGTGGAAATTAGACTATGAGCTATTAATGGGCTTTATACTTGTTTAACTAAATGATAGTTTGATAATTTTAATATAAAGATTTACAATTGGACGTCCCTATAAATAACCATACACACTCGATCGAACACGATGGGCGGGATATTTATATGTACGAATAATCGTTCATTTAACCGGACACGGGAATGGATTAATAGTCTATGGAATTATTAAAATAGGGGTGAAATTATGTACAAGGACACTTGGCATAATTGATAACAAAGTATTAAAACCTTGGGTTACACGCAGTCGATATTCTGGTGTAATTATTAAACAAAGTATTAAGACCTTGTTACAGTTTAAGTCCCCAATTAGTTGGAATATTTGACTTCGGGTATAAGGATAATTTGACGAGGACACTCGCACTTTATATTTATGACTGATGGACTGTTATGGACAAAAATCAGACGGACATATTAAATAATCCAGGACAAAGGACAATTAACCCATGGGCATAAAACTAAAATCAACACGTCAAACATCATGATTACAGAAGTTTAAATAAGCATAATTCTTTTATTTCATATTTAATTTCCTTTATTTTATATTTAATTGCACTTCTAATTATCGCACTTTTATTTATTGTTATTGTATTTAATTGCACTTTTAATTATCGTACTTTTTAATTATCGCACTTTTATTTATCGCAATTTCATTATCGTTATTTACTTTACGCTTTAAATTAAGTCTTTTATTTATTTTTAATATTTTACATTTGGTTTTAACTGCGACTAAAGTTTTTAAAATCGACAAACCGGTCGTTAAATGGTAAAAACCCCCTTTATAATAATAATATTACTTATATATATTTGTATTTTTATAAATTTAAACTAATATAGCGTTAAGCTTTGTGAAAAAGATTCCCTGTGGAACGAACCGGACTTACTAAAAACTACACTACTGTACGATTAGGTACACTGCCTATAAGTGTTGTAGCAAGGTTTAAGTATATCCATTCTATAAATAAATAAATATCTTGTGTAAAATTGTATCATATTTAATAGTATTTCCTTGTAAAATATAAGCTATTTTATATACACCTCGCATAACATCAAGTATTTTTGGCGCCGCTGCCGGGGAGCGTTTTATATTTTTAATTTATATTTGTAAAAAAAAAAATTAATGCTAATAGATTCTCTAATAATAGTTATTTGGTATGTCATGACTATATAGAACAATTATTTAGTGTTAGTTGTTGATCAATTATTTAGTTAGAACAATTACGTAAGTATTTAGAACAAACTATTGAAGCAATTCTTTAGTGTAGTTGTTATTGTAGCTTGTTTAATAATTAATATAAGTACAATTGTATTATCTGAGAAAAAAAAGGGTAAGTTTTTGGAGGATAGCAACCTTGAGGCTATTGGCAACGTAGGTGGGTCCCCCACTTTTGGGGTTTTGTTCGACACTAAAAAAATAAAAAAATAATAAAAAAAATAACGCATGTCAATATTTACTACCCATGTTGGTTGGTTATGACATCTTATTTTGTCCCCCACTTGTTTGTTTAGTATTACACTACTCCGTATATCATGGAGTTCTTTAATCAATTTGTTAAAGTGGGTTGATTATGATTTAGAGTTTGTCCCACAAGCATAAACTAATGAATCACTATTATTAATTTAATTCCCATGACCCAATTGAAAGTAAAATATCATGGCTAAAATAATTTGATGTGTGGTTTCGGTTTGAAGTTGTTGTTTGGTGATTATCAAATGACACATTAACAGTAATAATTCAAGTAGCAAGTATTTGGGTTTGGCTTGTTTAAACAAAACGTTTTCATATAAAAAAATAAAAAAATAAAAAATAAAAAAAATTATTTTTAGTTTTATTACCTTTAGATTTTTAGACTATAGTCGCAAATTTTAGTATTAAGTTTGTTTTTGCCATAGTTATTTTTTTTTACTTCTAGATTTTTAGGCTTTGCCGTAAAATCTTTAAGTGCTTTTTCTTTTGACTAAGATCTAGGTGCTTTAGAATTTTGCGACGCCTATCTAAGTTTTAGTACCTTTTTAAGTTATTGCCATTTAAAATATAGTTTTACTTTTAAGCCTTAATATTTTTAGACGCAACTTTTAATTCTTAGTTTTTAGTTCATTTTTAAGTTTCAACGCGCTACTTTCTTATTTTTATTTTTCGACGCCTTTTACCTATGTATCAATTATCACTCCAATTAGTAATCTCAATTTGCAATTTAAATTTTAAGTTAGTTATAATAATAAGGTTGGGTTAGTCGAGTGTTTTAAAATTTTATAAGTCACTCTTTTTCTTTCTTATTTTTCGACGCCTTTTTCTTTTTCGACCTTTTACGACGCGCTCTTTTTCTTTCTTATTTCTCGCTATTCTAGTTTTAGGACATAGATTTTTTTCTACTTCTTATCTATACTTCTTAAAATTACGAAAATTTATTTTAAGTGGTTAAATTGATAGACATCAAAATTTTCTGGTTCGTAGTAATAGTTGGATTTGTACGTGGACCGGGTTATTGAAGCCAAACAGTCCTAAAATTATATTGAGACCAAACGAATCCTGCCCCTCTGCTGCATCTTTTGGCTATTCGAAACGTGGGCAAAATCAGAAAAGTCTATTAATTGGATAACTTATATAATTTTTCTTTCCTTTTAAAAACTAATAGGATATTCAGTGAATGCACCGAGCAAGACGTTCACCACCTTTTGTACGTTCACCACCTGTAACTAGATCAAGACATTTAGCAAATATTACCGCCGTTGATTTTCCTTTAGAATCGTCATCCAGTCGACCAAGTACTCCAGTTCAAATTTCCGATAATCCATTTTTTGAACCCGACCTCACAATTGAGAATCCGGAGAATATTCAGGGACGATTCATAGATCCTGAACCATTAAATTTTCCTCCGGAACCACCAATCATTTAAACAGAGATTGTTGAGGAACGAACCATTAAATCAGAATCCTCTAGTGATTCCGATTCAACAAATTCAATTATGGAGAATCTGGAACCTTTAAGTATGGAAGACCGAATGAGAGCTAAACGCACTGGTCAAGGTCACGCAATTACTCATCCTGACATTAATGCGCCAGAATATGAAATCAAAGGACAAATTCTACACATGGTGACTAATCAATGCCAATTTAGTGTTGCGCCGAAGGAAGATCTAAACGAACATCTTCGTACCTTTAATAGGATCTGCATACTATTTAAAATAAGAGAAGTTGAAGATGAACAGATATATCTCATGTTATTTCCCTGGACTTTAAAGGGAGAAGCCAAAGATTAGTTGGAATCGTTACCTGAAGGGGCGATTGATACATGGGACGTTTTAGTTGAAAAATTTATTAAACAATTCTTTTCGGCATCTAAAGCCGTAAGACTTCAAGGAGAAATTGTTACGTTCACACAGAAGCCAAATGAAACTCTATATGAGGCGTGGACAAGATTTGGAAAGTTATTAAGAGGATGTCCGCAACATGATTTAGACACCTGTCAAATAGTACAAATATTCTACCAAGGATGCGACATCACTACAAGGAAAGACATAGATATTGCAGCTGGTGGTTCTATTATGAAGAAAACCGAAACTGATGCTTATAAAATTATTGATAACACTGCTTCCCACTCACATGAGTGGCACCAAGAAAAAGATATCATTAGATCATCTAAAGCAGCTAGAGCCGATTCTAGCCATGACTTAGATTCCATTTCCGCAAAGATAGATGCTGTCGAGAGACGAATGGAAAAGATGACTAAGGATATACACTCAATACGAATTAGTTGTGAGCAGTGTGGAGGACCACATTTGACAAAAGATTGTCTCAGTATTGAACTAACAATGGAACAAAGAGAGAATGTTTCATATCTAAACCAAAGGCCTGGAAATAATTATCAGAATAATTATCAACCGCCAAGACCGATCTACAATCAAAACCAGAATTATAATCGAAATATTCCATACAACAACTAACAAGGTCCTAGCAATCAACAAGTATCCAATAATACTTACAATCAGCAAAGACCTAATTTTCAAAACAAACCACCACAAACCGATGATAAAAAGCCGAATTTAGAAGATATGATGACGAAGCTAGTTGAAACTCAAACGCAGTTTTTCACATCTCAAAAACAAACTAATGAACAAAATGCTCAAGCATTTAGAAATTAACAAGCTTCTATTCAAAACTTCGAACAAGAAGTAAGTAACCTAGCAAGGTTAATAGGTGAAAGAAAACCGGGAAGTTTACCTAGTGATACAAATGCTAACCCCCGGAATGAAACAGCTAAAGCCATTACCACAAGAAGTAGTACAACACTTAAACCACCTGAAATACCTGTAACTTCTGATGAAACTATTCCTACTCCACAAGAACCACAACCTGAACAAGATAAGGAAAAAGAACCGGTAGTTGAAAAGGTTAATGAAGATAACACAGTTAAGGCTAAACCTTATGTTAAACCATACCAACCACCACTTCCTTACCCGAGTAAAATGAAGAAAGAGAAACTTGAAGCCGAGCAATCCAAATTCTTGGATATGTTTAAACAAATAAATGTCAATCTTCCTTTCATTGATGTGATTTCAGGAATGCCTAGATATACTAAATTCTTGAAAGATCTGATCACGAATAGAAAGAAAATGGAAGAACTCTCGGTTGTTACTATGAATGCTAATTGTTCAGCAGTGCTGTTGAATAAGATACCAGAAAAATTATCTGATCCAGGAAGTTTCACAATTCCATGTTTTCTGGGTAGTCTTAGTTCAATAGAAGCATTAGCAGACTTAGGTGCTAGTATAAATTTAATGCCATATTCATTATACGCTAAACTAGACCTTAGAGAATTGAAACCAATAAGAATAAGCATACAGCTAGCCGATCGATCAATAAAATATCCTAGAGGGATAATGGAGAAAATGCTAGTTAAAGTTGGTACTTTAGTATTCCCAGTAGATTTTGTTGTTCTGGACATGGAAGAAGATTCTCAAGTTCCTCTCATATTAGAAAGACCATTCTTAAACACAGCTAAAGCAATGATAGACGTGTTCGGTAAGAAATTGACCCTAAGTATAGAGGATGAGAGTGTTACCTTTTCAGTTGATAGAGCAATGCAACAACCGCAATCTGCAGATGATACATGTTATTATATTCAAACTATAGATTCGCATGCAGAATTGTTAGAAGAATTTCCAGAATTACAAGGAACAGGAGAATGTTCTTTAGGAGAAGGTAATGAACCAATTGATGAAGCTAAAATGTTAGCTACACTAATAGCTAATGGATATGAACCAACAGAAGAAATTCAAATGCTAAAAGAAGAAGACAGATATCGATATAAATCATCGATAGAAGAACCACCGACAGTAGAGTTAAAGACACTTCCAAACCATTTGGAATACGCTTATTTACATGGTGAATCTGAATTACCTGTAATAATATCGTCTTCTCTTACTAAAAATGAGAAATCACAACTCATTTCTGTGTTGAAAGCTCATAAACCAGCCATTGCATGGAAGATTCATGATATTAAAGGAATAAGTTCTTCGTATTGCACACATAAAATCCTTATGGAAGAAGGTCATAAAACGTATGTGCAACGCCAACGAAAACTAAATCCGAATATGCAAGATGTAGTAAAAAAAGAAATTATTAAACTGCTAGATGCATGTTTAATTTATCTAATTTCTGATAGTCCATGGGTAAGCCCAGTTCAATGCGTGCCTAAGAAGGGTGGCATGACTGTCATTACAAATGAGAAAAATGAGCTTATTCCCACTAGGACTGTAACAGGATGGCGTGTATGTATTGATTATAGAAAATTAAATGACGCCACCAGAAAAGATCACTTTCCCTTACCTTTCATTGATCAAATGTTGGAAAGATTAGCCGGAAATAGTTACTATTGTTTTCTAGATGGTTTTTCCGGATATTTTCAAATTCCAATAGCACCCGAAGATCAAGAGAAAACCACGTTCACGTGCCCTTATGGTAATTTTGCTTACAAACGCATGCCATTTGGACTTTGCAACGCCCCTGCAACCTTTTAAAGGTACATGATGACGATTTTTCACGACATGATAGAAGAATGTATGGAAGTTTTCATGGATGAATTTTCAGTCTTCGGTGATACATTTGAATCATGTCTAGCTAATCTTGAACGAATGCTTATTAGATACGAACAGTCAAATCTAGTACTTAATTGGGAGAAATACCATTTCATGGTTAAAGAAGGCATCGTTCTTGGTCATAAAATTTCAAAGGAAGGAATTGAAGTGGATAGAGCTAAAGTAGATGTAATTGCTAAACTTCCACATCCCACCAATGTTAGAGGAGTTAGGAGTTTTCTAGGGCATGCCGGTTTTTACCGACGTTTCATAAAAGATTTTTCTAAAATTGCCACTCCTATGAATAAACTCCTAGAAAAGGATGCTCCATTCATCTTTTCAGATGAATGCATCAAATCTTTTAATATTCTTAAAGAGAAACTTACTAATGCGCCGATTATGATAACACCAAATTGGAATCTACCGTTCGAACTAATGTGCGATGCAAGTGATTTTGCAATGGGAGCCGTTTTAGGACAAAGGATTGAAAAACGATTTCAACCTATATATTATGCTAGTAAGACGTTACAAGGAGCATAAACGAATTATATAACTACTGAAAAAGAACTCCTTGCTATTGTCTTTGCTTTTGACAAATTTCGTTCATATCTCGTTCTAGCAAAAACGGTGGTCTACACCGACCATTCTGCTCTTAGATACCTATTTTCGAAACAAGATGCCAAATCAAGATTAATCCGTTGGATCTTACTCTTACAAGAGTTTGATATTAAAATCCGAGATAAAAGAGGAGCAGAAAATCTCGCCGCTGATCATCTTTCTCGTCTTGAAAATCCCGAATTAGAAGTTCTAAATGAATCGGCCATACAAAACAACTTTCCTGATGAATATCTATTGAAGATAGATTATAATGAAATCCCATAGTTTGCAGACTATGCAAACTACTTAGTTTGTGGATTCCTTGAAAAAGGATTGTCATACCAAAAACGAAAGAAATTCTTCAGTGATATAAAACACTATTTCTGGGAAGATCCACATTTGTTTAAAAGTTGTCCCGATGGAATAATACGCCGATGTGTATTCGGAGATGAAGCTAGTAAAATTTTAAACCATTGTCACACAGGACCAATAGGAAGGCATTATGGGCCTCAATTAACAGCAAGAAAAGTTTATGATGCTGGATTCTATTAGCCTACAATTTACAAAGACGCACACCTTCTTTGCAAATCCTGTGATGCTTGTCAAAGGACCAGAAAAATAAGTCAACGTGATGAAATACCACAAAATGTCATTCAAGTATGTGAAGTATTTGACATTTGGGGTATTGACTTTATGGGTCCATTTCCAAAATCTCATAATAATCTCTATATTCTCGTAGCCATTGATTATGTATCTAAATGGGCAGAAGCACAAGCTCTCCCAACTAACGATGCACGAGTTGTAGTCAACTTTTTAAAACGTCTTTTTGCAAGGTTTGGAACACCGAAAGCTTTAATAAGTGATCGGGGAACTCATTTCTGTAATAAACAACTTGAGAAAGTTCTTAAAAGATATGGAGTAACTCATAAAATCTCCACTGCTTATCATCCACAAACAAGTGGACAAGTTGAAAATATCAACCGAGCTTTAAAACGTATTCTAGAGAAAACCGTAGGATCAAATCCGAAGGAATGGTCCATTAAGTTGGAGGATGCACTCTGGGCTTTTAGAACAGCCTACAAAACTCCAATTGGAACCACACCTTTTAGACTCGTTTACGGAAAAGCATGTCATCTTCCAGTAGAAATTGAACACAAAGCATTTTGGGCTTTGAAGACATGTAATCTTGATTTACATGAAGCTGGACGTCTACGGTTAAGTCAATTAAATGAATTAGAAGAATTAAGACATGAAGCATACGAAAATTCGTTAATCTGTAAAGAAAGAATGAAGAAATTGCATGATAAAAGAATCAGAAGTTCAAAAGAATTCAAAGAAGGAGACAGAGTTCTTCTTTTCAATTCACGATTCAAGCTATTTTCTGGAAAATTGAAATCAAGATGGTCTGGACCATTCATAGTCAAAAGAGTTTTCCCATACGGAACGATAGAATTAATAAATTCAAATGGGATTGAATTTAAGGTTAATGGTCACAGAGTTAAACACTACATATATAGTCTGATGGAAGTCGACAACGAAGTTAATCACAATTTCGATACCACAGCTAACTAAGTGTGGGGAGAATCAAGTCTTTAAAGGATAATATGTATTTCTGTTAGAGTTAGATTGTCTGTTTTCGTGTAGTTCTCGAAAATGGAACCTGAATAGTCTTTCCCTCGCAGACCCTAAAGAACTAGTCTTCTCCCCTCATTCTGAATTTTTGTTTTTTTTAGGTTTTTACGAAATGAAGACTTCCTGTGAACTAAACCATGGTCTAATGCTACACGCTTTGATCAAAGAACGTAATAATGACGTCCTTCCAAGTGAAATAGTATCATTAATCAGAGAAAAATTGGACGGAGTAAGAAAAGAATCCAGAAACGAAGACAATAAGTTACAATTTGGTAAAGAAAAATCAAAATCCGCAGCGAAAAGAAGAGCACGACACCTTGAAAGATGTCACAAATGCGAAAAATGGTCACATGGAGGTAAATGTTCAAATAATCAAACCTATTCAAATACCGAATTTGTTACTTTATGCAGAGACGGACCGTTCATATGTTTAGAAGAAAAAACACTGAATGCTCGAGGTTACGCCTATGTAGCTATGGAAAATCAATTAAACCAACTATTTTATGAATGGGATAGATCATATAACTAAGAATACTATCTCACAGGTAGGTCTGTACAGGTTTTATTTTTTTTTATTTTTTAACCTTTTGATAATAAACGCTAATTTGTTCGCTATAATGTATTAAATTGGTATTGAATAAAATTAGGTTTGGCGACCGAAATTATTGATATCATTCAAAAATTTATTACATCACTGCGAAATTTAACGTTTATTCTTAAGGTATAAATATCTTTAATCAATCAACCCAAAATATTTTAAAAATTCGTCATGAGTTAAATTAGGTCATGGAACCGAAATTACTTTACCGAAAAGAGGGGCGTATATTTTTGATAATATTTGATTGATTAAAGTGGGATAAAAGCCAAAAAAGATTTTTAATTTTATTTTTTTACCATATTTTTAAAATTAATATATAAATATTAAATTAATATGGTGCACTTTGTAAAATCAATATATTTAAGTTTGTCAATATTTGAAAAATTAATATTTTTAATATAAGTTTGTATGAAAACAAAAATATAATATAAGTTTGGTGTGAATTTTTAATTTTTAAAATATGAATTTTTAATTTTATGCATTTTAAATTTAAGTTTGGTGTGAATTTAAAAACAAAAATTTACTTTATCTCATTAAGTTAAAAATATGATTTTTAAAAAATTCGTCGTAAGTTGAAGACTAGGTCGTTGAGCCGAAATTGCTTTACCCGAGGGAGGGGCGAGAACTTTTATTATCATTATTTTTAATCTTATTGAATTAAAGTATGCCAAAAACATTAAAAAACCCAAAAAAAATCTTTACTTTTAAAAATCACGCTTTGAATTGACGAATTTTAAAATTTTGTCGAGGGACGGACTAGGACAACGATCCGAAACGCCCTCGCTGCTAAAAAAACAAATTTTTAAAATTTTATTAATATATGTTTTAGAAATTATAACCTTTTTATATATAAAAAAAAGCCAATATGTTTGGAAACTTTGGTAAAATTTAATCATTTCTACGCTAATCACCCTCAATAATTTAAATTGTTACTGATTTCTTGTAAATGAGGGCATTGCAAGATCTTAAGTGTGGGAAGGGGTTAAATTCTTTCGGATTTTTAAAATTTTTACTTTAAATACTTGGTTACCATTAAAAATACTAGTAAAGCAGTAGTTGTATTAGAATCTAGTGCTCTCTGATAATAAAGAACAGCCCTAGTCTTATATACTGACTATCCAATTCTAGTAAAATTTTCAAAATTTCCAATTAAATGAATTCAAAATCATGTTTATACATATTTATGAACGATAAAACTAGGTGTTAACACCGAAATTATTGTTACCTAGGAAAGGACATAAATTGAGAAACAAACCAAAATGTTAGAATTCATTTAAGAATGGAATAGAGGAGAACAAAAAGGCAAATAAAAGAAAATAAAAGCCAAGTGTGGGAAAATTTACCAAGTTATTTTAAACATATGTAACATATTTCTGTAACAAATAATTTAAGATACTTTTGCTTTGGACTAATCTAAACAGTTTTACCCGATTTATTATAATATATTTGAAAGAAAGATGGATCTACACGATGAATCAATTCCATCATTAAAAGGAAGTAAAGTCTTCTGAAAAAGAAACGCGCTTCTTGATTTAGGTCATGAACTTGTCGTCCAGACCAGCTGTAGGTTGACGAAAAATCTAGAAAAGTCATCTCTAAAATCATCAGGAAATCCACGGACCTCAGCATAAAACAGGGCCGCCAAGTGGTCAGATTTATCCTAGCCATGAGAAGGATTTATCTTGTAAAATGGGGAGGACGCCGTGCAAATTAGCTTGATAAGACTAATGAATCAGACCCCCAGAAAGGATAATCTCCTTAAAGATTAAAAATCAGATTTTAAGACTGATATTACTCAATCCTTGAGATTGACCTTAAAGATTGAGAATTACAAACTCATGGAATTCAATGATATCTAAACTCGAGCTTGAACGAGAAAATATTTTGATCAAAATTACAAACCGATTTGTTTTCTGAAAACCCTATTTTTAATGCGTTCATTACCATTGAACGTAAAATCCTAGGAATTCAACGGAATTCATTAGGTCGCCTGAACCAAATCGGGTGTCAACCGTAAGAATGGTGGTTGCATAGCATGGTCGAAGACAGGACCTTGTGCCAGACCGGAAAATTATAAGGGTGAGCTTTACTATTGCTCCTACCAAGGATAGTAATTGCGTCCGACACGTTATAGACCATAATTAAAAGCATGTCAGGGGACATTGCCTTAACAGTTGCTTGTTCAACGCTTTCCTTTACAACCGGACGGTAGTTTATCAAAAGGTAATATACGGAGCAAGTAAACTGGACGTGTTGCTTTCCTAATACAAGGTTAGCAAGTGGGTGACACAAAACCATAAGTTTTGAGCTAAAATTTTCAAATAATAAACCCACCAAACCCACAAAAATAATTTGCAAACACCGGTGAAGGGTTATTCCGGAAAACTTATCTAGGGTAAAAACTAGATTTTATTTTCAAAAGATCAAATGTTTTCATAAAGATCCAATTTCCTTAATGGATCTAAATTTTATAGTCATGTGGGACTGTAAACCACATCGTTACTACCATTGTTTATACCGCCGTATAGAAATCACTGATGTACAAAGTGTGAAGAATAAAGAAGTGATTCTTGTATTTCAAGACTATATTGCTTGAGGACAAGCAACGCTCAAGTGTGGGAATATTTAATAATGCTAAAAACGAACATATATTTCATAGGATTATTCCTCAAGAAAGACAAGCTTTTAGTTGCAGTTGTCCTATTTACAAGTAATTTTCGTTTAAATAATAAAAGGTGAAGACAAAAGACAGATTCGATGAATTGAAGACACAAACGGCCAAAAAGCTCAAAAGTACAAAATACAATCAAAGAGGTTTCAATTTATTGATGAGAAACGTCTCAAAATTACAAAAGTACAAGCCGCAAAACGAAAAGTACAAGATATTAAATTATACGAAAAGGCGTTCAAAAATCCGAAACCAAGACATGAACCAACTTTCAACGCTCGACGCAACGGGGCTAAGAGTACAAGTCAACTATGCACAAGAATATAATATAATATTTAAATAATTCATAATAAGAATAATAATAAATAATAAAAAGTTGTTAATTGAGCATAGTTAAGGGGTCATAAATGAAAATTTGAAATCAATATTTGCCTATAAAAGAAAGGAATTCGGAGTCTTTCAAAACACACCTTTTCTTCTCCTCATTCATACGTAGTATATATATATTTATATTTTAATTTTAATTTTAATTTTAATTCTAATAATAAGGGTATGTTAGCGAATGTTGTAAAGGTGTAAGTCGAAATTCTGTCCGTGTAACGCTACGCTATTTTTAATCATTGTAAGTTATGTTCAACCTTTTTACATTAATGTCTCGTAGCTAAGTTATTATTATGCTTATTTAATCCGAAGTAATCATGATGTTGGACTAAATATTAAAATTGGGTAATTGGGCTTTGTACCATAATTGGGGTTTGGACAAAAGAATGACACCTGTGGAAATTAGACTATGGGCTATTAATGGGCTTTATATTTGTTTAACTAAATGATAGTTTGTTAATGTTAATATAAAGATTTACAATTGGGCGTCCCTATAAATAACCATATACACTCAATCAGACACGATGGGCGGGGTATTTATATGTACGAATAATCGTTCATTTAACCGGACACGGGAATGGATTAATAGCCACTAGAATTATTAAAACAGGGGTGAAATTATGTACAAGGACACTTGGCATAATTGATAACAAAGTATTAAAACCTTGGGTTACACTCAGTCGACATCCTGGTGTAATTATTAAACAAAGTATTAAAATCTTGTTACAGTTTAAGTCCCTAATTAGTTGGAATATTTGACTTCGGGTATAAGGATAATTTGACGAGGACACTCGCACTTTATATTTATGACTGATGGACTGTTATGGACAAAAACCAGACGGACATATTAAATAATCCAGGACAAAGGACAATTAACCTATGGGCATAAAACTAAAATCAACACGTCAAACATCATGATTACGGAAGTTTAAATAAGCATAATTCTTTTATTTCATATTTAATTTCCTTTATTTTATATTTAATTGCGCTTCTAATTATCGCACTTTTATTTATTGTTATTGTATTTAATTTCACTTTTAATTATCGTACTTTTTAATTATCGCACTTTTATTTATCGCAATTTCATTATCGTTATTTACTTTACGCTTTAAATTAAGTCTTTTATTTATTTTTAATATTTTACATTTGGTTTTAACTGCGACTAAAGTTTTTAAAATCGACAAACCGGTCATTAAACGGTAAAAACCCCCCTTTATAATAATAATATTACTTATATATATATTTGTATTTTTATAAATTTAAACTAATATAGCGTTAAGCTTTGTGAAAAAGATTCCCTGTTGAACGAACCGGACTTACTAAAAACTACACTGCTGTACGATTAGGTACACTGCCTATAAGTGTTGTATCAAGGTTTAAGTATATCCATTCTATAAATAAATAAATATCTTGTGTAAAATTGTATCATATTTAATAGTATTTCCTTGTAAAATATAAGCTATTTTATATACACCTCGCATAACATCACACATATAAAATCATTATGGAAGAAGGTCATAAAACGTATGTGCAACACCAACGAAGACTAAATCCTAATATGCAAGATGTTGTTAAGAAAGAAATTATTAAACTGCTAGATGCAGGTTTAATTTATCCAATTTCTGATAGTCCATGGGTAAGCCCAGTTCAATGCGTGCCTAAGAAGGGTGGCATGACTGTCATCACAAATGAGAAAAATGAGCTTATTCCTACTAGGACTGTAACAGGATGGCGTGTATGTATTGATTATAGAAAATTAAATGACGCCACCAGAAAAGATCAATTTCCCTTACCTTTTATTGATCAAATGTTGGAAAGATTAGCCGGAAATAGTTACTATTGTTTTCTTGATGGTTTTTCCGGATACTTTCAAATTCCAATAGCACCCGAAGACCAAGAAAAAACCACATTCACGTGCCCTTATGGTACTTTTTCTTACAAACGCATGCCATTTGGACTTTGCAACGCCGCTGCAACCTTTCAAAGGTGCATGATGGCGATTTTTCATGACATGATAGAAGAATGCATGGAAGTTTTCATGGATGACTTTTCAGTCTTCAGTGATACATTTGAATCATGTCTAGTTAATCTTGAACGAATGCTTATTAGATGTGAACAATCAAATCTAGTTCTTAATTGGAAGAAATGCCATTTCATGGTTAAAGAAGGCATCGTTCTTGGTCATAAAATTTCAAAGGAAGGAATAGAAGTGGATAGAGCTAAAGTAGATGTAATTGCTAAACTTCCACATCCCACCAATGTTAGAGGAGTTAGAAGTTTTCTAGGGCATGCCGGTTTTTACCGACGTTTCATAAAAGATTTTTCTAAAATTGCCACTCCTATGAATAAACTCCTAGAAAAGGATGCTCCATTCATCTTTTCAGATGAATGTATCAAATCTTTTAATATTCTTAAAGAAAAACTCACTAATACGCTGATTATGAAAACTCCAAATTAGAATCTACCATTTGAACTTATGTGCGATGCAAGTGATTTTGCAATGGGAGCCATTGATGTGCTGGATCGTAACCTTTATTTATGAACGGATTTGAGTTGTTTTGTTACACGAATTGATTTATTGTATATGTGGTATTTTATTGAATTCAGGTTGATTTCACACATATATAGGCAACTAGTCCTATTCATGTAGTTTAGTTTGTTGGTAAATCCGATTCGTTCCACAGGGAGATGGAGTGTTTAATGGTTTTTAATAGTCTTTGATGTCAAACTTAATTAAAGGGGGTTTTGGATTAGGAATTTATAATATAACAGTAACAGAAAATAACTTAACTAATTTACTTCATAAATAAAATTACAAGATTACAATAAATAACTTAAAAAGGAACTAAATGAAATTATGCTAATTATGATGAATTAATTATATTACTAGATGGTAATTAGTAAAATAGTAATTTTTAATAAAACTATATGTTTAGAATTTTGTTTTGAGTAATTATAATATAAACTTATTTAAATTAACTAAATGACAAGTTTTAATTATATTAATATAAATTATTAGGAATAGTAATTTAACTAATTACAAACTAATTATAAGTTATAAACTTTTAATTAACACTAATTATAAGGTTAAAACATGTATTAAGGTATTTTATAATAACTAATATTAATTATATAGTAATAACCTAAATATAAATAATTAAATAATTAAAACCCTAATTTTACCCTAACTGGTACTGTAGCCGCGTTATTACCTTACGCGTTTCGCGTATAATTTAAAACCTACGCGAATTGTGTGATTCTGATCGTACAGTTTGATTTACAGGCATACGCGTTTCGCGTATACCATACACGATTCGCGTATGACTTATACGATGTGACAAACAGTCGGGTACGAATTTTAAGTATTTTTATGTAATCTTTTATATTTTATAATAATAATTCGTAAATAATAATAATAATACGTTTACAAGAAATAATAATGGGATAAATGGGAGTATTTACTTAAATGTGTCACCCCTAGGTCCATGGATTGTTTTGAGTTTTAAGCCCTATTAAAATGTTTTAGTATTAACTTTATATTTTTCTTTCGAGTAAATATAAGGTTACGACTAACTAAATAAAATCTAATTTTCATCGGATTCTTTTTTTAGATAGCTACTATTCCCTAAGTATTTAAATTGAGGCCTAGCCTAGTTTTGACTTTCGCCAATACCCAAATCGTAACGGTTTCCCTTTTTACAATTTCACTATCATATAATTATTGATATTACCCAAACCACCGAAGTTTATTTCTAAATTGGTGTTAATAATTTATCCATAATTTCGTCTAGATCATTTTAATGTTGAAGCTTAATTTATATAAATAAAAACAACTTTCGTTATTTAAATTTAATAAATTAAGTGGCAAGGGTTAAATACCTAATTACACAATAATGGTTCTTTTAACTAGGCTCAATATTAAAAATACCTAAGTTACATTTTAACTTTTACAATTGATAACAATCCATTTCACTAGGGGCTCTACATCTAAGCAAACACTATGGAAAATTAGCTATTCATTACACTAGGGTAAACATAAAAATATAGATATGTAAACATAATAACAACGATAATTTTAACAGAGTAAACTTACTAAAAATTCTTCACTTTCATTAACTTCAAACGGTAGAAAATTACAACAATAACACCCTTTTCACGCGTACAATAACACCCTTAATCACGAACAATACCCCCTTAATATTTGAAACTATCCTAAATATTGAACCTTGAGATTAAAATGAAAATGATACAGAGTGCTAAAAATAAATGACAATAATTTGTATGTGTGTATAATAATTGTCTCCTTAATATCTGTTATGTATCTCCTTATTTATCATTGAAATAGAAGTAGTAGTTGAGTCAAAATCCATCCTATTTGCTGTAGCACTAAGAAAAAGAATAGTTTTTAATCTCAAAAGCAGCCGCCCCATTTCTGATCCATGATTAAACTCGGCCTAACATTACGCGTTTCGTGTAGAGGTCACACGATTCGCGTAAGGCTAAATTACTACGCGTTTCGTGTAGATCTACACGATTCACGTAAGAGATAATGGCAGTTTTCTATATTTTTCTTTTTCCTTTGTTCTATGTTGATCCCGTGTTGACGTTAAATTGACTTGGCACTTTCCATTTGAACTCTTTTCTTCAATTATCTTGTACTTTCATTCGGATAAACGTTTCTTGATATAAATTTGGTTAAAACTATCGTTTTATCATCGTTTCTTCAAACTTCAAGCTCTTGTCCACTTTTGTCGTTTTTCTCGTGAAATGCTCATTGAATGTCTTTGTAGATGGTGAAAACCTATGAAATATAAGTGATATTGCGTCGAATAATATGTATGTTTAGAGCAATATCAAAATACCCCACACTTGAACGTTGCTTGTCCTCAAGCAATTACATCCTTGAACAGAATTAGAACATTATATATATCTTTATTATCGAACATTAGATCACACAACACACACTACACGAAATGAAACACACGCTATATGAAATATATTACACAACACAGTATTTATTGGATCACACGCACACCACACGAAACGAAATTCTGACAACAGAAACAAACATGAAACTCGTGATTAGGGTTTAAAAATTTGGATCCTTAGGGAAAATTGGACCTTGTGAAAACGTTTTATGATTTATTAAAATGTCATGTTAGTTTTTACACTAGACACGTTTTCCGGTTTTAACCTCAAATTCCGGTTGAGGGTAACTGAAAACCGAAGTCTCAGTCGGCGATTAGCAAGCTATTCGCCCCCATGATTGTAGTATCATGGAACTTGAGGCCAAATGTCCAAAAATAGTTTTACACAAATATAATTCATAAAATAGCATAAGTTTTTAGAACAAAATTATATCGTGTCCAAATATCATCGGTGAACCATGAGTTTGCACACCTCAATTTGTTATGGCATATGTATGTTGACCGCGGTCAAACATAGATGCGGTTAATCTTTACGGAGATTATCCATCTGGGGATTAGATTCATTAGTCTTAAAAGCTAATTTGCATTGTACCCCCCCCCCCATTGTACGAGACATATCCTTCTCATGGTTAGGATAAGTCTGACCACCAAAAATCCTGTTTGATACTGAGGTTAGGTAGATTTCCAGCCGATTTTAGGGATGACTTTACAAGATTTTTCGTCAACCTACAGCTGTTCTGGACTATATCTTCTAACATAAGTTAGCAAGTGTGTCAATTTGGAAGACTTTACTTCCTTACGGGATGGACTTGATTCATCCTCTATTACTCGTAATAATGGAATATTCAGGTTTATACGTTCCAAAGCAATGATATCTGCAATAACTTCATAGAAACATGTGATATATGGTTCTCAACATAAGGTTTTATAAATTCTTGTTATACTTGGTTTTCTTTTATAGGTTTTAAACAAATAAACTTATGCGTTTTTAATGTATTGAGACGATAATTTCGGTTTTTGACACCTATGCTTTAATCGCTCGTAGTTACTTTAAAAATTTATTTGTTATATTTGTTTAAAGATTTTCAAATTTTCATAAAAACCAATAACTTATAAGTTCTCGAGAATTTATATATTCCCACCCCACACTTAAGATTATGTAATGCCCTCATTACATAAAAGCAGATAATAATGTATAAATTTGAGAGGGCAAATAGTGTGAAGTATTTGGAACTTCCTTTGTTAACCGATTTGGATTTTCAAATTGTTTTACCTATGATTGTATCCAATTTTTGTATCACAATGTAATTTGATGTTTCGTTTCGTCTAATTGGATTTTCTTCTGTACCTATCAAAACCATTTTAAAAACATACAAAATATGGGGTTGTACTTCAAGAGTACAAAAATTTTACCCCACACTTAAAATTTCTGTATATACAAATAAAAGCAAAAGAGAATATTAAAACACACCGCTAATATTTTTTTTTATTTTAAAACTTATAATCAATTGATTTTAAAATATCTTTTATAAATTTATATTTGTAACGGAAATTCGGTTGTTAGACCTGATCTTAATCCGTTTATAAATTTTTAATTTCAATACATGTTTTAATAATTTCAATTTATAAAATTCAATCCATTAAAAAGTTAAAGTTTTTAATGTTTTTCGAAAACAAATTTAAAATAAAATAAAAACACTCTATTTTTGTGTTAAAATTATTAACATTTTTAATTTTAAAACAAGTACATGAAAAATAAAAATTACACAAATTAAAATACACTCTATTTTTTTGTATACCCCTAGATCAACTAATTTTCAAACTTAAAACTTTGTTTCCTATCGATTAGGTAGAGATAAATTCGGTCGTCAAACCTATCATTATCCACGACAAAGATTTACAAGTTATATATTTTTACGGTTATTGATAAAAAGGTATATTTTGCAATCTACTTTAGACTTTTAGAATTTAACAACAAAAAAAATTTTGTGCAATTTGAAGAATGAAAATTCAGTTGTGACACCTAAACATTTTCATTTTCAAAGAAACAAGTTAAACTCAAGGCGTTTCACCTTCAATTTAGTAGAAAGGAATTTTTTTTTTTTTTCGTGGTTTACTATTTAACAGATATCTTATGAATCCAATAAGAAATTTCGTGCAATTTTGAAAAACGATAATTCAGTTGTAACACTTAACATTTATCGTTTTTAATGAAAACATATTGAACTCAAGGTTCATCACTTTTAAATGGTAGACCGTTTTAATAGAACATACAACAAACAAAAACAAACCAAACACACCAAAACATTACACACAAAAATGCACAAACACACAATTGGCGAGAAAAAGATTTAAAGAGTGAAGCCTCGTTGGCTCGCCTCGTAGTGGAGTCGCATTATTTCGCTCCCCATTGCTTCGTAGACGTAACCTCGCTGGTTTAAGAGGTTTTCTTCTGCACATTTTAAAGGCCCTTCTCAGCATAAGGTTACGTACTCGTAATTAGAGTCCGTTTGGTTCTTTGGGCAATCTCCGGAGTGAGTCGGTTTTCCACATTTCACACATTTACCCAAATGACGTGCTCTACGCCTTTTAGCTGATTTAGATTTTCCTCTTGCATAGTTTGTCTCATTTAGTTTCTGTCTTTCTTCTTTCCTCGCCTTATCGCATCTTTTCTTAATATCTAACACCACATCCCTCGGTAAAATCTTATCGCACTTTAAAATGAAATGGTTGTAGATATACTGACTGCGCATCTTGAAATTACACAATAAAAAAAAAGAAATTAAAAAGGTAGAATGGAGGGAGAAGACTAGTTCTTTAGGGTCTGCTAGGGAAAGACCAATCTAACCCCACTCTTAAAGATAAGAATAAAAATCGAGAATGGAGTTTAAAACCTTAGAGTTACCCTGAATTTATTTGACCTTAGGGTAGAAGGTGGTTTCGTCTCTTTCCGTAGTATTGATTTCTTCAAAGTATAACTTGAGTCTGTGTCCGTTCACTTTGAAAGTTCCACCGTCTTTACCATACAACTCTGCATATCCAGATGGAAAAACCTGTTTTATTATATATGGCCCATTCCATCGGGATCTAAGTTTACCAGGTGAAAACTTGAAACGTGATTGGAATACCAATACTTTATCCCCTTGTTCAAATTCTTTCTTTTTTAATCGTGCATCGTGCCATACTTTAGTTTTTTCTTTATATGTTTTAGAATTTTCGTAGGCTTGTAATCTTAATTCATCTAGTTCGTTAAGTTGTGATAACCTATTTTCTCCGGCTTGTACAAGGTCAGTATTACATTCTCTCATAGCCCAGTACGCCTTGTGTTCAACTTCAACAGGTAGATGACACGCTTTACCGTATACAAGTCTAAATGGTGTGGTACCTATTGTTGTTTTATACGCAGTCCTAAAAGCCCACAACGCGTCATCTAACTTGCGTTGCCAGATTTTAGGGTTGTTATTAACCGTCTTCTCAAGTATGCGTTTTAAAGCACGATTCGTGTTCTCCACTTGACCACTTGTTTGCGGGTGGTACGAAGTAGAGAAACGATGAGTTACGCCATACTTCTTCAACACCTTTTCAAGAAGGTTGTTGGTAAAATGTGTTCCTCGGTCGAATATGAGTGCTTTTGGGATTCCAAAGCGTGAGAAGAGATTTTTCAAGAAGTTTACCACCACCCTAGCATCATTTGTAGGCAAAGCTTTTGCTTCAGCCCACTTGGATACATAGTCAACGGCTACTAGTATGTACTTGCACTTATGTGAACTTGGAAAGGGTCCCATGAAATCGATTCCCCAAATGTCAAAGATTTCACAAACTTGGATGCCGGTTTGAGGCATCTCATCCTTTTTCGTGATGTTACCCGTTTGTTGGCATGCGTTACAAGTCCGAACGAAATCATGGGCATCTTTAAAGATCGTGGGCCAATAAAAGCCCGATTCAAGGATTTTTCTTGCAGTGTGGTTTGGTCCGAAATGACCGCCGGTTGGCCCTTGATGGCAATGCTCAAGAATTTGTTGAGCTTCTTGTCCGTACACACAACGGTGAATTATTTGATCCGCACCAACACGAAATAGGTCTGGGTATTCCCAGAAATATGACTTCAAATCTGCAAAGAATTTCTTCTTTTGCTGATAAGTAAGTCCTTTTTGTAGAATGCCTGAAGCAAGATAGTTTGCAAAATGGGCAAACCATGGGATTTCAGATTCTTTTTCAACCCTCATTAGAGATTCGTCAGGAAATGTATCTTTGATGATTGTATCATCAAGTTTATCTAATTCGGGGTTTTCAAGTCGGGATAAATGATCGGCAGCTAGATTCTCGGCTCCTTTCTTATCACGTATCTCAATGTCAAATTCTTGAAGTAAAAGAACCCAACGTATGAGACGATGTTTTGCATCTAGTTTCGAGAATAAATACCTAAGTGCCGAATGGTCCGTGTAAACAATGGTCTTGGACAACACCAAATATGACCGAAATTTATCAAATGCATAAACAACTGCTAGGAGTTCTTTTTCCGTGGTGGTATAATTAATTTGGGCTCCCGTTAGAGTTTTACTTGCATAATAAATCGGAAGAAAATGATTATCGGGACGTTGTCCTAAAACAGCACCTAAAGCATAGTCGCTTGCGTCACACATTAGCTCAAATGGCATACTCCAATCTGGAGATACCATAATGGGAGCTTGTGTGAGTTTTGACTTTAGAATCGAGAATGCATTCTTGCAATTAGAATCGAAGTCAAATGGAGCATCCTTTTCAAGAAGTTTGGTCAATGGGCGGGCGATTTTAGAAAAATCTTTGATAAATCGCCTATAGAATCCTGCGTGACCAAGAAAGCTTCTAATTGCTTTAACATTTGATGGTTTAGGTAGCTTAGAGATAACTTCAATTTTAGCTCTATCTACCTCTATTCCCGCACGAGATATTTTGTGACCAAGTACAATGCCCTCTTTCACCATGAAGTGGCATTTTTCCCAATTTAGGACCAAGTTTGCTTTCTCACATCGGATAAGCATACGTTCAAGGTTGAAAAGACACGATTCAAAGGAGTCTCCAAATACGGAAAAGTCATCCATGAAGACTTCCATACAATCCTCTACCATGTCATCAAAGATTGCCATCATGCACCTTTGAAAGGTTCCGGGTGCATTGTATAAACCAAACGGCATGCAGCGATAGGCAAAGGTACCGAAAGGACAAGTGAATGTGGTCTTTTCTTGGTCGTTGGGATCAATTGGAATTTGGAAGTAACCGGAGAAACCGTCTAAAAAGCAATAATATTCTTTTCCCGCTAATCGTTCAAGCATTTGATCAATAAAAGGTAACGGGAAATGATCCTTTCTAGTGGCATCATTTAGACGTCTGTAATCAATACAGACTCTCCAGCCGGTAACTGTTCTAGTTGGGACGAGTTCGTCCTTTTCATTTAATATAACGGTTGTACCCCCCTTTTTGGGTACTACTTGTACTGGACTAACCCATGGACTATCGGAGATGGGGTAGATTAACCCGGCGTCAAGAAGCTTGACGACCTCCTTTTTAATAACCTCTTTCATGTTGGGATTTAGCCTGCGTTGTCTTTGTACTACGGGTTTGTAGTCATTCTCAAGGAGAATTTTATGTGTACAATAAGACGGGTTTATTCCCGAAATGTCGATTGTTTTCCAGGCTATAGCCTTTTTATGGGTTTTTAATACAGAAATTAGCTTATCCTTCTCATTATCTGAAAGATGTGAAGCAATAATTACTGGTAATTTAGATGTACCTTCGAGATAAGCATACTCCAAGTGTTTGGGTAGCTCTTTAAGCTCTAGTACGGGTGGTTCTTCTAAGGAATTTTTTATACGAAATCTATCTTCATTTTTGATTTCCTCAAACGATTCCTCTTCCATGGGAATTTCTTCTATTATGGTCTCGTCATCCGTGACCACCTTCATCAACTCATCAAAATCTTTATCAATATTGAAGTATTCATTCTCACTTACCGGGGCTAACCCCGGGATATCAATTTCAAGTAGCTCCTTCAATTCATTCTCAACACAAAGATCTATAACATCAATTTGAAAACAAGAGTCATCGGTAGAAGTGGGTCTTTTCATGGCTTTGTCAATGTGACAAATTATTCTCTCGTTTCCCACACCTAGACTCAATTGTTCTTTTTGGACATTAATGATAGCATCTGCAGTGTTTAGGAAAGGACGTCCTAAAATGATAGGAATTTTTGTGTCCTCTTGCATTTCTAGAATAACAAAGTCGACGGGAAAGATAAGTGAGCCAACTTTTACAAGTATATCCTCGGCTATACCTATGGGAGTATCAAATGATTGGTTTGCTAATCGAATACCCATTCGGGTTGGTTTTAAGTCTCCTAAGTCAAGTTTTAAATATAACGAGTAAGGCATTAAGTTAACACTTGCACCTAGGTCGGCTAGTGCATCGTAAACCACCGAATCACCCATCATACATGGTATGATAAAACTACCAGGGTCTCCTAATTTTGGAGGTACATTTTGTTTCTTTAAGATGGCCGAACATTCCTCATGGAGGAATGTGGCAGAAACGTCGTGGTATTTACCCTTCGAGGATATGAGATCCTTTAAAAACTTCCCGTAATTGGGCATATCCCTAAGAACCTCCGCGAGTGGCATGTTAATGCTAATTTGCTTAATCATGTCCGCAAATTTCTCATATCGCCTTGCGAGTCTGTCCTTTTTTAATGCTTTTGGGTACGGAATAGGTTCCTTATGCACCTTTACTGTTGGTTCTTCACTTTTCTTTGGTATGACCTCAGGTGGATCATCTTTCTCTTGTTCTTTGTCAACTTGCTCATTTTCATCAACCGGAATTTGTAAAACAGAAGGACATAAAGGAACTTCCGGGGACTTAAGAGTCTCCGGTTTAGTAGTTAAACCACTTCTAGTAGTTATAGCATTTACATGCTCGTTCCTTGTTTGGGGGTTGTTGGGATTCACTTGAGTATTTGAGGGGAGAGTACCTGGTGGTCTCTCTGATAGTAACTGTGATATCCTTCCAACATTCCTTTCTAAGTTTTGTATTGTGGCTTGTTGATTTCGAATTTGCTGAGTTTGGAGCTCTGCATTTTGCTCGTGCTTAACCGTAAAATCTCTTAAGAGATCTTCTAAACCAGATTTCCTCTCAGGTTGAGGTTGCATAATTGCTAATGGTTGTGGTTGCATAAGTGCTAGTGGTTGTGGCTGATTGTGTTGGAAATTATTTTGATAATTTCGTTGAGGTTGATTTCGGTTATTATAGCCTGGTGGCGGATTTCTTTGATTTTGATTTGGGAAATTCCGGTTATTTTGGTAACCTGGATTTCCTCCTTGATAGTTATTATTATTTTGATAGTTATTATTATTTGATCCTGAAGGTCCTCCTACTTGATAGCTGTTTATAGGAGGATATTTTCGGTTGTTTGCTTCTATAGCTGGAAAATCACTGAAGTTCATTTCACCTTTTCGTAAGTAACCTAAGAAATTTGCTTGCTCTTCCATTGTACTTTGATCACAATCTCTAGTAAGATGGGGACCTTGGCACAGTTCACATCCTACTCTGATAGCATGCATTTCCTTGGTTACTTTCTCGATTTGCCGTGCTTGATTTGCTATTTGAACTTTTAAAGAAGCAATTTCATCATTGCTTCCAATACTAGCAACATTTGATGATCTAAAGAATTCTATTTCTTGATGCCAATTATGGGAATGGGAAGCTAAATCAGCAATGATTGTGTGAGCGTCTTCAGGTGTTTTTTTCATGATCGAACCTCCGGCTGCAACATCTATATATTTTCTAGTTGCCACATTGACTCCTTTATAGAATATTTGGACCTTTTGGAATGTATTCAACCCGTGTTGAGGACATATTCGAAGCATTTTATTGAATCGGGTCCAAGCTTCATAAAGAGTTTCATTAGGCTTTTGTTTAAAGTGATTTATGTCACTTTGTAATTTTGCTGCTTTTGAAGCAGGAAAGAATTCTGACAAAAATTTATCCATCATATCATTCCAGTTTTCAATATAACCTTCTGGTAATGAGTCTAGCCAATCTCTTGCATCATCTTTTAAGGACCATGGAAAGATTTTTAAACATGCAACTTCATCGGTGACATCTTTGATTTTGAAAAGCTTGCAAATGCTTACAAACTTACGAAGATGCTCGTTAGCATCCTCATTTGGGGCTCCACCGAATTGACATGTATTAGTTACCATGTGTAAAAATTGACCTTTTATTTCAAAGCCATCACTCATCGTGGGTTGGATGATTGCGTGGCCTTGACCTTTTCTTGTGGCCTTCATTAATGCTTCCATCATTTGATTTGTATCAGCCATTTCTTCTTCTTCTTTAATAATCGGCACTATGATTGGTTGAATTATTGGTTCAGAGTCGGATTCTAAGAAAAGTGACTCTAAATTTTTAGCAAGAGATTCTACTTCTTGCGCTCTTAAGCGTTCGTGGAATTTTCTTTCGGGTTCAGGATGTGAAGGAGTTAATTCAGCGTTGGAGGAACGTAAGTTCATACATTAATTTCTATTATGAGATCACTTCACTAAAGGTTTATCTAGGGTTACCTATTTGTTTCTCTTTTTTAGTGTTTTTCAGTGTTTTAAAATTACTAGTACTTCCTATTTCTTTTTGTTGTTTTTGTCCTTTATTAATTCTTTGAGGTTCCGGATTAAGTTTAACGAGTTTAGGATTGAACGGATCATACAATTTGGGAAATTGTACAAAGAATTAAAGGATTTATTCAAAAACTTTGAACTTTCTTGGAAATGAATTTCCTCGAGAGGATCGAATAACATAAAAACAATGATAAAAACCCTTAAACAAACAGATTTTCCTTCTGATTTTGCCCACGTTTCGAATAGCCAAAAGATGCAGCAGAGGGGCAGGATCCTTCTATTGACCAATAAAATTGGTGATCCAACAACCCGGTCCACGTACAAATCCAACTACTACTACAAATCAGAAAAATTATCTATTTATTTAACTGCCAACTCCCTGGCAGCGGCGCCAAAAAGTTGATGTGCTGGATCGTAACCTTTATTTATGAACGGATTTGAGTTGTTTTGTTACACGAATTGATTTATTGTATATGTGGTATTTTATTGAATTCAGGTTGATTTCACACATATATAGGCAACTAGTCCGATTCATGTAGTTTAGTTTGTTGGTAAATCCGATTCGTTCCACAGGGAGATGGAGTGTTTAATGGTTTTTAATAGTCTTTGATGTCAAACTTAATTAAAGGGGGTTTTGGATTAGGAATTTATAATATAACAGTAACAGAAAATAACTTAACTAATTTACTTCATAAATAAAATTACAAGATTACAATAAATAACTTAAAAAGGAACTAAATGAAATTATGCTAATTATGATGCATTAATTATATTACTAGATGGTAATTAGTAAAATAGTAATTTTTAATAAAACTATATGTTTAGAATTTTATTTTGAGTAATTATAATATAAACTTATTTAAATTAACTAAATGACAAGTTTTAATTATATTAATATAAATTATTAGGAATAGTAATTTAACTAATTACAAACTAATTATAAGTTATAAACTTTTAATTAACACTAATTATAAGGTTAAAACATGTATTAAGGTATTTTATAATAACTAATATTAATTATATAGTAATAACCTAAATATAAATAATTAAATAATTAAAACCCTAATTTTACCCTAACTGGTACTGTAGCCGCGTTATTACCTTACACGTTTCGCGTATTTATACGCGTATCGCGTATAATTTAAAACCTACGCGAATTGTGTGATTCTGATCGTACAGTTTGATTTACAGGCAAACGCATTTCGCGTATACCATACACGATTCGCGTATGACTTATACGATGTGACAAACAGTCTGGTACGAATTTTAAGTATTTTTATGTAATCTTTTATATTTTATAATAATAATTCGTAAATAATAATAACAATACGTTTACAAGAAATAATAATGGGATAAATGGGAGTATTTACTTAAATGTGTTACCCCTAGGTCCATGGATTGTTTTGAGTTTTAAGCCCTATTAAAATGTTTTAGTATTAACTTTATATTTTTCTTTCGAGTAAATATAAGGTTACGACTAACTAAATAAAATCTAATTTTCATCGGATTCTTTTTTTAGATAGCTACTATTCCCTAAGTATTTAAATTGAGACCTAGCCTAGTTTTGACTTTCGCCAATACCCAAATCGTAACGGTTTCCCTTTTTACAATTTCACTATCATATAATTATTGATATTACCCAAACCACCGAAGTTTATTTCTAAATTGGTGTTAATAATTTATCCATAATTTCGTCTAGATCATTTTTAATGTTGAAGCTTAATTTATATAAATAAAAACAACTTTCGTTATTTAAATTTAATAAATTAAGTGGCAAGGGTTAAATACCTAATTACACAATAATGGTTCTTTTAACTAGGCTCAATATTAAAAATACCTAAGTTACATTTTAACTTTTACAATTGATAACAATCCATTTCACTAGGGGCTCTACATCTAAGCAAACACTATGGAAAATTAGCTATTCATTACACTAGGGTAAACATAAAAATATAGATATGTAAACATAATAACAACGATAATTTTAACAGAGTAAACTTACTAAAAATTCTTCACTTTCATTAACTTCAAACGGTAGAAAATTACAATAAAAACACCCTTTTCACGCGTACAATAACACCCTTAATCACGAACAATACCCCCTTAATATTTGAAACTATCCTAAATATTGAACCTTGAGATTAAAATGAAAATGATACAGAGTGCTAAAAATAAATGACAATAATTTGTATGTGTGTATAATAATTGTCTCCTTAATATCTGTTATGTATCTCCTTATTTATCATTGAAATAGAAGTAGTAGTTGAGTCAAAAGCCATCCTATTTGCTGTAGCACTAAGAAAAAGAATAGTTTTTAATCTCAAAAGCAGCCGCCCCATTTCTGATCCATGATTAAACTCGGCCTAACATTACGCGTTTCGTGTAGAGGTCACACGATTCGCGTAAGGCTAAATTACTACGCGTTTCGTGTAGATCTACACGATTCGCGTAAGAGATAATGGCAGTTTTCTATATTTTTCTTTTTCGTTTGTTCTATGTTGATCCCGTGTTGACGTTAAATTGACTTGGCACTTTCCATTTGAACTCTTTTCTTCAATTATCTTGTACTTTCATTCGGATAAACGTTTCTTGATATAAATTTGGTTAAAACTATCGTTTTATCATCGTTTCTTCAAACTTCAAGCTCTTTTCCACTTTTGTCGTTTTTCTCGTGAAATGCTCATTGAATGTCTTTGTAGATGGTGAAAACCTATGAAATATAAGTGATATTGCGTCGAATAATATGTATGTTTAGAGCAATATCAGCCATTTTAGGACAAAGGATTGAAAAACGATTTCAACCTATATATTATGCTAGTAAGATGTTACAAGGAGCACAAAAAAATTACACAACTACTGAAAAAGAACTCCTTGCTATTGTCTTTGCTTTTGACAAATTTCGTTCATATCTCGTTCTAGCTAAAACGGTGGTCTATACCGACCATTCTGCTCTTAGATACCTATTTTCGAAACAAGATGCTAAACCACGATTAATCCGTTGGATCTTACTCTTACAAGAGTTTGATATTGAAATCCGAGATAAAAGAGGAGCAGAAAATCTCGCCGCTGATCATCTTTCTTGTCTTGAAAATCCCAAATTAGAAGTTCTAAATGAATCGGCCATACAAGACAACTTTCCTGATGAATATCTATTGAAGATAGATTATAATGAAATTCCATGGTTTGCAGACTATGCAAACTATTTAGTATGTGGATTCCTTGAAAAAGGATTGTCATACCAAAAACGAAAGAAATTCTTTAGTGATATAAAACACTATTTCTGGGAAGATCCACATTTGTTTAAAAGTTGTCCCGATGGAATAATACGCCGATGTGTATTCGGAGATGAAGCTAGTAAAATCTTAAATCATTGTCACACAAGACTAACAGGAGGGCATTATGGGCCTCAACTCACAGCAAGAAAAGTTTATGATGCTGGATTCTATTGGCCTACAATTTACAAAGACGCACACCTTCTTTGCAAATCCTGTGATGCTTGTCAAAGGGCCGGAAAAATAAGTCAACGTGATGAAATGCCACAAAATGTCATTCACGTATGTGAAGTATTTGACATTTGGGGTATTGACTTTATGGGTCCATTTCCAAAATCTCATAATAATCTCTACATTCTCGTAGCCATTGATTATGCATCTAAATGGGCGGAAGCACAAGCTCTCCCAACTAACGATGCACGAGTTGTAGTCAACTTTTTAAAACGTCTTTTTGCAAGGTTTGGAACACCAAAAGCTTTAATAAGTGATCGGGGAACTCATTTCTGTAATAATCAACTTAAGAAAGTTCTCAAAAGATATGGAGTAACTCATAAAATCTCCACTGCTTATCATCCACAGACTAGTGGACAAGTTGAAAATACCAACCGAGCTTTAAAACGTATTCTAAAGAAAACCGTAGGATCAAATCCGAAGGAATGGTCCATTAAATTGGAGGTTGCACTCTGGGCTTTTAGAACAGCCTACAAAACTCCAATTGGTACCACACCTTTTAAACTCGTTTACGGAAAAGCATGTCATCTTCCAGTAGAAATTGAACACAAAGCATTTTGGGCTTTGAAGACATGTAATCTTGATTTACATGAAGCTGGACGTCTACGGTTAAGTCAACTAAACGAATTAGAAGAATTAAGACAAGAAGCATACGAAAATTCGCTAATCTATAAGGAAAGAACGAAGAAATGGCATGATAAAAGAATCAGAAGTTCAAAAGAATTTAAGGAAGGAGACAAAGTTCTTCTTTTCAATTCACGATTCAAGCTATTTCCTGGAAAATTGAAATCAAGATGGTCTGGACCATTCATAGTCAAAAGAGTTTTCCCATACGGCACAGTAGAATTAATAAATTCAAATAGAATTGAATTTAAGGTTAATGGTCACAGAGTTAAACATTACATAGATAGTCTGATGGAAGTCGACAACGAAGTTAATCACAATTTCGATACCACAGCTAACTAAGTGTGGGAAGAATCAAGTCTTTAAAGGATAATATGTATTTATGTTAAAGTTAGATTTTCTGTTTTCGTGTAGTTCTCGAAAGTGGAACCCGAATGATCTTTCCCTAGCAGACCCTAAAGAACTAGTCTTCTCCCCCCATTCTGAATTGTTATTTTTTTTTAGGTTTTTACGAAATGAAGACTTCCTGTGAACTAAACCATGGTCTAATGTTACACGCTTTGATTACAAAACGTAATAATGACACACTTCCGAGTGAACTGGTATCAGTAATCAGAGAAAAATTGGACGGAGTAAGAAAAGAATCCAGATGCTAAGATAATAAGTAACAATTTGGTAAAGGAAAATCAAAATCCGCAGCAAAAAAGGAGAGCACGACACCTTGAAAGATGTCACAAATGCGGAAAATGGTCACACGAAGGTAAATGTTTAAATAATCAAACCTATTCAAATACCGAATTTGTTACTCTATGCAGAGATAGACCGTTCATATGTTTAGAAGAAAAAAAGTTAAATGCTCGAGGTTACGCCTATGTAGCCATGGAAAATCAATTAGTCCGACTATCTTATGAGTGGGCTAGAGCATATCACTAAGAATACTATCTCACAGGTAAGTCTGTACAGTTTTTTTTTATTTTTATTTTTAACCTTTTGATAATAAACGCTAATTTGTTCGCTATAAAGTATTAATTTGGTATTCAATAAAATTAGGTCTTGCGACCGAAATTATTGATATCATACAAAAATTTATTACATCACTGCGAAATTTAACGTTTATTCTTAAGGTATAAATATCTTTAATCAATCAACCCAAAATATTTCAAAAATTCGTCATGAGTTAAATTAGGTCGTTGAACCGAAATTACTTTACCAAAAAGAGGGGCGCATATTTTTGATAATATTTGATTGATTAAAGTGAGATAAAAGCCAAAAAGATTTTTAATTTTATTTTTACCATGTTTTTAAAATTAATATATAAATATTAAATTAATATTGTGAATTTTTTTTTTAAATCAATATATTTAAAATTGTAAATATTTGAAAAATTAATATTTTTAATATAAGTTTGTATGTATAAAAATAAAAATATAATTTAAGTTTGGTGTGAATTTTTAATATGAATTTTTTAAATTTTATGCATTTTAAAAATAAGTTTGGTGTGAATTTAAAAACAAAAATTTACTTTATTTCGCTAAGTTAAAAATATGATTTTTAAAATTCGTCGTAAGTTGAAGACTAGGTCTTTGAACCGAAATTGCTTTACCCGAGGGAGGGACGAGAACTTTTATTATCATTATTTTTAATCTTATTGAATTAAAGTATGCCAAAAACATTAAAAAACCCAAAAATCTTTGCTTTTAAAACCGCGCTTTGAATTGACAAATTTTAAAATTTTGTCGAGGGACGGACTAGGACATCGATCCGAAACGCCCTCATCCTAAAAAGAAACAAAATTTTAATTTTTAAATTAATTTTATGTTTTATAAAGTTATAAGGTTTTATAAAATAAAAAAAAACCACCGCGACTCGCGGAGGTTTAAATGGCCCCACCACCGCACTCGTGAAGGTCAAAAAAACCCAGAAAAAAATATAACTGGTCGAACAGACCAGTTTCTTCACCACCATACCCATTTTTCACGAAAAACCCACGAAAAAATCGCCCAAATTCGCAATTTTTCACCATAAATCATCAAATTTGTTGCTAAAATCACAATGAGAAGACTATTATCGAGGAATTACTCAAGGAAATCGGTAAATTTCTACACCTAAACACCATTTAATCCGAATTTTTAGTGTTCTTGAACAATTTCATGCCTAATTCGATTTTGATGCTTTCTAGTGTAATAATGCTTCAATTGTTTGTGTATTATGCTTATATAACCTAGATTGATGCTATTTAACATGATTAGAAGCTTTGAAATTCGATTTTTGAGTAATCTAGGGTTTGTGTTCTTGAGCAAAATTAGGGCTTTTTGATATAAACCGGTTATGGCCGAATTTTGTTGTTAGTTTATGCTAAATTGAGTAGTATAACATGTTTAGGTTGCTAAATGATCAAAACTTTGATCCTAAACATGATTTATGAAGATTAAAGTGGACTTTTTGAACCAAAATTGCATAAACTTGATTTAATTGATATGAATGCCATGAGGAACTTGTTTAATTGTTATAATGATTATTTTTAACATGTTTTAGAAGTTAAATGCGAAGAAACTTTGTATACATTTTTGTATAAGTATATTTGGAAAAGTATAGAATTGTAAAAAAAAAATGTGAAAATATGTATAAGTTTAATTTTGATTTAACATGTTATTGTGATTGTTTTAAGTTGTTATTTTGCTAAAACTAATGCATATTTGGATGCATAAAAATTGTGTTTGATATATTTTGCAGACTGAAAGGGGTGAATCTTCATCCCAGGCTCGCAATGCTCCTCCGGAAGATGCAAATCAACAGAAAATTAATAACTAATACCGACAAGATATGCCTCACCCAATTGTTTCATATTCAAATATTCATGAGGCAGATTTACATCCGAATTTCAGATTTGATAGATATTGGATAGACTATCCAAAATATCAAAAGAACCTGCACAACCTTGTGTCTAATAATGTTGAGGTACCCAGAGTGATAGATTGGGCACCATTAGAGGTAGTGGAATTGGCCGAGCCAATCAGGGAATTACTTACTCAAAGGTATGGTAATTCTACTTTTAGTGATTGGGTACATTTATTCAACATGCGTAGACCTGTATATGGAGAATGATGTGTAGAGTTATTGTGTACTATTGAAATAAATGATCGGGTAGATACTTTAACCGATCGTAGTTTTATTAGATTTTTATTAGGAGGGGAGATGCGCCATATGTCCTTACTAGACATGGCTCGGGCTTTAGGTATATATACGCCCGAGGAGCTAGCATCTTATGATTGCCAGAGGTTAATAGTTTATGGTAGGAGGGTGGATGAGAATTTTGATACAAATAACGTATGGAGTAGGATGACTAGCCATCACCGATTCCAGGGGGGATTATACTCTTATCTTGATATTGATAGAGCTGAATTAAGAGTAATCCATAGGTTTTTAGCCAATTCGATTACACAACGAGGTAAGAATAAGGAAAAGGTAAATGAACAGGATTTGTTTTACCACATGTGTATTCGAGACCCACATAGCGCTGTAAGTATACCTTTTTGTGTGGGTTATTATTTATTGACTATGGTTAGGGGTATGAGGCGCGGTAGCATAATAGGAGGTGGTATATTTATTACTTTAATTGCTGAATATCTCGGTGTGGATAGAAGTCGGGGGGATTATTAATGGCAGAACCAGAACCCCGCGATAGAATAGATTTGCGTTTTTATCATGGTGCTAAGGTCTTAAAGAAACGAAACAACGCGACAGCACGTTATGATGGCAGGCATCCACATGTTGAGAGAGATCAACAGCAAGGTCAACCGGGAGGGGGTAATCCAATGATGAAAATGCAAATTTTTATGGCTCGACATGAGTATGAAATGGCTAGACAAAAAGCATTTCAAGATTGGCAGTATCATCAAAGCCAAATCATAAGTCATTGTACACACGTAGGTAGAGACTACATTCCTACCGTTATGCCCGAATTTACTCCTTGGACTATAGAGAGCCGACCACCATATCCTACATATGACCCGGCCCAAACATTTTACAACATCTATGGATACGCTTGGGACCCATACTGGAACCATCCTCCTCATCCGTAATTTTCTTATTTTATATTTTTGTTTATTTTATTGTAATGTTACTAATTATTAATTTTCTTATTTCTTATTTCTTATTTTATTATTATAATAGCTTTTATAATTCTCTAACTTTATTAGATTTTAATAACTTTTGAATATGGTGTGAAAACCCAACTTCAAAAATATGTATATATGTGTTTTTAGTTTATCTCATGTACAAAACAGGGTAAAACAGCGCATTTTTAAAGACTGGCATTAAGTTCAGCAAAAGCTATTAATTTTGACGACAAAACGAAAAACAAATGTGATGTACCAATAGACGGAATGAACAAATGATGTGCACCATTTATCATTCAGCAAACAAACGCCAATATGTTTGGAAACTTTGGTAAAATTTAATCATTTTTCTACGCTAATCACCCTCAATAATTTAAATTGTTACTGATTTCTTGCAAATGAGGGCATTGCAAGATCTTAAGTGTGGAAAGGGGTTAAATTCTTTCGGATTTTTAAAATTTTTAACTTAAACACTTGGTTACCATTAAAAATACTAGTAACGTAGTAGTTGTATTAGAATCTAGTGCTCTCTGATAACAAAGAACAGCCCTAGTCTTATATACTGACTACCCACTTCTAGTAACATTTTCAAAATTTTCAATTAAATGAACTCAAAATCATATTTATACATATTTATGAACGATAAAACTAGGTGTTAACACCGAAATTATTGTTACCTCGGAAAGGACATAAATTGAGAAACAAACCAAAATGTTAGAATTCATTTAAAATGGAATAGAGGACAATAAAAAGGCAAATAAAAGAAAATAAAAGCCAAGTGTGGGAAAATTTACCAAGTTATCTTAAACATATGTCACATATTTCTGTAACAAATAATTGAAGATACTTTTGCTTTGGACTAAACTAAAGAGTTTTACCCGATTTACTGTAAGAAAGATGGATCTACATGATGAATCAATTCCATCACTTAAAGGAAGTAAAGTCTTCCGAAAAAGAAACGCGCTTCTTGATTTAGGTCATGAAGTTGTCATCCAGACCAGCTGTAGGTTGACGAAAAATCTAGAAAAGTCATCTCTAAAATCAGCAGGAAATCCACGGACCTCAGCATCAAACAAGGTCGCCAAGTGGTCAAACTTATCCTAACCATGAGAGGATTTGTCTTGTAAAATGGGGAGGACGCCGTGCAAATTAGTTGGATAAGACTAATGAATCAGATCCCCAGAAAGGATAATCTCCTTTAAAGATCAAAAATCAGCTTTTAAGACTGATATTACTCAATCCTTGAGATTGACCTTAAAGATTGAGAATTACAAACTCATGGAATTCGATGATATCTAAACTCGAGCTTGAACGAGAAAATATTTTGATCAAAATTTCAAACCGATTTGTTTTCTGAAAACCCATTTTTCAATGCGTTCATTACCATTGAATGTAAAATCCTAGGAATTCACCTGGAATTCATTAGGTCACCTGAATCAAATCGGGTGTCAACCGTAAGAACGGTGGTTGCATAGCATGGTCAAAGACAGGACCTTGTGCCAGACCGGAAAATTATAAGGGTGAGCTTTACTATTGCTCCTACAAAGGATAGTAATTGCATCCGATACATTATAGGCCATAATTAAAAGCATGTCAGGGGACATTGCCTTAACAGTTGCTTGTTCAACGCTTTCCTTTACAACTGGACGGTAGTTTATTGAAAGGTAATATACGGAACAAGTATACTGGATGTGTTGCTTTTCCAATACAAGGTTAGCAAGTGGGTGACACAAAACCGCAAGTTTTGAGCTAAAAATTTCAAATATGAAACCCACCAAACCCACAAAAAGAATTTGCAAACACCGGTGAAGGGTTATTCCAGAAAACTTATCTAGGGTAAAAGCTAGATTTAATTTTCAAAAGATCAAATGTTTTCATAAAGATCCAATTTCCTTAATGGATCTAAATTTTTATAGTCATGTGGGACTATAAACCATAACGTTACTACCATTGTTCATACCGCCGTATAGAAATCACTGATGTACAAAGTGTGAAGAATAAAGAAGTGATTCTAGTATATTTCAAGACTATATTGCTTGAGGACAAGCAACGCTCAAGTGTGGGAATATTTGATAATGCTAAAAACGAACATATATTTCATAGCATTATCCCTCAAGAAAGACAAGCTTTTAGTTGCAGTTGTCCTATTTACAAGGAATCTTCGTTTAAATATTAAAAGGTGAAGACAAAAGATAGATTCGACGAATTGAAGATGCAAACAACCAAAAAGCTCAAAAGTACAAAATACAATCAAAGTGGTTCCAATTATTGATGAGAAACGTCTCAAAATTACAGGAGTACAAGACACGAAATGCAAAGTACAAGATATTAAATTATACGCAAGGATGTTCGAAAATCTGGAACCGGGACCAGAGTCAACTCTCAACGCTCGACGCAACGGACTAAAAATTACAAGTCAACTATGCACATGAATATAATATAATATATAATTAATTCTTAAAATTAATATATATATTATATTATATTATAAAACCGTCGGCAAGCTAGGAGCCAAGCTTGTGTGAGCTGGAATCCACAGCTCCGCACTCGTGGAGCTTATAAAGGCAAAAACCTCCGCACTCGCGGAGGTCAAATAGTATTACGTGGGCCTATAAAAGGCCGAGCATTCGGCCAAAATTTACACATCTTTTTCTCATTCATCATACGTAAAATATATATATATATTTATATTTTAATTTTAATTTTAATTTTAAATCCTAATAATAAGGGTATATTAGCGAATATTGTAAGGGTGTAAGTCGAAATTCTGTCCGTGTAACGCTACGCTATTTTTAATCATTGTAATTTATGTTCAACCTTTTTAATTTAATGTCTCGTAGCTAAGTTATTATTATGCTTATTTAATACCGAAGTAATCATGATGTTGGGCTAAATATTTAAATTTGGGTAATTGGGTTTTGTACCATAATTGGGGTTTGGACAAAAGAATGACACTTGTGGAAATTAGACTATGGGATATTAATAGGCTTTATACTTGTTTAACTAAATGATAGTTTGTTAATTTTAATATAAAGATTTACAATTGGACGTCCCTATAAATAACCATACACACTCGATCGGACACGATGGGCGGGATATTTATATGTATGAATAATCGTTCATTTAACCGGACACGGGAATGGATTAATAGTCTATGGAATTATTAAAACAGGGGTGAAATTATGTACAATGACACTTGGCATAATTGATAACAAAGTATTAAAACCTTGGGTTACACGCAGTCGATATCCTGGTGTAATTATTAAACAAAGTATTAAGACCTTGTTACAGTTTAAGTCCCTAATTAGTTGGAATATTTGACTTCGGGTATAAGGATAATTTGACGAGGACACTCGCACTTTATATTTATAACTGATGGAGTGTTATGGAAAAAAACCAGACGGACATATTAAATAATCCAGGACAAAGGACAATTAACCCATGGGCATAAAACTAAAATCAACGCGTCAAACATCATGATTATGGAAGTTTAAATAAGCATAATTCCTTTATTTTCATATTTAATTGCACTTCTAATTATTGCACTTTTATTTATTGTCATTGTATTTAATTGCACTTTTAATTATCGCACTTTTTAATTATCGCAATTTTATTTCATCGCACTTTTATTTATTGCAATTTCATTATCGTTATTTACTTTACGCTTTAAATTAAGTCTTTTATTTATTTAATATTTTACATTAGGTTTTAACTGTGACTAAAGTTTTAAAATCGACAAACCGGTCATTAAACGGTAAAAACCCCCCTTTTTATAATAATAATAATATTACTTATATATATTTGTATTTTTTATAAATTAAAACTAATATAGCGTTAAGCTTTGTTTAAAAGATTTCCCTGTGGAACGAACCGGACTTACTAAAAACTACACTACTGTACGATTAGGTACACTTCCTATAAGTGTTGTAGCAAGGTTTAAGTATATCCATTCTATAAATAAATAAATATCTTGTGTAAAATTGTATAATATTTAATAGTTTTTCCTAGTAAAATATAAGCTATTTCATATACACCTCGCATAACATCACTAACTCATGCTTCAATTCCCAACACTACTCTAGAAACATTCACAATTTAAACTCAAATTTTACAGAAGGATAGAAACTAAAACAGTTTCTTTTATGATGTAACATAGATAGCACGAGGAGATAGATAATTTCGGACAAAGATATTTATGAAGGTATCTTCAGAAATACCGAAGATATTTATAACGAAAGATACGATGACATCTTAGAATTTAAAATATCTAGAATCAAAGGATGTTGCAGAATTTTTCCGCAAGGATTTAGAATAAATAATCAGCAAGATATTTGCTAAAGAGTTCATCGGATACAGAATCATCTGGATTCGTGAAGTACAGGTTTAATCCTGGTGATTTGTCCACAGCCTCCTTCCTAGTATCAATTTTCTATTGAGTGTTTCCAAAACTCTATTCTTTATCATCAAACTTTTGGCCATTAAGGCCATCTACCGTTTTGCTACTTCATCAGCATTCGAAGTCATCATAACTGAATCATTGGTTATCAATCCGAGGTGTTTCAAGAATTTCGATGGATTTGAGATTGTAATCGTCAAGATACAAAAGATTGTTTAAGATGAAATCAAGTGGCAAACTTGATGAATTATTTAACTGTAGTAGATGTAACTTATTAACGATATTTTAAGTCAGAATGTTGTAATTAATATTTTCTACTCTTTTAATACTTTTTAATTATCCAAGGTTAGTAGTCCAATTTTGGTAGTACAATGGTCCAATAGTTCAATGGTCCAATATATAATCTTAGCATTAATCGACGTATTGCATAAAATAAAGTGCGTAAAATAAATAACAGTATTTAAATGACGATAAATAAAATTGCGAGTATTAAAATTGCTATAATTAATTGCGATAATTAAAATGACAATAAATAAAATGTAACAAGGAAATAGTCATAACGGGTATAGGAACAGTTAGCTAGGATTTGGTTAGTATAGATTTAAAATTTACATAGTTAATTAATTTGTTTCTAATCAATTTTATTTTGTTCATTATTTTCTTCATTATGCCACTTGTCAAATCTTGACTTGGATTCTGATCGGTCAAAATCCGAATATGAAATTGAATTTGAATGAAAATAGTTGTTCTTTGGTGAACGGATACATACATGTGTGGATTTGAGTAGTATTGTTAACGACTGCTGAATCTGAATTGAAGAATGTACAGTGTAACTTATTAAAAAGAAATCTAAATATTCCTCGGGTATTACCTACCCGTTAAAATATTTTCACCATTAACAGTTTGTACAAAAGAATTTTTAATTACAATTTTTGAGAAAATATACTTACATATATATTTTCTTCAGATGTGATCATGGATTTAATGAGTCAATGTGATATTAAACTCATCTGATTTATGATTAGAACTATGATACATAATCTCTAAAATATTAGAGATTACATAATCGCCATGTAGAACGAAGATAATCGATGTAGAACGATATGTAGAACGAAGATTAAAGATTATAGGTATAGATTGTTAAATCGTTGATGAAAGATGTGAATGATAGCATATGTAAATTAAATATGATAAAAGCCCTTTAAAGCTTCTTTTATCTTTCTCGGGTATTACCTACTCATTAAAAATTCACAAGTCATAGTTAATATGAAAAGAATTTTTATTATGATCTCGAGGTATACATAAATATATATACGTATATCCGTTTAATCATGAACCAAAAGTAATGAATTAATATTTCATAATTCATCATTATCGGTACTCTTCGGTGTATGTGGTGCCTACGGAGCTGGAGAGGATGCTGGTACTGGTGGTGTTTCTATTAGTGTTGGTATTGCTTGTGGTACCAGCGTAGTAGATGCGAGCCTAGCTTCCAAATCGAACACCGTCACCACCAGGGTTTCTACTTTACGATCGAGTCTATGAATTAGTTCTACCCATTCTTCCGTAAGGTTTGTCAATTCTTGATATTTAGTTCGAAGTCTTCTAACTTCTTCTAATAATCCTATCTGATTAGAATTCAGGAGTAGAGGACGAATACTATCTTTAACTACATCTGAAATGTCCCGTTCATATTGATTATAAACGTTCCATATTAATTGATTTCGTTGCGAGGTTTTGTCCTCTATATGAGACGTTTTTTAAAGACTGCATTCGATTTTTAAAACAACCATAACCTTTATTTTATCGATAAAGGTTTAAAATATTACGACGATTATCAAATAATGATAATAAAAATATTGCGCTCACACACGACCATTACATAATGGTTTACAATAATACTCCCTCTATCCCATTACAACTGTCCACTTACTTTTTGCACTCAGTTTTAGAAAATCCCACTAACTTCATTCTCGACCAATCAGAAATCTTCTCTCTCCAGAATAACCTCTTCTCATTGGTTGACACACAAGTGGACACTTTTTGCACAACAATATATGTCTTCGAATACAGTTTTCAAACAATATTATACAAGCATGGACTCCAAATCTTGTCCTTAATTTAGTATGCAACAGCGGAAGCTCTTAACAATTACCTGAGAATAAACATGCTTAAAACGTCAACAAAAATGTTGGTGAGTAATTTTCACCCCTTGAAACGATAGACATTTTTTTTTAAAAACAGGTGTCTGCCAAGACCAAGTGGTATGCCGCGGCGAGGCAAGCCTTGGTCGCGGCGCGACACAAAGGAAATTATTCCTGCTTAACAGCCCTTCTGTATTTGAAATGTTTGATATGTAGCGGCGCGACATGTAATGTCGCGGCGCGACGTTACACGGTTGCTGGTACTGAGCTGCAACATGTTACAAAAACCACAATTTTTACCATTTCATCATGACCCAACATATTTTTGACAACATAATACATAACAAGCTTAATTAAAACAGTTTCATACATCCTTAAACACTTTGAAAATCCTTTAATCATAAGCAATGCTTTTACACAACTTAAACATAACATTTGGTCCCATTCTCTCAAAAGTAACATAGTTTATAAATTCAAAAGACTTGGCGTTGATAAGCGGTACTATTAGAGCATGATTCAAAATAGAGACTTGCATTACCACTTACTAAAACCCAAAGCTCAGCTATCTTTACATAGGCTCCTTACCTTCCCAGTGTCCTTTCGTTCCTATAAAAAAACATAAAACAACATGGGGGTAAGCTTTTACGCTTAGTGAGTTATAGGCGAATAATAAAGCATACAATATTGGGCATAATCATTATATCACTTTATCTTTCCAACCAAATGGTTGCTTACTTACCTTCGGATCCGACCCATTACTCACCATAGACATAACTTACTAAGGCCAACCCTAGTAATCATGTCTAAGCTAAACACAACCATAGACATACACATATGCCTAAGCTACCTTAATCACATTGCATTCATACATATGTACATAGACACCCAAAGTGTCTAAGCTAAGTCATACCATAGACAAGGGTTACTAAGCAAGCTTATTAACCTTGCCTAAGCTAATCATTAACCATAGATACAACTATTAGGTGAACCTAATAATTCTATCTAAGCTACTCATCTCGTGCACATAGTCATTGCTCTCTTGCACGGATGCAATATGAGAACACTAAGCCACTCTTGACCCGCCCAATTTACCCCCTATAAACTCACCTTGTTTAAATGAGGTTCCTTGATCACTTGAAGCTCCTATGCCTTGATTAGCACCTATACATGAGCTAATTTCATCAATAACATAACTCAATGAAATCACAACTTTCAATAGCTTACAACACTTTCATACACTTACGCATTGACTTAATCCCCTTTTTACTCCAACATTCACATGAACACTTATATTCATAACATGTTTATCTTATCTTTTCCAATATAACAACATTATCATACAAACATCATTTCCTTAATTACACAATTTCTCTAGTTCCTCTCTTACAAACATGACTTGTAACTCTTTCAAGCATCAAAAGTGCATAAACCCATTTCAACTACTAACATTCTTAAAATTATCATACATCCAAATATCATTACTTACAACAATAATAACAATTCATATATATAAACTTTCTCCTTTACAAGTTTGACTAAATCTCATAACATTTTCATTGAGGCATTTCATCAAACACCTAGTGTGCATGACTTGATTCTAAGCTATACATAACATCTAATTCATCATAATCACAACATACACTCAAAATGCAAGTTCATGCATGAACTTACTTCCATTATCAATTACAAATTCATTTTTAATCATACAAGTGTGCACATTTTCAACATGCAACTACTTTTAAGCTTTAGATTCATCCAAAACACCCAAATTCTAGTGATACTTAGATATAAAAGTTCATACCTTGTCTTTAGGGATTTAAGAACCCTAATGTGCACAAATGGAGAAGAAATTGAAGAATTAAAACTTTCTATGATGATTAGAGCACACTAGATTTCATTAATTTCCACTTACATGTACAAAATCCTTTCAATTGAAGATTTCTTCTTCTCTTCTTGTTTGGGTCGACACACACACACAAGCACACACTAAGTTCCTGTATTTTTTGCAACTGATAATGATTTTCCAGCATTTTACTCTTTTAATTGAATTAACTTTGCCTCATTTGCACTTTCTACCCTCCCCACCAAAACCATAATAAAGGAGGTCCTTAATTTAACTTTGCATCACTAGTCCCCTTTCAACTTAACTAACAAACTTTAAATATTAACCACTTATAATACAAAATAGCACCAACAATATATATGTACATATTAAATTACATAAAATATTACCTTAAATAATTGGGATGTTACAACTCTCCCCCCGTTGGATTGTTCGCGTCCTCGCGAACCACTCTTGGTGCAACGATGGATAGTACTTCATAAGCCATTCTTCGGGTTCCCACGTACATTTGGAGCCCTTTCTAAATTGCCATAACACTTTCAATAACATAACCGACTTATTTCTTAATTGCTTAACCTTTTGATCCAAAATATTTATTGGCTTTTCCGCATACCTTAACTTATCATCAACCTCAATCTCATTCAATGGAACATATGTTGATTCATCTGCCAAACACTTTCTTAATTGTGACATGTGAAACGTGTCATGTATATTACTCAATTCATCGGGCAAGGCCAAACGATAAGCTACCTTCCCAACTTTTGCCACTATCTTAAATGGTCCCACAAATCTTGGACCCAATTTTCCCCTTTTTCTAAAACGAATTATACCTTTCCATGGGGAAACTTTGAGCATTACCTTATCACCTACTTGAAATTCTATCGGCTTCCTTCTTTTATCCACATATGATTTTTGTCGATCTTGTGCCGCTTTCATTCTTTCACGAATTTGGTCTATCATTTCGGTTGTTTGTTGTACTACTTCCATGCTTCCTAACACTCTTTGACCCACTTCACCCCAACATATTGGGGTTCTACACCTCCTCCCATACAACATCTCATAAGGCGCCATTCCGATGGTTGAATGATAACTATTATTGTATGAAAATTCAACTAAAGGTAGGTGAGTATCCCAACTACCACCAAAATCAATAACGCACGCCCTCAACATATCCTCAAGAGTTTAGATAGTTTGCTCACTTTGACCATCCATTTATGGGTGAAATGCGGTACTTACATGCAACTTGGTGCCCATCTCTTCTTGAAACTTTCTCCAATATCGTGAGGTAAATCGGGTGTCACGGTCCGAGACAATGGAAACCGGCACTCCATGCCTTGCAACAACCTCTTTCATATATAACTTAGACATTGCTTCCGATGATGAAGCTTATCTTATTGTCAAAAATAGCACACTCTTAGTTAATCTATCAACAATAACCCAAATGGCGTCATGTTGCGGAGGGGTCTTAGGCAACTTAGTCACTAAATCCATCGTGATGTGCTCCCATTTCCATACCGGTACCTCTAAGGGTTGTAGCTTACCATACGGCATTTGATGATCGGCTTTCACTTGAAGGCAAGTGAGACATTTATGAACGTACTTTACTATATCTCTCTTCATTCCAGGCCACCAATAGCCTTTCCTTAGATCCCTATACATTTTCGTAGCACCGGGGTGAATTGAATACTTAGATTTGTGAGCTAAGTCAAGGAGCTCACTTCTAACACCACTTTGTAAAGGTACCCAAATTCTTCCATATCTAAGCCTTAGACCACGGGAATCTACTATAAAATCATTAACTTGCCCTTTGATCCTTTCTTTCCTCACGTTTTCGGGGGTTAATGCTTCATCTTGTGCTACTCGGATACTATTGAATATTTGTGGTGATATTACCATGACCAAACTAGTTACTTTAATTGGTTGATGACTCGTCTTCCTACTAAGAGCGTCCGCCACAACATTAGCCTTCTCGGGGTGATACAAAATTTCACAATCATAATCTTTCACCAAGTCGAGCCCTCTCCTTTGCCTATCATTCAAATCTCTTTGATCAAACAAATACTTTAAGTTTTTATGATCGGTATAAATAGAGAACTTAACACCATAAAGATAATGACACCATATTTTCAAAGCAAAAACCACGGCTATTAATTCTAAATCATGGGTGGGATAACGTTTTTCATGTACCTTCAATTATCGGGAAGCATAAGCTATGACCTTCCCATTTTGTATTAGCACACACCCCAAACCTTTCTTAGAAGCATCGCAATAAACCGTCATATTCTCATTCCCTTCTGGTAAAACTAGTATAGGAGCTTGAACAAGTTTCTCCTTAAAGAGTTGAAATGCTTGTTCTTGCTTTTCTTCCCATCTCCATGGCACATTCTTATGGGTCAACTTTGTGAGTGGGGTGGCTATCCTAGAAAAATCTTGTATAAACCGTCGATAATACCCCGCTAATCCTAGAAAACTCCTAACTTCTGTGGGATTCATAGGCGGTTCCCATCACATTATCGCTTCAATCTTCGTCAGATCAACACAAATACCCTTCTTATTAATGACATGTCCTAAAAATTGAACTTCACGAAGCCAAAATTCGCACTTAGAGAACTTTGCAAACAACTTTTCTCTCCTTAAAGTTTCTAACACTTGTCGTAAATGCACCGCATGTTCCTCTTCCCCTTTAGAATACACCAAAATGTCGTCAATGAATACTATCACAAACCTATCGAGCATTGGTCGACAAACTCTATTCATCAAATCCATAAACGCGGTCGGAGCAATAGTTAGCCCAAAAGGCATAACCACGAATTCATAATGACCATACCTCATGCGAAAAGCCGTTTTAGGGATATCTTCTTCTTTCACCTTTAATTGATGATAACCCGATCTTAGATCTATTTTTGAAAAGAAACATGCTCCTTGTAATTGATCAAACAAATCATCTATCCTCGATAATGGATATTTATTCTTATTAGTGACCTTATTCAGTTCATGATAATCTATACACATTCTCATTGTTCCATCTTTCTTTTTTACAAACAAAACCGGAGCTCCCCAAGGTGAACTACTAGGACGTATAAAATCTTTATCTATCAAATCTTGTAGTTGAGTCATCATTTCCCTCATTTCCGACGGAGCTAGGCGATAAGGTGCTTTGGTAATTGGTGTGGCTCCGGGAATCAACTCTATTCTAAATTCTACTTCTCGTTCGGGAGGGACACCGGGCAATTCATCCGGAAACACATCCGGAAACTCATTAACTATCGGTACATCACCTATCCCAACAACCTTCTTCGAATCATCTACCACATGTGCCAAAAATGCACAACACCCATGGGACAAAAATCGTTTAGCTTTAGCATATGTACATATAGGAATAGCACGTCTAGCCCGTTCCCCATAAATCCAAATAACCTTTCCACTTGGTGATTGAACTAACACAATTTTCTTACGACATAGTATTATTCCTTCATTGTCATCTAGCCAATCCATGCCTACAATTACTTGAAATTCTCCCATATGCATGGGTATCAAATCTATAAAAAACTTCTCATCGTTCAAAATAATTTCACATCCTTTAATAACACTATACACCATAACAATTTTATTGTTAGCTATCTCAACCTCTAAAGGATGCTCTAACATACTTGGGGTCATATCAAAATGTTTACAAAAAGAATAAGAAACGAATGACCGCGTAGCACCGGAATCAAACAAAACATGCGCAGGTAAAGAGTTTACAATAAAGGTACCTGACACCACATTTTGGGATTCCTTCGCTTCGTGAGCAGTAATCTGATGAGCTCGGGATCTTGGTCAGCTATCACTTGTCTTTGGTTCCGTTTTAACTTCCTTTTTAACACCACCACTCGCCAAATCTTTCTTATACTCTGGACATTCGGCTTGAAAGTGACCCTTTTCAAAAATAATAACACTGTTTTCCCTTCTTAGGACATTCGGCGGCTCTATGACCCGGCTTCCCACATGAATAACAATCGGTAGTACCCGCTTTACATTCGCCCACATGATTCTTACCACACCTATTACACGTCCTCCCTTCTTTACCACCGCTCTTTCCCGACGTGAAACCCCCTTTTGATTTGTGCTAGGATTCGGAATTAAACTTACCTTTCTTCGGGCTCATACTTTGCATTGACTTTGAATCTTGATCTAACTTTCGTTTAAACGCAGCTTTCTTCTTAAGTTCATGTTCCCTCACAAGGGCCCTATTCATCATCTCGGCTAACGTCTTATACGTGCCCTTATCAATAAACTCACTTATTTCAGGGTTTAACTTTTCATGATAGTGATACATCATCAACTTAGGACTTGAAACAAAGTCCGGGCAAAAACGAGACTTATCATTAAACTCGGCATTAAACTCGGTCACTGATTTACTCCCATGTTCAATATTCATGAATTCGGACTTTAACCGGATAACCTCGGCGGGTGGAGCAAATTAATCCATAAACATCTCACGAAACATTTCCCATGGAAAACTTGTTGCCACCTCCCGCCCATGTGACTTAACTATAAAATTCCACCATTCATAACCACTTCCTTTCATTTGGTGTGCCGCGTAAATTACCTTTAAGTGTACGGGGCATTCACACAACATGAAAGTTTCCTCTAACTCATCGATCCACCTTTGACTAACAATCGGGTCAACCTTACCATGAAATTCCGGTGGATGGCAATTTGCAAAATTTTTGTACTCAAAGCGTTCGTCCTTCTTTTTCGGGGCTTCTACTTCATCTTGCCTTACCCCACTTCCCCCTTCTCCTCTAAACATAGGATTATTAGTCATAAGAGTCTTTAAATTTTCATCTAATTGATCATTAATCAATGTCTTTATCTTCTCTAGAAGGGTTGAGGTGTATCGCACCAAAGCTTGCCCTACTTGCCCCGAGATATCGTTTGCCATGGTAACTTCATCGGATTCAGATTGTGAACCTTCAACAGACTCCATTGACGGGGTGTGGACGTACTCATCATCCTCATCATCACCTCTATTAGGAGATACAATAGCCATTCTGAAATAATATATATAATTCATTAGTTCAAACTCATGTATCAACAATTTATCATAACTTAAAAGACCGAAAGAATTTCCAACTCACTTCACCATGATCATAGTAAATATTCATGCGTACTAAAATGATGTAATGGCAATGGCCGGTCGTCATTACAAAATCGTATTACACACTTAATCCATTATGACTCATGGTTAATGAGCATTAAACTCTTTGTTTGGGTTATCCACAATCTTAGTATCACACTATAAATCTCTTCAAAAAACTTTATCCTATGGAGCATGGCATAATCCTTTAAACTCGTCTATCATGCAAGTCCTAAACCGCTTATCCTATATAAATGATGGTTTAAGCCTAGATAATCCCTATAGTGGATTATCCAAGTCCCTTAAACCATAGCTCTGATACCAACTTTTCACGCCTTGAAACGATAGACATTTTTTTTTTAACAGGTGTCTGCCCAGACCAAGTGGTATGCCGCGGCGCGGCAAGCCTTGGTCACAGCGCGACATTTCAAAGGAAATTATTCCTACTTAACAGCCCTTCTGTATTTGAAATGTTTGATTGTCGCGGCGCGACATGTAGTGTCGCGGCGCGACCTTACACGGTTGCTGGTACTAAGCTGCAACATGTTACAAAAACCACAATTTTTACCATTTCATCATGACCCAACATATTTTTGACAACATAATACATAACAAGCTTAATTAAAACAGTTTCATACATCATTAAACACTTCGAAAATACTTTAATCATAAAAAACGCTTGTACATAACTTAAACATAACATTTGGTCCCACTCTTTCAAAAGTAACATAGTTTATAAATTCAAAAGACTTGGCGTTGATAAGCGGTACCATTAGAGCATGATTCAAAATAGAGACTTGCATTACCACTTACTAAAACCCAAAGCTCCGCTATCTTTACATAGGCTCCTTACCTTCCCGGTGTCCTTTCGTTCCTATAAAAAAACATAAAACAACATGGAGGTAAGCTTTTACGCTAAGTGAGTTATAGTCGAATAATAAAGCATACAATATTGGGCATAATCATTATATCACTTTATCTTTCCAACCAAATGGTTTCTTACTTACTTTCGGATCCGACCCATTACTTACCATAGACATAACTTACTAAGGCCAACCCTAGTAATCATGTCTAAGCTAAACACAACCATAGACATACACATATGCCTAAGCTACGTTAATCACATTGCATTCATACATATGTACATAGACACCCAAAGTGTCTAAGCTAAGTCATACCATAGACAAGGGTTACTAAGCAAGCTTATTAACCTTGCCTAAGCTAATCATTAACCATAGATACAACTATTAGGTGAACCTAATAATTCTATCTAAGCTACTCATCTCGTGCACTTAGTCGTTGCTCTCTTGCACGGATGCAATCCGAAAACACTAAGCCACTCTTGACCCGCCCAATTTACCCCCTATAAACTCACCTTGTTTAAATGAGGTTCCTTGATCACTTGAAGTTCCTATGCCTTGATTAGCACCTATACATGAGTTAATTTCATCAATAACATAACTCAACGAAATCACAACTTTCAATAGCTTACAACACTTTCATACACTTACACATTGACTTAATCCCCTTTTTACTCCAACATTCACATGAACACTTATATTCATAACATGTTTATCTTATCTTTTCCAATATAACAACATTATCATACAAACATCATTTCCTTAATTACACAATTTCTCTAGTTCCGCTCTTACAAACATGACTTGTAACTCTTTCAAGCATCAAAAGTGCATAAACCCATTTCAACTACTAACATTCTTAAAATTATCATACATCCAAATATCATTACTTACAACAATAATAACAATTCATATATATAAACTTTCTCCTTTACAAGTTTAACTAAATCTCATAACATTTTCATCGAGGCATTTCATCAAACACCTAGTGTGCATGACCTGATTCTAAGCTATACATAACATCTAATTCATCATAATCACAACATACACTCAAAATGCAAGTTCATACATGAACTTACTTCCATTATCAATTACAAATTCGTTTTTAATCATACAAGTGTGTACATTTTCAACATACAACTACTTTTAAGCTTTAGATTCATCCAAAACACCCAAATTCTAGTGATACTTAGATATAAAAGTTCATACCTTGTCTTTAGGGATTTAAGAACCCTAATGTGCACAAATGGAGAAGAAATTGAAGAATTAAAACTGGCTATGATGATTAGAGCACACTAGATTTCATTAATTTCCACTTGCATGTACAAAATCCTTTCAATTGAAGATTTCTATCTTCTCTTCTTGTTTGGGTGGACACATACACAAGCACACACTAAGTTCCTGTATTTTTTTTGCAATTGATAATGATTTTCTAGCACTTTACTCTTTTAATTGATTTAACTTTGCCTCATTTGCACTTTCTACCCTCCTCACCAAAGCCATAATAAGGGAGGTCCTTAAATTAACTTTGCATCACTAGTCCCCTTTCAACTTAACTAACAAACTTTAAATATTAACCACTTATAATACAAAATAGCACCAACAATATATATGTACATATTAAATTACATAAAATATTACCTTAAATAATTGGGATGTTACAGTTATAGGTTTAACCTATATATTTATCAATCGTAATAATAGACCACAAGATTTTATATTTCCATTTTTCGTAAACATCATCCCATACATAGAGATAAAAATCATTCATATGGTGAACACCTGGTAACCGACATTAACAAGATGCATATAAGAATATCCCCATCATTCCGAGACATCCATCGGACATGATATAAAAACTCGAAGTACTAAAGCATCCGCTACAACGGATGGGGTTTGTGGGGCCTAATAGATCTATCTTTAGGATTCACGTCAATTAGTAGACCGATTTACTAATTCTTAGGTTACCAAGCAAAAAGGGGCATATTCGGCTTCGATCATTCAACCATAGAAAATAGTTTCATGTACTTGTGTCTATTTTATAAAATATTTATAAAGCTGCATGTATTCTCATCTCAAAAATATTAGATTTTAAAAGTGGGACTATAACTCACTTTCACAGATTTTTACTTCATCGAGAAATAAGACTTGGCCACGGGTTGATTCATGAACCTATAATAAATATGTATATATGTATCAAAGTATGATCAAAATATAATTACAAAATTTTTTATTACATTTTAATGATTTGAGTTTGTTAAGTCAGCAGTCCTCGTTAGTAACCTACAACTAGTTGTTCACGGTTAGATGTACATAAATAAAGCAATATATATTATCTCGAATCAATCCACGACCTCGTGTATACAAGCCTCAGGCTAGATCACAACTCAAAGTATATATAATATTTTGGAATCAACCTCAACCCTGTATAGCTAACTCCAACATTACTGCATATAGAGTGTCTATGGTTGTTCCAAAATATATATATAGATGGGTATATATATATGGGTCGATATGATATGTCAAAACATTGTATTCATGTCTATGGTATCCCAAGATTACATAATATATATTAGAATACATGTATAATACAATATAAGTTAGTTAAGTTAGGATTTGTATAGATTTGTTACAAATTTCACGTAGCTATAACAAGCAAAATTATCCAATCTTTTTTTACCTATAACTTCTTCATTTTAAATCCGTTTTGAGTGATTCAAGTTGCTATGGTTTCATATTGAACTTAAGTTTATAAATATAAACAGAAAAAATATAATTTTATAGCTAGAAATACAGATTACAAGTCATTTTGGTAAAGGTAGTCATTTCAGTCGAAAGAACAACTTCTAGATGACCATTTTGGAAAACATACTTCCACTTTGAGTTTAACCATTATTTTTGGATATAGTTTCATGTTCATAAGAAAAATTATTTTCCTAGAAGAATAGCTTTTAAATCAAAGTTTATCATAGTTTTTAATTATCCAAACCAAAACAGCCCCCGGTTTTACTACGACGGCGTATATCCGATTTTACGGTGTTCTTCGTGTTTCCAGGTTTTTAAATCATTAAGTTAGCATATCATATAGATATAGAACATGTGTTTAATTGATTTTAAAATTTAAGTTAGAAGGATTAAATTTTTTTGCGAACAAGTTTAGAATATACTAAACTATGTTCTAGTGATTACAAGTTTAAATCTTCGAATAAGATAGTTATATATATATGAATCAAATGATGTTATGAACATCATTACTACCTCAATTTTAGTAGGTAAACCTAATGGAAGTGAAAAGAAATGATCTAGCTTTAAAGGATCTTGGATGGCTTAAAAGTTCTTGAAGTAGGATCATGACACAAAAACAAGTTCAAGTAAGATTTTTACTCGAATTAAGATAGTTTAAGTTATAGAAATCGAATCAAAGTTTGAATATGAATATTACCTTGAATAAGAAAGATAACCTACTGTAAATAACAAAGGTTTCTTGATCTTATATGCTTACTTGGAATGGATTAGAAAGCTTGGAAGTAAACTAGTAAACTTGAAAGAATTTTTTGAAGTGTTCTTCCTATGATGATTATAGCTTGATTGTTGAAGTAATTTTTGATGAAGATGATGATTAGTTACTGGAAAAATTCGTTCATAAGTGTGTGTAGGTGTTGAGAGAGAATTAGAAAGAGAATTAAAAGTGAAATGGAGTGGGTGGTGAGTGGTGAAGGGTGAGTGGGGTTAAAAGGAGTTCTTGTTTTGTTTCCTTGCTCATAAGTCATGCTAGTTGCCAAATGATGGTTCCCACATGTGTTGAAGACTCACAAGGGCTTCTAAGAGCTGATCATTGAAGTGTATATACCAATAGTAAATACATCTAGAAGCTGTGTATTGTACGAGTACGAATACGGGTGCATACGAGTAGAATTGTTGATGAAAACGAATGAGAGTGTAATTGTGACCAACTTTGATAAGTATGAGTGTTTTGATATGTGTCTTGAAGTCTTCCAAAATTGTATTAATACATCTTAATACACTACATGTATATACATTTTAACTGAGTCGTTAAGTCATCGTTAGTCATTACATGTAAGTGTTGTTTTTGAAACCTTTAAGATAACGATCTTATTTAATGTAGTTAACCCATTATTTATTATATTTATTGAGATGTTAATTTATCATATTATCATGATAACATGGTGTATGAATATATCTTAATATGATATATATATTAAAATGTCGTTACAACGATAATCGTTATATATATAACTCATTTTGAAATCCTTAAGTTAGTAGTCTTGTTTTACATATGTAGTTCATTGTTAACATACTTAATGATATAAATAATTATCATTTTATCATGTTAAATATAGTGTAACAATATCTTAATATGATACATATGTACTTGGTAAGACGTTGTCATAACGATAATCGTTATATATATCGTTTCGAGTTTCTTAATTCAATAGTCTCATTTTATGTATATAACTCATTGTTAATATACCTAGTGAGATACTTACCTATCATAAAATCATGTTAACTATATATATATATATGTCCATATATATATCAACATATAGTTTTTACAAGTTTTAACGTTCGTGAATCGCCGGTCAACTTGGGTGGTCAATTGTCTACATGAAACTCATTTCAAATAATCAAGTCTTAACAAGTTTGATTACTTAACATGTTGAAAACATTTAATCATGTAAATATACCAATTTCATTATATATATATATATATATATATATATATATATATATATATATATATATAAACATGGAAAAGTTCGGGTCACTACAGTACCTACCCGTTAAATAAATTTTGTCCCGAAATTTTAAGCTGTTGAAGGTGTTGACGAATCTTCTGGAAATAGGTACGGGTATTTCAGCTTCATTTGATCTTCACGCTCCCAGGTGAACTCAGGTCCCCTACGAGCATTCCATCGAACCTTGACAATTGGTATCTTGTTTTGCTTGAGCCTTTTAACCTCACGATCCATTATCTCGATGGGTTCTTCAATGAATTGTAGTTTTTCATTGATTTTATTTTCATCTAAAGGAATAGTGAGATCTTCTTTAGCTAAGCACTTCTTCAGATTCGAGACGTGAAAGGTATTATGTACATTGGCGAGTTGTTGAGGTAATTCAAGTTGGTAGGCTACTGTGCTTCAAACGGTGCCATTTCGATACTCGAGTGGTAACTGTTGTTGTATGAAAATTCTGCTAATGGTAGATGTCGATCCCAACCATTTCCAAAATCAATAACACATGCTCGTAACATGTCTTCAAGAGTCTGTATCGTCCTTTCGCTCTGCCCATCGGTTTGTGGATAATAGGCAGTACTCATTTCTAGACGAGTTCACAATGCTTGTTGTAATGTCTGCCAAAACCTTGAAACAAATCTGCCATCTCTATCAGAGATAATAGAGATTGGTATACCTTGTCTAGAGACAACTTCCTTCAAGTATAATCTCGCCAAATTCTCCATTTTATCATCTTCTCTCATTGGCAGAAAGTGTGCTGACTTGGTGAGACGATCGACTATTACCCAAATAGTATCATAACCACTTGCAGTCCTTGGCAATTTAGTAATAAAATCCATGGTAATGTTTTCCCGTTTTCATTCCGGGATTTCAGGTTGTTGAAGTAGACTTGATGGTTTTTGATGTTCCGCTTTGACCTTAGAACACGTCAAACATTCTCCCACATATCTAGCAATATCGGCTTTCATACCCGGCCACCAAAAGTACTTCTTGAGATCTTTGTACATTTTTCTCGCTCCGGGATGTATTGAGTATCTGGTTTTATGTGCTTCCTTAAGTACCATTTCTCTCACATCTCCAAACTTTGGTACCCAAATTCTTTCAGCCCTATACCGGGTTCCGTCTTCCCGAATATTAAGATGTTTCTCCGATCCTTTGGGTATTTCATTCTTCAAATTTCCCTCTTTTAAAACTCCTTGTTGCGCCTCCTTTATTTGAGTAGTAAGGTTAGTATGAATAATTATATTCATAGCTTTTACTCGTATAGGTTCTCTATCCTTTCTGCTCAAGGCATCACCCACCACATTTGCCTTCCCCGGGTGGTAACGAATCTCAAAGTAGTAATCATTCAACAGTTCAATCCACCTACGTTGTCTCATGTTCAGTTGTTTCTGATTAAATATATGTTGGAGACTTTTGTGGTCGGTATATATAATACTTTTGACCCCATATAAGTAGTGCCTCCAAGTCATTAATGCAAAAATAACAGCGCTCAATTCTAAATCGTGAGTCGTATAATTTTGCTCGTGAATCTTCAATTGTCTGGACGCATAAGCAATTACCTTCGTTCATTGCATTAATACAGAGCCGAGACCTTGCTTTGAGGCATCACAATATATCATAAAATCATCATTCCCTTCAGGCAATGACAATATAGGTGCCGTAGTTAACTTTTTCTTCAACAATTGAAACGTTTTCTCCTGCTCATCCTTTCATTCAAATTTCTTCCCTTTATGTATTAATGCAGTCAAAGGTTTTGCTATTTTGGAAAAATCTTGGATGAACCTTCTGTAGTAACCAGCCAGTCCCAAAAATTGGCGTATATGCTTCGGAGTTTTCTGGATTTCCCACTTTTCAACGATTTCAATCTTTGCTGGATCTACCTGAATACCTTTTTTGTTCACTATGTGTCCGAGGAATTGAACTTCTTCCAACCAAAATGCACACTTTGAAAACTTAGCGTACAGTTTTTCTTTCCTCAACAAATCTAGCACTTTTCTCAAATGTTCTTCGTGTTCTTGATCATTCTTTGAGTAAATAAGTATGTCATCGATGAAAACAATGACAAACTTGTCAAGGTATGGTCCACAAACTCGGTTCATAAGGTCCATGAACACAGCTGGTGCGTTAGTCAAACCAAACGGCATAACCATAAACTCGTAATGACCGTAACGCGTCCTTAAAGCAGTTTTTGGAATATCATCCTCCTTCACCCGCATTTGATGATATCCAGAACGTAAATCAATCTTCGAGTACACTGACGAACCTTGCAACTGATCAAATAAATCGTCGATTCTCAGTAGTGGATAACGGTTCTTGATGGTAAGTTTGTTCAACTCTCTATAGTCGATACATAATCTAAATGTACCATCTTTCTTTTTGATAAACAAAACAGGAGCTCCCCAGGGTGATGTGCTTGGTCGAATGAAAACACGCTCTAAAAGTTCTTGTAATTGGCTCTGAAGTTCCTTCATTTCGTTAGGTGCTAGTCTGTATAGGGCACGAGCTATTGGTGCAGCTCCCGGTACAAGGTCTATTTGAAATTCAACGGATCGGTGTGGAGGTAGTCCCGGTAATTCTTTCGGAAATACATCGGGAAATTCTTTTGCGACGGGAACATCATTGATGTTCTTTTCTTCAGAATTGACTTTCTCGACGTGTGCTAGCACATCATAGTAACCTTTTCTTAATAGTTTTTGTGCCTTCAGGTTGCTAATCGGTAATTCTTTCGGAAATACATCGGGAAATTCTTTTGCGACGGGAACATCATTGATGTTCTTTTCTTCGGAATTGACTTTCTCGACGTGTGCTAGCACAGCATAGCAACCTTTTCTTATTAGTTTTTGTGCCTTCAAGTTACTAATAAGATTTAACTTCGCGTTGCTCTTTTCTCCGTATACCATTAAGGGTTTCCTTTTTCTCGTATAATGCAAATTGCATTTTTGTAACAAACGATCTCTGCTTTCACTTCTTTCAACCAGTCCATACCGATTATCACATCAAAACTCCCTAACTCTACTGGTATCAAGTCAATCTTAAATGTTTCGCTAACCAGTTTAATTTCTTGATTCCGACATATATTATCTGCTGTAATTAATTTACCGTTTGCTAATTCGAGTAAAAATTTATTATCCAAGGGTGTCGGTGGGCAACTTAGTTTAGCACAAAAATCTCTACTCATATAGACCTGAATCAAATAAAACATAAGCAGATTTATTGTCAATAAGAAACGTACCAGTAACAAGCTCCGGGTCTTCCTGCGCTTCTGCCGTATTAATATTGAAAACTCTTCCGCGGCCCTGCCCATTAGTATTCCCCTGATTCGGGCAATTTCTACTAAAGTGGCCCGATTTTCCACATCTAAAACAAACTATGGTGGTGTTATTTGTTCCGACATTATTTGTTCTTTTAGTTCTGTTATGCATTTGTCCGTAGATCTCGCACTTCGTCGCGCTATGACCATTTCTTTTACACCTGTTACAAAATGTCGTGCAGAACCCCGGGTGATGCTCTTCACACCTTTGGCATGGCTGTTTTTGGTTTTTATTGCCATTGTTGTTATTGAGATTGTTGTTGGGATTATTGTTGTTGTTATTATTGTTGTTATTGTTGTTGGGACAGTTATTGTAGTTGTTGTTGGGACGTTTGTTGAAGTTGTTGTTGCGATTGATGTTGCGGTTGTTGGGATAGTTATTGCGATTGTGGTTGTGATTGTTGTTGTTGTACTGGTGACTCTTGTCACTGGTTTCTTCCCACTTTCTCTTGACTTGTTTCATGTTAGCCTCTTCGGCCGCCTGCTCTTTAATCCTTCCTTTGATCTGATTCACTAGTTTGTGAGCCATTCGACTTGCCTTTTGTATGGAGGCAGGCTCGTGTGAACTCACATCTTCTTGAATCCTTTCCGGTAACCCTTTTACAAATGCGTCGATCTTCTCTTCTTCGTCTTCGAACGTTCTGGGACACAATAGACACAACTCTGTGAATTGTCGTTTGTACGTGGTGATATCGAAACCTTGCGTTTGTAATCCTCTAAACTCTTCCTTGAGCTTATTTACCTCGTTTCTGGGACGATACTGCTCATTCATCAATTGCTTAAATGCTGACCACGGTAGTGCGTAAGCAGCATCTTGTCCTACCTACTCGAGATAGGTATTTCACCATGTTAACGCAGTAACTGTGAAGGTATGCGTAGCGTACTTTACTTTGTTTTCTTCAGTACATTTACTTATGGCAAACACCGATTCAACTTTCTCGGTCCACCGTTTCAATCCGATTGGACACTCGGTTCCATCAAATTCCAAAGGTTTGCAGGCAGTGAATTCTTTGTAGGAGCATCCTACACGATTTCTTGTGAAATTAGTTCCACTGCTAGAACCATCGTTATTGTTGTTATTTTGCATTGCGGCTTGTACTACGGTTATGTTTGCAGCAAGGAAAACACGGAAGTCTTCCTCACTCATGTTCAAGTTCTGACGAGTCGTCGGTGCCATTTCCTTCAAAAATAGCCAAAAGAATTGAGTTAATCATATAGAATTTAAGAGTAGTCAATAGTATTTCGTAGCATAATATGAACTTATTTATAAAAGCTTTTTCTTCATATTAGCATTTTATAGTTTTAATTCGAGTAGTACCTACCCGTTAAGTTCATACTTAGTAGCTACTATATAATTCAACTACTACGCTTCTATATGAAAAACTTATTACAATAATATTTCACGTTCAAACTTTTATACAATATTTTACAAACTTACAATACCACTATTATACATATAGGATGAAATATAGCACATAATAACTTTGCTACTCGGCAGCTATAAAGGCAATTCTAGTTAATACGCAAGTCGTTCAGCAAAAGAAATAAAGACACGTAATTCATAAGTCCAGAAACAAGTCATGCATTCGGATTTTACTAGTATTATTTCCCATCCTTGATCTTGTGAAAAATAATCGTTGTGACCGTTGACTAGGTAGCATGTTGTAATGTCGTCAAAAGGACGAGGGTTACGTAATTCCCAACAGCCCTGTAACAATCTAAAAACCTTGTTTCTCACCTCAACTACTGAGTCCGTCACTTGTGGGAAGATTTTATTTAAAAGTTGCAACCCAATGTTCTTTTTCTCAATTTGATGAGAAGCGAACATTATTAACCCGTAAGCATAACATGCTTCTTTATGTTGCATGTTAGAAGCTCTTTCTAAAGAACGGAGTCCTATGTTAGGATATGTTGAGTCAAAATAGGTTCGTAACCCGTAGCGTAAAATTGCATCTAGGTTTCCCGCACTATATGCCTTAAAAAAACTTGGCGTAACTTAAAGTCTCCCCAATGTGATACGCCCCATCTTTCAAAGGAAAGCCTTTTATAAACTAAGGCATGCCTGGAATGTCTTTCAAACGTTCAACAAACTAATTTTGTTGTAAATAATTGTGCTAATGAATTCTGCCCAACTCTAGACAAGATTTCATCAATCATATCCCCTGGTAGGTCTTCTAAAATTTTTGGTTGTCTATCCTTAACGTCCATTTTTGTTTTTATACTGTAAAATAAACAAGGATTAGATTCGTAAAAGATAATTAACAAATAAGACAGGAAATTTTTACATATATCTTAAAAGTACAAGCACACAAAAATACATATATTACACAGCATGATTATAACTCTTTATTCTGACTCACTCGTTTCTTCTTCTTCGGACTTAGTTCGTTTGGCTAATTTCCTAGGGATACATGGCGATCCTCTAATACAAGCCGTCATTTTTACAAATGTTTTAGAAAAACCTGGTGGCCTAGATGTTCCCGGATTATTGTTAAAATCTAAGAAATACGGGTGTTTACGATACATATAAAGTTCATCTGGGTCGGAATCAGGTTTCTCTATTTTGATGCCCTTTCCCTTATTATTCTCTTTTGCCTTATTAAATTGAGTTGGGGTAATTTCTATAACATCATCGAAATCCTCGTCGGGATCTGATTCATCAAAAAATTGGTAATTTTCCCAATATTTTGCTTTCTTGGCGGAAACACCATTGACCATTTTTAACTTTGGTCCATTGTTTGAGGTTTTTCTTTTATTTAATCGTTTTATTGTAGGTATTAATATTTCATCCTCCAAAACCTCTTCTTCTTCTTCCGGTTCCTCCTCTTCCGGTTCCTCCTCTTTCGGTTCTTCCTCTTCCGGTTCCTCCTTTCTCTTTTGCCTTATTAAATTGAGTTGGGGTAATTTCTATAACATCATCGAAATCCTCGTCGGGATCTGATTCATCAAAAAATTGGTAATTTTCCCAATATTTTGGTTCTTGGCGGAAACACCATTGACCATTTTTAACTTTGGTCCATTGGTTGAGGTTTTTCTTTTATTTAATCGTTTTACTGTAGGTATTAATATTTCATCCTCCAAAACCTCTTCTTCTTCCGGTTTCTCTTCTTCCGGTTCCTCCTCTTCCGGTTCCTCCTCTTTCGGTTCTTCCTCTTCCGGTTCTTCCTCGGGAATTTGTGAATCTTCCTGAAATATATTCGACTCTTCATTATTATTAGGTGAGTCAATGGGATTTGTACTAGAGGTAGACATCTATCAGACAATATCAAACACATTAAGAGATTAATATATCACATAATTTTTACATGTTAATAATATATAGTTTCTAACAAAAAAAATGTTAAGCAATCGTTTTTAAAGAAAACACGGTCGAACTCCAGACTCACTAATGCATCCTAACAAACTCAGTAAGACACACTAATGCAATTTTCTAGTTCTCTAAGACCAATGCTCGGATACCAACTGAAATGTCCCGTTCATATTGATTATAAACGTTCCATATTAATTGATTTCGTTGCGAGTTTTTGACCTCTATATAAGACGTTTTTCAAAGACTGCATTCGATTTTTAAAACAACCATAACCTTTATTTTATCGATAAAGGTTTAAAATATTACGACGATTATCAAATAATGATAATCAAAATATAGCGTTCACACACGACCATTACATAATGGTTTACAATAATATTACACAACAATATATGTCTTCAAATGCAGTTTTCAAACAATATTATACAAGCATGGACTCCAAATCTTGTCCTTAATTTAGTATGCAACAGCGAAAGCTCTTAACAATTACCTGAGAATAAACATGCTTAAAACGTCAACAAAAATGTTGGTGAGTTATAGGTTTAACCTATATATTTATCAATCGTAATAATAGACCACAAGATTTCATATTTCCATTTTTCGTAAACATCATCCCATACATAGAGATAAAAATCATCCATATGCTGAACACCTGGTAACTGACATTAACATGATGCATATAAGAATATCCCCATCATTCCGGGACATCCATCGGACATGATATAAAAACTCGAGGTACTAAAGCATCTGCTACAATTGATGGGGTTTGTTGGGCCCAATAGATCTATCTTTAGGATTCGCGTTAATTAGTAGATTGGTTTACTAATTCTTAGGTTACCAAGCAAAAAGGGGTATATTCGGCTTCGAACATTCAACCATAGAAAGTAGTTTCATGTACTTGTGTCTATTTTGTAAAACATTTATAAAACTGCATGTATTCTCATCCCAAAAATATTAGATTTTAAAAGTGGGACTATAACTCACTTTCACATATTTTTACTTCGTCGAGAAATAAGACTTGGCCACGGGTTGATTCACGAACCTATAATAAATATGTACATATGTATCAAAGTATGATCAAAATATAATTACAACATTTTTTATTACATTTTAATGATTTGAGTTTGTTAAGTCAGCAGTCCTCGTTAGTAACCTACAACTAGTTGTCCACAGTTAGATGTACAGAAATAAAGCAATATATATTATCTCGAATCAATCTACGACCTCATGTATACAAGCCTCAGGCTAGATCACAAGTCAAAGTATATATAATATTTTAGAATCAACCTCAACCCTGTATAGCTAACTCCAACATTACTGCAAATAGAGTGTCTATGGTTGTTCCGAAATATATATATATATATATATATATATATATATATATATATATATATATATATATATATATATATATATATATATATATATATATATATGATATGTCAAAACATTGTATTCATGTCTATGGTATCCCAAGATTACATAATATATGTTAGAATACATGTATAATACAATATAAGTTAGTTAAGATAGGATTTGTATAGATTTGTTACAAATTTCACGTAGCTACAACAAGCAAAATTATCCAATCTTGTTTTACCCATAACTTTTTCGTTTAAATCCGTTTTGAGTGATTCAAGTTTCTATGGTTTCATATTGAACATAAGTTTATGAATCTAAACAGAAAAAATATAAGTTTATATTCGGAAATACAGATTACAAGTCATTTTTGTAAAGGTAGTCATTTCAGTCGAAAGAACGACGTCTAGATGACCATTTTGGAAAACATACTTCCACTTTGAGTTTAACCATGATTTTTGGATATAGTTTCATGTTCATAAGAAAAATCATTTTTCCAGAAGAATAGCTTTTAAATTAAAGTTTATCATAGTTTTTAATTATCCAAACCAAAACAACCCTCGGTTTTACTACGACGGCGTATATCTGGTTTTACGGTGTTCTTCGTGTTTCCAGGTTTTAAATCATTAAGTTAGCATATCATATAGATATAGAACATGTGTTTAATTGATTTTAAAAGTTAAGTTAGAAGGATTAACTTTATTTGCGAATAAGTTTAGAATATACTAAACTATGTTCGAGTGATTACAAGTTTAAATCTTCGAATAAGATAGTTATATATATATATGAATCGAATGATGTTATGAACATAATTACTACCTCAAGTTTAGTAGGTAAACCTACTGGAAGTGACAAGAAATGATCTAGCTTCAAAGGATCTTGTATGGCTTAAAAGTTCTTGAAGTAGGATCATGACACAAAAACAAGTTCAAGTAAGATTTTTACTCGAATTAAGATAGTTTATAGTTATAGAAATCGAATCAAAGTTTGAATATGAATATTACCTTGAATCAGAAAGATAACCTACTATAAATAACAAAGGTTTCTTGATCTTAGATGCTTACTTGGAATGGATTAGAAAGCTTGGAAGTAAACTAGTAAACTTGAAAGGATTTTTTGAAGTGTTCTTGAAGTATTCTTCCTATGATGATTATAGCTTGATTCTTGAAGTAATTTTTGATGAAGATGATGATTAGTTACTGGAAAAATTCGTTCATAAGTGTGTGTAGATGTTGAGAGAGAATTAGAAAGAGAATTGGAAGTGAAATGGAGTGGGTGGTGAGTGGTGAAGGGTGAGTGTGGTTAAAAGGAATTCTTGTTTTGTTTCCTTGCTCATAAGTCATGCTAGTTGCCAAATGATGGTTCCCACATGTGTTGGTGACTCACAAGGGCTGCTAAGAGCTGATCATTGAAGTGTATATACCAATAGTAAATACATCTAGAAGCTTTGTATTGTACGAGTACGAATACGAGTGCATACGAGTAGAATTGTTGATGAAAACGAATGAGAGTGTAATTGTGACCAACTTTGATAAGTATGAGTGTTTTGATATGTGTCTTGAAGTCTTCCAAAATTGTATTAATACATCTTAATACACTACATGTATATACATTTTAACTGAGTTGTTAAGTCATCGTTAGTCGTTACATGTAAGTGTTGTTTTTTAAACCTTTAAGATAACGATCTTATTTAATGTAGTTAACCCATTGTTTATTATATTTAGTGAGATGTTAATTTATCATATTATCATGATAACATGGTGTATGAATATATCTTAATACGATATATATATATTAAATTGTCATTACAACGATAATCGTTATATATATAACTTGTTTTGAAATCCTTAAGTTAGTAGTCTTGTTTTACATATGTAGTTCATTGTTAACATACTTAATGATATAAATAATTATCATTTTATCATGTCAAATATAGTGTAACAATATCTTAATATGATACATATGTACTTGGTAAGACGTTGTCATAACGATAATCGTTATATATATCGTTTCGAGTTTCTTAATTCAATAGTCTCATTTTATGTATATAACTCATTGTTAATATACCTAGTGAGATACTTACCTATCATAAAATCATGTTAACTATATATATATATATATATATATATATATATATATATATATATATATATATATATATATATATATATATATATATATATATATATATATATGTCCATATATATATATCAACATATAGTTTTTACAAGTTTTAACGTTCGTGAATCGTCGGTCAACTTGGGTGGTCAATTGTCTACATGAAACTCATTTCAAATAATCAAGTCTTAACAAGTTTGATTGCTTAACATGTTGAAAACATTTAATCATGTAAATATACCAATTTCATTATATATATATATAAACATGGAAAAGTTCGGGTCACTACAACATCGAGTCGACCTTCGAGGCAGAAAATCCTTGCGAAAAGAGTGTAAACGGTATTGCGAACAGGTTCGCCGGTAAGCGGATCGGGTACTCCGACATTAGGTGGAAAGTTCGGCTCGTGATATGGAGTACCTTCTTCATTTCTCCATAGGGTAAGTATTTCGCGAACCCATCCCCACTTTCTAAAGAAATCACGGTAGTTGATCGGTTGGTGCGCTCCCGTCACGCTGTCTTCGGAGCTGGAGGAACTTGGTCTATTCGAAGAGGCCATCTTACGCGATCACAAAAAGTTATGAAATGATTCTTAATATGAATTGAGGGCTGAATACTGGATGATATTTTCGTCTTTCTCGAATACATATATATAGCAAAAAGATTCCGTAATTTACAGAGAAAATTTCGAAAAATGCCAAATAAGATCCACGGTAATAGATATGATAGGATATGATTCGTCTATACACCGTGTATGCAATAAATGCAAAAACACGTGTCAAAACTTAGGAATGATAAACATGTAATTTTCCACTAGGAATGATAAACTAAACTTATAATATGCAGTTAAGGTCGAAGTCCAGACTCACTAATGCATCCTAATGACTATCAGTTAGACACACTAATGCAAGACCTGGTTTGCTAAGACCACCGCTCTGATACCACCTGTCAATACCCGTCCTAATCCATTTGGACGAAGTTATCAACATTTGGTCCCATTACGAGGTACTGTCCCAAATATGCCATGAACGACTCCATGTAATATCCTTAAAATGAACAAATGTACATCGAAAGATTTCTTTCATACCTGAGAATAAACATGCTTTGAAGTGTCAACCAAAAGGTTGGTGAGTTCATAGGTTTATCATAAATAATCATATCCATTATTTTTAATAGACCACAAGATTTTCATTTCCATTTCTCATAAACATCATCTCATATCAGGCATTTCGCACTGCATAGAGATAAAAATCATTCATATGGTGAACACCTGGTAACCGACCTTAACAAAATGCATATAGAATATCCCCATCATTCCGGGACTCCCTTCGGACATGATAAATTTGAAGTACTAAAGCATCTGGTACTTTAGATGGGGCTTGTTGGGCTCAATAGATCTATCTTTAGGATTCGCGTCAATTAGGGTGTCTGTTCCCTAATTCTTAGATTATCAGACTAAAAAGGGGCATATTCGGTTTAATAATCCAGCCATAGAATGTAGTTTTAAATACTTGTGTCTATCTCATCAAACATTTATAAAAACAGTGCATGTATTCTCAGTTCCAAAAATATATATTGCAAAAGCATTTAAAAAAGAAGCAAATGAAACTCACAATCTAATATTTTGTAGTAAAAATATTCATACGACACTACTGAACAATGCAGGGTTGGCCTCGGATTTCACGAACCTATATCATTTATATATATTAAAACATATAGTTGTAATCAAATAAATTCATATATTATATCTTAATTTATATATCTTATATATTTAATTTGTATATATATTTAAAATAGTTAATATTTATATAGTTTAATATTATATTTAAAATCAATAATTTGTTATATGTAAATATTTATGTAAATAATCTTAATATATATAATTATATGTAATATCATGGTAGTTGTAATATATATATACTCTTATATAGAAAATATTTATTTATTATAATAATATTATTAATATAAAAGTAGTAATCATAATAATCTTAACAATAATAATAATAATAATAATAATAATAATAATAATAATAATAATAATAATAATAATAATAATAATAATAATAATAATAATAATAATAATAATAATAGTTATGAAAATAATGGTTTTACTAATAGTAATAATACTAACATTTATTTTAATAACTATAACTATAATGATAATAATGATAAGTATAATAATAATGATAAATAAATAAATAAGTAACTACCTCAAAGAAGTAATCCTAAAAAAAATGCTCAAGTCCGAGTTTGAACCCACGACATCCCGATAACAACCTTAACCATTAAGCTATGTGTTTCGATTCCGAAATAACATCCAACTTAAATTGTTTTTAACTTTCATTTCTGCATCCTTTTTCTTCTTTTTCTAAAAAAAATGCCACAGCCCGGGCTTGAACCCGAGACCTCTCGTTAACCTAACATTCCCTCTAACCACTCCTCTACTTATACGTTTCTAAAATGATTCCTGATTTAAATCTATATAACCATTTTGTCTGTTCTTCCTCTTCTTAATTTAATACCCAAATCATCATCATATTTTGGTACCCTCGGCAATCATCATCATCAATACATTCTTCCATCAACTTGATCGACCTCATCATCTTTTCAACAACATCCCCATCGATCATCCTCATGATCGTCAGTATCATCACATCATCAATACCATCATTGATCTTGTATCATCATCATTCGATTATCATCCATCATAACCGTTATAATAATCGTACTCATAATCATAATCATAATCATATTATGGTTATCATTATTATGCAACACCATCTTCGTTATCATAATCGTTCACATCATTATCATCCCATCAACCCGTTCGTATAATATCATCATCATCAACTAGTACCATCATAATCATTATCTATATCATCGCCTATATCAATATCTATATCATCATACGGATCATTTATTTAAATCTAATCATCATATTCATCATAATAACTATCATCATTAAATTATTATTATGAGTTCATTGTCTCTAATACGTGTATCATCATCATTGATTTTAAACTACAAATCATTTTCCCTTTGGTATATATCACATCGAACTCATCACCCAAACTTTTCAAACGGTAATGGTTGTGTATAGTATTTAGCACTAATTCAATCCATGATTACTTGGCATAAATTACGGCCCCCATCGATTATACTAGTCCAATTTTCTACAAATTTGGCCGTCCACTTATTTTTAATTTGTCCCACCAACATCATCTTTGTCTCTACTTTTAAAAAAGCATTTTATAAAGAATTTTATAAAGAATTTTAACACATCCTAATTGTCAACTTTAAACTGCGTACATATATTATGCATTTAATCGATTTCCTTACATCTTTGTTGAATTACAAGCAATTACAGCAGCATCCAACAGAAGTGATGCAGTAGCGAGCAGGCAACAGCTGTAAGTTGTACGATGGTCTTCAACATAAACAGAAACAGTAGATAGGGAAACCAACTAATTGGGTTCAAACATTAGGTATGTTATTTAACTTGGATTTTGTTCAATAGAAGCTGAAACAGATAATTTGCAGCAGCAGTCAAGTAATTGTGATTATTGTTTGTGGTGGTTTGGTGTTAGATGTGACTAGAAAAACAGAAAGAAAACTAGAAGTAGAAGGTGGCGGTGGTGTGCCAAAAGTGGTGGTAGAGGACATGGGTTACAAAGAAGAAGAAGAAGAAGAAGAAGAAGAAGAAGAAGAAGAAGGAGAGTGTTTTCATGGGTGGTGATATAGATGATCAAGATGGTTACGGTTTCATATATCCATGTGTGCGTAATATGCCCATATTACCTTATAGTTATAACTTAACTAAGCTTAATTTCAATCTTCTTTCTCCATCTCATTTAAAGTATAAATCAACGTCGACACTTTCTCATGTCTTTGTCACAAACGTGTTAGAGTAGAAAAAGAAAACACTGATTTGTTGTTCGATAGTGAAAGATGCAATGCATGTAGTATATGTAAGAATAAGCCAAATATTGTAAACAATCAACAGCAGTAACATGAAATGATTAGGAGTTGAAATCAAATGACGATTGTTATTTGGGTGGACAGATTAAATCATGAGTAGTAACGAATAATTAAAGCAGATAGAGTTGTTAAACAAATTTTGTTTCTATCTGTGTGAAATCTTATGTAATTAATATTAACAATTAATAATTATATTAATAATAATAATATTAATATTAATGATAATAAAAATAATGATTTTTTTATTTTTTATTTATTTATGATAAAGGTAATAATAATATCTAATAATAATACAAGTAATAATTTAAGATATAACAAGTTATACGTATCGAATTTCATATCTATGTATTAGAAATAATAATATTAATAATACAGATATTAATAATAATAATGAGAGTAATAATGATATTAATATAACAATTATATTTAAACTTGTAATTATATCTAATATATTAATATTATATATACTATTAATTTTTGTTAAATTAAATAATATGTATATATATATATATATATATATATATATATATATATATATATATATATATATATATATATATATATATATATATATATAAAATAACATGTTTTGAATATTTATTATCTATACATATTATATATTACAATATACCTATAATATTAATTATGTATAGAAATCATATATATAAATACATTTTAATATCAACTTAATTATTCTGGATATTATTTTACATTTTAATTCTAATGATTTAAGTGTATTTTATTAATTCAAAATATTATATAAACTTATGTTTATATTTGTATATATCTATATACATTTATTTACATATTTATTTACACACCATGGTTCGTGAATCGTCGAGAATAGTCAAAGGTTAACTGAATCCATGTAAACAGTTCAAAAAAATTTAGACTCAACATTACTAACTTTGCTTATCGTGACAAAATTATAATAAGATTAGGTTTAAATTTGGTCGGAAATTTCCGGGTCGTCACATTTTGTATACGAGATATATGTACTGTATTTAAAAGAAATCGCATATACATTACAGGTGGATGTAGGATTTGTTGGGATTTAACAAGTTCATATATACTTAAAACATTTTAAGAATAAATAAAGCGGAAGCATGTAAGTATTACCATATTAGAACTTGTTATACTTTAACCAATTAAAGTTAAATCCCAATTAGGATCAAGTTGTGTAACATACTTACAAACTACAAGCAAGAAAAGAGTTTATACCTACTCCAAGCTTGTTGATAAGTGATGAAGATGATGATGATGAATGGAGCTCCAAAAGTATGAAACCTCAAGTTGTTATACCCCAAACTTTGCACCAACACCTTATACTTTGGTTAGGATTTGATAACACTTGAATATAGCTTGCAAAAAAAAATGGACTCTCTTATGACCAAGAAAGGCCACGACCAGCAGCTATAGGAGAGGGAGTGCAGAATTTTTTTTGCTAACTTGATATGTTTGAATGCAAGTGTGTTGTAACACCCTAGTTATTATCGTACAGAAGTGTATATAGTGTACATAAAGCGAGGGGAACTGTGTGTAATTAAACTGTGATCAGAATCTGTTCAGACCATAGTGCGCGCCGCGCACCCTTAAAGGAGCGCGCCGCGCACCACTACTATAGCCGGGTTCTTTTTCTTTTAATCAGATATTTTGGAAGGGTATTGAGGTAATTTCACTTGGGGATGAGTTAAGGTCACAGATCAGTGGTTTGGGTGAGTCATAACTCCACTTTCAACAACCATTTTCATCCTACTTTAATTCTAGTAAGAGAAACCCAAAATTTAGAGAGAGAAAGCTCAAATAAAGGAAGAAGGAGCTAGTTTCGGGTCTTAGCTTGGGTTATAAAGTTGTTCATCTCCTTGCTAGCTACAATTTGGTTGTGTTGGTAAGTTCTAATTTTGAATTCCTTGATTTAATTTGTTTAAAGGTTAGAACTTGGGTTAGTGATGAACACAAAACCCATTAATGGTGATTTTGGGGGTTTTGGGTAAGATTGAGTCATTAGGACTCAAGGATGACTAACCTAGGGTTTCAAGGTAATAATTGGTGTTATTGAGTCTATAATGGTTAGTTATTCACTAGTTTACTTGTGTTGTTAATAAAATTGGTTCTAGGGTTCATGGTGGACTTGAAATGGGACAAATTGGTAGGTTTGACCTAGTGGGTTAAATTATGTATGAAAACACCCTATTTATGTGTTGATGGAAGTCTTAGAACTTTAATCGCTAGCTTTTAGTGATTAGTTGGGGGTATTGACCTCTAATGAGGGTTTATAGTGCAAATGGGTCATAAATACACTAATGGGTCTAGTTGGTGGAAAGTCTAACTTATTATGTGAATTAATTGAGAATTAATTGTGTTAGGTGACTCGCTTTGAAGTTACAAGTGTTATTGGAAATCTCGCCAAGTCGACAAGGTGAGTGGAATGATTATACATGTGTGTATATAATGTATCTATCTGTAGGGCGGGGAAGGGGCCGGGGTATATGTTGTTTATACCACCAAGAGTTAGTGATATATTTCGTTGTACACTAACGATGGATATTTCGTTGTCCAAATTGCCCAAGAGTTAGTGATATATTTCGTTGTACACTAACGATTGCTTAAACGGATATTTCGTTGTCCGTGTCACCTCGGGGTTAGTGATATATTTCGTTGTACACTAACGGTTGTTATGAACACCGATGGGAAATTCGAAGTACCATTCCCTTGTGTGTTGGTTAACCTTAATTATGCGTTGTATTGTAGTATATTATATCATTCGGGTTATATATATGCTATTGTGGTGCTAGCTTGTGATCTTGAAGGGTTTAGAGTTATACTTGCGATGGTATGCTATGTAAATTGCTAGCGTGTATGAGATAATTGTGTAAGTGCTTGCAAGTAGGTGTATTATATATGTATATGTATAATTATTGCATTCACTAAGCGTTAGCTTACCCTCTCGTTGTTTACCTTTTTAGGATCCGGCTTGGTTAAAGGAAAAGGTATTCGCTTAGACTAGTGGCGCCTCAGGGGTTTTAGCTTTTTGGAAGTTCGACCAAGATTTGGGTAGTTTAATCCCAAACACCATGCTCTAGTGACGTTTGGCAATTAAACTTTTTTGTGGTCGAAACTCGTATTTCGTACTTAATGGCATTTTGGGCATATGTGGGCCCCGCAATGTAAAACTCGTTTTATCATTGATTCGTGCTTGTTTTACTTATACTAATATGATGTGAAAAGCATTTCGCCTAAAAATGATGGGAAGTGTTAGATCTTTTTACAAAAACGGAACATTTTGGACAGCGGGCTGCCAGGCCCTGTGCGCGCCGCGCACAGGTAGGGGTGCGCGCCGCGCACCCAGCCTGGGCAGGCCTGCTTCGAATTTTTTTTTATTTCGCAGTTTTGGTTGGTTAACGGGTTGGGTCGTTACAAGTGGTATCAGAGCATGGTCTAAGGGATTTAGGTGACTTGAGATAGGCGCCTAGACTTAGACTTTTGTGTTGTGGAATTATATGCAGGACTTGTAGGACTACGGGTCAGTGCGGGGTTTGGCTAGTTCTTTGATGCATAAGTAGACAACTATGCTATGTTATGATGTTACTAATCGTGTGATATCGTTTTGAACATCGAGCAAGATGATTGTGATACGTTTGAGCATGGCACGGCATGTGAGCGTAATAGTGAGTCGCGACCACTATTACGGTTGCAAGTCAAGTCAAGCAAGGATGTGCGACAAGTATCGAGCTAGATGTGGTGTGTGTGCGGTCATATGCATAGGTATATATGTGTATTAAATTATTGGTGATGTCTAATCCATTTTTAATCTTTAGAATGAAGACGAGAAAAGGAACGAATACGAATGGCAATGGTGGTCCCTCTCATGTAGAGGAAGATGAGATGACTACCAAGATCGAGACCGCTTTAGAAAACTATGTTTCGGTTTTCTCACGAAGGGTTAAACAAATATTCGAAGAGTCGGTTTCGGAACAAATTGTTGATATGATTCAAGAACGGATGACTAATGCCGTTAAAGAAGAAGTTGAAAAGAGGTTTCCTAGACCTCAAAATGTGGGCGAGTTGGAGTTTAGCTATAAGAACTTCTTGGCGACTAAGCCTCCTCACTTTCACGGGGATCCCGACCCATGAAAAGTGCAGCTTGGATCTCCGATGTTGAAGGTTGTTTTCGCACGACCGAGTGCCCACCCGAGAAGAAGACTAGACTTGCTACTAGTTTGTTGAGGGGTCATGCTAAAGATTGGCTCGATGGTAAAATTGATATGGTGGGTGATGCGGCTTTTGTAGGGTTATCTTGGGCGGATTTCAAGAAAGAGTTTTTCCTTGAATATCGTACGCAAGCGGATCTTTCCAAATTGCGCAACGAGTTAAGGAACATGCTTCAAGGGTCTTTGGACCTAAACACTCTCAAAACCAACTTTCTCGCTAAGGCACGTTTTTGCCCCGAGTATGCGGGAAATGATCAAATGCTAATGGAAGACTTTCATGCAACCCTTAGAGATGATTTGAAGGGTAAAATTAGTATCGGTCATGTTGAGACTTTTACTAAGCTTTTGGCGGTGGCGAAGGGGTTTGAAGCGCAAGATCTGAGTCCGGTTAGTTATGCGCCAAGTAAAAGAAAGTTTGAAGCTTCTAGTTTTTCGAACAAGAAGAGTAAAGGAGTATCCGAAAGTGTTGGTAGCGTGAAGAAGGGTGCTCCTAGTGTTCACGTGACCACATGTTACAATTGTGGGCAAAAAGGTCACTACTCTCGTGATTGCCCAAAACCGCGTACTAATGTGATCACATGTTTTAATTGTCTACAAGAAGGGCACCGAAAGTCGGAGTGTCCCGAACTCCGAAATGATCAAGTTAAGAGAATAGAGAAGGCGGCGGGGTCGGCTAGGGGACATAATTATTTGATGACCAATGACGAAGCCAAGCAATCCAATGAAGTCGTTTCAGGTACTTTCATGGTTAACTCTAATCCGGCAAGGATTCTATTTGATAGTGTTGCAAATTTATCGTTTGTGTCTCCAAAATTTGTGCCTAAACTTAATAAACAGTTAGCTAAGTTAAGTCGTCCGGTAGAAGTCGAAATAGCGGATGGCAAGACGGTGCTAGTGGTTGATGTGTGTAAGAATTGCAATGTTCTGTTTGGTTCCGAGAACTTTAATATTGATCTCATTCCGATGACGTTGGGTGATTTTGATATCGTGGTTGGTATGGATTGGCTCGATCATAATAGAGCCGATATTGCGTGCCATGAAAAATCTATTCGTGTGAAGACCCCAAGTGGGGGAGAGTTAATTATTCATGGTGATAAACGAAGGAGACCGGTGCCGATATGCACTTTTGCACGGGCACGTCATCTCGTTGTTACCGGTGGCATGGCTTTCCTTGCTCATGTTTTTGATACTCATGATGAGCCACCACCTATTCGTGAAATTCCGGTGGTAAGTGAATTTGAAGATGTTTTTCCGGATGAGTTACCGGGTGTTCCGGCTGAAAGACAAGTCGAATTTCGCATTGAGTTGGTTCCGGGAGCTACTCCCATTGCTAAAACTCCTTATCGTTTAGCACCAACGGAAATGCAAGAATTGTTGAATCAAATTCAAGAGTTACTTGAGAAGGGTTTTATTCGACCGAGTGCTTCGCCATGGGGTGCTCCGGTCTTGTTCGTGAAGAAGAAAGATGGTAGTATGCGTATGTGCATCGACTATCGGGAGTTAAATAAAGTGAAGATCAAAAATCGTTATCCGTTGCCTAGGATTGACGATTTATTCGACCAACTTCAAGGCGCTACGTACTTCTCAAAAATTGACCTACGGTCCGGCTATCATCAAATGCGAGTCCGTGAGGAAGATATCGAGAAAACGGCCTTTCGTACTCATTATGGGCGTTTCAAATTTGTGGTTATGCCTTTCGGTCTTACGAATGCACCGGCGGCATTCATGGATCTTATGAACCGAGTGTGCCAACCTATGTTGGACAAGTCGGTAATTGTGTTCATTGACGATATTCTTGTCTATTCTAAGAGCATGACGGAGCATGAACACCACTTGCGTGAAGTATTGAAGATGTTGAGAAGAGAGAAGTTGTATGCTAAATTCTCAAAATGTGAATTTTGGCTAAGGGAGGTTCAATTCCTTGGCCATATTGTGAACAAGAATGGTATTCAAGTGGATCCGGGGAAGATAGAGACGGTAAAGGATTGGGGACGACCGACTACGCCTACAGAAATCTGAAGTTTTCTCGGATTGGCCGGTTACTATCGTTGGTTTATCCAAGACTTTTCTAAAATTGCTTCTCCATTGACGAGATTGACGAGGAAGAACGCGAGTTTTAATTGGGAAAACGAGCAAGAAATCGCTTTTCAATTATTGAAGGAGAAATTGTGTAAAGCTCCGGTCTTAGTATTGCCGGAAGGTGTAGATGATATGACGGTCTATTGTGATGCTTCTTTGAATGGGCTCGGGTGTGTTCTAATGCAACGAGGTAAAGTCATCGCTTACGCCTCTCGCCAATTAAAGGAACATGAAAAGAGATACTCGACTCATGATCTCGAATTAGCGGCGGTGGTCCATGCTTTGAAAATTTGGCGCCATTACTTGTATGGTGTCAAGTGTACGATCTATTCGGATCACAAGAGTTTGAAACATATTTTTGATCAACGGGATTTGAATTATCGTCAACGTAGATAGATGGATGTGGTGAAGGACTATGATTGTGAGATACTCTATCATCCGGGCAAAGCGAATGTGGTCGCGGATGCATTAAGCCGAAAGAGTCACCACCCGGCGTTACGATTGGGATTGTTACGTATGATTATTACTAACGATTTTCTCGAAAAGCTTGGTGAAGTTCAAATAGAGGCTTACATTCACAACAAGCATGCGGAACGAATCGTGGGGCAATCGGAATCCATTACTATGGGTTCGCGCGGGTTGTTATCTTTTCAAGAAAGAGTATGGGTGCCAAAGATGGGTGACTTCCGAAAGGTGCTTCTTGATGAAGCGCATAAGTCTAAATATTCTATTCATCCGGGTACGACGAAGATGTACCTCGATTTGAAGAAAGATTATTGGTGGTCGGGCATGAAACGCGACGTTGTTAAGTATGTTGAGCAATGCGTCACGTGTTTGCAAGTTAAAGCCGAACACCAAAAGCCGTATGGTAAGTTGCAACCGCTAGAAATTCCAATGTGGAAGTGGGAGCATATTACCATGGATTTTATTACCAAGTTGCCGAAAATGGCAAGAACCCAATTTGACACTATTTGGGTGATTGTCGATAGATTGACGAAGAGTGCGTTGTTTCTTCCTATTAAAGAAGCAATATCGTCGGAGGCACTCGCGAAGATGTTCATTAAAGAGGTGATATGTAAGACCCTAATCAGTTTGTACAGCAGTGTAAATATGTTACATAGAGTGTGGGAGATGTTGTGCAGTTAAACAGAAGTCACTGAGTGAGCTGAGCCTAGTGCGCGCCGCGCACACTAAAGGGAGCGCGCCGCGCACCCTTACTGTAGCCGGGTTCCAGCTTTTTAAATCAGATATTTTGATGGGCATTTTGGTAAATTCACTTATGGACGGGTTAAAGACAGATAGGTCAGTTTGTGGAGCACCATTACTCCATTATCAACAACCTTATCACTTTAACTTTAATTCTAGAGAGAGATTGTGATTTTTGAGAGAGAAAGCTTAAATCCAAGAGGAAGGAGCTTGTTTTAGGTTAAAGTTCAAGCATTAAAGTCGTTCATCTTATCTCTAGCTTCGTTGTGGTAGTTGTGGTATGTTCTAATTTTATTTTCCTTACTTTGATTTAGTGTAAGGGTTAGGGTTTGAGTAAATGATGAACACAAAACCCATTATTGGTGATTTTGGGTGTTCTTGGGTAAAATTGAGTCTTGAATACTAATTGGTGACTAGTCTAGGGTTTCAAAGTATTAAATGATGTTTATGAACCCTAATTGGAGAGTTAATTGCTAACACACCTAGTTATTTAGTAAATGGGTGTTGGTTAGTTAGTGGATGACCCGAAATGGGTGTGTTGTCTTAAAATAGTTATTTGGGTAATAAATTGACCTAGTTTGGAAAGATGGGTATGAATTACCCTAATTATGTATTAGTTGGTGTTGTTGGACCTTAATCACTAGCTTTTAAGTAATTAGTGGTGGTCTTGACTTTAATTGGGCGGTTTTGGTATAAATGGGTGATTTAATACATTAAGTTATTAAATGCTCATGTGTAAGTGTTAGTATTGAGTCCACTTAGCTTGTGTGTGGATCAAGTACTTATTATATTAGGTACTTTGCTTTGAAGCTTGTGGAGGTTGAAATCGTCATCTAATTGTTAAGGTGAGTGGAATAATTATATGCGTATGTATATAATGTATCTATTTGTTGTAGCGTGAAAGGTGTAGTGTCGAGGTGTTAAGACACCACGTTTAACGTGAAGGGTCTAGAATCGAGGTGTTAAGATGCCACTCGGGTGTAGCATCGAGGTGTTAAGATGCCACTCGGGTGTAGCATCGAACGCGTTACGGGCATTATGAGTTTGTAGTTATGCCCTTTGGTCTTACGAATGCACCGGCGGCATTCATGGATCTTATGAACCGAGTGTGCCAACCTATGTTGGACAAGTCGGTAATAGTGTTCATCGACGACATACTAGTCTACTCGAAAAGTATGAACGAACATGAACGTCATTTGCGTGAAGTTTTGAAGACGTTAAGAAAGGAGAAGTTGTATGCAAAGTTCTCCAAATGTGAGTTTTGGCTAAGGGAAGTTCAATTCCTTGGTCATATTGTGAATGAAAGCGGTATCCAAGTATATCCGGGGAAGATCGAGACGGTGAAGGATTGGAAGCAACCGACTACGCCTACAGAAATCCGAAGTTTTCTCGGATTGGCCGGTTATTATCGTCGGTTTATCCAAGACTTTTCCAAGATTGCTTCTCCATTAACGAAGTTGACGAGAAAGAATGCTAAGTTTAATTGGGAGAACGAACAAGAAATTGCTTTTCAATTGTTAAAAGAGAAGTTGTGTCAAGCTCCGGTGTTAGTATTACCGGAAGGTGTCGAAGATATGATGGTTTATTGTGATGCTTCGCTAAATGGGCTCGGGTGTGTTCTAATGCAAAGAGGTAAAGTCATCGCTTATGCCTCTCGACAATTAAAGGAACACGAAACAAGATATCCGACTCATGATCTTGAGTTGGCGGCGGTAGTGCATGCGTTGAAAATTTGGCGCCATTACTTGTATGGTGTCAAGTGTACGATTTATTCGGATCATAAGAGTTTGAAACATCTCTTTAATCAACGAGATTTGAATTATCGCCAACGTAGGTGGATGGATGTGGTGAAAGACTACGATTGTGAAATACTTTATCATCCGGGTAAGGCGAATGTGGTCGCGGATGCGTTGAGTCGAAAGAGTCAACATCCGGCGATAAAAGTGGGGACGTTACGTTTGATTATTTCCAACGATTTTCTTGAGAAGCTTGGCGAGATTCAAATAGAGGCTTACGTTCACAATAAGCATGTGGAACGAATCGTGGGCCAATCGGAGTTCATTACTATGGGCCCGCGTGGTTTGTTGTCTTTTCAAGGAAGGGTGTGGGTGCCTAAGATGGGTGACTACCGACGGGTGCTACTTGATGAAGCACATAAGTCAAAATATTCCATTCATCCGGGCGCGACAAAAATGTATCATGACTTGAAGAAAGATTATTGGTGGCCGGGCATGAAACGTGATGTTGTGAAGTATGTTGAGCAATGTGTCACGTGTTTACAAGTAAAAGCCGAACACCAAAAGCCGTATGGTAAGTTGCAACCGTTAGAAATCCCGAAATGGAAATGGGAACACATTACCATGGATTTCATTACAAAGTTACCTAAAACGGCGAGAACCCAATTCGATTCGATTTGGGTTATAGTTGACCGATTGACAAAAAGCGCTTTGTTTCTTCCCATTAAAGAAGCGATATCGTCGGAGACCTTGGCTAAGTTATTTATCAAGGAAGTGGTCTCGCGACATGGGGTTCCTATATCTATTATTTCGGATCGAGATACCTGTTTTACATCTCGGTTTTGGGAAAAGTTTCATGAAGATATGGGTACGCAATTGAAATTGAGCACGGCGTATCATCCTCAAACGGACGGTCAAACCGAACGTACGAATCAAACATTGGAGGACATGTTGCGGGCGTGTATTATTGATTTCGGTGGTGGTTGGGATGAGCACTTACCTTTGGTGGAATTCTCGTACAATAATAGTTATCATACTAGTATCGGGATGCCACCTTACGAGATGCTTTATGGGCGGAGGTGTCGAACTCCGATTTGTTGGGGTGAAATTGGCCAAAAGGAAATCGGGAGTACCGATTTGATCTTAGAAACGAATAGCAAGATTGATATGGTTCGGGATCATTTGAAAAAGGCTCAAGATAGACAAAAGTCGTATGCCGACAAACGTAGGCGAATGATCGAATTTCAAGAAGGTGACATGGTGATGCTTAAGGTTTCGCCATGGAAAGGTGTTATTCGGTTTCGAAAACGGGGAAAGTTAGCTCCTCGGTTTATTGGGCCATATAAGGTTTTAGCTCGTGTTGGTGAAGTCGCGTATCGTTTGGAATTACCCGAAGAACTTGCGGGGATCCATAATACCTTTCATGTTTCCCATCTCCGTAAGTGTCTTGCGGATGATTCATCTTGGGTGTCGTTAGACGAGATTGAGCTAAATAACAAGTTGGAGTATGTTGAGGAGCCGGTTGCTATACTCGATGAAAAGGTTAAGAAATTGAGAAATAAAGAGGTGAGGACTTTTAAAGTCTAATGGCGTCAAAGTATAGGTTCCGAGTTTACTTGGGAGCCCGAAGAGTTCGTGTTGGTAAATCTTCCCTCTTGTCATGCGGCTTGGATTGCGAGGACGCAATCCGAATAAGTGGGGGAGAGTTGTAAGACCCTAATCAGTTTGTACAGCAGTGTAAATATGTTACATAGAGTGTGGGTGATGTTGTGCAGTTAAACAGAAGTCACTGAGTGAGCTGAGCCTAGTGCGCGCCGCGCACACTAAAGGGAGCGCGCCGCGCACCCTTACTGTAGCCGGGTTCCAGCTTTTTAAATCAGATATTTTGATGGGCATTTTGGTAAATTCACTTATGGACGGGTTAAAGACAGATAGGTCAGTTTGTGGAGCACCATTACTCCATTATCAACAACCTTATCACTTTAACTTTAATTCTAGAGAGAGATTGTGATTTTTGAGAGAGAAAGCTTAAATCCAAGAGGAAGGAGCTTGTTTTAGGTTAAAGTTCAAGCATTAAAGTCGTTCATCTTATCTCTAGCTTCGTTGTGGTAGTTGTGGTATGTTCTAATTTTATTTTCCTTACTTTGATTTAGTGTAAGGGTTAGGGTTTGAGTAAATGATGAACACAAAACCCATTATTGGTGATTTTGGGTGTTCTTGGGTAAAATTGAGTCTTGAATACTAATTGGTGACTAGTCTAGGGTTTCAAAGTATTAAATGATGTTTATGAACCCTAATTGGTGAGTTAATTGCTAACACACCTAGTTATTTAGTAAATGGGTGTTGGTTAGTTAGTGGATGACCCGAAATGGGTGTGTTGTCTTAAAATGGTTATTTGGGTAATAAATTGACCTAGTTTGGAAAGATGGGTATGAATTACCCTAATTATGTATTAGTTGGTGTTGTTGGACCTTAATCACTAGCTTTTAAGTGATTAGTGGTGGTCTTGACTTTAATTGGGCGGTTTTGGTATAAATGGGCGATTTAATACATTAAGTCATTAAATGCTCATGTGTAAGTGTTAGTATTGAGTCCACTTAGCTTGTGTGTTGATCAAGTACTTATTATATTAGGTACTTTGCTTTGAAGCTTGTGGAGGTTGAAATCGTCATCTAATTGTTAAGGTGAGTGGAATAATTATATACGTATGTATATAATGTATCTATTTGTTGTAACGTGAAAGGTGTAGTGTCGAGGTGTTAAGACACCACGTTTCACGTGAAGGGTGTAGCATCGAGGTGTTAAGATGCCACTCGGGTGTAGCATCTGAAATGTCCCGTTCTTATTGATTAAAAACGTTCCATATTAATTGATTTCGTTGCGAGGTTTTGACCTCTATATGAGACGTTTTTCAAAGACTGCATTCATTTTTAAAACAAACCATAACCTTTATTTCATAAATAAAGGTTTAAAAAGCTTTACGTAGATTATCAAATAATGATAATCTAAAATATACTGTTTACACACGACCATTACATAATGGTTTACAATACAAATATGTTACATCGAAATCAGTTTCTTGAATGCAGTTTTTATACAATATCATACAAACATGGACTCCAAATCTTGTCCTTTTTTTAGTATGCAACAGCGGAAGCTCTTAGTATTCACCTGAGAATAAACATGCTTTAAACGTCAACAAAAATGTTGGTGAGTTATAGGTTTAACTTATATATATCAAATCATAACAATAGACCACAAGATTTCATATTTCAATACACATCCCATACATAGAGATAAAAATCATTCATATGGTGAACACCTGGTAACCGACATTAACAAGATGCATATATAAGAATATCCCCATCATTCCGGGACACCCTTCGGATATGATATAAATTTCGAAGTACTAAAGCATCCGGTAATTTGGATGGGGTTTGTTAGGCCCAATAGATCTATCTTTAGGATTCGTGTCAATTAGGGTGTCTGTTCCCTAATTCTTAGATTACCAGACTTAATAAAAAGGGGCATATTCGATTTCGATAATTCAACCATAGAATGTAGTTTCACGTACTTATGTCTATTTTGTAAATCATTTATAAAACCTGCATGTATTCTCATCCCAAAAATATTAGATTTTAAAAGTGGGACTATAACTCACTTTCACAGATTTTTACTTCGTCGGGAAGTAAGACTTGGCCACTGGTTGATTCACGAACCTATAACAATATATACATATATATCAAAGTATGTTCAAAATATATTTACAACACTATTAATATATTTTGATGTTTTAAGTTTATTAAGTCAGCTGTCCTCGTTAGTAACCTACAACTAGTTGTCCACAGTTAGATGTACAGAAATAAATCGATAAATATTATCTTGAATCAATCCACGACCCATTGTATACGTATCTCAGTATTGATCACAACTCAAACTATATATATTTTGGAATCAACCTCAACCCTATATAGCTAACTCCAACATTCACATATAGAGTGTCTATGGTTGTTCCGAAATATATATAGATGTGTCGACATGATAGGTCGAAACATTGTATACGTGTCTATGGTATCTCAAGATTACATAATATATAATACAAGTTGATTAAGTTATGGTTGGAATAGATTTGTTACCAATTTTCACGTAGCTAAAATGAGAAAAATTATCCAATCTTGTTTTACCCATAACTTCTTCATTTTAAATCCGTTTTGAGTGAATCAAATTGCAATGGTTTCATATTGAACTCTATTTTATGAATCTAAACAGAAAAAGTATAGGTTTATAGTTGGAAAAATAAGTTACAAGTCGTTTTTGTAAAGGTAGTCATTTAAGTCGAAAGAACGACGTCTAGATGACCATTTTAGAAAACATACTTCCACTTTGAGTTTAACCATAATTTTTGGATATAGTTTCATGTTCATAATAAAAATCATTTTCCCAGAATAACAACTTTTAAATCAAAGTTTATCATAGTTTTTAATTAACTAACCCAAAACAGCCCGCGGTGTTACTACGACGGCGTAAATCCGGTTTTACGGTGTTTTTCGTGTTTCCAGGTTTTAAATCATTAAGTTAGCATATCATATAGATATAGAACATGTGTTTAGTTGATTTTAAAAGTCAAGTTAGAAGGATTAACTTTTATTTGCGAACAAGTTTAGAATTAACTAAACTATGTTCTAGTGATTTCAAGTTTAAACCTTCGAATAAGATAGCTTTATATGTATGAATCGAATGATGTTATGAACATCATTACTACCTCAAGTTCCTTGGATAAACCTACTGGAAATTAGAAAAATAGATCTAGCTTCAAAGGATCCTTGGATGGCTTGAAAGTTCTTGAAGCAGAATCATGACACGAAAACAATTTCAAGTAAGATTTCCACTCGAAATAAGATTGTTATAGTTATAGAAATTGAATTAAAGTTTGAATATGATTATTACCTTGTATTAGAAAGATAACCTACTATAAGTAACAAAGGTTTCTTGATCTTGGATGATTACTTGGAATGGATTTAGAAAACTTGGAAGTAAACTTGCAATCTTGGAAGTATTCTTGATTTTATGAAACTAGAACTTTTGGAATTTATGAAGAACACTTAGAACTTGAAGATAGAACTTGAGAGAGATCAATTAGATGAAGAAATTTGAAGAATGAAAGTGTTTGTAGGTGTTTTTGGTCGTTGGTGTATGGATTAGATATAAAGAATATGTAATTTTGTTTTCATGTAAATAAGTCATGAATGATTACTCATATTTTTGTAATTTTATGAGATATTTCATGCTAGTTGCCAAATGATGGTTCCCACATGTGTTAGGTGACTCAAATGGGCTGCTAAGAGCAGATCATTGGAGTGTATATACCAATAGTACATACATCTAAAAGTTGTGTATTGTACGAGTACGAATACGGGTGCATACGAGTAGAATTGTTGATGAAACTGAACGAGGATGTAATTGTAAGCATTTTCGTTAAGTAGAAGTATTTTGATAAGTGTCTTGAAGTCTTTCAAAAGTGTATGAATACATATTAAAACACTACATGTATATACATTTTAACTGCGTCGTTAAGTCATCGTTACATGTTACATGTAAATGTTGTTTTGAAACCTTTAGGTTAACGATCTTGTTGAATGTTGTTAACCCATTGTTTATTATAACAAATGAGATGTTAAATTGTTATATTATCATGATATTATGATATATAATATATCTTAGTATGATATATATACAGTTAAATGTCGTTACAACGATAATCGTTACATATATGTCTCGTTTCGAAATTATTAAGTTAGTAGTCTTATTTTTACATACGTATTTCATTGTTAATACACTAAATAATATATTTAATTATCATTTAACATAATTAACCAAGTGTATCAATATCTTAATATGATTCATATGTACTTAGTAAGACGTTGTTATAACGATAATCGTTATATATATCATTTTCGAGTTTCTTAAATTAATAGTCTCATTTTTATGTATATAAATCATTGTTAAAATACCTAATGAGATACATACTTATAATAAAATCATGTTAACTATATATATAACCATATATATGTCATCGTATAGTTTTTACAAGTTTTAACGTTCGTGAATCACCGGTCAACTTGGGTGGTCAATTGTCTATATGAAACCTATTTCAATTAATCAAGTCTTAACAAGTTTGATTGCTTAACATATTGGAAACACTTAATCATGTAAATAAAAATTTCATTTAATATATATATAAACATGGAAAAGTTCGGGTCACTACAGCATCGAGGTGTTAAGATGCCACCTAGGAGTGTAGTGTCGAGGTGTTAAGACACCACTCTATAAAATAATGAGTGTTGCATCGAGGTGTTAAGATGCCACTCGGGGTGATGTGCCGAGGTGTTAAGGTGCCACCCTAGGGGTTAGTGGTGCGAGGTGTTAAGTGCCCTAATGGATGTTATGAACACCGATGGCGTTTTCGCGAGCGCCGTTCCCTTGTACTATTGGTCGACCATGGTTACTTGTGTTGTAAGCATATTATATCATTTCGAGTTATATTATTATGCGGTTGTTGCTAGCTTGTGTAATTGGAGATTATAGCTTGTTAATGTAACGATAAGCTAATTGTGTTGCTAGCATGTTTGCGGTTTGTGTAAGTGTATGCAATAGGTATAATTATATATGTATTCGTATAATTATTGCATTCACTAAGCTTTGCTTACCCTCTTGTTGTTTACCATTTTATAGGTTCGGTTTTGGACAAGGATAAGGGCATCGTATTGGACTAGAGATCCCGCTTGATGCTAGGGGACGCTTTTGGCTTTAGTAGCTCTTGGAGTTTGACCGGTAGTTGGGTAGTTTAATCCCAAACGCCATGCTCATTGTGTAGTTTGGAACTTAAACTTTTTGGTGGTCGAAACTCTAAACTTGTATTAAACTTGTATTTTGGGTCGTGTGGGCCCCGCTTGTAAAACATCATTTTTATATTTGATTCGTGTTAGTTTTACATATATAAGTTTGTTGTGAAAAGCGTTCGGTCTAAAAATGTCGGGAAGTGATCCATCTTTTTGTGTGTTAAAAACAGTTCGGACAGAAGCTGGAGTGCTCTGTGCGCGCCTCGCACTACAGGGGATGCGCGCCGCGCACTCCCCTGTCTGGCAGCTTTTAAAATTTTTTTTTTTTTTTTGGGGGACTGTTTATGGTCGGTTATCGGGTTGGGTTGTTACATGATATCGAGACATGGCGTTCCCACGTCTATTGTTTCGGATCGGGACACGCGTTTTACTTCTCGATTTTGGAAGAAGTTTCATGAAGACATGGGTACAAGGGTAAATATGAGTACGGCGTATCATCCTCAAACGGATGGTCAAACCGAACGTACGAATCAAACATTGGAGGATATGTTACGTACGTGTATTATTGATTTTGGCGGTAGTTGGGACGAACATTTACCATTGGTGGAATTCTCGTACAATAATAGTTTTCACTCTAGTATTGGAATGCCACCATATGAGATGTTATACGGTAGGAGGTGTCGAACCCCGATTTGTTGGGGCGAAGTGGGTCAAAGGGAAGTCGGGAGCACCGACTTGGTATTGGAGACAAATAGCAAAATCGATATGATTCGGGCTCGTTTAAGGGCGGCGCAAGATAGATAAAAGTCTTACGTCGATAAACGCAGGCGATCGATCGAATTTGAAGAAGGCGATATGGTGATGCTTAAGGTTTCGCCATGGAAGGGTATTATTCGGTTTCGAAAACGGGGAAAGTTAGCTCCTCGGTTTATTGGGCAATTTAAGGTTTTAGCTCGTGTTGGTGAAGTTGCGTATCATTTGGAATTACCCGAAGAGCTTGCGGGATCCACAATACATTTCATGTTTCCCATCTCCGTAAGTGTCTTGCTGATGATTCATCATGGATGCCATTAGATGAGATCGAATTAAACAACAAGTTAGAGTATGTTGAGGAGCCGATAGCTATACTTGATGAGAAGGTGAAAATGTTGAGTAACAAAGAGGTGAGGACCTTCAAGGTCCAATGGTGTCATAGTAAAGGTTCCGAATTTACATGGGAACCCGAAGAATTTGTGTTGGTTTATCTTCCTGCTTGTCATGCAGATTGGATCGCGAGGACGCGCTCCGATTCAAGTGGGGGAGAGTTGTAACACCCTAGTTATTATCGTACAGAAGTGTATATAGTGTACATAAAGCGAGGGGAACTGTGTGTAATTAAACTGTGATCAGAATCTGTTCAGACCATAGTGCGCGCCGCGCACCCTTAAAGGAGCGCGCCGCGCACCACTACTGTAGCCGGGTTCTTTTTCTTTTAATCAGATATTTTGGAAGGGTATTGAGGTAATTTCACTTGGGGACGAGTTAAGGTCACAGATCAGTGGTTTGGGTGAGTCATAACTCCACTTTCAACAACCATTTTCATCCTACTTTAATTCTAGTAAGAGAAACCCAAAATTTAGAGAGAGAAAGCTCAAGTAAAGGAAGAAGGAGCTAGTTTCGGGTCTTAGCTTGGGTTATAAAGTTGTTCATCTCCTCGCTAGCTACAATTTGGTTGTGTTGGTAAGTTCTAATTTTGATTTCCTTGATTTAATTTGTTTAAAGGTTAGAACTTGGGTTAGTGATGAACACAAAACCCATTAATGGTGATTTTGGGGGTTTTGGGTAAGATTGAGTCATTAGAACTCAAGGATGACTAACCTAGGGTTTCAAGGTAATAATTGGTGTTATTGAGTCTATAATGGTTAGTTATTCACTAGCTTACTTGTGTTGTTAATAAAATTGGTTCTAGGGTTCATGGTGGACTTAAAATGGGTCAAATGGGTAGGTTTGACCTAGTGGGTTAAATTATGTATGAAAACACCCTATTTATGTGTTGATGGAAGTCTTAGAACCTTAATCGCTAGCTTTTAGTGATTAGTTGGGAGTATTGACCTTTAATGAGTGTTTATAGTGCAAATGGGTCATAAATACACTAGTGGGTCTAGTTGGTGGAAAGTCCAACTTATTATGTGAATTAATTGAGAATTAATTATGTTAGGTGACTTGCTTTGAAGTTACAAGTGTTATTGGAAATCTCGCCAAGTCGACAAGGTGAGTGGAATGATTATACATGTGTGTATATAATGTATCTATTTGTAGGGCGGGGAAGGGGCCGGGGTATATGTTGTTTATACCACCAAGAGTTAGTGATATATTTCGTTGTACACTAACGATGGATATTTCGTTGTCCAAATTGCCCAAGAGTTAGTGATATATTTCGTTGTACACTAACAATTACTTGAACGGATATTTCGTTGTCCGTGTCACCTCGGGGTTAGTGATATATTTCATTGTACACTAACGGTTGTTATGAATACCGATGGGAAATTCGAAGTACCATTCCCTTGTGTGTTGGTTAACCTTAATTATGCATTGTATTGTAGTATATTATATCATTCGGGTTATATATATGCTATTGTGGTGCTAGCTTGTGATCTTGAAGGGTTTAGAGTTATACTTGCGATGGTATGCTATGTAAATTGCTAGCGTGTATGAGGTAATTGTGTAAGTGCTTGCAAGTAGGTGTATTATATATGTATATGTATAATTATTGCATTCACTAAGCGTTAGCTTACCCTCTCGTTGTTTACCTTTTTAGGATCCGGCTTGGTTAAAGGAAAAGGTATTCGCTTGGACTAGTGGCGCCTCGGGGGTTTTAGCTTTTTGGAAGTTCGACCAAGATTTGGGTTGTTTAACCCCAAACACCATGCTCTAGTGACGTTTGGCAATTAAACTCTTTTGTGGTCGAAACTCGTATTTCGTACTTAATGGCATTTTGGGCATATGTGGGCCCCGCAATGTAAAACTCGTTTTATCATTGATTCGTGCTTGTTTTACTTATACTAATATGATGTGAAAAGCATTTCGCCTAAAAATGATGGGAAGTGTTAGATCTTTTTACGAAAACGGAACATTTTGGACAGCGGGCTGCCAGGCCCTGTGCGCGACGCGCACAGGTAGGGGTGCGCGACGCGCACCCAGCCTGGGCAGGCCTGCTTCGAATTTTTTTTTATTTCGCAGTTTTGGTTGGTTAACGGGTTGGGTCGTTACATGTGTGTTCCAAAGAGTCAAGACTTGCATGTATATGGAATGGGAATTTTATTTGACCAAGATGGAATCTCTAGCATGCTTACATACAATTCCAAGGTCACTCCCATCCTTTTATAAAATAATACTTGACATATTTATAAGCTTGCATCTTTTATAAACTTGTTTTGTAAAATTAGATTTTATAAAACAAATTTTATAAACTTGCATTTTATAAATTATGTTTACATTATTTATAAAACTAATTATATAAAATTCCATACCATTTGTTATGTATACTTTATTTTATAAAACCAATTTTATAAAATGCAACATAACTTAATTAATTATTTAACCTATAAATAATTAAATCCTTATTATATAAATCATTCCATGATTTATATATATACATATCAAGTGTTATTTAAGAAACCATTTTTCTTAAAGTTCAAGTGTCGCGTATTTAATCAACGATCCAACCGCTAAAATAAAATACGAATAAGGTGTCCGTAGGTTTGTTATTGGGTATGACCCGACTTGGATCAAAACATATTAGCCACGTTAATTTAATATGTCTCTCGGGCATATGAAATACCTTCAATCTCCCACTTGCACGAGAAACATAAGAAATTAATGCAAGTGATGGATACCACCTAACGACCGTCCATCACCCCCAATATGTTATGACTTTGTGCCATTCAATAACATCATCCCTTTCGAGTTCCCATCTCGAATATGATTAGGTGAATCTTTCATTATATCCTTTCATCCTAGATGTCATGTTAAATCTAAGAGATACAGAGTGATCACTCTCTTATAGATTTAACTTTATCAGGCCTTAGACATTTGACTCTCAACGAATAAGAGGGACAAATTCCATCTTGACTACATACGTCCCAGATATATACTTTGTATTACACCTGAGCTCTTCCTTATGAGCTACCATATTTCAGAATAGCGAAGGAAAGAATCAAGGCTCAATATTTGGTAGATATCCGAACCTAATATGTATCTCAGGTCAGAGGATACAATGATATTCGCCTTTACTCAAGATTACATGTGATCAACCACAAAGGCTCCATTAAGTAAATCTTGAGAGCGGGTCTTCCAATATTTGTATCCCATAAATATCTATGAACCTTGGTAGCAACCTTGCCCCACATTCAACCTGAATGTATACCAATCTAAGTTCATAATAGTCTAAACCTCACACTTGTTTCCACAAATGTAATCGACTACGGAATTTAGAATAATAACTTATTCATGGATAAAATATGCAAAATAGGAACATAACTCAAAATAAATTAATACCATAATTATATTAATGAGTTTGAACAATTTCGTTCCGTTACAATACTTAAACAGATCATGACCAATCACTAGAATATCGAAGCCTTAATGCACAAACATGTCCTGCATGTTTTGATCCATGTAAGAGCTTCGTAAGAGGATCTGCTATATTAAGATCTGTGTGAACTTTGCGAATACATATCTTTCCCTTTTCAACTTCATCCCTTATGTAGTTGAATCTCCGCTCAATGTGACGGGTCTTTTGGTGAGCACGAGGTTCTTTGATTTGAGCAATCGCACCCTAGTTGTCACAAAAGATCTCAAGAGGGTCCTAATGGAAGGGACTACTCCTAAGTCATCGATGAATTTCTTCATCCATGCAGCTTCCTGAGCTGCCAATGAGGCGGCAATGTACTCCGACTCTGTAGTGGATAATGCAACAACATCCTGTTTTGAACTCTTCCAAGAGACCGCACCTCCATTTAACGTGAAGATATAACCGGACTGTGATCGAGAATCATCTCGATCAGTTTGGAAACTCGCGTCTACGTAACCTTTTACAGCGAGTTCCTCCTCACCAGATCCATATATTAGAAACATATCCTTAGTCCTCCTAAGGTATTTCAATATACTTTTAACAGCAATCCAATGACTGTTTCCTGGGTTATTCTGGTATCTGCTTGTCAAGCTTAGAGCGCATGACACATCCGGTCTAGTGCATATCATTGCATACATGATTGATCCAATAGCATATGCATACGGGACTCTCTTCATTTTCTCTTGTTCATCTTTCGTGGTAGGGCACTGAGATGAACTGAGAGGCGTTCCTCTTTGAATAGGTACCAAACCACTCTTAGAGTTCTCCATCTTGAACCTTTTCAAGACCTTTTTAATGTATGCACTTTGATTCAAACCTATCAGTTTCTTGGATCTATCCCTGTAGATCCCAATTCCCAAAATGTATTGTGCTTCTCCAAGATCCTTAATGGAGAAGCATTTACTTAGCCAAGTTTTAACTCCTTGCATTTCCAGAATATCATTTCCAAATAACAATATATCATCCACATATAGTACAAGGAACATGATAGTGCTCCCACTAGCTTTCTTATATACACAAGCTTCATCACCATTTTTAATGAAGCCAAATTTCTCGGCTTCCTCATTAAAACGATGATTCCACATTCTAGATGCTTGTTTCAATCTGTAGATTGACTTCTTTAACTTGTATACCTTTTTAGGATATTTCGAATCAACAAAACCTTCAGTCTGAACCATATAGACATCTTCCACAAGATATCCATTTAGGAAAGCGGTCTTGACATCCATTTGCCATATTTCGTAATCATAATGAGCAGCAATGGCAAATAATATCCTAATAGACTTTAGCATTGCCACAGGCGAAAAAGTTTCATCATAGTCAACCCCTTGAGTTTGAGTGAAACCTTTTGCTACAAGTCTAGCTTTATATGTATCCAAGTTTCCATGTATGTAGGTCTTCATTTTGAAAAGCCATTTACAATCAACTAGCCTTGAGCTAGCAGGTTGTGCAATAAGTTCCCAAACTTGGTTGTCATACATGGATTGCATATCAGCATTCATGGCTTCCTGCCATTTATCCTTATCAATCCTTGATAAAGCATCTTGGTAGTTTGTTGGTTCATCCAAATCAACCACATAGCAACCATCCATGAGAAACCCATATCTCTCAGGAGGATTACTAATCCTACCAGATCTGCGAACGTCTTATGTATTTTGATCATCCATTTGATCATTCTCAACATTTTCACGTTGAGTGCTAGTGTTAACCAATTGTGTATCATCTACTTGATCTTGAACCTCTTTAAGATCTATCTTCCTTTCACTATCACCTTCCAGTAGGAATTTAGTTTCAAGGAATTCAGCCTTCCGAGCAACAAAAACATTCTGCTCAGAAGGATCATAGAAATAATATCCCATATTATCCTTGGGATATCCTATGAAGATACACTTCGTGGATCGAGCATTCAACTTATTAGGGACGTAACACTTAGGATAAGCTTCACATCCCCATACCTTTAAGTATGATAGAGATGGAGGTTTTCCAAACCACATCTCATGAGGAGTTCGTTCCACTTTCTTGGTTGGGGCCATATTTAAAATACGAGCCGCGGAGCATAGACAATAACCCCAAAATGATAGAGGTAACATGCTTCTAGCCATCATAGATCGAACCATATCCATTAGGGTTCGGTTCCTCCTTTTGGAAACTCCATTAAGTTGGGGTGTTCCAGGAGGAGTAAGTTGTGAGATAATCCCACAACCTTTAAGATGATCTTGGAAAGCATCGCTTAGGTATTCACCTCCTCTATCGGTACGAAGTACCTTGATTGTCTTATTGAGTTGATTTTGTACTTCGTTTTGATACTCTTTGAATGCTTCAAAAGTTTTGTCCTTATGTCTTAACAAGTAGACATATCCGAAACGACTGAAGTCATCAATGAAAGTAACGAAGTATCTTTCACCGTTCCTAGTTATGGGCTTAAAGGGTCTACATACATCCGAATGTATTAATCCCAATAAGTCCTTAGCCCTTTCATAGGTCCCTTTGAAAGGTGCTTTAGTCATTTTGCCTTGTAAACAAGATTCACATACATCAAACGAGTCTAGTTCATTTGATTTCAAAAGGCCATTCTTTTGAAGTGTATGCATTCGATTCTTGTTTATGTGACCAAGGCGACAATGCCATAAGTAGGAATCACTCAAATCCCTTTTGAGTTTCTTGGTGTTTGCATGGAACATTGAGCTATTGTATGATGTGTCATCATGAACCAATTCATAAATACCATTCGAAGGCGAAGCCTTAAAATAGAACACATTATCTAAAGAAACATGGATATCATCATTAATGAAATTAAGATTAAAACCATATTGTTTCAAATGGGATACAGAAATAATGTTTCGAGATAAATCGGGTGCATACAAAACATTTTTCAAAATAAGCTCCAAACCACTTGGTAGCTTCAAAATAAAGTCTCCTTGAGCTTTCACTTGCACCCTTGCTCCATTTCCCATGAAGAGACTTGTTGTTCCCGCTTCTTGATCACTTCTTTTGAACCCCTGCAAAGAATTGCAAATATGAGTTCCACATCCTGTGTCTAATACCCATGTATTAGAAGAAGTAATACTAAGCTCAATGTATACCATATATACATTACCTGAGGTTTGCCCTGCATCCCTCTTTTCTTTCAACTCTTTTAGGTAGACCGGGCAATTGCGTTTCCAGTGACCCATTTCACCGCAACCAAAGCACGGATCTTCCTTAGGGTTAGCCTTTCCGGCAACCTTTTGCTTCTTGTTGTTATAGGTTGGGGTAACCATCTTCCCCTTTCCCTTGCCCTTGCCTTGGTGGGCGGGTCCTTTCCTCTTAGCCACCTTCGGCTTAGAAGTGTTATTGTTTTTGGACCCGCCTTCATTGATCGTGAACACGGGTGAAGCCCTTTTACCCAAACTTGCTTCTGCCATCTTAAGCATGGCATGTAATTCGCCAATGCTTTTATCCCAACCATTCATGTTGTAATTCATTACAAATGTGTCAAATCTTTTTGACAATGAGTTGAGAATAAGGTCTGTGGCTAATTCATTAGACACGTTGCAATTTAGACAGTTTGCTCGATCAATTAGGCTTTTCATCTTAAGGACATAAGATAAAATGGATTGGGAGTCGTCCATCCGACATGCATGAAGCGCTCGAACCGTTTCGAAGAGCTCGACACGAGCTTGTTGAAGGAACATCTCCTTCAACTATGTGATCATGTCATATGCACTATGATGCTCAAAATCCTTTTGGAGTTCGGGTATCATAGTCCCAAGCATGAGGCAAGAAACTTGCACCGAATCGGTGCAATATTTCTCCCAATAAGCTATGCCTTCCGTATCATCCTCGTCTGGTTGATCGGGAATGGGGTCTTCCAACACATACGCCCTATCCTCTAGTTTGAGGACAATTCTTAGATTGCGGAACCAATCCATGAAGTTCGTATGGTTGAGTTTTTTCTTTTCGAGGATTGACCTCAACGATAGGTTGTTAAAGTTGATTGGGGTGTTTGGAATGTTGTTGTTATTGGCGGCCATCTACAAAATTTAACAAATTTGTTTAAGTATCAATTTTAATTTAACAATCAATACCCTTTAAATCCAATTGAAATTTATTAAATTTTAGAATCCAACGGTAAACCAAATTTCGGTTAGGTGACCTTTATCTCATCATTTGATTTAGCTAGGTAGTCATTATATGACAATTGCAATCCTTTTGCAACTTCTAAGTTATGGGATCATGCAATCCTTTTGCATGGCATATTTATCCCATCAACGCCTATTTGTTCCTCATGTTTCGGTAACCCTAAGTTCATGATTCCCAAATCAAGTCGTCCTACTAGTGTAAACGTGTAAATTCAACACACAAGTGGTTAGGTGACCTTTATCCCACAAGTGTGCGAAATCCACCTTAATCGTATTAGTTTGCTCATAACGGTTAGGTGACCTTTATCCCATTATGAGTTCCCTAATATGCCTAAGTGACACACAATAAGGATAGCGTTTAACTTGTTTACCTTGTTAATTAAAGGGATTTTAAGTTTCCATTAATTCTAGTTTAAGAAAACTTTTATGCCATACACCAACATGCATTTAGTGTATGGTTTATTTGAAATCCATTTTCAAGTCTTGTAATTTAGCCAATTACCTGATATAAACCATTTTATATATATGATCCTTATCATGTTCTTAATAACCGTTTATTAATGTCCTTTTAGCCATTTTTAATTTAACCATTTAAATTGACGTTTTGCATGTCGTTTATTAATGTCAAATTTAACCAATTAAATTGTCATTTTATTTGTTGTTAACTTGTGTGATTAACTTGTAGCATACAAACATACAATCCACAATCATAAAAAAAAACAACCATGCATGCAAAACAAATATGTTCACAATCAAGCCAATTTGGTGGACATTTGTTTAGCCGAAAACAAATGCCACCGGTTAAGGGGTTATAACACAAAGTAGGAGATTTTAAAATCTCCCACTTAATCTTGCATCCTTCCTTGTGTTCTTCATTGTCACCTTCTTGTATCTTCATTTTTACAAAATATATCCTAATACATTTTTCCTAAAAAATGAAAATACAACCTAATCTATTTTACATACCAAATATAAAATAAATTACATAACAAAATAATATTATTACAAACCAATTGAATAAATATTATTACAAACCAAATGAATGAATTAAATCAACCAAATATTCAACCAAACACAAGGTCAAGGCTTAGATTGTGAACATTATCATACCACCAACTATGAACCAAATGGAAGAGCCCAAAACTCACTTTTGGGACTCAACAAATTCGGCCAAAATGGAACCCCACCCAAACCCGAAAATTTTTGCATTCTACTTTCATGCATGTTCATAAAATGCAAAAATATAGTGGGTTTAATAAATCATCTCGAAGCATGTTCCAACAACTTCGGCTCTAGATACCATTGTTGGGATTTAACAAGTTCATATATACTTAAAAACATTTTAAGAACAAATAAAGCGGAAGCATGCAAGTATTACCATATTAGAACTTGTTATACTTTAACCAATTAAAGTTAAATCCTAATTAGGATCAAGTTGTGTAACATACTTACAAACTACAAGCAAGAAAAAAGTTTATACCTACTCTAAGCTTGTTGATAAGTGATGAAGATGATGATGATGAATGGAGCTCCAAAAGTATGAAACCTCAAGTTGTTATACCCCAAACTTTGCACCAACTCCTTGTACTTTGGTTAGGATTTGATAACACTTGAATATAGCTTGCAAAAAAAAAATGGACTCTCTTATGACCAAGAAAGGCCACGGCCAGCAGCTATAGGAGAGGGAGTGCAGAGTTTTTTTTGCTAACTTGATATGTTTGAATGCAAGTGTGTGTTCTAAAGAGTCAAGATTTGCATGTATATGGAATGGGAATTTTATTTGACCAAGATGGAATCTCTAGCATGCTTACATACAATTCCAAGGTCACTCCCATCCTTTTATAAAATAATACTTGACATATTTATAAGCTTGCATCTTTTATAAACTTGTTTTGTAAAATTAGATTTTATAAAACAAATTTTATAAACTTGCATTTTATAAATTATGTTTACATTATTTATAAAACTAATTATATAAAATTCCATACCATTTGTTATGTATACTTTATTTTATAAAACCAATTTTATAAAATGCAACATAACTTAATTAATTATTTAACCTATAAATAATTAAATCCTTATTATATAAATCATTTCATGATTTATATATATACATATCAAGCGTTATTTAAGAAACCATTTTTCTTAAAGTTCAACTGTCGCGTATTTAATCAACGATTCAACCGCTAAAATCAAATACGAATAAGGTGTCGGAAAGTTTGTTATTGGGTATGACCCGACTTGGATCAAAACATATTAGCCACGTTAATTTAATATGTCTCTCGGGCATACGAAATACCTTCAGGATTCGGGCCCATTTGTACCATGCACAGTTAAATCTTGTGGTCTATCAAATTTATAAATTTTATTATTTATGACAAACCTATGAACTCACCAACCTTTTGGTTGACACTTTAAAGCATGTTTATTCTCAGGTATGAAAGAAAATTTCCGCTGTGCATTTGCTCATTTTAGAGATATTACTTGGAGTCATTCATGGCATATTTCAAAAGACGTTGCATTCGAGTCGTTGAGTTCATCAAGAATTTTATTAAGTCATTTATAGTTGGATATATTATGAAATGATATGCATGCCGTCAACTTTCGATATAATGAAAATTGTCTTTTAAAAACGAATGTAATGTTTGTAAAATGTATCATTTAGAGGTCAAATACCTCGCAATGAAATCAATTATTATGTAATGTTTATAATCGATATGAATGGGGCATTTCATGTAAAACAAATATTGATTCTGTAATCGTACGTAGGATCATATATAATTAATATTTAATAATTATAATTAATTAAAATTTTAATAATATTAATAATAGAATTAATAATAATATTAATATTATCAAATAATACTAAAAATGATATTAATAATATTATTAATGATAAATATAATAAATTGTATTATTTTCTGATAATTAAAATAATAATTTATATTAATAATAGTAATTCTCAATGATAATGGTAATAATATCTAATAATAATAACTATATCAATATTGATGATATTAATAATATTGATAAATATAATAATAATAATAATAATAAATAATCAAAATTATAATAATAATGATGTTAATAATAATAATAATAAATATTATTAGTGATACTAATAATAATACTAATTATAATAATATTGATATTATTATGATATTAATAATAATAATAATAACAATATAACAATTTATACATCTTAAATTTCATATCTACATATTATATATTATAATAATATTAATAATACAAATAATAAGATTCATATCAATATTAATAATAATAATGAGAGTAGTAATAATAATTTTGATATAATACTATATCTAAACTTGTAATTATACTTAATATATTAATTTTATATATGTCATTTTTAATATATATATATATATATATATATATATATATATAATATTTTCTGAATATTTAATGTTTATACATTTTATATATACTATAATTTACATACAATTTACATACAATATTAATTATGTATAGAAATCATATTTATTTTCAATATTCATAAACACATTTTTAAATACACGTTGCGAGTTATTTATATATTTAATTTTAATAATTAATATCATGTTGTATATACTCAAATTATGTTATTTAAACAAATCATTTTAATAATCAAATCCTATTGAATTGAAAAACATTTCCGCACATTTGAAAATAGATCAATCGAATATTATGAAATTTAGTTTCCCCCTAACTTTTGTCTAGCTTTTGTTATTTGACACTTTGTTCCTACTTGCAGATAACTTTACTAATTATTTCGAATACCGTTAAAAAGAATAGATTTCTCAAATCACAGTGGACCTCACAACAGAGACCTTAATCATATCACAAAGTATCTGATAATTCAATCTCTTGATATTATCTTTTAATTCCGTCAATAAATATGTTAAACATATATTGAAACAAATACGTTCTTGTAAAATATTATACATTTAATACTTTGTTAACGTTTTCAAGTTATAATAACTATATATTATATATACATAACTATATACACATAAATGTTCGTGAATCGTCGAGCACAGTCAAAGGGTAATTGATTACATGAATATAGTTCCAATATTTTTTATATTCAACATTACAGACTTTGCTTATCGTGTCGAAATCATATAAAGATTAAGTTTAAATTTGGTCAGAAATTTTCGGGTTGTCACAAATCACATGTGATTGTAAAACCCAATCACATGTGATTCTGCATGTCAAATCCAATCACATGTGATTGAAAAAAAAAATTATTTAGTAAAATGACGAATTTCAATAAATTTGTGGTAAAACCTTTAAACACTAAATTCTTGATCAAAACTTGATCAAATCACCGAATTAAAGTCTGAATTTTGAAGATATGATCACGAAACGCTAACAAACTTAATCAAATCACCGAATTAAAGTCTGTTTCCTGTTGATATTTTTTTTTTTTTTTTTTTTTTTGAAAAAAAATTTTTGAATTTTTTTTTTTCAATCACATGTGATTGAATTTAACATGCAGAATCACATGTGGTGATTGAGTTTGACAATCACATGTGATTGGATTTGACATGCTAAATTTAAAACAAAAAAAATTTAAAAAAAAATTCAGAAAAAAAGAATTTTTTAAAAAAAAAAATCATATTTTTTTTTAAAATAAATTTTTTTTAAAATTTTTTTTTTTCAATTACATGTGATTGTCACGCCACATATCGCACTCTGATTGTCCGTTGGATTTCAAGCAAATTATTAGATTTAAGGGATTACAACTCTCTCCGTATATTATAAATAAAGAAAAAGAAAACTACACTAAAGTAATTCCAATGGAACAGTCGCCAGCTTTAGAGATGTTGCATTGACCTATGTTTTCAAATTTTGCTTTTATCATATCTTTATCTTAAAATTTGAGATCTTGTCTAAAGATACATTGAGTTTATTATTTTATAGTATGGTACTCCGTGAAATACGTTGCCATTTTTTTAATAAGATGGCACTGTTTTCATTATTTTTCAAGATAACAAAAAAGATGGCATTGTTTTTGTTTTTCAAATTTCAAATGTATTTGTAACATGGAAAAAGCTGTGGAAAAAGCAAACCACGGTAGTGGAAAAGTGGACCATGAGAACGTTGCAATTGTGAATGACTGAATCCAAACACTAATCCTAGAATTCACTGTTCACCCCTTTTCTATCCAAATCAAACCCTACATTCATCTTCAAGATCTGGTTTTTATAGAAGTTATTGACTACACTTATGTTTTATAGTAATTATTTTAGTTAAGAAATATGTTAGTTTTAAAGTCACATAGATTATCATAGCTTAAAAGAATTGAAATTGTTTTTCCTATGGTATATATTTTCCTCAAGGATGCCCGCAATGATTAGGTCAAGATTTTTAGGTTGTGATGTAATGCCACTTCTTCCCGTCACATCCGTCTTCAGGACGATGGCTAATGAGACCTCGATCCCGAAGCCTTCGGACAATAAGGTAACTTAACCATCAAGAACAAGTTTATTAATTTATCAAAGGTCATATAATATAGTATAAAATAAAATAAGGTGTTTTTTTATTGGGGGATGATTCTCACACACACTTTTTTGATCCTCACACACCTATTTTAACCTTTTACTCTTCTAATAATACTCAATTGGTGTGTGAGGATCAAAAAAATGTGTGTGAGAATCATCTCCCTTTTTTATTATCTATTTTATTTTATTATTTATTAAATCTTATCTTTCTCTTATGTAGTATATGAAAAAACTTATATTAATTTTTTTTTTTTAACAGATTTAGGTATGCGAACAATAGCGGGGTTAATGGGGGTGGTATGGGGGGTATCGAGCCTCCCCCAACTGACCCACATTCAAGATATTTTTTGTCCAATTTTAACAATTCTATTAAGCCACTCCTAATTAACTTGATAGATACTTTATTTATTAAATTTGCCCAATAGCATTAACAAATGATCAAACTAAAATTTTAATTAGATGTTAACATCAAATCAACAACACCAAATACACATAATATTATTTTAGGAGTTGTAAAATGATTGAAACTTTCTAAAACAAAATGTTGATTTGTCTTTCTCTCCATTTATTTTTCTTTACAACTTGAGTTCCGTTTCATTATATTCTCATTATTATATAGTATACAGTTACATTTTATTTACTATACTTTAAATGAGTAAGGTGCAACGTTTTAAAGAACTGACTTTTCAGTACATGTTTTATCGATATTTGACTTTTGATAAACATTTAATAACCAAATTGACTGAATACTTAACGAAAAATGGATTGACGTATGGAGAAAGTTAGTTAACTTCTTTGAAGTTCATTTTGGTAAACTTATGTATTTGTATTAACTTATGTATTTGTATTACTTGGATGTTTCTTTGTTTAAATCGGTTATCGTTTGCTGATAATGCTTTGTTATGTCGTGCGTATAATGTTTCGTTGTTAAAAAGAATTATCGAGTAAGCCACCCATAGGCCATATTTTCAAATCGTGGCCCCGCCCCTGTATGCGGATTCAATAATAGACTTGATTGGATCAAGATCTTATTTAATTAGAAAATCGCATATATCCTTATTTCAGCTTCGCCATCAATAGGGCCTCTAACAGTACCATTGCCCAAATCTAAAGTTCATTTAGAAAGTCTTTCATCTGTGATATATCTTATGTATTGGATCTGGATTGTAATCTCATGTTGACACTTTGGTTACGAAACTCTCATGTGATCCCTTTTTGTTGGTTTTCATCTTCTCCTTTCTTGGCACCATTCTCTTCCACGTGTTTGGAGGATTCTAGCGTATTTTTTGGCCTTAAACATCTTGTTTTGGTCGCTAGGATTTACATGTCAGTTTACAGTGCACCATCAGGTGGATTTTCGGCGACTATGAGGGGTTAGTTTTTTTTGGTTTATATGGAATTCCAGGAGTTTTCCCTGTTGGATGCTTCGTTGGGTGATTCCTTCGGAGTTTCGAGTTTGTTTCTTCGTATTTATGGTAGCTAGTTTTCGATGGTGGTTTCTCAGATTTTTGGACAACTTTTTTATGAGTTTAGCAATTATTTGGGTGTTTCCTTTAGGGTTTCGTGTCGTGGTTTTTGGTGGATGGGTGATGGGTTCTCTTTGTTGCCGGTAGTTTTAGGGATCTTTTGGTGTTCGGTTGCTCGGTTTCGGGAGGTATTTTGTGGTTATGGTGACTTGGTTGGTTATTTTGGTTGGTTGTTGACGTAATTTTGCAAACCTGCATCTCAAGTTTTTTGTTTCAGTGTTACCCTAGTGTTTGTGTCTTCGTTTTCAGATGCCCGTCTCATATCTCACTGAAGTATCACCCGTTTAGGATGCGTCATGGTCACATTTTATATTTCTACGACATGATGTGTTGACCCCTAAATCTAAGAATGTGCATGAATATGGATGAATAGTCATGAACAAGGTCGGCCCGTAGTTTATGAAGGCCCGGCGCAATGACAAAAAATAGGCCCTTAAGATTACGTAATATATACCGATTTTCAGTTTCTTCGATTTATTCTGTATGCTGTATTTGGTCTTGAACTTTTTTAAGCAAAACCAAATTCAAAATTTAATCCGAACCAAAACTGAAACCCAAAATAAAATTCAGTTTTAATCAAACTGCCTATTTTTTTTGGGCACCTGTTAGGATCACTCATGGTGAACTTAACCACTCACGCGTTAATCTTCTACACAGTTATACCCGCCCCCCAACTGCGTGCCCAGAAGGAAACCTGCACCAATCCCATACGGGGCATGGCGGTAAAACCCCCTCCCCTTTACCCCCCCCCCCCCCCCCCCAACGCGATGTGGGAAAGGTGTCATAGGTGGAATTTCATGACAGTAATAAAATTGTGGGTTAATATGTATCCAACTTGGGTCAAACTCCTGACCTCCCCTAAAAGAGGCAGACCGCCAACCGCTAAACCACATCACAACTTCAATCAAACTACCTATTAGCATACAAAGTTTCATATTTCATTTAACTTGATTGTGATGTTGCATCACTTTTGACATAAAAAGAGTGCTCTATTTTATTTACAAAAATGGTAAACTGGTCCATGAAAAAAGAATACATACATACATGTACGAATTACGATTTAAATAAATAAATAAATTATAACTTAATGGACAAGGCTTAACAAACACATACGAAGTAGAATTTCGTAGAATTTTAGGTAGCCTAATATTATTATTATTATTATTATTATTATTATTATTATTATTATTATTATTATTATTATTATTATTATTATTACTAGTTTAATGCCCGCGAATTCACGGGGCTTATTTATGAGACTAATCTAGAATTAATTTAAAACTCCATAAACTAATATGATAGTATTTGTGTGGTTGCGAGTTAACAGACGAAATCATATAATGAGGTTGTATAGTTGTTGACAAAATCAAAACAAATATTAGAATTAATGGTGTATTAATGTATGATTCAATTCAATATTAGTAAACGAAAGGTGCGATGCAAATTTCAAAATCAAAGAACTTGATCATCAATGTACATGTTCGTTAAGGTAAAAGACTGCATCCAAAAAACTGGTTGCTAACTTGGGATTCACCTAAAAAATAACAATATGCATCTAAAGTGAGTCTATCCAACCGTTACCACAAAATGTAAGTTGGCAAACCCCTTAAACAACCAACATATTTTTAAATATTACTCCGTATCAGAGTGACCTACCTATGAGGCAAGTATATATAAAATTACCTGATTCAGTGGGTATTAGTACAGAAAGCGATATGTATCAAGTTTAATTCAACGGTTGAAAAATACTCTTCCAGATTCAAGTGAGACAATCCTATTTGTTTCAGCCCGTATCACAAATCACCTATTAGTAGACCCACCCATTGTACACCTAAACAACTTTCACCCATAAAAATAGTATCAAATTGACTAAAGTCTAATGTAAGTATAATTAAAATCACATTTTTGATATTTACCCTAATAAAAGTTAAAATGCAAACACTTAAAATCCAATTGGATTGCCACAACATATCTGAAGAAGGAAGCTCTAATCGTAGACCACAATACTCAATGATGAAATAAAGATGTAGTATCCGTGTGCGTTACTATTGGTACCTATTACTTGTATTATACACTTACAATGATGAAACAGATATAAGCATTTTTTTTTCATGTTCATGTTCTTACAACTTCTAAACATAATAAGCTTCTTTAGCCACCTTGTACCTTTTACTACAATAAGCAGAGACCGATGTAAAAGAATTTTTACCTCTTGTATGAGGTGTTGCATGTGTGGTAAGATGCTCTAGATGGTTCTTTAATATCTTCAATATTTATGATTTCTTTTATTGTTGGGAAATTTATAAGGATTCTTATGTCCACGCCATCTTCGGAAGTTAACCGAAACTCTAAACCCTAAAGCTAAACCTAAACCCTAAACTCTAACCCTAAAGCTAAACCTAAACCCTAAAGCTAAATCTAAACCCTAAAGTTAAATCTAAACCCGAATGCTAACCTTAAAGCTAAACCTAAACCCTAATGCTAACCCTAACTCTAATATAGAATAAATTTGAAACTCCGTAAACTAATATGATAGTATTTGTTTGGTTGCGAGTTAACGGACGAAATCATATAATGAGGCTGTATAGTTGATAAAATCAAAACAAATATATTAGAATTAATGGTGTATTAATGGATGATTCAATATTAGTAAACGAAAGGTGCGATCCAATTTTCAAATCAAAGAACTTGATCATCAATGTACATGTTCGTGAATAGGGAAAACTCATTGATTAATTAAATTTTTTTTCCCTTTTTGGACGCTCCAACGGCTCCCCCACAACGGCTCTCGTGTCCCCACCAACCACAGCTCGTCACATAACCTGCAACAATTCAATTTTCAGCTTTTTTTGAAAACAAAAACCGCCGCACTCCAGGCGTTTTTTGGTCTAGTCGGGGGTTGAAAGAGTCAGTTAAAGCACGGGTGGGCATTGGGTTGATCCGCAAACATATTTCTACGATTTCTCATATATATTCATACAATACCAACCTACCTCTTTGAATATAACAGCTTGTAGGTTGTATACACAATTCAAAGTGATCTACTTGAAGGTTGTATACACAACCAAAGTGACCCAATTGAAGGTATATGAGTCTAATTTCCTATACTAATGCTTGAGTATCTATATAAATTGAAAAATGTCACTTACGTGTAAACTTGCCATTCATTCAGAGGATAATCACTACATCCCTCATCATTTCAGTGCTCTAATTTGATAAACTCTGTAGTAACAAAAATTGACAAAATAGATCAGATAGCACATAACCTGAAAATTTTGAACACATGCTCATTATAATTTTACATCATTACATGAAGAAAAACATACTCATTGAAGTACCTTAAAATTAATCAAATTAATATCTGATATACAGCTACAATCTTTTATCGCAAGTCCTCCACTGGAAGCTGGTTTTAAAATAAAGACTTCTAATAAGCTAATTGATTATCCATCTTTCAATTGTCCTACCTATACACACCGAATTGAATTACATGAACATATGGATTACATTCAATAGTGCTACCTTTACAATACATCAACAAACCAAAACGAAGTTACACAAAGACAGCAGGTTACAACAATGCGGCAGTTAGTATGTGATATGAACAACATACCAACATAAAAAAACAATACAACGTAAAATTAAGACCTAAAATTACCTGAAAAAAATAGCCGATCGTTGTGCAAAACTGAAATCACCGAAAAAAATGCCCAGTTAAACCGTAAAGTTGAGAAAAAAAAGTAGCCAGATAAACCCTATATCAAACAAAAAACAATACCTTTGAAGATGGGAAAACGTAAGTAATGTAACAATTAACAAAATAGGCAACAACAACATCGAATAAAATGAGTAAGCTACTAATTATGAGTGTAAATCACAACAAACATGTTGACAACATTATAAACCAATCACCACAGAATCGCAAGCTAAATAAAAAACTGATAGAAATCACGGTCTGAAGAAGACGACGATTGTGAAACAACCCAACCCGTATTACATACGATAATTTTTTTTTTTTTTTTAAATAATACACATTTACGCGCCAATTAAATATGTAAACCATTCTACACATTTCATTTAAAACGTACAACAATTTAAATGTTTACATAAGGCACAGAGGCCATTAACGAATGTGATGCAAGTTTGACCAATACAAGAATGATAGTTTTAAACCAAACAACACATCGAGCATGGTTTGGGACTAAACTACCCAAAACGCTAGGCCAACTTCCAAAAGCTCTAACATAACATCATCAAGGGACACCTAGTGCCCAACAACCCCTTTGCCCTTATCCGCACCTGCATCTAAAAGATAAACAACGAGAGGGGTAAGCTAATGCTTAGTGAGTGCAACAATTATACGTTTACATATACAACCTACTTACTTGCAATCACTTATACATTTACCGCATACATGCTAGCAACATAACTAATCATACCATCACAAGTATAATACTAAACCTTCCACATATCGAGCTAGCATAACAATAGCATATAATTTAAACAATATAATATGCTACAATCCCCACACAACCATGGTTAACCAATCGAACGAGGGAACGGTGTTTAAATACCGTCGGAGTTCATAACAATCATTAGTGCACTTAACACCTCGTACACTAACCCCACGGGTGGCATCTTAACACCTCGATACTTCACCCTGAGTGGCATCTTAACACCTCGATGCTTCACCCATCTACTCTACGGAGTGGTGCCTTAACACCTCGACACTTCGCCCCTAGGTGGCATCTTAACACCTCGATGCTTCACCCTGAGTGGCATCTTAACACCTCGATGCTTCACCCGTCACGTGAGAAGTGGTGTCTTAACACTTCGACACTTCACAAATCATACTACACAAATAAATACATCATATATGCACGCATATAATTATTCCACTCACCTTAACACCTCGGTGGTGATTTAATGCTTCCGAATGCTTCAAAGCAAGTACCTATTACATAAGTACACATTCAATTACACAACTAGTGGAATTAACCACATTACACATATTTGAGCATTTAATGACCCGATTCGCATTAATGACTCAACCGCACCAAAACCGCCCTTAAATGGCCAAGACCCAACTTTAATCACTAAAGCTAGTGAATTAAAGTTTACTAACTTCAATTAACATAACTTAGGGTAATTCATACCCATTTCATCCAAACTAGGTCAACATTACCCATTTGACCCATCATAACACTCACACTTACAAACTTAGTCTAACATGACCCAATTAACATCTCTTTCAACTTTAAACAAGTGTCTTGATGCTTAACAACACAATTTACACTTAAAATTCTCATTAAACAAGACCAAACCCTAGATTACATCTATTTAGGGTTTTCCTTTCATCACATGACCCAAGTTCACCCATTTTAACCCCAAATGGGTCATACAAGTCTCTAGTGGCCAAAACCCTAATCATAAACCAATTAAAACTCATATCATAGAGTTAGGACTTACCAAGACTACCAAAGTGTAGCTAGAGACGCAAGGAACAACTTTAACACTTGGGTTCGGGCAAGATTCAACCTTCTTCTTCACCAAAATGGGCTTTCTCACACTAAAAGTCTCACTCTCTCTAAATTTGTTTTTAATTAAATGCAAATGAAATAAATGAGCAAGAGATAAGCTTGAACCAGCTTTTAGACTCCCAAAACCGGCCACAAATGAAAAGACCAATATACCCTTTTTTTAAATTACAAAATAAAAAGGTATGCTGATTCAGGGGTGTGCGCGCCGCGCGCACTATAATACGCGCCCCGCGCACTAAGTGTAACTTGTGTGAGCCGCGCACCTATAATGCGCGCCCCGCGCACCAAGTGTAAATTCTGTGAGTCGCGCACATGAAAGTGCGCCCCGCGCACCTAGTGTAATTTTTGACTGATCACTTTTTCTTCATACGTGCGCGCCTCACACCCTAACAAGCGCGCCTCACACATTATAGACTTCAATTTTTGGACATTTTCTTGCACTTTTAACCAATCGAACTTATACCCACAACCTTTATAACCCGCGATAACATAAGAGTTTCAAAATATAGGAAAATAACACAACTTTCGCGATAAACACTTTAAACTATACATAATTGATCACGGTTAATATTAAACGTTTACAAGGTAAAAATACGCACCTTAAGTCATATATAAGGAAATCGGGATGTTACAGATTGGTCTTCCCAAGTTGTGGTAATTAACGTCCTAGAGTATAGAAATTCTTAATAGGTCTTTAGGAAGTTACTGATTATATTGTCTTTAGGAAGAAAATATATTATATTTGACTCATAAAACCCATTTTGACAAGTAGCAAATACATGACCCGCTGTTAACACCTACGTTTTCTCCTCTACCAATATCAATTGCAACTTCTGTAAGTATCAGTTTAATATAGCTTTTTACTATACAAAAACAAGTTCATTAATAATGGACTTATGCTCATTAAATTATTAGTAAAATTAATGCCTAATTGGCAGAAATTTCTTAAAATCAAAGACATAAACTTAACTAAAAAACTACCGAGTAATATTGAATACCATAAGTAAGAATAAACGAAGCCTATAACAAATTTATTGACATCCTCTGAACTGAGTTGAACACATAAAATTGTGTGGCAATGTTCGAGGCTGCACTTTTGAAACTGAATTGTATATAATACTGCATCAATACAGTTTAAATAACATGTGTCAGCTAATGTGAAGTTATAACAATGGTACTGCGTATTGGTAAACAACTAAAAAACACAAAAAACGTTGGTAACCAGTATACATCAGCATACTCATTCTACCATATATATAGTACATCTTATAATTCGATTATTCACATATTCCGTACAGATCAGTGATAAATTGCCCGAAACTAATCCAAAAATGTTATAGCATATCATGTCATATAAACATATAAACATTGGAGATTGAATGAAATCGATTCAGAAATGTACCCTTTGTGTGCGTACGACCCATAATTACTGACCTTTTCTTCGATCGTTATCATGCCCAAACCTGAAACCATAGATTTTACAGAACCTACATTATATCAACAAAAACAAATTTTCTATAAAAGCAAATTTTAACTGTGAGTTCGAAACTGAAAATCACAAACACGGAGTTGAAGAAGATGATGGTTGTTGCGACGGAAAACTTTACTGGAGGAGAAGACAAAGGTCATTTCGAAACTAATGATAGTTATCATCCCCGAATCTGAAACTCCAAATTTTACAAATTATACATTATATCAACAAAATCAAAATTTACATGCTACTACAAAACTGAAAATCATGTACGACGGCGGAGACGATGACGACTACTGCGATGGAGAGGGTTACAGTCGGAGAAGACGGTAGAGACGATGACGGTAGTTACGATTGAGAGGTTTAAAGGCGTAGGCGACGGAATATTAAGTGATTATTAAATACTCACCACCATTTAGCAAATAGAATCAACCGACCAATTTAGCAAACTTGATTCAGTTTCACATTCAAATCAAATAAATAAAACTCGGTTTTAAATCAAAAATGTTAATCTCAGTTTGATGAAGCAGAGCAATATGATGATATTTTTTTCGTGTTGAACCCTAATGGAACTGATGTTGTAAAAAGAATTCTGCAAGAAATACAATTCTGGCAAACCTGAACAAAACCAATAATAAGAGAACAACGCAAAATAATCAGATAGTGTTAACGAATAGATATAATCCGATAAAATAAGTTTGAAATCTGCAATGACTTATAATAGCATATATACCTGAATTTGGTATGCGATTATTCATAACATAAGGCCCGATTATACAAATAATCAATTGTTGAACACTAACGACGTAATCGATTGAAAGCAGGTGAGCGCAAGCGCGTGACCACTTCACATGCCTTCAACCAGGACTCTTAACTTTTTTCCTACCATCACTATGGTGGACTATGGATTAGATCTCGCCAGTGTAGTGTAATCCGAATGGTTAGTATGCCTGAGAATATAACAAGAATAATGTAAATAGAAGAAGCACATACCAACATTTTCTTTCACAATATCTGAAGGGTTTTGAGTTTTAATTTTTTTTTTATCTCTAGCGGGCCATGCATATTTCACATATAATGGCAGACCTCGTGATTAGTCTTTCACATATTGTGTATCAGTTTACAACAATACAAAAAATCTTAAAGATCAAATCTTAAATTAAAGCAAAAACCATAACCCTACATAACCAATTTATCTATTTTGTAGTTAATAACTTTGGACTAAAAATATGTAATTTAAACACTAAAAGCAGAATTTTAATTGTTTAATACCCAATTATGCAAACGAAAATCATATGGAATGTAGCTATAAATCGTTTGATGAATCACATGATCAGAAGGAGATGTTTTTGGTGAAGCCTAATCAAACTTGGTTGTCAATTGAACTCTGAACGAAACCAAGATCCTGCACTGATTCCTGAATAATGAATCAATAAGTAAAACAAATAAAAGAAATAAATGATAAACACTAATTAGATCGAGTGAAATTATCTATGCTAAATAATCTAGAAAATCGTAATATGATTTCATCAGAAATATTAGTATGTTATGCCTAAATTTAGGGTTGTTCATAAGAACCTGTCAATCTTCTTGTTGTATTTGATCTACAACCGATTAATCTTCCTGTTAATCATTGAAAACGATCGGATTGAATGTTGTCGATTGAACATGAATTGTTAATCATTGAAAAAGGATCTCGATTGATCGGATTAGTTGTAGTATATGAATGGCTTGAAATATACAGAACCCTAATTTTACCTTTTGATTCCGCCCAAAAACAATGTTAGGAGGGTAATTTGGTAATCAAACATATCATGCAGTTGATTTATGAGGTCATAATAAAGTTTAGAAAAAATGGATGGTCTAGATTAGTGAGGAGTAACTTAATAGAAGGCTAGGATTATTTATGGTTATTTAAGATGATTTATTTTTATCTTTGTTATTATAATATAAAGAGATTATTATTATTATTATTATTATTATATTTGTATTGAATCCATCAAAATAGATGAAAAATTTACTATTTCAATAAAATGAGAATAATGTTGGCTAAATGAATTCAACATACAAGCACATACAAGCACATACAGATTACGAAAAGATTACAAAAAAAAAAAAAAAAAAAAAACACACGCTATATTGATTTAACATAAAATTTTCAATGACAATAAAGATTACAAAAACCACATATATAGAGAATAGAGAACTAACATCTATCAATATAGTAGTCATATAAAGCTCTAAAATGATGATGTTATCATTAAGCTAATTACCCTTCAATTTTTATAATGATGATGTCATAATTATATATTAATTTAATTAAAAAATAATATGAAATCTTTTATAGAAGGAAATATTAATCTCTCCTAAATTGTAATTTTAATTTTCTAAAAAAAAATAAAAGACATTTATTATTATTACTAATTATTATTATTATTATTATTATTATTATTATTATCAATATTATTATTATTATTATTATTATTATTATTATTAAAAATATAATTACTTAACTTTAAACGAACTTTATTATTATTATTTACTTTTAATATAATAATTATAATTACTATATTATTAATATTCCGCGAATTCGCGAAATTTTTTTAGGGACCAATTAATTACTGATAATAAAGCAAGTTATAACCTTAAATAAAACAAATAACACAAAGATGAAAATCATAATACTTGAAAAAAGTTTGAACTCGTGCAACTTCTTCAGACAGATTACTCCATTATTGTAATCTCTTAACATGTCGATCAATTATATACATAGCGAAAGTTGTTTGTTTTATTGTGAGTATACTCTAAATCTCCTTAAAAGTAATAGCGCGTAATATATCTACCTACAAGAAATTAAAACAAATAGTATTAGAACATTCATTGAAATAAATAGATCACATTTTTACATTAGAAAATAACGTTGAAAGATGTAATAGTATGAATGCGGAATGCCTCAGTTAAATATATTAAAATCATCTGATCTAAACAATTTTCCATAGTTTATAACTTGCCAATTTGCTCAAACATGTTATTTTTAATATTGGATATAGTAGCATGATCTCCTTTGTCAAAAAAAAACTTTTTTGAAAACGTATCCAATATATTTTTTTCAGGTTAAAAAAACAATCGTAATCGTTGATGCCAAATTGTTAGAAATAATGACCTATGTAAGGTAATAGTGGTATTGTCGACTTCTTTATCTATAAGCGAGCCAACTTGATTAGGTCATAATTCTTCATAAGCCTAATTCCTAAATAAAAACCTCCTAAATTAGAATGTTAAGGATTTGGATCAATTATCATAGCCATAACTAACACAAGTTCACAGCTATATATACTACTACACTAACACATTAATAATTTATTTATTTATTAATATTTTTTGTGGAAATCTGATGAGGTTCAATGAAGCATTTGAAGGTTACTGCAACACTAACAAAAAGCCAAGTTTCAACTCGATAGTGTTATATTCTGTTACCGATTCCACTAATATTGTCAACTCTATAAGTTATCTATCTTTATATCTAATGATGAATACTACCTTCTCAACAAAAAAAGATTTACATGTTGACATTTGACAAACTCAACTTCAAATTAGTATTATCGTGATACTGTATCATTTATATTTATAATTTTAAAATATACACCGTATATTATAATAAAGAACAAAAAAGTGGTGGTAGGTCAAGCTGATCCAACTCATTTTCTGTGTACACCCCCATTATAATGAATTTTAACCCGTCCATTTTGTCACATAATGACATTTAAGTATATTTTATCACCAATTCTATTTTACTATTACCATTTTGGTATCTAATCTAATGTAATATAATAAATATAAATAAAAATAAAATTAAAAGGCTTCGTACTAAAACATTAAAAAGATCTCACATTATGAAATGAAGCAATGTAAAGGGATGTGATCACATGTAAATACTTACAGCATGAGATAGAGGTACATCATATCACTTTCGTTACAAAACTAAATGTTTTTAATACAACACCATAAGCAAGACTGTCTCTTTCGATTTCTCCCATTATTGCTGCATGAAATCACAAATAACATAATGATGAATTATATTAAGAAATAACGACAAAATCAAGAACTTGAAAGTAAACTAAACCTCAAGAGATTCATAAATTATAAACAAGTTTCATTACTTTAAAAAAAGTAAGCTTTCACTAATAAAACTAAAATAAACTTTTGAGGCTTCAATAATATGTCCTCACCAAAGTGTTCAATAGTAACCATACTTAGTTTTAATGGGCCTATTCAGTAAATAGTACTATTCAGTAAATGATTTTAGTAAAGGATCAGTTGTGATCTCGAAGTATACATATTTCGAATTCATAAAGTACACATTGGATAAGATTCACAAATACTCTAACCATTTATTCCTACTTGGATGGTTTTAGTAATGATTTACTGGTACTTACAACCAAGTAACCCCATATAATTTGTTTATATCTTTATTTAGGTGAAAGACCATCACTTGAAAGAACTTACTTTGGTGCCATGGAAACTCGATACCCATTTCAAGTGACCCGCTCACCCAAAAATTGTAACACCGTATTTTTTACATACACATTTTTTTTTAAAGATACTCACAGCGGAAGACTAATTAATGTACATATCATATATTATTTACAGAAACATATGATTACACAAAACACTGGTGTTACGTTATTACTATAAACCATTTAACCATATAGTTTATTACAAAAACACATCAGAGTAGTACTGTGTCAAACATCTTCGGTTGTCCTGCAAAACCCACCAAAAGCTGCTAATACACACATGCAGGGCAAAACACTGTGGGGGAATTAGCATAACGCTAAGTGAATGACAATATCTAGGTGTACATCACTACAATCATCAAGCACGGCTTATAGGCACCGGTCACTAATCACTTAAAGCCATACACAAGAGGACTGGCAACCCATAGCTGATCAAGCTGGAATATACTTATAGTCCACACTACTGAGTCACTGGTATAGTCTTCCAGACGTGCCGCACTCGTCATTCACACTATACCACTAATCAGTAACACTTGGACCCAATACTATTACCCTAAATACACAAGGTAAATAGCATTGACCTCTTACGTCGCACAAAACACCTCGACGTTCACTGGGTGCGCACATAATCACATATAGTCACTGTACTGGTCACAGACTCATTACACAGTCTAATTAAGCATGACACGGATCACTATACTTGTCACTGTATAATCACATCCATAAAGATAATCCCACTCACCTGGAAGCACAAGAACTCAGTTGTCTTATATCACTGAGCCTTCACCTTTCCGTTTATCACCTGAGAATATCAATTCTTAAGTTAGTACATTTTTCAATCAAATTACACATTAGCATTAATATCACAGCAATATAGTAAATGGGTCAAAATTTCACTTGACCCAAACATACAAACACTGTCACTCGCACGGATGAGGTCTCACTCGTGCGACTGACTACGCTCACTCGCACGGGTGAGTATCCTCACTCGCACGACTGACCTATCACTTGATAATAGTGATTATAAAACCTACTCACATGGTTAAGTGTCTCACTCGTGCGAATGGACACGTCACTCGCACGAGTGAGTGTCTCAGACGCACGGTTGAGCAAGTACAGCAGTACAACTGCACTTCGAGCTTTTTACACTCAACCTAAAGTTTGATTTAGTGTTTTAAAACCTTATCATTAGAAACTACTCCTCAAGACGATTCCAATGATAGTTTATTCGTCAAAAACGGAGTTACGGTTTGAAAGTTACAGCCATTTCAATTTTACCAAAAGCTGGCCACTGCTCACTCGCGTGGTTGAGACCTCAACCGTACGGTTGAGCCCTCAACCGCGTGGTTGAGCCCTCAAAAGTGTGCTCAACCGCGTGTTTGAGCTGTCACTCGTGTGGGTGCTGAAAAACACCACCAGCACGCTGTTTTTGGGTTTTTTACACTTAAAACTCGATTTCTGCAAGTTTTGATCAATCAAATGACCCAAGAACACTATATAACACATATATAATCTATTTCTAACCACAAACAAGCATCACAAACACATTCTGTAACATCCCGTTTTTCTTCATACATGTCTGAGGTACTTGATTGATCTTTAGAATGTTCATACTTGGTTGTATAATAGTATAAAGATGATTGTACGATGAGTGCATGAAGTGTACCAAGCGTACACGTGTTGCTTGTTCGAATGTCGAAGAAAACTGGACGTTGTTTGAGTTACATGATGTGTACGTACCTTTTCGATCCCAAATAAAGTTTGAGTTGACATTTCAAAACCTTACCATTAGAAAGGAAATCTTATTACGTTTCCAACGATATTTGATTCATCGAAAACGGAGTTACGGTCAAAAAGTTATGGCCAAAACAAGTTTGCTGAAGTTCGGATGAAACAGGCAATTGTCACGGCGCGACAAATTGCTCCGCGGCGCGACAAATGCCTATGTTGAAGGTCAGAAAGCTTGAAAAACATGTTCTAAAATCACCCTTTGGGCCACGGCGCGACAAATTGCTCCGCGGCGCGACAATAGGCACGATCTGGTGCTGTTCAGCCTTTTAATGAGTTAAATGAAGGGCAAAGTTGGTATTTCACATATGGACGGGTTTTTGGCCATAAAACTGATCTCAATCTTATCCAAACCTCATTCTCTTCATTCTCCTTCCCTCCCACTCACACACCAAACCCTAGAGAGAGAGTAAAGGGTTTAGAGAGAGAAAGCTCAAATCGGGGAAGAAGAAGAGTGTTTTGGGTCGGGTCACAAGAGTTAAAGTTGTTCTCCTCGTTCACGGCTACGTTGTGGTAGTAATGGTATGTTCTAATTCCGAAATTCATCTTTATGATTTAATATTCAAGTTAGGGTTTTTAGATTTTTAGTTGTAAAACCCATTTAGATGATGAAGTGGGTTTATGGAAACTAGTTATTTTTGATACATGGCGGGTTTTGGGTTGATTGACGTTTTGGCCATGATCAGGCTTTGGTTTTGGGTGTACTCACTTAGTTTAGTGATTTTGGAAGCGTTGGAACCCTTTTTGGGTGTATTTGAGTTGACTAATTTTGTAATGGGTCAAAATTAGGGTTTATGTGTCAAAATGGGTTTTGAGTCAAGTTTTGGTGAATTAAGTATGTAAATACTTGTTTTAGGTGTTATTTGGTGTTTTGGTAATATAATCACTAGTCGTTAGTGATTTTGGGCGTTTTTGAGACTTAGGTCAAAATGGGTCGACTTTGATTGGGTCAAATTTGGTAATGACACTAAATTGAATTAAATGGATGTTAAACACTTTTTGTTAAGTGTTAAATGGCATTTTTGAATGAAAGTGAACGTGAGAAATGATTTCGGGTTGAAATTGGTATTTTAACCATAAAGTCAAACTTGGTCAACCATGAAACGGGTTTTTGGGCAATATACAAGATAGTATGCATTTAATGGCTAAAGTTGATGTATTTGGGTATTTCGGGAACGCGGGAACTAGTCTCGTTAGTTTTGGACCTTCGGGTGTCGTTAAATGTATAAAAAGGTGTATTTTGCACTTAGGTGTCTAAATGGGTGGATTGTGGAGGTAGGTATAAACCCTTGGTTAATGGTGTTTGCGTCAAATTCTCTTGAAGGGAATGTGTGTTGATTGTGTGAATACCTATATGTATATTATAGGTAAAAGCTTGCTCGGTTGCGTTTGGTGGCGACTTTACATACATGACTTGTGCATGCATCTCGAGGTGAGTGGAATAATTATGCGTGTACGTATATAATGTATTTATTTGTGTCGTATGAATGTGGCATTGTCGCGTTGCTTAAGACACCACATTGTAAAGAAGTGGATGTCGCGTTGTTTAAGACACCACATGGTAAAGAAGTGGATGTCGCGTTGTTTAAGACACCACAATGTATTGGAGTGGATGTCGCGTTGTTTAAGACACCACCCATCGTATCGAATGGCATGTGGAATCGTCGCGTTGTTTAAGACGCCACATTGGAAAGGGTGAGTGAGTCGCGTTGTTTAAGACATCACCCGGGGGATTAGTGACTACGCGTTGATTAAGTAGCACTAACGGATGTTATGAACTCCAACGGTCTTGTATGTACCGTTTCCCTTGTTCGAATTGGTTAACCATGGTTGAGTGAATTTGTATTTAGCATATTAAATTGTGAACTATATGCTATTGTTGTTGCTAGCTTCTTGTGAATTGTGGATAGTAGTTTATGCATGATGTTTGCATGGCTGTCGAATTGCTAGCTTGTATGCGGTATTGTGTAAGTGTTTGCAAGTAAGTAGATTATATATGTATATGTATAATTATTGCATTCACTAAGCGTTAGCTTACCCCTCTCGTTGTTTACCTTTTTACAGGTATTGTGATTGTGAAGCTAGCTAGTTGATAGACTAGTTGCGTAGTAGCGCTTGGGCTCTATGGGGTAGCTTTCGGATATGGATGTGGATTGGGGATTTTGTAGATCCTCGGGATTATGCTCTTGGTATCGGGTTGGGCTATTGTGTCTTAACCGTGGTGTTGTATAAATGTTTCGAGGTCGCATCGTTTGGTTGTGTCGAGTCAAACCTTGTATGTGAAATACATTCTCGTAAGGATGTATGGTGTCATTGTAAACCAAGAGTCGAGATAAAATGTTTAACGTGTTATTATGATAAATTGTATATGGATAACTATTTCGAAATGGTTTGTATACTTGGGTGATATTGGGACCTAACAAAAAAAAAAAAAAAAAGTACTCCGTTTTTGGTTAAACGGTTTGGGGTTGTTTCAAGTGGTATCAGAGCATAGTCTAAGGGAATTAGGTGACCTTGGAATAGGTGCCTAGTCTTAGACTTTTGACGGATGTGCGTTATTTGCGGGACTTGTAGGAATACGGGTCGGATTGAGATTTGTTAGTGCCTTAGAGTAGGTGACTAACTAGGACTTATTTTTGTCAAAAGTGTGATTATGTGGGGCCTTATTTCGTGTGTGAATTAGTGCCTTAGATAGCTAGTGCCTAATGTAAGTAGGCGAACGTGGACATTGTTTTAGTGATAGTCACCTAGGATGTAGGTTGACTTGTGGTTGCAGTGTACTTGTGTACATTTATTATTATATTGTATATAGGTGTATATATATATACAGGTATCTTTTGTGTGGTATCCTAGGAATGAATCTATTAGAGAGATTCGTATGTTTGACGGTTTTGAGTGATCAAGTTCACGTAAGGACTTTGGTCATTCGGGTACTAGAATTTATCGCGTGTTATTTTGTGTGAATGTTGCGTCAGTCCGGGTAAAGTACTTTGCGTGACCGTGTGGAAATGGTAAGGTACACATTTGTAATAATGACCGATCACCATTATTACGAAAGTGTATCTTGACACTAAGCATGACATGACAAGTACCGAACGGAGGAAACGTGGCATGGTTGGGGTAGAACGGGACGAATTAGGAATCTTCTATTGGTTCCTAGGGTATAGTAGTCTCGAGTGATGTGCTTGTTGTCACATCAGGTTCTTTGTGAGTCGGGAAGTGTACGATGGATTCGGTTAGTTAAATGAGCGAGCCAACTCACGACTTTGGTGCGTGCTTAGTCACCCTGGGTAGTGGGTGCACTGTTGAGATTGTTATTGGTTTTAGTTACCCATCGTAACTGGGATGACGAAATTACTCTTGTGTGTGTGCGACGAGGACTTGAATTCCGTAATGGAATGCGACAAGTTTAATGATTGTAGTTTTGAGTTACACTCGGTAGAGTGTGTGGTTAGAGAATCGTGTTAGGATTCTTGTTGTGTGTGTCGCCTTGGAATTGGCGAATCTGGGAGTCCTTGGGTCATTAAACTCATGGGAGTGGGACCCGTATGACGATGGTTGCGTTAGTGTGTTGTTGATTATAGGGCAACATTCTTAAGGGAATACCCCTTGTAGTAGTGGTTTTATCGAGGTGTAGAAAGGATGTAAGACTTGGTGTTTCCAAGCATCCCCTTAGTGATTGGATGAAAGGTTTCGTTAGGCTATGTTGTTTTGGCCTTGTGGTGTGTGTAGCGTGTGATCGCTAGAAACTTTCAAGAAGACAATAAACTGTAAGGTTTGTCGGATAGGTGTGACTTCGAGTTATTATTGTGGTAAAATGGGTGACATCGGGTGTATGAAACCCAAAGATCGAGTTTCTAAATTTCGGTAGATTGTGGTGGGAGTCTGCATGACACTGCGTCAGGTGCCTTCTTATACCTGCTAGTGTAATGTTCAACTCCGGTGATGGTGTGATCACTCTGTGCTTAGGGTGCCCGTGAGATGCCCTTAGAAGTAGCGGAGATTACAACAGTGATCGACGAGTGATTGTAATTCGACGGTTAAGAAAGTCGGAGTTTAAGAGCATTTCGGTAAATACTTCTTGGGAAGTGACTGATGAGCGAATCTTGTTGCTCTTAAGTGTTATATGGGTGAAGATAACCGGTGAGCTGGTAATGGAGTTCATGGACGGTTAGGCCGAAGGTTAAGATGAAGTGTTGATATTGCGGTCGATGCAATTATTGTGTCGGATTGGTCACTCTTCTCCATGGGAGTGAGCAATTGTTGGTAAGGGTTCGTTGCGTGGAAGGTCGGGCGATCTCGACTGAGATGTACGATTGATTAATCGGAATGACGTATGCTTAGGCATAGAGACGTATGTGGGACTTTGGCGGAGTTCGCCTTGCGAACGATTAAGGCAGTCGATTGTGATTTGTGGTATGAAGGTGCGAAGTCGTCGCGTGTACGACACCTCCGGTAATTTTGTATGACGGCTCTGAGAGCCTAAAGTGAATTTGCAGTGATTCGGTGTTTATGATTAGTGATGAGAATGATCATGTGTGTTGTGGAATGGTAATTCCGCGGGATGTTATCATCTTTGCGGTAAGAATGTGGAGCTAGATCCTAAGTGGGGGAGTTTTTACTGCCACCCGAGGAAGCTCCCGTGGTACTAGATCAAGTGAAGTGTAAGACCTCTTAAGTAAGGTGGTCGTGTAGTACCAAGGTGCAGTATGAGACCAAGTGTGAAGTTTGAGATCACGGAAGTGAGAGAATGTAATTGTTATTGTGGGTGCTCTCGTGATAATAATTTGGGTAGATGTGAAACTCGGATAGTACTGTCAAGTGAGTACGAGTTCGAGATGACAGTGAATACTGTATTTTCCCTGTCGGGAAACGTGATCGTGAGAATTTTCAGTGGATTATTCCACTTTGTGGATGGTTGTGAGGCGGGGAGCGCCGGTTCTGTTTGTCTCACGTCGAGACACGCGGTTGTTGTTTGTTTGCGAGAGTGTGTTCCCTAGTGATGCGACCCGTTGGTTGCATGGAAATGTCAAGGCCATCCTTTATGGACGGTCTAGGTAGTAGGGTTCACCCGACGTCGGTGAATATTTTAAGGGTCGTGTGACGAATTGCGAATTGTCGGGATAATAATTCGCCATTGACAGGATTCTAGTACACGAATAGTTTCCATGCTAGTACTAAGGAGCCGTAGGGTATGGATGCGTTGTAGGGTTTGGAGGAGAAACCCTGTGTCGAGTGTTGATGATTTTCCTAGTTCGTGGTGTATTATTGTCGTCCTGGATTAATCCAGAGACTGGTGATCGTGTGCGGATCGATCGATGGGAAAGTTTGTGTTCCCTAGAGTGATTATTTTGGTGATACCGAAATTTCTTCGTTGAAGGAATAATCCGGTTGCGGAAATGAGGGAGGTTGGTTCTTGAAATAGAGAACATACTTGATTGACCGGTTGAGTGTTGCGTTATGGACTGTTAAAGTGCAGAGTTTTAATGGAGGCAGCTTGAACGTTGAGCGCGTGAAATATCGCTTGTTGCGGTAATGCACGCTAGGGATTATTAGCGTGTGGTGAAAACTTCGGATTAATGGAAATTGTTAATGGAATTGTTGCAGACATCGAGTTTGGATGTGTGTCGGAGGACTATAGAGTGTAGGTTCGGATTAGTTAAGTGACTAGGATCACGAGGACGTGATTGAATTTAAGTGGGGGAGAGTTGTAACATCCCGTTTTTCTTCATACATGTCTGAGGTACTTGATTGATCTTTAGAATGTTCATACTTGGTTGTATAATAGTATAAAGATGATTGTACGATGAGTGCATGAAGTGTACCAAGCGTACACGTGTTGCTTGTTCGAATGTCGAAGAAAACTGGACGTTGTTTGAGTTACATGATGTGTACGTACCTTTTCGATCCCAAATAAAGTTTGAGTTGACATTTCAAAACCTTACCATTAGAAAGGAAATCTTATTACGTTTCCAACGATATTTGATTCATCGAAAACGGAGTTACGGTCAAAAAGTTATGGCCAAAACAAGTTTGCTGAAGTTCGGATGAAACAGGCAATTGTCACGGCGCGACAAATTGCTCCGCGGCGCGACAAATGCCTATGTTGAAGGTCAGAAAGCTTGAAAAACATGTTCTAAAATCACCCTTTGGGCCACGGCGCGACAAATTGCTCCGCGGCGCGACAATAGGCACGATCTGGTGCTGTTCAGCCTTTTAATGAGTTAAATGAAGGGCAAAGTTGGTATTTCACATATGGACGGGTTTTTGGCCATAAAACTGATCCCAATCTTATCCAAACCTCATTCTCTTCATTCTCCTTCCCTCCCACTCACACACCAAACCCTAGAGAGAGAGTAAAGGGTTTAGAGAGAGAAAGCTCAAATCGGGGAAGAAGAAGAGTGTTTTGGGTCGGGTCACAAGAGTTAAAGTTGTTCTCCTCGTTCACGGCTACGTTGTGGTAGTAATGGTATGTTCTAATTCCGAAATTCATCTTTATGATTTAATATTCAAGTTAGGGTTTTTAGATTTTTAGTTGTAAAACCCATTTAGATGATGAAGTGGGTTTATGGAAACTAGTTATTTTTGATACATGGCGGGTTTTGGGTTGATTGACGTTTTGGCCATGATTAGGCTTTGGTTTTGGGTGTACTCACTTAGTTTAGTGATTTTGGAAGCGTTGGAACCCTTTTTGGGTGTATTTGAGTTGACTAATTTTGTAATGGGTCAAAATTAGGGTTTATGTGTCAAAATGGGTTTTGAGTCAAGTTTTGGTGAATTAAGTATGTAAATACTTGTTTTAGGTGTTATTTGGTGTTTTGGTAATATAATCACTAGTCGTTAGTGATTTTGGGCGTTTTTGAGACTTAGGTCAAAATGGGTCGACTTTGATTGGGTCAAATTTGGTAATGACACTAAATTGAATTAAATGGATGTTAAACACTTTTTGTTAAGTGTTAAATGACATTTTTGAATGAAAGTGAACGTGAGAAATGATTTCGGGTTGAAATTGGTATTTTAACCATAAAGTCAAACTTGGTCAACCATGAAACGGGTTTTTGGGCAATATACAAGATAGTATGCATTTAATGGCTAAAGTTGATGTATTTGGGTATTTCGGGAACGCGGGAACTAGTCTCGTTAGTTTTGGACCTTCGGGTGTCGTTAAATGTATAAAAAGGTGTATTTTGCACTTAGGTGTCTAAATGGGTGGATTGTGGAGGTAGGTATAAACCCTTGGTTAATGGTGTTTGCGTCAAATTCTCTTGAAGGGAATGTGTGTTGATTGTGTGAATACCTATATGTATATTATAGGTAAAAGCTTGCTCGGTTGCGTTTGGTGGCGACTTTACATACATGACTTGTGCATGCATCTCGAGGTGAGTGGAATAATTATGCGTGTACGTATATAATGTATTTATTTGTGTCGTATGAATGTGGCATTGTCGCGTTGCTTAAGACACCACATTGTAAAGAAGTGGATGTCGCGTTGTTTAAGACACCACATGGTAAAGAAGTGGATGTCGCGTTGTTTAAGACACCACAATGTATTGGAGTGGATGTCGCGTTGTTTAAGACACCACCCATCGTATCGAATGGCATGTGGAATCGTCGCGTTGTTTAAGACGCCACATTGGAAAGGGTGAGTGAGTCGCGTTGTTTAAGACATCACCCGGGGGATTAGTGACTACGCGTTGATTAAGTAGCACTAACGGATGTTATGAACTCCAACGGTCTTGTATGTACCGTTTCCCTTGTTCGAATTGGTTAACCATGGTTGAGTGAATTTGTATTTAGCATATTAAATTGTGAACTATATGCTATTGTTGTTGCTAGCTTCTTGTGAATTGTGGATAGTAGTTTATGCATGATGTTTGCATGGCTGTCGAATTGCTAGCTTGTATGCGGTATTGTGTAAGTGTTTGCAAGTAAGTAGATTATATATGTATATGTATAATTATTGCATTCACTAAGCGTTAGCTTACCCCTCTCGTTGTTTACCTTTTTACAGGTATTGTGATTGTGAAGCTAGCTAGTTGATAGACTAGTTGCGTAGTAGCGCTTGGGCTCTATGGGGTAGCTTTCGGATATGGATGTGGATTGGGGATTTTGTAGATCCTCGGGATTATGCTCTTGGTATCGGGTTGGGCTATTGTGTCTTAACCGTGGTGTTGTATAAATGTTTCGAGGTCGCATCGTTTGGTTGTGTCGAGTCAAACCTTGTATGTGAAATACATTCTCGTAAGGATGTATGGTGTCATTGTAAACCAAGAGTCGAGATAAAATGTTTAACGTGTTATTATGATAAATTGTATATGGATAACTATTTCGAAATGGTTTGTATACTTGGGTGATATTGGGACCTAACAAAAAAAAAAAAAAAAAAGTACTCCGTTTTTGGTTAAACGGTTTGGGGTTGTTTCACATTCAAAGCAAGAATCAAACATAAAAAGCTTACCTTTTCAAACACACTTAAAACCCATTTGAATTCACCAAAATCTGAGATTTTTACCTTGTTTTGATGCTGAAATCACAAAGAATTTGATGCACGAAATCACTAGCTTTGATTTGAACTTCTTGATTTTAAGGATTTTGAGAGCAAAAGGGTGTTTAGGGTTTGTAATTTGCTAAAAATAGCAAGTAATGGAACGTACACACATTAATGTGTTATTTTAGGTGTCTTCACACTTAGGTAACTCTTCCGTCTAACACACGGGTATTTACCAATTATCTGAAACCCAAAATCTTTAATAACTTATTCATTCTAAGTCCAATTCAAAAAATGAAATATGTTCTGTGACCCTTGTCACAAAGGGCACATTATCCCAACACAATAATTATAAAACACATAATTATTAAAATCACTTTAATAACACAGAAGGGTAAATAGGTCATTACTTACTAGGCTCAAAGTGAAGTTGTTATAAAAATCACTGCCTTCCAAACTGTAGATGATTCAGATGAGGGAAAATTGTCAACTAAATATGAAAATAAAAATTAAAAGCTTACAACTCAACATCCCCAAGACTTTCAACTTTATCTGTGGCTAAGATCACTTGAACATCACCTCTTGAATCAAAACCATCCAGTTGGTTCAATAACTCTAACATGGTTCTCTGAATGTCACGTTCACCACCCAACCAAATACCTGCATAAGAAACATGGTCAGGCAACGTTTCTGTAACAAAGGCTGTAATTTTTGGAACAACAACATTCAAGGCACACCCAACTAAATTTCGAAAAGAAGTTTGAGGCACACGAGTACCAGTTTGAAGCACACTTGTCATGGTCGCCTGCGACACACATGCCAGCAGATAGCCGAGACCAACGCCACCAAAAGCCTCGTGTAGCGACCATCAGCCGACAAACAATCATTATTACTACTCGTTTTTGTCTTTTCTTATGTGGCATTATGTCCGTTAACATGACTACTTATTTGAAGCCAAATTTTAAAAGGAACAACAGATCACAAATACACATCACAAATGCATAACACATCACAAAACCCACAATTAGCTACCACATAATAGAAAACATAACAAAAGAGAGGAAAGAACACAAAATGAAAGTGAAATACATTAGACATGTATGCAATCACCATTACAACGCACAAAAAAAAAAAAAAAAAAAAAAAAAAAAAAAAAAAAAAAAAAAAAGATTCCTTAAGTAGACATGAATACATAAGCATTTAACACAAAGTATTAGTAGGTCTTGCCATATCTATTATTAGGCTTTAAACTATATTGTTATGATGAATATCAATACAATGAAGTGAGTAGGTAGTATTTATAGGTAATAATGAGTCGATTTAAATTTTTAGATGTGGAGGGAAATTGCTAGTCAGAATCCGTATTTTATGGTAACAAATCGTTATTAATCTTCAAAACTTAAATCAGATAGTAATTGAGATTTAATAGTTACGTTATTGAATCGATAAATTTTGAATCTTCTATTTTGTTATCAAGACTGATCGGTTCATAAATGCCGATCGTGTTTGATATTAAGAGATGTATTTTACGCGTGCATTCGAGGTTTAAAAAGTTATTTTATAAGGTTTTCATAATGGGTAACGAGTCAAGACGAAACGCGAAAACGAGGTTTAAAACGAGAAAAAGTCGCGAAAAAGGGGACCCAGCCGCAAATTGCGGTTGGTGGGCGCAAATGGTGCCTGGCATGGGGTCAGGATTTTGTTCAGGTCAGAAACGGGCATAAGGAGGCGCCTGGTTTTTGCGGCTGGGCGTAATTTGCGCCCGGTGAGCATAAATTGCGGCTGGACGTATTTTTGAATAGAATTTAGAGCCGGATTTGAGGGATTTCATGCTTGGAGAATTCTCAACTTCATCCCTATATAAAGGAAACCCTAGGCTCCGAATTCCAGACCTTTACCATCAGTTTTGAGAGCCAAAAACACCAAAAACATCACCATAATCACTCCAAGATCAAGGATTCAAGTCAAGCTATTCAAGATTCTTCATCAAATTATCATGTTCATCATCACCAACATGAGTGGCTAGTCCCTTTTACTTTATTCCTTGCATGAACAATTATTGTATGCTTAGTTCTTCATAAGTTTATGTGATTCTTGATTTTGTAATCCTTGTGTCTTTTGGTTTATGACTTCATTGAATCTTTTGAATTATCAATTAATGCAAGTTTGAGTTTATTGATTGTTGCAAGACAAGTAATTGTTATTTAACATATTGTGCTTAATCCAACCTAGTTATAACTTAGTATAGGGATAAAGACAACGTGTGTAGGTAACATTGCTTGTGCCCAAGATAATCATATAACGTACAACTGAAGAAATCTTGTCTATGAGGTTTAGTTGATAATTTCATAGCATAAAAATTTGTTGAACTAGTGCATGCATAATTGGAATTGTAAAGGAATAAAGGCTTTCATTCAGTTGATTACAACCATTTCATTTAGTTCATTGTTTATGCTCTTAAATACTCAAAGTTTGCACTTGCTTAGTACTTGTCAATTTAGTCTTTACTTTAGTTAATCTTAGTTAATCACAAACAAACCAATCTTGAAATTGCTTGCTAGTTAACCACAACTTCCCGTGGAACGAATCCTGCTTACCCTATCTAAAGTAGAGTAATTAGGCTATTTTTAACCGGCCCTTCGACACCGATCAAAGACTTTATCCATTAAGTCAAATCAGAGCTAGCAATTAGGAGATTAGTTACTTACGATAAACGTGGTATCCAAATAACTTTAGCACCAGTTTAGGCTTAATTATTACCCAACAAACTTTTAAAAACATATTATATTATTCAGTTCTTATCTAACAAAGAACCTTGCATCACTTGCACGCTTGGATATAAATCATAGACTAAACCTATATGCAACAAATCAGCTTAAAATGAACTAATGAATCATCTATAATTCAAATGTCGTAAAGAGTCTTTTTTATATGCAACAAATCAAAAGTAAACCTTCGATCAATGTTAATCATAGTAAATGATTTTGGAACCCATCTAGAAATTTAATTAAATTAAACACATAAGGAAAATAAAAACACAAGGGAAATAAAAAGGCTAATTTGCATGATCATACCTTAAAGTCAAGATTTTTCAAGCCAGCCATTTAAAGTTCCAATAATCCATTACGCAAGCAAACTGTTTATAAACATTTTGTCAGCCAACTATGCCAGAAATTTACCCTGCCTACCCATTTTGCCAGAACTTTACCCAGCTCGCCCATTTTGCACCATACAAACTATTCTCTAAGAGCATCCCTTGATACAATTAATGGTATATATGGTGCTTTCATCATATACCAGCTAATTTTGAGGCAATTTGTTTTAAACAATCAATTATAAGTAGGTGCAACTTTTGGCTTGCTTTCATCCACAAATATAAATATATTTTCCACCAAAAATGAGGTAACTTGTTTTATCAACAATCAATTCCATAATAAAATGGTAAATCTGTGAACAAATGGCAGGTACATCATGAGCAAACTATATAATAACAGATGGAACTGTATATGAACAACATTTTGATAAATAATAACTCGACAAATATTCAAATCGTTGTGAACTAAGGCATTATATAAGCAATAGTTTAGTTTCCAGACGTAGCAACAGTGGCGGATCCAGGATTTTATTTCACCGGAGGCAAAAAAAAATTTAAAACCGTAGCAATTTTTTTAGGCAAAATATGAAGGTTTTTGGGCAAAATTTGAAGGTTTGTGGGCAAAATTTGGAGAATATTGGACAAAATTTGAAGGTTTTGGGGCAAAATATATAGGTTTTGGGGCAAAAATTTTTTTCCACCGGGGGCAAAGTCGAAATATCCAAAAAATTTACACTAAAAATTTCAAATCCAACGGGGGCGGGCGCCCCCCCTCCTAACATACTGGATCCGCCTATGCGTAGCAACCACCAGAGTAACATGACAAGCTATAAAGTTATACAACAAAAAAGATAAGAATGTAGAGTACCTGGTATATGTGTGTATAAACTGATTTTCAAGTGCTACGAACACAAAATGACAACGAACTCAACACTATGGATTTGTTAATTACCAAAAAGATTAAAATACACCTATGAAACTTATACCATATCATTAGTAACATTCTAGAAGTTTGTATGCGAAACAAATAACATGCTTACAAAGACACCAAGGAACACACAAATCCATAAGCTTTTTATCTATATATAAAGACATTTCAAGTAATGAAATATACCAAGCTATGTAGTTCCTTCCTTGAAATATTTGTTGCGTTGTGGATATGAAGGCAGTGCAAGAATGATTGATAATCATATGGGCTGTGTAATCTAATATTATACTCTTCACAATGCACAAAATTCAAATTCTTGGTTTTAAATTTCTATAAAGAACAGATTTTGTAATCAATATGTGAGTATCAATATGAGTAAAGGAATAAAACCATCATCCATAACATCTATACTGGAAAAGATATTTTCCTGCAACCAAACAATTATAACATTATGTTTGTCTCAAAAAATAATAAAAAAATCATACATAAGAAGACCAAAAGATTACTTGCATCCTAGAACCATAGTTTGTCGGTTTCAGCAGGTTACAATCGTGGATTAAAATTTTAAAACCCCGGATTCGTATTAAATTTATTGATTGGCGGTATAAATCCGATTACGATTTCATCATAAATCGTAAAATCGTAAATACAAGGGGTATAAATCCGATTTACGATTCAATGAATCGTAAACATAAAGGGTATAAAGCCGATGACAAATTACGTACCCTTTCGAAATCGTATACCTCTTATCGCAAATCCATGATTTCTCATATGTAGACTTGAGAATCTTGTTCATGGTTTTTGTTCCGCAAAAAAAAACCCTAATTTCAATAATGAGATGCCAAAATCAGATACCTTTAAACCGCGAAATCATGATTAGCAGCAAGAATTTTGGAAGAAAGCTAGGTTTTCCTTTAGAGAATGTGCTGAGTGAAAGTGAATTTGGGAAACCCTAAATTGAATTTTGAAGAACCAAGTTTTCCATCTTTCATCCCGTCTTTTTTTTTTTTTTTTTTTTTAATTGTTTAAGGGTATTTTAGTCTCAATACTAAACTTGACAATTATGAGGTCATAATCATGATATTGAAATTTTAATGGTCTAGATTCAAGGATTAATTAGAAATGAAACGCTAGGATTAATTGATATTAGATAAGATGACCTATTTTTGTGTTTGTTATTATATAAAGATATAGATATAGATTCTTTTTACGAAATTAATTATGTTGCATATGTATGCGAAAATACATGTTTCAAACGAGTCATTAAAATAAATGACTTTAACATTTACATTTACTTAATACTTAAAACATGTCATTAAATTATTTCGTTTAAATAAATTCGTGATTTTACGGGTCATTTCACTAGTTAGTAATAAGACGACTACATATTAAATTGAGAATTGAGTAATTAAAGAGGGGTTGGGGTTCTGTCACTTTTTGAGTTAGGGCAAGTAGATGATAAGATTACAGAGTACTTTTTTTTTTTTTTTTTTAACTCTGAACTTGAGAAAAGAGTTATTGGGCTAATAAGAATGGGCTAGATGTAAAACATATTGTATTATATGAACTAGAAATAGAATTAACTTCCAAATTGGGCCCCATAAGATAAGAGGCTCTGTTCAACTACACATGTTGAACATGTCAAAATTCGGGCCTGGTCATGAAGATAGAGAGAACGTTTAATAAAATTAATAATTTCATTCCATAGCTCTCTTAAATACACATACATAAAAAGGACTTTTTTTTTTTTTGAAAGATCAACAATTTTATTAAAACCAAAAGAAGATACAATGAGGGCCAAAGGCCATATACACGAGACTTACACAAGAGCATTTACAAGTGAATTAAACCCTACCGATCTAAGAAGTATATTCTAACTTTTACTCAGGGAAAAACCCTCCACCCGCAGGCTAACTCTCAGCTTTTCCTCACTTTAAAAAAAGCTGGGCCAATTATAATTACAGTACTAAACTATCTTAGCGACAAAGCAATTAAAATCGGCACCATTTAGGTAGTAACTAAGAGATCGCCTGCAAGATAGGATGAAAAAACCCTGAATTATTAACCAATACCTTCTTTACTTGGCGGGTTAGCATCGAATTTTCTCGGGTTTGCTAGCCAATTATGCCAATCTAAACACCCATATTTTAGCCTTGATGAGATCCATTCAAATGATTTGATTTGAATTTCGGAGACAATTTTAGCGTTACAGAGCCTAGATTTATTAAACACATGATCGTTTCTATTTTTCCAAATGTAGTAACTCGTAACCCAAACAATAGCTTGCCAAATGGAGATTCCTGTTGTCGTATTAATCTGAGAGTTTGAGCCTTTTGTGAGCTCAGTTATATCCGCGAAAACTGTTGAGTTAAGGTTCCACCATTTAAAGATTATGTCCCATATATCCGAAGCCGTTTTACAGTGGATGAAGGTATGGTTTATGGATTCAATATCATCGTTGCAGACCGGGCATCTAACAGAATCCAGATATATTCCCCTACGATCCAACTCAGAGCTTACAGGTAGTTTATTCTGGGAGGCACGCCACATAAGGATACCCACTTTTTGTGGTAATAGATTATTTCTAATAGTAGGTTCGGCGTGAGTAACAACCGTGGAGTTTAGAAACTCGATCAATGATTTCGTGGAGTAAATTCCTGAGCCGCACAGTTTCCATACCCACTCGTCGACACTTTTTCCGGAGCATTTGAATAAAGAGAGCTGATTTTCAAGCCGCAGGAGTTCGGATGATGTACGCCATTTCGGGAGGGCCGTCCATTGCCATGAGAACTGTACGCGGCCCTCCGATTCGATCCAAAGCATCCTGTCCGAGACCTTTGCCATTTTGTCTGAATCGAGCCTGAATAACTTTGGGAAAGCTTGCTTTAGAGTGGTATCTCCAATCCATCTGTCGTGCCAAAAGAGTGTATCTGACCCTGCACCAATACGCTTAACAAATCCATTAGTAATATCACACCCTAACTTAGTTAGGGTGTGTTTGACATTGATGATATTGGACCAAGTAGTGCCGGATAATCCTTTGGAAATTGAAGGGTTTGGCGAGATGCAATCAAGTCCACCGTTATAACCATAGATGCTTTTTATGACCTTTACCCAAAGTGCCTCTTTGTTAGTCAAGAATTTCCACCACCATTTAGTTAGAAGGGCCAAGTTTTTATTTTTCAGGGAACTAATGTTTAACCCACCCGCATCATAAGGTAACATAATTTGGTTCCAATTTACCCACGCCATCTTTCTTTGTTCATTTGAACCGCCCCAAAAGAAGTCTCACCTAATTCCTTCGAGGTCTTTTACAACACCCACTGGGGCCTTAAAAAGTGAAAATTAATATAGAGGTAGACTAGAAAGGACCGACTTAATTAAAGTGAGTCGACCTCCGAATGATATAGATTTACATTTTCAATCCGCGAGCCGGTTTTTAAATTTATCGAACACGGGCATCCAATTTTTATAACATTTGAGGTTGGCCCCGATAGGTAGTCCTAGATAGGTGAAGGGAAAGGATCCCTCAAGACACCCGAACCATGTAGCAAGATCATATGATTCACTTTTGGAAGTATTAATGCCATACACACAACTTTTGTTTAGATTTATTTTAAGCCCAGAAAGATCCTCAAAACATTTTAAGATTTTAAGAGTGTTTCTTACTTCACGTTTATTCCAATTACCAAAAATAATTGTGTCGTCCGCATATTGAAGATGCGAAACCGTTACATTATCGTTACCCACTTTGACCCCACCAAATACTTTTTCATTTAGAGACTTATTTAGTAAATAATTTAACCCTTCACTTGCAATAATAAACAAAAAAGATGAAAGGGGGTCACCTTGTCGTACCCCACGTTTAGGGAAGAATTGATCAGAAGAGAACCATTTATTAAAACGGAGATTGACGTAGAGGAAAGACACGCATTGACCCACTTTATCCATTTCTCCCCGAAACCCATGAATTTCATGATTTTGGACAAAAACTCCCAATCGACACAGTCGAAGGCCTTTTCAAAATCAACTTTAAAAATAAAACTTTTTTTCTTTTTCCTTTTTAAATCATCTACCGTTTCTAAAGCCACCAAAATCCCATCCAGTATGTTTCTGTTACTAATAAAGGCACTTTGTTCGTTTCCAATTAGTCCCGGGATTACCTTTCTAATTCTATTAGCCATGATTTTTGAAAGGATTTTGTAATAACTATTTATAAGACTTATTGGGCGAAAATTAGAAAAGTTTAAGGGATATTTTACCTTCAGAATGAGCGTGATGAAGGAGGCGTTGCATCCATTTGAGATCGAGCCTGAGTTCCAGAACCAAGTGATAGCTTTCATGAGATCGACTTTGATGATATCCCAGAACATGATGTAAAATAACAAATTGAACCCATCGGGACCCGGAGCTTTATTTTTACTACAACTCTTTATTGCCTCAAGTGTTTCATCTTCTGAAAATTCTTCTTCAAGTTTATCTGCAAGAACTTTTTCGATTCTAGGTCCATCCCAATTTTCAAGTTGAAGTCCGTCCTTCTTGTTACCCGAGAAAAGATTTGCGAAGTACTTGTGAGCTTCATTTTTAATCACTTTGGGATCCGTGGTCCAAACTCCATTAGCATTGACTCCGTGGATATTATTCTTGTGTTGCCTTTTACGAATACATGAGTGAAAAAACTTGCTATTCTCATCGCCTTCTAAAGCCCATTTATACCTTGCTTTTTGTTTTAACATTTCGGTTTCAGTTTTTTCTTTTTGAAGGAGCTTACCCTGATTCAGGTTCCATGCTAGCATATCGTGATCATTTAGGTTAGACACTTCAGCTTTTAGCTCCCAATCGACTACCTTTTTCGTGAGTTCAGCAATTTCTTCTTTTAATTTACATTGTGAGGTGGAGAACCATTTTTTGAGTTCCATTTTAACATTTTTCAATTTTTCCTTAAATATAACATCATGTCTCCACCCCTTAACTTCCATACACCAAGCCTTTTCGACAATATTATGTGCATCTTTATGTTTTATCCATTCGTCGAACACTTTAATCGTTTTCGGTCCAAAATCAATATTTCCTTCTTGAAGCATTATCGGGCAATGGTCTGTGAATTTTTTATCGAGCACAACCGCATTCAAATTAGGCCATTGATGTAGAACATTTTCTGAGATGAGAAATCTGTCAAGTTTACTAAATTTGCTGCCATTATCACTAATCCTAGTATATAACCGACCTCCAAGCGGGATATCAAGAAGATTGCAATCCTTTATGAATTCGTTAAATCATTTAGCCCTATATTCAATAAACAAGGTATTTTTCTTTTCGGAGGCAAACCTCACTTCATTGAAATCCCCAAAAATCATCCATAAGGCTTCATCATAATTCATAACCTCTTTCAAGTCTTTCCACATTTGCTTTTTACCTTCATCGTTTTGCGGGCCGTAAACATTTATGAGAATCAACTCCTCACCTACACTTTTCCAATTACCTTTTATCGCAATAAAGGTTTCTCGCTCAACAATTTGGTTAGTAACAAAAAGATTAGGATTCCAAACCATAAGGAGCCCGCCCGAGTTTCCCTTAGCACTTTTGCAACAATATTTATAATCCGAGTTACCCCAAAATTTTTCGATCCAGAATTCTGGAAAGTTTTGGCATTTAGTTTCTTGAAGTGCTAAAAAGTTAGGTTTTTCACGATTGCAAAGTTTTTTGAACCAGTTTACATAAAAAGGACTGTATCGAGTGGCGGAAACACTAAGGGATAGGGGGCACTGGACTTCAGTGGATTTGCAATTTTCAGTGTAAAAATTTTGAGTTTTTCAATTTTGCCCCCGGTGAAAACTTTTTTGCCCCAAAGCCTCCATATTTTGCCCCAAAGCCTTCAAATATTGCCCAAAAACCTCCAAATTTTGTAAAAAAAACCTTCATATTTTGCCCAAAAACCTCCATAATTTACTCAAAAGAGTTTACGTTTTGAATTTTTTTTTTCACCTGGGTGAATTTTTTTTTTGTTCGCCACTGACTGTATCAAGTATCAACTACACAATATAGCTAAATGGTGCCACTCAATAAAACATTAAATGTAACACAGAAAGCACATCCTTTTTATTAACCAGTATCCAAATTGTTGATGCGAGGGAAACCTAACCCACCTGGGTTCAAAAGCCATTGGTGCCAATCAAGAAGATTTTTCTTCGATCAATTATTAATCCATTCAAGACTTGACTTGTATCTCGTTAACAACCTTAGGAGTAGCCCAAGCATCATTTCAAAATACCTTTTGGTTCCTATTTTACAAACTAAGATACCCCGCAACCCATATAACCTCTTGCCAAATCTTGTTCATTGTTGAAGAGCAAACCATTAAACAGAGACTCAACATTCGCACTAGTTGCTAAGTTTATGCCTCACCAAAAGTATCTTTGAGGCCATTAACTCCATTCTGCAAATCTTCCCAAAAAGTGTATCGTGTCCAACACCTAGTTTCTTCTCAAACAAAGTTAAAGCGTATCACCGGTAATCTTCATGATATTGTTTTGTACATAAGCATTTATCCAACTAAAGATTTTGGTTAATTTTTTTTGTTATTTAGGGGCAAGTGTTGGATAATCACTACAAGAAAAAACAGGACGGGCGACGACCCAATTTTGCGGCGATGGAATCTCACCGCAAATACGCTACTAAACCACAAAATTTTCCATTTCTTTGACTCGTTTTTGGGTCCACGTGAGGTCCGCAACTCATTTGCGGCGACTCATTTTAGATATCGCCGCAAATAATCGAGGCCCACAACCCAAAAATTTTCTTTTCTCTATTCTTTTTATTCAGATTTAGTCAAACGTTGAAATTTTTATTCGCGGCGATTAGGCTCGCCGCTATAACCTGTCGCATTATTTACTCGCCAAGTTTTTCCCACCCAAATTAAAGGCATCACATTATTTACCCGCATTATCTACAGCAAAAACATGTTTCCCGGTGTAGGTACCATTAGCGGCGAGGCTCGCCGCAAATGCACATTGTTAGTATAAGTTCTCAGATACACTATCTTGCCGCAATTAAATCGCCGCAATTGTTTTTGCGGGAAATCTTGGCGCCATTAACCACCACAATTAACTCGCCGTAATAGTTTTTTTCTTTTTTCTTTTTCTAAATAAACGTGAGTCCCACTTTCTCTTGTCGCAAAAAGTGGACGCAAAAGGGTTAGAACGGCGAACTATAAAATAGCGAGACCTCGTCGCAAAAAGCCTAATGCGGCGAGAAACCCAAATAAACGTGGTGAGTTTTCACGCCACAAATACGATAATTTCCTGTAGTAAGTGTATCCCATATTCATTGTATATTTATTTGAATGAATAGTTTAAAATTTTCAGTGTACGTGTTAGGGCATCCCGTTAATTAATGTATGTATTATCGGACGTCTTGTTGTTGACGTCACAACTAAGTGGACACATAAAACTTTAAATGGTAACGATGTATACAATAGCAATACTTGGGAGTTTGATACATGCAATATATCTTTTAAAGTTTGTTAAATACAATAGAATGTCAGATTAAGTTTGATACGTTCACACTTAGCCTTATTAGTTACAGTATGTTTAATTAAAAGACATTGGTTTTTGAAAGCAGGTTAAAGTTGTTTGAAAGCATAGGCCATTTGTTATGATAATAATAATAATAAATAATAAATGTATAAATAGTCAATTTTGTACAAAGATTTAGTCAACATTGTATGGCCATTTTTGTGTATAAATATGAGGTGTAAGTAACTCTTTAAACTTGCACATATATACATTTATCAATATATTTCTCACATATATAGTCTCTCTATTTCTTCTTTTATAATAGAAATTATTTTCTACTTCTCTTCTTTATTCTTTGTTCATATTTATTAGTAAGAAGCCTTGTTGCTAAGAATAGACTACTAAATGTAGTTATAAACTACTAGATTGATAACACGTTATCAGCACGTGCTCCGTATAATCAAGATTTATCTAAGCAAGCACAAGTCACTAATCAAGATAATAAATTATTTAACAATATCTTATATTATTTATTAGTAAGGTAAATATTATTATCATCATAAGTAAAATTATATTTCTGTAATCTAACTTTTATTAACTTCACTAACATTTATATTTATGTTATTTAAGTTATATATGGTCGGTTATACCGCCTGAATTATATTTATGTAATTTAACTTTTATTAACTTCACTAACATTTATATTTATGTTATTTAAGTTATATATGGTCGGTTATACCGCCTGAATTATATTTATGTAATATAACTCTTATTAACTTCACTAACATTTATATTTATGTTATCTAACATTTATGATTACTTATGCAATTAATCATTATTTATTTCATGCATACTAATGTTTATTCTTAAAATTTATTATTTATGCATAATATGTTTATTCTCTTAATCTTCGTATTTATACTAAACGTATTTGTACTAAATGTATTTATAGTAATTGTATTTGTACTAATAAAATTCTTTTATTAAAATTATTATTAGTACAACGAGTACATAACAGTCGTTAACGTCAACTAACGACGTTACAACAGTCATATATACATAACGGTTGTTAACGTCAACTGACGACGTTACAACGACTATATTTTTCAAATATAAAATAAACATCTCCGTTTTCACATTTTCACAAATCAATCTTCATTTTCTCAGATTTTCACTCTCAAAAAGTTTTTTGTATAGATGATTCACACAAGCATGATTTTTTCTATTGTATTAGTCATACTAACTATCATCATTGTTGCTAATATACCACCGGGTGAACCTATATTCTAGGGATTATAGCCAAAATGCCCATTCCCATGTAGTTTCTTGCGCTGGAGCCCAAAAAAATTTTTTTTTTGCTAGATTGCCCTCGCAAGACGCAAGGAGGCTTGCGAGTTGCCCTCGCAAGGCGCAAGTTTGCGTCCTTGCATCTTGCGAGCTTGCGACCTTATCTGATCAGAAATACGATTTTGTGGATAAGATTTGGTCAGATATCCTAGATTTTTACGGATAATATTATGTCCCTATATATTTTGTGGATAAGATTTCGTCAGATATCCTAGATATTTACGGATAATATTATGTCCCTATATATAGGGACATAATATTATCCGTAAAAATCTAGGATATCTGACGAAATCTTATCCACAAAATCGTATTTCTGATCAGATAAGGTCGCAAGCTCGCAAGACGCAAGGACGCAAACTTGCGCCTTGCGAGAGCAACTCGCAAGCCTCCTTGCGTCTTGCGAGGGCAATCTGGAAATTTTTTTTTTTTTGGGCTCCAGCGCAAGAAACTACATGGGAATGGGCATTTTGGCTATAATCCCTATATTCTATCCTGCTCTTGTGGTTTTATCATTTGTAATCATACCATTATTCTGTTGTTTGCTACTTATGAATTTAAAATGATTCTAATTTCATTTTATTATTTGTCTATGAATAGAAGTTGATTATGATTATGATTTATGTTGTTCATCTTTTTGATAATAGAAAATGTAAAATTTGAAAAAGCTTAAATTTGCTCCTTTAGAATCAAGTGGGAACAACTACTTAACATGGGTTATGAATGTAGAAAAACATCTCGAATCAAATTTTAGAAACCCTGAATGAAAATAACAATTGTTCCGAACAAGAGAAAGCAATAGCAAGTATTTTTCTTAGCAAACATATTGACGAGTCCTTAGAATCTATATATTATATGATCTAAGATCCAAGTGTATTATGGAAAATACTAAAAGATAGATACTATATTAATTATCAAGAAATAACGGTGATCCATGAAAGAATAAAATTGAAGATGTTAGTAGACGCTCTTATAAGAATCCCGGAGATTCTTATTAATGATCTGGTAACGTGGATCATCAGTCTAGTATTTCTTGAATATATGAACATCTTGTTTATCTCTACAAATAAGTCCCAAAAGAAAAGAAAACGAGAGTGAATCTGTTAAAAAATATTGATTAAATAAACCCTGAGCTATCTTGAGACTTGAATGGTTTGAATTTTCTATGATGCCTAGCTTGTTATGTATCACTCATAAATAAATGGTTTTAGACCATAACGCATATGTTTATTAAGTGTTATCTTTTATGTACTTCAGATTGTAACTTGTTTGCAGGTAATATAATTTGATTATCTTGCTGAAATATAACTCATTATTTGCTTATCTTATTTGAAGTTTTAGTATGAATCCTGCTAAAATACAACATCAATTAAATGGTAAAGACCTATGTATTGCAGATAGTGGTAACATACACACTTTGATCAAATCTAAGAAATATTTTATTGATTTAAATCAAATGAAGGAATTATAAATACTATATCAGGTCTTGCAAACTTGATATAAGGAACGGAAAAGGCAAAAATTCATATTACCAAATGGTACGAATTTTCTGATAAACAATGCTTTGTTTTCTCCCAAATCAAAGAGAAATTTGTTAAGTTTCTCTGATATATATATCATAATGAATATGATTATCAGTCAATGATAACCGGAAATAAGAAATACATATGTAGCACCGAAAAGCGCATATGATGAAAAGCGCAACGCATATGATTAAAAGCGCATATGATAAAAAGTGCATATGATGAAAAACGCAGCGCATATGATTAAAAGCGCATATGATAAAAAGCGCATATGATGAAAAGCGCAGCGCATATGATTAAAAGCGCATATGATGAAAAGCGCAACGCATATGATTAAAAGCGCATATGATGAAAAGCGCATATGATGAAAAGCGCAGCGCATATGATTAAAAGCGCATCGCATATGATTAAAAGCGCATATGATGAAAAACGCAGCGCATATGATTAAAAGCGCATATAGTGAAAAGGATATATTAATGAAAAAGCACATATGGTGATTAATGAAAAGCACATATGGTGATTAATGAAAAGCACATATGGTGATTAATGAAAAGGTACATTTGGTGATTAATGAAAAAGTACATATGGTGATTAATGAAAAAGTACATATGGTGATTAATGAAAAGTATATTGTGAAAAGGAACCACAAATGTTTCTTGAAAGAATTCAAGGTGATATATATGGATCAATACATCCATCATGTGGACCATTTTGATATTTCATGGTTCTAATAGACACATCTAACAGATGGTCTCATATTTGTTTATTATCAAATCGAAATGTGGCATTAGGAAAGTTTCTTGTTCGAATTATTAAGTTAAGAGCACATTTCTCGATTACACCATTAAAAGGGTGAGACTTGATAATGTTGGTGAGCAGGGTCGTCTCTACAATTTAGAGGCCCTAGGTGAAAATAAAAATGGACCCTTATACACGTTAAAATTTTTTAATACAGATAAAAAGATTATATTAAAATTTATCAATACGAAAGAAGTTTTTAAGCCAGACATAATTGGGAGAAGCTCATCTGAAACTAGAGCTAGAAAGGCCTTATTTTGTTAGATAGCTGTAACAATTTTTTTTTTTTCAAATATTTATTCGACAATATTTTATTTAATTTACTTAACTATTCGACAATTGTATATATATTAAAATTTTGGGCCCTTCTAATATTTGGGCCCTAGGCAGTTGTCTATGTTGCCTATGCCCAAAGACGCCTCTGTTGGTGAGTCAACATCTCAAGCATTTTATGATTATTATATGTCTAAAGGGATTGTTATTGAACATCCAGTTGCTCATGTGCATAAAAAATTTGGTATAGCTGAATCAATAATTAAAAGCATGCAACTAATAGCTAGACCATTAAAAATGAGTACATAACTCTCAAAATTTAGATGAGGACATGCAAATTTACATGCTGCGACTTTATTTCACATTAAACAAAGTGCGACTCATAAATATTCTCCTCTACAACTTGATCTTGGACAAGAGCCAAATGTTTCACACCATTAAGAAATTTGATTGTGCGGTGTATGTTCTAGTTGCACAACTACAACGCACTAAAATGGGTCCTCAGAGGAGGATGGGAATATATCTTGGATATGAAACATATTCAATTATAAGATATATTGAACCCATGACGGGTGATGTTTTTACAGCACATTTTGCTGATTGTCATTATAATAAAAAATTGTTCCCTATATTAGGGGGAGAAATGAAAAATAAAGAAAAAGATGTTTCATGATGTGAACATAAATTAATGTATCTTGATCATCGCACAAAAGAATGCGAAAAGAAAGTTCAAAAATAATACATATGCAAGAACTTGCAAATAAATTACCTGATGTATTTACAAATACAAAAAGTAGTGACTAAATTATATATACTAGCAGTAAATGCTTCAGCTAGAATTGAAATTCTAAAAGCTGGCAATAATGTCACTCATGAGTCTTTGCCACGCCAGAAACGTGGGAGACCAATTGGTTCTAAAGATAAAAATCCTCGAAAAAGAAAATCAGTTGATAATGAGATAAAAGAAAGTGTTCAAGAAGAACCACAAATCAATACTTCTTCTGCAGAGGAGATTGATGATGTCAATACGGAAATTGCAATCAATTATGCACATTCAAAAAATATTATGGAATCGAAATGACAAGAAAAATCTTGATGCGATATTTTCATATAATGTTGCATATGACATCATGAATGATGATGATGATCCAGAACCAAAATCTGTCATGGAAAAATAGACATGATTGTGATCATTGGAAAAGAGCAATACGAGCTGAATTTGAATCGCTCAATAAAAGAAAAGTTTTCGGATCTATCGTTCTCACACCTAAAGATGTGAAACATGTGGAGTATAGTTGAATTTTTATGCGAAAATGAAATGAGAAAAATGAAGTTACAAGGTATAAAGCTAGACTTGTAACTCAAGATTTTTCTCAAAGACCGGGAATTGATTATGATGAAACTTATTCCCCTGTTATGGATGCAATTACTTTTAGATACTTATTCAGCCTGTCAGTTTCTAAAAATCTAGAAATGCATCTCATGGATGTTATTACTGCTGATCTTTATGGATCACTTGATAGTGATATATATATGAAGATACCTGAAGGATTTAAGGTATCAGAAGCATCAAATGCAAAACACAAAGAAATGTACTCAATTAAATTACAAAGGTCTTTATACGGGTTGAAACAATCGGATCGCATATGGTATACCCGATTAAGTGATTACTTGATAAGAAAAGGGGTATACAAATAATCTTATTTGCACATGTGTTCTTATTAAAAAAACAATGTCCGGATATGTGATTGTAAGTTGTTTATGTCAATGATCATAACATCATATGAACAAATAAAGAGATCAGTATTGACTTGGATTGCAAATTGAGCATATGCCTAATGGTTTACTTGTACATCAAACAACTTATATCAAAAAGATTTTAAAACATTTTTAAAGACAAAACCATCGGTTGTTAGATCACTCAATATTGACACTGATTCATTTTATCACTGTGAAGATCATGAAGATCTTAACGGATCAGAAGTTCCATATCTTAGTGCAATTGGAGCTCTTATGTATCTTACAAATTGTACAAGATCTGACATTTCTTTTGCAGTTAATTTGTTAGCAAGGTTCAGCTCAGCTCCTACCAAAAGACACTAGAATGAGATCAAACACATATTTCGATACCTTCGAGGAACCACTGATTTAGGATTATTTTATTCTAACGAATCAAAACAAGATTTGGTTGGTTATACAGATGCAGGTTATTTATCTGATTCACATAAAGCTAAATCTCAAAATGGATATATATTCCTAAATGGAGGTACTACAATATCATGGCGTTCTCAAAAAACAAACACTTGGAGCTACTCGGAAATGTTTTTGGTTGAGATCAATGACACAACTCATTACTGATTCTTGTGGACTAGAACGCGATAAAAGTCCAACAACTATCTATGAAGATAATGCAGCTTGCATAGCACAGATGAAAGAAGGGTATATCAAAAGTGACCAAACAAAACATATGCCTCCTAGATTCTTCTCATACACTCAAAATCTCATTAAGGACAACCAGATTAAAATGAGATATGTTCAATTCAGCAAAAACTCTGCTGATCTTTTCACTAAAGCACTTCCAACTGCTATTTTCAGAACACACGTTCATAACATTCGCATGAGACATGTTCAAAAGATGTAACAGCTGAAGCGATGTCTACTTGAGGGGGAGTCAACTCTATGCTGCACTCTTTTTCCCTTGGCTAAAGTTTTTCCCACTGGGTTTTCTTTAGCAAGGTTTTTAACGATGCAACAACTTATAGTTGATCTCTTACAAAACAAAATTACTATCTAAGGGGGAGTGTTATGATAATTAATAATAATAATAATAATAAATAATAAATGTATAGATAGTCAATTTTGTACAAAGATTTAGTCAACATTGTATGGCCATTTTTGTGTATAAATATGAGGTGTAAGTAACTCTTTAAACTTGCACATATATACACTTATCAATATATTTCTCACATATATATTCTTTCCATTTCTTCTTTTATAATAGAAATTATTTTCTACTTCTCTTCTTTATTCTTTGTTCATATTTATTAGTAAGTTGCTAAGAATAGACTACTAAATGTAGTTATAAACTACTAGATTCATAACACCATTGTATTTTTTTTTTAAACAGCGATTGGGATCACTCGAGGGGACTAAACCACCAATTGCGATCATCTCTCGTTTCGACTATGCCAATGCAGCGATAATAACCCTGCTCCAAACGCTGCCCGGGAGAAAACCTTGAAACCGATCCAAGGACACGACTAAGTAAAATTCTCCTCCCCTTTACCCCAAACGATATGGAAAACAGTATTAGTTAGTGTAGTTTAATATGAGTATTTGTTCATATGGTGAGTATTTTATATGTGCATAGATTCATGAAAAATGGTGATTTGTGATTCACATGATAAAGAGTATATGCCACCATGCATACACGGTATCACTACTAGAAAATCGTTTATTCACAACGACATCAAATTCAGCAGATTAATCTAGATTCACAAACTTGGAAGGACTATGATAAATTCATCCTTCATTTTTATAAATTCACCGAAAAATTTACGTTAACAATTTCGTCAATTTTATTGTAACTACTTTCGAGTTCTCAAACTATAAATGTTAAAAACATTCTAGCTTTTTTCATGTCAAAACTTTGTATTTTACTTCCACTAACTTTCGGTGGAAAGAAATTGTACCGCTATAAATGAACTTTTCCTTTATTGGTTACTCGTACTCGTATCATTAGACCTTTGGTTGTCTTAGTATTATTTAGTAGAATATTATAATACTCGTAATATTGATATTAAATATTTATTTCGAAAATTTAATATTGTGATTGTCATAAGGTATTAAAATTAAAATATCATTTAAACTCAAGTAAGAATCAAATTTATATGTTACGTCTCAATGGATTATTAAAATTTTAATAATATAAATGCTTTTTTCCCCATGGAGTTGCTTCAGTCCGTACACATCAAACAACTCGCTTTTTCTTCTCTTTTTATCATCAAACTCGGATTATTATTTTATTATTTTAATAATGGTACTCGTATATTGGTTGGCATTTTACTTACCCAAAAAGCTGATTCCAATACACGAATTCAACCATTTGACACGTAATGACTCAAAATTCAATAAGGGGCTGTTTACTTTTTTCTCCATTAAGTTCTGTATGGATATAGATAGCAGTATGAATATAGATGGCAGTATGGATGATCGTTTTTGATTTTATAGATGATCGTTTGAAGATGATGATTAATGATTAATTTTGATTGTTGATATTTTGAGTTTAGTTGAGGGTTTTTTTAGAAGTTGTGAACATGAAATTATTGAGGGTAGAGGTGGAAAGTAGATAGCCATATGGGGACAACATCCCTTTTTTGCATTAATCATAAAGGTTTCTATTAAGATAATCTAAAAAATTAAGTCAAAAGTAAACAAGGTAGTGTGGTGACCGAATAAGCCATCTAGGACAATAATCCCAATTAAGCTAAAAATAAACAGGCCCTAAGTATTCTATTCAATTCAATTCAATTCAAAGGTTTTTTTAATATTGTTTAAAAAAAATCTATCTTTTTAGATGCATTCAAACTTGAAAAACAGTACTATAAACAAGTGATTAATTACTACGGAGTACAAGCAAATTTGTTAATTTCATGTTTCTTCCTCGTTTATATAAAGTACGTGTGTAATAATTTACGTACCTACGATTTCAGCGTGGCTTTATGCTTTACTACTACCGGTGATATATAGTTGTTGTAAAGTATAAAAAAAAAATGACAAAAATAACGAATACTAATGTAGAAACGAAGTCGTTTTAAAAAAAATGACAACCGGAGATTACAAAAGAAATACCAAAGATGCTAGCACCTAGAAAGCTACGAACAAACAATAAAGTATCTATAACCGAGTCTCTTCATATAGAAACAAACATGCAAAATGCAACTCATAATGATCTAAACACATAACAAAACTAGCATTGAGAAATGAACAATCAATTACTGAAATACGCTAAGAGCCTTCAACCACCTTTAGGACCCAGTTTTTCATTTTACCATTAACGGTCTCACGTCGTATTTCCATGCCGGATCGATTATCGAATTTGAATGATAAAACATTAGAAGATTCATATCCAACCAAAGTTGCCGTCGAAGGAGCAAACAAACCTCGATCCATTAGGCCGTGAATATAACTGTTTCTAAACAAATTAAGATCCACGACCGAAGAGCAACCAAATCAATCATCGACATTAGATTCTTTGAACAAAATTTGCACCGCCTCTCCGAAATCTAAATTATCATCATTATCATGCAACTTATGCGAGTCTGATTAGGCCTTCGCATTTTCAAACATATTCAATCCGAGTTTCGCACATCCAACATCTTTTTAAACCACTCGACATTTGAGGATTCCTCACCTGAAACCTTCTCTTCTTGTTCAATTGCTACCTAACCCGACAAATTCCTTTACAAGAAGAATCAGAGCAAGCGCGATACTATCTAACTCCATGATCTTTTACAACCAAATCAGACATCTCCTCTTTCTTTATAAAAATGTCATCCTCCCTCTTTGACTCATTATTCTTGCTCATCAATTCACCTAAATTTGAAATAGCAAACCTATAGGAGTGGTAACATCGGGGAGTCTCTTCATGATGCCCACCTTATTACAGTCGTGATATCGACTGAAAAAATCACATTTTTACCCTCGGTATCAGGACCTTAAACAATAAAGTAACTAAGGTATCAAAGAATTAAGCGTTTATTTGTTTAACTTGATAGATCAAGAGATTACAAAGATCATGCAAGAAGAATCAAAGAAAGAGGACTTAAAACGAAAAAAACGAAGTAAAATGATGAATACCAAGTTTTGATCCAGTAAACAGAGAAGAAAATGGCTAGATCAAACGGCTTGCCCAGTTTAAGCAACCCGTTTAAACAGATTTCCCAGACAAGACGAGCACGCGTCCAGTGTACCCGGGGAGATTACCAAACGGCTTGTACAAACAGCTTTAGCAAACGGCTTGCCACCTCCCACACGTCTTCTGTAAACGGCTTGCCCACTGTCCATTTTGCCTATAAAAAGGCTCACATGTTTTCATTCCAACACACTTATCTTTTCACTCACATCAGTCACTAAAATACTTTCTCTCACTAGAAAGCTAAATGCTTTCAAAGCCTTCTCACCTTTAGAGGAAAATTAGTACCCAGAGGCGAACGTCGAAGATTGTACTATGAGTGTTCTAGACAATGTCAACACTTGTAACAGTCAAGACTTCGTTTGTATACGATGAACGCCTTCCTTGATTTAATGATGTGGTTTTGTTATATTAAATTGTTTTCATCATATACACTTGTCTATCTGTTATAATTGAATTGTGTACTTGAATATTTATCAGAAACTTATGCTATTGTTATGCTGAAACCTTGTCGAATTTAGAAGTCTAATTCAAGGACCACCATTTCCAATTACCCACGTGGCTATAACCTAGTGTTATGTTCCGATCAATCCTAAAATACATAGTAAGTAGTTATCTGTGTTTAATGTCACAATAGGGTTTAGTACCTACGTATAGATATTTTCCTATCTGTCAGAAAAGAGCTCCAGTTTAAGATTGTGAATAAATTAAATATTGTAGTGTTCATTGAATGCTGACTTAACCAAAAGCATGGTTCGCGTTAGAAACAAGATCCTAGTAATGTTGTAAGATGATCTGGGGTTGAGTAATTATATCGTAAAGGAGAGACCTCCAATCTAATTAACAGTACTTAGAATATCTAAGATTGCACATGTGCTGATGTTAAGGCATATTAGGTATTAAGTGGAGATCTTGATAGCAGTTAAACTAACTGGGGTTAAAAAAAGGCGAAACCTTTCTTAGGTATGTCACTTTATTCATGAGCCTAAAATTCAATCCGTGAGGTTATTTCAATCAATTAAGATTAACGTTGGGAGTGAGCATATTAGTTTTAGCCGGAATCTTCAAACCTAAGACAACGTGAATGATTCACCTTCAACTCTAGATATTGCATCCACATCTTTTATTTTATTTGTCTGTTTACTGTTTTATTTATACCACTTGTAAAACGCTTTAATTGCTATAGGGTTGACTTTAGATGCACTTTGATCCTAGGTTATCAACAAATGTAAAAAAAATGTGAACTTAGATTATACTTACCACTTACTCGTTATAATAATAGGCAAGTAGGTGAATTATAGCCAGAATCCCCAGCTAAATACAAATTTCAAACCACCACCACCTTCCGGTATCCAAAATAGACGGCATGCGGCCTAACGACACCACATAAAAATAAACTGTCCATTTTAGCCATATCAATAGGGGGTGCGGTTTTTGCACCAATGCAGGGAATATCAAATCTTTGGTTTATTAAGGTAATTGATTCTATCAAAATATCTGAGGATCTTAAGTGGTGTCTAGGATGACAACATACATGAACTTGGTTGTTGGATTTTATGAACAGACACCGATTAAATTGCGACCAAAAGGATCATGCATCTCCGTAGTCTGACTGGCCACTTGGTTCAAAAGATAGATTAAATGAAACACATATGCTTATTAATCCTAAATATTTCCGGTATAAAATTAAACCTTTAGAAAAAACCTAACATATAATAAAATACTATTATAATAAAATAAATATTAATTATGGTATTGATTTCTGTAGATTCCTTGGCAAACTTAACCGCATTAACCGATACGTTGCAGCCTTGATTTCAGAATTAGAATTCTTGACAAAAAAAAAAAAAAAAAGAACCTAACTCCCTTTTCAAAATATGGAGATCGAGATTTCTTCTACTTTGATTCTGCATCATTTCTTATCCACAAATTAATCAAAGTCTTTCCCGATTCTACTGAGGAACGAATAGAAACAAATTACTTTGCAAAAATAAAGGATGTCTATTCTGAACTCGTAAAAATCTTCACTACGTTAAAATTTTCATTTATTACTCCTCAAAAGAAGATTATCTGAGAAATATCTGAAACATAACTTCCACTATTGGAGACCCTAACGCTAAGGAAGATTATATTTTTCAAAACGCAGTCTCAAATCTTCTATCCAAGCTTAATTATCGTGATGATGGACTAAGAGATGGAATATCGAATGTGACAACCCGGAAATTTCCAACCAAATTTAAACTTTATCTTTATATTATTTCGACACGATAAGCAAAGTTTGTTAAGTTAAATCTCAAGAATTTTAAATTGTGTTCATACATTCATTATAACCTCGACCAAATTCCGACGATTCACGAACCGTTATATATAATATATATATATATATATATATATATATATATATATATATATATATATATATATATATATATATATATATATATATATATATATATATATATATATATATATTATAACTTGAGAATATTAATAAAGTATCAAACGTATAATACTTTACATGAACGTATTTGTTTCAATATGTTTATCGATGGAATTAGAAGATAATATCAAATGATTGATTTATCAGATACATTGTGATATGATTACGGGTCTATGTTATGAGGTCCACTGTGATTTAAGAAATCTATTCTTTTTGACAATATTCGGAAAATGGTAAAGTGATTTATAAGTAAGAACGTGGAGTATAAATAACTTAGATGTTGGATATCGACAAGTTAAGTAACTCAACATTTTTCATTAAGATGATTTCATACGTTTATTTAACCTTTGAACTTTATCCCATGTTTCACCAACAGACTGTAATTTAAAAACTTGAAACCTATTATGAATATATATGATTCTACTTTTCTAAAATGTTTTATGATACAACAATTTCCATTATTTTAACCTTTAAACAAAATGATTCTTAAATATATTTAGTTTTGGAAAACAAAATTATCATATTTATTTGATTTAGTTTCAAACGTACAAAAACGTTTTCAGTTTAAAAAGAACTTTATTATTAAAACGTATATAACTTTTATAAATATCTAGAACCACTTTTGACAACTCATTACTTAACCAGTATGATAAAGATAATGATATTTATATTTTATTTTATTAAATATATATAACGATTTAAATTAATATTATATATATTTATACGCGTATTATACGTACATAGTTTTATACTTTTACTATACTTAAACTTTACCTTTACTTTATTTTTACTTTACTTTAACTTTAATAATTCATACTTTAATAATTCACTATAATAATTCATACTTTAATAATTCACTTTAATAATTCATACTTTAATAATTCACTTTAATAATTTATACTTAAATAATTCACTTTAATAATTCAAAAATCTATTATAAATAGAATTCAATAGGTTTCATTATTTCATAGAAACTTGAAAATATTTTTCTCTAAACTCTCTCAATCGATTTACATATATATATATATATATATATATTTACTCCGTATTATTTCAAGTTATTATTAGTATACATAAAATATTACGACGGAGTGCTGTTCGAGTGATTTCGAAATTGTTTTTCGAGCGGGATAGAGCTAAGGAAATTATGGGTTATAGCTAAGGAGGTTATGGGTATGGTTCGGGAGTATTGCTCGTGAGTCAAACTAGTGTTTATTATCTCTGTTGCGTCTACGTACTTTTCCTGCAATATTGAATCTCAATATTGATACGTGAGCACTCATAACTTAATTTTTATATATTATTAGTGTATCCCTGACTAGTGCTCGAGTATATAGGATTATGCATGCTTATACGTTCGTTATTGTCGTTAGATAGGTTATGTCAAATCTTGAATTAAATACATATGCTATTAAGATAAGGTATATGATATGCATGTCGTTGGAAAGCTAGCGAAAAATTGAGAACTTTACATTTAGATATCGAATGGTTTTGATGAACGGTTTTGAAGTTATAGTCAATTGAATTTTTGTATTATTATTAAAAATGATTATTATTATCGTCATTATTATCGTCGTTATAATCTAATTATTATTATTATTATTATTATTATTATTATTATTATTATTATTATTATTATTATTATTATTATTATTATTATAATTATTATTATTATTATTATTATCATTGTCGTTATTAATAAAAGATATTATTGTTATTTTTATTATTATTACTATCGTTATTATCATTAAGGTTATAATTATTATTATTATTATTATTATTATTATTATTACTATTATTATTATTATTATTATTATTATCATTCAAATAATTATTTGTATTATCATTAATATTATTACTATTAGTATTATTATAATTAAAACTAATATTAGTAACATCTAATTATTATGATTACTATTATTAATATTAATATGAACGCGATATAAAAGACGACTAAAAGCTATTAAATGAAGCGATTAGGAAATAATGAGTATGAGTATCATGATGAAATTAAGATATTGTAAGATATTGATTTACAGAAAAAATATAATTTTCATTATTTTACTATTATTATTATTAAAAGTATTATTAATAATAAAACTATCAGTTTTTACTAAAATTATTATTTTTAATAAAAACATCATTGTTAATATGAAACATCATTATTATTATCATTTTAGTACTATTGTTAATAAAAATTATCATTTTATCATTTTTAGAAAATATAATTATTATTATTTTTATTAGTAGAATAATAATAATTATTACAAAATAATACAACTTTTACTTATTATTATTATCAATATTATTTTATCGAATAAATATGTGATACAAAGATATTTTACTACGAATAATATAATTACATTAATAATACCTATTATATTATTTTTATGATATTAAATGAACTTTATAAATTTTATTACTTAAGATATATAAAAGTGTATTTTTATTATATAAATTTTAATATAAAATTTTATTTATTAATAAAAGAACTATATTATTTACTTTAATAAAATCTATTAAAAATATTTAAATAAATAAAACGACTATATTTAAACTATATAATAATCATGTAAAAATTTTGGAAGACATTTTGGTCAATATGACTTTTGTTGACTTTTGCATATTTAGTCTCGAGCATTAGGATTGTGATACACTACGACTTGACCTAAATTGTTAGACAGATATTGATCAAACATATAAATATATATAATTAATATAGGTTCGTGAATCCAAGGCCAACATTGCACTTGTTCAATGATGTCATATGTATTTTTACTACAAAATACAGTATTGTGAGTTTCATTTGCTCCCTTTTTAAATGCTTTTACAATATATATTTTTGGGACTGAGAATACATCCGCTGTTTTTATAAATGTTTGACGAAATAGACACAAGTACTAAAAACTACATTCTATGGTTGGATTATCGAAATCGAATATCACCCCTTTAGCTTGGTAACCTAAGAATTAGGGAACAGTACCCCTAATTGACGCGAATCCTAAAGATAGATCTATGGGCCTAACAAACCCCATCCGAGGTACGGATGCTTTAGTACTTAGATTTTTATACAAACGAGAGGATTCTGTTTTGGGGATATTCTATATGCATCTTGTTAATGTCGGTTACCAGGTATTCACCATATGAATGATTTTACCTTAATGCAGACGAGAGGATTCTACTTGAGGATTATGTTTATGAAAAATGAAAATCTTGTGGTCTATTATATTATTGGAAATGATTTTACCTTTATGCAGACGAGAGGATTCTGCTATTGGAATTATGTTTAATAAAAATATTGTGGTATATTAAAATAATGGATATGAATGATTATGATAAACTAATAAACTCACCAACCTTTTGGTTGACACTTGAAAGCATGTTTATTCTTAGGTTTGAAAGAAATCTTCCGCTGTGCATTAGCTCATTTTAAGGATATTACTTGGAGTCATTCATGGCATATTTCGAAAGACGTTGCATTCGAGTCATTGAGTTCATCAAGATTATTATTAAGTCAATTATAGTTGGATGTATTATGAAATGATATGCATGCCGTCAACTTTAGATGTGAATAAAGTTTGTCTTTTAAAAACGAATGCAATGTTTGTAAAATGTATCATATAGAGGTCAAATACCTCGCGATGTAATCAACTATTGTGAATCGTTTATAATGTATATGAATGGGTCCTTTCAGTTGGTATCAGAGCGGTGGTCTTAGCGAACCAGGTCTACATTAGTGTGTCTACTAATAGTCGTTAGGATGCATTAGTAAGTCTGGACTTCGACCGTGTCTGCATTGTCAAAAGTTTTGCTTATCATTTATGTCGGAAATTGCCTGATTATCATTCTTAGTCTAGACACGTCTTACTGCATTGATTGCATGAATAGTGTATAGAAAAAATTCATATCTTAGCGTATCTGTTACTGTAAACTTTGCCTGACATATCCCGTAAATTCCTCCGTAATCTACGAAATCTTTTGCGCTATATATATATATATATAGATATTCTATGTAATTAGAATACCACCCGATAGCCGGAAAATCATTTCATATTGAAAAATCCTTTATTCAATCGAACAAAATGGAATTCATCATTAGTTTAAGTCCCTCGAATTCCGAAATGGAATCCCACTCAAGCTCTGAAAGCAGTGTGACTGGAATGGATCAACCAATCAGCCATCATCTATTTTGGATGAATTGGGGATGGGTTCGTAGCCTCCTCAATAATTGGAGATAAGAAGAAGGCGATCCTTTCCATCCACCACATTGCCCTCTTGGCGAAGAACCTGAAGCACTTACCGGCGTACCTATCCGAAACACCATTTTCTCTCTCATTTCCAGAGTATCTCATCACGATTATATACTACATCAAATTCTAGATTTTATTTATCCGCTCATCCGAACCGACAATCACCCCGGTGTAATAGAAGAAGTCAACGAGCTTCGCGCTCGGGTAGTGGCTTTGGAGAATATGGTGCAAAGGTTACAAACACCAGCAGCAGCACCAACAGCATAACCATTACTACCATCATCAACGCCAACAGTACCATTACCACCCCCAACCACAACCGCGTCGTAAACCTCAACTTTACAATCTGTCCCACGAGCACCAATGTCATACGCCCTGTAGATACCAAGGAATACCAACAACAACAAACGATGAAGTGTTGATTCATAACTTCATTGGAGAAACACTCCGCGGCGATTATGTAATCTCTAAAGTCTTAGAGATTATCTATTCTAACCCTAACCATAAATCAGATGAGTGAATCGAAATGATAGAAGGAAGAGTAGAAACCCTAACAAGAATGATGCGTGATTTATAAGATAGACTTGTTTTACCAACAGCATCAACAGTACCGTAGCATTACCATCACAGTCAGTGCCGTCAGTGTCATCAGAATCAGCAGCACCTATAACATCACAAACTCCGTCAGTTCAAGAATCATCATGGACATCATTACGAATCAATAACGTGTATAGTGTATCAACGAGTTATGAAGTATTAACTCATTCCCTCTGAAGAAATTATATGTATATTATATATATATATAAATTTTGAGATCAAAATAAATCTTTCGTACTAAGCTATTATGTATGAATTAAATAAGGGTAGATACTACTCGATTAAATTCATATTACTAATATGCTAAGATGTACATCCTTCCTTAACAACTTAACCATCGTTAACTGCAATCTCTGTTTCAATTCAATAAATTCCATCTCATAATAAATCAAGTGTATTATTCAAATATATGTTTGATTTTACACTTTCATCATCGAAGTACTCGAAACTTTTCAAATAACATCATTCGTACTTTGCGAAATTCACAAGAATTCCACGAATCGAACATCATACATCAACAAATAATGAAGTATTGATTCATAATTTCAATGTCATTAAAGAAATACTCCGTAAAAGTTATGTAATTTTTAAAGCCTTTAGGGATTATTCAATTCTAGTTTCAACAGTAAATCAAATGAGTTTAATTTAACATTAACTCATTAAATCTATGTTACATCTGAAGAAAATATACATATATATATATATTTTCATAAAGACTGTAATAAAATTCTTTTGTACAAAATATTAATTGTGAATTTTTTTTAACGGGTAGGTAATACCCGAGAGATATATAAATTCACAATTAATATGTTACATTCTTCGAATCTGATTCAGCAAATCATCCATTATACTCCCTACTTTCACAACAATATACATTCTTTTATAGAAATTAAAACAACATACTCATTCAAAATTTAATTATATATTCTGATTTTGAAATCTCAGAATTCAACTCGAGATATAACCAAAATCATCTCTCTTAGATCCTTACATCTTTCACAAGCTATACTTTGACTTCAAAACTGTGTTAGAACATCATATGTATATTAACGATTACAATCTGTGTTCAAAACCCTTCGAAATTCCCGAAGACACTTCAAATAATGAACAATCGAGATGATGATCCAACCACATATTAACCACAGTCTTGCATCTGAAAAGCTCTCGAAACCAGAGTCATAATTTAACACGTATCCGTGTCAGACCCTTTGGCATTTATTAGCAAAAATAACTTTGCGAATCCGTTTCAAATTAGTCAGTTTTGTCACAGCTCCAGCAAGTCAACTTCGACTTTTCAGTTGAAACAGTCTTATTATAACCTTGATATAGACGTTGCCCTTTCGTCATCGTTACCGGAGAACCTTTTATGTCTCACCACATTAGCAATAAACTTACCAACAACTTCACCAATCTTTGACTTTCCGAAAAATCATTATATTTATCGAAACCCCATCATTTACTCATCCACATCTTGTAACAAGAATTGTCATGCCAATTACTGGGAATCAGCAATCAGTATTTTGAAATCTTGCAGCATATCTCCGCCAACGGTTATAGGTGTATATTGATGATGTAGCGTGAGGGTACGAAATAGTATTATTTTTAATACAAAATACTACAAAATATGACACAAGTTTTATTAATTTACGGATGGGATATACCTAAACCTTGCTACAACATTATAGGCAGTGTACCTAATCGTAGAGTAGTGTAGTTTTTAGTAAGTCCGGTTCGTTCCACAGGGAGCTAGTGATTACGTACTATATTTTTATAAAACTATATTTATATATATATATATATATATATATATATGTATATATATATATATATATATGTATATATATATATATATGTATATATATATATATATATGTATATATATATATATATATAAGTAGTAATATTATTATAAAAGGGGGTTTTTTTACCGTTTAATGACTGGTTTGTCGATTTTATATTTTTAAGCGTAAAGATAAATGACAATAATTAAAGTGCGTAAAATATATAAATGACGATAAATAAAATAACAATAAAAAAAAATTGCGATAGAATATGAAATAAAAGGATTATGCTTATTTAAACTTCCGTAATCATGATGTTTAACGTTTTGATTTTAATTAATTGTTACTCGGGTTAATTGTCCTTTGTCATGGTTTATTTGATACCTATCTGGTTTTTATCCATAATAGTCCATCGGTCATAAATATAAAGTGCGAGTGTCCTCGTCAAATTACCCTTATACCCGAAGTCAAATATTCCAACTAATTAAGGATTTAAACTGTGACGCAGTTATCACTTCTGTCAACAATTACACCAGTTATCACTGTATGTAATCTACCCCTGTTTTGATTAGATATGAATATTAATTTACCCACTTGATCAGTTTGAATAATCAATTACCCAACCCGAATAATTAATTAAATGATTATAATAGATTCCATATGAACGTCACTAAATAGGACAACCATAATCATTATTAATTATTAGGATAATTAATTTGAAGATAGGTTCGACAGACTCCAATGAGTTGTCACTCAATTAGACAATACCCCCCATCTATTAATAGTCAATAGTCCAATTTCCACAAGTGTCGGTCTTTTGCCCAAACCTTAATTATGGTACAAAATCCAATAACCCCGTTTTAATATTTAGTCAAACATCACGATTACTTAGGCTTAAATAAGCATAATAATAACTTAGTTACGAGACATTAATTTAAAAAGGAAGAACATAACTTACAGTGATTATTAATCGTGTAGCGTTACACGGACAGAGTTTCGACTTTAAAACCCGTAAAACATTCCTTACAATAACCCAATTATTATTAAACTTAAACTAAAATTAAAATTATAATTATAAATATATATATTACATGTAAAGAGAAAGATAGAAGAAAAGGTGTACATAAATCGATCAAATGAATTGCCTTTTATAGGCAAATATTGAATTGAAATTTTCACTTATGACCCCTTAACTATGCTCAATTAACAACTTTTTATTATTTATTATTATTCTTATTATGAATTATTTAAATATTATATTATATTCTTGTGCATGGTTGACTTGTACTTTCAGCTCCGTTGCGTCGAGCGTTGATAGTTGGCTCGGGTACCGGTTCCGGATTTTCGAACGTCCTTTCGTATAATTTAATATCTTGTACTTTGTGTTTTGTAACTTGTACTCTTGTCATTTTTAGACGTTTCTCATCAATAAATTGAACCTTTTGAATTGTATCTTGTACATTTGAGCTTTTTGGACGTTTGTGTCTTCAAATCTTCGTTTTCGCCTTTTGTCTTCGCACTTATTTATTTAAACAATTACAATGAAAATATAATACAATTACATATGAAAACCTATTATTTAGAAGGGATATTGCTATGAAATATATGTTCCTTTTTAGCCTTATCAAATATCCCCACACTTGAGCGTTGCTTGTCCTCAAGCAATACAGAACTTGAAATAAAAACATACATGAATCACTTTTTTATTCATCACACTTTGTACATTAGTGATTTTGATATGGTGGTATAAACAATGATAGTAATGATAGAACCATGGTTAAAGGTGGGTGTGTCATCCACAGTTGCCTCGGGTTTAGGTCAACGACACTTGCAATCAAATAGCCGATTTACTTTCGGTTTCCAAAGCAAAGTGCACATTTGAAAGGTGGTTTACAGTCCCACATGACTATGAAAATGTAGATCCTTAAGGAAATTGGATCTTTATGAAAATATTTGATCTTTTTGAAAATTTAATCTAGCTTTTACCCTAGATAAGTTTTCCGGAATAACCCTTCACTGGTGTTTGCAAAATATTTTTGTGGGTTGTGTGGGTTTCAGATTTGAAAATTTTAGCTCAACACTTGTGGTTTTGTGTTACCCACTTGCTAACCTTGTATTGGGAAAGCAACACGTCCATTTTACTTGTTCCGTATATTACCTTTCGGTAAACTACCGTCCGGTTGTAAAGGAAAGCGATGAACAAGAAACTGTTAAGGCAATGTCTAATGACATGCATATGATTATGGTCTTAAAACGTGTCGGATGCTAGTACTATCCTTTGTAGGAGCAATAGTAAAGATCATCCTATGATTTTTCGGTCTGGCACAAGGTCCTGTCTCCGACCATGCTATGCAACCACCGTTTCTTACGGTTGACACCCGATTTGGTTCAGGTGACCTAATGAATTCTGATGAATTCTCAGGATTTTACGTTCAATGGTAATGAACGCATTGAAAATAGGTTTTCAGAAAACAAATCGGTTTTATTTTTGATCAAAATATTTTCTCGTTCCAGCTCGAGTTTAGATATCATTGAATTCCATGAGTTTGTAATTCTCAATCTTTAAGGTCAATCTCTAGGATTGAGTAATATCAGTCTTAAAAGCTGATTTTTGATCTTTAAGGAGATTATCCTTTCTGGGGATTTGATTCATTAGTCTTATCAAGCTAATTTGCACGGTGCCCCCCATTGTGCGAGATAAATCCTTCTCATGGTTAAGATAAATCTGACCACATGGCGACCCTGTTTGATGCTGAGGTCCGTGGATTTCCTGCTGATTTTAGAGATGACTTTTCTAGATTTTTCGTCAACCTACAGCTGGTCTGGACGACAACTTCATGACCTAAATCAAGAAGCGCGTTTCTTTTTCGGAAGACTTTACTTCCTTTTAATGATGGAATTGATTCATCGTGTAGATCCATCTTTCTTACAGTAAATCGGGTAAACCAGTTAATTTAGTCCAAAGTAAAAGCACCTGCAATAACTTTACAAAAATATGTGATAGATAGTTTTTAATTGAATAACTTGGTACATTCTCCCCACACTTGGCTTTTTTCATGCGTCTTTTTATATCTTAATAAATAAATTCAAGCGTTTTAGTTGTTTCTCAATTTATGTCCTTTCCGAGGTAATAATAATTTCGGCATTAACACCTAGTTTTATCGTTCATAAATATGTATAAACATGATTTTGAATTCATTTAGTTAAAAAATTTTAAAATTTTCATAATATTTAGAAAATAAGCCAAGTATAAACCCGAGAGAATTTATAACCCTTCCCCACACTTGAGATCATGCAATGCCCTCATTTGCATGAAATCAGACTATAATTATAAATTCATGAGGGTGATTAGTGTAGGAAAGTGATTAAAAATACCCAGTTTGTAATTACAAAGCTCGTCGAATGATAGATGGCGCGCCTCATCGTTCATTCCATCATTTATTATATCACATTTGTTGTTTTGCATCTTGTCGTCAAAATCAGTAGCTTTTGCTGAACTTAATGTTAGTCTTTGAAAGTGCGTTGTTTTACCCTGTTGTTTACATGATAAAATACAAACATATATACATATTTTTAAAGTTGGGTATATTACCTCACGTTCAAAAATTTATAAAATCAAATATATATATATATATATATATTTTTTTTGCATACTTTAAATCAATAAAATTAAAAATAATGATGACAAAATTTTTCGCCCCGCCCTCGGGTAAAGTAATTTCGGCTCAACGACCTAGTCTTCAACTCACGACGAATTTTAGAAATCATTTTTTTTCAACTTAATGAAATAAAGTAAATTTTTGTTTTTAAATTCACACAAAACTTAAAAAGAAAACATATTAATTTCATATAAAACCTAAAAAACAAAAAAATTCAGAATGGGGGGAGAAAACTAGTTCTTTAGTGTCTGCTAGTGGAAAAAACCAATCGGATTCCATTCTCGGAACTACACGAGAACAGAACAACTAACTCCAAACAGCATTTTCTTTTTAGAATATTTGAATCTCCTCACACTTAGGTAGATGTGGTGTCGAAATTGTGATTAACTTCATCGTCAATTTCTCTTGGACCATAATCAACTTGCATATCTGTGACTTTTGCTTTAAGTCAGTGACCAGCTTTTTCCGTAATATCCCCAAATTCAACTAGCTTCGCCTTTTCTTTAGGCGACAGATTGGATACTAACCGGTTATATAACTTAAAGTTCCCCATACTTTTAGCATCAATAACCCGTTTAAAAAGTTTCTTCATTGAACTGTTAATAACGGGGTCATTTAATTTCGTATCAACTATGGGGTTCTTTATTATCAAGTCATCATTAGGTGTTACTTCATTTTCCCCATACTTAGGCGTTCTATTATTGTTAAGCATTACCGTTGGAGTTGGTAAAACAACATGGTTCTTACCAATCGTTTTTGTCGGTTCAACGGTTTTGGTTTGTGGATATTTAGACTTTCAAATCATAAAGGTGATCGATTTCTCATCATTACTAAGTGTCATTCTACCCTTTCTTACATCAAATAACGCCCCGGTGGACGCTAAGAATGGTCGACCTAAAATTAGAGGAACGTTTGAGTCCTCTTCTATGTCAATGACAATGAATTCGACTAGAAAGGTTAAATTACCTACTTGAACGGGTAGGTTGTCAGCAATTCCAACTGGGTGCTTAATGGTTTGATCAAGGAGTCGAACACTCATATCCGTTGGAGTTAACTCACCTACACCTAATCTCTTATATAATGAAAGAGGCATAACACTCACACTTGAACCTAAATCTGCTAGTGCATCATACATGACACAGTCACTAAGTAGACAAGGAACAATAAATTCACCTGGATCACCTACTCTAAGTGGAGGATTTGGTGGAACTGTCTTCACCGGGTTTACTTCTACTGTTTTTGTTTCTTGCACTTTTTTATTCTTCTTCTTCTTCTTCTTTCTAGAGGTATCACAAACTTTATTACCTATTACTTGCTCATACTCAACTCCTTTTCTTGGAAACGAGATGGGTGGTCTGTATGGTGCCACCACTGGCTTTACATACTCGGGTGGTGGTGGTGGTGTAACTTCTTCATTGTTACTTACATCTAAAACCTCCCCATCTTCTGATGCTGGTTTTTCAGAATTTGTTGAAACCATATTAACATTTTCATTTCGAGGATTTACTTCAGTATTACTTGGTAGCTTTCCTTGTTTCCTTTCACTCATCAATCTAACAAGAGTACCTACTTGTTTTTCTAGATTCAAAATAGAAGCTTGTTGAGTTCTAAATGATTGATCAAACCTCTCATTCGTTTGAGTTTGAGTTTCAATAAATTGTGTTTGAGATTCAACTAGCTTAAATACCACTTCTTCCAGATTTGACTTTTTCTTTTCGGTTTGTTGTGGTGGTTTATACAAGCCAGGTCTTTGTTGATTGAAAGTGTTGTTTTGAGTTGGTTGGTTATTCGGACCTTGTTGGTTATACGAGTTATTGTCGGGTCCTTTTGGATTGTAAAGAATGTTTTGATTTCGATTGTAGTTTGGCCTTGGCGGTTGATAATTATTCTGATAACTATTTTCCAGCCTTTGGTTCATGTAGACAACATTCTCACGTTGTTCCATCGTTTATTCAATGTGACAGTCTTTCATTAAGTGTGGTCCACCGCATTGCTCACAACTGATTCGTATTGCGTGAATATCTTTATTCATCTTTTCCATTCGTCTCTCGAAAGCATCTATTTTTGCAGAAACGGAATCAAAGTTATGGCTAGAATCGGCTTTAGCCGCTTTAGATGAACGATATATATCTTTCTCTTGGTGCCACTCATGAGAGTGGGAGGCTGTGTTATCAATAATTTTGTAAGCTTCAGTTGCGGTTTTCTTCATAATGGAACCACCAGCTGTTATGTCGATGTCTTTTCGTGTAGCAACGTTGACACCTTGGTAGAATATTTGTACTATTTGATAAGTGTCTAAACCGTGTTGAGGACATCCTCTCAACAACTTTCCAAATCTTGTCCACGCCTCATATAGAGTTTCATTTGACTTTTGTGTGAACGTAACAATTTCTCCTTGAAGTCTCACGGCTTTAGATGCCGGAAAGAATCTTTTAAGAAATTTCTCAACTAAAACATCCCATGTGTCAATCGCCCCTTCAGGTAACGATTCTAACCAATCTTTGGCTTCTCCCTTTAAAGTCCAGGGAAACAACATGAGATAGATCTGTTCATCCTCAACTTCTCGAATTTTGAATAGTGTACAGATCCTATTAAACGTACGAAGATGTTCGTTTGGATCTTCCTTCGGCGCACCACTATATTGGCACTGATTAGTTACCATGTGTAGGACTTGTCCTTTGATTTCATAATCTGACGCATTAATGTCTGGCTTAATAATGGCGTGACCTTGGCCCGTGCGTGTGGCTCTCATTCGGTCTTCCATACTTAGAGGTTCCAGATTTTCCATAATTGAATTTGTTGAATACGAATCACTAGAAGATTCTGATTTAATGGTTTGTGGTTCAGGAGGAATGATTAGTGGTTCTGGATCTTGGAATTGTCCCTGAATATTCTCCGAATTCTCAATTATGAGGTCGGGTTCAAAAGATGGATTATCAGAAATTTGAGTTGGAGTTCTTGGTCGACTAGATGATGATTCTAAAGAAAAATCAACGGCGACAATATTGGCTAGATGTCTTGATCGAGTTATAGGTGGTGAACGTATGAAAGGTGGTGAACGTTTTACTCGGTGCATTCACTGAATATCCTATTAGTTTTTAAAAGGAAAGAAAAATTATATAAGTTATCCAATTAATAGACTTTTCTGATTTTGCCCACGTTTCGAATAGCCAAAAGATGCAGCAGAGGGGCAGGATTCGTTTGGTCTCAATATAATTGAGTACTGTTTGGCTCCAATAACCCGGTCCACGTACAAATCCAACTATTATTACGAACCAGAAAATTTTGATGTCTATCAATTTAACCACTTAAAATAAATTTTCGTAATTTTAAGAAATTTAGATAAGAAGTAGAATAAAAATCTTATCCTAAAACTAGAATAGCGAGAAATAAGAAAGAAAAAAAAAACGCGTCGAAAAAGGTCGAAAAATAAAAGGTCGAAAAATAGGCGTCGAAAAATAAAAATAAGAAAGTAGCGCGAAAAACGGCGTCACAAAATTCTAAAGCACATAAATCTTAGTCTAAGGAATAAGCACTTAAGGGATTTTACGGCAAACCTAAAAATTCTAGAAATAAAAATAACTATGGCAAAACTAAACTTAATAATAAAAATTGTAACTAGAGTCTAAAAATCTAAAGGTAATAAAAAAAAAACTTTTTTATTTAATTTTTTTTATATTTCATTTTTTAAGGATTTTAAAATTTTTTTTAAAATTTTTTTTTTATATATATATATTTTTAAAAAAAAAAAATTTTTTCTTAAAAAAACGATTTTTTTTACAATTTTTTTTTTAAACGAATTTTTTTCTTTAAAAAAAAGATTTTTTTTACACAATTTTTTTTAAAGGAATTAATAATTTTATTATTATTATTATTTTTTTTCAAAACTTTTTTTTAACTTATTTACTATTCATGAATAGTAAATGAAAAGAAATTAATTAATTTACTATTCACATTAAAGCGACATGATAGAAATTATTAATTGCAAGTTACATAATATACCCCTAAAATATTTAATAAATACGACTTTTTAAAACTTTTAAAACTTTTACGATTCAAAATAGTAAAGGAAAGAAATTAATTAATTTACTATTCACATGAAAGCGACATTATAGAAATTATTAATTATAAGTTACATAATATACCCCTGAAATATTTAATAAATACGACTTTTTAAAACTTTTAAAACTTTTACGTATCAAATTTGATTCTAAAATATTATTATATTATTATATTTTATTTCAATATTATTATATTATTATATTTATTAAATTATTATATTTAAATTAATATATCTTTAATCAATCAAAAACTAAAAAAAAAAAACTTAAATACCCCGTGAAAACACAAAAAGTGTCCCCGAAATTACTTTTTTTTATAACTATATTTTTACAGATATAAATTAAAAATATAGCGTTTTAGCGCTCCCCGGCAGCGGCGCCAAAAACTTGATGATGTAGCGTGAGGGTACGAAATAGTATTATTTTTAATACAAAATACTACAAAATATGACACAAGTTTTATTAATTTACGGATGGGATATACCTAAACCTTGCTACAACATTATAGGCAGTGTACCTAATCGTAGAGTAGTGTAGTTTTTAGTAAGTCCGGTTCGTTCCACAGGGAGCTAGTGATTACGTACTATATTTTTATAAAACTATATATATATATATATATATATATATATATATATATATATATATATATATATATATATATATATATATATATATATATATATATATATATATATATATATATATATATATATATATATATATATATATAAGTAGTAATATTATTATAAAAGGGGGTTTTTTTACCGTTTAATGACCGGTTTGTCGATTTTATATTTTTAAGCGTAAAGATAAATGACAATAATTAAAGTGCGTAAAATATATAAATGACGATAAATAAAATAACAATAAATAAAATTGCGATAGAATATGAAATAAAAGGATTATGCTTATTTAAACTTCCGTAATCATGATGTTTAACGTTTTGATTTTAATTAATTGTTACTCGGGTTAATTGTCCTTTGTCATGGTTTATTTGATACCTATCTGGTTTTTATCCATAATAGTCCATCGGTCATAAATATAAAGTGCGAGTGTCCTCGTCAAATTACCCTTATACCCGAAGTCAAATATTCCAACTAATTAAGGATTTAAACTGTGACGCAGTTATCACTTCTGTCAACAATTACACCAGTTATCACTGTATGTAATCTACCCCTGTTTTGATTAGATATGAATATTAATTTACCCACTTGATCAGTTTGAATAATCAATTACCCAACCCGAATAATTAATTAAATAATTATAATAGATTCCATATGAACGTCACTAAATAGGACAACCATAATCATTATTAATTATTAGGATAATTAATTTGAAGATAGGTTCGACAGACTCCAATGAGTTGTCACTCAATTAGACAATACCCTCCATCTATTAATAGTCAATAGTCCAATTTCCACAAGTGTCGGTCTTTTGCCCAAACCTTAATTATGGTACAAAATCCAATAACCCCGTTTTAATATTTAGTCAAACATCACGATTACTTCGGCTTAAATAAGCATAATAATAACTTAGTTACGAGACATTAATTTAAAAAGGAAGAACATAACTTACAGTGATTATTAATCGTGTAGCGTTACACGGACAGAGTTTCGACTTTAAAACCCGTAAAACATTCCTTACAATAACCCAATTATTATAAAACTTAAACTAAAATTAAAATTATAATTATAAATATATATATTACATGTAAAGAGAAAGAAAGAAGAAAAGGTGTACATAAATCGATCAAATGAATTGCCTTTTATAGGCAAATATTGAATTGAAATTTTCACTTATGACCCCTTAACTATGCTCAATTAACAACTTTTTATTATTTATTATTATTCTTATTATGAATTATTTAAATATTATATTATATTCTTGTGCATAGTTGACTTGTACTTTCAGCTCCGTAGCGTCGAGCGTTGATAGTTGGCTCGGGTACCGGTTCCGGATTTTCGAACGTCCTTTCGTATAATTTAATATCTTGAACTTTGCGTTTTGTAACTTGTACTCTTGTCATTTTTAGACGTTTCTTATCAATAAATTGAACCTTTTGAATTGTATATTGTACATTTGAGCTTTTTGGACTTTTATGTCTTCAAATCTTTGTTTTCGCCTTTTGTCTTCGCACTTATTTATTTAAACAATTACAATGAAAATATAATACAATTACATATGAAAACCTATTATTTAGAAGGGATATTGCTATGAAATATATGTTCCTTTTTAGCCTTATCATATATATAACGTCTATCTCCTAGACTTATATACTTCGAACGTGAAGTTTCTGAAAAACACCTAAACTGCGAACTAGTTCTCTGAAGTTTGGAAAATGCTGATGAAGCAGCAAAAACTGTAAACGACCTTAACAATCAAAAGTTTGATAATAAAGAATAGTGTGTTGGAAAAGCTTAGAAAAAGAGAAGGTTTGGAACTGGAAAACGGATTAAGCAAACTATGAAGGAGGCTGTGGACAAATCACAAAGACTAAACCCGCCTTCAAAGAATCCAAATGATTCAGCGTCTGCTAAAATTATTATCAAATACCTTACTCCTGACTCTAAACCTATGTGAATAATATTCTTCATCATCCTCTGATCTTAGATATTCTAAGATATCATCATATCTTTCATTATAAATATCTTCAATATTTCTGAAGATATCTTCATAACTATTGTTATTCGAAATCATTTATCTCTTTGCGTTATCTGTGTTACATCATAAAAGAAACTATTTTAGTTTCTAAATTCTGAAAAAAATTCGAATTTAAAATATGTATACTATTGAAGTAGTGTTGGGAACTGAAGCATGAGTTAGTATAATATAATGACACTTGATCAACGTGATTATATTACAGTAAGTCATGGTGAGTTTTAAATAGAATGTGGTGATTCACAGATCATAACATCATCATGTGCCATGTTACACGACTCTTGTATTCTATTTAACCTCTAAAATATTAAGAAAATATTTCTTGATGATTCGGTCTTTTCTAGGGTATTCTGGTAATTTAACAAATCAAGACCGTGCCATTACCATTTCCTTCTTAGAACATTAACAATGTTCATTCTGAAATTTATATCCACGAATTATGGACCATTACAAGCGATGCTTAATCGCAAGAAGAAGAAACGAAAGGACAAAGTTCTAAAATAGAAATTGGAGTATAAATTGCAGCAAATAGGAGGGAGTATTAACTGTGGATGACAATGATTATAGAAGACAGAAGCATGGACTTTGAAGTATAAGGGAAGATATAAAACCCAACAACAACCCAGAAATTACAAACCATATATATCGATGCATATAGCAATATAAAGACACGGGAGAACTAAAAACACTATAAAACCAAGAGTATAGTAGAAGTAAATAGATTCTTCCGGCAGCAGATGAAAAAGAAGAATGACATATATGAAATTTAGGAGTATATCAAGAATCAGAACTGGATGGAGCATATTAGTGAATGCTATAAAGTATGAATTGAGGGAGAAAGAATAAAATGTGTGAGTTGTGGAAATAAGGAAACGAAGGGGGTGGATATATAATAAAATATCCGACAGAGCAATCAAAATAGATTATCGCATTTAATCAAAGTGGATCCTAACTTCCTTAATTACCGAAGAACCAAATCTTATTACGAAGATTTTCTCTAAATTCCTTGAATTCCGAAAATCAACCGTGACTATGTCATTGGTTAAAAAGAACGTGCATTTATTCATTTCATTCTTTTGTGATAACTTCACTCGTACCCTTCACAAAAATCAAATTGCTTTATCTATATTACTTGATGATAATAAAACTCTAATTTCCAACTCGTATACGTCATGAAAACATACTTATTGTTAGCCATGACCATCCCATTCAAATTTTGGAACGAAATTTCTTTAACGGGTAGGTACTGTGACAACCCGGAAATTTTCAACCAATTTTAAACTTTATCTTTATATTATTTCGACAAGATAAATAAAGTTTGTTAAGTTAAATCTCAAGAATTTTAAATTGTGTTCATACATTCATTATAACCTCGACCAAATTCCGACGATTCACGAACCATTATATATAAATAAATATGTATATATATGTATATATATATATATATATATATATATATATATATATATATTATAACTTGAGAATATTAATAAAGTATTAAACGTATAATACTTTACATGAACGTATTTGTTTCAATATGTTTATCGATGGAATTAGAAGATAATATCAAATGATTGATTTATCAGATACATTGTGATATGATTACGGGTCTATGTTATGAGGTCCACTGTGATTTAAGAACTCTATTCTTTTTGACAACATTCGAAAAATGGTAAAGTGATTTATAAGTAAGAACGTGGAGTGTAAATAACTTAGATGTTGGATATCGATAAGTTAAGTAACTCGACATTTTTCATTAAGATGATTTCATACGTTTATTTAACCTTTGAACTTTATCACATGCTTCACCAACAGACTGTAATTTAAAAACTTGAAACCTATTATGAATATATATGATTCTTCTTTTCTAAAATATTTTATGATATAACGATTTCCATTATTTTAACCTTTAAACAAAATGATTCTTAAATATATTTAGGTTTGGAAAACAAAATTATCATATTTATTTGATTTAGTTTCAAACGTACAAAAACGTTTTCAGTTTTAAAAAGAACTTTATTATTAAAATGTATATAACTTTTATAAATATCTAGAACCACTTTTGACAACTCATTACTTAACCAATATGATAAAGATAACGATATTTATATTTTATTTTATTAAATATATATAACGATTTAAATTAATATTATATATATTTATACGCGTATTATACGTACATAGTTTTATACTTTTACTATACTTAAACTTTACCTTTACTTTATTTTTACTTTACTTTAAATTTAATAATTCACTTTAATAATTTACTCTAATAATTCATACTTTAATAATTCACTTTAATAATTCATACTTTAATAATTTACTTTAATAATTCATACTTTAATAACTCACTTTAATAATTCATACTTAAATGATTTACTTTAATAATTCAAAAATCTATTATAAATAGAATTCAATAGGTTTCATTATTTCATAGAAACTTGAAAATATTTTTCTCTAAACTATCTCAATCGATTTACACACACACACACATACACACACACACACACACACACACACACACACACATATATATATATATATATATATATATATATATATATATATATATATATTTACTCCGTATTATTTCAAGATATTATTAGTATACATAAAATATTACGACGGAGTGCTTTCCGAGTGATTTCGAAATTATTTTTCGAGCGGGATAGAGCTAAGGAAATTATAGGTTATAACTATGGAGGTGATGGGTATGGTTCGGGAGTATTGCTCGTGAGTCAAACTAGTGTTTATCATCTCCGCTGCGTCTACGTACTTTTCCTGCAATATTGAATCTCAATATTGATACGTGAGCACTCATAACTTAATTTTTATATATTATTAGTGTATCCATGACTAGTGCTCGAGTATATAGGATTATGCATGCTTATACGTTCGTTATTGTCGTTAGATAGGTTATGTCGAATCTTGAATTAAATACATATGCTATTAAGATAAGGTATATGATATGTATGTCGTCGGAAAGCTAGCGAAAAATTGAGAACTTTTCATTTAGATATCGAATGGTTTCGATGAACGGTTTAGAAGTTATAATCAATTGAATTTTTGTATTATTATTATTAAAAATGATTATTATTATCGTCATTATTATCGTCGTTATAATCTAATTATTATTATTATTATTATTATTATTATTATTATTATTATTATTATTATTATTATTATTATTATTATTATTATTATTATTATCATTGTCGTTATTAATAAAAGATATTATTGTTATTTTTATTATTATTACTATCGTTATTATCGTTAAGGTTATTATTATTATTATTATTATTATTATTATTATTATTATTATTATTATTATTATTATTATTATCATTCAAATAATTATTAGTATTATCATTAATATTATTATTACTAGTATTATTATAATTAAAACTAATATTAGTAACATCTAATTATTATGATTACTATTATTATTATTAATATGAACGCGATATAAAAGACGATTAAAAGCTATTAAACGAAGCGATTAGGAAATAATGAGTATGAGTATCATAATGAAATTAAGATATTGTAAGATATTGATTTAAAGGAAAAATATCGTTTTCAGTATTTTACTATTATTATTATTATTAAAAGTAATATTAATAATAAAACTATCATTTTTTACTAAAATTATTATTTACAATAAAAATATCATTGTTAATATGAAACATCATTATTATTATCATTTTAGTGCTATTGTTAATAAAAATTATCATTTTATCATTTTTAGAAAATTTAATTATTGTTATTTTTATTAGTAGAATAATAATATTATTACAAAATAATACAACTTTTACTTATTATTATTATCAATATTATTTTATCAAATAAATATGTGATACAAAGATATTTTACTACGAATAATATAATTACATTAATAATACATATTATATTATTTTTATGATATTAAATGAACTTTATAAATTTTATTACTTAAGTTATATAAAAGTATATTTTATTATATAAATTTTAATATAAAATTTTATTTATTAATAAAAGAACTATATTATTTACTTTAATAAAATGTATTAAAAATATTTAAATAAATAAAATGACTATATTTAAACTATATAATAATCATGTAAAAATTTTGTAAGACATTTTGGTCAATATGACTTTTGTTGACTTTTGCATATTTAGTCTCGAGCATTAGGATTGTGATACACTACGACTTGACCTAAATTGTTAGACAAATATTGATCAAACATATAAATATATATAATTAATATAGGTTCGTGAATCCAAGGCCAAAATTGCACTTGTTCAATGACGTCATATGTATTTTTACTACAAAATACAGTATTGTGAGTTTCATTTGCTCCCTTTTTAAATGCTTTTGCAATATATATTTTTGGGACTGAGAATACATGCGCTGTTTTTATAAATGTTTGATGAAATAGACACAAGTACTAAAAACTATATTCTATGGTTGGATTATCGAAATCGAATATCACCCCTTTAGCTTGGTAACCTAAGAATTAGGGAACAGTACCCCTAATTGACGCGAATCCTAAAGATAGATCTATGGGCCTAACAAACCCCATCCGAGGTACGGATGCTTTAGTACTTCGATTTTTATACAGACGAGAGGATTCTGTTATACAGACGAGAGGATTCTATTTTGGGGATATTCTATATGCATCTTGTTAATGTCAGTTACCACGTGTTCACCATATGAATGATTTTACCTTAATGCAGACGAGAGGATTCTGCTTGAGGATTATGTTTATGAAAATTAAAATCTTGTGGTCTATTATATTATTGGAAATGATTTTACCTTTATGCAGACGAGAGGATTCTACTATTGGAATTATGTTTAATAAAAATCTTGTGGTATATTAAAATAATGGAAATGAATGATTATGATAAACTAATGAACTCACCAACCTTTTGGTTGACACTTGAAAGTATGTTTATTCTCAGGTTTGAAAGAAATCTTCCGCTGTGCATTAGCTCATTTTAAGGATATTACTTGGAGTCATTCATGGCATATTTCGAAAGATGTTGCATTCGAGTCATTGAGTTCATCAAGATTATTATTAAGTCAATTATAGTTGGATGTATTATGAAATGGTATGCATGCCGTCAACTTTAGATGTGAATAAAGTTTGTCTTTTAAAAATGAATGCAATGTTTGTAAAATGTATCATATAGAGGTCAAATACCTCGCGATGTAATCAACTATTGTGAATCGTTTATAATATATATGAACGGGTCCTTTCATCGAACGGCAAAAAGGTTAGGCTGGCATTTTTTTCAACTTATGGAGGACAAGTATAGTAAAATAAAAATGAAAAGAAAATGATTTTCACATTTTGATTTAGTAAGGAGTGACATACTTTTTAATTTTGTTGTTTGTGCATTTAAAATTGTATTTAATTATTCCTTATGCTTAACTCGTCAAACAATATTAACTTATTATATACAATTAAATATGTAATAATTAAAAAATCATATTCCAAACACAAAGTCAAAGACTATTACCTCAAAAACTCAGGCTTTTTAACCTCTCCAACCAAGAGGTTGCGAGTTCAAATCCCGGAATGGACATTGTATATACATTCATCATTCACCATTTAGTGTGTTTATTTGTGATGTACATCTGAATAAAAAAATGATAATGAACTGTTTAGAAATATGCACTGAATCATTCAAAGTTGATATACTTTACTAATCATTTAGCAGCTTAATTTTCTTTAATTTTTAGCTCTTATATTATATTCAGAATATCTATCAAACAATTATATTTTTTTAATATGTTTATTTAAAAAAAAGCTAATACTTAGATTTTAAATTATTCTTAGAGGTCATTCAAGAATAATTATTAAATAGGTTATTCAGAATTAAATTTAATCTGAATAGTTGAATTATTCGAATTTTGAACCATTAAGTACATAAATATTTTAATTTATTAAACGCGTTAGTTGAAAAATAAATAATTAAAAAAGTAAAATTAAAAACTTCAACTTTAAACACTCAAAAGCAAAAACTTTAACATCAACATATATACTATTATTTGTTATTGTATCGTTCAGTCAAATGCAATGTTGGTTTCAAATGCATCTATCCATTTTAACTCCACTAGATGATCATCATTTCTTTTATTTGTACTTATATATACATGTATTTATCGCTAACAAATAACATTATTTGTTACTTAATTACTCCATATTATTATTATATTTTTAATTATATTATTATTTATTATTATTATTTTTTATCTACTCATATAATTATTACTCCGTATATTATAGTATTATTATATATATATATATATATATATATATATATTACATGTCAGATTAGTTTCTATAGATTAAGTATTACTCCGTATATTATAGTATTATATATATATATATATATATATATATATATATATATATATATATATATATATATTTGTACTTAATTTCTTATGTACAAGGTGGACAAATATTGTGTAAGTCCATCTTTAGATTTTGCTTTTGCAGTTTTTCACCTTTTGTGAAGAATTGTTTTTAACTAGTTTGCTTTCAAAGAAATCCGATCCAGTTAACCTTCATGATTACCTACCGATTAGTTTAATTGGTAGTTATTATAAGATCGTGTCAAAAGTATTAGCCAATAGACTTAAAAAATAATCCCAAAAATTATTGGTTCCGAGCAAAGTGCCTTCATCAAGGGTCGTTTTATTCTTGACGGTGTTTTAATTGTCAATGAAGCATTCGAGGATCATAACAAAGAAAAGAACCTTGCTTGCTCTTTAAAGTAGATTTCGGGAAAGCTTTTGATAGCCTAGATTGGTCTTTTCTTGAATCCGTTATGACCGACATGGGGTTCGGGTTTAAATGGAGATTGTGGATGAAAGAATGCCTTAGGTCGACTTCCATTTCTGTATTGGTTAATGGTTCACCAACCATGGAATTTGCACTAGAAAGGGGGTACGACAAGGTGACCCCTTATCACCTTACCTATTCATCATAGCGACAGAAGGGTTGAATCGATTAGTATCTAGGGCCGTAGAGCAAAAAATTATAAAAGGAGTCGAAGTTGGAAATGAAAAGGTCATGGTGTCACATTTGCAATACGCCGATGATACTATATTTATTGGAAAGTGGAGTAAAAACAATGCGAAGAACATTATGAAGCTTCTCAATATTTCGAGTTAATGTCCGGGTTGAAAGTAAATTTCTCAAAGAGTAGCTTATTTAAGGTAGGAGTCAATAATAAGGCCAATTTCATGTTTAGCCAACCTTATGAATTGTAACATGGGGTCGTTTCCTTTCAAGTATCTCGGGCTCCCGATTGCTAATAAAATAAAAAAAAAAATAAAAGATTGGGATAATGTGGTGGAAAAAATACAATCAAAGCTCTCGGGTTGGAAGGCGAAAACCTTATCATATGGTGGTAGAATCACTCTCATTAAGTTGGTGCTTAGTAGTATCTCGCTCTACACTTTCTCCCTATTTCGCGCTCCGTCCGGGATCATCAATCTCCTCAAAGGTATGAGACGAAACTTCTTTTGGGGCGGGTCGGTGACAACACTAAACTTGCTTGGGTAAAATGGGAATCAATACTTTTCTCGTGCAATTCGGGCGGGTTGGGTATTGGATCGCTAAAAGTAAAAAACTTAGCCTTACTAGCAAAGTGGTGGTGGAAATTTCGGTTGGAAGAAAATGCTTTTTGGGTAAAAGTCATTAAAAGTATCCACGGAAGAGATGGAGGTCTACGCCTTTCAAACTCTAACGTGGGGTCTTTTGGTGGTTCAATTTGGGATGGGATTAAAGCTATTAATCAAGATTTCGCTAAATTACATATTAACTTTTCTAACTCGTTTGTGAAAGTGATTTGTAATGGCGAAGACACTCTTTTTTGGTCGGATATATGGATTGTTAACCAACCACTTTGTGAGCATTTTGAAAGAGTTTTTAGATTGGACTTGGAACCATTCGCGAAAGCAGGTGAAAGACTGTCCATTCAAGATGGTAATGCAATAGCCCAGTGGAATTGGATTCGAAACCCGCGAGGTAGAACGACAACAGAACTTACGAACCTGCTGGAACTACTTAACAGTTTTTGTTTCATGGATGGAACAAAGGATACTTGTTCATGGTCGCTGAGACAAAATGGTGTGTTTAGTACTAACTCTTTTTGCAGGATAATTGATGAAAAGATTGTCGGGCATCTCGCACAAGGTACATAAACTATATGTAATAACCTTGTTCCTCAAAAGATCGGCATCTTCATTTGGCGGACATTAAAAAACCGGCTACCGGTTCGAGCCGAACTCGACAAAAGGGGGATTGATCTTGACTCCGTAAGATGTCCTACATGTAATGATGGTATTGAGGATCTAGAGCACACGTTGGTACACTGTACATAAGCAAAAGAAATTTGGAGGCGGGTTTTCAATTAGATACATATTCGTCCAAGCATTGCACATACTCTAGTCGGGTTATTAGAGGTACAAGGTTTCTTTAGCTCACTGGGGCCAAATATATACTTACAAGCTTGCATATGGGTTAGTGCATATATCATTTGGCAAAATCGTAATCGCAAACTTTTTCGTTATACGCAACTACCGGTACCACTTGTGCTTCAAGAGATTCAAGTTCGCTCCTTTAAATTGATATCTTGTAGTTCGAAAAACAAAAAAATTGAGTGGTTGTCTAATGACCCGTCCTAATCCACCTGGACGAATACATTACATTTGGTTACATCGTGAGGTACTTGACCTCTATATGATACATTTTACAAACATTGCATTCGTTTTTAAAAAGACAAACTTTCATTACATCGAAAGTTGACGGCATGCATACCATTTCATAATATATCCAACTATAATTGACTTAATAATAATCTTGATGAACTCAACGACTCGAATGCAACATCTTTTGAAATGTGTCATAAATGACTCCAAGTAATATCTCTAAAATGAGCAAATGCACAGCAAAAGATTTCTTTCATACATGAGAATAAACATGCTTTAAAGTGTCAACCAAAAGGTTGGTGAGTTCATTAGTTTATCATAATCAATCATTTCCATAATTTTAATAGACCACAAGATTTCCTTTATTCAATAATCATACACTCGCAAGTGTTTAAAAATTCATTCATATGGATTGAACACCTGGTAACCGACATTAACATCATGCATATAGAATATCCCCAAAACAGAAATCCATCTGTATAAAATAACTCGAAGTACTAAAGCATACCATTTTCCAGTATGGGGGGAGTTAGTGCCCTTAGATCTATCTTTAGGATTCGCGTCAATTAGGGTGTCTGTTCCCTAATTCTTAGGCTACCAAGCTAAAAGGGTGATATTCTATTTGATAATCCAACCATAGAATGTAGTTTCGATTACTTGTGTCTATTCCGTAAAACATTTATAAAACAACACATGTATTCTCAGTCCCAAAAATATATATTGCAAAAGCATTTAAAAAGGGAGCAAATGAAACTCACTATAATGTATTTTGTAGTAAAAAAACATATGACGATATTGAACAATGCAGGGTTGGCCTCGGATTCACGAACCTATATCATTTGTGTATATATTAAAACGTATAATCGTAATCGAACAAATATATATATTATTATTATTAGTGATATAATTTTTATATTAGTTATTTATATGTTTCATAAATGTATTCTTTTTATGTACATTAAATAAATAAAAATATAGTTATATTATATGTATTAAGTATAGTTTTTATATAACTAATAGTTATTTGATAAAATAATAATAATAATAAAAATAATAATAATAATATTAAAAATGGTATTTTTAATAATAATGATAATTCTAACAAAAATGATAATTTTAATAAAAATTTTATTTTTAATAATAATGATAATAATAGTAGTAGTAATGATAATAAATATGATAACTATAATAATAAAATTTTTACCTATAATGATAATAATAATAATATTAATATTAATAATACTTATTTTAATAATAATAATGATATTAATGATAATAATAATATTACTTAATAATAACTATTAATCATAACAATTATAATAATAATGTAAATATTAATACTTTTATTAATACTAATAATGATACGATAATAATAATAATAATAATAATAATGGTAATAGTAATACTACCTCATAGAAGTAGTCCTTAAAAAAATGCCCAAGTCCGAGTTTGAACCCGCGACATCCCGCTAACCCGATAACAACCTAAACCATTATCATTATCAATATCGTGAATATCATCATCTTTACATCATTATGTCATCATCTCTACCATCATACATCACCAAAATCTTCATCTAGCATCATAATAGCGAAATCATCATCGCTCCCATCATTTCATCATCATTATCCTAGAACTTATATATGAACAATACTATAAAAAAATCATAATCTTAATATCGCCTAACATCATCAAATATCATCATCATTAACTTATACCATTATCATCATTTTCTTCCTTTCGATCAATGATCATTATTATAACAATCGGGAATCATCATCACCTAATCCTAACATCATCATCATTTTTTTTTCCGTTATCATATTATCATCATTTTCATCATTCCATCACCAAATTTATTTATCGATCTGTTTCAGCCCATCCGTAAGCCAGTTGGACCTCGGTCAGATAATACAAAAGGATTTCGGTTCAATAAGCCAAGGAAACGTGGCCCAATAAGCTAATAACCACAACCCATTAATTAAACAATAAACCCGTTTAACTTCTGGACTATTTTGGACTATGTAAATTCGTTTGCAAGGTTAATACCGAACTGCCAAAGAACAAACAAAAAAAACGCATGTACTTATTGATATTACATCATCATCGCCTCATCATCCACTACTACTATCATAATGTCTCTTTATCATTATTAAATGGACAAACTTATTGGTTGTCAACCACAAAAGGTGAAATACAAGGGTGGGTCAGCAGAAAACAAATTGAAACAATAATAGAACAAACAAAGTGATTTGTAGCAGCAACAGTAGGAATTAAAAACGCATTCTATGGTGGTGGTTCGGTGATTAAAAGGAAAACAGAAAATAGCTGAAGCAGAAATATATGTTCGATGGCCTGTTTTGATTGTTAAAAAAAATATTAACAGAAGGGATAGGTTTCAAATGAGGACGATGGTGGGTTGTATTCGATGGTTTTACAACATGAACAGATATTCGAGGATGATGGGTGGTGGTGATTTAAGGTGCTGACTGTATGAAGGTGGAGATGTTGATTTACTTCGGTTTTTCACAGAAACAAAAACATTCAACAAGTCACTAGCTAAGGTGCAAAGGTGATGGTTTTATGTATGTGTAAGTATGTGTTTAAAAGGGGTTATGAAAGGTGATGGTGGTCATTTATGGTTAGGTGATTTACCAGAGATGGTTGTTGTATGGTTCACGAATTAAAGAAAATCAAGAAAGAAAGAGAGGTGGCGGTTATGATGGTTCTATAGGTGGTGTTCGTATGATGGTTGCAGGTGGCTCAAGATAGTGGTAGTGGAGGTGGTGATTAGAGTGGCAGGTTTATAATGGTGCACATGAGGGTTAGCCGATGGTACATCAAAACAGGTGAAAGGAAAGGTGGTTGTTCTCAACGGTTTTATAACAGAATAATGGTGACTAGATGGTGGATGATCATAGGTTTTTAAATTGGGTTGGTTATCGAAACTAACTTAGAAACGGATGGTGATTGAAGAGAGTAAAGTTGCAGGTGGCATGGTGATAATTCGAATAGTCTGTGGTGGTGGTGTGTCACGATTGTAAGATCACAGCAGCAGGGGTCGGTTATGGGTTGCTTTGATGATGGTGTGTTCAGGTTCGAATAGCAATAGAAAGACAAAGTGGTGGTTTAGGTGATGTTTAAATGGGTTTCATAAGAATGGTGAGGGTGATGATGAGTCGTAGGTGATAACCGGTGGTGGTTCAACGGAGAAGAAAGAAGAGGGAGATTAGATGTAGTAGGTTGTAAGTGTTTTTGATTGTAGTTATTGAATGAAGGAGATAGAAGCAAGATTAAAAAGTATGGGATAATGGGGTGGAATGCTCGTATATGTAAATACATATAGATAAAGAAGATATTAGACAGATGGTGGAGCAACACGCACAACACATCCTCATTATTAAATCTCAATTCATGGATTACATAACTATTAGTCAATCAAGTATAAATTAACAACAGTAATCGACAGAAAATAATAATAATATAATAATTATAATAAATCACAATATTCACATTAGGTAACAGTTCATCAGTTTTTCTACCGACAACTTTATTAGGTATAGTAATTCATACTCCGTTGTTACTCAGTGATGAATAAAAGTATTTCGAAAAATCCCAAACTTTTACAGTAATTATCTTTATTTATTTCGGTCATTATGGTATAAAATTCGATCCTTTATTTATTAAGTAAAAATTACATCAACTGTCTCTCTCATTTCTGATAAAATATAAAAAGTGTTAAAACTTAACAAATAGTTCCTAAATACATTTTTAATAAGCCTAAAATTTATATTACTCATTTACGGATCATTGTTATTTTAAAATAATAATAATTCGAATTAAACTTCTCTAAATAATAACCGAAACGTCCAACGAGTATTACAATCATTAAATATTTATTTTTAATATACTTTTATTTATATATAAATATATTTTAAATAATAATTACTATAATATCCTATTTTTATTTTTATTAATTTTTAATAACAACAACATATAATACTTCAAATTATATTTCTAATTATTATTTATATATATACACACACACATAACTATTTACAATTAATTGTTCGTGAATCTTCGAGAGCAGTCGAAGGTCAAATGAATATATTAAACACAGTTCAAAGTTTTTAAGATTTTAACATTACAGACTCTGCTTATCGTATCGAAAACATATAAAGATCAATTTGATCGGAAATTTTTGGGTCATCACAGTACCTACCCGTTAAAGAAATTTCGTCCCGAAATTTGATTGTGATGGTCATGGTTGACAATAAGTATGTTTTCCTGACGAATATGAGCTGATAAATAGAGTTTTATTACCATAGAGTAATATAGATAAATCGATTCGATTATGCGAAGCGTACGAGTGAAGCTATCACAAAAGAGTGAAATGAGTAATGCAAGTTTCATCATAACTTTTGACTAGTCATGGTTGAATTTTGGAATTTAAGGGATTTAAAAGAAAATCTTGGAAATCTATAAGATCTGATTCTTCGAGATTTAAGGAAATTAGGATCTCTTTAATTAAATGCGATGATCTGTTTCGATTACTACGTCTGATATTTCCATTATAAATTTACCTTTTTCGTTCCATTAGTTTTCACCACTTCTATACTCAATTCCTAAATTCAAAAGATTGTGAAAATACTTAATCTAGTTTTGATCCTTGTCCTTATCCTGACTATCGCTACAATCATTCTCCTTTTCCAACTTTCACCAGAGGAATCTGTTTACTTCTACTTCGCCCTTGAGGTTATAGTGTTTTTAATTCTCCCGTGTCTTTATGTTGCAATAAACATTGATATACACCGTTTTGTAATTTCTGTATTATTTTTGAGCTTTATATTTCTTTTTATATTTCGGAGCTCCATGCTCTTGTTTCCTCTTCCCGACTTTAAGTCAAGCGAATAATGGTCCAGAATTTGTAGATATGGAGTTCGAATGAACATGGCTAATGTTATAAGAGAGATAACACGATCTTGATTGGTTAAATTACCAGAATTCAAGAGAAAAATAGAACTATCAGGAAGATATGTTCCTAATATGTTTATAGATTAGATAGAATGTAAGAGTTGTGTAACATGGCACATGATGACGGTAGAGTCTGTGAATCATCACATTCCATTAGAAACTCAGCATGACTTACTGTAATATAATCACGTTGATCAAGTGTCATTATATTATACTAACTCATGCTTCAGTCCCCAACACTACTTCAGAATTCATTCATAGTTTATACTTAGATTTTACAGATATTTCCAATATAATGTATTACAGATAGCACGAAGAGTTATATAATTTAGGACGAGAATATTTATGAAAATATCTTCAGAAGTATCGAAGATATTTATGATGATATTTTGGAATTTCTAAGTTCGAAAGTTGATAAGGAAAATTTTTTTGCAAGATTTTAACATGACTTCGGAGCAGGATGTTCTCTAAAGACTTCATTTGGATCCAGAATTATCAGGATTCTTTGAATATAGGGTTTGGTCCTTGTATTTGTCCTTGGTCTCCTTCATGGCTAGCTCAATCTGTTTTTCAGTACCAAATTTTCTATCGAGCGTTCCCAACATTTCATTCTTTATTATCAAACTTTTGGCTATTTAGACCATCTACGATTTTGCTGTTTCCTCTGCATTTAATGCTACCATATCTGAATCATCGGTTATCAGTTCGAGGTGGTTTCAGGAGAATTGTGTTTTTAGATGATTAAATGCAGATGGTAATATGGTGGAATATAAAAGGTTCTCCGGTAATAATAAAAGAGCACACATATATATCAAGGCTATAATAAGGTTGTTTCGAACGAAAATTCGAAGTTGACTTGCTGGATCTGTGATAAAATTTGCTACTTTGAAAGGGATTACCAAGTTATTTTGGGTAATAATAGCGCTTACAGGATCTGATACGGATTCGTGTTAAACTTTTACTTAGTTTCCGGGAGTTTTTCAGGTGCATAACTGTATGCATAAATCTTTCCTTCCATAGATGAAGTGCGGTTGGTTCATCCTCTCGATTGAGGTGTTTTCAAGAATCATGAAAGGTTTGAACACAGATTGTAATCGTCAAGATACAAATGAGGTTTAAGATGAAATCAAGTGGCAAACTTGAAGAAATGTTTAGTTTCATATGTTATAATCAATATTTTAATTCATTTTAATTGTCCAATGTTATTAGTCCACAGTCGATAGTTCACAGTTAACAGTCCCATAATTCATATATAGTTTAATATATAATATTCGAATTAATTAATACATATCGTGACCCGTATACATGTCTCAGACTCGATCACAACTCAAAGTATATATATTATTGTAGAATCAACCTCAACCCTGTATAGCTAACTCGATTATTACCGCGTATAGAGTGTCTATGGTTATTCTAAATAATATATATAGATGCGTCGATATGATATGCTAAAACTTTGTATACGTGTCCCGATATTTAAAATGCGTAAATAACAGTATTTAAATGATGATAAATAAAGTGCATAAAATAAATAACAGAGATTAAATGACGATAAATAAAATTGCGAGAATTAAAATTGCGATAAATAAATTGCGATAAATAAAATGTAATCAGTTAGCTAGGAACAATTAGCTAGGAACAGTTAGCGTGGATTCTTAACAAATTTTTTTTCTCGTAGTTAATTTGTTTGTTTCTAACAAATTTTATTTTGTCTAGTGTTTTCTTCATTATGCCACTTGTTGGATTCTGATAAGTCAAAATCCAATATGAAATTGAGTGAAAATGGTTATTCTGCGGTGAACGGATACGTATATCTGTGGATGTAAGTATGATAGTAAATGACTGTTGGATCAGATTCGAAGAATGTACAGTGTAACTTATTAATGTGAAATCTAAATATTCTTCGGGTATTACCTACCCGTTAAAATATTTTCATCATTAACAGTTTGTACGAAAGAATTTTCAATTACAATCTTTATGAAAATATATATACATATATATTTTCTTCAGAGGCAATTATGGATTTAATGAGTCAATATGATATTAAACTCATTTGATTTTCGATTTGAGCTAGAATAAATAATCTCTAAAACTTTTAGAAACCACATATTCTTCGCATAATATTTCTTCAATGAAGTTATGAATTAATACTTCATCGTTCATTGTTGTTGGTACTCCTTGGTATCTATGGTGCGTATGACGTTGATGTTCGTGTGATAGATTGTGAAGTTGAGGTTTGCGATGCGGTTGTTGTTGTTGGTGGTAATGGTACTGTTGGCGTTGATGATGGTGGTACTGGTTATGCTGCTGGTGCTGCTGCTGGTGTTTGTAACCTTTGCACCATATTCTCCAAAGCCACTACCCGAGCGCGAAGCTCGTTGACTTCTTCTATTACACCGGGGTGATTGTCGGTTCAGACGAGTGGATAAATATGATCTAGAATTTGGTATAGTATATAATCATGACGAGATACTCTGGAAATGAGAGAGAAAATGGTGTTTCAGACAGGTTCGCCGGTAAGTGCTTCAGGTTCTTCGCCAAGAGGGCAATGTGGTGGATGGAAAGGATCACCTTCTTCTTGTCTCCAATGATTGAGGAGGCTACGAACCCAGCCCTAATTCATCCAAAATAGATGATGGCTAATCGCTTGATCCATTCCGGTTACACTGCTTTCGGAGCTCGAGTGAAAATCCATATCGGAATAGTTATCGGAATTTGACGAACTTGAACTGGCTGCGGAATTCATCTTGTACGGTTAGGTAAAGGATTTTTTTTATGAATTGATTTTCGGATATCGGATGATATTCTAATTACATAGAATATCTATGTATAGTACAGAAGATCCCGTAGATTACCGAGGAAATTAAGGAAACGTGTCAGACAAAGTCTACAGTAACAGATACGCTAAGATATGGATTAGCAGACACGCTAAGATATGAATTTTGTCTCTACACTATTCATGAAATCAATACAATAAGAAGTGTCTAGACTAAGAATGATAAGCACGTAATTTCCTAAGGATGATAAGTAGATGATTTTCGACATGAAATGATAAGCAAAACTTTTGACATGCAGACACGGTCGAAGTCCAGACTCACTAATGCATCTAAACAACTATCAGTTAGACACACTAATGCAAGACCTGGTTTGCTAAGACCACCGCTCTGATACCAACTCGAATGACCCGTCCTAATCCACCTGGACGAATACATTACATTTGGTTACATCGCGAGGTTCTTGACCTCTATATGATACATTTTACAAACATTGCATTCGTTTTTAAAAAGACAAAATTTCATTACATCGAAAGTTGACGGCATGCATACTATTTCATAATATATCCAACTATAATTGACTTAATAATAATCTTGATGAACTCAACGACTCGAATGAAACGTCTTTTGAAATATGTCATAAATGACTCCAAGTAATATCTCTAAAATGAGCAAATGCACAGCGGAAGATTTCTTTCATACCTGAGAATAAACATGCTTTAAAGTGTCAACCAAAAGGTTGGTGAGTTCATTAGTTTATCATAATCAATCATTTTCATAATTTTAATAGACCACAAGATTTTCTTTATTCAATAATTATACACTCGCAAGTGTTTAAAAATTTATTCATATGGATTGAACACCTGGTAACCGACATTAACATCATGCATATAGAATATCCCCAAAACAAAAATCCATCAATATAAAATAACACGAAGTACTAAAGCATACCATTTTCCAGTATGGGGGGAGTTAGTGCCCGTAGATCTACCTTTATGATTCACGTCAATTAGGGTGTCTGTTCCCTAATTCTTAGGCTACCAAGCTAAAAGGGTGATATTCGATTCGATAATCCAACCATAGAATGTAGTTTCGATTACCTGTGTCTATTCCGTAAAACATTTATAAAACAACGCATGTATTCTCAGTCCCAAAAATATATATTACAAAAGCATTTAAAAAGGGAGCAAATGAAACTCACTATAATGTATTTTATAGTAAAAATACATATGACGATATTGAACAATGCAGGGTTGGACTCGGATTCACGAACCTATATCATTTGTGTATATATTAAAACGTATAATCGTAATCGAACAAATATATATATTATTATTATTAGTGATATAATTTTTATATTAGTTATTTATATGTTTCATAAATGTATTCTTCTTATGTACATTAAATAAATAAAAATATAGTTATATTATATGTATTAAGTATAGTTTTTATATAACTAATAGTTATTTGATAAAATAATATTAATAATAATAATAATAATAATAATATTAAAAATGGTATTTTTAATAATAATGATAATTCTAACAAAAATGATAATTTTAATAAAAATTTTATTTTTAATAATAATGATAATAATAGTAGTAGTAATGATAATAAATATGATAACTATAATAATAAATTTTTTACCTATAATGATATTAATAATAATAATATTAATATTAATAATACTTATTTTAATAATAATAATGATATTAATGATAACAATAATATTACTTTATAATAACTATTAATCTTAACAATTATAATAATAATGTAAATATTAATACTTTTATTAATACTAATAATGATACAATAATAATAATAATAATAACAATAATAATAATAATGGTAATAGTAATACTACCTCATAGAAGTAGTCCTTAAAAAAATGCCCAAGTCCGAGTTTGAACCCGCGACATCCCGCTAACCCGATAACAACCTAAACCATTATCATTATCAATATCATGAATATCATCATCTTTACATCATTATGTCATCATCTCTACCATCATACATCACCAAAATCTTCATCTAACATCATAATAACGAAATCATCATCGTTCCCATCATTTCATCATCATTATCCCAGAACTTATATATGAACAATACTATAAAAAAAAAATCATAATCTTAATATTGCCTAACATCATCAAATATCATCATCATTAACTTATACCATTATCATCATTTTCTTCCTTTCGATCAATGATCATTATTATAACAAACGGGAATCATCATCACCTAATCCTAACATCATCATCATTTTTTTTTCCGTTAACATATTATCATCATTTTCATCATTCCATCACCAAATTTATTATCGATCTGTTTCAGCCCATCCGTAAGCCAGTTAGGCCTCGGTCAGATAATACAACAGGATTTCGGTTCAATAAGCCAAGGAAACGTGGCCCAACAAGCTAATAACCACAGCCCATTAATTAAACACTAAACCCGTTTAACTTTTGGATTGTTTTGGACTGTGTAAATTCGTTTGCAAGGTTAATACCGAACTGCTAAAGAACAAAAAAAAAACGCATGTACTTATTGATATTACATCATCATCGCCTCATCATCCACTACTACTATCATAATGTCTCTTTATGATTATTAAATGGACTAACTTATTGGTTGTCGACCACAAAAGGTGAAATACAAGGGTGGGTCAGCAGAAAACAAATTGAAACAATAATAGAACAAACAAAGCGATTTGTAGCAGCAACAGTAGGAATTAAAAACGCATTCTATGGTGGTGGTTCGGTGATTTAAAGGAAAATAGAAAATAGCAGAAGCAGAAATAAATGTTCGATGGCCTGTTATGATTGTTAAAAAAAAAAATTAATAGAAGGGATAGGTTTCAAATGAGGACGACGGTGGGTTGTATTTGATGGTTTTACAACATGAACAGATATTCGAGGATGATGGGTGGTGGTGAGTTAAGGTGCTGACTGTATGAAGGTGGAGATGGTGATTTACTTAAGTTTTTCACAGAAACAAAAACATTCAACAAGTCACTAGCTAAGGTGCAAAGGTGATGGTTTTATGTATGTGTAAATGTGTGTTTAAAAGGGGTTATGAAAGGTGATGGTGGTCGTTTATGGTTGGGTGATTTACCGGAGATGGTTGTTATATGGTTCACGAATTAAAGAAAATCAAGAAAGAAAGAGAGGTGGCGGTTATGATGGTTCTATAGGTGGTGTTCGTATGATGGTTGCAGGTGGCTCAAGATAGTGGTAGTGGAGGTGGTGATTAGAGTGGCAGGTTTATAATGGTGAACATGAGGGTTAACCGATGGTAATTCAAAACAGGTGAAAGGAAAGGTGTTCGTTCTCAACGGTTTTATAACAGAATAATGGTGACTAGATGGTGGATGATCGTAGGTTTTTAAATTGGGTTGGTTATCGAAACTAACTTAGAAACAGATGGTGATTGAAGAGAGTAAAGTTGCAGGTGGCATGGTGATAATTCGAATAGTCTGTGGTGGTGGTGTGTCACAATTGTAAGATCACAGCAGCAGGGGTCGGTTATGGGTTGCTTTGATGATGGTGTGTTCAGGTTCGAATAGGAATAGAAAGACAAAGTGGTGGTTTAGGTGATGTTTAAATGGGTTTCATAAGAATGGTGAGGGTGATGATGAGTCATAGGTGATAACCGATGGTGGTTCAACGGAGAAGAAGGAAGAGGGAGATTAGATGTAGTAGGTTGCAAGTGTTTTCGATTGTAGTTAGTGAATGAAGGAGATAAAAGCAAGATTAAAAAGTATGGGATAATGGGGTGGAATGCTCGTATATGTAAATACATATAGATAAAGAAGATATTAGACAGATGGTGGAGCAACACGCACAACACATCCTCATTATTAAATCTCAATTCACGGATTACATAACTATTAGTCAATCAAGTATAAATTAACAACAGTAATCGACAGAAAACAATAATAATATAATAACTATAATAAATCACATGATTCACATTAGGTAACAGTTCATCAGTTTTTCTACCGACAACTTTATTAGGTATAGTAATTCGTACTCCGTTGTTACTCAGTGGTGAATAAAAGTATTCCCAAAAATCCCAAACTTTCACAGTAATTATCTTTATTTATTTCGGTCATTATGGTATAAAATTCGATCCTTTATTTATTAAGTAAAAATTACATCAACTGTCCCTCTCATTTCTGGGTAAAATATAAAAAGTGTTAAAACTTAACAAATAGTTCCTAAATACATTTTTAATAAGCCTAAAATTTATATTACTCATTTACGGATCACTGTTATTTTAAAATAATAATAATTCGAATTAAACTTCTCTAAATAATAATCGAAACGTCCAACGAGTATTACAATCATTAAATATTTATTTTTAATATACTTTTATTTATATATATAAATATATTTTAAATAATAATTACTATAATATCCTATTTTTATTTTTATTAATTTTTAATAACAAAAACATATAATACTTCAAATTATATTTTGAATTATTATTTATATATATACACACACACATAACTATTTACAATTAATTGTTCGTGAATCGTCGAAAGCAGTCGAAGGTCAAATGAATATATTAAACACAGTTCAAAGTTTTTAAGATTTCAACATTACAGACTCTGCTTATCGTATCGAAAACATATAAAGATCAAGTTTAAATTTGATCGAAAATTTCCGGGTCATCACAGGTTGCAATGGTTTTCGGCTCCAAATTACTTTGATGACCATGGCTAACATCTTAGATTAGGTTCTAAACTTTGCTATATGTTTTTACTAGATCTCGAGTTTGGTTTTTCTCCTGTAATAGGTTTCCTGTATATGCCTCATACTAATCTCATGTATGAGGTAATGATTTGTACCCTATTTTATGTTAATATATTGATTGGCTTTTCAAAAAACAAAAAAAAAACAAAAAAAACAAACAAAAAAACTAGTTTTCTAACCCTCGCTTCGTGTCGGGGGTTCGGTTTTCAATGTATTTTATTGCATTTAGTTTGTAAAATTATTTTGTGGCTAACGATGATGTCGTTGAAGCGCAACTCGAGTCGAACTAAAAGGTATAAGCCGTAAAAGATTTTAATGTTATTTTTAATTAACAATATATGTGCATCTCCGCGTTTCGCTATGCAATTGTCGACTTTTAAAAATTTATCGAAAAACCAACGTGTATGAAAAGTACCCCAAATATTTAGCATTTTTTAAAAATCGTCCGTTTTGCGTATAGTTAGTGACATTGTGTTCCTAAATTTATTTCGAGTTTAACGATGGTGTTGGAAAAATTTAACTCGTTGCGAGCGAGAAGATATGACTCGTTGAATATTTGGGTGAAGTTTATTTAAGATTTTTTTATGAAAATGGTTATTTGACACTTTACCCCCATGTTTGGGGGGTCGATTTGAATTTGTGAAAAAAATGTGAGGCTTTGTTGGTGTAATGAAATTTAGTTAAAAGTAAAAAAAAGGTAAAAGGATGAAAATGCCCTTAATTACTATTCATAACTTTTGGCTATTAGATAATATGGTAATTTATTTCAGTTTTTTGCCAGAAAAAAAAAGATTTGTTTGAAACAAAAATTTTGACTTTATAACTAAAGTTGGAAACAAGTTGATGAAAAGTCACATGTGACTCTTTCGTGTTAAAGTAAGCTGATAACGGGTCCTAGTAGATTGTTAGAAAACAGAAACTCAAAAAGTCTTCGTTGTTGGTGTAAATTACTAGTCATTTGCTAATGCCATTAAGCTCACATAAAACCAGTGGTGGATCTAGGTTTTGTAGTCACTGGTGTCACTAGTTAAAAGTTCAAAAAATTACACTATCTAGTGGTATCTGATATCGGCCAAAAAGTCACGTTTTTACCCCTGATATTGAGCCATAAATCAATAAAGTTCCAGACTTTGTCGTCAAAATAATCTCTTTGTCAGTTGATTTTGTAGATTAAGTTATTACAAAGGCGATGCAAAAAGATTCAAGTAAAATGGAGCTAAAACGAAGAATCTAGAGCGAAAACGGTGAAAAACAAGTTACGACCAAGAAAATCAAGTTACGATCCATGAAACAAGCTGACCAGGGCAGGCCAAACGGCTTGCCAAATGGCCTACCATAAGGGAAAACGGTCTGCCAAATGGGCCATGCAAACGGGCATAAAAAACGGGCCACCAATGCAAACGGCCCCTGCAAATGGCTTGCCAAACGGCTTGCCAAACGGCCTGCCAGCCGTTTGCAGGCAAAATTTAAGTCTATTTAAAGGGCCTCTTCCATTCATTTTAACAGACACTCAAATTGTAATTCACTTTATATTTTCAAGCTTTTTAGTTAGTTTTTAGTAGTAGTAGCTTAGCTTTTATTTTCCGCAGGATATCCCGGCGAGTCCCTGCGATCTCGGGCAGATTTCTTCAGCCTTTTCAGGTTTATATCCTAAACGCTTGTCTTTTGTATTAAACATGTTTTGTTACCATTTATGTTTAATAATGCGTTCTGATATTATCATGTTAGCTTAATTAATCTGTTATGTTACCATGATAGAAGTTTGGGTTAGCGTAGTTATGTTAAATTAGTACGGTTACTATCGTTATGCTGAACTTGTAAGTCTGATAGATTCGTATGCTAGCACCTTAAGGATTGACCAACCTAGGTTGTGATCAGGACTTGTCCACCTATATGAACTTAGCTACTTCATAGGATTAAGACCCCTGGTTATACTGTATCTGAAGATTCTATGAACTCGGTATGGCCGGAGTTCCCGAGAGGCATTTAATGCGCTTTTAGGACACTAAACCTAGGAATTGAGACATGAATGACCTAGTATGCCTATTGACTGTTCCAAAGAGACCTCTTAGGAGCTGTTAAGATCTAGCTAGTTCCTTGACTGTACGACTGATGTGGTTGTGCAACGATACATCTTTTACCCTCTAAATTTATATACGATTCAAACACTACAAATAAGCACACACAACTAACGAGCACTTAGAACCCGGTTATTATACCACTTCAATGTAAGTATTCTTATCAAGTTCGTCCCAAGAGAGCGGTGTAAGTCGAATATTTGAAACTATCAATTGTCCTAGGGTTTGTTTGATTGAGGGGTTTTGATTGATTTTGATTAACAACTAAAACTTGCACAATTAAACAAACTTAAACTTAACAAGTAAACTAGTAGCAAAAAACAAGTACGAAGTATTAAGACTTAAATCAAATTAACTAAGTAGTGTTCACTTATCTAATCCTCTCTTTGCTTGGCTTGCCCCGTTTTGCCTATTTTTCTATCACAATAGTTGTTGAAATATTAAATGTTTAGTATTATTACCAGACCTCAAATCAAACAACACTCCGCGAATTCACATAAGCATTGTATTCTAAGATCGAGTTAAGCATGATTTGGTTATTGAGATTATGCTTAGTTTGAAATCACTTAAAAACCCCAACTATTAAAATTACTTAAGATAATCGGCACTACTATGTTGACTAAAGGCCAATTGAAAAAACCAACCTAGATCAAGAACACAATCACTTGAAATTCCTAAACTAGTTATCTAGATCACCTAAGGTGTTGAAGCACACATTAATTCACTTCTCAAAACACTAAGAGAGCTACTCAACATATGTAATCAAAGTCAAGCCTAAAACAAACTCATAGCAATGGATCTTTAGGTAAGTTAATGACACATGATCATGTAATTCATTCAAACAACATTATTCAATTGATTTTGGGGCAAACGCTAGCATCAGAGATTCATATATAAGCAAACACAAGAGATTTAGTCAATCATGGCTAAGATCAAACTAATAATAAGTATAGAAACATAAAAAATCATCATCTTAAAGTTATTACAAGTAATTAATGCAAAGTAAATGAAGAAAAGTGGAGATTACAACCCAAAATGTAAATGATGAAGATCTAGAGTAAACCTAAGATGAATCTTGAGCTAGCTTCCTTGAATCCACCCTTAAACACCAATGGATGATGAAATTAGGGTTTTATAGGTGAAATTTAGAGTTGTGGTAGCTGCTCTCTAAAGATACTGATGTGTGCAGTAGCGTATACGAAATAGTTATATTTTTATTGCGAAATACTATTAAATACGATACAATTTTACACAAGTTATTTATTTATTTATTTATAGAATGGATATACCTAAACCTTGCTACAACACTATAGGCAGTGTACCTAATCGTACAGTAGTGTAGTTTTTAGTAAGTCCGATTCGTCCACAGGGAACTAGCCAAGCTTAACGCTATATTTTAAAACTATATTTGAATATATATATATATATATATATATATATATATATATATATATATATATATATATATATATATATATATATATATATATATATATATATATATATATATATATATATATATATAAAAGTAATATTATTATTATTATTATAAAAAGGGAGTTTTACCGTTTAATGACCGGTTTGTCGATTTTAAAACTTTAGTCACAATTAAAACCTAATGTAAAATATTAAATATACAAATAACTTAATTTAAAGCATAAAGTAAATAACGATAATAAAAGTGCGATAATTTAAAGTGCAATAAATAAAATGACAATAAATAAAAATGCGATAAGATATAAAATAAAGGAATTATGCTTATTTAAATTTCCGTAATCATGATGTTTGACGTGTTGATTTTAATTTATTACCATGGGTTAATTGTTCTTTGTCCTGGATTATTCGATATGTCCATCTGGTTTTTGTGCATAACAGTCATCAGTCATAAATATAAAGTGCGAGAGTCCTCGTCAAATTATCCTTATATCTGAAGTCAAATATTCCAAATAATTGGGGACTTAAACTGTAACAAGGTCTTAATACTTTGTTAACAATTACGCCAAGTGTCCTTGTACATAATTCACCCCTGTTTTAATGAGCCCATTGACTATTAATCCATTCCCGTGTCCGGTTAAATGAACGATTATTAGTATTTATAAATATCCCGCCCATCATGTCCGATCGAGTGTATATGGTTATTTATAGATACGTCAAATTGTAAATCTCTATATTAAATTAACGAACTATCATTCAGTTAAACAAATATAAAGCCCATTAATAGTCCATAGTCCAATTTCCACAAGTGTCGGTCTTTTGTCCAAACCCCAATTATGGTACAAAGCCCAATAACTCCGTCTTTAATATTTAGTCCAACATCATGATTACTTCGATTTAAATAAGCATAATAATAACTTAGCTACGAGACATTAATTTAAAAAGGTTTAACATAACTTACAATGAGTATTAATAGCGTAGCGTTACACGGACAAAATTTCGACTTACAAACTTAAAACATTCGCCACTATAACCTTATTATTATTAAACTTAAATTAAAATTAAAATTAAAATTATATATATATTTTTACGTATATAGAAAAGAAAGAAAAGGGGTAATGAATCGATCAGAATGCGCGGCCTTTTATAGGCCCACGTTTCACTGTTGAGCTCCGCGAGTGCGGAGGTTTTCTTCATCAAAGCTCCGCGAGTTCGGAGGTCTGGAATCCAGCTCATAGATCAAATTCAAAACGTGGACTGCGTATAATTATAATATATAATAATATATATAATTAATTATATATTATATTATATTCTTGTGCATAGTTGACTTGTAATTTTTGGTCCGTTGCGTCGCACGCTGAAAGTTGGTTCATGTCTCGGTTCCAAATTTTCGAACACCTTTTCGTACAATTTAATATCTTGTACTTTGTGTTTCATGGCTTGTACTCTTGTAATTTTTAGACGTTTCTTATCAATAATTTGAATCACTTGGATTGTACTTTGTACTTTTTAGCTTTTTGGTCATTTGCGTCTTTAATTCGTCGAATCTGTCTTTTGTCTTCACCTTTTATTATTTAAACGAATATCACTTGTAAATAGAACAACTGCAACTAAAAGCTTGTCTTTCTTGAAGGATAATGCTATGAAATATCTGTTCGTTTTTAGCATTATCAAATATTCCCACACTTGAGCGTTACTTGTCCTCAAGCAATATAGTCTTGAAATAAAAATACTAGAAACACTTCTTTATTCTTCACACTTTGTACATCAGTGATTTCTATACAGCGGTATGAATAATGATGGTAACGATGTGGTTTACAGTCCCACATGACTATAAAAATTTAGATCCGTTAGGAAATTGGATCTTTATGAAAATATTTGATCTTTTGAAAATTCAATCTAGTTTTTACCCTAGATAAGTTTTCCGGAATAACCCTTCACCGGTGTTTGTAAATTATTTTTGTAGGTTTCGTGGGTTTCAGATTTGAAAATTTTAGCTCAAAACTTATGGTTTTGTGTCACCCACTTGCTAACCTTGTATTAGGAAAGCAACACGTCCAGTATACTTGCTCCGTATATTACCTTTCGGTAAACTACCGTCCGGTTGTAAAGGAAAGCGTTGAACAAGCAACTGTTTAGGCAATGTCCCGTGACATGCTTTTAATTATAGTCTATGTCGTGTCGGATGCAATTACTATCCTTGGTAGGAGCAATAGTAAAGATCACCCTATAGTTTTTCAGTCTGGCACAAGGTCCTATCTTTGACCATGCTATGCAACCACCGTTCTTACGGTTGACACCCGATTTGGTTCAGGTGACCTAATGAATTCCAGGTGAATTCCTAGGATTTTACGTTCAATGGTAATGAGCGCATTAAAAATGAGTTTTCAGAAAACAAATCGGTTTGTAATTTGATCAAAATACTTTCTCGTTCAAGCTCGAGTTTAGATATCATTGAATTCCATGAGTTTGAATTCTCAATCTTTAAGGTCAATCTCAAGGATTGAGTAATATCAGTCTTAAAAGTTGATTTTTGATCTTTAAGAAGATTATCCTTTCTGGGGATCTGATTCATTAGTCTTATAAGCTAATTTGCACGGTGCCCCCCCATTGTATGAGACAGATCCTCTCATAGTTAGGATAAGTCTGACCACTTGGCGACCCTGTTTGATACTGAGGTCCGTGAATTTCCAGCTGATTTTCGAGAAAACTTTTCAAGATTTTTCGTAGACTCTACAACTGGTCTGGACGACAACTTCCTGACCTAAATCAAGAAGCGCGTGTCTTTTTCTCGGAAGACTTTACTTCCTTTTAAATCAAGTGGCACATTTCTTTCAAATATATTATAAGAAATCGGGTAAAACTGATAAAATTGTCCAAAACAAAAGTATCTTCAATTATTTGTACACAAATATGTGATATATGTTCTAAATAACTTGGTAAAATTTTCCCACACTTGGCTTTTATTTTCCTTTCTTTGCCTTTTTATTTTTCTCTATTTCATTTTAAATGAATTCAAGCATTTTGGGTTGTTTTCTCAATTTATGTCCTTTCAGAGGTAACAATAATTTCGGTGTTAACACCTAGTTTTATCGTTTATAAATATGTATAAACATGATTTTGAGTTCATTTAATTAAAAATTTTGAAAATTTTTACTAGAATTGGGTAGTCAGTATATAAGACTAGGGATGTTCTTTATTATCAGAGAGCACTAGATTCTAATACAACTACTGCGTTACTAGTATTTTTAATGGTAACCAAGTGTTTAAATTAAAATTTTTAAAAATCCGAAAGAATTTAACCCCTTCCCACACTTAAGATCTTGCAATGCCCTCATTTGCAAGAAATCAGTAACAATTTAAATTATTGAGGGTGATTAGCGTAGAAAAATGATTAAATTTTACCAAAGTTTCCAAATATATTGTTGTTTATGTTGAATGATAAATGGTGCACATCATTTGTTCATTCCTGTAGTTGTTATTTCACATATATTTTACATCTTGTCGTCAAAATTAGTTGCTTTTGCTGAACTTAATGTCAGTCTTTGAAAATGCGCTGTTTTACCCTGTTTTGTACATGAGATAAACTACAAACATATATATACATATTTTTGAAGTTGGGTATATCACCCCACATTCAAAAATTATTAAAAATCTAATAATAAAAGTTAAAAATTATAAAAACTATTATAGTATCAAAAGAAATATTAAAAGTATAAAATTACAAGTTACCAAATAAATAAAAATAGGCATAAAAGAAAATTAGTGTTGATGAGGATGGTGCCAGTAGAGATTCCATTCATAGCCGTATGTGCTGTAGAATGCTTGAGCTGGGTCATATGTAGGGTACGGTGGTCGGGTCTGTATAGTCCAGGGAGGAAATACGGGCATTTGAGTAGGAATGTAGTTTGTATTTATGTGTGCACAATGACTTATGAGTTGGTTTTGATGATACTGCCAATCTTGAAATGCTCGTTGTCTAGCCATTTCATACTCATGTTGAGCCATAAAAATTTGCATTTCTGTCATCTGATTCCCCCCTCCCGCATTACCTTGCTGCTGATCTCTTTCGACCCGTGGATGATGGCCATCATATGGTGCTGCAGCGTTGTGTCGTTTCTTTAAAACCTTAGCACCATGATATACTTTCAAACCAATTGTATCACGAGGTTCTGGTGCTGCAATTATTAATCCCCCCGACTTCTATCGTCACCGAGATACTCAGCAATTAAAGTAACAAAGATAAAACCTCCTATTATACTATTAGGCCGTATACTCCTAACCATAGCCGATAAATAATAACCCACACAATAAGGTATACTCACAGCGCTCTGTGGGTCTCGAATACACATGAGATAAAATAAATCATTCTCATTTACCTTCTCTTTGTTCCTACCTCGCTGTGTAATCGATTTTGCTAAGAACCTATGGATTACTCTTAGCTCAGCTCTATCAATATCAGTATAAGAGTTATTCCCCCCACGAAATCGGTTATGTCTAGTCATTCTACTCCATATTCCATTCATATCAAAATTTTCATCAACCCTCCTACCATTAACTATCAACCTTTGACAATCAGTAGATGCTAGTTCCTCAGGCGTATATATACACAAAGCCTGAGCCATGTCTAGTAGAGACATATGGCGCATCACACCTCCTAATAAAACTCCAATAAAACTCCGATCGATTAAGGTAGCTACCCGATCATTTATTTCAACACTACATAATAATTCCACACACCATTCTCTATATACACGACTACGTATATTAAACAAACGTTCCCAATCATTAAAAGTAGAATTACCATACCTTTGTGTAAGTAATTCTCTGATTGGATCGACCAATCCCACTATTTCTAACGGTTCTTAATCTATTACCTTGGGTACTTCAACAACACTAGACTGAAGGGTGTGCAAGTTCCTCTGATATTTTGGATAATCTATCCAATGTCGGTCAAACCTTAAATTAGGGTGTAAATCTACCAATTCTATATTTGAATATGAAATGAATTGATGCGGTAGATTTTATCTATATTGGTCGTTAATATCCTTTTCTTCTGCATTCTCAGGAGGAGCATTGTGAGCCTGAGATGCGGATGAAGATTCACCCCTTTCAGTCTGAAAAACACATTAAACACAATTTTTGTGCATCCAAATATGCATTAGTGTTAGCAAAATCATAAATCAAAACAATCATAATGACATATTTAATCCATATTAAACTTTATATGCATTTTCACAATATTAACAATTCTACACTTTTAAAAATAAACATATATGAAAATGTATACAATGTTCCTTAGCATTCATCTTCTAAATCATGTCAAAAATAATCATTATAGCAATTAAGCGAGTTCCAAATGGCATTCATATTAATTAAATCGAGTTCATCCATTTTTGACTCAAAAAGTCCACTTTAATATTCAAAAATCATGTTTAGGGTCAAAGTTTTGATCATTTAGCAACCTAAACATGTTACACTACTCAATTTAGTATAAACTAACAACAAAATTCGGCCATAACTCGTTTTTGTCAAAAGCCCCAATTTTGCTCAAGAACACGAACCCTAGATTACTCAAAATTTGAAGTTTAAGGCTTGTAATCATGTTAAATATCATCAATCTAGGTTATACAAGCATAATACACAAACAATTTAAGCATAATTAAACTAGAAATCATCAAAATAAAATTAGGTATAAATTTATTCAAGAACACTAAAAATCCGAATTAAAGAGTGTTTAGATGTAGAAATTACCGATCTCCTTGCGTAACTTCTTGGTAGGATCCTTCTCAACATGATTTTAGCAAAAAATTTGATGCTTAACGGTGAAAAATTTCGAATTTGAGAGCGTTTTGTGTGTGTTTTTCGCAGAAAATTAGGTGTGGTGTGTTGGGAACTGGTCTATTCGACCAGTTAACCCTTTCTGGGTTTTTCAAACTCCGCGAGTGCGGATGTAGGTCCCTTTCAAGTTCCGCGAGTGCAGATTTCTTTTTTTTTAAATCTTTAATAATAAAAAAATTAATTAAATTTAAAATTTTGTTTTCCTTTTTATTTAGGACGAGGTTGTTTCGGTACGTTTACCTAGTCCGTCCCTCGACAAAATTTTAAAATTTGTCATTTTAAAGCGTTTGTTTTAAAAGCAAAGATTTTTGGGTTTTTTTAAATGTTTTTGGCATACTTTAAATTAATAAGAAAAAATAATGATAACAAAATTTCTCGTCCCTCCCTCGGGTAAAGCAATTTCGGTTCAACGACCTAGTCTTCAACACACGACGAATTTTAAATATCAAATTTTTAACTTAATGAAATAAAGTAAATTTTTGTTTTTAAATTCACACCAAACTTAAATTTAAAATGCATAAAATTAAAAATTCATATTAATATTTTTATACATTAATTTTTCAAACTTATATTGAAAATATTAATTTTTAAAATATTTAAAAACTTAAATATATTGATTTAAAAATATTTACAATAATAATTTAATATTTATATATTAATTTTAAAAACAAAGTAAAAATAAAATTAAAATTTTTTTGGTCTTTTATCCCACTTTAATCAATCAAATATTATCAAAAATATACGTCCCTCTTTTGGGTAAAGTAATTTCGGCTATTTTACCTAGTTTTACTCCTGACGAATTTCTGAAATATTTTGGATTGATTGATTAAAGATATTTATACCTTAAGAATAAACGGTAAATTTCGCAGTGATGTAATAAATTTTTGTATGATATCAATAATTTCAGTTTCGCATACCTAATTTTATTGAATATCAATTTAATACTTTATAGCGAACGATTCAGTGTTTATTATCAAAAGGTTAAAAGCAATAAAATAAATAAAAACTTTATATACTTACCTATGAGAAAGAATTCTCAGAGACCTGCTTTAGCACTCATAGGAGAGTCGTGTGATTTGGTTTTCCATAGCTACATTAGCGTAACCTCAATTCTTCAATAACTTTTCTTCGAAACATATGAACGGTCCTTCTCTGCATAGAGTAACAAATTCGGTATTTGAATATGTTTGATTGTTCGAACATTTACCTTCATGTGACCATTTTCCGCATTTATGACATCTTTCAAGGTGTCGTGCTCTTCTTTTTGTTGCGAATTTTGATTTTCCTTTACCAAAATGTGTCTTATAATGATCTTTCCTGAGTTCTTTCCTTACTTCGTCCATTTTGCCTCTTATGAATGATACCAGTTCACTCGGGAAAGTGTTATTATTACATTTAGTAATCATAGAGTGTAGTAGTAGACCATGGTTCAGATCAAAGGAATTCTTCATCTCGTAAAACCTAAAAGAAATAAAAATTCAGAATGGAGGGAGAAGACTAGTTCTTTAGGGTCTGCTAGGGAAAGACCATTCAGATTCCATTCTCGAGAACTACACGAAAACAGAATATCTAACTCTTACAGAAATATATATTACCCTTAAAAGATTCGAATTTTTCCACTCTTAGTTAGCTGTGGTATCAAAATTGTGATTAACTTCATCTTCAACTTCCATTGGATTATCTATGTAATATTTAACTCTGTGACCATTAACTTTAAATTCAATCCCATTTGAATTTATTAATTCTACTGTTCCGTATGGGAAAACTCTTTTGACTATGAATGGTCCAGACCATCTTGATTTCAATTTTCCAGGAAATAGCTTGAATCGTGAATTGAAAAGAAGGACTCTGTCTCCTTTTTTAAATTCTTTTGAACTTCTGATTCTTTTATCATGCCATTTCTTCGTTCTTTCCTTGTAGATTAACGAATTTTCATATGCTTCATGTCTTAGTTCTTCTAATTCGTTTAGTTGACAACCATAGACATCCAGCTTCATGTAAATCAAGATTACATGTCTTCAAAGCCCAAAATGCTTTGTGCTCAATTTCTACTGGAAGGTGACATGCTTTTCCGTAAACGAGTCTAAAAGGTGTGGTTCCAATTGGAGTTTTGTAGGCTGTTCTAAAAGCCCAGAGTGCATCCTCCAATTTCATGGACCATTCCTTCATATTTGATCCTACGATTTTCTCTAGAATACGTTTTAATGCTCGGTTGGTATTTTCAACTTGTCCACTTGTTTGTGGATGATAAGCGGTTGAAATTTTATGAGTTACTCCATATCTTTTGAGAACTTTCTCAAGTTGATTGTTACAAAAATGAGTACCCCGATCACTTATTAAAGCTTTCGGTGTTTCGAACTTAGCAAAAAGACATTTTAAGAAGTTGACTACAACTCGTGCATCGTTAGTTGGGAGGGCTTGTGCTTCCGCCCATTTAGATACATAATTAATGGCAACGAAAATGTAGAGATTATTATGAGATTTTGGAAATGGACCCATAAAGTCAATACCCCAAACGTCAAATACTTCACATACTTGAATGACATTTTGCGGTATTTCATCACGTTGACTTATTTTTCCGGCCCTTTGACAAGCATCACAGGATTTACAAAGAAGGTGTGCGTCTTTAAAAATTGTAGGCCAATAGAATCCAGCGTCATAGACTTTCCTTGCTATTAGTTGAGGCCCAGAATGCCCTCCTGTTGGTCCTGTGTGACAATGGTTTAAGATTTGACTAGCTTCATCTCCGAATACGCATCGGCAGATTATTCCATCGGGACAACTTTTAAACAAATGTGGATCTTTCCAAAAATAGTGTTTATATCACTAAAGAATTTCTTTCTTTTTCGGTACGACAACCCTTTTTCAAGGAATCCACATACTAAATAGTTTGCATAGTCTGCAAACTATGGAATTTCATTATAATCGATCTTCAAAAGATATTCATCAGGAAAGTTATCTTGTATAGCCGATTCATTTAGAACTTCTAATTCAGGATTTTCAAGACGAGAAAGATGATCAGCTGCGAGATTTTCTGCTCCCTTTTTGTCTCAGATTTCAATATCGAATTCTTGTAAGAGTAAGATCCAACGTATTAATCGTGGTTTGGCATCTTGTTTTGAAAATAGGTATCTAAGAGCAGAATGGTCAGTATAGACCACCGTTTTAGCTAGAACTAGATATGAACGAAATTTGTTAAAAGCAAAGACAATAGCAAGGAGTTCTTTTTCAGTAGTTGTGTAATTCATTTGTGCTCCTTGTAACGTCTTACTATTATAATAAATAGGTTGAAATCGTTTTTCAATCCTTTCTCCTAAAACGGCTCCCATTGCAAAATCACTTGCATCGCACATGAGTTCAAACGGTAGATTCCAATTTGGAGTTATCTTGATCGGTGCATTAGTGAGTTTTTCTTTAAGAATATTAAAAGATTTGATGCATTCATCCGAAAAGATGAATGGAGCATCCTTTTCTAAGAGTTTATTCATAGGAGTGGCAATTTTAGAAAAATCTTTTATGAAACGTCGGTAAAAATCGGCATGCCCTAGAAAAATCCTAACTCCTTTAACATTGGTAGGATGTGGAAGTTTAGCAATTACATCTACTTTAGCTCTATCCACTTCTATTCCTTCCTTTGAAATTTTATGACCAAGAACGATGCCTTCTCTAACCATGAAATGGCATTTCTCCCAATTAAGAACTAGATTTGATTGTTCGCATCTAATAAGCATTCGTTCAAGATTAACTAGACATATTACAAAAGTATCACCGAAGACTGAAAAGTCATCCATGAAAACTTCCATGCATTCTTCTATCATGTCGTGAAAAATAGTCATCATGCACCTTCGAAAGGTTGCAGGGGCGTTGCAAAGTCCAAATGGCATGCGTTTGTAAGCAAAAGTACCATAAGGGCACGTGAATATGGTTTTCTCTTGGTCCTCGGGTGCTATTGGAATTTGAAAATATCCAGAAAAACCGTCAAGAAAACAATAGTAACTGTTTCCGGCTAACCTTTCCAACATTTGATCAATGAAAGGTAAGGGAAAGTGATCTTTTCTGGTGGCGTCATTTAGTTTTCTATAATCAATAGAAACACGCCATCCTGTTACAGTCCTAGTAGGAATAAGCTCATTTTTTTCATTTGTGATGACAGTCATGCCACCCTTCTTAGGTACGCATTGAACTGGGCTTACCCATGGACTATCAGAGATTGTATAAATTAAACCTGCATCTAGCAGTTTAATAATTTCTTTTTTAACAACATCTTGCATATTAGGATTTAGTCTTTGTTGGCGTTACACATATGTTTTATGACCTTCTTCCATAAGGATTTTATGTGTGCAATACGAATGACTTATGCCTTTAATGTCATGAATTTTCCATGCAATAGCTGGTTTATGAGCTTTTAGCACAGAAATGAGCTGAGATTTTTCATTTTTTGTAAGAGAAGACGATATTATTACAGGTAATTCAGATTCACCATGTAAATAAGCATATTCCAAATGGTTTGGAAGTGGCTTTAACTCTAATGTCGATGGTTCTTCTATCGACGATTTGTATCGATATTTGTCTTCTTCTTTTAGCATTTGAATTTCTTCTGTTGTTGGTTCATATCCATTAGCCATGAGTGCGGCTAACATTTCAGCTTCATCAATTGGTTCAGTTCCTTCTCTTAAAGAACATTCTCCTGTTCCTTGAATATAATAACATGTATCATCTGCAGATTGCGGTTGGTGCATGGCTCTATCAACAGAAAAAGTAACACTCTCGTCCTCTATAGTTAGGGTCAGTTTCTTACCGAACACGTCTATTATTGCTTTAGCCGTGTTTAAAAATGGTCTTTCTAATATAAGAGGAACTCGAGAATCTTCTTCCATGTCCAGAATAACAAAATTTACTGGAAATACTAAAGTACCAACTTTAACTAGCATGTTCTCCATTATCCCTCTAGGATATTTTACTGATCGATCTGCTAGTTGTATACTTATTCGTGTTGGTTTCAATTCTCCGAGGTCTAGTTTAGTGTATAATGAATACGGCATTAAATATATACTAGCACATAGGTCTGCCAATGCTTCTATTAAACTAAGACTACCCAGAAAACATGAAATTGTGAAACTTCCTGGATCTGATAATTTTTCTGGTATCTTATTCAACAGTACTGCAGAACAATTTGCATTCATAGTAACAGCCGAGAGTTCTTCCATTTTCTTTCTATTTGTGATTAGATCTTTCAAGAATTTAGCATATCTTGGCATTCCTGATATCACATCAATGAAAGGAAGATTTACATTTATTTGTTTAAACATTTCCAAGAATTTGGATTGCTCTGCTTTAAGTCTTTCTTTTCTCATTTTACTTGGGTAAGGAAGTGGTGGTTGATATGGTTTAACATAAGGTTTAGCCTTAACTGTGTTATCTTCATTAACCTTTTCAACTACCGGTTCTTTTTTCTTTTCTTGCTCAGGCTGTGGTGCCTGTGGAGTGGGAATAGCGTCATCAGAAATTACAGGCATTTCAGGTGGTTTAAGTGTAATAGCACTTCTCGTGGTAATGGCTTTAGCTGTTTCATTCCGGGGGTTAGCATTTGTATCGCTAGGTAGACTTTCTGGTTTTCTTTCACCTATCAACCTTGCTAGGTTACTCACCTCTTGTTCTAGATTTTGAATAGAAGCTTGTTGATTTCTAAATGCTTGGGCATTTTGTTCATTGGTTTGTTTCTAAGATGTGAAAAATTGCATTTGAGATTCAACTAGCTTCGACATCATGTCTTCTAAATTTGGCTTTTTATCATCGGTCTGTGGTGGTTTATTTGGAAAAATAGGCCTTTGCTGATTGTAAGCATTGTTAGATATTTGTTGATTGCTAGGACCTTGTTGGTTGTTGTATGGAACATTTTGGTTATAATTTTGATTTTGATTGTAGATTGGTCTTGGCGGTTGATAATTATTTCCAGGCCTTTGGTTCATGTATGAAACATTCTCTCTTTGTTTCATTGTTTGTTCAATACCAAGACAATCTTTTGTCAAATGTGGTCCTCCACACTGCTCACAACTAATTCGTATAGCATGAATGTCTTTAGTCATCTTTTCCATTCGTCTTTCGAAAGCATCTATCTTTGCGGACATGGAATCAAAGTCATGGCTAGAATCGGCTCTAGCCGCTTTAAATGATCTAACGATATCTTTTTCTTGATGCCACTCATGTGAGTGGGAAGCAGTGTTATCAATAATTTTGTAAGCTTCAGTTGGGTTTTCTTCATAATGGAACCACCAGCTGCTATATCGATGTCTTTTCGTGTAGTAATGTCGCATCCTTGAAGTCTTACGGCTTTAGATGCTGGAAAGAATTGTTTAAGAAATTTTTCAACTAAAACATCCCATGTATCAATCGCCCTTTCAGGTAACGATTCTAACCAATCTTTGGCTTCCCCCTTTAAAGTCCAGGGAAATAACATGAGATATATCTGTTCATCCTCAACTTCTCTGATTTTGAATAAAGTACAGATCCTATTAAAGGTTCGAAGATGTTCATTTGGATCTTCCTTCGACGCACCACTAAATTGGCATTGATTAGTTACCATGTGTAGGATATATCCTTTGATTTCATAATTTGGCGCATTAATGTCTGGTTGAGTAATTGCATGACCTTGGCCAGTGCGTTTAGCTCTCATTCGATCTTCCATACTTAGAGGTTCCAGATTTTCCATGATTGAATTTGTTGAATCTGAATCACTAGAGGATTCTGACTTAATGGTTTCTTCCTCGATAATTTCTGGATGTGTAATTTGTGGTTCAGGAGGAATGATTAGTAGTTCAGGATCTCTGAATTGTCCCTGAATATCCTCCGGATTCTCAATTGTGAGGTCGGGTTCAAAAAATGGATTATCGAAAATTTGAATTGGAGTACTTGGTCGACTAGATGACGATTCTAAAGAAAAATCAACGGCGACAATGTTGGCTAGATGTCTTGATCGAGTTACAGGTGGTGAACGTATAAAAGGTGGTGAACGTTTTGATCAGTGCATTCACTGAATATCCTATTAGTTATAAAGATAAAAATTATATAAGTTATCAAATTAATAGACTTTTCTGATTTTGTCCACGTTTCGAATAGCCAATTGATGCAGCAGGTAGCTAGGACCCTTTAAATCGGAAGCCCACAACTCGCCACTAACAAATCCAACTATTACTACGAACTAGAAAATTTTAGATGTCTATCAATTTAACCGCTTAAAATAATTTTTCGTCGAAATTTTGAAATAAAATCTATGTCCTAAAAACTAGAGCGTCGAGAAATAAGAAAGAAAAAGAGTGCATCGGAAAACGTCGAAAAATAAAAGGTCGAAAAATAATAAAATGCAGCGTCGAAACTTAAAAGTCTAAAAACTAAAAATTAAAACTTACGTCTAAAGGTATTAAAGCTTAAAAGGAATTCTTTATCCAAAATGATAATAACTTAAAAAGTACTAAAATCTTAAAACGGCGTCGCAAAATTCTAAAGCACCTAAATTTTAGTCTAAAGAAAAAGCACTTAAGGGATATTACGGCAAAGCCTAAAAATCTAGAAATAAAAATAACTACGGCAAAATACTAGTCTTAAAACTAATTACGAATGATAACTATACAATTATGAATAAAAAGATACAAAATATAAAAATAAAACTTAAAGTTATAAAAATACAATTTTTATAAAAATATTATTTTTATATTACTTATTTTATAAAAGTATCAATTTTATATTTAATAAAACTAAAAACACTTAATATTACAAATTAAAACTAAAAAATAAAACTAAATAAAACTAATTAATATTTTAATTAAACCCTAAATGATTTAATTAATAATAATAAAAATTAAATTAAACCCTAAACCGTATTAAATGCTGTACCAGGTTTCAGTTGTTAGAGAGCTCTGCGAGTGCGAATTTCTGCAGCCAAATATCTCCGCGAGTGCGGAAGATCCAAATTCAGATTATGTGTAGGTTCAAATTACGCAGGTTCAGTATTTTTTTTTACAAAATATAACTTAAATAAAACTTATACTTTAACAATTACTTATTAGATTTTTATAATTCTAAAAAAATAAACTTTTTTATTAAAACACCTAAATAGATATATACTTTTTTTTTATGTTTTTATATTTTTGTTTTTAATATTTAAAGCTTATATTTTTACAAAAATAGATTAAAACTTAATAAAAATCTTTTTTTTTTCTGTTTTTATTTTATATAAAATGTAATTTAAATAAAACTTATATTAAAAATTACTTATTAGTTTTTTTTATAACTTTTCACAATAAATAAAAATATAAACTTTTTAATAAACTTAAAAATATAGATATAGATTTTTTTTTGTTTTTGATTGTATTATATAAAACGTATTTTTATAAAAAGAAATTAAAACTTAATAAAAATCTTTTTTTTATATCGTTTCGCTTCGACGTTCCACGGCAGCGGCGCCATAAATACTTGATGTGTGCAGCAGCGTATACGAAATAGTTATATTTTTATTGCGAAATACTATTAAATATGATACAATTTTACACAAGTTATTTATTTATTTATAAAGTGGATATACCTAAACTTTGCTACAACACTGTAGGCAGTGTACCTAATTTAGTAAATCTGGTTCGTCCACAAGGAACTAGCCAAGTTTAACGCTATATTTTAAAACTATATTTCAATAAATAAATAAATAAATAAATAAATAAATAAATATATATATATATATATATATATATATATATATATATATATATATATATATATATATATATATATATATATATATATATATATATATAAGTAATATTATTATTATTATAAAAAGGGGGTTTTACCGTTTAATGACCGGTTTGTCGATTTTAAAACTTTAGTCACAATTAAAACCTAATGTAAAATATTAAATATAAAAATAATTTAATTTAAAGCGTAAAGTAAATAACGATAATAAAAGTGCGATAATTTAAAGTGCGATAAATAAAATGACAATAAATAAAAATGCGATAAGATATAAAATAAAGGAATTATGCTTATTTAAACTTCCGTAATCATGATGTTTGACGTGTTGATTTTAATTTATTACCATGGGTTAATTGTCCTTTGTCCTGGATTATTCGATATGTCCATCTGGTTTTTGTGCATAACAGTCATCAGTCATAAATATAAAGTGCGAGAGTCCTCGTCAAATTATCCTTATATCCGAAGTCAAATATTCCAACTAATTGGGGACTTAAACTGTAACAAGGTCTTAATACTTTGTTAACAATTATGCCAAGTGTCCTTGTACATAATTCACCCCTATTTTAATGAGCCCATTGACTATTAATCCATTCCCGTGTCCGGTTAAATGAACGATTATTAGTATTTATAAATATCCCGCCCATCATGTCCGATCGAGTGTATATGGTTATTTATAGATACGTCAAATTGTAAATCTCTATATTAAATTAACGAACTATCATTCAGTTAAACAAATATAAAGCCCATTAATAGTCCATAGTCCAATTTCCACATGTGTCGGTCTTTTGTCCAAACCCCAATTATGGTACAAAGCCCAATAACCCCGTCTTTAATATTTAGTCCAACATCATGATTACTTCGATTTAAATAAGCATAATAATAACTTAGCTACGAGACATTAATTTAAAAAGGTTGAACATAACTTACAATGAGTATTAATAGCGTAGCGTTACACGGACATAATTTTGACTTACAAACTTAAAACATTCGCCACTATAACCTTATTATTATTATTAAACTTAAATTAAAATTAAAATTAAAATTATATATATATTTTTACGTATATAGAAAAGAAAGAAAAGGGGTAATGAATCGATCAGAATGTGCGGCCTTTTATAGGCCCACGTTTCACTGTTGAGCTCCGCGAGTGCGGAGGTCTGGAATCCAGCTCATAGATCAAATTCAAAACGTGGGCTGCGTATAATTATAATATATAATAATATATATAATTAATTATATATTATATTATATTCTTGTGCATAGTTGACTTGTAATTTTTGGTCCGTTGCGTCGCACGCTGAAAGTTGGTTCATGTCTCGGTTCAGGATTTTCGAACGCCTTTTCGTACAATTTAATATCTTGTACCTTGTGTTTCATGGCTTGTACTCTTGTAATTTTTAGACGTTTCTTATCAATAATTTGAACCACTTGGATTGTACTTTGTACTTTTTAACTTTTTGGTCATTTGCGTCTTCAATTCGTCGAATCTGTCTTTTGTCTTCACCTTTTATTATTTCAACGAATATCACTTGTAAATAGAACAATTGCAACTAAAAGCTTGTCTTTCTTGAAGGATAATGCTATGAAATATGTGTTCGTTTTTAGCATTATCAGATACATATGAAAAATAACCTAATCTTGTTCCTTTTATAGTTCTGAAAATCTGAGCTGAAACAGCGACAGGAGCGCCGCTTTTGACCCAAGAGCGGCGCTTTTGGCTTAAGTGAGGAGCGGCGCTTTTGATCAGGAACGCTGCTTTTGGCAACATTCAGGGGCGGCGCTTTTGCTTTAGGAACGCCGTTTTTAGCTGGATAGGAGCGGCGCTTTTGGCTGTAGGAACGGTGCTTCTAGCCACTGGTGAAAAATGGAGCCAAAACGTGCATAAGAGCGTCACTTTTGAGAGAGGTGCGACGCTTTTGCTCCACAGGAGCGACACTCTTAGTTGAGGAGCAGCGCTTTTGATGTTGAATTCTGCTCTTGCCATTTCCTTAGCCACTTTTGATCAATATTTGGTCAATTTTACACCAAATTAAGTCCTTAGCCCCCTAAATTGCCATTTAGCTCAATATCACATAAAATAAGCTCCAAGATAATCAAAAACCGAAGAAAGTAAGGGAGATATCGCAAGATAAAACATATATAAATGGTGCGATATCAAACCCCCTACATTTGAATCTTTGTTTGTCCTCAAGCAAACAAATCGACAAAACAAGCTTTGGAGATAGAGAACAAGTAAGTGATCAATGCCAAAGCGCAAAAAGTTTGGGTACAAATTGATACCTTCCATGAACATGCACTTGATGGCTAGAGTATTCTCCGAAAACTTTCAATTTCTTAGGACCAAGCACAAACATCATCTTCTTCTACTAACACAAGCTCGAAGCAAGCTCCAAATAATCTCTTCACTAGCACATCTTCGAATCTTCAATCCTCAAACACTAACACAAACACATTTCAAGCCTAAGTCTACCCGAACCAATCATTCCCCCGACCAAAGTCAACTTCATCTATGAGAAGGTCATCAAACATCAATCACAAAGTATCAAATATTCACAAACTCAACTTAGACCTCCTTGACCTTGACCAAATATGATGTGCAACGATACATCTTTTACCCTCTAAATTTATATATGATTCAAACACTACAAATAAGCACACACAACTAACGAGCACTTAGAACCCGGTTATTATAGCACTTCAATGTAAGTATTCTTATCAAGTTCGTCCCAAGAGAGCGGTGTAAGTCGAATATTTGAAACTATCAATTGTCCTAGGGTTTGTTTGATTGGAGGGTTTTGATTAATTTTGATTAACAACTAAAACTTTCACAATTAAACAAACTTAAACTTAACAAGTAAACTAGTAGCAAAAAATAAGTACAAAGTATTAAGACTTAAATCAAATTAACTAAGTAGTGTTCACTTATCTAATCCTCTATATGCTTGGCTTGCCCCGTTTTGCCTATTTTGCTATCACAATAGTTGTTGAACTATTAAATGTTTAGTATTACTACCAAACCTCAAATCAAACAACACTCCGCGAATTCACATAAGCATTGTATTCTAAGATCGAGTTAAGCATGATTTGGTTATTGAGATTATGCTTAGGTTGAAATCACTTAAAACCCCCAACTATCGAAATCACTTAAGATAATCGGCACTACTATGTTGGCTAAAGGCCAATTGAAAACTAACCTAGATCAAGAACACAATTACTTGAAATTCCTAAACTAGTTGTCTAGATCACCTAAGGCATTGAAGCACACATTGATTCGCTTCTCAAATCACTAAGAGAGCTACTCAACATATGTAATCAAATTCAAGCCTAAAACAAACTTATAGCAATGAATATTTAGCTAACTCAATGACACATGATCATATAATTCATTCAAATAACATTATTCAATTGATTTTGGGGCAAACACTAGCATTAGAGATTCATAGATAAGCAAACACAAGAGATTTAGCCAATCATGGGTAAGATCAAACTAATAATAAGCATAGAAACATAAACAATCATCATCTTAAAGTTATTACAAGTAATTAATGCAAAGTAAATGAAGAAAAGTGGAGATTACAACCTAAAATGTAAATGATGAAGATCTAGAGTAAATCTAAGATGAATCTTGAGCTAGCTTCCTTGAATCTACCCTTAAACACCAATGGATGATAAAATTAGGGTTTTGTAGGTGAAATTCAGAGTTGTGGTAGCTGCTCTCTAAAGATACATATGAAAAATAACAGAATCTTGTTCCTTTTATAGTGTTGAAAATCTGGGCTGAAACAGCGACAGGAGCGCCGCTTTTGACCCAGGAGTGGCACTTTTGGCTTAAATGAGGAGCGGCGCTTTTGATCAGGACCGCCGCTTTTGGCAACATTCAGGGGCGCCGCTTTTAGTTGAGGAGCGGCGCTTTTGATGCTGAATTCTGCACTTGCCATTTCCTTAGCCACTTTTGATCAAGATTTGGTCAATTTTACACCAAATTAAGTCCTTAGCCCCCAAATTGCCATTTAGCTTAATATCACACAAAATAAGCTTCAAGATCATCAAAAACCGAACAAAGTGAGGGAGATATCGCGAGATAAAACATATATAAATGGAGCGATATCAACGACCCAAACCTATTCATGTTCTTGTCTGATTGTTGCCCTAGGACTAAGTCATATCGACTGTTTAGGTATCTGTTAGGTTTCTATTTGCTTTACTTTTAGTATATCAACTGTAATGCTGTATAATGTTTGATTTGGTATGATCTCATTAGTATGATGAAATGGTTGTTAGTTTTCATTTAAGGTTTTGTCAACTTAACTTGACGGACTCCTTCCGTTTATGATCAGTGTTCAATCAACACGGCACGTTGTTATTCAGTTAACTAAACTGATAAAGAGGGTTAGGATTAGAGCTCAACTCACTAATTAACCTAGTGCTTTACTAAGGATAACTTCCGAGGTATAGTTACCTTTCAATTATACAACTAAGTGACATACTTTTTGATACTCAACGAGAACTCTGAGAGTATAGAGATAAGTAGGTCTGTGTAATTTGCTCATCCTACCAGATCTACACCATTCCAATCTTAGCTTTAACATAAATATAATTACCTTTCCCTAGCCCAAACTAATATCTTGGTCAACATTTCCCTGATCTGCATACTCCGAATATCCTTCCACTTTCTTTACTTTTCCGCAGTTAGGACTATTAGCTTATAACCAACTACTATCCTTTATCTAGGTAATTTAATCAAAGACAATTATTCACTTGATCTTTAATTCGTTAAACCATTCAAAAGTACGACCCTATGTTAACTTACACCTTCTACCATTAGAAAGTTAAAAGTAAATTTAGGCCCCGCAAAATATAAATAATAAACTACTGTTCGCTACTTTGATCAGCTGATTCTGACGCCTTGCGGCCTAATGACACCGCACGAATAAAACCGTATGTTTCAGTCATATCAGTGTCACACACAAAATTACACTATCAAGTGGTATTATCAATTAAAAACCCCGAAAATTTTCCACTAAATCGTGTATTCCAGTGGTAGCCCGTGCTACCACTGGATCCCATATAGATCCGCCCTTGCATAAAAGTCTACTTATTTTTATTCAAGAACGGGTAAATCAGTTTGTTTCGAACAAGTGTGAGGTAAGCTCTTCAAAAGCGGGTCTGAAATTTAAAAAAGCTTCTTGCTAGTTAAATTTTATTTTTCGACGTTCTAAAAAATTAGTTTTTATCAACCGTGTCATCGCTAACTGAGCCCGCCCTCCTCATCGCCCTCGAGATTGCCGATGACATTCCCCTATCCTGGCTCGCCCATGTTTGGTAACTCCCAGCTCGCCCACAGTGTTTTCTTTGTCAAACATATTCCATCACGAGATGTTTCCAACTAAAACGGATATATTCATTTTTTTCAAACATCTATATCAATTTTTTAATAACCTTTTCCAATATATACTCCCACACCTTATCATTTTATTTATCTCACAAATTAACTCATGACACTCACTACCTTTTCGATCTCTGTATATTACAACGGTAAGTTTTTGCCAAAATATTAGTGTTACGTAATGGGTGGAAAAAATCGTTAAAGATGTTGATGTTAGTCAGATGGATATTTAGAAGCTGTATGCGTTTGATATGCCCAAAACGGACGGTTTTATTTGTGCGGTGTCGTTAGGTCACAAAACGTCTGAATCAGCTACCAAGAGGGGGTAATGGTTTTATTATTTATATTTAGCTGGGGTTTCCTAGCTATAATCCTTTGATATGCGTTAGACACACGTAATCTTATTGTAATATAGTTACGAATTCGTTCACAGAGACCAGCGTTTAAGATTTTAAGACTGATAATTATTCTGAATATTTATGTTGTAAAATGGGGGTCTGAATAAACTAATAATGCAAAAATAAATAAAATGAATAACCAGATGGACGAAGCAGTGTTCACTCAGATGATTTACTAGTGACGTGGATTGTTCCTTCAATTAAAATCGATTAAATATCTGATAAGTTATAATTCAATTATTCAAACTTGACTAACTCACATTAATCTCATTCAAACAATCAAATCATACGTGATAAAACTATTGTGGTTCAATCTAGGTTAAACTCACATAAAACCTTAATTACACCGATCACTCGGAACAACTACACGACTGTGCTATTAAATTACCAATTAATCACCATTCACACTCACATGTAAATGTCTAAATCTCCTAAGAGTTGAAGCATAATCCATTTATCACTAATAAACTCACATAAAGTACGTAACAATTTATGTAACTAAAGTAAAGTAACCGATTTGCACAATAATGGATCTTTTGGTTGAACACGATAATCATTAATCAATTAGATTCAGCTATTAAGATTTGATCCGGATTAAACTCACTTAAATTCCTAACTACAAAGATCACTCAATGTAATTATCATGATTATGATGCAAACCTATCATTCAATTACCGATTAGTTCCTCAATACAATCACTTGAAATCAAAGCCCTAATCATCTAAATCACTAAATGTGTTGAAGTACACGTTATCTACCATCAATTATCTCACAATAACTAATTGATAACATATATAATTTAATTTAAGTAGAAATCATGCATAACAATAGGTCTTTGACCAAACCTAAATAAACTAAATCAATCAAACATTAAATCCATGAAATAAAGAACAATCCAACAATCAAAAGTTATTACATCTGAGCAAACACTAAGGTTTTTAGCCTGACATGTTCAAAAGGGAATCAAACACACAATTGGAACAATTAGAATTCATCATAAAATATCTAATATAATGAAAAACTAGAGTACCAATATTGATAGAGTGATCCAATCTTCAACTTTGATGTTTAGATCTTTTCCTTTGGTGAAGAATGGCTCTAAACCCTCCAAAACGACTTCTTTAGCCTCTGGACCCGTCCTCCTTTGATACCCTAAATTTAGGGTTAAATAGGGGTACTTAAAAAGGGAAATTTGGAAGTTTTACTACCCCGAATCACGACCGAAATAGCTGTATCGTGACCGGGATACATTGCTGTTCGAAAAGTACAATTTTCTGTCTCTGAATCGCGGCTGCGATGTGCCAATCGCAATCACAATGTGCACATCATCTAAACAGTAACTTTATTTTTTTATTATCGTAGAGCTCTGAGTTACGAACGTCTGGACTTTGGATTCGCCTTTTTTCGAGTCCGTATGCTCAAGTTATGGCCAAAACGGTGGAGGCGCGAAAACCAGAATTTGAACCTTCTTCAACATCCATCTTTTTAGCTCCAAAACTCTTGTAAACACCAAGAATACTTCCAAAAGATCACTTGAACCAAAAGGCAATAAACAATATAAAAACCTCATTATATCTTCAAAATATCACAAAATGAATACGAACCGAACCCTAAATAACCAAAACATTAAACCAACGACTTTGCGAGCTCAAATCATAAAATTCACTCAAATAACCACAAAAGTCTTCAAGTCTTCGCAAATAAATAACAATAAAGACCTGATATTACGATATAATATATGTATATTTTGAGCGATATCATCCAGCTACTTGCTTCTTTCTATAACAAGTAAAGGATAAGTATAACCTAGATTCGTATTTTTGTACGTTTGATAGTAACGTGTGATCGTAGCATGTCTAAAGATAACCCTATAGCAAGTAAGGTGTTTTGAATACACTATGGATAGATATACTATAAGTAATATAAATGACAGATAAAGTAAAGGGTTGAATGTAATATTTAGGGCTGTAGGGAGACTACCTATAGAGTTCTACTTCCTAGAATGAGCACTAGACCTTAATCAAGAGGAAGTAACCTAATTGATTTGTCACTAAGAGACTAAGCTTTGAAGATTCTGGTCGGTAAAGCATATCCTACTCCAAACGCTAATCTAAAAGATTTAAGCGACCTATCTTGGACAGAGTCCTAGGTTCATGAACAGAGTGATATACCTAAGAAAGGTTCCAACTTTTCTTAATCCTAGTTGGTATTACTACTATATGAATCTTCCACTTAATAAAATAGCTATGCCTTAACATTAACAGATGTGCAATCTTAGATATTCTAAGGTACTGCTAATTGGATTAGACGTCTCTCCTTTGCAATCAATTACTCAACCCCGGATCATTAGACAACATCTCGAGAACACTGCTTCTTATGCGAATCATGCTTTTGGCTAGACCAGTATTCAAAAGAATGCTATAGTACTAACCTAATCACAATCTTAAGGCCGGCAGCTCTTCTTTGATAGATAGTTACCTTATCTATACGTAGGTACTAAACCCTAGTGTGATGTTAAGCACACATAACTACTTACCCTGTATCCTAGGATTGATCAGTACCTAACACTAGGTTATAGCCACATGGGTAATTGGAAAGGGTGATCCGTGAATTAGACCTCTAAACCGTCAAGGTTTCAGCATAACAATAGTATAAGTTACAGATAAATATTAACAAACATGGCAATTATAACGGATAAACAAATGCATACATTAATTTAAGGTAACCAAATATATCATTAAATTAGGAAAAGTGTTCACCGTATACAAATGATGTAGATCGTTAAAAATTCTTGACATCTCCGACTCTAGACAGCTTCTTAGTACAATCTTCGGCATTCGCCTTCGGGTACTTAAGTTCCCGTTCGGAGGTGAGAAGGCCTCGAAAGACTATTCTCGAACTAGACTAGAAAACTAAACTAAATTTGAGAGTGAATTGAAGAGTGGAGAGTGGAGTGTGTGTTGAAATGGAGACAAATGGGCTTTATTTATACTAAATTCTGGCCTGGCAGGCCATCCAAAATGGTGGCTGGTCGTTTAATCAGCCCGTCCAATTGGCTGTTGGGCCGTTTGATTTTTGGTGGTGGCCCGTTTAAATAGCCCGTTTGAATGGCAGGCCGTTTATTTTATGGAATGCCGTCCACATATATTGGCAGGCTGTTTTTTCTTCTTTATGACATGCCTTTATTCGTAGGGTTTTCCAGGTTTCCGCTATTTTCGCTCTAGATTCTTCGTTTTAAGCCCGTTTTCGTTGATTCTTCTTGCGTTGTCTTCATAATCACTTGATCTATCAAACAAGACAAATAAATGCTCAATTCTCTAGAAAAAGTTAATTTAATTCGTGCTTTTTGGTCTGAATATCGGGGGTAAAAATGTGACTTTTTGATCGCAAATATAAGGTACAGGTTGAACACTGGAACGCGATGTATTATGACGTAACTAATCAGAAATTTGATTTCTTAACACGGACGAGGAATGTGATGGAATAAAACGCAGAGCATTGATAAGACAAATAATCTATACACTTGCATCTTTTTTCCATTGATGAAGATTTCATCCGAAAATATAGAGTAGTGATGAAGAAGGATGAGTTAGTCACCGATGAGAATGATCTAAGTTTGTCATTTGTTCTTCAAGATACATGTAAATGAAAATGATTTTGTATTTATGTTACATTTAAATTCATATATTATTTGTTGCATACCAAATTTGTATAATACTTAAGAGAAAATGTAAAAGGACTTAAATATGTATTTCATAATAATCGTAAGAAAGACACTTATACACGGAATTGGTTGTTGAATTTTTCGAACAATCTCCAATTATATTGGAACCAAAAGGATCCTGCCTCTCCGTAGTCGGCCTGGCTACCTAGATACGAAGTAATCTGTAAGAAGTCCTATCAATTGGAATATTCGATAAGGTTAGCGACCGAATTTCAAGAATAATTGTTTTTATTAAATTATCGATCATTTTAGTGAATTAACATTTTCTAAAAGTTACTTTTAAGTCTTTTTAAATAGAAAATTTAAAAAAATGGAAAATCAAAACACCCTTGCTTCTATGCAAAAGTCATGCTTAGAAGAAAGAGGATGACAAATCACCTTAGGAACCGAAGGAATTCCTGAAATTAGTTCACACATGATTAAACTGGTCAGTATGATCTGTAAATTTCAAGGATTATCGACTGCCGATCCAAACTTTCACCTAAACAAATTTATCAGTCTGGTTGACTCTTTTAAGAAGGAAGAAAATGAGTTTCACTTAAACTACATCTTTTTCAATATTCTCTGTCTACACGCGCTTTAACATGGTTTGATAAGCTTAACTCGAATTCAATAAACTATTGGGAGGAATTAGCCACAAAGTTTTTAAACAAATTTTATCCAACCTCCCTGCAAACCTGTTTAAGAAATAACATCACAAATTTTTCTCAAAAAGAAAACGAGTCGTTTTATCTACCATGGAATAGAGTAAAGGTGATGCTTAAAAGATGTCCGAATCATTCAATAAGTTGGACAAACATAATCTGCACGCTTTAAAGTGGTTTGACCAAGGATGATAAGTCTCACCTAGACATGGCCTCGCAAGGCAATTTCATGTCACGAACAGCAAATGAAGTCTCTTAGATACAATAGCTGCACAACAGGAAGATTGGAGCAATGAAGCTGCTGAGAAGGATGACATCTTCGCTCATACGGTAAAAATACTGGAAACCAGATTACAAGATCTCACCTTAACTCTTTAAAGTTTACCAATTCCTAAAAGTACCGATGCTACTAGAACCAATCTAAGGTATCCTTACCCTAGATGGGTATATAAACAGCAGAATAGCTCTGACTCTAATATAATTTTTCCACTACACCAATCTACTCCCCACTTTAAGGAAACTTTAGTTGAATTTATGAAAAAGCAATACACGATAAACCTTCAAGTCATATAGTGGCAAAATAAGTTTGATACTTTGATAAAGACTTTTGAAGAATTAATAATCAATTTTCAGCTTATGCATAAATGATTAACCATTAAATTTAATATAGAGTGTAGTGAGTTTGATGCCCTAGTAGTCACTAGAGGTGGGAAGGAAACAACTATTAAAATACCCATACAAGATTTTTCCGATACAAAACCTGTGCCAATTGACTCCGTTGTCAATCCACCGGAACCTATCTCTCCTAAAGCTCCGGAAGTTATTCCTCGAGCTCGTATAACTTTCCCAGATAGGCTTAGGAAGGAAAAAGAAGAAGCGAAATTCGCTATGTATTGGGATATTATTAAGAATCTGTATTTGAATGTACGACTAGTAGATGCTTTAGTAGAAATGTCGAACTGCACTAAATTTTTCAAAGAATTGCTTTCAATAAAAGAGAGATTAAGAGAGATAGTTAGCTTACCCTTAAGTGAAGAATGCTCATTAGTGTTACAGCATGGTATTCCCCCTAAGTTAGGAGATACAGGAAGATTTACAGTACCTTGCTACTTGCAAGATTTCCAAATTAGCAATGCGTTAGCAAATTTAGGAGCTAGTGTAAACTTAATGCCCTATTCATTATTCAAAAAACTAGGATTAAATGACTTAAGGTTTACCAGAATGACTATCCAACTCGCGAACAGATTAGTTAAGATCCCTCGAAGAATAGCTAAATATGTCCTAGTCAGAGTGGATAAGTTCGCATTCCCCGTTGATTTCGTCGTTATGGATATTGAGGAAGACGCGAAGGTCCCACTCATACTTGGCAGACCATTCTTGAATACTGCCAAGGCCATAATTGATGTACACGAGAAGTCATTAAAATTAAGAGTTGGTAGTGAAGAAGGCACATTTAATGTCGACCGACGCATGAGCCATCCTCACGAAGAAAATCTCAATCTCGCTGATTCTTTTCAAGAACTCGTCAACAAATATCTAGAGTATACCATGGCTATATGTAGTCAAGATCAAATTTCCAAGGATCCGTTCTTTACATCTCCTGAAGAAAATCTCGGCAGCCATTCAGCTATGGATCCTGGTCATAATAAATCTCCCCTCTCCGAAAGTAACTTTCTTGGTAAGACTATCCGAATAGCACCACTAGGTCAAGGCATTCCCCTACCTCTGTTAAGGAGAAGACCAAATGAAGAAACAGATTTCATTCTGGTACTTTAGGAACCACAGTTAAAAGAGGACTGTGTTGAAATTCCTGAACCAACCTTCTAAACTAAAGAAGATGTTTCTGAAGAGGAAGAATTAAGGACAATTTCTAGAACCAAAGAACATATATCATATGTGATCGCTATTAAGGAAGAAGAATCAGAATTTCAGGAAAGGTATGACTCATTAGATAGAGCAGAAGTAGCTAGAATGAAGCTATCTATCGAGGAACCTCCGGAATTAGAGTTGAAGAAGTTACCTGAACATCTGGAGTATGCATTCTTAGAAGGAGAATCGCAACTCCCTGTAATCATTTCTAAAGACCTCACACAATAGGAGAAGGCGAAGTTGATTCAGGTTATGAAAGGTGAGGGAATGAAAGGTGAAGGAATAAAAGGTGAGGGAATGAAAGGGTTTGAGGTTGGAGGTTTATTTGGTTAGACATGAGTTCTTTTTGGTCTTTTGGTTGAAACTTGATCGGGTAATCTTGTCAGTCTTTCGGAGTTTTTTCTTTTGAGCATTTCTTCTTGACTGCTTTGAATACTTTTCTCGGAGCTTCTTTTATAGATTCTGCTCCTTTTCTCAGAATCTTGAAATGAGACTTTGTCTTCTTTTTGAGGATTTTTTTTTTGACAAGCATTTTTGCTTTTATCCTCAAGATTCTTCTTTGATAGCAGTTTCCTTTGGATTTTTGCTAAGATGCTCGTGGTTTTCATGATTTTTCTCTTCTCCGACCAATCCTTTATTTTGAGATGGGGTGAGGTGAATATGAAGGTGAATATTTTTGTGATTTTTGGGTGAATATTTGGGGTAAAGGAATGGAAATGGAAATGGAGGTTTTGAGAAGTTTTATTTCACGAAAAATCAAGGTTTTTAAACGCTTTCTACTTATGCTTAATCGGATATGTAGATGAGAGCAAATTCTGATTCAGAGTTGCTTACATCGGCACACTCAACAGAAATATCATGAAGCACTAAGAATGAATGTTGTGGTCTTATTTGGGTGCCTCACACAATTATAATGGGTCAAATGTGCTAACTTCATGCAATTCTCTTTTAGAATAGGTTTCATTTCTGTAAAAATGTTTGATTTTGTTCAAACCTTTTGTCTATTTTAGCAAAAATATTGATTTCGAGAGTAATAACCCTAAGCGTTTTCAGTTTAAAAGATATAAATTTTTGAAAAATTTAGCATTTTACGGCACTTGAGGACTAACAAGAATCGTATGTACAATACTGCTATCCCACACTTAAAAGTAACATTGTCCTCAATATTAAAGATACGGAGTATCCCACACTTTAACGTGTTGTTCCATTTTAAGTTTTAATGTTGGTGGGATGTGAATCCCACACTTAGAATTTAAAGTGGTGCAGTTTGTTATTAAAATCTAGTTCGTAACGAGAAACGTAGTACTCCCTTTTCGGTTGCAAGGTGCGTATATGGATGTGATGCTTTAAGATATCTTCTAATCATGTACTCGGCATCATTCTTTTGTGAAGATCCTCCCTACTTCCAAGTTTCCAAGTCATTTGTCTCGATGCAATCGTTAGTTGTACGATTTTAATTCAAGTTATTATATTAAACATGCATAAACGGGAAAAAAAGTGCAACAGTGTAATAGGCCCATACCGGGAATACAAACCGAAATAAAAATGTGTGATAAGACATATAATATAATAATGTATCATGATAATCAAGAGAGTAAAAGATCACTCAGCCTGCGGGTACGTCATCACGTGTCTAGGGGATGTTATATCTAGTGGCAGTGCGTGTCTATCTGGGAATAGTCTGGGATGACTGAGCCTCACTGGTGCCAAACAGCTGCTCATTCGGATGATAACTGAACTGCCCCGAACTACTCCCGAGTGTGTATGGTCGGTTACGCCAACTGCGACCATCTGAGTGACTACCCCATATTCCTGACATTGCAACATTACCCATCTCTGAAGTCACAGCTCTTATCCCTGCAGTATGGTCCCATTCACCGGTAAGTGCCTGATCAAGTGTGTTCGCGTGGTCACTGGTGGTTATGATAGGTACGTCCATCATAGTAGCATTACCACCATATCCTGGCAACACATGTGGTGGTGACGGATGAGTCAGAAAGACAGTGTGCTGAGAAAAGTGTTGGCTGGGCTGAGGGTTGGTGCTAGTCATGCTCGGTCGGCGCTCATGATGTAGGATAACAAGCGGGTCTGGGAATGGAAGTGGTGTATATCCATGCATCAGCTGCTGCTGGTAATGGTGATAATACTAGTTGGCCTGTCCTCGGGCCATCATCATGTTCCAATCATCACTGAGTGGATCACCATAGTAGAAGTGGAAAGGAGGATATCTAGGTACTGAAGGTCCCGCATCAGTATCAATCTGAAATGGCTCCTCATGATAGTGACCATGTTCCTCATGGACCTGCTCCTCCATAGGTGGTGGTCCACCTTCAACTGGTGCATTCCCTTCCTGCTGTCTCCTAGGCCCCCTGGTAACCGTCCTGGGGTCGGGATGAAATGTCTGGGGAGGAATATGGACACCCTGAACTACCCTATCCTCTGTATTAGGAAGATGCTCAATCCTCCTTACTGTTATCACTCCATCCGTAATACTGATCGCCTCCCAAGTAGCAATAAGAAAACCATAACTGATCGGAGCTGAACCCTTCTCAACTATAAATTCTTCACCCTCATCAATAAAACCCATCCTCTTAACCAATCTCGTGATGACCGGGCCCAAGAATGACCAAGATGTGCTGGGTGAAGTCTGCTCGGTCGAGATTGCCTTACCTACCAAATATGCGAGGATATCGGCCAAAAAGTCACGCTTTTACCCCCGATATTAAGCCCTAAATCCATAAAGTTCCAAACTTTATCGCCAAAATTATCGCTTTGCATTTGATTTTGTAGATTAAGTAATTACAAAGGCGATGAAAAAAGAATCAAGTAAAATGGAGCTAAAACGAAAAATCTAGAGCGAAAACGGTGAAAGACAAGAAATCAAGTTACGATCCAGGAAATAAGCTGACCATGGCAGCCAAACGGCTTGCCAAATGGGCTGCCACTATGGGAAATAGCTTGCCATACATGCCAAGCAAACGGTTAATAAAAACAAGCCACCAAGCCAAACGGCCTCTACAAACGGCTTGCCAAATGGCCTGTCAGCCGTTTGCAGGCATAATTCAAGTCTATTTAAAGGGCTTCTTCCATCCATTTCAACACACACTCTTATTGTATTTCACTTTATATTTTCAAGCTTTTTAGTTAGTTTTTAGTAGTAGCTAGCTTAGCTTTTATTTTCTGGAGGATATCTCGCTGAGTCCCTGCGATCTCGGGCAGATTTCTTCAGCCTTTTCAGGTTTTTATCCAAAACGCTTGCCTTTTGTATTAAACATGTTTTGTTACCATTTATGTTTAATAATGCGTTCTGATATTACCATGTTAGCTTAATTAATTTGTATGTTGCCATGATAGAAGTCTTGGTTATTATAGTTATGCTAAATAATACAGTTACTATTGTTATGTTGAACCTGTGAGTCTGATAGATTTGTATGCGGGCATCTTGAGGATTGACCAACCTAGGTTGTGATCAGGACTTGTTCACCTATATGAACTTAGCTACTTCATAGGATGAAGACCCCTGGTTATAATGTATCTGAAGATTCTATGAACTCGGTATGGCCGGAGTTTCCGAGAGGCATCTAATCCGCTTTTAGGACACGGAACTTAGGAATTGAGACATGAATGACCTAGTATACCTATTGACTATTTCAAAGAGACCTCTTAGAATCTATTAAGATCTAGCTAGTGCCTTGACTATATGACCCAAACCTATTGCATGTTCTTGTTTGATTATTGCCCTAGGATTAAGTCATATCAACTGTTTAGGTATATGTTAGGTTTCTATCTGCTTTAACTTCAGTATAAAAACTGTAATGCTGTATAATGTTTGATTTGGTATGACCTCATTAGTATGATGAAATGGTTGTTAGTTTTCATTTAAGGTTTTGTTAACTTGACCCGACGGACTCCTTCCGTTTGTCATCAGTGTTCAATCAACACGACACGTTGTTATTCAGTTAACTAAACTGATAACGAGGGTTAGGATTAGAGCTCAACTCACTAACTAACCTAGTGCTTGACTGAGGATAACCTCTGAGGTATAGTTACCTTTCGATTATATGACCAAATGACATAATTTTCACTACTCAACGAGAACTCTGAGAGTCTAGAGATAAGTAGGTCTGTGTAATTGGCTCATCCAACCAGATCTATACCATTCCAATCATAGCTTTAACATAAAGATAATCACCTTTCCCTCAAACTAATATCTTGGTCAACATTTCCCTGATCTGTATACTCAGGATATCCTTCCACCTTCTTTACTTTTCCGTAATTAGGACCATTAGCTTAAAACCACTACTACCCTTTATCTAGGTAATTTAACCAAAGCCAATTATCCACTTGATCTTCAATTCGTTAAACCATTCAAAAGTACGACCCTCGGTTAACTTACACCTTCTACCATCAGAAAGTTAAAAGTAAATTTAGGCACCGCAAAATATAAATAATAAACCACTGTTCGCTACTATGATCAGCTGATTCTGACGCTCTGTGACCTAACGACACCGCACGAATAAAATCGTCCATTTTGGTCATTGTAGTAACGAGTTTTTGGTGCCGCTACTGGGGAATCGAATATTTTAATTGAGAAAGATTTAAAACAGACAAAAGTTGTTTGGTGGTGTCTAAGAAAGACAATTATACACGGACTTGGTTGTTGGATTTTCCGAACAGTCTCCGATTATATTAGAACCAAAAGGTTTTCGCTCTCCGTATTCGATCTGGCCACCTAGATACGAAGTAATCTATAAGAAGTCCTATCAATTGGAATATCTGCTAAGGTTAGCGACCGAATTTCAAGAATAATAGTTTTAATTAAATTATCAACCCTTTTAGTCAATTAATATTTTATAAAAGTTACTTTTTAAGTCTTTTTAAATAGAAAAAATAAAAATGGAACATCAAAATACCCTTGCTTCTATGCAAAAGTCGTGCTTAGAAGAAAGAGGAGGACCAATCATCTTAGGAACCGAAGGAACTCCTGAAATCATTTCACACATGATCAAGCTGGTCAGTATGATCTGTAAATTTCAAGGATTACCAACTGACGATCCAAACTTTCACTTAAACAAATTATCAGTCTGGTTGACTCTTCTAAGAAGGAAGAAAATGAGAGAAACATTTTAAAACTACATCTTTTTCAATATTCTCTGTCTACACACGCTTTAACATAGTTTGATGAGCTTAACCCGAATTCAATACATTCATGGGAGGAATTAGCCACTAAGTTTTTAAACAAATTTTATCCACCCTCCCTGCAAACCTGTTTAAGAAATGACATCACAAAATTTTCTCAAAAAGAAAACGAGTCATTGTGTCTAGCATGGAATAGAGTAAAGGTGATGCTTAAAAGATGTACGAATCATTCATTGAGTTGGGCAGACATAATCTACACGTTTTACAATGGTTTGACAAAGGATGATAAATCTCTCATAGACATGGCTTCGCAAGGCAATTTCATGTCACGAACAACAGACGAAGCATGGAATCTTTTGGTCACAATAACTGTGTGATATCGGTTAAAAAGTCACGTTTTTACCTCGGTATTGAGGCCCAAAAACAAGAAAGTTCCAAACTTTCTCAGCAAAATGCCCGCTTCGTCGGTTAGAATTGAATATCAAGTGATTACGAAGACGGTGCAAAAAGAATCAAGAGAATCAGAGCTAAAACGAAGATTCTAGAGCAAAAATGGTGAAAGACAAGAAATCAAGTTACGATCCAGCGAATCAGCAAGCCAAACAGCCTACCAAATGGCTTGCCAGTATGGCAAATGGCCTGCCATATGCCCAAATCAAACGAGCATGGTAAACGGGCTGGTTTGGAAAATGGCCTCTGCAAACGGCCTGCCAAATAGCTTGCCAAACGGCCTGCCAGCCATTTGCGGGCAAAAATCAAGCTTATTTAAAGGGTCTTTGTCATTCATTCCAACACACACTTCAATTCACTTCTTTTTCTCTCTTGTACAATATTAGCCATATTTTCAAGGTCTTCGCATCCGTGCAGGAAATCTAGTACCCAGAGAAGAACGCCGAAGATTGTATTAGGAGCGGTCTGGAGTTTGAAGTTGTCGCTTTTGTATTCAGAACTCGTTTAACTACTGTACTTCTATCCTTTATCTTTATATAATGTCTTCTATCCTTATGTTTTGTGATGTTGTTTCCATGATTAGCGAGTAGTTATCTTTAGTGTATGCTATGATATAATCAGTTATAATGCCGAAATGATATTATGGTTTGGGTATGTGTATGTTGTTGAAATGCTTTCCAACTATGCTTTAAACTCAATCGCTTTTCCAACTAATAGAACGTAGTTATTGGCTCTGTTATTGGGAAGTTGCGAACCCCGATCTAGAGTACACTATCTGTGTCACCCCTTGGTAAGAGAAGTCTATCGGATACAACGCAAGATCGACTGAGGCACACCAGTTGTAGTAAGTCTATCAAGCTTTGGATTCCGACTGACGAATTTTTCGTAGTGAAACATCTAACTAGACCCTTAGTACGTGCATGCTGAAGCATAACGGTTGTTGTAAGCTGTACCTCTACTAAGTAACGCCATGGAACCCGGTCAGTGCTGATTAGTACACTGCACCATAACGCGGTCTCAAGCATTGCACCCCGCTTGAGGGATTCTTGGTTAATTAAGGAACTGTTTGGTTAAACACATAAAGGATTGGACCGTTAGGATAACCGAACGCGTTAATGGAAATCAACTTGGCTTGGCCATGGTGTTCTTTATGGTTGAACTCTTTTAAGGGCCTAACTACCTTTTAAACCCAATCGTTAACGAAAGCATTGAAACACATCACGTCTCTCGGATACGGTAAACCCTGTATTCTATTATGCTTAAGAAAGTATAGACCTTTGTGGAATGTTAATACGTCACCCAACCGAGTCTCTTAATTGGATGCGCCATTTGAACTTGTATGCATGTAGTCGGATTGCACGGGCATCGGGGGTAAGGGACGTTGTTGTCTATTTAAAATCTTCAATCCTATCGCATTATCCAGTGACATGTCTTATGACAGGAGCGTTTAGGACCAGTGTAATGAATATAAGGTCCCTACCTATTCATGAGCCAGCATTCCACAATCTCGGTAGAATAACTGATGAACTCATAGTATGAACTTGCTTTAACCTTATCTGAATTACGAATTTTATTGCATTTACTTTATCTGTCCTATAGATTAGAAAAAACCCAAAAATTAGGTAACCACTACCTCTTTATAATTATCGTAGGCTTTAAATATAGGTTTGATTTTACTGATATCCTAAAAATTCGACCCCAGGTCATACTTCCCAGACTCATAATAAGGAGTAGTACGTTTTAGGCCCCGCTAAATATAAGTTTAAGACAGTACCCCCTTTTTGGTGACTAATTCAGACGTGTTGCGACCTAACGACACCGCACGAATAAAACCGTCCATTTTGGTCATATCACTGTGCAACAGGAAGATTGGAGCAATGAAGCTGCTGAGAAGGATGACGTCTCCTCTCAAACGGTAAAAATATTGGAACCATGTTACAAGATCTCACCCTCACTATTCAAAGTTTACCAATTCCTAAAAATCCTGATGTTACTAGAACCAATCTAAGGTATCCTTACCCTAGATGGGCATATATGTAGTGACCCGAACTTTTCCATATTTATATATATTAATTGAGATTGATATTTACATGATTAAATGTTTCCAACATGTTAAGCAATCAAACTTGTTAAGACTTGATCAATTGAAATATGTTTCATATAGACAATTGACCACCCAAGTTGACTGGTGATTCACGAACGTTAAAACTTGTAAAAACTATATGATGACATATATATGGATATATATATAGTTAACATGATACTATGATAAGTAAACATATCATTAAGTATATTAACAATGAACTACATATGTAAAAACAAGACTACTAACTTAATGATTTTTAAACGAGACATATATGTAACGATTATCGTTGTAAAGACATTTAATGTATATATATCATATTAAGAGATATTCATACATGATAATATCATGATAATATAATAATTTAAAATCTCATTTGATATTATAAACATTGGGTTAACAACATTTAACAAGATCGTTAACCTAAAAGTTTCAAAACAACACTTACATGTAACGACTAACGATGACTTAACGACTCAGTTAAAATGTATATACATGTAGTGTTTTAATATGTATTTATACACTTTTGAAAGAATTCAATACACTTATCAAAATACTTCTACTTAACAAAAATGCTTACAATTACATCCTCGTTCAGTTTTATCAACAATTCTACTCGTATGCACCCGTATTCGTACTCGTACAATACACAGCTTTTAGATGTATGTACTATTGGTATATACACTCCAATGATCAGCTCTTAGCAGCCCATGTGAGTCACCTAACACATGTGGGAACCATCATTTGGCAACTAGCATGAAATATCTCATAAAATTACAAAAATATGAGTAATCATTCATGACTTATTTACATGAAAACAAAATAACATATCCTTTATATCTAATCCATACACCAACGACCAAAAACACCTACAAACACTTTCATTCTTCAATTTTCTTCATCTAATTGATCTCTCTCAATTTCTATCTTCAAGTTCTAAGTGTTCTTCATAAATTCCAAAAGTTCTAGTTTCATAAAATCAAGAATACTTTCAAGTTTGCTAGCTCACTTCCAATCTTGTAAGGTGATCATCCAACCTCAAGAAATCTTTGTTTCTTACAGTAGGTTATCATTCTAATACAAGGTAATAATCATATTCAAACTTTGGTTCAATTTCTATAACTATAACAATCTTATTTCAAGTGATGATCTTACTTGAACTTGTTTTCGTGTCATGATTCTGCTTCAAGAACTTCGAGCCATCCAAGGATCCATTGAAGCTAGATCCATTTTTCTCTTTTCCAGTAGGTTTATCCAAGGAAATTAAGGTAGTAATGATGTTCATAACATCATTCGATTCATACATATAAAGCTATCTTATTCGAAGGTTTAAACTTGTAATCACTAGAACATAGTTTAGTTAATTCTAAACTTGTTCGCAAACAAAAGTTAATCCTTCTAACTTGACTTTTAAAATCAACTAAACACATGTTCTATATCTATATGATATGCTAATTTAATGATTTAAAACCTGGAAACACGAAAAACACCGTAAAACCGGATTTACGCCGTCGTAGTAACACCGCGGGCTGTTTTGGGTTAGTTAATTAAAAACTATGATAAACTTTGATTTAAAAGTTGTTATTCTGAGAAAATGATTTTTATTATGAACATGAAACTATAATCAAAAAATATGGTTAAACTCAAAGTGGAAGTATGTTTTCTAAAATGGTCATCTAGACGTCGTTCTTTCGACTGAAATGACTACCTTTACAAAAACGACTTGTAACTTATTTTTCCGACTATAAACCTATACTTTTTCTGTTTAGATTCATAAAATAGAGTTCAATATGAAACCATAGCAAATTGATTCACTCAAAACGGATTTAAAATGAAGAAGTTATGGGTAAAACAAGATTGGATAATTTTTCTCATTTTAGCTACGTGAAAATTGGTAACAAATCTATTCCAACCATAACTTAATCAACTTGTATTGTATATTATGTAATCTTGAGATACCATAGACACGTATACAATGTTTCGACCTATCATGTCGACACATCTATATATATTTCGGAACAACCATAGACACTCTATATGTGAATGTTGGAGTTAGCTATACAGGGTTGAGGTTGATTCCAAAATATATATAGTTTGAGTTGTGATCAATACTGAGATACGTATACACTGGGTCGTGGATTGATTCAAGATAATATTTATCGATTTATTTCTGTACATCTAACTGTGGACAACTAGTTATAGGTTACTAACGAGGACAGCTGACTTAATAAACTTAAAACATCAAAATATATTAAAAGTGTTGTAAATATATTTTGAACATACTTTAATATATATGTATATATTGTTATAGGTTCGTGAATCAACAGTGGCCAAGTCTTACTTCCCGACGAAGTAAAAATCTGTGAAAGTGAGTTATAGTCCCACTTTTAAAATCTAATATTTTTGGGATGAGAATACATGCAGGTTTTATAAATGATTTACAAAATAGACACAAGTACGTGAAACTACATTCTATGGTTGAATTATCGAAATCGAATATGCCCCTTGTTATTAAGTCTGGTAATCTAAGAATTAGGGAACAGACACCCTAATTGACGCGAATCCTAAAGATAGATCTATTGGGCTTAACAAACCCCATCCAAAGTACCGGATGCTTTAGTACTTCGAAATTTATATCATATCCGAAGGGTGTCCCGGAATGATGGGGATATTCTTATATATGCATCTTGTTAATGTCGGTTACCAGGTGTTCACCATATGAATGATTTTTATCTCTATGTATGGGATGTGTATTGAAATATGAAATCTTGTGGTCTATTATTATGATTTGATATATATAGGTTAAACCTATAACTCACCAACATTTTTGTTGACGTTTTAAGCATGTTTATTCTCAGGTGATTATTAAGAGCTTCCGCTGTCGCATACTTAAATAAGGACAAGATTTGGAGTCCATGCTTGTATGATATTGTGTAAAAACTGCATTCAAGAAACTTATTTTGTTGTAACATATTTGTATTGTAAACCATTATGTAATGGTCGTGTGTAAACAGGATATTTTAGATTATCATTATTTGATAATCTACGTAAAGCTTTTTAAACCTTTATTGATGAAATAAAGGTTATGGTTTGTTTAAAAATGAATGCAGTCTTTGAAAAACGTCTCATATAGAGGTCAAAACCTCGCAACGAAATCAATTAATATGGAACGTTTTTAATCAATAAGAACGGGACATTTCAGTTGGTATCCGAGCGTTGGTCTTAGAGAACCAGAAAATTTGCATTAGTGTGTCTTATCGAGTTTGTTAGGATGCATTAGTGAGTCTGGACTTCGACCGTGTTTTCTTTAAAAATGATTGCTTAACATTTTTGTTGGAAACTATATATTTTTAACATATGAATATTATGTGATATATTAATCTCTTAACGTGTTTGATATTATGTGATAGATGTCTACCTCTAGAACAAGTTCCATTGACTCACCTAATAATAATGAAGAGTCAAATGTAAATTGGAATAATTTGTGGACTGATTCACAAGTTCCCGAAGAAGAACCGGAAGAAGAGTCGGAACCGGAAGAAGAATCGGAACCGGAAGAAGAATCGGAACCGGATGAAGAAATAGAACCGGTGGGGGAAATAATAAAACGGTTAAGTAAAAGAAAATCCTCAACCAACCGACCAAAGTTAATTATGGTCAATGGTGTTTCCGCCAAGGAAGCAAAATATTGGGAGGATTACCAATTCTCCGATGAATCGGATTCCGACGAGAATTCCGATGATGTTATAGAAATTACCCCAACTGAATTTAAAAAGGCAAAAGAAAATAATAAGGGAAAGGGCATAAAAATAGAGAAATCTAATTCCAACCCCGATGAACTTTATATGTATCGTCAACCCCCGAAGTCCTTAAGTTGTAACAATGACCCGGGAACCTCTAAACCACCAGGTTTTTCTAAACCAATGTGGACAACGACGGCTCGTATTAGGGGAACATCATATATCCCTAGAAACTTGGCAAAACGAACCAAAACCGAAGAAGAAGAAACGAGCGAGTCGGAATAAGATAGTTGTATTCGTGTGGTGTAATATATGTAATATAGTGTTCTTATGCTTTATGATATATGTAAAAATTGCTTGTATTAATAAGTATTTTTTTTTATGAATCTAACTCTTGTCTATTTTACAGTTTAAAAACACAAAATGGATAGACAACCCAATATTTTAAGAGACCTACCCGGAGACATGATTGATGAAATCTTGTCTAGAGTCGGCCAGAATTCTTCGGCACAACTATTTAAGGCGAGATCAGTTTGTAAGACATTCGAAGAACGTTCCAAGAATGTCTTGGTTTATAAGAGACTTTCGTTTGAAAGATGGGGGATATCACATTGGGAAACCCATAAGTTACGATGTGTTTACTTTGACGCATATATTGCGGGGAACCCAAATGCTATTTTACGCAACGGGTTAAGAAATTATTTTGACTCAATATATCCGAATATTGGACTTCGTGATTTAGAAAAAGCGACAAACATGCAACATAAAGAAGCATGTTATGCTTACGGATTAGTAATGTTCGCTTCTCACCAAAGTGAGAACAAGAACATCGGGCTACAACTATTAAACAAAACGTTTCCACAAGTGACGGAGTCGGTAATTGGGGTAAGAAATGAGGTTTTTAGATTATTACGGGACTGTTGGACATTACGTAACCCTCGTCCCTTTGATGACGTTACAACACGCTGTCTTATCAACAGCCATAACGGTTATGTTGCACAAGACCAAGGATGGGAAGTAGTCCTAGTAAAACCAGAATGCATGACTTGTTTCTGGACGTATGAATTACGTGTCTTTATTGCCTTTGCTGAACGACTTGTGTACTAGCTAGAATTGTCTTCACAACTATCTTGTATCAAAGTTATTGTGTGCTATATTTCATGCTTTATGTAAAATAAGCGGTATTGTAAGTTTGTAAAATATTGTATAAAAGTTTGAACGCGAAATATTATTATAATCAGTTTTTCATATAGAATTGTAGTAGTTGAATTGTATATTAGCTACTAAGTATGAACTTAACGGGTAGGTACTACCCGAATTTAAACTTATAAAACGCTAATATGAAGAAAAAGCTTTTATAAATGAGTTCATATTATGCTACGAAATACTATTAACTACTCTTAATATTCTGTATGATTAACTTGTTCCATTTAACTATTTTGAAGGAAATGGCACCGACTACTCGACACACCGTGAATATGAATGAAGAGGAATTCCGTACTTTTCTAGCTTCAAACATAGCCGCAGTACAGGCTGCGCTACATACCAACAATAACCTTGGATCTAGCAGTACAGGAAATCGTGTTGGATGCACCTACAAAGAATTCACTGCCTGCAAACCTTTGGAATTTGATGGAACCGAAGGACCGATCGGATTGAAACGGTGGACCGAGAAGGTTGAATCGGTGTTTGCCATAAGTAAGTGTACTGAAGAGGACAAAGTGAAGTACGCTACGCATACCTTCACAGGTTCTGCATTAACATGGTGGAATACCTATCTAGAGCAAGTGGGACAAGATGATGCGTACGCACTACCGTGGTCAGCATTCAAGCACTTGATGAACGAGAAGTACCGTCCCAGAACCGAGGTTAATAATCTCAAGACAGAACTTAGAGGGTTACGAACCCAAGGATTTGATATTACCACGTACGAAAGACGATTCACAGAATTGTGCCTATTGTGTCCGGGAGCATTCGAAGATGAGGAAGAGAAGATCGATGCGTTTGTGAAAGGATTACCGGAAAGAATCCAAGAAGATATAAGTTCGCACGAGCCCGCCTCCATACAACAGGCATGTAGAATGGCTCACAAACTAGTGAACCAGATTGAAGAAAGAATTAAAGAACAGACTGCTGAAGAGGCCAATGTAAAGCAAGTCAAAAGAAAGTGGGAGGAAAACGGTGATAAGAATCACCAATACAACAACAACAGCAATTACAACAATAATCGCAACAATTATCCCAACAATCGCAACATCAATCGCAACTACAACAAACGGCCCAACAACAACAACAACAACAACAACAACTACAACAATCATCCCAACAACAATAATAACCGCAACAACAACAATCAGAAGCAGCTATGCCAAAGGTGTGAAAAGAATCACTCGGGGTTCTGCACCAAATTTTGCAACAAGTGTAAAAGAAATGGTCATAGCGCGGCGAAGTGTGAGGTCTACGGACCAGGGGTTAATAGAACGAAAGGAACAAATGGTGTCGGAACGAGTAATGGCGGAGCAAGTAGTGTTGGAGCAAGTTATGCCAATGTAGTTTGTTATAAATGTGGAAAACCAGGCCACATTATTAGAAATTGCCCGAACCAGGAGAACACGAATGGACAAGGCCGTGGAAGAGTTTTCAATATTAATGCGGTAGAGGCACAGGAAGACCCGGAGCTTGTTACGGGTACGTTTCTTATTGACAATAAATCTGCTTACGTTTTATTTGATTCGGGTGCGGATAGAAGCTATATGAGTAGAGATTTTTGTGCTAAATTAAGTTGTCCATTGACGCCTTTGGATAGTAAATTTTTACTCGAATTAGCAAATGGTAAATTAATTTCAGCAGATAATATATGTCGGAATCGAGAAATTAAACTGGTTAGCGAAACATTTAAGATTGATTTGATACCAGTAGAGTTAGGGAGTTTTGATGTGATAATCGGTATGGACTGGTTGAAAGAAGTGAAAGCAGAGATTGTTTGTTACAAAAATGCAATTCGCATTATACGAGAAAAAGGAAAACCCTTAATGGTGTACGGAGAAAAGGGCAACACGAAGCTACATCTTATTAGTAATTTGAAGGCACAAAAACTAATAAGAAAAGGTTGCTATGCGGTTCTAGCACACGTCGAGAAAGTACAAACTGAAGAAAAGAGCATCAATGATGTTCCCGTCGCAAAAGAATTTCCCGATGTATTTCCGAAAGAATTACCGGGATTACCCCCACATCGATCCGTTGAATTTCAAATAGATCTTGTACCAGGAGCTGCACCAATAGCTCGTGCTCCTTACAGACTCGCACCCAGTGAGATGAAAGAACTGCAAAGCCAATTACAAGAACTTTTAGAGCGTGGTTTCATTCGACCAAGCACATCACCTTGGGGAGCTCCTGTTTTGTTTGTCAAGAAGAAAGATGGTACATTCAGGTTGTGTATCGACTACCGAGAGTTGAACAAACTTACCATCAAGAATCGCTACCCACTACCGAGAATCGACGACTTATTTGATCAACTACAAGGCTCGTCTGTTTATTCAAAGATTGACTTACGTTCCGGGTATCATCAAATGCGGGTGAAAGAAGATGATATTCCAAAGACTGCTTTCAGAACACGTTACGGTCATTACGAGTTTATGGTCATGCCGTTTGGTTTAACTAATGCACCAGCCGTGTTCATGGACCTTATGAACCGAGTGTGTGGACCATACCTTGACAAGTTTGTCATTGTTTTCATTGATGACATACTTATTTACTCAAAGAATGACCAAGAACACGGTGAACATTTGAGAAAGGTGTTAGAAGTATTGAGGAAGGAAGAATTGTACGCTAAGTTTTCAAAGTGTGCAATTTGGTTGGAAGAAGTTCAATTCCTCGGTCACATAGTGAACAAAGAAGGTATTAAGGTGGATCCGGCAAAGATAGAAACTGTTGAAAAGTGGGAAACCCCGAAAACTCCGAAACACATACGCCAGTTTTTAGGACTAGCTGGTTACTACAGAAGGTTCATCCAAGACTTTTCCAGAATAGCAAAACCCTTGACTGCATTAACGCATAAAGGGAAGAAATTTGAATGGAATGATGAACAAGAGAAAGCGTTTCAGTTATTGAAGAAAAAGCTAACTACGGCACCTATATTGTCATTGCCTGAAGGGAATGATGATTTTGTGATTTATTGTGATGCATCAAAGCAAGGTCTCGGTTGTGTATTAATGCAACGAACGAAGGTGATTGCTTATGCGTCTAGACAATTGAAGATTCACGAACAAAATTATACGACGCATGATTTGGAATTAGGCGCGGTTGTTTTTGCATTAAAGACTTGGAGGCACTACTTATATGGGGTCAAAAGTATTATATATACCGACCACAAAAGTCTTCAACACATATTTAATCAGAAACAACTGAATATGAGGCAGCGTAGGTGGATTGAATTGTTGAATGATTACGACTTTGAGATTCGTTACCACCCGGGGAAGGCAAATGTGGTAGCCGATGCCTTGAGCAGGAAGGACAGAGAACCCATTCGAGTAAAATCTATGAATATAATGATTCATAATAACATTACTACTCAAATAAAGGAGGCGCAACAAGGAGTTTTAAAAGAGGGAAATTTAAAGGATGAAATACCCAAAGGATCGGAGAAGCATCTTAATATTCGGGAAGACGGAACCCGGTATAGGGCTGAAAGGATTTGGGTACCAAAATTTGGAGATATGAGAGAAATGGTACTTAGAGAAGCTCATAAAACCAGATACTCAATACATCCTGGAACGGGGAAGATGTACAAGGATCTCAAGAAACATTTTTGGTGGCCGGGTATGAAAGCCGATGTTGCTAAATACGTAGGAGAATGTTTGACGTGTTCTAAGGTCAAAGCTGAGCATCAGAAACCATCAGGTCTACTTCAACAACCCGAAATCCCGGAATGGAAATGGGAAAACATTACCATGGATTTCATCACTAAATTGCCAAGGACTGCAAGTGGTTTTGATACTATTTGGGTAATAGTTGATCGTCTCACCAAATCAGCACACTTCCTACCAATAAGAGAAGATGACAAGATGGAGAAGTTAGCACGACTGTATTTGAAGGAAGTCGTCTCCAGACATGGAATACCAATCTCTATTATCTCTGATAGGGATGGCAGATTTATTTCAAGATTCTGGCAGACATTACAGCAAGCATTAGGAACTCGTCTAGACATGAGTACTGCCTATCATCCACAAACTGATGGGCAGAGCGAAAGGACGATACAAACGCTTGAAGACATGCTACGAGCATGTGTTATTGATTTCGGAAACAGTTGGGATCGACATCTACCGTTAGCAGAATTTTCCTACAACAACAGCTACCATTCAAGCATTGAGATGGCGCCGTTTGAAGCACTTTATGGTAGAAAGTGCAGGTCTCCGATTTGTTGGAGTGAAGTGGGGGATAGACAGATTACGGGTCCGGAGATTATACAAGAAACTACCGAGAAGATCATCCAAATTCAACAACGGTTGAAAACCGCCCAAAGTCGACAAAAGAGCTACGCTGACATTAAAAGAAAAGATATAGAATTTGAAATTGGAGAGATGGTCATGCTTAAAGTTGCACCTTGGAAAGGCGTTGTTCGATTTGGTAAACGAGGGAAATTAAATCCAAGGTATATTGGACCATTCAAGATTATTGATCGTGTCGGACCAGTAGCTTACCGACTAGAGTTACCTCAACAACTCGCGACTGTACATAACACTTTCCACGTCTCGAATTTAAAGAAATGTTTTGCTAAAGAAGATCTCACTATTCCGTTAGATGAAATCCAAATCAACGAAAAACTTCAATTCATCGAAGAACCCGTCGAAATAATGGATCGTGAGGTTAAAAGACTTAAGCAAAACAAGATACCAATTGTTAAGGTTCGATGGAATGCTCGTAGAGGACCCGAGTTCACCTGGGAGCGTGAAGATCAGATGAAGAAGAAATACCCGCATCTATTTCCAGAAGATTCATCAACACCTTCAACAGCTTAAAATTTCGGGACGAAATTTATTTAACGGGTAGGTACTGTAGTGACCCGAACTTTTCCATATTTATATATATTAATTGAGATTGATATTTACATGATTAAATGTTTCCAACATGTTAAGCAATCAAACTTGTTAAGACTTGATTAATTGAAATATGTTTCATATAGACAATTGACCACCCAAGTTGACCGGTGATTCACGAACGTTAAAACTTGTAAAAACTATATGATGACATATATATGGATATATATATAGTTAACATGATACTATGATAAGTAAACATATCATTAAGTATATTAACAATGAACTACATATGTAAAAACAAGACTACTAACTTAATGATTTTTAAACGAGACATATATGTAACGATTATCGTTGTAAAGACATTTAATGTATATATATCATATTAAGAGATATTAATACATGATAATATCATGATAATATAATAATTTAAAATCTCATTTGATATTATAAACATTGGGTTAACAACATTTAACAAGATCGTTAACCTAAAAGTTTCAAAACAACACTTACATGTAACGACTAACGATGACTTAACGACTCAGTTAAAATGTATATACATGTAGTGTTTTAATATGTATTTATACACTTTTGAAAGACTTCAATACACTTATCAAAATACTTCTACTTAACAAAAATGCTTACAATTACATCCTCGTTCAGTTTTATCAACAATTCTACTCGTATGCACCCGTATTCGTACTCGTACAATACACAGCTTTTAGATGTATGTACTATTGGTATATACACTCCAATGATCAGCTCTTAGCAGCCCATGTGAGTCACCTAACACATGTGGGAACCATCATTTGGCAACTAGCATGAAATATCTCATAAAATTACAAAAATATGAGTAATCATTCATGACTTATTTACATGAAAACAAAATAACATATCCTTTATATCTAATCCATACACCAACGACCAAAAACACCTACAAACACTTTCATTCTTCAATTTTCTTCATCTAATTGATCTCTCTCAATTTCTATCTTCAAGTTCTAAGTGTTCTTCATAAATTCCAAAAGTTCTAGTTTCATAAAATCAAGAATACTTTCAAGTTTGCTAGCTCACTTCCAATCTTGTAAGGTGATCATCCAACCTCAAGAAATCTTTGTTTCTTACAGTAGGTTATCATTCTAATACAAGGTAATAATCATATTCAAACTTTGGTTCAATTTCTATAACTATAACAATCTTATTTCAAGTGATGATCTTACTTGAACTTGTTTTCGTGTCATGATTCTGCTTCAAGAACTTCGAGCCATCCAAGGATCCATTGAAGCTAGATCCATTTTTCTCTTTTCCAGTAGGTTTATCCAAGTAAATTAAGGTAGTAATGATGTTCATAACATCATTCGATTCATACATATAAAGCTATCTTATTCGAAGGTTTAAACTTGTAATCACTAGAACATAGTTTAGTTAATTCTAAACTTGTTCGCAAACAAAAGTTAATCCTTCTAACTTGACTTTTAAAATCAACTAAACACATGTTCTATATCTATATGATATGCTAATTTAATGATTTAAAACCTGGAAACACGAAAAACACCGTAAAACCGGATTTACGCCGTCGTAGTAACACCGCGGGCTGTTTTGGGTTAGTTAATTAAAAACTATGATAAACTTTGATTTAAAAGTTGTTATTCTGAGAAAATGATTTTTATTATGAACATGAAACTATAATCAAAAAATATGGTTAAACTCAAAGTGGAAGTATGTTTTCTAAAATGGTCATCTAGACGTCGTTCTTTCGACTGAAATGACTACCTTTACAAAAACGACTTGTAACTTATTTTTCCGACTATAAACCTATACTTTTTCTGTTTAGATTCATAAAATAGAGTTCAATATGAAACCATAGCAAATTGATTCACTCAAAACGGATTTAAAATGAAGAAGTTATGGGTAAAACAAGATTGGATAATTTTTCTCATTTTAGCTACGTGAAAATTGGTAACAAATCTATTCCAACCATAACTTAATCAACTTGTATTGTATATTATGTAATCTTGAGATACCATAGACACGTATACAATGTTTCGACCTATCATGTCGACACATCTATATATATTTCGGAACAACCATAGACACTCTATATGTGAATGTTGGAGTTAGCTATACAGGGTTGAGGTTGATTCCAAAATATATATAGTTTGAGTTGTGATCAATACTGAGATACGTATACACTGGGTCGTGGATTGATTCAAGATAATATTTATCAATTTATTTCTGTACATCTAACTGTGGACAACTAGTTATAGGTTACTAACGAGGACAGCTGACTTAATAAACTTAAAACATCAAAATATATTAAAAGTGTTGTAAATATATTTTGAACATACTTTAATATATATGTATATATTGTTATAGGTTCGTGAATCAACAGTGGCCAAGTCTTACTTCCCGACGAAGTAAAAATCTGTGAAAGTGAGTTATAGTCCCACTTTTAAAATCTAATATTTTTGGGATGAGAATACATGCAGGTTTTATAAATGATTTACAAAATAGACACAAGTACGTGAAACTACATTCTATGGTTGAATTATCGAAATCGAATATGCCCCTTGTTATTAAGTCTGGTAATCTAAGAATTAGGGAACAGACACCCTAATTGACGCGAATCCTAAAGATAGATCTATTGGGCTTAACAAACCCGATCCAAAGTACCGGATGCTTTAGTACTTCGAAATTTATATCATATCCGAAGGGTGTCCCGGAATGATGGGGATATTCTTATATATGCATCTTGTTAATGTCGGTTACCAGGTGTTCACCATATGAATGATTTTTATCTCTATGTATGGGATGTGTATTGAAATATGAAATCTTGTGGTCTATTATTATGATTTGATATATATAGGTTAAACCTATAACTCACCAACATTTTTGTTGACGTTTTAAGCATGTTTATTCTCAGGTGATTATTAAGAGCTTTCGCTGTCGCATACTTAAATAAGGACAAGATTTGGAGTCCATGCTTGTATGATATTGTGTAAAAACTGCATTCAAGAAATTTATTTTGTTGTAACATATTTGTATTGTAAACCATTATGTAATGGTCGTGTGTAAACAGGATATTTTAGATTATCATTATTTGATAATCTACGTAAAGCTTTTTAAACCTTTATTGATGAAATAAAGGTTATGGTTTGTTTAAAAATGAATGCAGTCTTTGAAAAACGTCTCATATAGAGGTCAAAACCTCGCAACGAAATCAATTAATATGGAACGTTTTTAATCAAAATTAGGATTGATTAAACTGCGCTAAATTTTTCAAAGAATTGCTTTTAAATAAAGAGAGATTAAGAGAGATAGTTAGCTTACCCTTAAGTGAAGAATTCTCATTAGTGTTACAACATGGTATTCCCCCTAAGTTAGGAGATACAGAAAGATTTACGGTACCTTGCTACCTGCAAGATGTCCAAATTAGCAATGCGTTAGCAGACTTAGGAGCCAATGTAAACCTAATGCCCTATTCATTATTCAAAAAGCTAGGATTAAATAACTTAATACCTACCAGAATGACTATCCAACTCGTGAACAGATCAGTTAAGATTCCTCGAGGAAAAGCTGAAGATGTCCTAGTTAGAGTGGATAAGTTCGCATTCCCCTTTGATTTGTCATTATGGATATTGAGGAAGACACAAAGGTCCCACCCATACTTGGAAGACCATTCCTGAATACTGCCAAGGCTGTAATTGATGTACACAAGAAATCGTTGGAATTAAGAGTTGGTAGTGAAGAAGTTACATTCAATGTTGACCGACTCATGAGCCATCCTCATGAAGAAAATCTCAATCTTACTGATTCTTTTCAAGAACTCATCAACGAATATCTAGAGGATACTATGGCCATTTGTATTCAAGATCAAATTTCTAAGGATCTATTCTTTACACCTCCTAAAGAAAATCTCGACATCCATTCAGCCATAAATCCTAGTCAAAATCAATCTCCCCTCTCCGAAAGTAACTTTCTCAGCAAGACTATACGAATAGCACCGCTAGGTCAAGGCATTACCCTACCTCTGTTAAGGAGAAGACCAAATGAAGAAACAGATTTCATTCCGGTACTTCAGGAACCGCAGTTAAAAGAGGACTGTGTCGAAATTCTTGAACCAACCTTTGAAACTAAAGAAGACGTTTCTAAAGAGGAAGCATTAAAAGGACAATTTCCAAAACCAAAGAATAGATAGCATCAGTGACCGCTATTAAGGAAGAAGAATCAGAATTCTAGGAGAGGTATGACTCGTTAGACATAACAGAAATAGATAGAATGAAGCCATCTATCGAGGAACCTCCGTAATTGGAGTTGAAGAAGTTACCCGAACATCTGGAGTATGCATTCTTAGAAGGAGAATCGTAACTCCTTGTAATCATTTTGAAAGACCTCACGCAACACGAGAAGGCGAAATTGATTTAGGCTCTGAAATCACATAAGAAAGCAATTGCTTGGAAGATTTCTGACATAAAAAAGAATCAGTCCTAACTATTGCACCCACAAGATCTTCATGGAAGATGATTTCAAACCATCAGTTCAGAGGCAAAGAAGGGTTAATCCTATGATTCATGAAGTCGTCAAGAAAGAAATAATCAAACTTCTGGATGCCAGTCTGATCAATCCTAATTTTGATTCGCCATGGGTCAGTCCTGTTCAGGTGGTACCCAAGAAGGGAGGAATGACTGTAATCCAAAATGAGAATAATGAACTTATTCCAACACGGGAGGTCACCGGTTGGAGGATTTGCATAGATTATCGTAAACATAACGATGTAACCCGAAAACATCATTTTCCACTACCATTCATTGATCAAATGTTGGAACTTCTATCAGAAAATGAGTTCTATTGTTTCCTTGACGGTTTTTCGGCTACTTTATAATTCCCCTCGATCCAAAGGACCAAGAAAAGATAACCTTCACCTGTCCTTATGGAACATTTGCCTATCAATGCATGCCCTTTGGGTTATGCAATGCACCTGCTACATTTCAGCGATGCATGGTAGCAATATTCCATGACATGAATGAGCGTTGTATGGAAGTCTTCATGGATGACTTCTCAGTCTTTGTGTGACGACCCGAAAATTTCCGACTAAATTTAAAGTTTATCTTTATATTATTCTGAAACGATAAGCAATGTTTGTTAAGTTAAATCTCAAGGATTTTAAACTATGTTTATACATTCATTTAAACCTCGACCAAATTCCAATGATTCACGAACCATTAAATGAACATATATGAATATGTATGTATATGTGTATATGTTATAAATTGAAAATGTCAACAAAGTATTTAAACGTATAATGCTTTATATGAACGTATTTGTTTCAATATGATTATCGACGAAATTAAAAAAATATATATTAAATGATTGAATTATCAGAAACTTTGAATTATGATTACAAGTCTCTGTTGAGAGATCCACTATGATTTGAGAAAATCTATTCCTCTTAACGATATTCGGAATAATTTGTAAAGCTATTTATAAATAAAAATAAAAAGTGTCATTTACGAAAGTTAGACAAAAGCTAGTGGAGAATTAGTTTTCATAATATTCTATTAATCTATTTTCAAACGTACAAAAACGTTTTCAGTTTAAAAAGAACTTTATTATTAAAACATATATAACTTTTATAAATATCTAGAATCACTTTTGACAACTCATTACTTAATCAATATAATAAATATAACGATATTTATATTTTATTTCATTAAATATATATAACGATTTAAATTAATATTATATATATACGCGTATTATACATACATAGTTTTTATACTTTTACTATACTTTAACTTTACCTTACTTTACTTTTACTTTACTTTAACTTTAATAATTCATACTTTAATAATTCACTTTAATAATTCATACTTTAATAATTCACTTTAATAATTCATACTTTAATAATTCACTTTAATAATTCATACTTTAATAATTTACTTTAATAATTCATACTTTAATAATTCACTTTAATAATTCATACTTTAATAATTCAAAAATCTATTATAAATAGAATTCAATATGTTTCATTATTTCATAGAAACTTGAAAATATATTTCTCTAAACTCTCTCAATCGATTTATATATATATATATATATATATATATATATATATATATATATATATATATATATATATATATATATATATATTTGCTCTGTGTTATTTCAAGATATTATTAGTATACATAAAATATTACGACGGAGTGATGTCCGAGTGATTTCAAAATAGTTTTTTGAGTGAGTCGAAGCTAAGGAAATGATGGGTTATAGCTATGGAGGTGATGGGTATGGTTCATGGGTATGCTCGTGAGGTCAATCTAGTGTTTATCATCTCTGTTTCGTCTACGTACTTTCCTGCAATATTGAATCTCAATATTGATACGTGAGCACTCATAACTTAACTTTTATATTTCAATAGTGTATCCCTGACTAGTGCTCGAGTATATAGGATTATGCATGCTTGTACATTCGATATTGTGCTTAGATAGGTTTGTTGAATCCTGAATTAGATACATATGCTACTGAGATAGGGTATATGATATGCATGTCATTGGAAAGCTAGCGAAAAATTAAGAACTTTTCATTCAGATATCGAATGGTTTCGATGAACGGATTAGAAGTTATAGTCAACTGAATTTTAGTATTATTGTTAAAATGATTATTATTACTATCGTCATTATTATTTTAATAGAAATATCATTGTTATTATAAAATATCATTATTACTATTATGTTAGTATTATCATTTTATCATAATAACATTTTTAGTAAATATAAATATTGTTATTTTTTTTATAGAATAATAATAATTATTATTACAAAATAATACAACTTTTACTTATTATTATTATGATCAATATTATTTTATCAAATAAATAGGGGATACAAAGATATTTTTCACCACGCGTAATATAATTACATTAATATACCTACCACTATAGTTTTACGATATTAAGTGAACTTTATAAATTTTACCACTTAAGATATATAAAAGTATATTTTATCATATATAAACGTTAATATAAATTTTTATTAATAAATGACTTTTATTATTATAAAATATAATAAATATATTTAAATATATAAAATGACTATAGTTAAGTTATATAATAAACACGTATAAATTTTAGAAGTTATTTTGGGTCAAGTTGACTTTTGCATGTTAGTCTCGAGCATTAGGATTGTGGTACACTATGACTTGACCAAAAATTGTTAGACAAATATTGACCAACATATAAATATATATAATTAATATAGGTTCGTGAATCCGAGGCCAACCTTGCACTTGTTAAATGACGTTATATGTATTTTTACTACGAAATACAATATTGTGAGTTTCATTTGCTCCCTTTTATATATATTTTTGGGACTGAGAATACATGCTCTGTTTTTATAAATGTTTTACGAAATAGGCACAAGTACTAAAACTAATTCTACGTGGGTTTAAACCAGAAATATACCCTTAGCTTGGTAACATTAAACTACTTGTCTATGTACGGTAGGCGCGAATCCTAAAGATAGATCTATTGGGCCTGACAAACCCCAACCTGACTATGGGATGCTTTAGTACTTCGAGGTTATTTTAAACACACCTGATCTGGTATACTTCAGAGGGTAAAACATGAATGTTAAGGCTTGTTACCGGGTGCCTACAGCTTATAGAATACTTTTATACACTTGCGAGTGTACGAATATTTATAGAAACTGAAATCTTGTGGTCTATTACTATTACGGAAATGATTGATTATGATAAACTAATGAACTCACCAACCTTTTGGTTGACACTTTAAAGCATGTTTATTCTCAGGTATTAAAGAAATCTTCCGCTGTGCATTAGCTCATTTTAAGGATATTACTTGGAGTCATTCATGACATACTTTGAAAGACGTTGCATTCGAGTCGCTGAGTTCATCAAGATTAATATTAAGTCAATTATAGTTAGATGTAATATGAAATGGTATGCATGCCGTCAATTTTTGATGTAAAGAAAGTTTGTCTTTTAAAAACGAATGCAATGTTTGTAAAACGTATCATATAGAGGTCAAATACCTCGCAATGTAATCAATTATTGTGAATCGTTTATAATGTATATGAACGGATCCTTTCAGTTGGTATCAGAGCGGTGGTCTTAGCGAACCAGGTCTGCATTAGTGTGTCTAACTGATAGTCGTTAGGATGCATTAGTGAGTCTGGACTTCGACCGTGTCTGCATGTCAAAAGTTTTGCTCATCATTTTTGTCGGAAATTACCTGCTTATCATTCTTAGTCTAGACACATCTTATTGCATTGATTGCATGAATAGTGTATAGACAAAATTCATATCTTAGCGTATCTGTTACTGTAAACTTTGCCTGACATATTCCGTAAATTCCTCCGTAATCTACGAAACCTTTTTGCTCTATATAATTAGAATACCACCCGATAGCCGGAAAATCATTTCATATCGAAAAATTCTTTATTCAATCGTACGAAATGGAATTCGTCATTAGTTCAAGTCCCTCGGATTCCGAAATAGAATCCCACTCAAGTTCCGAAAGCAGTGTGACCGGAATGGATCAACCAATTAGTCATCATCTATTCTGGATGAATTGGGGATGAGTTCGTAGCCTCCTTAATCATTGGAGACAAGAAGAAGGTGATCCCTTCCATCCACCACATTACCCTCTTGGCGAAGAACCTGAAGCACTTACCGGCGAACCTATCCGAAACACCATTTTCTCTCTTATTTCTAGAGTATCTCATCACGATTACATACTACACCAAATTCTAGATTTTATTTATCCGCTCGTCCGAACTGACAATCACCCCGGTGTAATAGAAGAAGTCAACGAGCTTCGCGCTCGGGTAGTGGCTTTGGAGAATATGGTGCAAATGTTACAAACACCAGCAGCAGCACCAGCAGCATAACCAGTACCACCATCAAAAACATCAACAGTACCATTACCACCACCAACAACAACCGCATCACAAACCTCAACTTCACAATCTGTCCCACAAGCATCGACGTCATACGCCATGTAGATACCAAGGAATACCACAACAATGAAGTATTGATTCATAACTTCATTGGGGAAACATTCTACGACGATTATGTAATTTCTAAAGTTTAGAAATTATCTATCCTAGCCTTAACCATAAATCAAATGAGTTTAATTTAATATTAACTCATTAAATCTATATTACATCTGAAGAAATATACACATATATATTTCCATAAAGACTGTAATAAAATTATTTTGTACAAAATATTAATTGTGAAATTTTTTTAACGGGTAGGTAATACCCGAGAGATATATAAATTCACAATTAATATGTTACATTCTTCGAATCTGATTCAGCCAATCATCCATTATACTCCCTACTTTCACAACAATATACATTCTTTTATAGAAATCAAAACAACCATACTCATTCAAAATCTAATTACATATTCTGATTTTAAAATCTAAGAATTCGATTCAAGATATAACCGAAATCATCACTCTTAGATTCCTACATCTTTCAAAACTATACTTTGACTTCAAAACTGTCCTAGAACCTCATTTCTATTCATGGAACTCACAAAAATATTTGTATCATTCAAAATCTTAGAACATCATATGTATATTAACAATTACAATATATGTTCAAACACTTCAAAATTCTTAAAGACATGCGAGATGATGATCCAACCACACATTACCCACTGTCATGCACCTGAAAAGCTCTTGAAACCAAAGTTATAGTTTAACACGTATCCGTGTCAGATCCTTTGATATTTATTACCAAATATAATTTTTCAATCTCTTTCCAAAATAGACAGTTTTGTCACAGCTTCAGCAAATCACCTTCATTTGTTTATACGAATAAACCTTATTATAACAATTACCCCTTCATCATTGTTACCGGGAAACCTTTCATATCTCGCCACCTTAGCAATAAACTTACCAACAACTTCAATTATCTTTGACTTTTCGAAAAATCATTATATTTATTGAAATCACATCATTTACTCATTCGCATCTTGTAACGAGAATTGTCATACGAATCATCAGAAAACAGTAACCAGTATTTTGAAATCTCGTAGCATGTCTACGCCAACAGTTATATGTGTACGTAAAACGTCTACCTCCTGGACTTACATACTTTGAATGTGAAGTTCTGAAAAATATTTTGAACTGTAAACTAGTTCTTGAAATGCTGACGAAGCATCAAAAACTGTAAACGATCTTAACAGTAAAAAAGTTTGATGACAAAGAATAGTAAGGTGGTAAAGCTGAGAAGAGAAGGTTTGGAACTGGAAAACGGATTGAACAGACTATGAAGGAGGCTGTGGACAAATCACAAAGACTAAATCTGCCTTCAAAGAATCCAAATGATTCAGTGCCTGCTAAAGTCATTAACGAATACCTTACTCTTTATTCTAAACCTTTACAGAAAAATCTTCATCATCATCCATCAATATTAAAAATTCTAAGATATTATCATATCTTTCATTATAAATATCCACGATATTTTTGAAGATATTTTCACAACTAATCTTATCTGAAGTCATTTATCTCTTTGCGCTATCAGTGTTACATCATATAAGAAACTATTAGTTTCTATATTCTATAAACTTTCGAGTTTAAATTATGAATGTTTTGAAGTAGTGTTGGGAACTGAAGCATGAGTTAGTATAATATAATGACACTTGATCAACGTGATTATATTACAGTAAGTCATGCTGAGTTTCTAATGGGACATGACGATTCACAGACCATGTCGTCATCATGTTCCATGTTACACGACTCTTGTATTCTATTTAATCTCTAAAAATATCAAGAATATATTTTCTTGATGATTCGGTCTTTTCAGGGTATTCTGGTAAATTAATAATCAAGATCGTGCCATTACCATTTCCTTATTAGAACATTAACTATGTTCATTCTAAAATTCATATCTGCGAATACTGGACCATTACAAACGTTGCTTAATCGCAAGAAGAAGAAACGAAAGGACAAAACTCCAAAATAGAAATTGGAGTATAAATCGTAGCAAATAGAAGGGAGCATTAACTGTGGATGTCAATGATTATAGAAGACAAAAGCAGGGACTTTGAAATATAAGGGAAGATATAAAACCCAACAACCACCCAAAAATTATAAACCGTATATATCGATGCATATAGCAATATAAAGACACGGAAGAACTAAAAACACTATAAAATCGAGAGTATAGTAGAAGTAAATAGATTCTTCCGGAGGCAGATGAAAAAGAAGAACGACAGATATGAAAGTGAGGAGTATATCGAGAATCAGTACTGGATGAAGCATATTGACAAATACTTTAAAATATGAGTTGAGGGAGAAAGAATAGAAGGTATGAGTTGTAAGGAAATGAAGGAGGTGGATTTATAGTGAAATACCCGACAGAGAAATCAAGATGGATTATCGTATTAATTCGAAGAGAATCATAATCTCCTTAATCACCGAAGCATCAAATCCAACATAGATTACAAAGATTTTCTTTAAATTCGAAGATCAATTGTGATGACGTTAAAAGATATGACGAATCACTATAATCTTATTTCCTTCATTTACGATAACTTCCCTCATACGCTTCGAGTAATCGAATTATTTTATCCATACTTCTTAGACATGATAAAACTTCATAATTGTCATAATAACATTCTCATTGTTTGCCATAAGGACCTCTATCAAATTTCGGGGACAAAATTTCTTTAACGGGTAGGTACTGTGACGACCCGGAAATTTCTGACTAAATTTAAACTTTATCTTTATATTATTCTGACACGATAAGCAATGTTTGTTAAGTTAAATCTCAAGGATTTTAAACTATGTTTATACATTCATTTAAACCTCGACCAAATTCCAATGATTCACGAACCATTAAATGAACATATATGAATATGTATGTATATGTGTATATGTTATAAATTGAAAATGTCAACAAAGTATTTAAACATATAATGCTTTATATAAATGTATTTGTTTCAATATGATTATCGATGAAATTAAAAAAATATATATTAAATGATTGAATTATCAGAAACTTTGAATTATGAATAAAGCTATTTATAAATAAAAATAAAAAGTGTCATTTACGAAAGTTAGACAAAAGCTAGTGGAGAATTGGTTTTCATAATATTCTATTAATCTATTTTCAAACGTACAAAAACGTTTTCAGTTTAAAAAGAACTTTATTATTAAAACATATATAACTTTTATAAATATCTAGAATCACTTTTGACAACTCATTACTTAACCAGTATAATAAATATAACGATATTTATATTTTATTTCATTAAATATATATAACGATTTAAATTAATATTATATATATACGCGTATTATACATACATAGTTTTTATACTTTTACTATACTTTAACTTTACCTTTACTTTACTTTTACTTTACTTTAACTTTAATAATTCACTTTAATAATTCATACTTTAATAATTCACTTTAATAATTCATACTTTAATAATTCACTTTAATAATTCATACTTTAATAATTTACTTTAATAATTCATACTTTAATAATTCACTTTAATAATTCATACTTTAATAATTTACTTTAATAATTCATACTTTAATAATTCACTTTAATAATTCATACTTTAATAATTCAAAAATCTATTATAAATAGAATTCAATAGGTTTCATTATTTCATAGAAACTTGAAAATATATTTCTCTAAACTCTCTCAATCGATTTATATATATATATATATATATATATATATATATATATATATATATATATATATATATATATATATATATATATATATATATATATATATATATATATATATATATATATATATTTGCTCTGTATTATTTCAAGATATTATTAGTATACATAAAATATTACGACGGAGTGATGTCCGAGTGATTTCAAAATAGTTTTTTGAGTGAGTCGAAGCTAAGGAAATTATGGGTTATAGCTATGGAGGTGATGGGTATGGTTCATGGGTATGCTCGTGAGGCCAATCTAGTGTTTATCATCTCCGTTTCGTCTACGTACTTTCCTGCAATATTGAATCTCAATATTGATACGTGAGCACTCATAACTTAACTTTTATATTTCAATAGTGTATCCCTGACTAGTGCTCGAGTATATAGGATTATGCATGCATGTACATTCGATATTGTGCTTAGATAGGTTTGTTGAATCCTGAATTAGATACATATGCTACTGAGATAGGGTATATGATATGCATGTCATTGGAAAGCTAGCGAAAAATTAAGAACTTTTCATTCAGATATCGAATGGTTTCGATGAACGGATTAGAAGTTATAGTCAACTGAATTTTAGTATTATTGTTAAAATGATTATTATTACTATCGTCATTATTATTTTAATAGAAATATCATTGTTATTATAAAATATCATTATTACTATTATGTTAGTATTATCATTTTATCATAATAACATTTTTAGTAAATATAAATATTGTTATTTTTTTTATAGAATAATAATAATTATTATTACAAAATAATACAACTTTTACTTATTATTATTATGATCAATATTATTTTATCAAATAAATAGGGGATACAAAGATATTTTTCACCACGCGTAATATAATTACATTAATAATACTTACCACTATAGTTTTACGATATTAAGTGAACTTTATAAATTTTACTACTTAAGATATATAAAAGTATATTTTATCATATCTAAACGTTAATATAAATTTTTATTAATAAATGACTTTTATTATTATAAAATCTAATAAATATATTTAAATATATAAAATGACTATAGTTAAATTATATAATAAACACGTATAAATTTTAGAAGTTATTTTGGGTCAAGTTGACTTTTGCATGTTAGTCTCGAGCATTAGGATTGTGGTACACTATGACTTGACCAAAAATTGTTAGACAAATATTGACCAACATATAAATATATATAATTAATATAGGTTCGTGAATCCGAGGCTAACCTTGCACTTGTTAAATGACGTTATATGTATTTTTACTACGAAATACAGTATTGTGAGTTTCATTTGCTCCCTTTTATATATATTTTTAGGACTGAGAATACATACGCTGTTTTTATAAATGTTTTACGAAATAGGCACAAGTACTAAAACTAATTCTACGTGGGTTTAAACCAGAAATATACCCTTAGCTTGGTAACATTAAACTACTTGTCTATGTACGGTAGGCGCGAATCCTAAAGATAGATCTATTGGGCCTGACAAACCCCATCCTGACTATGAGATGCTTTAGTACTTCGAGATTATTTTAAACACACCTGATCTGGTGTACTTCAGAGGGTAAAACATGAACGTTAAGGCTTGTTACCGGGTGCCTACAGCTTATAGAATACTTTTATACACTTGCGAGTGTACAGATATTTATAGAAACTGAAATCTTGTGGTCTATTACTATTACGGAAATGATTGATTATGATAAACTAATGAACTCACCAACCTTTTGGTTGACACTTTAAAGCATGTTTATTCTCAGGTATTAAAGAAATCTTCCGCTGTGCATTAGCTCATTTTAAGGATATTACTTGGAGTCATTCATGACATACTTTGAAAGACGTTGCATTCGAGTCGTTGAGTTCATCAAGATTAATATTAAGTCAATTATAGTTGGATGTAATATGAAATGGTATGCATGCCGTCAATTTTTGATGTAAAGAAAGTTTGTCTTTTAAAAACGAATGCAATGTTTGTAAAATGTATCATATAGAGGTCAAATACCTAGCAATGTAATCAATTATTGTGAATCGTTTATAATGTATATGAACGGATCCTTTCACTTTGGTAGTACCTTTGATTCGTGCCTTTCTAACCTTGACAAGATGCTCACCCGGTGTAAAGATTCGAATTTAGTTCTGAATTGGGAGAAATGTCATTTCATGGTAAAAGAAGGAATAGTTTTAGGACGTAAGATTTCAAAGTCAGGAATAGAAGTCGATAAGGCTAAGATTGAGATAATAACTAAGCTTCCAGAACCTACGACAGTAAAAGCCGTGAGGAGTTTCCTTGGACACGCCGGTTTCTACCAATGTTTTATCAAAGATTTTCCAAAGGTCACGCGACCTATTACTCATCTCCTCGGAAAGGAAGTTCCGTTCATCTTTAGTGAAGAATGTATTAAAGCATTCAACTATCTGAAGGAACAGCTCACACATGCACCCATCATGATAGCTCCTGATTGGAGCTTTTCATTCGAAATCAAGTGTAATGCGAGTGACTTCGTAGTTGGAGCTATATTAGAACAACGAAAAGATAAACATTTTCATCCAATCAATTACTCCAGCAAAACCTTAACCGGAGCTCAAGATAATTACACCATAGAAAAGGAGCTGCTAGCAGTAGTTTTCGCCTTCGACAATTTCCGTTTCTATCTCATCCTGTCCAAAACTACAGTTTACACAGATCATTCAGCCCTAAAATATCTATTCACTAAGCAAGATGCTAAACCAAGACTCCTACGATGGATCTTACTCCTTCAGGAATTCGATATTGAGTGTAAGATAAGAAAAGAGCAGAAAACGTCGCATCAGACCATCTTATTCGTTTGGAGAACCCATCGATGGAATAACTTGCTGAACAAGATATCAGAGACAAATTTTCGGAAGAACAACTTATGAGCTTAGGACAAGCTAACATAGGATCACAGTTCACTGATACTCCTTGATAAGCAGACATAGCCAACTACCTAGTTGCTGGAGTGGTACAGAAAAAAATGAGCACATCCCTAAGTGTGGGGTCATCCCCACAACAAACTTAGAGATTCTAGAAGATACTGTCCTTAATTTATAAAATATTAAAATATTCTATTTCAGAGAACATTAGAGACAATGTTCTTCTAAGTGTGTGGTATTGGGTAAAGTTTTAACGACAAGTAACCATAAAATGCCAAATTTTGAAAAATTCTTTTGTCTAAAAGTGATCAGCAAAGAATATTTAGGTAATTTCGAAAAAATTCTTACCTCGTTTTACCCAAAAGATTCTATAAAATTGCTAGAAATCGGTTTTCGAACATTTACTAGAACGGAACGATCAAGCAAAAACTCATGATTTGTGTCAAAAGATTTCTTTCGAAAAAAATACGTAAAAGACTACGCATGACCTGAAATGTCCCGTTCTTATTGATTAAAAACGTTCCATATTAATAGATTTCGTTGCGAGGTTTTGACCTCTATATGAGACGTTTTTCAAAGACTGCATTCATTTTTAAAACAAACCATAACCTTTATTTCATAAATAAAGGTTTAAAAAGCTTTACGTAGATTATCAAATAATGATAATCTAAAATATCCTGTTTACACACGACCATTACATAATGGTTTACAATACAAATATGTTACATCGAAATCAGTTTCTTGAATGCAGTTTTTACACAATATCATACAAACATGGACTCCAAATCTTGTCCTTATTTTAGTATGCAACAGCAGAAGCTCTTAATATTCACCTGAGAATAAACATGCTTTAAACGTCAACAAAAATGTTGGTGAGTTATAGGTTTAACCTATATATATCAAATCGTAACAATAGACCACAAGATTTCATATTTCAATACACATCCCATACATAGAGATAAAAATCATTCATATGGTGAACACCTGGTAACCGACATTAACAAGATGCATATATAAGAATATCCCCATCACTCCGGGACACCCTTCGGATATGATATAAATTTCGAAGTACTAAAGCATCCGGTACTTTGGATGGGGTTTGTTAGGCCCAATAGATCTATCTTTAGGATTCGCGTCAATTAGGGTGTCTGTTCCCAAATTCTTAGATTACCAGACTTAATAAAAAGGGGCATATTCGATTTCGATAATTCAACCATAGAATGTAGTTTCACATCCTTGTGTCTATTTTGTAAATCATTTATAAAACTTGCATGTATTCTCATCCCAAAAATATTAGATTTTAAAAGTGGGACTATAACTCACTTTCACAGATTTTTACTTCGTCGGGAAGTAAGACTTGGCCACTGGTTGATTCATGAACCTATAACAATATATACATATATATCAAAGTATGTTCAAAATATATTTACAACACTTTTAATATATTTTGATGTTTTAAGTTTATTAAGTCAGCTGTCCTCGTTAGTAACCTACAACTAGTTGTCCACAGTTAGATGTACAGAAATAAATCGATAAATATTATCTTGAATCAATCCACGACCCAGTGTATACGTATCTCAGTATTGATCACAACTCAAACTATATATATTTTGGAATCAACCTCAACCCTGTATAGCTAACTCCAACATTCACATATAGAGTGTATATGGTTGTTCCAAAATATATATAGATGTGTCGACATGATAGGTCGAAACATTGTATACGTGTCTATGGTATCTCAAGATTACATAATATACAATACAAGTTGATTAAGTTATGGTTGGAATAGATTTGTTACCAATTTTCACGTAGCTAAAATGAGAAAAATTATCTAATCTTGTTTTACCCATAACTTCTTCATTTTAAATCCGTTTTGAGTGAATCAAATTGCTATGGTTTCATATTGAACTCTATTTTATGAATCTAAACAGAAAAGTATAGGTTTATAGTCGGAAAAATAAGTTACAAGTCATTTTTGTAAAGGTAGTCATTTCAGTCGAAAGAACGACGTCTAGATGACCATTTTAGAAAACATACTTCCACTTTGAGTTTAACCATAATTTTTGGATATAGTTTCATGTTCATAATAAAAATCATTTTCTCAGAATAACAACTTTTAAATCAAAGTTTATCATAGTTTTTAATTAACTAACCCAAAACAGCCCGCGGTGTTACTACGACGGCGTAAATCCGGTTTTACGGTGTTTTTCGTGTTTCCAGGTTTTAAATCATTAAGTTAGCATATCATATAGATATAGAACATGTGTGTAGTTAATTTTAAAAGTCAAGTTAGAAGGATTAACTTTTGTTTGCGAACAAGTTTAGAATTAACTAAACTATGTTCTAGTGATTACGAGTTTAAACCTTCGAATAAGATAGTTTTATATATATGAATTGAATGATGTTATGAACATCATTACTACCTCAAGTTTAGTAGGTAAACCTACTGGAAGTGACAAGAAATGATCTAGCTTCAAAGGATCTTGGATGGCTTGAAAGTTCTTGAAGTAGGATCATGACACAAAAACAAGTTCAAGTAAGATTTTTACTCGAATTAAGATAGTTTATAGTTATAGAAATTGAATCAAAGTTTGAATATGAATATTACCTTGAATAAGAAAGATAACCTACTGTATATAACAAAGGTTTCTTGATCTTAGATGATTACTTGGAATGGATTAGAAAGCTTGGAAGTAAATTAGTAAACTTGAAGGGATTTTTGAAGTGTTCTTGAAGTGTTCTTCCTATGATGATTATAGCTTGATTCTTGAAGTGATTTTTGATGAAGATGATGATTAACTACTGGAAAAATACGTTCATAATAGTGTGTGTGTGTGTTGAGAGAGAATTAGAAAGAGAATTGAAAGTGAAATGGAGTGAATGATGAGTGGTAATTGGTGAGTGGTGAGTGGGGTTAAAAGGAGTTCTAGTTAGTTGACTAGCTCATGGTAGAAGTTAAAATTGATTAGTCATACATGACATAATCAAGAGTGGAATCCCATGCTAGTTCCTATTGGTATATACTCATAGTAAGTACGTTTTGAAGCTGTGTATAATACGGGTAAGAATACGACTAGAATTCTTGATGAAAGAAAAGAATGGAAAAGTAACTGTAACCATTTTCGTTAAGTATGAGTGTTTTGATATATGTCTTGAAGTCTTCCAAAAGTATTTTAATACATCTAAATACACTACATGTATATACATTTTAACTGAGTCGTTAAGTCATCGTTAGTCGTTACATGTAAGTGTTGTTTTGAAACCTTTAAGTTAACGATCTCAATTAATGTTATTAACCCATTGTTTATTGATAATGTTAAAAACGAACATATATTTCATAGCATTATTCCTCAAGAAAGACAAGCTTTTAGTTGCAATTGTTCTATTTACAAGTGATATTCGTTTAAATAATAAAAGGTGAAGACAAAAGACAGATTCGACGAATTGAAGACGCAAACGACCAAAAAGCTCAAAAGTACAAAAGACAATCAAAGAGGTTCCAATTAATGATAAGAAACGTCTCGAAATTACAAGAGTACAAGATTCAAAACGCAAAGTACAAAATATAAAATTGTACGCAAGGACGTTCGAAAATCCGGAACCGGGACCAGAGTCAACTCTTAACGCTCGACGCAACGGACTAAAAATTACAAGTTAACTATGTATATAAATATAATATAATATATAATTAATTATATTAATTATATATATATTATATTTATAAATAAAAACCGTCGGCAGAGAAAGACTCCAAAGGGGTGAGCTGTAAAAACAAACTCCGCGACTCGCGGAGTTTGAAGGCCAAAATGGCCGCGAGTCGCGGAGACCCCAGTTTTGAAACTCCCTATAAAGCAAACCGAATTCTGATCATTTTCAATCATCTTTTTCTTCTTCTCCTCATACGTAAATTATATATATATATATTTATAATTTATATTTTTATTTTAATTATAATTCTAATAATAAGGGTATGTTAGCGAATGTTGTAAGGGTGTAAGTCGAAATTCTGTCCGTGTAACGCTACGCTATTTTTAATCATTGTAAGTTATGTTCAACCTTTTTATATTAATGTCTCGTAGCTAAGTTATTATTATGCTTATTTAAAACGAAGTAATCATGATGTTGGACTAATTACTAAAATTGGGTAATTGGGCTTTGTACCATAATTGGGGTTTGGACAAAAGAACGACACTTGTGGAAATTAGACTATGGGCTATTAATGGGCTTTATATTTGTTTAACTAAATGATAGTTTGTTAATGTTAATATAAAGATTTACAATTGGGCGTCCCTATAATTTACCATATACACTCAATCGGACACGATGGGCGGGATATTTATATGTACGCATAATCGTTCATTTAACCGGACATGGGAATGGATTAATAGCCACTAGAATAATTAAAACAGGGGTGAAATTATGTACAAAGGACACTTGGTATAATTGATAACAAAATATTAAAACCTTGGGTTACACTCAGTCGACATCCTGGTGTAATTATTAAACAAAGTATTAAAATCTTGTTACAGTTTAAATCCCCAATTAGTTGGAATATTTAACTTCGGGTATAAGGATAATTTGATGAGGACACTCGCATTTTATATTTATGACTGATGGACTGTTATGGACAAAAACCAGACGGACATATTAAATAATCCAGGACAAAGGACAATTAACCCATGGGCATAAAACTAAAATCAACACGTCAAACATCATGATTACGGAAGTTTAAATAAGCATAATTCTTTTATTTCATATTTAATTTCCTTTATTTTATATTTAATTGCACTTCTAATTATCGCACTTTTATTTATTGTTATTTAATTGCACTTTTAATTATCGTACTTTTTAATTATCGCAATTTTATTTTATCGCACTTTTATTGCAATTTCATTATCGTTATTTATTTTACGCTTTAAATTAAGTCTTTTATTTATTTAATATTTTACATTAGGTTTTAACTGCGACTAAAGTTTTAAAATCGACAAACCGGTCATTAAACGGTAAAAACCCCCTTTTATAATAATAATATTACTTATATATATGTTTGTATTTTTATAAAAGTAAATTAATATAGCGTTGAGCTTTGTTTAAAAAAGATTCCCTGTGGAACGAACCGGACTTACAAAAAATACACTACTGTACGATTAGGTACACTGCCTATAAGTGTTGTAGCAAGGTTTAAGTATATCCGTTCTCTAAATAAATAAATACCTTGTGTAAAATTGTATCGTATTTAATAGTATTTCCTGCTAAAATTAATAACTATTTTATATACGCCCCGCTGCACATCAAGTATTTTTGGCGCCGCTGCCAGGGAACTATCTTAAAAGCCGGAAGCGCAACGCTAATATAATTAAAAAAAAAACGCGTAAATTAAAACTGATCCAGAGTTGAATTTCTGAACCCCGCGACTCGCGGGGTTTGATGCAATAAATACCGCGACTCGCGGAGATTTTCTGACAGGCGACAAAACCCTAATTCAGCATTAATTACGGATAATTATTAATTATTATTATTATTTAACCCTAATTATTATTATTATTATTATTAGTTTTATTTTAACTTTTATTTTTTTATTAATTTGTATTTTTAAGTTTAATTAATTTATTTAAATTGTAAAATTAATAGTTTTATTAAATAAATAATATAAAAAATAATATTTTTATAAAAATTGTGCTTTTTACAACTTTTTGTATATTTTTATATTTTGTCCCTTTTTAATCGTTGTAGCGTAATATTTGTATTTTTTCGCTCATATTTAATTTTAAACCTAGTTTTTGCCATAGTTATTTTTACTCCTAGATTTTTAGGCTTTGCCGTAGAATTCCTTAAGTGCTTTTTCTTAGATTAAGATTTAGGTACTTTAGAATTTTGCGACGCCTTTTTAAGTTTTAGTTTCTTTTTAAGTTATTTCCATTTGGGATATAGTTTTTCCTGTAAGCTTTAATATTTTTAGACGACTTTTACCTATGTATCAATTATCATTCCAATTAGTAATTTCAATTTGCGATTATAATTTTAAGTTAGTTGTAGTAATAAGGTTAGGTTAGTCAAGTATTTTTAAGTTTTATAAGTTTCTTTTATTTTTTTTTCGTCACCTTTTATTTTTCAACCATTTTTTTTTCGACCTTTTCCGACGAGCTCTTTTTCTTTCTTATTTCTCGCTATTCTAGTTTTTAGGACATAGATTTTTATTCTACTTCTTATCTAAATTTCTTAAAATTACGAAAATTTATTTTGAGTGGTTAAATTAATAGACATCAAAATTTTCTGGTTCGTAGTAATAGTTGGATTTGTACGTGGACCGGGTTATTGGAGCCAAACAGTCCTCAATTATATTGAGACCAAACGAATCCTGCCCCTCTGCTGCATCTTTTGGCTATTCGAAACGTGGGCAAAATCAGAAAAGTCTATTAATTGGATAACTTATTATAATTTTTCTTTCCTTTTTAAAACTAATAGGATATTCAGTGAATGCACCGAGCAAGACGTTCACCACCTTTTGTACGTTCACCACCTGTAACTAGATCAAGACATTTAGCAAATATAACCGCCGTTGATTTTTCTTTAGAATCGTCATCCAGTCGACCAAGTACTTCAGTTCAAATTTCCGATAATCCATTTTTTGAACCCGACCTCACAATTGAGAATCCAGAGAATATTCAGGAACGGTTCGTAGATCCTGAACCATTAAACTTTCCTCCGGAACCACCAATCATTCAAACAGAGATTGTTGAGGAATGAACCATTAAATCAGAATCCTCTAGTGATACCGATTCAACAAATTCAATTATGGAGAATCTGGAACCTTTAAGTATGGAAGACCGAATGAGAGCTAAACGCACTGGCCAAGGTCACGCAATTACTCATCCAGAAATTAATGCGCCATATTATGAAATCAAAGGACAAATTCTACACATGGTGACTAATCAATGCCAATTTAGTGGTGCGCCGAAGGAAGATCCAAATGAACATCTACGTACCTTTAATAGGATCTGCACACTATTTAAAATACGAGAAGTGGAGGATGAACAGATATATCTCATGTTATTTCCCTGGACTTTAAAGGGAGAAGCCAAAGATTGGTTAGAATCGTTACCTGAAGGGGCGATCGATACATGGGATGTTTTAGTTGACAAATTTCTTAAACAATTCTTTCCTGCATCTAAAGCCGTAAGATTTCAAGCAGAAATTGTTACGTTTACACAGAAGCCAAATGAAACTCTATATGAGGCATGGACAAGATATGGAAAGTTGTTAAGAGGATGTCCGCAACATGGTTTAGACACCTGTCAAATAGTACAAATATTCTACCAAGGATGCGACATCACTACAAGAAAAGACATAGATATAGCAGCTGGTGGTTCTATTATGAAGAAAACCGAAACTGATGCTTACAAAATTATTGATAACACTGCTTCCCACTCACATGAGTGGCACCAAGAAAAAGATATCATTAGATCATCTAAAGCAGCTAGAGCCGATTCTAGCCATGACTTAGATTCCATTTCCGCAAAGATAGATGCTGTGGAGAGACGAATGGAAAAGATGACTAAAGATATTCACTCAATACGAATTAGTTGTGAGCAGTGTGGCGGACCACATTTGACAAAAGATTGTCTCAGTATTGAATTAACAATGGAACAAAGAGAGAATATTTCATACATAAACCAAAGGCCTGGAAATAATTATCAGAATAATTATCAACCGCCAAGACCGATTTACAATCAAAACCAGAATTATAACAGAAATATTCCATACAACAACCAACAAGGTCCTAGCAATCAACAAGTATCCAATAATACTTATAATCAGCAAAGACCTAATTTTCAAAACAAACCACCACAACAAACCGATGATAAAAAGCCGAATTTAGAAGATATGATGACAAAGCTAGTTGAAACTCAAACGCAATTTTTCACATCTCAAAAACAAACCAATGAACAAAATGCTCAAGCATTTAGAAATCAACAAGCTTCTATTCAAAATCTGGAACAAGAAGTGAGTAACCTAGCAAGGTTAATAGGTGAAAGAAAACCGGGAAGTCTACCTAGTGATACAAATGCTAACCCCCGGAATGAAACAGCTAAAGCTATTACCACAAGAAGTGGTACAACACTTAAACCACCTGAAATACCTGTAACTTCTGATGAAGCTATTCCTACTCCACAAGAACCACAACCTGATCAAGATAAGGAAAAAGAACCGGTAGTTGAAAAGGTTAATAAAGATAACAAAGTTAAGGATAAACCTTATGTTAAACCATACCAACCACCACTTCCTTACCCGAGTAAAATGAAGAAAGAGAAACTTGAAGCCGAGCAATCCAAATTCTTGGATATGTTTAAACAGATAAATGTAAATCTTCCTTTCATTGATGTGATTTCAGGAATGCCTAGATATGCTAAATTCTTGAAAGATCTAATCTCAAATAGAAAGAAAATGGAAGAACTCTCGGCTGTTACTATGAATGCTAATTGTTCAGCAGTGCTGTTGAATAAGATACCAGAAAAACTATCTGATCCAGGAAGTTTCACAATTCCATGTTTTCTGGGTAGTCTTAGTTCAATAGAAGCATTGGCAGACTTAGGTGCTAGTATAAATCTAATGCCGTATTCACTATACGCTAAACTAGACCTTGGAGAATTGGAACCAACCAGAATAAGCATACAACTAGCCGATAGATCAATAAAATATCCTAGAGGGATAATGGAGAACATGCTAGTTAAAGTTGGTACTTTAGTATTTCCAGTAGATTTTGTTGTTTTGGACATGGAAGAAGATTCTCAAGTTCCTCTCATATTAGGAAGACCATTCTTAAACACGGCTAAAGCAATGATAGACGTGTTCGGTAAGAAACTGACCCTAAGTATAGAGGACGAGAGTGTTACCTTTTCAGTTGATAGAGCAATGCAACAACCACAATCTGCAGATGATACATGTTATTATATTCAAACTATAGATGCACATGCAGAATTATTAGAAGAATTTCCAGAATTACAAGGAACAGGAGAATGTTCTTTAGGAGAAGGTAATGAACCAATTGATGAAGCAGAAATGTTAGCTACACTTATAGCTAATGGATATGAACCAACAACAGAAGAAATTCAAATGCTAAAAGAAGAAGACAGATATCGATACAAATCATCGATAGAAGAACCTCCGAAATTAGAGTTAAAGCCACTTCCAAACCATTTGGAATACGCTTATTTACATGGTGAATCTGAATTACCTGTAATAATATCGTCTTCTCTTACTGAAAATGAGAAATCACAACTCATTTCTGTGTTAAAAGCTCATAAACCAGCCATTGCATGGAAGATTCATGATATTAAAGGAATAAGTCCTTCGTATTGCACACATAAAATCTTTATGGAAGAAGGTCATAAAACGTATGTGCAACGCCAACGAAGACTAAATCCTAATATGCAAGATGCAGTTAAGAAAGAGATTATTAAACTGCTAGATGCAGGTTTAATTTATCCAATTTCCGATAGTCCATGGGTAAGCCCAGTTCAATGTGTACCTAAGAAGGGTGGCATGACTGTCATTACAAATGAGAAAAATGAGCTTATTTCTACTAGGACTGTAACAGGATGGCGTGTATGTATTGATTATAGAAAATTAAATGACGCCACCAGAAAAGATCACTTTCCCTTACCTTTCATAGATCAAATGTTGGAAAGATTAGCCGGAAATAGTTACTATTGTTTTCTAGATGGATTTTCCGGATATTTTCAAATTCCAATAGCACCCGAGGACCAAGAGAAAACCACATTCACGTGCCCTTATGGTACTTTTGCTTACAAACGCATGCCATTTGGACTTTGCAACGCCCCTGCAACCTTTCAAAGGTGTATGATGGCGATTTTTCACGACATGATAGAAGAATGCATGGAAGTATTCATGGATGACTTTTCAGTCTTCGGTGATACATTTAAATCATGTCTAGTTAATCTGGAACGAATGCTAATTAGATGCGAAAAATCAAATCTAGTACTTAATTGGGAGAAATGCCATTTCATGGTTAAAGAAGGCATCGTTCTTGGACATAAAATTTCAAAAGAAGGAATTGAAGTGGATAGAGCTAAAGTAGATGTAATTGCTAAACTTCCACATCCCACCAATGTTAGAGGAGTTAGGAGTTTTCTAGGGCATGCCGGTTTTTACCGACGTTTCATAAAAGATTTTTCTAAAATTGCCACTCCTATGAATAAACTCCTAGAAAAGGATGCTCCATTCATCTTTTCAGATGAGTGTATCAAATCTTTTAATATTCTTAAAGAGAAACTCACTAATGCGCAGATCATGATAACACCAAATTGGAATCTACCATTTGAACTAATGTGCGATGCAAGTGATTTTGCAATGGGAGCCGTTTTAGGACAAAGGATTGAAAAACGATTTCAACCTATATATTATGCTAGTAAGACATTACAAGGAGCACAAACGAACTATACAACTATTGAAAAAGAACTCCTTGCTATTGTCTTTGCTTTTGACAAATTTTGATCATATCTCGTTCTAGCAAAAACGGTGGTCTATACCGACCATTCTGCTCTTAGATACCTATTTTCAAAACAAGATGCTAAACCAAGATTAATCCGTTGGATCTTACTCTTACAAGAGTTTGATATTGAAATCCGAGATAAAAGAAGAGCAGCAAATCTCGCCGCTGATCATCTTTCTCGTCTTGAAAATCCTGAGTTAGAAGTTCTAAATGAATCGGCCATACAAGACAACTTTCCTGATGAATATCTATTGAAGATAGATTATAAAGAAATCCCATGGTTTGCAGACTATGCAAACTATTTAGTATGTGGATTCCTTGAAAAAGGATTATCGTACCAAAGACGAAAGAAATTCTTCAGTGATATAAAACACTATTTCTGGGAAGATCCACATCTGTTTAAAAGTTGTCCCGATGGAATAATACGCCGATGTGTATTTGGAGATGAAGCTAGTAAAATTTTAAACCACTGTCACACAGGACCAACAGGAGGGCATTATGGGCCTCAACTAACAGCAAGAAAAGTTTATGAAGCTGGATTCTATTGGTCTACAATTTACAAAGACGCACACCTTCTTTGCAAATCCTGTGATGCATGTCAAAGGGCCGGAAAAATAAGTCAACGTGATGAAATGCCACAAAATGTCATCCAAGTATGTGAAGTATTTGACATTTGGGGTATTGACTTTATGGGTCCATTTCCAAAATCTCATAATAATCTATATATACTCGTAGCCATTGATTATGTATCTAAATGGGCGGAAGCACAAGCTCTCCCAACTAACGATGCACGAGTTGTAGTCAACTTTTTAAAACGTCTTTTTGCAAGGTTTGGAACACCGAAAGCTTTAATAAGTGATCGGGGTACTCATTTCTGTAATAATCAACTTGAGAAAGTTCTTAAAAGATATGGAGTAACTCATAAAATCTCCACCGCATATCATCCACAAACAAGTGGACAAGTTGAAAATACCAACCGAGCTTTAAAACGTATTTTAGAGAAAACCGTAGGATCAAATCCTAAGGAATGGTCCATTAAATTGGAGGATGCACTCTGGGCTTTTAGAACAGCCTACAAAACTCCAATTGGAACCACACCTTTTAGACTTGTTTATGGAAAAGCATGTCATCTTCCAGTAGAAATTGAACACAAAGCATTTTGGGCTTTGAAGACATGTAATCTTGATTTACATGAAGCCGGACGTCTACGATTAAGTCAACTAAACGAATTAGAAGAATTAAGACATGAAGCATACGATAATTCGTTAATCTATAAAGAAAGAACGAAGAAATGGCATGATAAAAGAATCAGAGGTTCAAAAGAATTTAAAGAAGGAGACAGAGTTCTTCTTTTCAACTCACGATTCAAGCTATTTCCAGGAAAATTGAAATCAAGATGGTCTGGACCATTCATAGTCAAAAGAGTTTTCCCATACGGAACGATAGAATTAATAAATTCAAATGGGATGGAATTTAAAGTTAATGGTCACAGAGTTAAACATTACATACATGGTCCGATGGAAGTCGACAACGAAGTTAATCATAATTTCGACACCACAGCTAACTAAGTGTGGGGAGAATCAAGTCTTTAAAGGATAATATGTATTTTTGTTAGAGTTAGATTATTTGTTTTCGTGTAAATCTCGAAAATGGAACCCGAATGGTCTTTCCCTAGCAGACCCTAAAGAACTAGTCTTCTCCCCCCATTTCTGAATTTTTATTTTTTTAGGTTTTTACAAAATGAAGACTGCCTGTGAACTAAACCATGGTCTAATGCTACACGCTTTGATCACTAAACGTAATAATGACATACTACCGAGTGAATTAGTATCAGTAATCAGAAAAAGAATAGACGAAGTTAGAAAAGAATCCAGATGTGAAGATAATAAGTTACAATTTGGTAAAGGAAAATCAAAATCCGCAGCGAAAAGAAGAGCACGACACCTAGAAAGATGTCACAAATGCGGAAAATGGTCACATGGAGGTAAATGTTCAAATAATCAAACCTATTCAAATACCGAATTTGTTACTTTATGCAGAGACGGACCGTTCATATGTTTAGAAGAAAAGACACTGAATGCTCGAGGTTACGCCTATGTAGCCATGGAAAACCAATTAAACCGACTATCTTGTGAATGAGATAGATCATATAACTAAGAAATCTATTTCACAGGTATGTCTGTACAGTTTTTATTTTTATTTTTATTTTTAACCTTTTGATAATAAACGCTAATTTGTTCGCTAAAAAGTATTAAATTGGTATTGAATAAAATTAGGTTTGGCTATTGATATCATTCAAAAATTTATTACATCACTGCGAAATTTAACGTTTATTCTTAAGGTATAAATATCTTTAATCAATCAACCCAAAATATTTCAAAAATTCGTCATGAGTTAAATTAGGTCTTGGAACCGAAATTACTTTACCGAAAAGAGGGGCGCATATTTTTGATAATATTTGATTGATTAAAGTGGGATAAAAAGACAAAAAGATTTTTAATTTTATTTTTACCATGTTTTTAAAATTAATATTTAAATCTTAAATTAATATTGTAAACTTTGTAAAAACAATATATTTAAAATTGTAAATATTTGAAAAATTAATATAAGTTTGGTGTGAATTTAAAATATAAAATTTTAATTTTATGCATTTCAAATTTTAAGTTTGGTGTGAATTTTTAATATTAATTTTGAATTTTATATTTAAGTTGTGTGAATTTAAAAACAAAAATTTACTTTATCTCATTAAGTTAAAAATATGATTTTTAAAATTCGTCGTAAGTTGAAGACTAGGTCTTTGAACCGAAATTGCTTTACCCGAGAGAGGGACGAGAACTTTTATTATCATTATTTTTAATCTTATTGAATCAAAGTATGCCAAAAACATTAAAAAATCCAAAAATCTTAGCTTTTAAAACAATCGCTACAAAAAGACAAATTTTAAAATTTTGTCGAGGGACGGACTAGGACATCGATCCGAAACGACCTCGTCCTAAATAACAAAGGAAACAAAATTTTAAAATTAAGTACTTAATTGTTTCATAAGTTAATGATTATAAAAAAAAAAAAAATAGCAAACTCCGCGACTCGCGGAGTTTGAAGTGCAATTCGCCGCGACTCGCGGAGGAGTCGGATTACAGAAAAAAAATAAAGAGCTGCAACAGCTCAGTTTCACTCCCCACAACAGAAAATAAACTGCGAAAACCCACGAAAATACCCGAGAAAAAACCCCCAAAATCACAATTTTTAACCGTTAATCACCAAATCTTTTGCTAAAATTATGTTGAGAAGGATGCTATCTAAGAATTACTCAAGAAAAACGGTAAATTTCTACACCTAAACACCATTTAATCCGAAATTTGGTGTTCTTGAGTCATTTTTTTCCCAATTTGATTTTAATGCTTTTTAGTGTAATTAGGCTTAAATTGTTTATGTATTATGCTTGTATAACCTAGATTGATGCTGTTTAACATGATTAGAAGCCTTAAACTTCAAATTTTGAATAATCTAGGGTTTGTGTTCTTGAGCAAATTTGGGGCTTTTTGATATAAACAGGTTATGGCCGATTTTTGTCATGAATTGTTGCTAAAATAAGTAGTGTAACATGTTTAGGTAGTTAAATGATCCAAACTTTGAGCTTAAATATGATTTTGAGAATTAAAGTGGACTTTTTCAAGTCTAAAATTCATGAACTTGATTTTTGAAAGATAATGCCATTTGAGACTTGTTTAATTGCTAGTAATGATTATTTTGACATGTTATTTGAGTTGAATGCTTATGAACTTGGCGAACATTTTCGTATATACTTATTTGCAAAAGTGTAGATTTGATAAAAATGTGAAAATGAGCTTAAGTTTGATATAAATTGATCATGTCATTGTAATTATTTTGATTGATGATTTTGCTGACACTAATGCATATTTGGATGCACAAAAATTGTGTTTGATGTGTTTTGCAGACTGAAAGGGGTGAATCTTCATCCCAAGCCCGCAATGCTCCTGCTGAGAATATGGAACAACAGGAGGTGGATAACTACTACAAGCAGGATATACCTCATCCAGTCATGACCTTTTCTGATATGCACTTGGAAGAGTTGCACCCGAACCTGAGATTTGACAGACTTTGGATAGATTATCCAAAATACCAAAGGGGTTTGCATACTCTTCATTCTAAGGTTGTTGAGGTACCGAGGGTCATAGAATGGGGACCCTTAGAAGCTGTAGAATTGGCCGGGCCAATTAGGGAATTACTTGTACAGAGGTATGGTAATTCTTCTTTTAATGATTGGGTACGTTTATTCACCATGCGTAGACCTGTATATAAAGTATGGTGTGAAGAATTGTTATGTAGTATAGAGTTGAATGATCGGGTAGCTAGTTTAACCGATCGTTCTTTTATTAGATTTTTGTTAGGCGGTTCAATGCGCCACATGTCTTTACTGGACATGGCTCAGGCTTTACGTATATATACGCCTGAGGAGTTAGCGTCTGCCGATTGTAGAGGATTGATACTAAACGGTAGAAAGATAGATGAAAATTTTGATACACACGGTGTGTGGAGTCAAATGACAAGCCATCACCGTTTCAAAGGGGGAAATTACTCTTATTTGGATATAGATAGAGCCGAATTAAGAGTGATACATAGGTTTTTAGCTAATTCGATTACACAAAGGGGTAAGAACAAGGAAAAAGTAAATGAACAAGATTTGTTCTACCATATGTGTATTCGAGACCCACAAAGCGCTGTAAGTATACCATATTGTGTGGGTTATTATTTATCAGCTATGGTTCGGGGGATGCGACCGCATAGCATAATAGGAGGTGGTATTTTTATTACTTTGATTGGTGAATATCTCGGTGTGGATATAAGTCGGGGGGGATTATTAGTAGAAGAACCAGAACCCCGCGATACTATAGGTTTAAATGTATACCATGGTGCGAAAGTTTTGAAGAGGCGAAATAACGCCGCAGTACGATACCATGGTAGACATCCACAGGTGGAGAGAAACCAACAGCAAGGTAATGTAGGAGGGGGGAATGAGATGCAAGAAATGCAAAGGTTTATAGCTTCTCAGGAATACGAAAATGCTAGACAGAAAGCATTTGAAGATTGGCAAGTTCATCAGAACCAAATCATAGCTCATTGCCAACATATAGGTAGAAACTATATTCCTACACCGAAACCCATCTTCCCTCCCTGGTCTATAGAGATGCAGCCACCGTATCCTACGTATGACCCTGCCGAAGCATTCTATAGCACCTATGGTTATGCCTGGAACCCCTATTGGTACCAGTATCATCCCTAGTATACTTAGTTTTTTTTTTTTTTTTTTTTTTTTTAGTAATTTGTAATTATTGATACGTTTAATACTTTTGTTAATATTGTAATCATTTTTATAATTATCTAACTTTTATTCTTAGATTTTAATAATTTTTGAATGTGGGGTAATATACCAAACTTCAAAAATATGTATATCTGTTTGCAGTTTATCTTATGTACACAACAGGGTAAAACAACGCATTTTCAAAGACTGGCATTAAGTTCAGCAAAAGCAACTAATTTTGACGACAAGATGCAAAATATATGTGAAATAACAACAAGACGGAATGAACAAATGATGTACACCATTTATCATTCAGCAAACAAACGCCAATATATTTGGAAACTTTGGTAAAATTTAATCATTTTCACACAAATCACCCTCAATAATTTAAATTGTTACTGATTTCTTGCAAATGAGGGCATTGCAAGATCTTAAGTGTGGGAAGGGGTTAAATTCTTTCGGATTTTAAAAATTTTTACTTTATACACTTGGTTACCATTAAAAATACTAGTAAAGTAGTAGTTGTATTAGAATCTAGTGCTCTCTGATAATAAAGAACAGCCCTAGTCTTATATACTGACTACTCAATTCTAGTAAAATTTTTCAAAATTTTCAATTAAATGAACTAAAAATCATGTTTTCACATATTTATGAACGATAAAACTAGGTTTTAACACCGAAATTATTGTTACCTCGGAAAGGACATAAATTGAGAAACAAACTAAAATGTTAAAATTCATTTAAAATGGAATAGAGGACGATAAAAAGGAAAATAAAAGCCAAGTGTGGGAAAATTTACCAAGTTATCTTAAACATATGTCACATATATCTGTAACAAATAACTGAAAATACTTTTGCTTTGGACTAAACTAAGCTGTTTTACCCGCTGAAAGAAAAGAAAAGATGGATCAACACGATGAATCAATTCCATCATTAAAAGGAAGTAAAGTCTTCCGAAAAAGACACGCGCTTCTTGATTTAGGTCATGAAATTGTCGTCCAGACCAGCTGTAGGTTGACGAAAAATCTAGAAAAGTCATCACTAAAATCAGCAGGAAATCCACGGACCTCAGCATTAAACAGGGTCGCCAAATGGTCAGATTTATCCTAACCATGAGAAGGATTTATCTCGTACAATGGGGGGGCACCATGCAAATTAGCTGGACAAGACTAATGAATCAGATCCCCAGAAAGGATAATCTCCTTAAAGATTAAAAATCAGCTTTTAAGACTGATATTACTCAATCCTAGAGATTGACCTTAAAGATTGAGAATTACAAACTCATGGAATTCAATGATATCTAAACTCGAGCTTGAACGAGAAAATATTTTGATCAAAATTACAAACCGATTTATTTTCTGAAAACCCTATTTTCAATGCGTTCATTACCATTGAACGTAAAATCCTAGGAATTCACCTGGAATTCATTAGGTCACCTGAACTAAATCGGGTGTCAACCGTAAGAACGGTGGTTGCATAGTGGTCAAAGACAGGACCTTGTGCCATACTGAAAAATTATAAGGGTGAGCTTTACTATTGCTTCTACCAAGGATAGTAATTGCGTCCGACACGTTATAAACCATAATTAAAAGCATGTCAGGGGACATTGCCTTAACAGTTGCTTGTTCAACGCTTTCCTTTACAACCGGACGGTAGTTTACCGAAAGGTAATATACGGGACAAGTAAACTGGACGTGTTGCTTTCCAAATACAAGGTTAGCAAGTGGGTGACACAAAACCGCAAGTTTTGAGCTAAAATTTTCAAATCTGAAACCCATCAAACCCACAAAAATATTTTGCAAACACCGGTAAAGGGTTATTCCGGAAAACTTATCTAGGGTAAAAACGAGATTTAATTTTCAAAAGATCAAATGTTTTCATAAAGATCCAATTTCCTTAATGGATCTAAATTTTTATAGTCATGTGGAAATGTAAACCATATCGTTACTACCATTATTTATACCGCCGTATAGAAATCACTTATGTACAAAGTGTGAAGAATAAAGAAGTGATTCTAGTATTTCAAGACGATATTTCTTGAGGACAAGCAACGCTCAAGTGTGGGAATATTTGATAATGCTAAAAACGAACATATATTTCATAGCATTATTCCTCAAGAAAGACAAGCTTTTAGTTGCAATTGTTCTATTTACAAGTGATATTCGTTTAAATAATAAAAGGTGAAGACAAAAGACAGATTCGACGAATTGAAGACGCAAACGACCAAAAAGCTCAAAAGTACAAAAGACAATCAAAGAGGTTCCAATTAATGATAAGAAACGTCTCGAAATTACAAGAGTACAAGATTCAAAACGCAAAGTACAAAATATAAAATTGTACGCAAGGACGTTCGAAAATCCGGAACTGGGACCAGAGTCAACTCTTAACGCTCGACGCAACGGACTAAAAATTACAAGTTAACTATGTATATAAATATAATATAATATATAATTAATTATATTAATTATATATATATTATATTTATAAATAAAAACCGTCGGCAGAGAAAGACTCCAAAGGGGTGAGCTGTAAAAACAAACTCCGCGACTCGCGGAGTTTGAAGGCCAAAATGGCCGCGAGTCGCGGAGACCCCAGTTTTGAAACTCCCTATAAAGCAAACCGAATTCTGATCATTTTCAATCATCTTTTTCTTCTTCTCCTCATACGTAAATTATATATATATATATTTATAATTTATATTTTTATTTTAATTATAATTCTAATAATAAGGGTATGTTAGCGAATGTTGTAAGGGTGTAAGTCGAAATTCTGTCAGTGTAACGCTACGCTATTTTTAATCATTGTAAGTTATGTTCAACCTTTTTATATTAATGTCTCGTAGCTAAGTTATTATTATGCTTATTTAAAACGAAGTAATCATGATGTTGGGCTAATTACTAAAATTGGGTAATTGGGCTTTGTACCATAATTGGGGTTTGGACAAAAGAACGACACTTGTGGAAATTAGACTATGGGCTATTAATGGGCTTTATATTTGTTTAACTAAATGATAGTTTGTTAATGTTAATATAAAGATTTACAATTGGGCGTCCCTATAATTTACCATATACACTCAATCGGACACGATGGGCAGGATATTTATATGTACGCATAATCGTTCATTTAACCGGACATGGGAATGGATTAATAGCCACTAGAATAATTAAAACAGGGGTAAAATTATGTACAAAGGACACTTGGTATAATTGATAACAAAATATTAAAACCTTGGGTTACACTCAGTCGACATCCTGGTGTAATTATTAAACAAAGTATTAAAATCTTGTTACAGTTTAAATCCCCAATTAGTTGGAATATTTAACTTCGGGTATAAGGATAATTTGACGAGGACACTCGCATTTTATATTTATGACTGATGGACTGTTATGGACAAAAACCAGACGGACATATTAAATAATCCAGGACAAAGGACAATTAACCCATGAGCATAAAACTAAAATCAACACGTCAAACATCATGATTACGGAAGTTTAAATAAGCATAATTCTTTTATTTCATATTTAATTTCCTTTATTTTATATTTAATTGCACTTCTAATTATCGCACTTTTATTTATTGTTATTTAATTGCACTTTTAATTATCGTACTTTTTAATTATCGCAATTTTATTTTATCGCACTTTTATTGCAATTTCATTATCGTTATTTATTTTACGCTTTAAATTAAGTCTTTTATTTATTTAATATTTTACATTAGGTTTTAACTGCGACTAAAGTTTTAAAATCGACAAACCGGTCATTAAACGGTAAAAACCCCCTTTTATAATAATAATATTACTTATATATATGTTTGTATTTTTATAAAAGTAAATTAATATAGCGTTGAGCTTTGTTTAAAAAAGATTCCCTGTGGAACGAACCGGACTTACTAAAAACTACACTACTGTACGATTAGGTACACTGCCTATAAGTGTTGTAGCAAGGTTTAAGTATATCCGTTCTCTAAATAAATAAATATCTTGTGTAAAATTGTATCGTATTTAATAGTATTTCCTGCTAAAATTAATAACTATTTTATATACGCCCCGCTGCACATCAAGTATTATATCTAATGAGATGTTAAATTATTATATTATCATGATATTATGATATATTAATATATCTTAATATGATATATATACATTTAAATGTCGTTACAACGATAATCGTTACATATATGTCTCGTTTCGAAATCCTTAAGTTAGTAGTCTTGTTTATATGTATATAACTCATTGTTAATATACTTATGGAGATACTTACTTATCATAATCTCATGTTAACCATATGTATATCCATATATATATCGTCATGTCGTTTTTACAAGTTTTAACGTTCGTGAATCGCCGGTCAACTTGGGTGGTCAATTGTCTATATGAAACATATTTCAATTTATCAAGTCTTAACAAGTTTGATTGCTTAACATGTTGGAAACATTTAATCATGTAAATATCAATCTCAATTAATATATATAAACATGAAAAAGTTCGGGTCACTACAGTACCTACCCGTTAAATAAATTTCGTCCCGAAATTTTAAGCTGTTGAAGGTGTTGACGAATCTTCTGGAAATAGATGCGGGTATTTCTTCTTCATCTGATCTTCACGCTCCCAGGTGAACTCGGGTCCTCTACGATCATTCCATCGAACCTTAACAATTGGTATCTTGTTTTGCTTAAGTCTTTTAACCTCACGATCCATTATTTCGACGGGTTCTTCGATGAATTGGAGTTTTTCGTTGATTTGGATTTCATCTAATGGAATAGTGAGATCTTCTTTAGCAAAACATTTCTTCAAATTCGAGACGTGGAAAGTGTTATGTACAGCCGCGAGTTGTTGAGGTAACTCAAGTCGGTAAGCTACTGGTCCGACACGATCAATAATCTTGAATGGTCCAATATACCTTGGATTTAATTTCCCTCGTTTACCAAATCGAACAACGCCTTTCCAAGGTGCAACTTTAAGCATGACCATCTCTCCAATTTCAAATTCTATATCTTTTCTTTTAATGTCAGCGTAGCTCTTTTGTCGACTTTGGGCGGTTTTCAACCGTTGTTGAATTTGGATGATCTTCTCGGTAGTTTCTTGTATAATCTCCGGACCCGTAATCTGTCTATCCCCCACTTCACTCCAACAAATCGGAGACCTGCACTTTCGACCATAAAGTGCTTCAAATGGCGCCATTTCAATGCTTGAATGGTAGCTGTTGTTGTAGGAAAATTCTGCTAATGGTAGATGTCGATCCCAACTGTTTCCGAAATCAATAACACATGCTCGTAGCATGTCTTCAAGCGTTTGTATCGTCCTTTCACTCTGCCCATCAGTTTGTGGATGATAGGCAGTACTCATGTCTAGACGAGTTCCTAATGCTTGCTGTAATGTCTGCCAGAATCTTGAAATAAATCTGCCATCCCTATCCGAGATAATAGAGATTGGTATTCCATGTCTGGAGACGACTTCCTTCAAATACAGTCGTGCTAACTTCTCCATCTTGTCATCTTCTCTTATTGGCAGGAAATGTGCTGATTTGGTGAGACGATCAACTATTACCCAAATAGTATCAAAACCACTTGCAGTCCTTGGCAATTTAGTGATGAAATCCATGGTAATGTTTTCCCATTTCCATTCCAGGATTTCGGGTTGTTGAAGTAGACCTGATGGTTTCTGATGCTCAGCTTTGACCTTAGAACACGTCAAACATTCTCCTACGTATTTAGCAACATCGACTTTCATACCCGGCCACCAAAAATATTTCCTGAGATCCTTGTACATCTTCCCCGTTCCAGGATGTATTGAGTATCTGGTTTTATGAGCTTCTCTAAGTACCATTTCTCTCATATCTCCAAATTTTGGTACCCAAATCCTTTCAGCCCTATACCGGGTTCCGTCTTCCTGAATATTAAGATGTTTCTCCGATCCTTTGGGTATTTCATCCTTTAAATTTCCCTCTTTTAAAACTCCTTGTTGCGCCTCCTTTATTTGAGTAGTAAGGTTAGTGTGAATCATTATATTCATAGATTTTACTCGAATGGGTTCTCTGTCCTTTCTGCTCAAGGCGTCGGCTACCACATTTGCCTTCCCCGGGTGGTAACGAATCTCAAATTCGTAATCATTCAACAATTCAATCCACCTACGCTGCCTCATATTCAGTTGTTTCTGATTAAATATGTGTTGAAGACTTTTGTGGTCGGTATATATAATACTTTTGACCCCATATAAGTAGTGCCTCTAAGTCTTTAATGCAAAAACAACCGCGCCTAATTCCAAATCATGCGTCGTATAATTTTGTTCGTGAATCTTCAATTGTCTAGACGCATAAGCAATCACCTTCGTTCGTTGCATTAATACACAACCGAGACCTTGCTTTGATGCGTCACAATAAATCACAAAATCATCATTCCCTTCAGGTAATGACAATATAGGTGCCGTAGTTAGCTTTTTCTTCAATAACTGAAACGCTTTCTCTTGTTCATCATTCCATTCAAATTTCTTCCCTTTACGCGTTAATGCAGTCAAGGGTTTTGCTATTCTGGAAAAGTCTTGGATGAACCTTCTGTAGTAACCAGCTAGTCCTAAAAACTGGCGTATGTGTTTCGGAGTTTTCGGGGTTTCCCACTTTTCAACAGTTTCTATCTTTGCCGGATCCACCTTAATACCTTCTTTGTTCACTATGTGACCGAGGAATTGAACTTCTTCCAACCAAAATGCACACTTTGAAAACTTAGCGTACAATTCTTCCTTCCTCAATACTTCTAACACCTTTCTCAAATGTTCACCGTGTTCTTGGTCATTCTTTGAGTAAATAAGTATGTCATCAATGAAAACAATGACAAACTTGTCAAGGTATGGTCCACACACTCGGTTCATAAGGTCCATGAACACAGCTGGTGCATTAGTTAAACCAAACGGCATGACCATAAACTCGTAATGACCGTAACGTGTTCTGAAAGCAGTCTTTGGAATATCATCTTCTTTCACCCGCATTTGATGATATCCGGAACGTAAGTCAATCTTTGAATAAACAGACGTGGGTAGCGGTTCTTGATGGTAAGTTTGTTCAACTCTCGGTATTCGATACACAACCTGAATGTACCATCTTTCTTCTTGACAAACAAAACAGGAGCTCCCCACGGTGATGTGCTTGGTCGAATGAAACCACGCTCTAAAAGTTCTTGTAATTGGCTTTGCAGTTCTTTCATCTCGTTGGGTGCGAGTCTGTAAGGAGCACGAGCTATTGGTGCAGCTCCTGGTACAAGATCTATTTGAAATTCAATGGATCGATGTGGGGGTAATCCCGGTAATTCTTTCGGAAATACATCGGGAAATTCTTTTGCGACGGGAACATCATTGATGCTCTTTTCTTCAGTTTGTACTTTCTCGACGTGTGCTAGAACTGCATAGCAACCTTTTCTTATTAGTTTTTGTGCCTTCAAATTACTAATAAGATGTAGCTTCGTGTTGCCCTTTTCTCCGTACACCATTAAGGGTTTTCCTTTTTCTCGTATAATGCGAATTGCATTTTTGTAACAAACGATCTCTGCTTTCACTTCTTTCAACCAGTCCATACCGATTATCACATCAAAACTCCCTAACTCTACTGGTATCAAATCAATCTTAAATGTTTCGCTAATCAGTTTAATTTCTCGATTCCGACATATATTATCTGCTGAAATTAATTTACCATTTGCTAATTCGAGTAAAAATTTACTATCCAAAGGCGTCAATGGACAACTTAATTTAGCACAAAAATCTCTACTCATATAGCTTCTATCCGCACCCGAATCAAATAAAACGTAAGCAGATTTATTGTCAATAAGAAACCTACCCGTAACAAGCTCTGGGTCTTCTTGTGCCTCTGCCGCATTAATATTGAAAACTCTTCCGCGGCCTTGTCCATTCGTGTTCTCCTGGTTCGGGCAATTTCTAATAATGTGGCCCGGTTTTCCACATTTATAACAAACTACATTGGCATAACTTGCTCCGGCACTACTTGCTCCGCCATTACTCGTTCCGACACCATTTGTTCCTTTCGTTCTATTAACCCCTGGTCCGTAGACCTCACACTTCGCCGCGCTATGACCATTTCTTTTACACTTGTTGCAAAATTTGGTGCAGAACCCCGAGTGGTACTTTTCACACCTTTGGCATAGCTGCTTCTGATTGTTGTTGTTGTTGCGGTTATTATTGTTGTTGAGATGATTGTTGTAGTTGCTGTTGCTGTTGTTGTTGCTGTTGTTGTTGTTGTTGTTGTTGTTGTTGTTGGGCCGTTTGTTGTAGTTGCGATTGATGTTGCGATTGTTGGGATAATTGTTGCGATTGCTGTTGTTGTTGTATTGGTGATTCTTATCACCGTTTTCCTCCCACTTTCTTTTGACTTGCTTCACATTGGCCTCTTCCGCAGTCTGTTCTTTAATTCTTTCTTCAATCTGGTTCACTAGTTTGTGAGCCATTCTACATGCCTGTTGTATGGAGGCGGGCTAGTGTGAACTTATATCTTCTTGGATTCTTTCCGGTAATCTTTTCACAAACGCGTCGATCTTCTCTTCCTCATCTTCGAATGCTCCCGGACACAATAGGCACAATTCTGTGAATCGTCTTTCGTACGTGGTAATATCAAATCCTTGGGTTCGTAACCCTCTAAGTTCTGTCTTGAGCTTATTGACCTCGGTTCTGGGATGGTACTTCTCGTTCATCAAGTGCTTGAATGCTGACCACGGTAGTGCGTACGCATCGTCTTGTCCCACTTGCTCTAGATAGGTATTCCACCATGTTAACGCAGAACCTGTGAAGGTATGCGTAGCGTACTTCACTTTGTCCTCTTTAGTACACTTACTTATGGCAAACACTGATTCGACCTTCTCGGTCCACCGTTTCAATCCGATCGGTCCTTCGGTTCCATCAAATTCCAAAGGTTTGCAGGCAGTGAATTCTTTGTAGGTGCATCCTACACGATTTCCTGTACTGCTAGATCCAAGGTTATTGTTGGTATGTAGCGCAGCCTGTACTGCGGCTATGTTTGAAGCTAGAAAAGTACGGAATTCCTCTTCATTCATATTCAAGGTGTGTCGAGTAGTCGGTGCCATTTCCTTCAAAATAGTCAAATGGAACAAGTTAATCATACAGAATGTTAAGAGTAGTTAATAGTATTTCGTAGCATAATATGAACTCATTTATAAAAGCTTTTTCTTCATATTAGCGTTTTATAAGTTTAAATTCGGGTAGTACCAACCCGTTAAGTTCATACTTAGTAGCTAATATACAATTCAACTACTACAATTCTATATGAAAAACTGATTATAATAATATTACGCGTTCAAACTTTTACACAATATTTTACAAACTTACAATACCGCTTATTTTACATATAGCATGAAATATAGCACACAATAAATTTGATACAAGATGGTTGTGAAGATAATTCTAGCTAGTACACAAGTCGTTCAGCAAAGGCAACAAAGACACGTAATTCATACGTCCAGAAACAAGTCATGCATTCTGGTTTTACTAGGATTACTTCCCATCCTTGGTCTTGTGGAACATAACCGTTATGGCCATTGATAAGACAGCGTGTTGTAACGTCGTCAAAGGGACGAGGGTTACGTAATGTCCAACAGTCCCGTAACAATCTAAAAACCTCATTTCTTACCCCAATTACCGAATCCGTCACTTGTGGGAACGTTTTGTTTAATAGTTGTAGCCCGATGTTCTTGTTCTCACTTTGGTGAGAAGCGAACATTACTAATCCGTAAGCATAACATGCTTCTTTATGTTGCATGTTAGCCGCTTTTTCTAAATCACGAAGTCCAATATTCGGATATATTGAGTCAAAATAATTTCTTAACCCGTTGCGTAAAATAGCATTTGGGTTCCCCGCAATATATGCGTCAAAGTAAACACATCGTAACTTATGGGTTTCCCAATGTGATATCCCCCATCTTTCAAACGAAAGTCTCTTATAAACCAAGACATTCTTGGAACGTTCTTCGAATGTCTTACAAACTGATCTCGCCTTAAATAGTTGTGCCGAGGAATTCTGACCGACTCTAGACAAGATTTCATCAATCATGTCTCCGGGTAGGTCTCTTAAAATATTGGGTTGTCTATCCATTTTGTGTTTTTAAACTGTAAAATAGACAAGAGTTAGATTCATAAAAAAAATACATATTAATACAAGCAATTTTTACATATATCATAAAGCATAAGCACACTATATTACATATATTACACCACACGAATACAACTATCTTATTCCGACTCGCTCGTTTCTTCTTCTTCGGTTTTGGTTCGTTTTGCCAAGTTTCTAGGGATATATGATGTTCCCCTAATACTAACTGTCGTTTTCCACAACGGTTTAGAAAAACCTGGTGGTTTAGAGGTTCCCGGGTCATTGTTACAACTTAAGGACTTCGGGGGTTGACGATACATATAAAGTTCATCGGGGTTGGAATTAGATTTCTCTATTTTTATGCCCTTTCCCTTATTATTTTCTTTTGCCTTTTTAAATTCAGTTGGGGTAATTTCTATAACATCATCGGAATTCTCGTCGGAATCCAATTCATCGGAGAATTGGTAATCCTCCCAATATTTTGCTTCCTTGGCGAAAACACCGTTGACCATAATTAACCTTGGTCGGTTGGTTGAGGATTTTCTTTTACTTAACCGTTTTATTATTTCCCCCACCGGTTCTATTTCTTCATCCGGTTCCGATTCTTCTTCCGGTTCCGACTCTTCTTCCGGTTCCTCTTTGGGAACTTGTGAATCAGTCCACGAATCATTCCAATTTACATTTGACTCTTCATTATTATTAGGTGAGTCAATGGGACTTGTTCTAGAGGTAGACAACTAGCACATAATATCAAACGCGTTAAGAGATTAATATATCTCATAATATTCACATGTTAAAAATATATAGTTTCCAACAAAATTTGTTAAGCAATCATTTTTCAAGTAAACACGGTCGAAGTCCAGACTCACTAATGCATCCTAACAAACTCGATAAGACACACTAATGCAAAATTCTGGTTCTCTAAGACCAACGCTCGGATACCAACTGAAATGTCCCGTTCTTATTGATTAAAAACGTTCCATATTAATTGATTTCGTTGCGAGGTTTTGACCTCTATATGAGACGTTTTTCAAAGACTGCATTCATTTTTAAAACAAACCATAACCTTTATTTCATAAATAAAGGTTTAAAAAGCTTTACGTAGATTATCAAATAATGATAATCTAAAATATCCTGTTTACACACGACCATTACATAATGGTTTACAATACAAATATGTTACATTGAAATCAGTTTCTTGAATGCAGTTTTTACACAATATCATACAAACATGGACTCCAAATCTTGTCCTTATTTTAGTATGCAACAGCGGAAGCTCTTAATATTCACCTGAGAATAAACATGCTTTAAACGTCAACAAAAATGTTGGTGAGTTATAGGTTTAACCTATATATATCAAATCGTAACAATAGACCACAAGATTTCATATTTCAATACACATCCCATACATAGAGATAAAAATCATTCATATGGTGAACACCTGGTAACCGACATTAACAAGATGCATATATAAGAATATCCCCATCACTCCGGGACACCCTTCGGATATGATATAAATTTTGAAGTACTAAAGCATCCGGTACTTTGGATGGGGTTTGTTAGGCCCAATAGATCTATCTTTAGGATTCGCGTCAATTAGGGTGTCTGTTCCCAAATTCTTAGATTACCAGACTTAATAAAAAGGGGCATATTCGATTTCGATAATTCAACCATAGAATGTAGTTTCACATCCTTGTGTCTATTTTGTAAATCATTTATAAAACTTGCATGTATTCTCATCCCAAAAATATTAGATTTTAAAAGTGGGACTATAACTCACTTTCACAGATTTTTACTTCGTCGGGAAGTAAGACTTGGCCACTGGTTGATTCACGAACCTATAACAATATATACATATATATCAAAGTATGTTCAAAATATATTTACAACACTTTTAATATATTTTGATGTTTTAAGTTTATTAAGTCAGCTGTCCTCGTTAGTAACCTACAACTAGTTGTCCACAGTTAGATGTACAGAAATAAATCGATAAATATTATCTTGAATCAATCCACGACCCAGTGTATACGTATCTCAGTATTGATCACAACTCAAACTATATATATTTTGGAATCAACCTCAACCCTGTATAGCTAACTCCAACATTCACATATAGAGTGTCTATGGTTGTTCCGAAATATATATAGATGTGTCGACATGATAGGTCGAAACATTGTATACGTGTCTATGGTATCTCAAGATTACATAATATACAATACAAGTTGATTAAGTTATGGTTGGAATAGATTTGTTACCAATTTTCACGTAGCTAAAATGAGAAAAATTATCTAATCTTGTTTTACCCATAACTTCTTCATTTTAAATCCGTTTTGAGTGAATCAAATTGCTATGGTTTCATATTGAACTCTATTTTATGAATCTAAACAGAAAAGTATAGGTTTATAGTCGGAAAAATAAGTTACAAGTCGTTTTTGTAAAGGTAGTCATTTCAGTCGAAAGAACGACGTCTAGATGACCATTTTAGAAAACATACTTCCACTTTGAGTTTAACCATAATTTTTGGATATAGATAAAAATCATTTTCTCAGAATAACAACTTTTAAATCAAAGTTTATCATAGTTTTTAATTAACTAACCCAAAACAGCCCGCGGTGTTACTACGACGGCGTAAATCCGATTTTACGGTGTTTTTCGTGTTTCCAGGTTTTAAATCATTAAGTTAGCATATCATATAGATATAGAACATGTGTGTAGTTAATTTTAAAAGTCAAGTTAGAAGGATTAACTTTTGTTTGCGAACAAGTTTAGAATTAACTAAACTATGTTCTAGTGATTACGAGTTTAAACCTTCGAATAAGATAGTTTTATATATATGAATCAAATGATGTTATGAACATCATTACTACCTCAAGTTTAGTAGGTAAACCTAATGGAAGTGACAAGAAATGATCTAGCTTCAAAGGATCTTGGATGGCTTGAAAGTTCTTGAAGTAGGATCATGACACAAAAACAAGTTCAAGTAAGATTTTTACTCGAATTAAGATAGTTTATAGTTATAGAAATTGAATCAAAGTTTGAATATGAATATTACCTTGAATAAGAAAGATAACCTACTGTATATAACAAAGGTTTCTTGATCTTAGATGATTACTTGGAATGGATTAGAAAGCTTGGAAGTAAATTAGTAAACTTGAAGGGATTTTTGAAGTGTTCTTAAAGTGTTCTTCCTATGATGATTATAGCTTGATTCTTGAAGTGATTTTTGATGAAGATGATGATTAACTACTGGAAAAATACGTTCATAATAGTGTGTGTGTGTGTGTTGAGAGAGAATTAGAAAGAGAATTGGAAGTGAAATGGAGTGAATGATGAGTGGTAATTGGTGAGTGGTGAGTGGGGTTAAAAGGAGTTCTAGTTAGTTGACTAGCTCATGGTAGAAGTTAAAATTGATTAGTCATACATGACATAATCAAGAGTGGAATCCCATGCTAGTTCCTATTGGTATATACTCATAGTAAGTACGTTTTGAAGCTGTGTATAATACGGGTAAGAATACGACTAGAATTCTTGATGAAAGAAAAGAATGGAAAAGTAACTGTAACCATTTTCGTTAAGTATGAGTGTTTTGATATATGTCTTGAAGTCTTCCAAAAGTATTTTAATACATCTAAATACACTACATGTATATACATTTTAACTGAGTCGTTAAGTCATCGTTAGTCGTTACATGTAAGTGTTGTTTTGAAACCTTTAAGTTAACGATCTCAATTAATGTTGTTAACCCATTGTTTATTATATCTAATGAGATGTTAAATTATTATATTATCATGATATTATGATATATTAATATATCTTAATATGATATATATACATTTAAATGTCGTTACAACGATAATCGTTACATATATGTCTCGTTTCGAAATCCTTAAGTTAGTAGTCTTGTTTATATGTATATAACTCATTGTTAATATACTTATGGAGATACTTACTTATCATAATCTCATGTTAACCATATGTATATCCATATATATATCGTCATGTCGTTTTTACAAGTTTTAACGTTCGTGAATCGCCGGTCAACTTGGGTGGTCAATTGTCTATATGAAACATATTTCAATTAATCAAGTCTTAACAAGTTTGATTGCTTAACATGTTGGAAACATTTAATCATGTAAATATCAATCTCAATTAATATATATAAACATGGAAAAGTTCGGGTCACTACATGACCAAGCACGACCCCTACTCCCAAAAAGTGAGGACTCTTGGACCCAAAGTATCTGTATGACCCATCACATCTACAATACTTTGTCAATTCATTTGATAAGCGTGCCGGTGTACAGTTTAAGTTAGAACTTGATTTTGACATACGTTTCGAGGTCAATGGTTAGTAAGCGCCATACGTGGTGCAGGTGCGATACTTCTTCCGAAATCATTCTGAATAAAAAAGAAAAAAAGCCATCCATTTTCGTTTCCACTCCACGAAATTTAAACCGACCAACTCACACAAAGAGTTGATGAATCAAAAAATACTCACTCCAAATTCACCCCCAAAATACACTACATATTCACCTTCATTCCTTTTCTTCTTATCAAAAAGATCCAGAGATCAATAAAGAGATGGATCAATCAAATTCGCTTCAAAAGCACTTGTTAAAAGATTTCGAACCCATGATTGTTTTTTGATAGGTCAAAGACCTATTCTCGATGAATCGTCACTTCCTCTCTGGGCACCAGGAACAAAAGATAAAAGTTATGAAGAAAGGGTATACCGAAAAAAAAAAGAACCCGAAAAGTCTCTAAATAAAGGCAAGAAAAACCCGAGAAGTTGCCCAAAGAAGGATTGCTTGAAGAGCCAAGAAAAATTCTAGACAGAAGTCTTAGCAAAATCTGCATCTTCCGAAGAAACTTTTTACGGAATTCAAGCCACTCTCTATCCAAAATAGATACTTTGAAGAATCGAAATCTATTAATTCTCCTTAAAAATCAAAAGATCTGGATACCTTTCACTATTCCATAAATTCCTCAACTAACCCTATAACCCGTCTTCCTCTTGAAAGAATGCCTAGGAAGAAGATCAGTGTCGTCCTTACTTAACCGGTGGAGATATAGATGCTTTACCAAACCTATGATGAGAACTATTGCGCGACTGGCTTCTGAGCGATAATACAACTAGATTAGGGCACCCTAAACACTTGAGTGATATGAGTGATCTGTTAGTGAGAAGCTTGGTCATAAATACTCTACATCTGAGAGTTGGAAAGTACGCCTTTTTCACTATGGACGCGATTGAAATCTAGTGAATAAAATCATCGAAGTTCGAAACTTTCTCTAATACTTTCGAAAGATGTGACAAACTTCTGACGAAGGCATAATAAAAGGGTCCAAGGGTGGGCGAGTAAGAATCTATTAGAAGGAACCTTATATTCCCGCTTTTTTGCTTGAGGACAAGCAAAGCTAAGTGTGAGGTATTTGATATCGGTCAAAAAGTCACGTTTTTACCCTCAATATTAAGCCCTAAATCCATAAAGTTCTAAACTTTATCCAAAATTATCACTTTGTCAGTTGATTTTGTAGATTAAGTAATTACAAAGGTGATGTAAAAAGAATCAAGTATAACGGAGCTAAAACGAAGAATCTAGAGCAAAAACGGTGAAAGAGAAGAAATCAAGTTACGATCCAGGAAATAAGCTGACCAGGGCAGCTAAACGACTTGCCAAATGGGCTGCCAAATAGGCTTCCACTATGGGAAATGGCTTGCCAAACGGCCTGCCAGTCGTTTGCAGGCAGAATTCAAGTCTATTTAAAGGGCTTCTTCCATCCATTTCAAGACACACTCAATTTGTATTTCACTTTATATTTTCTAGCTTTTTAGTTAGTTTTTAGTAGTAGCTAGCTTAGCTTTTATTTTCGGGAGGATATCCTGGCGAGTTCCTGCGATCTCGGACAGATTTCTTCAGCCTTTTTGGGTTTTTATTCGAAACGCTTGTCTTTTGTATTAAACATGTTTTGTTACCATTTATGTTTAATAAAGCATTCTGATATTACCATGTTAGCTTAATTAATCTGTATGTTGTCATGATAGAAGTCTGGGTTAGTGTAGCTATGTTAAATTGGTACATTTACTATTGTTATGCTGAACATGTGAGTCTGATAGATTTGTATGCTAGCATCTTAAGGATTGACCAACCTAGGTTGTGATCAAGACTTGTTCACCTATACGAACTTAGCTACTTCATAGGATTAAGACCTTGGTTATACTGTATCTGAAGATTCTATGAACTCGGTATGGCCGGAGTTCCCGAGAGGTATCTAATGCTCTTTTAGGACACGGGACTTAGGAATTGAGACATGAATGACCTAGCATGCCTATTGATTGTTCTAAAGAGACCTCTTAGGAGCTGCTAAGATCTAGTCAGTGCATTGACTATATAACTCAAACCTATTGTATGTTCTTGTTTGATTGTTGCCATAGGATTAAGTGATATCAACTGTTGAGGTATCTGTTAGGTTTCTATCTGCTTTACCTTCAGTATATCAACTGTATATAATGTTTGATTTGGTATGATCTCATTAGTAGATAAAATGGTTGTTAGTTTTCATTTAAGGTTTTGTCAACTTGACCCGACGGACTCCTTCCGTTTGTGATCAGTTTTCAATCAACACGACATGTTGTTATTCAGTTAACTAAACTGATAACGAGGGTTAGGATAAGAGCTCAACTCACTAACTAACCTAGTGCTTTACTGAGGATAACCTCCGAGGTATAGTTACCTTTTGATTATACGACCAAGTGACATACTTTTCACTACTCAACGAGAACTCCGAGAGTCTAGAGATAAGTAGGTCCGTGTAATTGGCTCTTTCAACCAGATCTATACCATTCCAATCATAGCTTTAGCATAAACATAATTACCTTTCCCTAGCCCAAACTAATATCTTGGTCAACATTTCCCTGATCTGCATACTTCGTATATCCTTCCACCTTCTTTACTTTTCTGTAATTAGGACCATTAGTTTAAAACCACTACTACCCTTTATCTAGGTAATTTAACCAAAGACAATTATCCACTTGATCTTCAATTCGTTAAAATATTCAAAAGTACGACCCTAGGTTAACTTACACCTTCTACCATCAGAAAGTTAAAAGTATATTTAGGTCCCGCAAAATATAAATAATAAACCACTGTTCGCTACTCTGATCAGCTGATTCTGACGCTCGCGACCTAACGACACCGGATGAATAAAACTGTTCGTTTCGGTCAGATCATGCGACCAGATAGTTATGCTGGTTGCACATATGGTGAATCATCCGGATGTCCTTGGCCTGAATGTTACTACCATGTTTTCCCTTTGGTAGTATAGAGTGTGAAAGCAGATGGTGCACGACTCGGTGTGCTGGGTTGTCGATCTTTGAGGCTTTGGATGTAGAATTCCAAGGTCGAACAGAAGATAACTCATTCCATGCATTCTGATTATGAATTCATGGACCCTTATCAGTACTACCGTGGGTGAAAATGTGACCCTCGATATGTGTTGGATCATAAAGCTCGAGATATGTGGCGAATTTTCCCAAAGTTAGATCATGATACTCATTACTGTAGTGAAAACGGATGCATGGCTCAGTCGAATACTTAGCCGAGTTGATCTCATCATCAAATTGCCATGTGGCCATAAACTCGGCATAAACCTCGATTAACACCTTCTCGTCTATACTGAATAGATGAGTCCACGGATCATAAAGCTGATTACCCATGGTGAATTCTAGCACTTCTCTTAAATCATCAGCGCATCCACAATTTTCCATCACATCCCAATCGATAATCTTAAAGTGGCCCCTTTTCTTATTTATCCATTTTCGGAACAACGGTTCTAACGTAGCCGCGCTATTTAGGTGGTGAAGTCTTTTTGGCAAGTCCTCGTTATCCCGTAAAGTGAACTGAGGCATCCTGAAAAATACGATTGGGATGTAAATGGTATTCCAAAAATTTAATAACACATATATTAGTTATATAGAAGAGCGATATAAACCAATTTTCCAAAAAAAAAAAAATCGAAATAAGGGCTTTAAAATGGACTTTTCCATATATCTAACGCAATATAATTGACAAGAATATCCCATCACAATATAATAATCCTATAATGAAAATCTTAACCAAAATTGGATACACACCCGTGATTGTACAAATATTAGTTAAAAATAAATCATATAACTATTTTAGTCGTAATAAGGAATTTTCGAAAAAGTTTTGGTTTTTAAGCTTGCAACAATTAAATATAATTGTCAAAAATTACCTTATTACCAAACTTTAATCATAATTGCGTGTTTTATGCGTTTTTATTTTAGAAAAATATTTTAAGAGTTAAAATGACAAAAATGTACGTTTTTGAGAAATCAATGATTCCGGTTCCAAGTTTGTTTTGGACTCAAAGATTTCGTCAAAAGTAACAATTTTCCAAAATATCCTAAGTTTTAAAAACGTTTTAACATTAGGTTTGTCCAAAAAGCTTGTTTCGTACGATTTTGACTAATTTCCAAAATTTGGCAAACGACGTTTAAACCTAGTTTAAGCGTGATTTTATTGTTCCAAAAGATCAATCGGTTGTATCTATGGGCAACAATCATACTACATTGTTCCAAAATTCGAAAAACCCGACCCATTTCCTCCAAGTCAACACTAGTCAACCAATTCAAAGAACCTTACCTATCAAAGCATCAATTTGTCCTAAAAACTAGCATTTTACAATCACGTTATCATCCTAAGAGTTCCTAAGCATACAAACAAGCATAAAATCACAAAATCATAGAAATTTAAAAATTAAACCCTAAGTGTAATTTTGAATTTTAGCGAGATTTATACCTTGTTTGATAAAATTGATCAAAGAAATGAGTTTAGAGGGATGAAAGGAACATGTTTTGGCCTTCAAATGGTTCGATTTGGTGAAAAAATGGCAAAATGGTGATGGTGGGTTCAAATTCGGCCGAAGGTTGGGAGGAAGAAGGAAGAAGAAAGAAAAGAAAATGAAGAAGTGTGGTATAAAAGCTCATCAGGTAAATAAAACAGGCTGCCAGTCTTCTGACCAGCCGTCCATGGCCTGCCATAGACTGGCCAACCGTTTTTTCAGGCTGACTTGTGCTTTTGGTTGGGGTTGGGTTATTTAATCCATTTATTATTTATTTGTTTTTCATTTTAAGGTTATAATATTATATAATTATATTATGAAATAACTAGTATTATAATATTTATTTATTTAAATTTAAATTTATTAAACGAAAATGTTATATGCAAAATAAATGATTACAATAATTATGACGAGCCTACAACTAAACACAAAAGGTGAAGTTTCATGAATGAGATGTTCATGGATTCTTTGACCGTCCAAAGCAAATCAGCGGGATGAAGCGAGAATCTTTCGAATTCACTCAAAAGCTGACATTCGCGTTTTTGAAGATCATCGATATCGTCCATAAATTGAACGAATGCCCTTCTAACCTTCTTGGTATTCGAGATTCCATTCCTTGGTCGGTCGTCTTTGAAATTTAGATTGTTCAGAAGTTTGAAAACTACGGTTTGAAATTCATAGTCTTCCTCAGAATCGGGATCTCCGGTAGTGAATTTGAAAATTTTGGATATTGTGTGGATAAGTGATTGCTGAGGGGTAGTAAATGGAAATTTTGACGTAGTCAAGATTCGCACGAATTCTGAACAGATTCCCTTTCTCTTTTCAAAGAAATATGCCTCTATTCTTTCTTCGGTTGAATCCAGAAATACTTATGTCAACTTTTGAATAAGGAATGACACAGGATCAAAGTAGAAATAGTCTCGATCTCCATATTTTGAAATGGGGTTAGGAACTTCTTTTTCAGTCCAATACTCTAATTCCGCGATCATCATTGCAACATATCGATTTAGACGAATCGGTGAAAATTCTTCATCTTCAATATATGACAAACAGTTCACGAAGATCACGATACTTGAAAAAGGTTTCTTCCCCACATTCTTTTGAGAGATTGTGGAGGGAACGTACATGATCACGTAGATTATGCATTTCTTGGACTTGACATTTAGAAAAGAAAAATCTGAGATGTAAAGATATCTGACGAAATCGCGGTAAACATCTAGTCTTCGTTTAGGATTTAGCAGATTTTCGATGAAAGGAGGGTCTGAATTATCTATGTAACATTCTTTCTTGGAATCATACTTTAGCAAGAACGGATATCAGAAAAAGGTTGGATATTCTTCCCGTATTTCATTTTTCATGTGTAGGAGTTCATTGAGACTGAACCCTCCTTTTGGAACGTGAAAAGGGTCGAATCCTGGTTCGTTTGAATAAAATTTCTCTAAAAGCAATGAAATCTTCGGGTTAGATGAAGTTGTCCAACCTCTTGGGCTACAAGAATCAGAAACTGGAGGCTTCTGACGAGACTCATTAGGGTTTAGATCCATTTTTGATGAAACTGTTATTATCTTTTAGATTTTATAGACGATAACTTCTCCGGTTTTTCGAAGTTGGAGTATGATGAATATCTTCCGAATCTCCTTCGTAGTCGGTTAAGTTTGTCATGGATTCTATAGAAAATAATAATTATAGTATTCATAATTTTGATTTTTATGTTTTGGATAATTAGGGTTCTCTAAAGGCGACTAATAATCCTATACCATCAAACTTTCCGATTGTTAAGCGTGAGTGTTTCAGTCAATTTATCTTTGAAACAAGTGGCCAGGCTGACAACGGAGAGGCAAGATCCTTTTGGTTCCAATATAATTGGAGACTGTTTGGAAAATCCAACAACCATGTCTGTGTATAATTGTCTTTCTTAAGCACCACTCAAGAATCTCAAATATCTTGATAGAATCACAGATTACCTTAGAAAACATAAAATTCAATCCCCGACAGCGGTGCCAAAAACTTTACCTTCCCTGATATGCCCAAAACGGACGGTTTTATTTGTGTGGTGTCGTTAGGTCACAAAACGTCAAAATCAGTTACCAAGAGGGGGTAATGGTTTTATTATTTATATTTAGCTGGGGTTTCCTAGCTAAAATCCACCTACTTGCTTCTTTCTATAACAAGTAAAGGATAAGTATAACCTAGGTTTGTATTTTTGTACGTTTAATAGTAACATGGGATCGTAGCACGTCTAAAGATAACCCTATAGCAAGTAAGGTGTTTGAATAAACTATGGATAGATATACTATAAGTAAGATAAATGACAAATAAAGTAAAGGGTTGAATGTAATATTTAGGGCTGTAGGGAGACTACCTATAAGAGTTCTACTTCCTAGAATGAGCACTAGACCTTAATCAAGAGGAGGTAACCTAATTGATTTGTCACTAAGAGACTAGGCTTTGAAGATTCAGGTCGGTACAGCATATCCTACTCCCAACGCTAATCTAAAAGATTTAAGCGACCTATCTTGGATGGAGTCCTAGGTTCATGAACAGAGTGATATACCTAAGAAAGGTTTCAAATTTTCTTAATCCTAGTTGTAAGGATTTTCTTCTATTTGCCCATGGAAAAACATATCTTTGATCATCGTGAAAAAGTTACCCTCAATCTTCCAATTATCGGCTCCAATTCGTGGTTTTGTAATAGCCGGAGCTATCATCGGTGGTGCCACCAATCTAGCATTCCACATCGGTGTATCATTCAGATCATTTAGTTGCACTTGACCAATCGGTACACCTTGGATGATTGGATCACCCTCTTCATTGTGAATTGGTTGACCGTTCGGATCCATATCTTCTAAACAAAAAGACAAAACCTTAAAATTTTTCCTTAATACCCGTTCTTCTTTACGATTATAAACCCCGTGCTCGTATTTCTCCGGATCGAACAATGGATTTGTAAAACTCTTGATCCTTGTGGGACCTTGTTTTCATGCACCAAAATACCTATCCTTCAATCACAACACAAACACAAGCGGTTTTTCAAATACAAAATAAAAATATAAAAACAAGAAAAGTAACTTTTATAAGGGCGAACCCTTACAAAAGGGTCAGACGATTAAAAGTTTAAACCAAATATCCCACTAGCTAACCGATCCCCAACAGCGGCACCAAGAAATTGATGATGCGTGCATAACAATACATCATTACCCTCTAAATTTATACAAGAATTAAACACTACAAACAAGCACACATAACTAACGAGCAATTAGAACCCGATTATTATAGCACTTCAATGTAAGTATTCTTTTCAAGTTTGTCCCAAGAGAGCGGTGTAAGTAGAATAATTGAAACTATTAATTGTCCTAGGGTTTGTTTAATTTGGGGGGGGGGGGGGGAGGGGAGGTTTGATTGATTTTAATTAACAACTAAAGCGTGCAAAATAAATAAACTTAAACTTAACAATTAAAACTAGTTGCAAGTAGCAAGTAACTAAATATTAAGACTTAAATCAATTAACTAAGTAGTGTTCACTTACCTAATCCTCTATATACTTAGATCGCCCCGTTTTTACCCAAATTGCTATCGCACTAGTTGTTCAACTATTAAATGTTCAGCATTACTACCAAACCTTAATCAAATAACACTTTGCGAATTCACATAAGCATTGCATTCTAAGATCAAGTTAAGCATGATTGGTTATTGAGATTATGCTTTGGTTGAAATCACTTAAACCCTTCAACTATCAAAATCACTTAAGATAATCGAACACCACTATGTTGACTAAAGGCCAATTGAAAACCAACTTATATCAAGAACACAATCACTTGAAATCCCTAATCTAGTTGTCTAGATTACTCAAGGTGTTAAAGTATAAATTGATTCACTTCTCAAATCACTAAGAGAGCTACTCAACCTATGTAATCAAAGTAAAGCCTAAAACAAATGCATAACAATGGATCTATAGCTAACACAATAATACTTGATCATGTAATTCATTCAAACAACATCATTCAATTGATTTAGGGTCAAATCATTGCATTAGAGATTCATAGATAAGCAAACACAAGAGATATAGCCAATCATTGCTAAGATTGCACTAACAATAAGCATATAAACACAAATAAACATCATCTTGAGTGATTACCAGTAATTAGTTCAAAACTAGATAAAGAAAAGTGGAGATTAAAGCCCAAAATGATAAAGAGAAGAAGATCTAGAGCTAATAATGATGAAATTTGAGCTTGCTTCCTTCAATTCACCTTCAAACTCTAATGGATGAAGAAATTAGGGTTATGTGTGTGAAATTTGGACTAAAAACTGCAGCTCTCCCTTTTAATGATCTCTTCTCTTTTCTTTTATAGTGATGAAAATTCTAGGCCGAATCAGTGTTAGGAGCGCCGCTCTTCCTTCATGAGAGGCGCTTTTGGCTAAAAATCAGGTGCGTCGCTTTTGGTTACACGTGCGGCGCTTTTCTTGGTAAGATCTGCACTTTTGGCAATTAAGAATGGCGCTTCTGGTCACTGGTGGAAATTTGAGCCAAAACGTGTATGATAGCGCCATTTTTCACTGAGGAGAGGCGCTTTGGATCATCAGCAGCGGCGCTTCTTGACTAGGAGCGGCGCTTTTGGAGCTGTTTCCTGCACTTGTCATTTCCTTTGCAACTTTTGATTAGGAGTTGGTCAATTTTACACCAAATCAGGCTTTTAGCCTTGAATTGACACTTTAGCACAGAAACACAACTTTTGGGCCCAACCATCCTCAAAACCGAATGAAATGAGGGAGATATTGCGAGATAAAACATATATAATTAGAACAATATCAGTATTACTACTATATGAATCTTCCACTTAATACTATAGTTATGCCTTAACACTAACAGATGTGCAATCTTAGATATTCTAAGGTACTGCTAATTGGATTAGACGTCTCTCCTTTGCAATCAATTACTCAACCCCGAATCATTAGACACCATCTTTAGAACACTGCTTTGACGCGAATCATGCTTTTGGCTAGACCAGTATTCATAAGAATCCTATAGTACTTAGCTAATCACAATCGTAAGGCGGGTAGCTCTTCTCTGATAGATAGTTACCTTATCTATACGTAGGTACTAAACCCTATTGTGACGTTAAGCACACATAATTACTTACCCTGTATCCTAGGATTGATCAGTTCCTAACACTAGGTTATAGACCCGTGGGTAATTGGAAAGGGTGGTCCGTGAATTAGACCTCTAAACCGTCAAGGTTTCAGCATAACAATAATATAAGTTACTGATAAATATTAACAAATATGGCAATTATAACGGATAGACAAATGCATACATTAATTTAAGATAACCAAATATATCATTAAATTAAGGAAAGTGTTCACCGTATACAAATGACGTAGACCGTTACAAATGCTTGACAGCTCCAACTCTAGACAGCTTCTTAGTACAATCTTCGGAGTTCGCCTCCGGGTACTTAATTTCCCGCTCGAAGTGAGAAGGCCTCAAAAGACTATTCTCGAACTAGACTAGAGAACTAAACTGAATTTGAGAGTGAATTAAAGAGTGGAGAGTGGAGAGTGGAGTGTGTGTTGAAATGGAGACAAATGGGCTTTATTTATAGTAAATTCTGGCGTGGGAGGCCATCCAGGCAGGCCGTCCAAAATGGTGGCTGGCCTTTTAATCAGCCCGTCCAATTGGCTGTTGGGCCGTTTGATTTGGTGGTGACCCGTTTAATTAGCCCGTTTGAATGGCAGGCCGTTTATTTTATGGCAGGCCATCCACATATATTGGCAGGCCGTTTTTTCTTCTTTATGGCAGGCCGTTTTTCTTGGGGTTTTCTAGGTTTCCACTGTTTTTGCTCTAGATTCTTCGTTTTAAGCCCGTTTTCGTTGATTCTTCTTGCGTTGTCTTCATAATCACTTGATCTATCAAACAAGACAAATAAATGCTCAATTCTCTAGAAAATGTTAATTTATTTCGTGCTTTTAGGTCTGAATATCGGGGGTAAAAACGTGATTTTTAGCAGATATTAGCGTTTCTCAAAGATAAGGTACCGGTTGAACACTCGAACGCGATGTATTATGAAGAAACTAAGCAAAAATTTGAGTTTCTTAACACGGACGAGGAATGTGATGGAATAAAACGCAGAGCATTGACAAGACAAATAATCTATACAATTGCATCTTGTTTCCATTGATGAAGATTTCATCCGAAAATAGAGAGTAGTGATGAAGAAGGATGAGTTAGTCACCGATGAGAATGATCTAAGTTTGTCGTTTGTTCTTCAAGACACATGTAAATGAAAATGATTTTATATGTATGTTGCATTTAAAGTCATATATTATTTTTTGCATACCAAATTTGTATAACATTTAAGAGAAAATGTAAAAGGACTTAAATATGTATTTCATAATAATCTTAAGAAAGACACTTATACACAGAATTGGTTGTTGGATTTTCCGAACAGTCTCCAACTATATTGGATCCAAAAGGATCCTGCCTCTCCGTAATCGGTCTGGCCACCTAGATACGAAGTAATCTGTAAGAAGTCATATCAATTGGAATATCTGATAAGGTTAGCGACTGAATTTCAAGAATAATTGTTTTTATTAAATTATCGATCCTTTTAGTCAATTAACATTTTCTAAAAGTTACCTTTAAGTCCTTTTAAACAGAAAATTTAAAAAAATGGAAAATCAAAACACCCTTGCTTCTATGCAAAAGTCATGCTAAAAAGAAAGAGGAGGACCAATTACCTTTGGAACCGAAGGAAATCTTGAAATTAGTTCACACATGATTAAACTGGTCAGTATGATCTGTAAATTTCAAGGATTACCGACTGACGATCCAAACTTTCACTTAAACAAATTTATCAGTCTGGTTGACTCTTTTAAGAAGGAAGAAAACGAGTTTCACTTAAACTTCATCTTTTTCAATATTATTTGTCTACACGCGCTTTAACATGGTTTAATGAGCTTAACTCAAATTCAATACACTCATGGGAGGAATTAGACACAAAGTTTTTAAACAAATTTTATCCACCCTCCCTACAAACCTGTTTAAGAAATGACATCACAAATTTTTCTCAAAAAGAAAATGAGTCATTGTATCTAGCATGGAATAGAGTGAACTTAAAAGATGTCTGAATCATTCGTTAAGTCGGGTAGACATAATCTGCACGCTCTACAATGGTTTGACCAAGGATGATAAGTATCTCCTAGACATGGCCTCGCAAGACAATTTCATGTCACGAACAGCAGACGAAGCATGGAATCTCTTAAACACAATAGATGTACAACAGGAAGATTGGAGCAATGAAGCTGCTGAGAAGGATGACATCTTCGCTCATACGGTAAAAATGCTGGAAATCAGGTTACAAGATCTCACCCTCACTCTTCAAAGTTTACCAATTCCTAAAAGTCCCGATGCTACTAGAACCAATCTAAGGTATCCTTACCCTAGATGGGCATATAAACAGCAGAATAGCTCGGACTCTAATATAATTTACCCACTACACCAAGCTACTCTCCACTCTAAGGAAACTTTAGTTGAATTTATGAAAAAGCAATACACGATAAACCTTCAAGTCATAGAGTGCCAAAATAAGTTTGATACTTTGATAAAGACTTTTGAAGAATTAATAATCAATTTTCAACTTACGCTTAAACGATTAACCACTAAAGTTAATATAGAGTGTAGTGAGTTTGATGCCCTAGTAGTCACTAGAGGTGGGAAGGAAACAACTGTTAATATACCCATACAAGATTTTTCGGATACAGAACCTATGCCAATTGACCCCGTTGTCAATTCACCGGAACCTATCTCTCCTAAAGCTCCGGAAGTTATTCCGCGAGCCCGCATACCTTTCTCAGGGAGGCTTAGTAAGGAAAAACAAGAAGCGCAATTTGCTAAGTATTGGGATACTATTAAGAATATACATTTGAATGTACGACTAGTAGATGCTTTAGTAGAAATGCCAAATTGCGCTAAATTTTCCAAAGAATTGCTTTCAAACAAAGAGAGATTAAGAGAGATAGTTAACTTACCCTTAAGTGAAGAATGCTCATTAGTGTTACAATATGGTATTCCCCCTAAGTTAGGAGATACACGAAGATTTACAGTACCTTGCTACCTGCAAGATGTCCAAATTAGCAATGCGTTAGCATACTTAGGAGCCAGTGTAAACCTAATGCCCTATTCATTATTCAAAAAGCTAGGATTAAATGACTTAAGGCCTACCAGCATGACTATCCAACTCGCGGATAGATCAGTTAAGATCCCTCGAGGAATAGCTAAAGATGTCCTATTCAGAGTGGATAAGTTCGCATTCCCCGTTGATTTCGTCATTATAGATATTGAGGAAGACACGAAGGTCTCACTCATACTTGGCAGACCATTCTTGAATACTGCCAAGGACAAATGTACACAGAAGTCATTAAAATTAAGAGTTGGTAGTGAAGAAGTCACATTTAATGTCGACCGACTCATAAGCCATCCTCGCGAAGAAAATCTCAATCTCGCTGATTCTTTTCAAGAACTCGTCAATGAATATATGGAGGATACCATGGCTATATGTACTCAAGATCAAATTTCCAAGAATTTGTTCTTTACACCTCCTGAAGAAAATCTCGACAGCCATTCAGCCATTGATCCTGGTCAAAATAAATCTCCCCTCTCCGAAAGTAACTTTCTCGGCAAGACTATCCGAATATCACCACTAGGTCAAGGCATTCCCCTACCTCTGTTAAGGAGAAGACCAAATGAAGAAACATATTTCATTTCGGTACTTTACGAACCACAGTTAAAAGAGGACTGTGTTGAAATTCCTGAACCAACCTTCGAAACTAAAGAAGACGTTTCTAAAGAGGAAGCATTAAAAAGGATAATTTACAGAACCAAAGAACAGATATCATCAGTGACTGCTATTAAGGAAGAAGAATCAGAATTCCAGGAAAGGTATGACTCATTAGACAGAGCAAAAATAGCTAGAATGAAGCCATCTATCAAGGAACCTCTGGAATTGGAGTTGAAGAAGTTACCTGAACATCTGGAGTATGCATTCTTAGAAGGAGGATCGCAACTCCCTGTAATCATTTCTAAAGACCTCACGCCATAGGAGAAGGCGAAGTTGATTCAGGTTCTGAAATCACATAAGAAGGCAATTGCTTGGAAAATTTCTGACATAAAAGGAATCAGTCCCAACTATTACACCCACACGATCTTCTTGGAGGATGATTTCAAACCATCAGTTCAGAGGCAAAGGAGAATCGCAACTCCCAGTAATCATTTCTAAAGACCTCACGCCACAGGAGAAGGCGAAGTTGATTCAGGTTCTGAAATCACATAAGAAGCCAATTGCTTGGAAAATTTTTGACATAAAAGGAATCAGTCCCAACTATTGCACCCACAAGATCTTCTTGGAGGATGATTTCAAACCATCAGTTCAGCGGCAAAGGAGTGTCAATCCAATGATTCAAAAACTCATCAAGAAAGAAGTAATCAAACTTCTGGACGTTGGTCTGATCTATCCTATTTTTGATTCGCCATGGGTCAGTCCTGTTCAAGTGGTACCCAAGAAGGGAGGAATGACCGTAATCCAAAATGAGAATAATGAACTTATTCCAACACGAGAGGTCACCGGTTGGAGGGTTTGCATAGATTATCGTAAACTTAACGATGCAACCCGGATAGATCATTTTCCATTACCATTCATTGATTAAATGTTGGAACGTCTATCAGGGAATGAATTCTATTGTTTCCTTGACGGTTTTTCCGGGTACTTTCAAATTCCCCTCCATACAAAGGACCAAGAAAAGACAACCTTCACATGTCCTTATGGAACATATGCCTATCGATGCATGCCCTTTGGGTTATGTAATGCACCTGCTACATTTTAACGATGCATTGTAGCAATATTCCACGACATGATTGAGCGTTGTATGGAAGTCTTCATGGATGACTTCTCAGTCTTTGGTAGTACCTTTGATTTGTGTCTTTCTAACCTTGACAAGATGCTCACCCGGTGTGAAGATTTGAATTTAGTTCTAAAATGGGAGAAATGTCACTTCATGGTAAAAGAAGGAATAGTTTTAGGACATAAGATTTCAAAGTCAGGAATAGAAGTCGATAAGGCTAAGATTGAGACCATAACTAAGCTTCCAGAACCTACCACAGTAAAAGCGGTAAGGAGTTTCCTTGAACACGCTGGTTTCTACCGACGTTTTATCAAAGATTTTTCAAAGGTCACGTGACCTATCACTCATCTCCTCAGAAAGGAAGTTCCATTTGTCTTTAATGAACAATGTGTTCAAGCATTCAACTATCTGAAGGAATAGCTCACACATGCACCCATCATGATAGCTCCTGATTGGAATTTACCATTCGAAATCATGTGTGATGCCAGTGACTTTGCAGTTGGAGCTGTACTAGGACAACGGAAGGATAAATATTTCCATCCAATCTATTACGCCAGCAAAACCTAAACCGAAGTTCAAGAGAATTACACCACTACGGAAAAGGAGCTGCTAGCAGTAGTTTTCGCCTTCGAAAAATTCTTTTCCTATCTCATCCTGTCCAAAACTACGGTTTCCATATATCATTCAGCCCTAAAATATCTATTCACTAGGCAAGATGCTAAACCAAGACTCCTATGAAGGATCTTACTCCTTCAAGAATTCGATATTGAAATCAAAGATAAGAAAGGAGCAGAGAACATCGCGGCAGACCATCTTAGTCGTTTGGAGAACCCAGCAATGGAACAACTTCCTGAACAAGATATCAGAGATAACTTTTTGGAAGAACAGCTTATGAGCTTAGGAAAAGCTAACATAGGATCACAATTCACTTATACTCCCTTGTACGCTGACATAGCCAACTACCTAGTTGCTAGAGTAATACAGAAAGGAATGAGCACATCCCGAAGAAGGAAGTTCTTCATGGACACTAAGTACTACTACTGGGAAGATCCGTACCTGTTCAGAATTTGCCCTGATCAGATAATCAGGAGGTGCGTAGATGAGAAACAAGCAACATGGATTCTTCACCAATGTCACCACGGACCAACTAGAGGTAATCATGGAGCAAAATTAACCGCAAGAAAAATCTACGAATCAGGATTTTATTGCCGTCTATATTCCGAGATGCACAAGAGCTTGTAAAGCATTGCGACGCATGTCAAAGACAAGGTATTATCTCTATGAAGAATTAGATGCCTCGGACCAATATCCAAGCTTGAGAGATCTTCAATATATGGGGATTAGACTTTATGGGGCCATTTCCCAAGTCTAATGGGAAAGAATATGTCCTCATAGCAGTAGAATAAGTCTCCAGATGGGTTGAAGCCCAAGCATTTCCAACCAATGATGCCAAGGTCGTCACCAACTTCCTGAAAAGACTCTTCTGCCAATTCGGAGCTCCCCACGCTATAATAAGTGATAGAGGCACACACTTCTGTAATACTCAATTCATGAAGGTGATGCAACAATACGAAGTTACCCACAAGATGTCCACTGCCTATCATCCGCAGACTAACGGACAGGAAGAAGTAACTAATAGAGCACTCAAGAGAATTCTAGAATGCACCGTCGGCCACCATGGGAATAAATGGGCCAAGAAACTAGACAATGCTCTGTGGGCATTTCGGACTGCTTACAAGAATCCTCTAGGAACTACACCCTACTGCATGTTCTATGGGATAGCCTGTCACCTTCTGATAGAACTAGAGTATAAGGCTCTCTGGGCATTGAAGACATGTTACCTTGATCCTTCAGTAACCGCTAGGCAATGGAAGATGTAGATGAATGAACTCACTGAATTAAGAGACCAAGCTTATGAAACGTCATATATCTACAAGGAACGAACGAAGCTGACACACGATGCAAAACTAATACCTACAAAGTTCGCTCCTGGAGATAAAGTTCTACGCTTTAATTCTTGATTCAAAAAGTTCGCTGGAAAATTTAGATCAAGATGGAGTGGGCCATATAAAGTAATACATGCTTTTCCGCACAGAGCCATAGAATTGGAAGGACCTACCGGAAACTTTAAAGTCAACGGCCACCGATTGAAAGACTATCTAGAAGACCATGACAAGGAGGAGCATCTCTTCTCCTTTGATCCGTTCTGAAGACATACTAGGAAAAGTCAAGATGTAACGACTTGATAAACAAAGCGCTCTTGGGAGGCACCCCTTGCTTATCCTTTTTATTTTTTTAAATTTTATATCAAATTATTTTCACTCTACAAAAATATTCTTTACTGTGCACTAACTTTGTGCTTAGTAATTACGAGTTTGTTAAATGTATTCAGGCAAAATGCCAAGTTCAGGAGCTTCCTATTGCATTCCAGTTCGCAGGAGGAGGACTCCCGAAGTTTACCTATTGGAGAGCAGCACATATCAGCACAGGCCTTCAACGGGACAGTTAGGTCCAATGCATTTGATCCTTGCGAGTGTTGAGGAGGACATCAGTATGGAACCGCTAGCTCCTCCAGTACGACGCTTCAGGCGTTTAGCTTCAAGACCTGCTGAGTATATAGAGCCACTAGAGACACATGAGCCGCAGACTGTGATTCATTATGGAGCCACCTTGAATGACCTAGATGTTACGTGGGCATTACTTAGAGACCAACAGAGACTCTATCGAGCTCTCAGAGCATATCTTCGGCGTGAAGGAATGCCCCGGAGTACTCTAGGCCCTTCGTCATTCAGACTAGCATGTCGTGTTCTGCCAACACGACAAGCTACTTCCAGGCGCTCCACCCCGGTCTCAGTTCATTCAGTTCCTCAGCCTCCAACACGAGCTTATCACACCTGTAGTTGCCATCGGACCTTTGTCTAGACACACTTTTGGGACCTGAGTTGGATGCAGGATAGCCGCTTGAGTATTTGCCGAGACTTGAGGATGACGATGATCCTTTCGGATTCAATGGATACTTCGCAGACACCGCTCCACAAAATGGCCAGGAGAGTATTTCATAAACTACTTAATTTTCTTTTAGTGTTATCTTTTAAAAGCATTGTATAAAAAGTTATATATCTAGTGGAAATGCTACTCTCTTCTGTTCTTCATGCAGAATTTTAGCAAAGAGACTAGTCCTTTCCAGCATTAGGAGCCTGACCGTAGAAAAGCCCAGCACTAGGTGTGAAGACCCGAAAATTTCCGACCAAATTTAAACTTGAATCTTTATTCGATTTGACACGATAAGCAAAGTCTATTTAATTGAATCTCAAAAATTTTAAATCGTGTTCATATATTCAATTACCCTTCGACTATTCTCGACGATTCACGAACAATTAATTGTAAATAGATATGTGTGTACTTATATATAAATAATAATTCGAAATATAATTTGAAGTATTATATGTTGTTGTTATTAAAAATTAATAAAATAAAAATAGGATATTATAATAATTATTATTTAAAATATATCTCAATATATAAATAAAGTATATTAAAAATAAATATTAAATGATTGTAATACTCGTTTGATGTTTCGATTGATATTAAGAAAGTTAAATTCAAACTTATGTAATTTTAAAATAAAACGGTGATACAAAAATGAGTTATATAAGTTATAGGCTTATTAAAAGTATATTTAGGATCTAATTATTTAATTTTAATACTTTTTATATTTTACCCATAAATGAGAGGGACAGTTGATGTAATTTTTATTTATTAAATTAATGACTAAATTTTATACCATAATGACCAAAATAAATAAATATATTTAATTTAAAATTTTGAGATTTTTCTGAGAACTTTTATTCACCACTAATTAACAATGGAGTACGACATAACAGTGCGTGCTAATAGTGTCGGTAATATAATTACAAAAAAGGGCGGCTATGCTATTCATAATTGATTGAATTATATTGAAGGTTACTATTGATAGTGCATGCCTTTTTAATCCGAACACATATGACTTATATTACTGTATCATATTCTTTCACTTATTTAGATTAGTGGGAAATTTCAACATAATACTCTATATTATATATTACATACAGATAGATAGAGGATTATATATAGATAGATAGAGGATGATAACTATCACTATAACTTACCAAATCAATTCTACTCATCTTCTACAATAATCCAACATCGCCACCATCCTCTACAACCCACTACCACCATCGACAAGCCAACCAACACCCACGGTTTTACTTCATGATTTCTGCAGATGCAACCACACGCACCACATCTAATTCTTTATACATACATATGTGCATATATCAATCGTCACCTTCACCTATGATCACTACCACAAAACCCACAACAATCACCATAAACATCTTCACCCAAACACGTGAATAACCACTTGATATTATCGGACTACTTCGAAACCAAAACCATCAAGCACGAACCACTCGTTAAAGAGTGACTGCTATGCACCCATGTCTTTCTGTTCCGGTTCAATAACCCACCCACAACAACCATCATGAACAACTGTTATATCAACCGTTACTCGTTGTTTTCTTCTGTTTTCTGTTTCATGAACAATCACAAACACCCCCATAAAACACCTACGATCAACTGCTCATGCTGCTGTTTCGTTATTTTATGTTTAGTTGCAACCCATTTGCTATCCTTTCGAACCACCATCCCATCGTTATATTTTTTATATTTTTTTTTATTTTGGTCGAGAACTATCACCACAACCATCACCGTTCATGCTACGTATTATGTTTCTATTCCGATCACAAAGCAAATCGCCATCTTTGTTGTTATTTTTTTTAAGAACAATCACCTTGTAATATTTGATCGTCAACCACCATCGACCTCCCCGACACCACTGCTACACAATCACTTCACCTACTCGACTTAAACCCGAACACCAACACATATGCGTTATATATATATTCTTTTGCTACTGGATGAATCACAACCCACCATTTTTTTCTCTCGATCATACCACCATCCACCATCCTTGGCCCATAACCACCGTACAACCATTCTAAATAACCATCATCTTCAACCATAAACCGCCACAACAAAGAACCTGCTACTACTGTTGCAGAAGGCTTTGCTATTTATCGAATAAATCGACAACTAATATCGAAACCCACCACTATTCATCACCACCTTAAACTTAATTTATTTTTCTTTTTCATCTTCTTCTTCGTTGTTCTTTATGTTTACCGTTTCTGTACAACCATGGTGAACGTTGATGGAAGATGAGGAACCTATGATGGTGATTAACGCAGACGAGTGTCCTGTGATGATTCGAATGAAGAAGATGAACAATCCGTCAAAACAGCTGTTATTCTTTCTTTTTATCCGCCTGCTTTGTCCACCGACACACAAATTCAATTATATTCGAATTCAAAAGGGGTATTGGATTGATTTAATACTTGTTGGGCCACTATAATTCATTCTATACGTAAATCACGAATCTATTTATATTTGTCAGGCCATAATGATCTATTTTTTAAAGTTGGGCCGTGAACTGTGATGGCTTGATGGGTCGAACTGGGTAATGAGAAGGAGTATTGTTTGGTCGATTAAATTTTGAAGAAGAGAATATAACAGAAAATAAGTGCGGGTTATAATAAATCGGTTTGAGTTATAATCAGAAAAAACTAAAATGGCGAGATGGTTTGGTGAGGTGTTGGGTGAGTGAGAGGTCTCGGGTTCGAGCCCGGACAGCGGCGTCTTTATTTTTAAAAGCTTATTCTCTTGAGGTAGTATTAGTATTATTATCTTTATTATTATTATTATTATTATTATTATTATTTATTATTACTATTAATTAATATTATGTTTATGATAAAAATAAAGATAGATATAATTTATATTAAGAAATATTAATAAAAATGATTATGGTTATGATCATAGTTAAAGTAATTACAATTGAAAAGATTATATGCACGGTTATGAATAAGATAATATATAGATATAGTTATGAATATAATTATAATTATGTCATGATTAAATGAGTTATCATTATTATTAAAAGTATCATTTTTATTAAAAACTATCATTTTTTTTAAAGTTATCATTAAGATTAAAATTATCATTATATTTAAAATTATCATTTTTATTAAACTTATCATTATTATTATTATTAAAAGTATCATTATTTTTATTATTATTATTATTATTATTATTATTATTATTATTATTATTATTATTATTATTATTATTATTATTATTATCATTAAACATGATTTTATTATTTTTATTAATATTATGACTATTTTTATTACCAGTATTATCATTATTATAAGTATCATTATTTTTAATATATTATTATCAATATCGTTATTAAATCTAATTATTAGTATTATTATCCTTATTTTCGCATTATTATAATTATTAATATTACAAACAAAAGAGATTTATATATAAAGAGTATATCACATACTATATTTTTATATGAAATATTATTAACTATAATAATAACTAAATTACATATAGTGTATAAATATATTTTGGGTAATAATATAATCACATATAAAAGTATATATACATATATAAACATCACAATTGAAATAATATATATTACTAAAATTAATATATAATTTGTTCGATTTCAATTATATGTGTTGATATATAAGTTTATTATAGGTTCGTGAATTCGAGGCCAACCATGCATTGTTCAGTTCTGTCGTTTGCATATTTTTACTATAAAATATCGTATTGTGAGTTTCATTACTCCATTTTTAAATGCTTTTGCAATATATATTTTTGGGACTGAGAATACATGCGCTTTTATAAATGTTTTATGAAATAGACACAAGTAATCGAAACTACATTATATGGTTGAATGATCGAAGCCGAATATGCCCCTTTTTGCTTGGTAGTCTAAGAATTAGTAAACCGATCTACTAATTGACGCGAATCCTAAAGATAGATCTATTGGGCCTAACATGAAACGCCCCGTCCTAATCCATCCGGACGAAGTCCATATCGATTATAAACGATTCATTACAGTTGATTTCATCGCGAGGTATTTGACCTCTATATGATACATTTTACAAACATTGCATTCGTTTTTAAAAGACAACCTTTCATTTCATTGAAAGTTGACAGGTATGCATATCATTTCATAATATCCAACTATAAATGACCTAATCCATCATTTACTTAATAATCTCTAATGAACTTCAATGACTCGAATGCAACGTCTTTTGAAATATGTCATGAATGACTCCAAGTAATATCCTTAAAATGAGCTAATGCACAGCGGAAGATTTCTTTCAAACCTGAGAATAAACATGCTTTCAAGTGTCAACCAAACGGTTGGTGAGTTCATCAGTTTATAGTAATCATTTCATTTTCATCATTTTAATAGACCACAAGCTTTTAAATATTATAAAACGTGCAGAAGTCCCATTCCAACTGCACAAAAAATATCTTTCATATGAAGAACACCTGGTGAGGATTCAAAATATAATAGTAACCATCTGTGCCGGTCTTTCACCCCACGGCTGAATACATGTGTCTTCAACATATAGAACCTCTGTGCCGGTCTTTACACCCCACGGCTGAACACATGTTTATAAAATATAGGACAACCGGTGCCAAAATGTCATAAATAATAAACCATCCACCCGGCTCGGGAGCTCATACGCTCTAACGGAAACCGGGGGCTAATGCGTGTCATAATAATCAACTCCAATCCCAGATAATTCTATCATAGAATGCAGTTAAGGTACTTATGTCTATTGCGTCAAACAATTATAAAAGCGTATGTATTCTCAGTCCCAAAAATATATATTGCAAAAGCATTTAAAAAGGGAGCAAATGAAACTCACCTAATGTATTTTGTAGTAAAAATACATAGAACGACATTGAACAAGTATAGGGTTGGCCTCGGATTCACGAACCTATATTATTCATATTTATTAAAACATCTACTTGTAATCGAGCAAATATATATATTATTATTAGTGATATAATTTTTATATTATTTATTTATATATTTCATTATTACTATATAAAAATTTAACTTTTGTTATATTATATGTATCAAATATTTTATATGTATATATTTCATTTGTTTGTTAAAAATAGTAATTATATTAATACTAATGTAATATTAGGAGTGATTAAAATAATGATAATGATAATAATATTACTAATAATACTTACTATAAAAGTAATAATTTTACTAACAATACTAACATTTATTTTAATAATTATAATGATAATAATGATAAGAATAATAATAATGATAAGTAAAATAAATTAGATATCTACCTCAAAGATGATGTCTAAAAAAATGCCCAAGTTCGGGTTTGAACCCGCGACGTCCCGCTAACTCGATAATAACCTAAATCATTCCTCTGTCTCAGCTTTTCTGGTTTAATTCATACAGCGATTTCTTTTAACCCTTTGTTTGTCTGTTTCAAAACCCATTTATTTAACCTCTTCATCATTATCATATCCTACCCTAATCGTCCTCTATCTTTATCATTTATGAATTCATGTATCATTATAATTATCTTAATCTATCATCTATGATCATCTACCTTCATTATCTATTCCATCATCTAAATGCTATCATCATCATCAATTAATATCATCATTCTCTTATATCTATAATACGGCTCGATCACCTTTCCATTTCCTAACCGTAATCATCATTATTTTCATAATCTAATCGTGATTTAATGAAAACAAGAACAGAAGACACAAGTAGTAGCATGAACAAACTTGGTTCATCTCGTGATTCATTAATCCTCGGCCCAACAGTAATTCTGATCTCGGCCCAACCTACTTGTTTAATAAACTTAAGGGTCACGGCCCATTCAACATATTCTTGAGCCCGCCAACAAAAATTGATACACAAAATGTCTTATGGCCCAACGAAATAATAAAGAATTATGGCTTAATTATATTCCCTAAATTTACGGCTCCATTATAGTAACAAGTTCAATCCATTTGTTTGATCTAGTAAATTTATGATATGAGTGTATCTTAAGTGGAGATCCACGTTGCTAGTTTAGAAAAGGAATTACTAGAATAACTCAACTTATCCGACCCCTTGTCTCCCATTAATGTCGGCCATTCCTCATTCTTCTATCTCATCATTTTATTCGAATCATCACTATATCAACCAATTATTTACGTATCATCATTCACTATCGACTCCGTTATCATCTCATCTTCCCCTAATCTTCTTCATTATAATAAAACTGAAATGGAAACGTGTTACAGCAATAGTAGTTCGAAGTGATGTTCAAAGTGATTGAAAAGGTGGTTGGCGAATGTTAAAACGGGACAGAATAAAATAGAATATGCAGCAGTTAACGGCATCAATGGTGGATGTAATAGAAATAAACGGACAGGAATAGTATGCAGAAGTTTACGAACAGTAATGGACAACAGGTAGGGGTACAAGGACTTCATCATCTTCGTTGTATATCTCCTTCGTTACCATCATCATATATCACGATCAACGACTTCTCACTTGAAGTAAATGGACGGTTCATTAGAGAATGAAAACTTTGGAACCAAATGGGTATTAACATGGTTGTCCCATGGACACAGTTTATGGTTATTAAAGTATGTTATGCTTTTCTTTTTCTAAAGCAAGAGGAGAATACAAGAAAAAGATAGCAACTTGTTCCATTATAAACATCACGATCATGATTCATTTAATTACTATACTCGATAAAGATAATTCCTTTTTATATAGCAATTGGATTAATACTTGGCCCTACAAACAACCAAGCAGTTTACCTAGTGGGTTTTCTTTGTAGATGTCGGTTCAAAAAAAGAAAACAAAACGCAGTAGGTCATCAAAGGTGATTAAAACGGAAAGGTACTGAGCAATGGTGTGGTATTTTCGAACCAAATCAGAATCATAAGGAAACACGAACAGCAGCCAGTTTAATAGTAGCAGTAACAGTGATCAAGATGTGGTTGTTTTGGGTACGGTTCGAGCTAAAATAGGAAAACTAATTAGCAGCAGCAGTAATAACGAAGAATTAGCAGGTTTTGATGTTTTAATGGTGTTTGGTCTGGTTGAAACTAAACTAAAACGTATATTACATGAGGGGGTTCGCAAGTAGGGTTAACATGATGAAAGGTGGTGATCGAAGGAGATGTTTTTGTAATTGGTGTTTCAATGAGGGTTGATCATATAAGTGTTTGTGTATCGAGTACATGTATGTGTAAGAGACAGTAATAGGATTTGTAAATGGTAGAAGAATCAGATAAGAAGAAGTGTGGTGAAATGAAGTGGTGTTTTTGGTGATAGTCAAGGTCAAATACATGTATGAAAAAATAGTTCCAACATTTTGAGATTCAGTATTACAGAACTTGCTTATCGTGTCAGAATCATATAAAGATAAAAGTTTAAATTTGATCAGAAATTTCCGGGTCATCACAGTACCTACCCGTTAAAGAAATTTCGTCCCAAAATTTGATCAAGGTCGTGATGGCTAACTATAAAAATGTTTTCATGACGAATATGAGTTGATAATTAGAGTTTTATCATTATTCATTAATATAGATAAAACGATTCGGTTAGGTGAAGCGTACGAGTAAAGCTATCACAAAAGAGTGGAATGAGTAAATGCAGATTCGTTTAACCCGGTGACGTAGTCACGGTTGCTTTCCAGAATTCAAGGGGTTTAGTGAAAATTTTCGTAATAAGATTTAATTCTCTGGTTATTAAGGAAATAGGATCTTCTTTGATTAAATGCGATAATCTATTTCGATTGCTCTGTCGGATATTTCACTATAAATCTACTCACTTCGTTTTCCATTATATTTTGGAGTTCCATCCTTTTGTTTTCTTTTCCCGACTTTAAGTCAAGCGAATAATGGTCTAGAATTTGTAGTTATGAATTTCGGAATGAACATAGTTAATGTTCCAAGGGAGGAATTGTAATAGCACGGTCTTGATTTATCAAATTACCCGAATATCCGGAAAGATAGAACTATCAAGAAGATATGTTCTTAATATGTTTGGAGATTGGGTAGAACGTAAGAGTCATGTAAATGGCACATGATGACGGTATGTTCTGTGAATCATCACGGTCCATTAGAAACTCAGCATGAATTACTGTAATATAATCACGTTGATCAAGTGTCATTATATTATACCAACTCATGCATCAGTTCCCAACACTACTTCAAAAAAACATTCATACTTTAAATTCGAAGGTTCGCAGAATATAGAAACTAAAACAATTTCCTTTTATGATATAATACGGATAGCGCAGAGAGATAATTAATATTGAATGAGAATATTTATGAAAATATCTTCAGAAATATTGAGGATATTTACAATGAAAGATACGATAATATCTTGGAATGTTAGAACCATATTGTGATGAAGAAATTCATTCACGATGATTTAGAGCGGTTAAGGAGTAAGGTATTCGCTAAAGATTTCATCAGAATCAGAATCATCAAGACTCTTTATGTACAAGTTTAGTCCTTGTGATTTGTCCACAGTCTCCTTCATAATTTCGCATAATCCGCTTTGTGGTACCAAATTTCCTATTGAGCGTTTCCAACACTCCATTCTTTATCATTAAACTTTTGACTGTTATGGCTGTTTACAGTTTTTGCTGCTTCATCAGAAATGTTCAAAATTCTGAGTATTGATTCGTAGACTGTGTGCTTTTCAGAATTTCAGAATGGAAAAATCATAATTCTAAGAGATAAATGTTATATGTGTACATATAATTGTTGATGTAGAAATGCTGCGAGATTTCAAAATACTAATTTGCGAACTCCCGGTAGTTGGTATAGTAATTCTCGTTATAAGATGTATATGAGTAAATGCTAGGGTTTCACTGTATATAGTGATTCTTCGAAAAGTTAGAGATCAACGGAGTTGTTGGTAAATTTACTGCTAATGTGGTAAGATATAAATGGTTTCCTGGTAGCAATGATGAAAGAATAATTGTTATAGTAAGGTTGATTCGTATAAACAAATGAAGTTGATTTGCTGGAGCTGTCACAAAATTGGCTAATTTGAAAAGAAATTGCGTTGCGAGTTTCGGAAATAACAATGCCGAAGAAGCTAGCACATATACGTGTTAAACATTTATACAGGTTCCGAGAATTTTTCAGGTGCATAACTATATGCGTAAATCTTTTCTTCCGTAGATGAAGTGCGGTTGATTCATCCTCTCGATTGAGGTGTTTTCAAGAATCACGAAAGGTTTGAACGCAGATTGTAATCGTCAAGATACAAATGAGGTTTAAGATGAAAATCAAGTGGCAAACTTGAAGAATTGTTTAGTTTTATATGTTATAATTAATATTTTAATTCATTTTAATTGTCCACTGTTGGTAGTCCTTAGTTGATTAGTCCACAGTTAACTAGGAACAGTTAGCTAGGATTTTGTTAGCGTGGATTCTTAACAAAATTTCTCATAGTTAATTTGTTTGTTTCTAACAAATTTTATTCCGTCAAATGTTTTCTTCATTATGCCACTTGTTGGATTCTGATAGTTCAAAATCCAAATATGAAATTTGAATGGAAATGGTTATTCTGTGGTGAACAGATTCATATATCTGTGGATGTAAATAGGATAGGAAATGACTGTTGAATCAGATTTGAAGAATGTACAATGTAACTTATTAATGTGAAATCTTAAATATTCCTCGGGTATTACCTACCCGTTAAAATGTTTTCATCATTAACAGCTTGTACGAAAGAATTTTAATCACAATCTTTATGAAAATATATATACATATATTTTCTTCAGATGTAATCATGGACTTAATGTGTCAATATAATATTACACTCATTTGATTTTTCGGTTTGAGCTAGAATAAGTAATCTCTAAAACTATTAGGATCCACATATTCTTCACAGAATATTAATGAAGTTATGGATCAATACTTCATCGTTCATTATTAGGATCCACATATTCTTCACAGAATATTAATGAAGTTATGGTTCAATACTTCATTGTTCATTGCTGTTGGTACTCCTTGGTATCTATCGTGCGTATGATGTTGATGTTCGTGGGAACTGATTGTGAAATTGAGGCTTGGGATACGAATGTTGTTGATGGTGGTACTGTTGATGTTGCTGAAGCTGGTAAGTTTTGCACCATATTCTCCACATTGATCACTCGAGCGCTAAGTTCGTTGACTTCTTATATTATTCCGGGATGATTGTCGGTCATAACAAACGAATGAATAAGGTTTAAAATTTTAGATAGAATCTAATCGTGGCGAGGTATTCGAGAAATGAGTATGAAAATGGTGTTTCTAATAGGTTCACTGGTAAGTGCTTCAGGTTCATAGCCAAGAGGTGAATTCGGTTGGTGGAAAGGATCGCCTTCTTATCGTCTCCATTGATTAAGTCGACTATGAATTTATCAGATGAATTGGGGATGGCTGATTGATTGATTCATTCTGGTAACCCTGCTTTCGGAGCTGGAGTGAGACTCCATATCGGAATCCGAGGGACTTGAACTAGTTGTGAGTTCCATTGCGTACGATTGAATAAAGGATTTTTCGATATGAAATAATTTTCGGATATCGGATGATATTCTAATTACATAGAATACCTATACATAGTACAGAAGATCCCGTAGATTACGGAGGAATTTACAGAATATGTCAGGAAAGGTTTACATTAACAGATACGCGGAAATATGAATTAGCAGATACGCTAAAATATGAATTTTTTTTGTCTATACACTATTCATGCAATGAATGCAGTAAGGCGCGTTTAGACTTAAGATGATAAGCAGGTAATTTTCGACATAAATGATAAGCAAAACTTTTGACATGCAGACCAGGTTCAAGTCCAGACTCATTAATATAACCTAAAAACTACTAGGTCGAAGTCCAGACTTCACTAATGCATCCTAACAACTACCTGTTAGACACACTAATGTTGACCTGGTTCGCTAAGACCACCGCTCTGATACCAACTGAAACGCCCCATCCTAATTCATCCGGACGAAGTCCATATCGATTATAAACGATTCATTACAGTTGATTTCATCGCGAGGTATTTGACCTCTATATGATACATTTTACAAACATTGCATTCGTTTTTAAAAGACAACCTTTCATTTCTTCGAAAGTTGACAGGTATGCATACCATTTCATAATATCCAACTATAAATGACCTAATCCATCATTTACTTAATAATCTCTAATGAACTTCAATGACTTGAATGCAACGTCTTTTGAAATATGTCATGAATGACTCCAAGTAATATCCTTAAAATGAGCTAATGCACAGCGGAAGATTTCTTTCAAACCTGAGAATAAACATGCTTTCAAGTGTCAACCAAACGGTTGGTGAGTTCATCAGTTTATAGTAATCATTTCATTTTCATCATTTTAATAGACTACAAGCTTTTAAATATTATAAAACAGAAGTCCCATTCCAACTGCACAAAAAATATCTTTCATATGAAGAACACCTGGTGAGGATTCAAAATATAATAGTAACCATCTGCGCCGGTCTTTCACCCCACGGCTGAATACATGTGCCTTCAACATATAGAACCTCTGTGCCGGTCTTTACACCCCACGGCTGAACACATGTTTATAAATTATAGGACAACCGGTGCCAAAATGTCATAAATAATAAACCATCCACCCGGCTCGGGAGCTCATACGCTCTAACGGAAACCGGGGGCTAATGCGTGTCATAATAATCAACCCCAATCCCAGATAATTCTATCATATAATGCAGTTAAGGTACTTATGTCTATTGCGTCAAACATTTATAAAAGCGCATGTATTCTCAGTCCCAAAAATATATATTGCAAAAGCATTTAAATATGGAGCAAATGAAACTCACCTAATGTATTTTGTAGTAAAAATACATCGAACGACATTGAACAAGTATAGGGTTGGCCTCGGATTCACGAACCTATATTATTCATATTTATTAAAACATCTACTTGTAATCGAGCAAATATATATATTATTATTAGTGATATAATTTTTATATTATTTATTTATATATTTCATTATTACTATATAAAAATTTAACTTTTGTTATATTATATGTATCAAATATTTTATATGTATATATTTCATTTGTTTGTTAAAAATAGTAATTATATTAATACTAATGTAATATTAGGAGTGATTAAAATAATGATAATGATAATAATATTACTAATAATACTTACTATAAAAATAATAATTTTACTAACAATACTAACATTTATTTTAATAATTATAATGATAATAATGATAAGAATAATAATAATGATAAGTAAAATAAATTAGATATCTACCTCAAAGATGATGTCTAAAAAAATGCCCAAGTTCGGGTTTGAACCCGCGACGTCCCGCTAACCCGATAATAACCTAAATCATTCCTCTGTCTCAGCTTTTCTGGTTTAATTCATACACCGATTTCTTTTAACCCTTTGTTTGTCTGTTTCAAAACCCATTTATTTAACCTCTTCATCATTATCATATCCTACCCTAATCGTCATCTATCTTTATCATTTATGAATTCATGTATCATTATAATTATCTTAATCTATCATCTATGATCATCTACCTTCATTATCTATTCCATCATCTAAATGCTATCATCATCATCAATTAATATCATCATTCTCTTTTATCTATAATACGGCTCGATCACCTTTCCATTTCCTAACCGTAATCATCATTGTTTTCATAATCTAATCGTGATTTAATGAAAACAAGAACAGAAGACACAAGTAGTAGCATGAACAAACTTGGTTCATCTCGTGATTCATTAATCCTCGGCCCAACAGTAATTCTGATCTCGGCCCAACCTACTTGTTTAATAAACTTAAGGGTCACGGCCCATTCAACATATTCTTGAGCCCGCCAACAAAAATTGATACACAAAATGTCTTATGGCCCAACGAAATAATAAAGAATTATGGCTTAATTATATTCCCTAAATTTACGGCTCCATTATAGTAACAAGTTCAATCCATTTGTTTGATCTAGTAAATTTATGATATGAGTGTATCTTAAGTGGAGATCCACGTTGCTAGTTTAGAAAAGGAATTACTAGAATAACTCAACTTATCCGACCCCTTGTCTCCCATTAATGTCGGCCGTTCCTCATTCTTCTATCTCATCATTTTATTCGAATCATCACTGTATCAACCAATTATTTACGTATCATCATTCACTATCGACTCCGTTATCATCTCATCTTCCCCTCATCTTCTTCATTATAATAAAACTGAAATGGAAACGTGTTACAGCAATAGTAGTTCGAAGTGATGTTCAAAGTGATTGAAAAGGTGGTTGGCGAATGTTAAAACGGGACAGAATAAAATAGAATATGCAGCAGTTAACGGCATCAATGGTGGATGTAATAGAAATAAACGGACAGGAATAGTATGCAGAAGTTTACGAACAGTAATGGACAACAGGTAGGGGTACAAGGACTTCATCATCTTCGTTGTATATCTCCTTCGTTACCATCATCATATATCACGATCAACGACTTCTCACTTGAAGTAAATGGACGGTTCATTAGAGAATGAAAACTTTGGATCCAAATGGGTATTAACATGGTTGTCCCATGGACACACTTTATGGTTATTAAAGTATGTTATGCTTTTCTTTTTCTAAAGCAAGAGGAGAATACAAGAAAAAGATAGCAACTTGTTCCATTATAAACATCACGATCATGATTCATTTAATTACTATACTCGATAAAGATAATTCCTTTTTATATAGAAATTGGATTAAGACTTGGCCCTACAAACAACCAAGCAGTTTACCTAGTGGGTTTTCTTTGTAGATGTCGGTTCAAAAAAAGAAAACAAAACGCAGTAGGTCATCAAAGGTGATTAAAACGGAAAGGTACTGAGCAATGGTGTGGTATTTTCGAACCAAATCAGAATCATAAGGAAACACGAACAGCAGCCAGTTTAATAGTAGCAGTAACAGTGATCAAGATGTGGTTGTTTTGGGTACGGTTCGAGCTAAAATAGGAAAACTAATTAGCAGCAGCAGTAATAACGAAGAATTAGCAGGTTTTGATGTTTTAATGGTGTTTGGTCTGGTTGAAACTAAACTGAAACGTATATTACATGAGGGGGTTCGCAAGTAGGGTTAACATGATGAAAGGTGGTGATCGAAGGAGATGTTTTTGTAATTAGTGTTTCAATGAGGGTTGATCATATAAGTGTTTGTGTATCGAGTACATGTATGTGTAAGAGACAGTAATAGGATTTGTAAATGGTAGAAGAATCAGATAAGAAGAAGTGGTGGTGAAATGAAGTGGTGTTTTTGGTGATACTTGATAAATTCGTTGGTGTTATAGTGATAATAGATTTACAGAAAATCAATCAAGAATATAGTCAAATCTCAAAAAGAATAGATTTGACAGGGAATTGGTACTAACGATTACGATGGTTAACAAATTTGGGACAGAAACAAAGATTAACAACAGATTGATAGATACTTGAACTGTATCAATTCCCTTTTTCTAATCATATAATGAATTTTAATAATTATTAGATATATATTAATAATAATAATCTAAATAACAATAATACTGATTATATTTATATATAACTATATATATGGAGTATATCTATATTACATTTATATACGGAGTGTATTTGTATTTATATAAGTGTTATATTAAATAAATTATTGATATCAATTTATGAATAAAATCCATTAATAATAATAATAAAAATAATAATATTAATAATGATAATATCAATAATAATAACAATAATTATATTAGTAATAATACTATCATTAATAATAAATAATAAAACTTATAATTATAACAATGATAATATTAATCATAATAATTATAATTTCAACTTTACTACTTGTTATAATAATAATAATGATGTTAGAAATGATAACAATTATATTAGTATTTATAATAACACAAATGTAACAAATTTCATATAATAAGTTTTAATAATATTATTAAAACTGAATATAATATTATAACAACTATACTTGTAATTAAATTTAATAGATTATACAATATTATATTATGTGATAACATTTATTTAATATTTATATATTACAACTAATTATAAATTATATATATTTATATATATTCATTTTAATAGTAACTTAATTATTTTATTTATTATTTTACATTCTTAATTCCTATTGATTAAAGTGTATTTTATTAGTTCAAATTATTATATATACACTTTCATTTATATATATATATATATATATATATATATATATATATATATATATATATATATATATATATATATATATATATATATATTTACACACAATTGTTCATTAATCGTTGGGAATAGTCAAGGTCAAATACATGTATGAAAAAATAGTTCCAACATTTTGAGATTCAGTATTACAGACCTTGCTTATCGTGTCAGAATCATATAAAGATAAAAGTTTAAATTTGATCGGAAATTTCCGGGTCATCACATAACAAACCCCATCCAAAGTACCAGATGCTTTAGTACTTCGAATTCATTTTTATCATGTTCGATGGATGTCCCGGAATGATAGGGGATATTCTTATATGCATCTTGTTAATGTCGGTTACCAGGTGTTCAATCCATATGAATGATTATTTTTGTCTCTATGCATGGGACGTATATTTATGAGAAATGAAAATAAAAATCTTGTGGTCTATTAAAATGATGGAAATGATTATTTATGTTAAATTAATGAACTCACCAACCTTTTGGTTGACACTTTAAAGAATGTTTATTCTCAGGTATGAAAGAAATCTTCCGCTGTGTATTTGCTCATATTAGAGATATTACTTGGAGTCATTCATGACATATTTCGAAAGACGTTGCATTCGAGTCATCGAGTTCATCAAGATTATTATTAAGTCAATTATAGTTGGATATATTATGAAATGGTATGCATGCTGTCAACTTTCGATGAAATGAAAGTTTGTCTTTTAAAAACGAATGCAATGTTTGTAAAATGTATCATTTAGAGGTCAAATACCTCGCGATGTAATCATATGTATTGTATTCGTCCTTATGGATTAGGACGGGTCGCTTCATGTGGTATCAGAGTGGTGGTCTTAGCGAACCAGGTCTTGCATTAGTGTGTCTAACTGATAGTTGTTTAGATGCATTAGTGGGTCTGGACTTCGACCGTGTCTGCATGTCAACATTTTGCTTATCATTTTGTGTCGAAATTACCTGCTTATCATTATTAGGGAATCATTTGCTTATCATTCTTAGTCTAGACACATCTTACTGCATTGATTGCATGAATAGTGTATAGACAAAAATTCATATCTTAACGTATCTGCTAATTCATATCTTAGCGTATATGTTACTGTAGATTTTATCTGACACGTTTCCTTAATTCCATCCATAATCTACGGAATCTTCTGTACTATGTATAGGTATTCTATGTAATTAGAATATCATCCGATATCCGAAAATTATTTCATATCGAAAAACTCTTTACTCAATCGTACGGAATGGAACTCGCCACTAGTTCAAGTTCTTCAGAATCTGACAGCTATTCCGACATGGATACTCACCTAAACTCTGAAAGCAGCGTCACCGGAATGAATCAACCAATCAGCCATCATTTATTCTGGATAAATTAGAGATGGGTTCGTAGTCTACTTAATCAATGGAGACGCGAAGAAGGCGATCCCTTCCACCAACCGAACTCACCTCTTGGTGAAGAACCTGAAACACTTACCGATGAACCTATCTGAAACACCATTTTCAGCCTCATTTCTAGAATAGCTCGTCACGATTATATTCTATCCACAATTCTAAATCTTATTCATCCGCTCGTTCCGACCGACAATCATCCCAGAATAATAGAAGAAGTCAACGAACTTCACGCTCGAGTAATCAATTTGGAGAATATGGTGCAAAACTTTCCAGCTTTAGCAACATCACCGCACCAACAGTACCATCAATAACAGCACCAGTACCATCAACAATCCCTGCCTCAACATCTCATTCTGTACCTCGAGTATAATCATCGTTCTACGAATCATTCTACATCATTTATCTTTGTTCGACATAGCGATTATGTAATCTCTAATATTTTAGAGATTATATACTCTTGTTCTAACGGTAAACCAAATGAGATTAATATTATATTAACTCATTAAATCTATGATTACATCTGAAGAAAATATATATGTATATATATTTTCATAAGGATTGTAATTAAAAATTCTTTTGTACAAACTGTTAATGGTGAAAATATTTTAACGGGTAGGTAATACTAGAGGAATATTTAGATATCACATTACTAAGTTACACTGTACATTCTTCAAATCTGATTCAACATTCATTTACAATCTTACTTACATCTACAAAGATACGAATCCGTTCACCGTAGAATAATCATTTTCATTCAATTTCATATTTGGTTTTTGACCTATTAGAACCCAACAAGTGGCATAATGAAGAAAACATTGGACAAAATAAAATTTGTTAGAAACAAACAAATTAACTATGAAAAATTTTGTTAAGAATCTACGCTAATTGTTCCTAGCTAACTGTTCCTAGCTAACTGATTACATTTTATTTATCGCAATTTAATTATCGCAATTTATATTCTCGCAATTTTATTTATCGTCATTTAATTTCTGTTATTTATTTTACACACTTTAAATATCGGGACACGTATATAAGGTTTTGACATATCATATCGATGCATCTATATATATTATTTGGAATAACCATAGACACTCTATATGCAGTAATGATCGAGTTAGCTATACAGGGTTGAGGTTGATTCTAAAATAATATATATACTTTGAGTTGTGATCGAGCCTTAGACATGTACACGGGTCACGACACGTATTAATTAATTCGAATATAATATATTAAACTATATATGAATTATTGAACTGTTAACTGTGGACTATCAACTGAGGACTACCAACATTGGACAATTAAAATGAATTAAATTATTGATTATAACATATGAAACTAAACAATTCTTCAAGTTTGCCACTTGATTTCATCTTAAACCTCATTTATATCTTGACGATTACAATCTGCGTTCAAACCTTTCATGATTCTTGAAGACACCTTAATCAAAAGGATGAATGATGTTAAAGCTAAGGGGTATAAAATACAATTAAATTTTACAAGGAAATACTATTAAATATGCTACAGTTTTACACAAGATATTTATTTATTTATAGAATGGATATACTTAAACCTTGCTATAACACTTATAGGCAGTGTACCTAATCGTACAGTAGTGTAGTTTTTAGTAAGTCCGGTTCGTTCCACAGGGAAAATCTTTAAATAAAGCTTAACGCTATATTAGTTTTATTTTATAAAAATACAAATATATATATAAGTAATATTATTATTATAAAGGGAGTTTTTACCGTTTAATGACCGGTTTGTCGATTTTAAAAACTTTAGTTGCAGTTAAAACAAAATGTAAAATATTAAATAAATAAAAGACTTAATTTAAAGCGTAAAGTAAATAACGATAATGAAATTGCGATAAATAAAAGTGCGATAAAATAAACTTGCGATAATTAAAAAGTACGATAATTAAAAGTGCAATTAAATACAATAACAATAAAAGTGCGATAATTAGAAGTGTAATTAAATATAAAATAAAGGAAATTAAATATGAAATAAAAGAATTATGCTTATTTAAACTTCCGTAATCATGATGTTTGACGTGTTGATTTTAGTTTTATGCCCATGGGTTAATTGTCCTTTGTCCTGGATTATTTAATATGTCTATCTGGTTTTTGTCCATAACAGTCCATCAGTCATAAATATAAAGTGCGAGTGTCCTCGTCAAATTATCCTTATACCCGAAGTTAAATATTCCAACTAATTGGGGACTTAAACTGTAACAAGATTTTAATACTTTGTTTAATAATTACACCAGGTTATCGACTGCGTGTAACCCAAGGTTTTAATACTTTGTTAACAACAAGTGTCCTTGTACATAATTTCACCCCTGTTTTAATAATTCTAGTGGCTATTAATCCATTCCCGTGTCCGGTTAAATGAACGATTATTCGTACATATAAATACCCCGCCCATCGTGTCCGATCGAGTGTATATGGTTATTTATAGGGACGTCCAATTGTAAATATTTATATTAAAATTAACAAATTATCATTTAGTTAAACAAATATAAAGCCCATTAATAGCCCATAGTCTAATTTCCACAAGTGTCGTTCTTTTATCCAAACCCCAATTATGGTACAAAGCCCAATTACCCAATTTTAGTAATTAGCCCAACATCATGATTACTCCGTTTTAAATAAGCATAATAATAACTTAACTACGAGACATTAAATTAAAAAGGTTGAACATAACTTACAATGATTAAAAATAGCGTAGCGTTATACGAACAGAATTTCGACTTACACCCTTACAACATTCGCTAACATACCCTTATTATTAGAATTAAAATTAAAATTAAAATTAAAATTAAAATATAAATATAAATATTTACGTATAGATATAGAGATATTGATATATATGATATTAAAACTTGTCGAACTGCGTTGGCTTTTATAGGGAATTGAGTCCAGGGGAACTCCGCGACTCGCGGCCCTTTCCTTCTTCAAACTCCACGAGTCGCGGAGTTTGTTTTTACAGCTCACCAAGCCTTGGCTCCTAGCTTGTCGACGGATTATATAAATAAATATAATATATAAATAATTTTAGTAATTATTTAAATATTATATTATATTTATGTGCATAGTTGACTTGTAATTTTTAGTCCGTTGCGTCGAGCGTTGAGAGTTGACTCTGGTCCCGGTTCCGGATTTTCGAACGTCCTTGCGTACAATTTAATATCTTGTACTTTGCATTTTGAATCTTGTACTCTTGTAATTTCGAGACGTTTCTTATCAATAATTGGAACCTCTTTGATTGTACTTTGTACTTTTGAGATTTTTGGTCGTTTGCGTCTTCAATTCGTCGAATCTGTCTTTTGTCTTCACCTTTTATTATTTAAACAAATATCACTTGTAAATAGAACAATTGCAACTAAAAGCTTGTCTTTCTTGAGGAATAATGCTATGAAATACATGTTCGTTTTTAGCATTATCAAATATTCCCACACTTGAGTGTTGCTTGTCCTCAAGCAATATAATCTTGAAATACTAGAATCACTTCTTTATTCTTCACACTTTGTACATCAGTGATTTCTATACGGCAGTATAAACAATGGTAGTAATGATATGGTTTACAGTCTCACATGACTATAAAAATTTAGATCCATTAAGGAAATTGGATCTTTATGAAAACATTTGATCTTTTGAAAATTAAATCTAGTTTTTACCCTAGATAAGTTTTCCGGAATAACCCTTCACCGGTGTTTGCAAATTCTTTTTGTGGGTTTGGTGGGTTTCAGATTTGAAAATTTTAGCTTAAAACTTGTGGTTTTGTGTCACCCACTTGCTAACCTTGTATTAGGAAAGCAACACGTCCAGTATACTTGCTCCGTATATTACCTTTTCGTAAACTACAGTCCGGTTGTAAAGAAAAGCATTGAACAAGCAACTGTTAAGGCAATGTCCCCTGACATGCTTTTAATTATGGTCTATAACGTGTCGGACGCAATTACTATCCTTGGAAGGAGCAATAGTAAAGCTCACCCTTATAATTTTTCGGTCTGGCACAAGGTCCTGTCTTTGACCATACTATGCAACCACCGTTCTTATGGTTGACACCCGATTTGGTTCAGGTGACCTAATGAATTCCAGGTGAATTCCTAGGATTTTACGTTCAATGGTAATGAACGCATTTAAAATGGGTTTTTAGAAAACAAATCGGTTTGTAATTTTGATCAAAATATTTTCTCGTTCAAGCTCGAGTTTAGATATCATTGAATTCCATGAGTTTGAATTCTCAATCTTTAAGGTCAATCTCAAGGATTGAGTAATATCAGTCTTAAAAGCTGATTTTTAATCTTTAAGGAGATTATCCTTTCTGGAGATCTGATTCATTAGTCTTATCAAGCTAATTTGCACGGTGTCCCCCCATTGTACGAGATAAATCCTTCTCATGGTTAGGATAAATCTGACCACTTGGCGACCCTGTTTGATGCTGAGGTCCGTGGATTTCCTGCTGATTTTAGTGATGACTTTTCAAGATTTTTCGTCAACCTACAGCTGGTCTGGACGACAACTTCATGACCTAAATCAAGAAGCGCATTTCTTTTTCGGAAGACTTTACTTCCTTTTAATGATGGAATTGATTCATCGTGTAGATCCATCTTTCTTACAGTAAATCGGGTAAAACAGTTAATTATCATCCAAAACAAAAGTATTTTCAATTATTTGTACAAAAATATGTGACATATGTTTAAGATAACTTGGTGAATTTTCCCACACTTGGCTTTTATTTTCCTTTTTGTTGTCCTCTATTCCATTTTAAATGAATTCTAATATTTTGGTTTGTTTCTCAATTTATGTCCTTTTCAAGGTAACAATAATTTCGGTGTTAACACCTAGTTTTATCGTTCATAAATATGTATAAACATGATTTTAAATTCATTTAGTTGAAAATTTTGAAAAATTTTACTAGAATTGGGTAGTCAGTATATAAGACTAGGGCTGTTCTTTATTATTAGAGAGCACTAGATTCTAATACAACTACTGCTTTACTAGTATTTTTAATGGTAACCAAGTGTATAAAGTAAAAATTTTAAAAATCCAAAAGAATTTAACCCCTTCCCACACTTAAGATCTTGCAATGCCCTCATTTGCAAGAAATCAGTAACAATTTAAATTATTGAGGGTGATTAGCGTAGAAATGATTAAATTTTACCAAAGTTTTCAAACATATTGTTGTTTGTGTTGAATGATAAATGGTGCACATCATTTGTTCATTGTGTCTTGTTGTTATTTCAGATATATTTTGCATCTTGTCGTCAAAATTAGTTGCTTTTGCTGAACTTAATGTCAGTCTTTGAAAATGCGTTGTTTTACCCTGTTGTGTACATAAGATAAACTGCACACATGTATACATATTTTTGAAGTTTGGTATATTTCCCCACATTCAAAAATTATTAAAATCTAATAATAAAAGTTAGAAAATTATAAAACTATTACAATATTAACATAAGTATCAACATTACAAATAATAAAATAAATAAAACTAAGTAGACTATGGATGATACTGATACCAGTAGGGGTTCCATGCATAACCGTATGTGTTATAGAATGCTTCGGCTGGGTTATACGTAGGATACGGTGGTTGGATCTCTATAGACCAGGGAGGAAATACGGGCGACGGAGTAGGAATATAGTTTCTACCTACATGTTGGCAATGAGCTATGATTTGGTTTTGATGAACTTGCCAATCTTCAAATGCTTGATGTCTAGCATTTTCATACTCTTGTGAAGCTATAAACCTTTGCATTTCTGTCATTTCATTTCCCCCTCCCACATTACCTGGCTATTGGTTTCTCTCAACCTGTGGATGTCTACCATGGTATTGTACTGCGGCGTTATTTCGCCTCTTCAAAACCTTCGCACCATGGTATACATTTAAACCAATTGTATCGTGGGGTTCTGGTTCTTCGACTAATAATCCTCCTGACTTATATCTACATTGAGATACTCAGCAATTAATGTAATAAATATACCACCTCCTATTATACTGTGTGGTCTCATCCTCCTAACCATAGCTGATAAATAATAACCCACACAATACGGTATACTTACAGCGCTTTGTGGGTCTCGAATACACATATGGTAAAACAAATCCTGTTCATTTACCTTTTCCTTATTCTTACCTCTTTGTGTAATCGAATTAGCTAAAAACCTATGAATTACTCTTAACTCTGCTCTATCTATATCCAAATAAGAGTAATTTCCCCCTTTAAATCGGTGATGGCTAGTCATTTGACTCCATACACCATGCGTATCAAAATTTTCATCAATTTTCCTACCGTTCAATATCAACCCTCTACAATCGGTAGATGCTAACTCCTCAGGCGTATATATACGTAAGGCCTGAGCCATGTCCAGTAGAGACATGTGGCGCATCGAACCTCCTAACAAAAATCTAATAAAAGATCGATCGGTTAAACTAGCTACCCGATCATTTATTTCTATACTACACAATAATTCTTCACACCATACTTTATATACAGGCCTACGCATGCTGAATAATCGTACCCAATCGTTAAAAGTAGAATTACCATACCTCTGTGTAAGTAATTCTCTAATTGGCCCGGCCAATTCTACAGCTTCTAATGGTCCCCATTCTATTACCCTAGGTACTTCAACAACTTTAGAATGAAGAGTATGCAAGCCCCTTTGGTATTTTGGATAATCTATACAACGTCTGTCAAATCTCAAGTTCGGGTGCAAATCTTCCAAGTGCATATCTGAAAATGTCATAACTGGATGAGGTATATCTTGTTTATAATAGCTATCAACATCCTGTTGTTCCGCATCCAAATATGCATTAGTGTTAGCAAAATCATTAATCAAAATAATTACAATGACATGTCCAATTTATATCAAACTTATGCTCATTTTCATATTTTTATCAAATCTTCACTTTTTTAAATAAGCATATACGAAAATGTTCACCAAGTTCATAAGCATTCAACTCAAATAACATGTCAAAATAATCATTACTAGCATTTAAACAAGTTTCAAATGGCATTATTTCTCAAAAATCAAGTTCATGAATTTTAGACTTGAAAAAGTCCACTTTAATTCTCAAAATCATGTTTAGGCTCAAAGTTTGGATCATTTAACTACCTAAACATGTTACACTACTTAATTTAGCAACAATTCATGATAAAAATCGGCCATAACCTGTTTATATCAAAAAGCTCTAAATTGCTCAAGAACACAAACCCTAAATTACACAAAATTTGAAGTTTAAGGCTTCTAATCATGTTAAATAGCATCAATCTAGGTTATACAAGCATAATACACAAGCAATTTAAGCATAATTACACTAAAAAGCATTAAAATCGAATTGGGGAAAAAATTGCTCAAGAACACTAATTTTCGGATTAAATGGTGTTTAGGTGTAGAAATTTACCTTTTTTATTGAGTAATTCCTTGATAGCATCCTTCTCAACATGATTTTAGTAAAAGATTTGATGATTTTCGGTGAAAAAATTCGGTTTTGGGAGTAATTTTTCGGTATTTTTCGCAGTTTATGTGGGTGTTGTGTGTGAACTGAGCTGATTCCAGTGTTTTTATTTTTTTTTCTGTAATTTCGGTCCTCCGCGAGTCGCGCTGTTTGATTCTTTCAAACTCCGCGAGTCGCGGCGTTTGTTTTTTTTTTTTTATATAAAAACCTTAACTTATAAAACAATTAATTAATTAATTTTAAAATTTTGTTTTCCTTTGTTTTAGGACGAGGTCGTTTCGGGACGAGGTCCTAGTCCGTCCTTCGACAAAATTTTAAAATTTGTCTTTTTGTAGCGATTGTTTTAAAAGCTAAGATTTTTGGGTTTTTTTTTAATGTTTTTGGCATACTTTAATTCAATAAGATTAAAAATAATGATAATAAAAGTTCTCGTCCCTCCCTCGGGTAAAGCAATTTCGGTTCAAAGACCTAGTCTTCAACTTACGACGAATTTTAAAAATCATATTTTTAACTTAACGAAATAAAGTAAATTTTTTTATTTTTAAATTCACACCAAACTTAAATTTAAAATGCATAAAAATAAAATTCATATTTTAAAAATTAAAAATTTACACCAAACTTAATTTAAAAATTCATATTATAAATTCACACCAAACTTATATTATATTTTTGTTTTTATACATACAAACTTATATTAAAAAGATTAATTTTTCAAATATTTACAATTTTAAATATATTAATTTAAAAAGTTTACAATATTAATTTAAGATTTATATATTAATTTTAAAAACATGGTAAAAATAAAATTAAAAATCTTTTTGGCTTTTATCCCACTTTAATCAATCAAATATTATCAAAAATATGCGCCTCTCTTTTCGGTAATGTAATTTCGGTTCCATGACCTAATTTAACTCATGACGAATTTTTGAAATATTTTGGGTTGATTGATTAAAGATATTTATACCTTAAGAATAAACGTTAAATTTCACAGTGATGTAATAAATTTTTGTATGATATCAATAATTTTGGTCGCCAAACCTAATTTTATTGAATACCAATTTAATACTTTATAGCGAACAAATTAGCATTTATTATCAAAAGGTTAAAAATGAAAATAAAAAATAAAAACTGTACAGACTTACCTGTGAGATAGTATTCTTAGTGATATGATCTATCCCATTCATAAGATAGTCGGTTTAATTGATTTTCCATGGCTACATAGGAATAACCTCGAGCATTCAGTGTTTTTTCTTCTAAACATATGAACGGTCCGTCTCTGCATAAAGTAACAAATTCGGTGTTTGAATAGGTTTGATTATTTGAACATTTACCTCCATGTGACCATTTTCCGCATTTGTGACATCTTTCTAGGTGTCGTACTCTTCTTTTCGCTGCGGATTTGATTTTCCTTTACCAAATTGTAACTTATTATCTTCGCATCTAGATTCTTTTCTTACTCCGTCCAATCTTTATCTGATTACTGATACTATTTCACTCGGAAGTGTGTCATTATTACGTTTAGTGATCAAAGCGTGTAGCATTAGACCATTGTTTATGTAACAACCCGACTTCATAAACCCAAAAACGCGTACCCAAAAAAAAAAAAATTAAGGCAGTGCATCTGGACGGCGTCCAGAATCCTGGACGGCGTCCAGCTCAAAAGGGTGGGACGGCATCCAAACGTTTGGGATGGCGTCCAGCTCAAGCAACTGGGACGGTGTCCAAGAAATTGGGACGGCGTCCCAATGGCCTTCCAGCCACTGATCACGGGTCCAACTCACACGAGCGGAAAACCCGCTTCCCGACACTTTCAAACGGTAACCTTTTTACCACAAGTCAATATAAGTGAAACTAAGAGATTTTCATCATCAAATCAAGGTTTACATCAACGGGTCCACATCGCCCATTTTACGAGTTTCGTTCTAAAGTAAAAGTTTCGACCAAATATAAGTTTAAGTTCCAAACGACACTAGAGCATGGTGTTTGGGGTTAAACTACCCAATCTCGGTCGAACTCCAAAAGCTAACACCCAAAAGCATCCCCTAACAAAACAAGCGGGAGATCACTAATCCAATTGAACGCTCTTACCCTTGTCAATGCCCGAGCCTATAAAAAAAATAAACAACGAGAGGGTAAGCAAAGCTTAGTGAATGCAATAATTATACATACATATATATAACCCATCTATTTGCAATCACAATTACCGAATACCTTGTACGAACTTGAAACTCAAATTAGCATAACATCATACCTGAAATACTTAACAAGTCGCACATTATCACAAAACCGCATTAGCATATACTCAACACAATATATTTAAACAATATGCCAAACAATCAACAATCTCAATATGGTTAACCATAACGCTATGGTACTACCGGATCGTGGTTCACACCATACGCAATTGAGTCATACTCTTTTATAGTGCTACCGGCTCGTGGTTCACACTCGATGCTACCGGCTCGTGGTTCACATCTTAGTTTATAGTGCTACCGGCTCGTGGTTCACACTCGATACTACCGGCTCGTGGTTCACATCTTAGTTTATAGTGCTACCGGCTCGTGGTTCACACTCGATCACACACATGTTATGGCACTACCGGCTCGATGGTTCATACCATAACACCCACAAATAAATACGTCATATACACATACGTATAATTACTCCACTCACCTTAGAGTCTTCGTGAAGATAACCGAACTTGCAACGTCAATGTAACGTACCTATTACATTTAAGCACATAATCAATTCACAACTCAAGTCGGTCAAGCAACTCACTTAACAATATAGAGTCTTTTGACCCTAAGTGCAATCCCGACCCCTTTTGCACCTTTAACCCTAATAATGGGTTAACTTCACCAAAAACCCTAACTTTAGCCAAATAAGGTCTTAACACACTTTTAACCACAAAGTTAACTCGTTTTCATACAGGCAAGACAACCTAGGTCATCAAAGACCCATTTGACCCATTTCAAGGTCAACACACCCATTTGGGTCACCCACAACTCAAATGACACCCACTAACATTAACTATTAGTGTACTAGTGATTTGCTAGGCCTTTAAGACCCATTTACCCTTTCAAAACCCTAGGTTAGCCACCATTTGGGTCTTCATGACCCAAACTTACCCAAAAACCCCAAATTACTCACAAATGGGTTTTATGTGCAATACTTACCCAAACTCTAACCCTTAAACACATTAAACTTAAGTAATCAAGTTTAGGGCTTACCACAACAATCAAAACGAAGCTAACGAGGAGATGAACAACTTTAATGCTCGAGCTAAAACCCGAAAAAAGCTTCTTCTTCTTCGATTTGAGCTTTCTCACACTTGAATCACCCTCTCTCACTAGGATTTAAGTAGATGATGTTTGGTGGTTGTGAATGGAGTAATGAGACTCCAAAAACTGATCTAGGGCTTTGACATTCGTCCAAGAAGTGAAATTACCAAAATACCCATCTAAAATAATTAATAGCAAAAAGACATGCCTGCCAGCCATCCTGGACGGCGTCCAGGTCTTCAAACTGGGACGGCGTCCCAAAGTGTTGGACGGCGTCCAGGTATTCAAACTAGGACGGCGTCCCAAAGTGTTGGACGGCGTCCAAACCCAAAAGAAAATAGGATCTTACAACTCTCCCCCACTTGAACCGGATTGCGACCTCGCAATCCACGCCGCATGAAAAGCAGGAAGATAAACCAAGACAAACTCTTCGGGCTCCCAAGTAAACTCGGAACCTTTACTTCGCCGCCATTGAACCTTAAAAGTTCTCACCTCTTTATTCCTCAACATTTTCACCTTCTCGTCAAGGATAGCAATCGGTTCCTCGACATATTCTAACTTGTTGTTTAGCTCGATCTCGTCTAAAGGCATCCATGAGGAATCGTCCGCAAGACACTTACGGAGGTGGGAAACATGAAATGTATTATGGATCCCCGTAAGCTCTTCGGGTAATTCCAATCGATATGCAACTTCACCAACACGAGCTGAAACCTTGAACGGCCCAATAAACCGAGGAGCTAACTTTCCCCGTTTTCGAAATCGAATAATACCCTTCCATGGCGAAACCTTAAGCATCACCATATCGCCTTCTTGGAACTCAATCAATCGCCTACGTCTATCGGCATACGACTTTTGCCTATCTTGAGCCTTCTTCAAATGTTCCCGAATCAAATCGATCTTGCTATTTGTCTCTAAAACCAAATCGGTACTCCCGATCTCTCTTTGACCCACTTCTCCCCAACAAACGGGAGTTCGACACCTACGCCCATAAAGCATTTCGTAAGGTGGCATCCCGATACTAGTATGATAACTATTATTGTACAAGAATTCCACCAAAGGCAAATGCTCATCCCAACTACCACCAAAGTCAATGATGCACGCCCGTAACATATCTTCCAAAGTTTGATTCGTACGTTCGGTTTGACCGTCCGTTTGAGGATGATACGCCGTGCTCAACTTCAATTGCGTACCCATATTTTCATGAAACTTTTCCCAAAACCGAGATGTAAAACGGGTATCTCGATCCGAAATGATAGATATAGGAACCCCATGTCGCGAGACCACTTCCTTGATAAACAACTTAGCCAAGGTCTCCGACGATATCGCTTCTTTAATGGGAAGAAACAAAGCGCTTTTTGTCAAACGGTCAACTATAACCCAAATCGAATCGAATTGGGTTCTCACTATTTTAGGTAACTTTGTAATGAAGTCCATGGTAATGTGCTCCCATTTCCACTTCGGGATTTCCAACAGTTGCAACTTACCATACGGCTTTTGGTGTTCGGCTTTTACTTGTAAACACGTGACACATTGCTCAACATACTTCACAACATCACGTTTCATGCCCGGCCACCAATAATCTTTCTTCAAGTCAAGATACATTTTCGTCGCGCCCGGATGAATGGAGTATTTTGACTTATGTGCTTCATCAAGTAGCACTCGTCGGTAATCACCCATCTTAGGCACCCACACCCTTCCTTGAAAGGACAACAAACCATGCGGGCCCATAGTAATGAACTCCGATTTTCCCACGATTCGCTCCGTATGCTTGTTGTGAACATAAGCCTCTATTTTAATCTCACCAAGCTTTTCAAGAAAATCGTTGGTAATAATCAAACGTAACGACCCCACTTTTATCACCGGATGTTGACTCTTTCGACTCAACGCAACCGCGACAACATTCGCCTTACCCGGATGATAAAGTATCTCACAATCATAATCTTTCACCACATCCATCCACCTACATTGGCGATAATTCAAATCTCGTTGATTAAAGAGATGTTTCAAGCTCTTATGATCCTAATAAATCATACACTTGACACCATACAAGTAATGGCGCCAAATTTTCAACGCATGCACAACCGCCGCCAACTCAAGATCCTGAGTCGGATATCTCGTTTCATGTTCCTTTAATTGTCGAGAGGCATAAGCGATGACTTTACCTCTTTGCATTAGAACACACCCGAGAGCATTTAAGGAAGCATCACAATAAACCACCATATCTTCTACTCCTTCCGGAAACACTAACACCAGAGCTTGACACAACTTCTCTTTTAACAATTGAAAAGCAATCTCTTGCTCGTTCTCCCAATTAAACCTAGCATTCTTTCTCGTCAACTTCGTCAATGGAGAAGCAATCATAGAAAAGTCTTGGATAAACCGACGATAATAACCGGCCAATCCGAGAAAACTTCGGATTTCCGTAGGCGTAGTCGGTCGTCCCCAACTCTTCACCGTCTCGATCTTCCCCGGATCTACTTGAATACCGTTTTCATTCACAATATGACAAAGGAATTGAACTTCCCTTAGCCAAAATTCACATTTGGAGAACTTTGCATACAACTTCTCCTTTCGTAGCGTCTTCAATACTTCACGCAAATGATGTTCATGTTCGTTCATACTTTTCGAGTAGACTAGTATGTCGTCAATGAACACTATTATCGACTTGTCCAACATAGGTTGGCACACTCGGTTCATAAGATCCATGAATGCCGCCGGTTCATTCGTAAGACCAAAGGGCATAACTACAAACTCATAATGCCCGTAACGCGTTCGAAAAGCCGTTTTCTCTATGTCTTCCTCACGGACCTGCATTTGGTGATAGCCGGACCGTAGGTCGATCTTAGAGAAATACGTTGCACCTTGAAGTTGATCAAATAAATCGTCAATCCTAGGTAATGGATAACGATTCTTGATTGTCACTTTATTCAACTCACGGTAATCAATGCACATATGCATACTACCATCTTTCTTCTTCACAAATAACACCGGAGCGCCCCATGGCGAAGCACTCGGTCGAATAAAACCCTTCTCGAGCAACTCTTGGGTTTGATTTAACAACTCTTGCATTTCCGTTGGTGCTAAACGATAAGGAGTTTTAGCAATGGGAGTAGCTCCCGGAACCAACTCAATACGAAACTCAACTTGTCTTTTCGCCGAAACACCCGGTAATTTGTCCGGAAAAACGTCTTCGAATTCACTAACAACCGGAATTTCACGAATAGGTGGTGGCTCATTGCGAGTATCAACAACGTGAGCAAGGAAAGCCATGCCACCGGTAACAACAAAACGACGTGCCCGTGCAAAAGTGCATATCGGCACCGGTCTCCTTCGCTTATCACCATGAATAATTAACTCTCCCCCACTTAGGGTCTTCACATGAATAAACTTATCATGGCATGCAATATCGGCTCTATAACGATCGAGCCAATCCATACCAATGACAATATCAAAGTCACCCAAGGTCATTGGAATAAGGTCAATTTTAAAGGTTTCGGCACCAAAAACAACATCACAATTTTCACACACATCAACCACTAGCACCGTCTTGCCGTCCGCTATTTCGACTTCTATCGGACGACTTAGGTTAGCTAACGGTCTATTAAGTTTAGGCACAAATTTAGGAGACACAAACGACAAATTTGCACCGCTATCGAAAAGAATCCTTGCCGGATTAGAATTAACCATATAAGTACCTGAGACAACTTCGTGCGATTGTTTGGCTTCATCATTGGTCATCAAATAGTTGCGACCCCTAGCCGTACCCGCCGCTTTCTCTAACCGTTTAACATTATCATTATTCAAAACGGGACATTCCGGCCTCTTATGCCCCGCTTTACCACAATTAAAGCAAGTGATTTTGGTCGACGCCTTGGTGCAATCACGGGCCATGTGTCCTTTTTGATTACAATTATAACACGTGGGCTCAAAACCCCCGGAAGCACCCTTCTTTACACTATTAAAGCTTTCGGAGCCTTTCTTGGACTTCTTATTTGAAAAGTTCGAATGACTTGAACCCTCAAACTTCCTCTTTGAAAAAGTAAAATCGCTCTTTCTTGGCACCTCCGGCTCAAAACCCCGAGCAAATTCAAATAACTCGTCAAAAGACTTAGCCATACCCCGACTAATCTTACCCTTGTACTCATCATTTAAAGTGCGGTAGAAATCCTTCATTAGCTTGTGATCATCACCAACATACTCCGGGCAAAAACGAGTCTTTGCTAAGAAGGTAGACTTAAGAGTAACTAAGTCCATTGAACCTTGTTGCAAATGGTGCAACTCGTCCCGGATTCTATCGAGATCGGAAGAAGTTCGGTATTCCTTGAAAAACTCCTTCTTAAACTCTTCCCACGTCAAGCCCATACATTGTTCCTCACCATACAAGTTGATTTTATCATCCCACCATAACTTAACCTCTTCTCGTAGCATGCTAGAGCCATACCTCGCCTTCTTCTCGGGAGGACATTCCGAGGTACGGAAAGCTCCCTCGATGTCAGAGATCCAACATGTACTTTTTAAAGGATCTCGTACCCCATTAAACATCGGGGGTTGAGCGTCCTTGAAATTCTTGTAGTGGAAGTCCCGCCTTCCTTCACCTTCTTCACCACGAGGATAAATGTTTCTAGCATCAAGGGCCTCTTCGATAGTGGACTTCATTCGTTCATTTATCAAATCGGTCACTTGCCCATCGACCGAATCTTGGAAGACTTTTCGGACGTCCGTAAGAAAATCCGCTTTTAACTTTTTAAAGACGGCCTCAACCTTGGCCGAAAACTCGGCGTCCTCACTTGTACTTCCGTTATCATGATCGGGACCGTTTCTCGTCTTCATTCTATAAAACGAAATAGGTTAAACCACAAAAACGAAAGGACAAATTACATATGTATAAACATATATGCCACACTACTCCATCTCGCTCAACAATCGTCGTACATTGCTTGTTTAACACGGTTTGCACCCGTAACAACGGTAGCTACTCGTTGTTACGCGAGCATGTCGCATTCACTTGCTAGTACAACGTCTGTCTTGCTTGATGATTGCTAAACACAACACAAAACAATTAGCACAAGGTTAATTCTCATAAACCAAAGCACTAACAATTCCCGATTAGACCCAAAGTCCTACAAGTCCCGCATAAGGCGCTCACACAATAAAGTCTAAGTCTAGGCACCTATCTCAAGTCGCCTAAATCCCTTAGACCATGCTCTGATACCACTTGTAACAACCCGACTTCATAAACCCAAAAACGCGTACCCAAAAAAAAAAAATTTAAGCCAGTGCATCTGGATGGCGTCCAGAATCCTGGACGGCGTCCAGCTCAGAAGGGTGGGACGGCGTCTAAACGTTTGGGACGGCATCCAGCTCAAGCAACTGGGATGACGTCCAAGAAATTGGGAAGGCGTCCCAATGGCCTTCCAGCCACTGATCACGGGTCCAACTCACACGAGCGGAAAACCCGCTTCCCGACACTTTCAAACAGAAACCTTTTTACCACAAGTCAATATAAGTGAAACTAAGAGATTTTCATCATCAAATCAAGGTTTACATCAACGGTTCCACATCGCCCATTTTACGAGTTTCGTTCTAAAGTAAAAGTTTCGACCAAATATAAGTTTAAGTTCCAAACGACACTAGAGCATGGTGTTTGGGGTTAAACTACCCAATCTCGGTCGAACTCCAAAAGCTAACACCCAAAAGCATCCCCTAACAAAACAAGCGGGAGATCACTAATCCAATTGAACGCTCTTACCCTTGTCAATGCCCGAGCCTATAAAAAAAATAAACAACGAGAGGGTAAGCAAAGCTTAGTGAATGCAATAATTATACATACATATATATAACCCATCTATTTGCAATCACAATTACCGAATACCTTGTACGAACTTGAAACTCAAATTAGCATAACATCATACCTGAAATACTTAACAAGTCGCACATTATCACAAAACCGCATTAGCATATACTCAACACAGTATATTTAAACAATATGCCAAACAATCAACAATCTCAGTATGGTTAACCATAACGCTATGGTGCTACCGGCTCGTGGTTCACACCATACGCAATTGAGTCATACTCTTTTATAGTGCTACCGGCTCGTGGTTCACACTCGATGCTACCGGCTCGTGGTTCACATCTTAGTTTATAGTGCTACCGGCTCGTGGTTCACACTCGATGCTACCGGCTCGTGGTTCACATCTTAGTTTATAGTGCTACCGGCTCGTGGTTCACACTCGATCACACACATGTTATGGCACTACCGGCTCGATGGTTCATACCATAACACCCACAAATAAATACGTCATATACACATACGTATAATTACTCCACTCACCTTAGAGTCTTCGTGAAGATAACCGAACTTGCAACGTCAATGTAACGTACCTATTACATTTTAGCACATAATCAATTCACAACTCAAGTCGGTCAAGCAACTCACTTAACAATCTAGAGTCTTTTGACCCTAAGTGCAATCCCGACCCCTTTTGCACCTTTAACCCTAATAATGGGTTAACTTCACCAAAAACCCTAACTTTAGCCAAATAAGGTCTTAACACACTTTTAACCACAAAGTTAACTCGTTTTCATACATGCAAGACAACCTAGGTCATCAAAGACCCATTTGACCCATTTCAAGGTCAACACACCCATTTGGGTCACCCACAACTCAAATGACACCCAATAACATTAACTATTAGTGTACTAGTGATTTGCTAGGCCTTTAAGACCCATTTACCCTTTCAAAACCGTAGGTTAGCCACCATTTGGGTCTTCATGACCCAAATTTACCCAAAAACCCCAAATTACTCACAAATGGGTTTTATGTGCAATACTAACCCAAACTCTAACCCTTAAACACATTAAACTTAAGTAATCAAGTTTAGGGCTTACCACAATAATCAAAACGAAGCTAACGAGGAGATGAACAACTTTAATGCTCGAGCTAAAACCCGAAACAAGCTTCTTCTTCTCCGATTTGAGCTTTCTCACACTTGAATCACCCTCTCTCACTAGGATTTAAGTAGATGATGTTTGGTGGTTGTGAATGGAGTAATGAGACTCCAAAAACTGATCTAAGGCTTTAACATTCGTCCAAGAAGTGAAATTACCAAAATACCCATCTAAAATAATTAATAGCAAAAAGACATGCCTGCCAGCCATCCTGGACGGCGTCCAAAATGTTGGACGGCGTCCAGGTCTTCAAACTGGGATGGCGTCCCAAAGTGTTGGACGGCGTCCAGGTATTCAAACTAGGACGGCGTCCCAAAGTGTTGGACGGCATCCAAACCCAAAAGAAAACAGGATCTTACAGTTTAGTTCACAGGAAGTCTTCATTTCGTAAAAACCTAAAAAAATAAAAATTCAGAATGGGTGGAGAAGACTAGTTCTTTAGGGTCTGCTAGGGAAAGACCATTCGGGTTCCATTTTCAAGAACTACACAAAAACAGAAAATCTAACTCTAACAGAAATACATATTATACTTTAAAAGACTTGATTCTCCCCACACTTAGTTAGTTGTGGTATCGAAATTATGATTAACTTCATTGTTAATTTCCATCGGATCATGTATGTAATGTTTAACTCTGTGACCATTAACCTTAAATTCAATCCCATTTGAATTTATTAATTCTATCGTTCCGTATGGGAAAACTCTTTTGACTATGAATGGTCCAGACCATCTTGATTTCAATTTTCCCGGAAATAGCTTGAATCGTGAATTGAAAAGAAGAACTTTGTCTCCTTCTTTAAATTCTTTTGAACTTCTGATTCTTTTATCATGCCATTTCTTTGTTCTTTCCTTATAGATTAACGAATTTTCGTATGCTTCATGTCTTAATTCTTCTAATTCGTTTAATTAATTTAACCGTAGACGTCCAGCTTCATGTAAATCAAGATTGCATGTCTTCAAAGCCCAAAATGCTTTGTGTTCAATTTCTACTGGAAGATGACATGCTTTTCCATAAACAACTCTAAAAGGTGTGGTTCCAATTGGAGTTTTGTAGGCTGTTCTAAAAGCCCAGAGTGCATCCTCCAATTTTTTGGACCATTCCTTCGGATTTGATCCTACGGTTTTCTCTAGAATACATTTTAAATCTCGGTTGGTATTTTCAACTTGTCCACTTGTTTGTGGATGATATGCGGTGGAGATTTTATGAGTTACTCCATATCTTTTAAGAACTTTCTCAAGTTGATTATTAAAGAAATGAGTTCCCCGATCACTTATTAAAGCTTTCGGTGTTCCAAACCTTGCAAAAAGACGTTTTAAAAAGTTGACTACAACTCGTGCATCGTTAGTTGAGAGAGCTTGTGCTTCCGCCCATTTAGATACATAATCAATGGCTATGAGAATATAGAGATTATTATGAGATTTTGGAAATGGACCCATAAAGTCAATACCCCAAATGTCAAATACTTCACATACTTGAATGACATTTTGTGGCATTTCATCACGTTGACTTATTTTTCTGGCCCTTTGACAAGCATCACAGGATTTTCAAAGAAGGTGTGCGTCTTTGTAAATTGTAGGCCAATAGAATCCAGCATCATAAACTTTTCTTGCTGTTAGTTGAGGCCCATAATGCCCTCCTGTTGGTCCTGTGTGACAATGGTTTAAAATTTTACTAGCTTCATCTCCGAATACACATCAGCGTATTATTCTATCTGGACAACTTTTAAACAGATGTGGATCTTCCCAGAAATAGTGTTTTATATCACTGAAGAATTTCTTTCGTTTTTGGTACGATAATCCTTTTTCAAGGAATCCACATACTAAGTAGTTTGCATAGTCTGCAAACCATGGAATTTCATTATAATCTATCTTCAATAGATATTCATCAGGAAAGTTGTCTTGTATGGCCGATTCATTTAGAACTTCTAATTCGGGATTTTCAAGACGAGAAAGATGATCAACGACGAGATTTTCTGCTCCTCTTTTATCTCAGATTTCAATATCGAACTCTTGTAAGAGTAAGATCCAACGGATTAATCTTGGTTTGGCATCTTGTTTCGAAAATAGGTATCTAAGAGCAGAATGGTCGGTATAGACCACCGTTTTTTCTAGAACGAGATATGAACGAAATTTGTCAAAAGCAAAGACAATAGCAAGGAGTTCTTTTTCAGTAGTTGTGTAATTTGTTTGTGCTCCTTGTAACATCTTACTAGCATAATATATAGGTTGAAATCGTTTTTCAATCCTTTGTCCTAAAACGGCTCCCATTGCAAAATCACTTGCATCTCACGTTAATTCAAACGGTAGATTCCAATTTGGTGTTATCATGATCGGCGCATTAGTAAGTTTCTCTTTAAGAATATTAAAAGATTTGATGCATTCATCTGAAAAGATGAATGGAGCATCTTTTTCTAGGAGTTTATTCATAGGAGTGGCAATTTTAGAAAAATCTTTTATGAAACGTCGGTAAAAACCGGCATGCCCTAGAAAACTCCTAACTCCTCTAACATTGGTGGGATGTGGAAGTTTAGCAATTACATCTACTTTAGCTCTATCCACTTCAATTTCCTCTTTTGAAATTTTATGTCCAAGAACGATGCCTTCTTTAACCATGAAATGGCATTTCTCCCAATTAAGTACTAGATTTGATTGTTCGCATCTAATAAGCATTCGTTCCAGATTAACTAGACATGTTTCAAAAGTATCACCGAAGACTGAAAAGTCATCCATGAAAACTTCCATGCATTCTTCTATCATGTCGTGAAAAATCGTCATCATGCACCTTTGAAAGGGTGCAGGGGCGTTGCAAAGTCCAAATGGCATGCGTTTGTAAGCAAAAGTACCATAAGGTCACGTGAACGTGGTTTTCTCTTGGTCCTCGGGTGCTATTGGAATTTGAAAATATCTGGAAAAACCATCAAGAAAACAATAGTAACTATTTTTGGCTAATCTTTCCAACATTTGATCAATAAAAGGTAAGGGAAAGTGATCTTTTCTGGTGGCGTCATTTAATTTTCTATAATCAATACATACACGCCATCCTGTTACAGTCCTAGTAGGAATAAGCTCATTTTTCTCATTTGTAATGACAGTCATGCCACCCTTCTTAGGCACGCATTGAACTGGGCTTACCCATGGACTATCAGAAATTGGATAAATTAAACCTGCATCTAGCAGTTTAATAATTTCTTTTTTAACTACATCTTGCACATTAGGATTTAGTCTTCGTTGGCGTTGCACATACGTTTTATGACCTTCTTCCATAAGGATTTTATGTGTGCAATACGAAGGACTTATTCCTTTAATATCATGAATCTTCCATGCAATGGCTGGTTTATGAGCTTTCAACACAGAAATGAGTTGTGATTTTTCATTTTCAGTAAGAGAAGACGATATTATTACAGGTAATTCAGATTCACCATGTAAATAAGCGTATTCCAAATGGTTTGGAAGTGGCTTTAACTCTAATGTCAGTGGTTCTTCTATCGATGATTTATATCGATATCTGTCTTCTTCTTTTAGCATTTGAATTTCTTCTGTTGTTGGTTCATATCCATTAGCTATTAGTGTAGCTAACATTTCAGCTTCATCAATTGGTTCAGTACTTTCTCCTAAAGAACATTCTCCTATTCCTTGTAATTCTAGAAATTCTTCTAATAATTCTGCATGTGAATCTATAGTTTGAATATAATAACATGTATCATCTGCAGATTGCGGTTGTTGCATTGCTCTATCAACTGAAAAGGTAACACTCTCGTCCTCTATACTTAGGGTCAATTTTTTACCAAACACGTCTATCATTGCTTTAGCCGTGTTTAAGAATGGTCTTCCTAATATGAGAGGAACTTGAGAATCTTCTTCCATGTCCAGAACAACAAAATCTACTGGAAATACTAAAGTACCAACTTTAACTAGCATGTTCTCCATTATCCCTCTAGGATATTTTATTGATCGATCGGCTAGTTGTATACTTATTCTTGTTGGTTTTAATTCTCCAAGGTCTAGTTTAGCGTATAGTGAATACGACATTAAATTTATACTAGCACCTAAGTCTGCTAATCCTTCTATTGAACTAAGACTACCCAGAAAACATGGAATAGTGAAACTTCCTGGATCAGATAATTTTTCTGGTATCTTATTCAACAGCACTGCTGAACAATTAGCATTCATAGTAACAGCCGAGAGTTCTTCCATTTTCTTTCTATTTGTGATTAGATCTTTCAGAAATTTAGCATATCTAGGCATTCCTGAAATTACATCAATGAAAGGAAGATTTACATTTATTTGTTTAAACATATCCAAGAATTTGGATTGCTCGGCTTCAAGTTTCTCTTTTTTTCATTTTACTCGGGTAAGGAAGTGGTAGTTGGTATGGTTTAACATAAGGTTTAGCCTTAACTGTGTTATCTTCATTAACCTTTTTAACTACCGGTTCTTTTTCCTTATCTTGTTCAGGTTGTGGTTCTTGTGGAGTAGGAATAGCTTCATCAGAAGTTACAGGTATTTCAGGTAGTTTAAGTGTTGTACCACTTCTTGTGGTAATGGCTTTAGCTATTTCATTCCGGGGGTTTGCATTTGTATCACTAGGTAGACTTCCCAGTTTTCTTTCACCTATTAACCTTGCTAGGTTACTTACTTCTTGTTCCAAGTTTTGAATAGAAGCTTGTTGATTTCTAAATACTTGAGCATTTTGTTCATTAGTTTGTTTCTGAGATGTGAAAAACTGCGTTTGAGTTTCAACTAGCTTTGTCATCATATCTTCTAAATTCGGCTTTTTATCATCGGGTTGTGGCGGTTTGTTTTGAAAATTAGGTCTTTGCTGGTTGTAAGTATTATTGGATACTTGTTGATTGCTAGGACCTTGTTGGTTGTTGTATGGAATATTTCGATTATAATTCTGGTTTTGATTGTAGATCGGTCTTGGAGGTTGATAATTATTCTGATAATTATTTCCAGGCCTTTGGTTTAGATATGAAACATTCTCTCTTTGTTCCATTGTTAGTTCAATACTAAGACAATCTTTTGTCAAATGTGGTCCTCCACACTGCTCACAACTAATTCGTATTGAGTGAATATCTTTAGTCATCTTTTCCATTCGTCTCTCGACAGCATCTATCTTTGCAGAAATGGAATCTAAGTCATGGCTAGAATCGGCTCTAGCTGCTTTAGATGATCTAACGATATCTTTTTCTTGATGCCACTCATGTGAGTGGGAAGCAGTGTTATCAATAATTTTATAAGCATCAGTTTCGGTTTTCTTCATAATAGAACCACCAGCTGCTATATCGATGTCTTTCCTTGTAGTGATGTCGCATCCTTGGTAGAATATTTGTACTATTTGACATGTGTCTAAACCATGTTGCGGACATCCTCTCAATAACTTTCCAAATCTTGTCCACGCCTCATATAGAGTTTCATTTGGCTTCTGTGTGAATGTAACAATTTCTCCTTGAAGTCTTACGACTTTAGATGCCGGAAAGAATTGTCTAAGAAATTTTTCAACTAAAACGTCCCATGTATCAATCGCCCCTTCAGGTAACGATTCCAACCAATATTTGGCTTCTCCCTTTAAAGTCCAGGGAAATAACATGAGATATATATGTTCTTCCTCAACTTCTCTTATTTTAAATAGTGTGCAGATCCTATTAAAGGTACGAAGATGTTCGTTTGGATCTTCCTTCGGCGCACCACTAAATTGGCATTGATTAGTCACCATATGTAGAATTTGTCCTTTGATTTCATAATCTGGCGCATTAATGTCTGGATGAGTAATTGCGTGACCTTGGCCAGTGCGTTTATCTCTCATTCGGTCTTCCATACTTAAAGGTTCCAGATTCTCCATAATTGAATTTGTTGAATCGAAATCACTAGAGGATTCTGATTTAATGGTTCGTTCCTCAACAATCTCTATTTGAATGATTGGTGGTTCCGGAGGAAAAATTAATGGTTCAGGATCTATGAATTGTCCCTGAATATTCTCCGGATTCTCAATTGTGAGGTCGGGTTCAAAAAATGGATTATCGGAAATTTGACTTGGAGTACTTGGTTGACTGGATGACGATTCTAAAGAAAAATCAACGGCGATAATATTAGCTAGATGTCTTGATCTAGTTACAGGTGGTGAACGTACAAAAGGTGGTGAACGTCTTGCTCGGTGCATTCACTGAATATCCTATTAGTTTTTAAAAGGAAAGAAAAATTATATAAGTTATCCAATTAATAGACTTTTCTGATTTTGCCCACGTTTCGAATAGCCAAAAGATGCAGCAGAGGGGCAGGATTCGTTTGGTCTCAATATAATTGAGGACTGTTTAGCTCCAATAACCCGGTCCACGTACAAATCCAACTATTACTACGAACCAGAAAATTTTGATGTCTATCAATTTAACCACTTAAAATAAATTTTCGTAATTTTAAGAAATTTAGATAAGAAGTAGAATAAAAATCTATGTCCTAAAAACTAGGATGGCGAGAAATAAGAAAGAAAAAGAGCGCGTCGAAAAATAAGAAAGAAAAAGAAAAGATCGAAAAATAAAAGGCGTCGAAAAATAAGAAAGAAAAAGAGAATGACTATAAAACTTAAAAAACAACTAACCTAACCTTATTACTATCACTAACTTAAAATTATAATCGCAAATTGAGATTACTAATTGGAATGATAATTGATACATAGGTAAAAGGCGTCTAAAAATATTAAAACTTACAAGTAAAACTATATCCCAAGTGGCAATATCTTAAAAAGATACTAAAATATAAAAACGGCGTCGCAAAATTCTAAAGCACCTAAATCTTAGTCTAAAGAAAAAGCACTTAAGGGGTTTTACGGCAAAGCCTAAAAATCTAGAAATAAAAAATAACTATGGCAAAAACTATGGATTAAAACTAAATATGAGCGAAAAATACAAATATTACGCTAAAATAATTAAAAAGGGACAAAATATAAAAATATACTAAAAGTGGTAAAAAGTACAATTTTTATAAAAATATTATTTTTATATTATTTATTTTATAAAACTATTAATTTTATATTTTAATTAAACTAATTTAACTAAATATACAAATTAAATAAATAAACTAAACTTAATAATAAATTAACAAAACTAATTAGGGTTTAATTAAAAATTAATAATAATAATTACTCCGTAATAAATGCTGATTAGGGTTCTGTCAGGCGCGTCAGGGAGAACTCCGCGAGTTGCGGTACCACGTGGCAATAAAAGCCGCGAGTCGCGGGATTCAAAATTTCAGATGACAGGCTGATTTAAATTCGACGCGTTTTTGTGTTTTTTTTATGTTTTATATTTTCTGTTTTAATAAAAATATTTATATAATAAAAACTTATATTTAAAACTAAAATAAAAATAAAAATACTTTATAATTTTATAAATAAAAATCTTAAAACTAGATTTATATATATATTTTTTCGGTTTTTGATTTTATGTTTTAAATAAAAACAAAATATTTAAATAAAACTTATATTTTTATAAAATAAAAAAAAGAAACTTTATAAAACTTAAATATTTAACAATCTCTTAAAAATATTTAAAATTTTTTTTTCTATGTTTTCGAATATTTAAAACGTATTTTTACAAAAACGTATTTTTACAAAAATGTATTTTTATAAAAGTAAACTAAAAATAAATTTTTTTTATTTAGCGTTGCGCTTCCGGCGTTTAAGCAAGAAATTGAGTTCCCCGGCAGCGGCACCAAAAATACTTGATGTTAAAGCTAAGGGGTATAAAATACTATTAAATTTTATAAGGAAATATTATTAAATATGCTATAATTTTACACAAGATATTTATTTATTTATAGAATGGATATACTTAAACCTTGCTACAACACTTATAGGCAGTGTACCTAATCGTACAGTAGTGTAGTTTTTAGTAAGTCCGGTTCGTTCCGCAGGGAAAATCTTTAAACAAAGCTTAACGCTATATTAGTTTTATTTTATAAAAATACAAATATATATATATAAGTAATATTATTATTATAAAGGGGGGTTTTTACCATTTAATGACCGGTTTGTCAATTTTAAAAACTTTAGTTGCAGTTAAAACAAAATGTAAAATATTAAATAAATAAAAGACTTAATTTAAAGCGTAAAGTAAATTACGATAATGAATTTGCGATAAATAAAAGTGCGATAAAATAAACTTGCGATAATTAAAAAGTACGATTATTAAAAGTGCAATTAAATACAATAACAATAAAAGTGCGATAATTAGAAGTGCAATTAAATATAAAATAAAGGAAATTAAATATGAAATAAAAGAATTATGCTTATTTAAACTTCCGTAATCATGATGTTTGACGTGTTGATTTTAGTTTTATGCCCATGGGTTAATTGTCCTTTGTCCTAGATTATTTAATATGTCCGTCTGGTTTTTGTCCATAACAGTCCATCAGTCATAAATATAAAGTGCGAGTGTCCTCGTCAAATTATCCTTATACCCGAAGTTAAATATTTCAACTAATTGGGGACTTAAACTGTAACAAGATTTTAATACTTTATTTAATAATTACACCAGGTTATCGACTGCGTGTAACCCAAGGTTTTAATACTTTGTTAACAATTATGCCAAGTGTCCTTGTACATAATTTCACCCCTGTTTTAATAATTCTAGTGGCTATTAATCCATTCCCGTGTTCAGTTAAATGAACGATTATTCGTACATATAAATACCCCGCCCATCGTGTCCGATCGAGTGTATATGGTTATTTATAGGGATGTCCAATTGTAAATATTTATATTAAAATTAACAAATTATCATTTAGTTAAACAAATATAAAGCCCATTAATAGCCCATAGTCTAATTTCCACAAGTGTCGTTCTTTTGTCCAAACCCCAATTATGGTACAAAGCCCAATTACCCAATTTTAGTAATTAGCCCAACATCATGATTACTTCGTTTTAAATAAGCATAATAATAACTTAGCTACGAGACATTAAATTAAAAAGGTTGAACATAACTTACAATGATTAAAAATAGCGTAGCGTTACACGGACAGAATTTCGACTTACACCCTTACAACATTCGCTAACATACCCTTATTATTAGAATTAAAATTAAAATATAAATATAAATATAAATATTTACGTATAGATATAGAGAGATTGATATATATGATATTAAAACTTGTCGAACTGCGTTGGCTTTTATAGGGAATTGAGTCCAGGGGAACTCCGCGACTCGCGGCCCTTTCCTTCTTCAAACTCCTCGAGTCGCGGAGTTTGTTTTTACAGCTCACCAAGCCTTGGCTCCTAGCTTGTCGACGGATTATATAAATAAATATAATATATAAATAATTTTAGTAATTATTTAAATATTATATTATATTTATGTGCATAGTTGACTTGTAATTTTTAGTCCGTTGCGTCGAGCGTTGAGAGTTGACTCTGGTCCCGGTTCCGGATATTCGAACGTCCTTGCGTACAATTTAATATCTTGTACTTTGCGTTTTGAATCTTGTACTCTTGTAATTTCGAGACGTTTCTTATCAATAATTGGAACCTCTTTGATTGTACTTTGTACTTTTGAGCTTTTTGGTCATTTGCATCTTCAACTCGTCGAATCTGTCTTTTGTCTTCACCTTTTATTATTTAAACGAATATCACTTGTAAATAGAACAATTGGAACTAAAAGCTTGTCTTTCTTGAGGAATAATGCTATGAAATACATGTTCGTTTTTAGCATTATCAATGAACCAACCGCACTTCATCTATGGAAGGAAAGATTGACGCATACAGTTATGCACCTAAAAAACTCTCGAAAACTGAGTAAACGTTAACAAGTATCTGTGATAGCTCCTTTGGCGTTGTTATTACCAAAAATAATTTTACAATCCCTTTTCAAATTAGTCAAATTTGTCATAGCTCCAGCAAATCAACTTCGACTTTTCATTCGAAACAACCTTATTATAACTTTGATATATATATATGCGTGCTCTTTTATTGTACCGGAGAACCTTTTATATTCCACCATATTACCATCATCGTTTAATCATCTAAAAACACAATTCTCTTGAAACCACCTCGGATTGATAACCGATGATTCAGATATGGTAGCATTAAATGCAGAGGAAACAGCAAAATCGTAGATGGTCTAAATGGCCAAAAGTTGATAATAAAGAATGGAATGTTACGAATGCTTGATAAAAAATTTGGTACTGATAAACAGATTGAGCTAACCATGAAGGAGATCAAGGACAAATACAAGGACTAAACCCTATATTCAAAGAATCCAGGTAATTCTGGATCCGATGAAATCTTTAGAGAATATCCTGCTCCGAAGTCAGGTTAAAATCTTGCAGAAAAAATTTCCTTATCAACTTTCGAACTTAGAAATTCCAAAATATCATCATAAATATCTTCGATATTTCTGAGGATATTTTCATAAATATTCTCGTCCGAAATTATATACCTCTTCGTGCTTTCTGTGTTTCATGATATTGGAAACTTCTGTAAAATTTAAGTTTAATTTATGAATGAATTCTGGAAAAATGTAAAGAAATTGATGCATGAATTAGTATAATATAATGACACTTGATCAACGTAATTATATTACAGTAAGTCATGCTGAGTTTCTAATGGAACGTGATGATTCACAGATCATACCGTCATCATGTGCCATGTTACACGAGTCTTGTATTCTATTTAACCTTAAAAATATCAAGAAAATATTTTCTTGATGATTCGGTCTTTTCTGGATATTCTGGTAATTTGGCAAATCAGGACCATTACTCATTTTACGAGAGGTCAAGAAGATAATAAAAAGGCAAAGAGCTCCAAAATATAAGAGAAAATATAAAGCCCAATAACAACATGGAGGTTACAAACTTTGGATATTAATACGAATAGCAATATAAAGACATGGTAGAATTAAGAATAGCATCACCCCAAGGTAATAGTAGAAGTAAACAGATTTTTCTAGTAGAAGAATGAAAAGAAGGATGACAGAAATGATATTATGGAAATATCAAGGATTGGAACTGGATTAAACATTTTCACAATCTTTTGGATGTATAAACTAAGAAAGTATAGGAATGGTGAGAATAATAGAACGGAAGAGTTTAATTTATAAAGAAAAAATCAGACGTAACAATCGAGGCAGATGGTAGCATTTAATTATAGAGATCCTGATTTTCTTATTCACGGAAGAATCAAATCTTATAGATTTCGAAGATTTTCTTTTAAATCCCTTGAATTCCGAAATTCAACCAAGACAACGACAAAAGTTAAGATGCACCTTATTTTTTAAATTCAAACGTGAGTACGTCAAAAGTAAAGACGAATATCTATTACCTTATTCCAATCTTTTGTGACAGCTTCACTCGTACGCTTCACATAACCGAATAATCTTATCTATATTATTCAATGATGATAAAACTCTATTTGTCAACTCATATTCGTTATGAAAGCATTTTTATTGTTAGCCATGACAACCACGATCAAATTTTAGGACAAAATTTCTTTAACGTGTAGGTACTGTGACGACCCGAAAATTTCCGACCAAATTTAAACTTGAATCTTTATTCGATTCGACACGATAAGCAAAGTCTATTTAATTGAACCTCAAAAATTTTGAACCGTGTTCATATATTCAATTACCCTTCGACTATTCTCGACGATTCAAGAACAATTAATTCTAAATAGATATGTGTGTATGTATATATAAATAATAATTCAAAATATAATTTGAAGTATTATATGTTGTTGTTATTAAAAATTAATAAAATAAAAATAGGATATTATAATAATTATTATTTAAAATATATCTCTATATATAAATAAAGTATATTAAAAATAAATATTAAATGATTGTAATACTCGTTTGATGTGTCGATTGATATTAAGAAAGTTAAATTCAAACTTATGTAATTTTAAAATAAACGGTGATACAAAAATGAGTTATATAAGTTATAGGCTTATTAAAAGTATATTTAGGATCTAATTATTTAATTTTAATACTTTTTATATTTTACCCATAAATGAGAGGGACAGTTGATGTAATTTTTATTTATTAAATTAATGACTGAATTTTATACCATAATGACCAAAATAAATAAATATATTTAATTTAAAATTTTGAGATTTTTCTGAGAACTTTTATTCGCCACTAATTAACAACGGAGTACGATATAACAGTGCGTGCTAATAGTGTCGGTAATATAATTACAAAAGAAGGGCAGCTATGCTATTTATAATTGATTGAATGATATTGAAGGTTACTATTGATAGTGCATGCCTTTTTAATTCGAACACATATGACTTATATTACTGTATCATATTCTTTCACTTATTTAGATTAGTGGGGAATTTCAACATAATACTCTATATTATATATTACATACAGATAGATAGAGGATTATATATAGATAGATAGAGGATGATAACTATCACTATAACTAACCAAATCAATTCTACTCATCTCCTACAATAATCTAACATCACCACCATCCTCTACAACCCGCTACCTCCATCGACAAGCCAACCAACACCCACAGTTTTACTTCATGATTTTTGCAGATGCAACCACACGCACCACATCTAATTCTTTATACATACATATGTGCATATATCAATCGTCACCTTCACCTATGATCACTACCACCAAACCCACAACAATCACCATAAACACCTTCACCCAAACACGTGAATAACCACTTGATATTATCGGACCACTTCGAAACCAAAACCATCAAGCACGAACCACTCGTTAAAGTGTGACTGCTATGCACCCATGTCTTTCTATTCCAGTTCAATAACCCACCCACAACAACCATCATGAACCACTGTTACAGCAACCGTTACTCGTTGTTTTCTTCTGTTTTCTGTTTCATGAACAATCACAAACACCCTCATAAAACACCTACGATCAACTGCTCCTGCTGCTGCTTCATTATTTCATGTTTAGTTGCAACCCATTTGCTATCCTTTCGAACCACCATCCCATCATTATATTTTTTATATTTTTTTATTTTGGTCGAGAACTATCACCACAACCATCACCGTTCATGCTACTTACTATGTTTCTATTCCGATCACAAAGTAAATCGCCATCTTTGTTGTTACTTTTTTTCAAGAACCATCACCTTGTAATATTCGATCGTCAACCACCATTGAACTCCCCGACACCACTGCTACACAATCACTTCACCTACTCGACTTAAACCCGAACACCAACACATATACATTATATATATATATATATATATATATATATATATATATATATATATATATATATATATATATATATATATATATACTTTTGCTATTGGATGTATAACGACTCTCATTTTTCCATTCTATATTTCTCATTTTCCATTCAATACTTTTCCTTATTAAATGCCCAATAAAATAATTAAACTTAGTAATTAAACTTTAATCGATAAAGGTTAAGCGTTAAGAATTATAAAATATGATAATTGACTTTGTACAAGTTAATAAAAATAATAAGTTAATAAACTTTTGTGAGTAAATGACTTAAGTGAAAATATTAAACCCTAATCTCCCTAAACCCTAGCCGATTTTTAGAGGGTAAAATTACCCTCATACCCCTTAAAATTTCGGCCCTAATGAGCCCTCCTAACCCCTTCTCCAAGCCTACTTGTTCCCTAAGTAATTCCTTATTAAAACCTAATTCTAGAATCCTCCTATCCTCCCTATAAATAGAGACCTAGCCTAACTCATTCCATGTACCAAATCATAATTACAACTCTCTCCAAAATCTCTCCCCTCTCTCTCTAAATTTCGGCCAAAACTGAAATCCCCCACCACCCATTGAAATCCTTGAGGGTTTCCAAGTAATCTTCAAGTGTTCTTCGCGTTCTTCGTGATCTTCAAGAATCTTCAAGGTGTTCCTCAAGATATTCAAGGCTTTGATCTTCCATCTTCATCAAGTTCTTCTTTTCTTTGTTAATCTTCTTGGATCTTCAAAGGTATAACATAAAACTCTAAACTATTTCCTTAACTCTTTGATCTTTGTTTTAATCTATACTCATATAAATTCATAAACATACAAACATAAGAACAAACCTAGATCTATAAATGTAAGAAAAAAGATAAATCTATACATATACATATACATGTCGACTAAAAAAAAGGGGGGAAGAAACTTTGATCTTTAAAACCCTAGATACAATTAGGAGATTTGTTAGTGGTTAATTAAGGAAACAAAATAACTATATATACATATACATATATATCGACACATATACATATATACATGTAAAAAATAAATTTTTGTATACATATATATATATATATATATATACATGACATCATACATATATATATATACACATTAAACCTAAACCCTAATTTAAATTATACTACTTTAATCAAAACCCTAGTTTTATTAAAAAACCTAATTAATTATTAAACCCTAATTCATTAAACCTAACCCTAATTAATTAGTACCACTTTAATTATTAAACCCTAATCATTACCTAATCATTACTACATTAAATAGAACCCTAATTTACTAAAGCCTAATTTATGAAACCCTAGGAGATTAATTACTAAACCCTAGTTAAATAATTACTACTCTAATTAACTAACTCTAATTAATGAAACCCTAATACTACTTATACTATTAATTAACATGTATACACTATTACTATTACTAGCACCTATAACCTACTAATTATATTATAACACTTAAGAACGTTTTGGGATATGTATTAGAGATGTATAGATCTTCGAACTATCTTGACGAATGGTTTCTACGAGACTCTAGGCAGAGGGTTTGGATTTCCGATTTAAAGGGTCCTATGGCACAAGCCCCAAGATCTGAAATGGCCATTCGAAGGGAAAGGGGTGATTGGAAGCTTATCTAATACAATAAGTATCCTAAAATGGAAAACACTCTTTAAGTAGAAACTTTCTAAGTATAGAAACTTACTAAAATAAGGAACCTACTAAAAATAGGAAACTTTCTTATGGAAACTTTCTAAAAATAGAAACTTACTAGGAATAGAAACTTAGTGAAACAAACTATACATAAACACGTACTTAAACTCAATCATGGGCAAAACACTTAACTACTCTTAAATGTTAATAGGTTGACTTTTCTACTCACTCGTTTAACTCTCTATTCCGAGGAATAACTCTCTCTCTACTTACTAAGGTGAATTCATAGCCCCTCTTTATTGCTAGCAAACTTATTTACTTGGAGTGAGACACATGCTATTTTTACTTTTTACATTTTAGACACAAGTACCAAACTGTTAAACTATGCTATACCCGGCTATGTCTGACTAAGTCCCTACAGTGATATTTTTAATTGCTGCGGCATGCTTAATTATTGGGAGTAGGCCTATCGGGAGTAACATCCCCGATACATTTGACTAAGTCTTTGTATTACTTGATAATGAAATTAAACCCGACAAGGACAGACACAACTTGTCATGGGGTAAACTTAAACGTTTAGTCTAAATATCACGCTTTGGCATAACTTTAGATCCTGCGGGAGATCAACTTTACAAACTAAATCTTGTGGTCTAAAACAACGGTCAAACTTTTATTAAACCTATGAAGTTCACTCAACCTTTTTGGTTGACACTTTAGTATGTTTTGTCTCAGGTGCTGTCTGATCCAAGCTTACTTATCTACTGCTTATGTGATGCTACTTGGACATAGGATCAAGAGATTATCGCATATTTTACTATTGCATTTAAACATTTACTTATTTCCTTTGTAACGACATTTCATTTTCTGCTGCGTACTCTCAATAAAGTTTGATTTTATCATTTAGTATTGTTCTCGTTATTATAATATGTTGGTATATTTTGGTATTAAGTCACATTTCTTCCAGGCCCTAACTGGGGGTGTGATAGATTGGTATCAGAGCATAACTAGGCTGTTATAGAGAACCAGGATTGCATCTTTATGTGTGCCTTATTTGCTAGCTAGGGTGCCTTAGCAATCTAGGAAACTATAACCTTTCATGCCTTAGACTTTAAAAGCACTTAGGATTGCCCTATAATCTTAACATTTATGTTTTCCAAAACTTGACAAAAAGATTCTAATCAAAGTCTCTTTCCTAATGATAGGATGTCAAGCTCAAGCGTTAACAATCCCAACAAGGCAACTCACAACCCTACTACCGAAGTAGGTGTTGGACACTCTGAAACATCAAGACCTGTTCAAAGTCCTTCCTACAGTCCTGCCTCACCGTCACCAAACTATAGTCCAAATACTCTGCAAAATTCACAAAGGTCTCCTCAATATTATCCAACCCCGAGAATCGAAGATAAAGGAAAACGTCATGAAGAAGCCAGTCCATCAAGGAAGAGAGCCCGGACTCCTTCTTATAATGATGCTGCTAAGTATGAGGGTTTGCTTCACCACATGGCGAGAGTAGAGGTTTGTATGGATGAGAAGGACCGCAAAATTAAGAAGTTGGTGGAAGAAAATGTTGAACTAAGAAAAGAATTAAGGTTCCTAAAGTACGAGGAAGAACGCAACACTCGTTGGGGAAAGCAATCACTTTCTCATCTCCAGGAGGATGTGGACTTCCGAATGAAAATGGAGAGAAGCCGAGTCGACAAATAACTTGCCTTAAGGGAATACGACACCAATGCCGTTAACAGTCGTGTTACCAACCTCTATGACAATCTCGAATATCTCTACGAAAAGCAAAAAGGGAAGAACGAGCGATATGATAAGTTTATCAAAGAGTCTCTCGACTCTCAAACCGAAAGGCTAGAGAAACTTGTGAAGGATAACATGGAAAAAGTGATGAAGCAGTTTGAGGACGAGAAGAAGAAATATGAAGATTATTTCAATCTTAATATTCTTTAGTTATCTTTCCTATTTTTCCATCTATGTAAAGGCTATGCCTTAAAACTATTTCTAATTCCGAATCGTGTATTAAGGCTTATTTAATGCCTCGTTCCTTAATAAAATAAAGTGTTTTATTTATATCATGTGATATTAATACTTTATCTTATTCCTACTTGTAATTGCTCAACCCTATAATTTGTTAACTTATCCGACTTATGTTCACTTATGTAGCGACATCATGGTTCGTCCAGCTACACCTACTGTTAACAATATCGTTTTGACTACCGAGCAATTCCAACAACTACTCACTGCCACACAAGGCAACAATCAAGTTAACAATGTTAATCCTCAACCGAAACCTTGTTCCTATAAGGATTTTTTTTCAAACCGTCATCCTCCTGCATTTAAGGGAACTGAGGAAGCTGTCGAACTAGTCCGTTGGTTCGAGAAGATGGAATCTATTTTCCGTATTTGTAACTGTGGTGATGATGATCGAGTAAAGTATGCCACTAGCTCATTGGGTGGTAATGCTTTAACTTGGTGGACTGCTCATGCCAAGTCCGTAGGAATTGATAATGCTAATGCAATTCCATGGGACGAAATGAAAAGCATGATGGTCAACAAATTTTGCCCGAGGAGTCAAGTCCAGAAATTTGAACCGGAGTTCTGGGAACTCAAGGTCAAGGGTACTGATATTGAGAACTACACCAATCATTATTTGGAACTTTCTACTCTATGTCCTGAGATGTTTCCTACCGAAGCTAGAAGAATTGAGCGGTATACTGAAGGTCTTCCCGAGGATGTTCAAGGGAATGTTATAGCTGCTGAGAAGGTTACTCTGGATACTGTGATTCTTATGGCACAAAATCTGATGTTGGCCAATAAGCAGGTTGAAACCAAGGGTAATGATGGTAAGAGGAAGTTTGAGCCATCTCAAGGTTCGGCTCAGAATGATAATAAGAAGCCTGCGGATGGTACAAGGTCGAATTATAAGGGTACTTATCCTTTCTGTATTCGTTGTGAGAGGCATCACCCTGGGAAGTGTACTGCGGTTTATGCGTTGTGTAAGAAAGTGGGACACGTTTCTAAGACGTGTAAAACTCCTTCAAAGGATAAGGCTATTGTTCCAGCCAAAGCTCCTCCTACATGTTATACTTGTGGAGAGAAGGGACACATTAGTCCAAACTGTCCTAAGAAGAAGGATAATCCTGATACTGGAGCTAATGCTACTGCTGCAAAGGGTCGTGCGATTTTTATCACTGCTGCTGAAGCCCGGGATGAGGATGAGGTCATCACGAGTACGTATCTTGTCAATAATTGTTATGCAACTATTTTATTCGATACTGGTGGTGACCGAAGTTATGTGTCTAGTGATTTTTGTACCCTATTTACTGAAAAGCCTCAACCCTTAGAAACTAAACGATTAGTAGAAGTAGCCAATGGAAAGATCATGCAAGTCGATAAAATCTATAAAAACTGCAACTTAATCTTAGCCGATAAGGAATTTAAGATAGACCTTTTGTCGGTCGAGCTCGAAAGTTTTGACGTTGTAGTCGGAATGGATTGGTTACGTCCATTACATGCTGCTATCATGTGTTACGATAAAACTGTTCATGTTCCATTGGGAAATAGAGAGACTCTCATCATCCAAGGTGAAAAGAGTGGTTCCAATCTCAACATCATCTCCTGTATTTAAACTCGCAAATATCGTATGAAAGGTTATCCAGCTATCCTAGCTCACGTTAAGATGATTGAATCGAAAGAGAAGCGTATTGAAGATGTACCTGTGGTTAAAGACTTTCTCGATGTGTTTCCCAAAGATCTTCCTGGTCTTCCACCTCCTCGACAAGTTGAATTTCAAATTGATTTAACTCCTGGTGCTGCTCCTATTGCTAAAGCGTCGTATCGTTTAGCACCCTTCGAGATGAAGGAATTATCCAACCAGCTCCAAGAACTATTGGATAAAGGTTTCATTCATCCTAGCTCGTCCCCATGGGGAGCTCCTATTCTGTTTGTTAAGAAGAAGGATGGTACGTTAAGGATGTGTATAGATTACCGCGAACTTAACAAGCTTACTATCAAGAACCGTTATCCATTGCCACATATTGATGATCTATTCGACCAACTTCAAGGGTCAAGCATCTATTCAAAGATTGATTTGAGATCTGGTTATCACCAACTCCAAGTCAAGGAATATGATATTCCAAAGACTGATTTTCGTACGCGATATGGACATTATGAATTCTGTGTCATGCCTTTTGGTTTGACCAATGCTCCTGCTATATTCATGGATCTTATGAATCGTGTCTACAAGCCTTACCTCGATAAATTCGTTATTGCATGGACGATATTTTGATCTATTCCAAGAGTGAGAAATAACATGAGCAACATTTGCGTATGATTCTTGAACTCTTAAGAAAGGAACAGCTCTATGCTAAATTTTCTAAGTGCGAGTTTTGGCTCAAAACCGTACAATTCCTTGGACATGTTGTTGATAGAGACGGAATACATGTCGATCCAGCTAAGATCACTGCTATTCGAAATTGGGAGATACCAAAGACTGCGAAACATATTCGCCAGTTTTTGGGACTTGCCGGTTACTATCGAAGGTTCATAAAAGATTTTTCTCTCATTGCTAAACCTCTTACGAAGCTAACTCAAAAAGGGAAGAAATTTGAGTGGTCCGAAGAACAGGAATCTGCTTTCAAGATTCTGAAGGAGAAATTGACCACAGCCCCGATTCTATCTTTACCTGAAGGTACTGACGACTTTGTTGTTTACTGCGATGCTTCGAAGCAAGGCTTTGGTTGTGTTTTAATGCAACGAGAAAAGGTTATTGCCTACGCATCTAGGCAGTTGAAGTACATGAAGAGAACTATACCACACATGACCTTGAGTTAGGTGTCGTGGTATTTGCATTAAAGATATGGAGACATTATTTGTATGGTACCCATTTTACAGTGTACACTGATCATAAAAGTCTTCGACACATCTTTGATCAAAAACAGCGGAACATGAGGCAAAGCCGATGGCTCGAGTTATTAAACGATTATCACTGTGAGCTGAAATATCATCCTGGCAAGGTGAATGTAGTTGCCGATGCCTTAGTCGAAAAGACGATGTTAAACGTGTTCGTCCTCTAAACCTGAAAATCAAATCAAATCTTATCTCACGAATCTGTGAAGCTCAATTGGAAGCCATTAAACCAACACTTATCGAAGGTGAAGGACCCATTAGTTTTGAGAACCAACTTCAAGTGAAAGCTAATGGTATATGGTATTTTGGCAATAGAATTTGGGTTGCTCGTTTTGGTAATCTCCATGAACTAGTCTTGGATGAAGCTCATAAGACTAGATATTCTATTCATCCCGGTTCCAATAAAATGTATCACGATGTGAAGCAATTCTACTGGTGGCCTAACATGAAAGCCGACATTGCTACTTATGTTAGTAAGTGTCTTACTTGTTTGAAGGTCAAGGCCGAGCATCAAAAGCCTTCTGGTCTGTTGACACAACCCGATATTCCGCAGTGGAAGTGGGAATGTATCACTATGGACTTTGTTACTAAGACTGCGAACGGTAACGATACTATTTGGGTCATAGTTGATCGTCTTACTAAATCTGCACATTTCATACCGATCAAGGAAACTGACAAGATGGAGAGATTAGCACAGTTTTATATTAAAGAAATCGTCTCACGTCATGGTGTTCCTATTTCGATTATTTCTGATCACGACAGTCGATTTGTTTCTAGATTCTGGAAAACTTTACAATCTGCTCTTGGAACTCAACTCGACATGAGTACAGCTTATCATCCTCAAACTGATGGTCAAAGTGAACGAACTATTCAAACCATGGAAGATATAATACGTGCTTGTGCAATCGATTATGGCAAAGGTTGGGATAGACACCTACCTTTGGTTGAATTTTCTTACAATAACAGTTATCACTCTAGCATTAAAGCTGCACCTTTTGAAGCTTTATATGGACGGAAGTGTAGATCCCCTTTGTGTTGGGATGAACTTGAGGACAGACATTTAACTGGTCCAGAAATTATCCACGAAACTACCGAAAAGATCGTTCAGATTAAGCAACGTTTAGAAACTGCCCGAAGCCAACAGAAGAGCTATACCGATAAGAAACGAAAAGACATCGAATACCAAGTTGGAGATAAAGTCATGTTGAAAGTATCCCCTTAGAAAGGTGTTGTTCGCTTCGGTAAGCGAAGTAAACTCAGTTCACGATATGTAGGACCTTTCACAATCACTGAAAGGGTCGGTCCTGTGGCATATCGATTAGAACTACCAATCGAACTCAGTCAAGCACATGATGTGTTTCATGTCTCAAATCTTAAACGGTGTCTTGATGATGACACACTCGTTATTCCACTGGATGATGTTCGCATTAATGAGGAAATGCATTTCGTAGAAGAACCTATAGAAATCATGGAAGGAGAAGTCAAACAAACGCGTAAAAGCAACATACCTATCCTTAAAGTCAGGTGAAATTCGCGTAGAGGCCCCGAATATACCTGGGAACACAAAGACCACATGAAACGGAAATATCCCCATCTCTTCTCAACTTCTAATGCAAACGAGGAAACTACCTAAAAACTTCGGGATGAAGTTTTCAATAACGGGGAGGTACTATAACGACTCTCATTTTTTCATTCTATATTTCTCATTTTTCCATTCAATACTTTTCCTTGTTAAATGCCCAATAAAACAATTAAACTTAGTAATTAAACTTTAATCGATAAAGGTTAAGCGTTAAGAATTTTAAAATACAATAATTGACTTTGTACAAGTTAATAAAAATAATAAGTTAATAAACTTTTGTGAGTAAATAAATAACTATAAAGACTTGTGTAATTAAAATGAATAAACTTAAATAATTAAGGGTTTATTAAGCTAAATTAAAGTACAAGGACTTAAGTGAAAATATTAAACCCTAATCTCCCTAAACCCTAGCCAATTTTTAGAGGGTAAAATTACCCTCATACCCCTTAAAATTTCGGCCCTAATGAGCCCTCCTAACCCCTTCTCCAAGCCTACTTGTTCCCTAAGTAATTCCTTATTAAAACCTAATCCTAGAATCCTCCTATCCTCCCTATAAATAGAGACCTAGCCTAACTCATTCCATGTACCAAATCATAATTACATCTCTCTCCAAAATCTCTCCCCTCTCTCTCTAAATTTTGGCCAAAACCGAAATCCCCCACCACCCATCGAAATCCTTGAGGGTTTCCAAGTAATCTTCAAGTGTTCTTCGCGTTCTTCATGATCTTCAAGAATCTTCAAGGTGTTCCTCAAGATATTCAAGGCTTTGATCTTCTATCTTCATCAAGTTCTTCTTTTCTTTGTTAATCTTCTTGGATCTTCAAAGGTATAACATAAAACTCTAAACTATTTCCTTAATTCTTTGATCTTTGTTTTAATCTATATTCATATAAATTCATAAACATATAAACATAAGAACAAACCTAGATCAATACATGTAAAAAAAAAAGATAAATCTATACATATACATATACATGTCGACTAAATAAAAAAAAGGGGGAAGAAACTTTGATCTTTAAAACCCTAGATACAATTAGGAGATTTGTTAGTGGTTAATTAAGGAAACAAAATAACTATATATACATATACATATATATCGACATATATACATATATACATATAAAAAATAAATTTTTGTATACATATATATATATACACGACATCATACATATATATATACATTAAACCTAAACCCTAATTTAAATTATACTACTTTAATCAAAACCCTAGTTTTATTAAAAACCTAATTAATTATTAAACCCTAGATCATTAAACCTAACCCTAATTAATTAGTACCACTTTAATTATTAAACCCTAATCATTACCTAATAATTACTACATTAAATAGAACCCTAATTTACTAAACCCTAATTTATGAAACCCTTGGACATTAATTACTAAACCCTAGTTAAATAATTACTACTCTAATTAACTAACTCTAATTAATGAAACCCTAATACTACTTATACTATTAATTAACATGTATACACTATTACTATTACTAGCACCTATAACCTACTACTTATATTATAACACTTAAGAACGTTTTGGGATATGTATTAGAAATGTATAGATCTTCGAACTGTCTTGACGAATGGTTTCTACGAGACTCTAGGCAGAGGGTTTGGATTTCTGATTTAAAGGGTTCTATGGCTCAAGCCCCTAGATCTGAAATGGTCATTCAAAGGGAAAGGGGTGATTGGAAGCTTATCTAATATAACAAGTATCCTAAAATGGAAAACACTCTTTAAGTAGAAACTTTAGAAACTTACTAAAATAAGGAACCTACTAAAAATAGGAAACTTTCTAATGGAAACTTTCTAAAAATAGAAACTTACTAGGAATAGAAAATTAGTGAAACAAACTATACATAAACACGTACTTAAACTCAATCATGGGCAAAACACTTAACTACTCTTAAATGTAATTAGGTTGACTTTTCTGCTCACTCGTTCAACTCTCTATTCTGAGGAATAACACTCTTTCTACTTACTAAGGTGAATTCATAGCCCCTCTTTATTGCTAGCAAACTTATTTACTTGGGGTGAGACACATGCTGTTTTTACTTTTTACACTTTAGACACAAGTACCAAACTGTTAAACTATGCTATACCCGGCTATGTCCGACTAAGTCCCTACAGTGATATTTTTAATTGCTGCGGCATGCTTAATTATTGGGGGTAGGCCTATCGGGAGTAACGTCCCCGATACATTTGACTAAGTCTTTGTATTACTTGATAATGAAATTAAAATCGACAAGGACAGACACAACTTGTCATGTGGCAAACTTAAACGTTTAGTCTAAATATCACGCTTTGGCATAACTTTAGATCCTGCAGGAGATCAACTTTACAAACTAAATCTTGTGGTCTTAAACAACGGTCAAACTTTTGTTAAACCTATGAACTTCACTCAACCTTTTTGGTTGACACTTTAGCATGTTTTGTCTCAGGTGCTGTCTGATCCAAGCTTATTTATCTACTGCTTATGTGATGCTACTTGGACATAGGATCAAGAGATTATCGCATATTTTACTATTGCATTTAAACATTTACTTATCATTTAGTATTGTTCTCGTTATTATAATATAGTTTGATTTTATCATTTAGTATTGTTCTCGTTATTATAATATGTTGGTATATTTTGGTATTAAGTCACATTTCGCCCAGGCCTTAACTGGGGGTGTGATAGGATGAATCACAACCCACCATTTTTTTCTCTCGATTATACCACCATCCACCATCCTTGGCCCATAACCATCGTACAACCATTCTAAATAACCATCATCTTCAACCATAAACTGCCACAACAAAGAAGCTGCTACTACTGTTGCGGAAGGCTTTTCTATTTATCGAATAAATCGACAACTAATATCTAAACCCACCACTATTCATCACCACCTTAAACTTAATTTATTTTTTTTCGTCTTCTTCTTCGTTGTTCTTTATGTTTACCGTTTCTGTACAACCATGGTGAACGTTGATGGAAGATGAGGAACCTATGATGGTGATTAATGCAGATGAGTGTCCTGTGATGATTCGAATGAAGAAGATGAACAATTCATCAAAACAGCTGTTATTCTTTCTTTTTATCCACCTGCTTTGTCCACCGACATACAAATTCAATTATATTCGAATTCAAAAGGGGTATTGGATTGATTTAATACTTGTTGGGCCACTATAATTCATTCTTTACGTAAATCATGAATCTGTTTATATTTGTCGGGCCATAATGATCTATTTTTTTAAGTTGGGCCGTGAACTGTGATGGCTTGATGGGCCGAACTGGGTAATGAGAAGGAGTATTGTTTGGTCGATTAAATTTTGAAGAAGAGAATATAACAGAAAATAAGTACGGGTTATAATAAATCGGTATGAGTCATAATCAGAAAAACTAAAATGGCGAGATGGTTTGGTGAGGTGTTGGGTGAGCGAGAGGTCTCGGGTTCGAGCCCGGACAGCGGCGTCTTTATTTTTAAAAGCTTATTCTCTTGAGGTAGTATTATTATTATTATCTTTATTATTATTGTTATGATTATGATTATTATTTATTATTACTAATAATTAATATTATGTTTATGATAAAAATAAAGATAGATATAATTTATATTAAGAAATATTAATAAAAACGATTATGGTTATGATCATAGTTAAAGTAATTACAATTGAAAAGATTAATTATATGCACGGTTATGAATATAATTATAATTATTTCATGATTAAATGAGTTATCATTATTATTAAAAGTATCATATTTATTAAAAACTATCATTTTTTTAAAGTTATCATTAAGATTAAAATTATCATTATATTTAAAATTATCATTTTTATTAAACTTATCATTATTATTATTATTATTAAAAGTATTAATATTATTATTATTATTATTATTATTATTATTATTATTATTATTATTATTATTATTATTATTATTATTATTATTATTATTATTATTATCATTAAACATGATTTTATTATTATTATTAATATTATGACTATTTTTATTACCAGTATTATCATTATTATAAGTATCATTATTTTTAATATATTATTGATAGTTATGCGAGGTGTATATAAAATAGCTATTATATTTTAGCAGAAAATACTATTAAATACGATACAATTTTACACAAGATATTTATTTATTTAGAGAATGGATATACTTAAACCTTGCTACAACACTTATAGGCAGTGTACCTAATCGTACAGTAGTGTAGTTTTTAGTAAGTCCGGTTCGTTCCACAGGGAAAATCTTTAAACAAAGCTTAACGCTATATTAGTTTACTTTTATAAAAATACAAATATATATATAAGTAATATTATTATTATAAAGGGGGGTTTTTACCATTTAATGACCGGTTTGTCGATTTTAAAACTTTAGTAGCAGTTAAAACCAAATGTAAAATATTAAAAATAAATACAAGACTTAAATTAAAGCGTAAAGTAAATAACGATAATGAAATTGCGAATAATAAAAGTGCGATAAAATAAACTTGCGATAATTAAAAAGTACGATAATTAAAAGTGCAATTAAATACAATAACAATAAAAATGCGATAATTAGAAGTGCAATTAAATATAAAATAAAGGAAATTAAATATGAAATAAAAGAATTATGCTTATTTAAACTTCCGTAATCATGATGTTTGACGTGTTGATTTTAGTTTTATGCCCATGGGTTAATTGTCCTTTGTCCTGGATTATTTAATATGTCCGTCTAGTTTTTGTCCATAACAGTCCATCAGTCATAAATATAAAGTGCGAGTGTCCTCGTCAAATTATCCTTATACCCGAAGTTAAATATTCCAACTAATTGGGGACTTAAACTGTAACAAGATTTTAATACTTTGTTTAATAATTACACCAGGATGTCGACTGAGTGTAACCCAAGGTTATAATATTTTGTTATAAATTATACCAAGTGTCCTTGTACATAATTTCACCCCTGTTTTAATTATTCTAGTGGCTATTAATCCATTCCCGTGTCTGGTTAAATGAACGATTATTCGTACATATAAATACCCCGCCCATCGTGTTCGATCGAGTGTATATGGTAATTTATAGGGACGCCCAATTGTAAATCTTTATATTAACATTAACAAACTATCATTTAGTTAAAAAAATATAAAGCCCATTAATAGCCCATAGTCTAATTTCCACAAGTGTCGTTCTTTTGTCCAAACCTCAATTATGGTACAAAGCCCAATTACCCAATTTTAGTAATTAGCCCAACATCATGATTACTTCGGATTAAATAAGCATAATAATAACTTAGCTACGAGACATTAAATTAAAAAGGTTGAACATAACTTACAATGATTAAAAATAGCGTAGCGTTACACGGACAGAATTTCGACTTACACCCTTACAATATTCGCTAACATACCCTTATTATTAGGATTAAAATTAAAATTAAAATTAAAATATAAATATAAATATAAATATTTACGTATAGATATAGAGAGGATGGATATATATGTTTAGATAGATGGATGGATATATTGGATGATTTTTACGATCAGAATGCGCGAGCTTTATAGGCAGTTTCAAAATTAGGGGCTCCGCGACTCGCGTAGTTTTTGCACTGCAAACTCCGCAACTCGCGGAGTTTGCTTTTACAGCTCACACAAGTTTGGAGCCTTTCTTGCCGACGGTTTATAATATATTATATAATATATAAATAATTATAAGAATTATTTAAATATTATATTATATTTATGTGCATAGTTGACTTGTAATTTTTAGTCCGTTGCGTCGAGCGTTGAGAGTTGACTCATGTCCCGGTTCCGGATTTTCGAACGTCCTTGCGTAGAATTTAATATCTTGTACTTTGCGTTTTGAATCTTGTACTCTTGTAATTTCGAGACGTTTCTTATCAATAATTGGAACCTCTTTGATTGTATTTTGTACTTTTGAGCTTTTTGGCCGTTTGCGTCTTCAATTCGTCGAATCTGTTGTAACACCCCAGCTTAACATGACCACAATATTGTCCGCTTTGCCCGCAGGCGCACGGATTTTTCTTGGCGACCACACACGAGAAGCACTTTCCCAGGAGGTCACCCATCCTGGTAGTGTTCTCGATCGAGCACGCTTAACTACAATGTACTCACACTTCTGCTCAGCCTGTGGTCCCAAAACGCGTTGTGCTAGGAAAGGTCTCCACACCCTTATAAGGCATGCTTCGTTCCCCCCTCCAACCGATGTGGGACGGATGTAACACGGGTGTTACAATCCTCCCCCCTAATGGGACACAGCGTCCTCGCTGTGCACGTTTGATCCGGGGCCTGGCTCTGATACCATTCTGTAACACCCCAGCTTAACATGACCACAATATTGTCCGCTTTGCCCGCAGGCGCACGGCTTTTTCTTGGCGACCACACACGATAAGCACTTTCCCAGGAGGTCACCCATCCTGGTAGTGCTCTCGCCCGAGCACGCTTAACCATAACGTACTCGCACTTTTACTCAGCCTGTGATCCCAAAACGCGTTGTGTCATTTAAGCGTGCGTATTACCTTATAATCCCATGATCACTCATGTATGTGGGCGATGTGGGATTTGCCTAGGGTGTTACATTCACCCCCCATCAGGGACTCATCGTCCTCGATGAGGTTTGCCCCACCACCCCCAACGGCACATGAGTGGCTCTGATACCATTCTGTAACACCCCAGCTTAACATGACCACAATATTGTCCGCTTTGCCCGCAGGCGCACGGCTTTTTCTTGGCGACCACACACGATAAGCACTTTCCCAGGAGGTCACCCATCCTGGTAGTGCTCTCGCCCGAGCACGCTTAACCATAACGTACTCGCACTTTTACTCAGCCTGTGATCCCAAAACGCGTTGTGTCATTTAAGCGTGGGTATTACCTTATAATCCCATGATCACTCATGTATGTGGGCGATGTGGGATTTGCCTAGGGTGTTACATCTGTCTTTTGTCTTCACCTTTTATTATTTAAATGAATATCACTTTTAAATAGAACAATTGCAACTAAAAGCTTGTCTTTCTTGAGGAATAATGCTATGAAATATATGTTCGTTTTTAGCATTATCAAATATTCCCACACTTGAGCGTTGCTTGTCCTCAAGCAATATCGTCTTGAAATACTAGAATCACTTCTTTATTCTTCACACTTTGTACATCAGTGATTTCTATACGGCGGTATAAACAATGGTAGTAACGATATGGTTTACAGTCCCATATGACTATAAAAATTTAGATCCATTAAGGAAATTGGATCTTTATGAAAACATTTGATCTTTTGAAAATTAAATCTAGTTTTTACCCTAGATAAGTTTTCCGGAATAACCCTTTACCGGTGTTTGCAAAATATTTTTGTGGGTTTGGTGGGTTTCAGATTTGAAAATTTTAGCTCAAAACTTATGGTTTTGTGTCACCCACTTGCTAACCTTGTATTTGGAAAGCAACACGTCCAGTTTACTTGTCCCGTATATTACCTTTCGGTAAACTACCGTCCGGTTGTAAAGGAAAGCGTTGAACAAGCAACTGTTAAGGCAATGTCCCCTGACATGCTTTTAATTATGGTCTATAACGTGTCGGACGCAATTACTATCCTTGGTAGGAGCAATAGTAAAGCTCACCCTTATGATTTTTCGGTCTGGCACAAGGTCCTGTCTTTGACCACTATGCAACCACCGTTCTTACGGTTGACACCCGATTTAGTTCAGGTGACCTAATGAATTCCAGGTGAATTCCTAGGATTTTACGTTCAATGGTAATGAACGCATTGAAAATAGGGTTTTCAGAAAACAAATCGGTTTGTAATTTTGATCAAAATATTTTCTCGTTCAAGCTCGAGTTTAGATATCATTGAATTCCACGAGTTTGTAATTCTCAATCTTTAAGGTCAATCTCAAGGATTGAGTAATATCAGGCTTAAAAGCTGATTTTTGATCTTTTAAGGAGATTATCCTTTCTGGGGATCTGATTCATTAGTCTTATCCAGCTAATTTGCATGGTGTCCCCTATTTTACGAGATAAATCCTTCTCATGGTTAGGATAAATCTGACCACTTGGCGACCCTGTTTAATGCTGAGGTCCGTGGATTTCCTGCTGATTTTAGTGATGACTTTTCTAGATTTTTCGTCAACCTACAGCTGGTCTGGACGACAACTTCTTGACCTAAATCAAGAAGCACGTGTCTTTTTCGGAAGACTTTACTTCCTTCTAATGATGGAATTGATTCATCGTGTAGATCCATCTTTCTTACAGTAAATCAGGTAAAACTTTTTAGTTTAGTCCAAAGCAAAAGTATTTTCAGTTATTTGTACAAAAATATGTGATATATGTTTTGAATAACTTGGAGAATTTTCCCACACTTGGCTTTTATTTTCCTTTTTATTGTCCTCTATTCCATTTTAAATGAATTTTAACATTTTGGTTTGTTTCTCAATTTATGTCCTTTCCGAGGTTACAATAATTTCGGTGTTAAAACCTAGTTTTATCGTTCATAAATATGTATAAACATGATTTTGAGTTCATTTAATTGAAAATTTTGAAAAATTTTACTAGAATTGGGTAGTCAGTATATAAGACTAGGGCTGTTCTTTATTATCAGAGAGTACTAGATTCTAATACAACTACTGCTTTACTAGTATTTTTAATGGTAACCCAGTGTTTAAGATAAAAATTTTAAAATCCGAAAGAATTTAACCCCTTCCCACACTTAAGATCTTGCAATGCCCTCATTTGCAAGAAATCAGTAACAATTTAAATTATTGAGGGTGATTTGTGTGAAAATGATTAAATTTTACCAAAGTTTCCAAATATATTGGCGTTTGTTTGCTGAATGATAAATGGTGCACATCATTTGTTCATTCCGTCTTGTTGTTATTTCACATATATTTTGCATCTTGTCGTCAAAATTAGTTGCTTTTGCTGAACTTAATGCCAGTCTTTGAAAATGCGTTGTTTTACCCTGTTGTGTACATAAGATAAACTGCAAACATATATACATATTTTTGAAGTTTGGTATATTACCCCACATTCAAAAATTATTAAAATCTAAGAATAAAAGTTAGAAAATTATAAAAACTATTACAATATGAACATAAGTATTAAACGTATCAACATTACAAATTACAAAATAAATAAAACTAAGTAGACTAGGGATGATACTGATACCAATAGGGGTTCCATGCATAACCATAGGTGCTATAGAATGCTTCGGCTGGGTTATACGTAGGATACGGTGGTTGCATCTCTATAGACCAGGGAGGGAATATGGGTTTTGGAGTAGGAATATAGTTTCTACCTATATGTTGGCAATGAGCTATGATTTGGTTTTGATGAACTTGCCAATCTTCAAATGCTCTCTATCTAGCATTTTCGTACTCCTGTGAAGCTATAAACCTTTGCATTTCTTGCATTTCATTTCCCCCTCCTACATTACCTTGCTATTGGTGTCTCTCAACCTGTGGATGTCTACCATGGTATTGTACTGTGGCGTTATTTCGCCTCTTCAAAACTTTCGCACCATGGTATACATTTAAACCTATTGTATCGCGGGGTTCTGGTTCTTCGACTAATAATCCCCCCCGACTTATATCCACACCGAGATATTCAGCAATCAAAGTAATAAAAATACCACCTCCTATTATGCTATGCGGTCTCATCTCCCTAACCATAGCTGATAAATAATAACCCACACAATAAGGTATACTTACAGCGCTTTGTGGGTCTCGAATACACATATGGTAAAACAAATCCTGTTCATTTACCTTTTCCTTGTTCTTACCTCTTTGTGTAATTGAATTAGCTAAAAACCTATGAATCACTCTTAATTCAGCTCTATCTATATCCAAATAAGAGTAATTTCCCCCTTTGAATCGGTGATGGCTTGTCATTTGACTCCATACACCATGTGTATCAAAATTTTCATCTATCTTTCTACCATTTAGTATCAACCCTCTACAATCGGTAGATGCTAACTCCTCAGGCGTATATATACGTAAAGCCTGAGCCATGTCTAGTAAAGACATGTGGCACATCGAACCTCCTAACAAAAATCTAATAAAAGATCGATCGGTTAAACTAGCTACCCGATCATTTAATTCTATACTACACAACAATTCTTCACACCATACTTTATATACAGGTCTACGCATGGTGAATAAACGTACCCAGTCGTTAAAAGTAGAATTACCATACCTCTGTGCAAGTAATTCCCTAATTGGCCCGGCCAATTCTACAGCTTCTAATGGTCCCCATTCTATGACCCTAGGTACCTCAACAACTTTAGAATGAATAGTATGCAAACCCCTTTGGTATTTTGGATAATCTATCCAAAGTCTGTCAAATCTCAGGTTCGGGTGCAAATCTTCCAAGTGCATATCAGAAAATGTCATGACTGGATGAGGTATATCTTGTTTGTAGTAGTTATCCACCTCCAGTTGTTCCGCATTCTCAGCAGGAGCATTGCGAGCTTGGGATGAAGATTCACCCCTTTCAGTCTGCAAAACACATCAAACACAATTTTTGTGCATCCAAATATGCATTAGTGTCAGCAAAATCATCAATCAAAATAATTACAATGACATGATCAATTTATATCAAACTTAAGCTCATTTTCACATTTTAATCAAATCTACACTTTTTCAAATAAGCATATACGAAAATGTTCGCCAAGTTCATAAGCATTCAACTCAAATAACATGTCAAAATAATCATTACTAGCAATTAAACAAGTTTCAAATGGCATTATCTCTCAAAAATCAAGTTCATGAATTTTAGACTTGAAAAAGTCCACTTTAATTCTCAAAATCATGTTTAGGCTCAAAGTTTGGATCATTTAACTACCTAAACATGTTACACTACTTAATTTAGCAACAATTCATGACAAAAATCGGCCATAACCTGTTTATATCAAAAAGCCCCAAATTGCTCAAGAACACAAACCCTAGATTACTCAAAATTTGAAGTTTAAGGCTTCTAATCATGTTAAATAGCATCAATCTAGGTTATACAAGCATAATACATAAACAATTTAAGCATAATTACACTAAAAAGCATCAAAATCAAATTGGGGAAAAAATTGCTCAAGAACACTAATTTTCGGATTAAATGGTGTTTAGGTGTAGAAATTTACCGTTTTTCTTGAGTAATTCCTTGATAGCATCCTTCTCAACATGATTTTAGTAAAAGATTTGATGATTAACGGTTAAAAATTGTGATTTTGGGGGTGTTTTTTCTGGTTTTTGCGGCTTTATTTTCGCAGTTTTTTTTCTGTGGGTTGGGACTGATCAGTTCGATCAGTATATATTTTTTTCTGGATTTTTCATCCTCCGCGAGTCGCGGTAGATTTCCCTTTCAAACTTCGCGACTCGCGGAGTTTGTATTTTTTTTTTTATAACATCTTATACTAATTAAAACAATTAAGCAATTAATTTTAAAATTTTGTTTCCCTTGTTATTTAGGACGAGGTCGTTTCGGATCGATGTCCTAGTCCGTCCTTCGACAAAATTTTAAAATTTGTCTTTTTGTAGCGATTGTTTTAAAAGCTAAGATTTTTTGGTTTTTTTAATGTTTTTGGCATACTTTAATTCAATAAGATTAAAAATAATGATAATAAAAGTTCTCGTCCCTCCCTCGGGTAAAGCAATTTCGGTTCAACGACCTAGTCTTCAACTCACGAAGAATTTTAAAAATCATATTTTTAACTTAATGAGGTAAATTTTTGTTTTTAAATTCACACAACTTAAATATAAAATTCAAAATTAATATTAAAAATTCACACCAAACTTAAAATTAAAAATGCATAAAATTAAAAATTCATATTTTAAAAATTAAAAATTCACACCAAACTTAATTTAAAAATTCATATTATAAATTCACACCAAACTTATATTAATTTTTCAAATATTTACAATTTTAAAAATATTGTTTTTACAAAGTTTACAATATTAATTTAAGATTTAAATATTAATTTTAAAAACATGGTAAAAATAAAATTAAAAATCTTTTTGGCTTTTTATCCCACTTTAATCAATCAAATATTATCAAAAATATGCGCCCCTCTTTTCGGTAAAGTAATTTCGGTTCCATGACCTAATTTAACTCATGACGAATTTTTGAAATATTTTGGGTTGATTGATTAAAGATATTTATACCTTAAGAATAAACGTTAAATTTCGCAGAGATGTAATAAATTTTTGAATGATATTAATAATTTCGGTCGCCAAACCTAATTTTATTCAATACCAATTTAATACTTTATAGCGAACAAATTAGCGTTTATTATCAAAAGGTTAAAAATAAAAATAATAAAAACTGTACAAACATACCTGTGAAATAGATTTCTTAGTTATATGATCTATCCCATTCATAAGATAGTCGGTTTAATTGGTTTTCCATGGCTACATAGGCGTAACCTCGAGCATTCAGTGTCTTTTCTTCTAAACATATGAACGGTCCGTCTCTGCATAAAGTAACAAATTCGGTATTTGAATAGGTTTGATTATTTGAACATTTACCTCCATGTGACCATTTTTCGCATTTGTGACATCTTTCTAGGTGTCGTGCTCTTCTTTTCGCTGCGGATTTTGATTTTCCTTTACCAAATTGTAACTTATTATCTTCGCATCTGGATTCTTTTCTAACTCCGTCCAATCTTTCTCTGATTACTGATACTATTTCACTCGGTAGTGTGTCATTATTACGTTTAGTGATCAAAGCGTGTAGCATTAGACCATGGTTTAGTTCACAGGCAGTCTTCATTTTGTAAAAACCTAAAAAAATAAAAAATCAGAATGGGGGGAGAAGACTAGTTCTTTAGGGTCTGCTAGGGAAAGACCATTCGGGTTCCATTTTCGAGAAATACACGAAAACAGACAATCTAACTCTAACAGAAATACATATTATCCTTTAAAGACTTGATTCTCCCCACACTTAGTTAGCTGTGGTGTCGAAATTGTGATTAACTTCGTTGTCGACTTCCATCGGACTATCTATGTAGTGTTTAACTCTGTGACCATTAACTTTAAATTCAATCCCATTTGAATTTATTAATTCTATCGTTCCGTATGGGAAAACTCTTTTGACTATAAATGGTCCAGACCATCTTGATTTCAATTTTCCAGAAAATAGCTTGAATCGTGAATTGAAAAGAAGAACTCTGTCTCCTTCTTTAAATTCTTTTAAACTTCTGATTCTTTTATCATGCCATTTCTTCGTTCTTTCTTTATAGATTAACGAATTTTCGTATGCTTCATGTCTTAATTCTTCTAATTCGTTTAGTTGACTTAATCGTAGACGTTCGGCTTCATGTAAATCAAGATTACATGTCTTCAAAGCCCAAAATGCTTTGTGTTCAATTTCTACTGGAAGATGACATGCTTTTCCATAAACAAGTCTAAAAGGTGTGGTTCCAATTGGAGTTTTGTAGGCTGTTCTAAAAGCCCAGAGTGCATCCTCCAATTTAATGGACCATTCCTTCGGATTTGATCCTACGGTTTTCTCTAGAATACGTTTTAAAGCTCGGTTGGTATTTTCAACTTGTCCACTTGTTTGTGGATGATATGCGGTGGAGATTTTATGAGTTACTCCATATCTTTTAAGAACTTTCTCAAGTTGATTATTACAAAAATGAGTACCCCGATCACTTATTAAAGCTTTCGGTGTTCCAAACCTTGCAAAAAGACGTTTTAAAAAGTTGACTACAACTCGTGCATCGTTAGTTGGGAGAGCTTGTGCTTCCGCTCATTTAGATACATAATCAATGGCTACGAGTATATATAGATTATTATGAGATTTTGGAAATGGACCCATAAAGTCAATACCCCAAATGTCAAATACTTCACATACTTGAATGATATTTTGTGGCATTTCATCACGTTGACTTATTTTTCCGGCCCTTTGACAAGCATCACAGGATTTGCAAAGAAGGTGTGCGTCTTTGTAAATTGTAGGCCAATAGAATCCAGCATCATAAACTTTTCTTGCTGTTAGTTGAGTCCCATAATGCCCTCATGTTGGTCCTGTGTGACAATGGTTTAATATTTTACTAGCTTCATCTCCAAATACACATCGGCGTATTATTCCATCGGGACAACTTTTAAACAAATGTGGATCTTCCCAGAAATAGTGTTTTATATCACTGAAGAATTTCTTTCGTTTTTGGTACGATAATCCTTTTTCAAGGAATCCACAAACTAAGTAGTTTGCATAGTCTACAAACCATGGGATTTCATTATAATCTATCTTCAATAGATATTCATCAGGAAAGTTGTCTTGTATGGCCGATTCATTTAGAACTTCTAATTCGGGATTTTCAAGACGAGAAAGATGATCAGCGACGAGATTTTCTGCTCCTCTTTTATCTCGGATTTCAATATCAAACTCTTGTAAGAGTAAGATCCAACGGATTAATCTTGGTTTAGCATCTTGTTTTGAAAATAGGTATCTAAGAGCAGAATGGTCGGTATAGACCACCGTTTTTGCTAGAACGAGATATGATCGAAATTTGTCAAAAGCAAAGACAATAGCAAGGAGTTCTTTTTCAGTAGTTGTATAATTTGTTTATGCTCCTTGTAACGTCTTACTAGCATAATATATAGGTTGAAATCATTTTTCAATCCTTTGTCCTAAAACGGCTCCCATTGCAAAATCACTTGCATCGCACATTAGTTCAAATGGTAGATTCCAATTTGGTGTTATCATGATCGGCGCATTAGTGAGTTTCTCTTTAAGAATATTAAAAGATTTGATACATTCATCTGAAAAGATGAATGGAGCATCCTTTTCTAGGAGTTTATTCATAGGAGTGGCAATTTTAGAAAAATCTTTTATGAAACGTCGGTAAAAATCGGCATGTCCTAGAAAACTCCTAACTCCTCTAACATTGATGGGATGTGGAAGTTTAGCAATTACATCTACTTTAGCTCTATCCACTTCAATTCCTTCTTTTGAAATTTTATGTCCAAGAACGATGCCTTCTTTAACCATAAAATGGCATTTCTCCCAATTAAGTACTAGATTTGATTGTTTGCATTTAATGAGCATTCGTTCCAGATTAGCTAGACATGTTTCAAATGTATCACCGAAGACTGAAAAGTCATCCATGAAAACTTCCATGCATTCTTCTATCATGTCATGAAAAATCGCCATCATACACCTTTGAAAGGTTGCAGGGGCGTTGCAAAGTCCAAATGGCATGCGTTTGTAAGCAAAAGTACCATAAGGGCACGTGAATGTGGTTTTCTCTTGGTCCTCGGGTGCTATTGGAATTTGAAAATATCCGGAAAATCCATCTAGAAAACAATAGTAACTATTTCCGGCTAATCTTTCCAACATTTGATCTATGAAAGGTAAGGGAAAGTGATCTTTTCTGGTGGCGTCATTTAATTTTCTATAATCAATACATACACGCCATCTTGTTACAGTCCTAGTAGGAATAAGCTCATTTTTCTCATTTGTAATGACAGTCATGCCACCCTTCTTAGGCACGCATTGAACTGGGCTTACCCATGGACTATCAGAAATTGGATAAATTAGACCTGCATCTAGCAGTTTAATAATTTCTTTTTTAACTACATCTTGCATATTAGGATTTACTCTTCGTTGGCGTTGCACATACGTTTTATGACCTTCTTCCATAAGGATTTTATGTGTGCAATACGAAGGACTTATTCCTTTAATATCTTGAATCTTCCATGCAATGGCTGGTTTATGGGCTTTCAACACAGAAATGAGTTGTGATTTCTCATTTTCAGTAAGAGAAGACGATATTATTACAGGTAATTCAGATTCACCATGTAAATAAGCGTATTCCAAATGGTTTAGAAGTGGCTTTTACTCTAATTTCGGAGGTTCTTCTATCGATGATTTGTATCGATATCTGTCTTCTTCTTTTAGCATTTGAATTTCTTCTGTTGTTGGTTCATATCCATTAGCTATAAGTGTAGCTAACATTTCAGCTTCATCAATTGGTTCATTACCTTCTCCTAAAGAACATTCTCCTGTTCCTTGTAATTCTGGAAATTCTTCTAATAATTCTGCATGTGCATCTATAGTTTGAATATAATAACATGTATCATCTGCAGATTGCGGTTGTTGCATTGCTCTATCAACTGAAAAGGTAACACTCTCATCCTCTATACTTAGGGTCAATTTCTTACCGAACACGTCTATCATTGCTTTAGCCATGTTTAAGAATGGTCTTCCTAATATGAGAGGAACTTGAGAATCTTCTTCCATGTCCAGAACAACAAAATCTACTGGAAATACTAAAGTACCAACTTTAACTAGCATGTTCTCCATTATCCCTCTAGGATATTTTATTGATCTATCGGCTAGTTGTATGCTTATTCTGGTTGATTTCAATTCTCCAAGGTCTAGTTTAGCGTATAGTGAATACGGCATTAGATTTATACTAGCACCTAAATCTGCCAATGCTTCTATTGAACTAAGACTACCCAGAAAACATGGAATCGTGAAACTTCCTGGATCAGATAGTTTTTCTGGTATCTTATTCAACAGCACTGCTGAACAATTAGCATTCATGGTAACAGCCGAGAGTTCTTCCATTTTCTTTCTATTTGAGATTAGATCTTTCAAGAATTTAGCATATCTAGGCATTCCTGAAATCACATCAATGAAAGGAAGATTTACATTTATCTATTTAAACATATCCAAGAATTTGGATTGCTCGGCTTCAAGTTTCTCTTTCTTCATTTTACTCGGGTAAGGAAGTGGTGGTTGGTATGGTTTAACATAAGGTTTAGCCTTAACTGTGTTATCATCATTAACCTTTTCAACTACCGGTTCTTTTTCCTTATCTTGATCAGGTTGTGGTTCTTGTGGAGTAGGAATAGCTTCATCGGAAGTTACAGGTATTTCAGGTGGTTTAAGCGTTGTACCACTTCTTGTGGTAATGGCTTTAGCTGTTTCATTCCGGGGGTTAGCATTTGTATCACTAGGTAGACTTCCCGATTTTCTTTCACCTATTAACCTTGCTAGGTTACTTACTTCTTGTTCCAGATTTTGAATAGAAGCTTGTTGATTTCTAAATGCTTGAGCATTTTGTTCATTGGTTTGTTTCTGAGATGTGAAAAATTGCGTTTGAGTTTCAACTAGCTTCGTCATCATATCTTCTAAATTCGGCTTTTTATCATCGGTTTGTTGTGGTGGTTTGTTTTGAAAATTAGGTCTTTGCTGATTGTAATTATTATTGGATACTTGTTGATTGCTAGGACCTTGTTGGTTGTTGTATGGAATATTTCTGTTATAATTCTGGTTTTGATTGTAAATCGGTCTTGGCGGTTGATAATTATTCTGATAATTATTTCCAGGCCTTTGGTTTATGTATGAAATATTCTCTCTTTGTTCTATTGTTAATTCAATACTGAGACAATCTTTTGTCAAATGTGGTCCTCCACACTGCTCACAACTAATTCGTATTGAGTGAATATCTTTAGTCATCTTTTCCATTCGTCTCTCGACAGCATCTATCTTTGCGGAAATGGAATCTAAGTCATGGCTAGAATCGGCTCTAGCTGCTTTAGATGATCTAACGATATCTTTTTCTTGGTTCCACTCATGTGAGTGGGAAGCAGTGTTATCAATAATTTTGTAAGCATCAGTTTCGGTTTTCTTCATAATAGAACCACCAGCTGCTATATCTATGTCTTTCCTTGTAGTGATGTCGCATCCTTGGTAGAATATTTGTACTATTTGACAGGTGTCTAAACCATGTTGCGGACATCCTCTTAATAACTTTCCAAATCTAGTCCACGCATCATATAGAGTTTCATTTGGCTTCTGTGTAAACGTAACAATTTCTGCTTGAAGTCTTACGGCTTTAGATGCAGGAAAGAATTGTTTAAGAAATTTTTCAACTAAAACATCCCATGTATCAATCGCCCCTTCAGGTAACGATTCCAACCAATCTTTGGCTTCTCCCTTTAAAGTTCGGGGAAATAACATGAGATATATCTGTTCATCCTCCACTTCTCGGATTTTAAATAGTGTGCAGATCCTATTAAAGGTACGTAGATGTTCATTTGGATCTTCCTTCGGCGCACCACTAAATTGGCATTGATTAGTCACCATGTGTAGAATTTGTCCTTTGATTTCATAATCTGGCGCATTAATGTCTGGATGAGTAATTGCGTGACCTTGGCCAGTGCATTTAGCTCTCATTCGGTCTTCCATACTTAAAGGTTCCAGATTCTCCATAATGGTTCGTTCCTCAACAATCTCTGTTTGAATGATTGGTGGTTCCGGAGTAAGATTTAATGGTTCAGGATCTACGAATCGTTCCTGAATATTCTCCGGATTCTCAATTGTGAGGTCGGGTTCAAAAAATGGATTATCGGAAATTTGAACTGGAGTACTTGGTCGACTGGATGACGATTCTAAAGAAAAATTAACGGCAGTAATATTTGCTAAATGTCTTGATCTAGTTACAGGTGGGGAACGCACAAAAGGTGGTGAACGTCTTGCTCGGTGCATTCACTGAATATCCTATTAGTTTTTAAAAGGAAAGAAAAATTATAATAAGTTATCCAATCAATAGACTTTTCTGATTTTGCCCACGTTTCGAATAGCCAAAAGATGCAGCAGAGGGGCAGGATTCGTTTGGTCTCAATATAATTGAGGACTGTTTGGCTCCAATAACCCGGTCCACGTACAAATCCAACTATTACTACGAACCAGAAAATTTTGATGTCTATCAATTTAACCACTTAAAATAAATTTTCGTAATTTTAAGAAAATTAGATAAGAAGTAGAATAAAAATCTATGTCCTAAAACTAGAATAGCGAGAAATAAGAAAGAAAAAGAGCGCGTCGGAAAAAGGTCGTAAAAGAAAAATGGTTGAAAAATAAAAGGTGACGGAAAAATAAAAGAAACTTATAAAACTTAAAAACACTTGACTAACCTAACCTTATTACTACAACTAACTTAAAATTATAATCGCAAATTGAGATTACTAATTGGAATGATAATTGATACATAGGTAAAAGTCGTCTAAAAATATTAAAGCTTACAAGTAAAACTATATCCCAAATGGAAATAACTTAAAAAGAAACTAAAACTTAAAAAGGCGTCGCAAAATTCTAAAGCACCTAAATCTTAGTCTAAAGAAAAAGCACTTAAGGAATTCTACGGCAAAGCCTAAAAATCTAGAAGTAAAAATAACTATGGCAAAAAACTAAGTTTAAAACTAAATATGAGCGAAAAATACAAATATTACGCTAAAACAATTAAAAAGGGACAAAATATAAAAATATACAAAAAGTTGTAAAAAATACAATTTTTATAAAAATATTATTTTTATATTATTTATTTTATAAAACTATTAATTTTATAATTTAATTAAACTAATTTAACTAAAATATAAATTAAATAAAAAGAAACTTTAAAATAAAACTAATTATAATAATAATAATTATTTAGGGTTAATAATAATAATAATTAATAATTACCCGTAATAAATGCTAAATTAGGGTTCTGTCGGTGTCAGAGTGTCTCCGCGAGTTGCGGTATTCCAAGCAGCAAACCCCGCGAGTCGCGGGGTTCCAAAATTCAACTCTGGTACAGTTTAAAATTTGACGCATTTTTTTTCTTTTTCTGTTTTATATTTTTCTGTTTTAAAATCTAAATATTTATATAATAAAAACTTATATTTAAAAACTAAAATAAAAATAGAACTACTTTATAATTTTATAAATAAAAATCGTAAAACTAGATTTATATATATATATATATATATATATATATATATATATATATATATATATATATATATATATATATATATATATATATATATATATATATATATATATATATATATATATATATATATATATATATATATATATATATATATATTTTATATTAGCATTGAGCTTCCGGCTTTTAAGTGATTCCCCGGCAGCGGCGCCAAAAATACTTGATAGTTATGCGAGGTGTATATAAAATAGCTATTATATTTTAGCAGAAAATACTATTAAATACGATACAATTTTACACAAGATATTTATTTATTTAGAGAATGGATATACTTAAACCTTGCTACAACACTTATAGGCAGTGTACCTAATCGTACAGTAGTGTAGTTTTTAGTAAGTCCGGTTCGTTCCACAGGGAAAATCTTTAAACAAAGCTTAACGCTATATTAGTTTACTTTTATAAAAATACAAATATATATTTAAGTAATATTATTATTATAAAGGGGGGTTTTTACAGTTTAATGACCGGTTTGTCGATTTTAAAACTTTAGTAGCAGTTAAAACCAAATGTAAAATATTAAAAATAAATACAAGACTTAAATTAAAGCGTAAAGTAAATAACGATAATGAAATTGCGAATAATAAAAGTGCGATAAAATAAACTTGCGATAATTAAAAAGTACGATAATTAAAAGTGCAATTAAATACAATAACAATAAAAATGCGATAATTAGAAGTGCAATTAAATATAAAATAAAGGAAATTAAATATGAAATAAAAGAATTATGCTTATTTAAACTTCCGTAATCATGATGTTTGACGTGTTGAGTTTAGTTTTATGCCCATGGGTTAATTGTCCTTTATCCTGGATTATTTAATATGTCCGTCTGGTTTTTGTCCATAACAGTCCATCAGTCATAAATATAAAGTGCGAGTGTCCTCGTCAAATTATCCTTATACCCGAAGTTAAATATTCCAACTAATTGGGGACTTAAACTGTAACAAGATTTTAATACTTTGTTTAATAATTACACCAGGATGTCGACTGAGTGTAACCCAAGGTTTTAATATTTTGTTATAAATTATACCAAGTGTCCTTGTACATAATTTCACCCCTGTTTTAATTATTCTAGTGGCTATTAATCCATTCCCGTGTCCGGTTAAATGAACGATTATTCGTACATATAAATACCCCGTCCATCGTGTCCGATCGAGTGTATATGGTAATTTATAGGGACGCCCAATTGTAAATCTTTATATTAACATTAACAAACTATCATTTAGTTAAACAAATATAAAGCCCATTAATAGCCCATAGTCTAATTTCCACAAGTGTCGTTCTTTTGTCCAAACCTCAATTATGGTACAAAGCCCAATTACCCAATTTTAGTAATTAGCCCAACATCATGATTACTTCGGATTAAATAAGCATAATAATAACTTAGCTACGAGACATTAAATTAAAAAGGTTGAACATAACTTACAATGATTAAAAATAGCGTAGCGTTACACGGACAGAATTTCGACTTACACCCATACAATATTCGCTAACATACCCTTATTATTAGGATTAAAATTAAAATTAAAATTAAAATATAAATATAAATATAAATATTTACGTATAGATATAGAGAGGATGGATATATATGTTTAGATAGATGGATGGATATATTGGATTATTTTTACGATCAGAATGCGCGAGCTTTATAGGCAGTTTCAAAATTAGAGGCTCCGCGACTCGCGTAGTTTTTGCACTGCAAACTCCGCAACTCGCGGAGTTTGCTTTTACAGCTCACACAAGTTTGGAGCCTTTTTTGTCGACGGTTTATAATATATTATATAATATATAAATAATTATAAGAATTATTTAAATAGTATATTATATTTATGTGCATAGTTGACTTGTAATTTTTAGTCCGTTGCGTCGAGCGTTGAGAGTTGACTCATGTCCCGGTTCCGGATTTTCGAACGTCCTTACGTACAATTTAATATCTTGTACTTTGCGTTTTGAATCTTGTACTCTTGTAATTTCGAGACGTTTCTTATCAATAATTGGAACCTCTTTGATTGTATTTTGTACTTTTGAGCTTTTTGGTCGTTTGCATCTTCAATTCGTCGAATCTGTCTTTTGTCTTCACCTTTTATTATTTAAATGAATATCACTTTTAAATAGAAGAATTGCAACTAAAAGCTTGTCTTTCTTGAGGAATAATGCTATGAAATATATGTTCGTTTTTAGCATTATCAATTATTATTATCAATATCGTTATTAAATCTAATTATTAGTATTATTATCCTTATTTTTGCGTTATTATAATTATTAATATTACAAACAAAAGAGATTTATATATAAAGAGTATATCACATACTATATTTTTATATGAAATATTATTAACTATAATAATAACTAAATTACATATAGTGTATAAATATATTTTGGGTAATAATATAATCACATATAAAAGTATATATACATATATAAACATCACAATTGAAATAATATATATTACTAAAATTAATATATAATTTGTTCGATTTCAATTATATGTGTTGATATATAAGTTTATTATAGGTTCGTGAATCCGAGGCCAACCCTGCATTGTTCAGTTCTGTCGTATGCATATTTTTACTACAAAATATCGTATTGTGAGTTTCATTACTCCCTTTTTAAATGCTTTTGCAATATATATTTTTGGGACTGAGAATACATGCGCTTTTATAAATGTTTTATGAAATAGACACAAGTAATCGAAACTACATTATATGGTTGAATGATCGAAGCCGAATATGCCCCTTTTTGCTTGGTAGCCTAAGAATTAGTAAACCGATCTACTAATTGACGCGAATCCTAAAGATAGATCTATTGGGCCTAACAAACCCCATCCAAAGTACCGGATGCTTTAGTACTTCGAATTCATTTTTATCATGTCCAATGGATGTCCCAGAATGATAGGGGATATTCTTATATGCATCTTGTTAATGTCGGTTACCAGGTGTTCAATCCATATGAATGATTATTTTTGTCTCTATGTATGGGACGTATATTTATGAGAAATGAAAATAAAAATCTTGTGGTCTATTAAAATGATGGAAATGATTATTTATGTTAAATTAATGAACTCACCAACCTTTTGGTTGACACTTTAAAGCATGTTTATTCTCAGGTATGAAAGAAATCTTCCGCTGTGTATTTGCTCATATTAGAGATATTACTTGGAGTCATTCATGACATATTTCGAAAGACGTTGCATTCGAGTCGTCGAGTTCATCAAGATTATTATTAAGTCAATTATAGTTGGATATATTATGAAATGGTATGCATGCTGTCAACTTTCGATGAAATGAAAGTTTGTCTTTTAAAAACGAATGCAATGTTTGTAAAATGTATTATATAGAGATCAAATACCTTGCGATGTTATCATATGTATTGTATTCGTCCTTATCGATTAGGACGGGTCGCTTCACTAGGAGAGTAACCTGACCGTAGGGAAGTAATCTTTCCTCAAACCTCTTTCAATTATTACGCACTAAAATCTCTAAGTGTGGGGTCATCCACGCAACCAACTTAGAGATTCTAGAAGATAATGTCCTTAATTTATAAAATATTAAAATATTCTATTTCAGAGAACATTAGGGACAATGTTCTTCTAAGTGTGGGGTATTGGGTAAAGTTTTAAGGACAAGTAACCCTAAAACGCCAAATTTTGAAAATTTCTTTTATCTAAAAGTGATCAGCAAAGAATATTTAGGTAATTTTGAAAAAATTCTTACCTCGTTTTACCCAAAAGATTCTATAAAATTGCTAGAAATCAGTTTTCGAACATTTACTAGAACGGAACGATTAAGCTAAAACTCATTATTTGTGTCAAAAGATTTCTTTCGAAAAAAATACGTAAAAGGCTGCGCATGACCAAGCACGACCCCTACTCCCAAAAAGAGAGGACTCTTGGACCCAAAGTATCTGTATGACCCATCAAATCTACAATACTTTGTCAATTCATTTGATGAGTGTGCCGGTGTACGGTTTAAGATAGAACTTGGTTTTGACATACCTTTCGAGGCCAATGGTTAGTAAGCACCATATGTGGTGCAGGTGCGATACTCCTTCCAAAATCATTCTGAATAGAAAAGACAAAAACCATCCATTTCCGTTTCCACTCCACGCATTTAAAACCTACCAACTCACAGAAAGAGTTGATGAATCAGGAAATACTCACCCCAAATTTACCCTCCAAAATACACTACCCATTCACCTTCATTCCTTTTCCTCTTATCAAAAAGATCCATAGATCAATAAAGAGATAGGCAAAGTAGGGCCAACAACCCCAGTTGATCAGACTAGAGTCTACCGAAAACCCATAACCCTGTATCACTAGTATAAGTCTTCCACACACGATGAACGCGTGATTTCAACTTATACTGATCATACAACATCAATGAGCCCAGTCTAATCAGAAATAAGGTTGATCTCTCCCGACCTGATCAGAAGCAAGGTCGGTCCAACTAACGCGAGAGGCCACAATCTACAATATACAACAACATAGGTTCAAAGCATAACAACTAGGTCAACGGTTTAGGTCATGTCACTATATGCCTTAACGACTAGATTAACCCACTAACCGAAAACCAGCACGAGAAGAACTCAGAGGTCTTATATTTTCGAGTCTTCATTTCTCCTGATCACCTGGAAACATGATAAACAAAGTTAGTATATTGTCCTAATCAATAATATAATCAGTTCATACTATAAACTGGGTCATATCATCATATATTCATCATATTATAAGTCTAAAACATAAGTCTTTGAACTATGATTCCAAAGGTAACAGCTACAATTCCAAAGGTACGCATTCCCTATCTGATAAATCTTTGAACTATGATGAGGTGGGATCGATCATGGGGCTTAGTAGGAAAAAGAATTCGACCAACTAAGGTGTACCCTTTCATTATTTTTGTCAAATTGTTTAAGATGAAGATTCTATCACTTAATATTAGAGGTTTAAGTCTAGACGACAAACTTAAAATGAATTGGTTCAAAAAATTAATTAATCGTGAAAACCCACACATCATCGCCCTCCAAGAGACTAAATGCAGACAATTTCCTGTAAACTGGATCACCAAAATATGGGGTCATAATGACCTTATATTCGTTGTTAAAAACTCCATAGGGAACTCGGGTGGGATCTTGACAATTTGGGACCTAAACTTTTTTACAGCTAACCACTTTGTTGAGCGTAACTCCTTTATCGCGATAAAAGGATCCTTAAGAAATGAAGGTAGTGAGTTAATTATTATTAACATCTATGGTCCCCAAACTGACGAAGCAAAGAAGAAAATGTGGGCCGATTTAAAAGAGGTTATGCAATATGATGATGCCATGTGGATTCTTTTAGGGGACTTCAATGAGGTAAGGTACAATTGTGAAAGGAAAAACACCGAATTCATCGAATACAGAGCCTCCATGTTTAATGAGTTCATCAAAGATATGAATTTAATCGACATCCCACTCGGTGGAACACTCTACACTAGAATTAGTGACAATGGCCTTAAGTTCAGTAAAATAGATAGGTTTTTAATCTCCGAGAATGTTATGCAACAATGGCCGAGTATAATGCTTTGGTACTAGACAAAAAGCACTTCGATCATTGTCTGATCATCCTAAAATATGGAAATACTAACTTTGGTCCCAAGCCGGTTAAAATATTTGACTAATGGTTGAAGCAAAAAATGTCTCAGGAAATTGTCAGGGTTGCATGGGATGTAAAAGTAAAAAGTTCCAAACCGGATAGCATATTGTAAGACCCTAATATTTATGGTACATAGATTTTAAATGATGTACGTATAGTGGGTGAAGCGTGGTATAAATTTAAAAGCTGACAGACTGTTTTGAGCCTCGTACGTGCCGCGCAGGATGGAGGGTACGCGCCGAGCACACTGCCCGGCGACAGTTTCCTGCTTTTTTCTGATTTAAGTTAAATGAGGGGCTTTTTGGTAATTTCACTTGGGGACAGATCTGAAGCCATATCAGCTGATTTGGAACCAACTTTGGATCATTTTCATATTCACAAACACTCTCATCTATCTTAGAGAGAGAGAGATTTCTAGAGAGAGATTTGGGGTTTTGGAGAAGAAGAAGCTTGAATCGATCAAAAGCTCGAGTGTTAAAGTTGTTCACCTCATTCCGAGCTACGTTGTGGTTGTTGTGGTAAGTTCTAACTCTGAATTTCAATGTTTGATTTGATATTCAAAGTTTAGGGTTTGAACTTGAATTGTAGAGAAACCCATTTAAACTCTTGAAGTGAGTCCATTGATGCTTGTAATCGGGTTTATTGTTATTTTTAGCGGATTTTGGGTTGTTTGATGACTTAGCCATGATTAGGGCTTTAATTTGGGTGTAATCACTATGATTAGTAATTTTGTTGTTGAAAGAATCCAAATGGGTGTTATTGGAAGCTTGATTTTGAATTTGGTCAAAATTAGGGTTTAGATGTCATCTTGGGCAAGATAGGTGTTTAACACTTATGATTGGGTTTGATTGGCATTATTTGAACTATTATCACTCTAGTTAGTGATTATTGGTGAGTTTGGACTTTGGTTGGGCTTGGAAGTACAATTGGGTCAAGATTTGCACTAGGTGTCAATATGGATTGATTTGTAATCCACCCTAATTGTGATGTTCGTTATTATGATAATGGAATAGGTACATTTCATTGGCGGAGCAACGGATTTGGCTTGCTTTCATCGAGATTTCAAGGTGAGTGGAATAATTATACATGTATGTATATAATTTATTTGCTTATGCGCGATGTGCACGATAGCCGGGTTTTGGTGCACATCGATGCGACGATAGCCGTTTGGACACCCTTGGGGATAGTGTCACAATAACCGGGTTTTGTGCACTACATACGACTTAGGGTTGGTGGATGCGATATATTATTATTGTATTGCTATTATTTGACAATGAGTCACATAGCCGTTTTGTGACCATTGATGTGTTGCATAGCCGTTTTGCACACATTTAATAATTGTGCACATAGCCATTTTGTGCACATGGTTGTGAGTAACGGCCGTTATTAAGTGATGCCATAGCCGTTTTGAAACACTTTGGGGGAATACCATAGCTGTTTTGGGTAACCTCGGGGTTAGCATACCATAGCCATTTTGGGAGCTAATCGAATAACCGGTTCTTACTCACACGTGAACAAGTGATTCCATAGCCATTTTGGAACACTTAGGGGTGATGTCATATCTGTTTTGGAACGCCTCGGGGGTTAGCATACCATAGCCGTTTTTGAGCGCTAACGGTTGTTATGAACACCGATGACTTGTTCACGAGGTCATTCCCTTACGATATTGGTTAACCATGGTTTATACGTATTGATGTTTAGCATTTAATTATTATTATGATTATTATGCTAATGATGTTGCTAGTAGTACGGTTTTGATGATACTAGTTTGTGCGGATTAATATACGAGGTAATCGCGGTACGATTGACGTTACTATCATTTATGCTTTGATAAACGAGAGTATTGTGGTAAGATTGATGATGCTAGTTTCTTATGCTTTGATATGTGGGATTAATGTGTGGTTTGGGTAAAGGAGTGTAAGTAGGTAAAATTATATATGTATGTGTATAATTATTCCATTCACTAAGCATTAGCTTACCCTCTCATTGTTGATATTTTTATAGGTCGCGTGATGGCGGCTCGGGTAAGCGTGGGGATTAGAGATCTTGGCTAGGTTGCTTTAGAAGATCTCGCTTTTGGATTTGATTAGGATTGGGTAGAGTATCCCCAATTGCCATGCTCGATCTTAATTTCGTGTTAAAAACATGTGGTCGAAAATTGTATTTCGTACTTAATTCGTAAAACAGACCGATGTAGGCCCGGTGTCGTAAAACTTGTTTTATTATGAAAACATGTGAGTTTTACTTATTATAATGTGTTGTGAAACCCGTTCCATCTAAAAGTGTCGAGAAGTGGGAGATCTTTAAACGAAAAATGGAAATTTCGGACAGAATCTGACCAGGCTTGTGCGCGCCTAATAATGCTAAAAACGAACATATATTTCATAGCATTATCCTTCAAGAAAGACAAGCTTTCAGTTGCAATTGTTCTATTTACAAGTGATATTCGTTTAAATAATAAAAGGTGAAGACAAAAGATAGATTCGACGATTTGAAGACGCAAACGACCAAAAAGCTAAAAAGTACAAAGTACAATCCAAGTGGTTCAAATTATTGCTGAGAAACATCTAAAAGTTACAAGATTACGAGCCGCAAAATGCAAAGTACAAGATATTAAATCGTACGAAAGGACGTTCGAAAATCCAAAACCGGGACATAAACCGAGCATCAACGCGCGAGTCAACGGAGCTAAAATTATAAGTCAACGGAGCACAAGAATATAATATAATATATATAATTATATAAAATTATTTATATTATATTATATATTATTAAAACTCAGCAGCCCATGTTTTAAATGAACTATGACCAGGAGAAGGCGGCCATGCGATCGCATGGCCAGCATGAGTAATTCTCATGCGATCACATGAGCCCAGAAGTCTGGCCAGGTCTATAAATTGCAATGAATTTCGACGAGTTTTACACACATATATCAAACATATCACTCTCTCTCAAATATATATATTTATATTTTATAATTATAATTTTAATATTAAGTTAATAATAATAAGGTTATAGTGGCGAATGTTTTAAGTTTGTAAGTCGAATTTCTGTCTGTGTAACACTACGCGATTAATACTCATTGTAAGTTATGTTCAACCTTTTTAAATTAATGTTTCGTAGCTAAATTATTATTATGTTTATTTAAGCCGAAGTAATCGTGATGTTAGACTAAATATTAAGACTGGGTTATTGGGCTTTGGACCATAATTGGGGTTTGGACAAAAGACCGACACTTGTGGAAATTGGACTATGTGCTATTAATGGGCTTTATATTAATTAAATGATGTCTCATTGATTTAATATAGAGATTTATAATTTGACGTGTTTATATATAACCACATACGCTTGACTGGGTACAGTGGGCGGGATATCTATAAATACTAATAATTGTTCATTTGATCGGACACGGGGATGGATTAATAGTCACTGGACTCATTAAAACAGGGGTGGATTACTGATGTGTGAAATCGTGTCTATAATTTATAATGGAAAATTTCGGTTAAAAGATTACTACACACTAACGGGCAGTGTACCCGATCGTGTAATAGTATAAAATTGGTAATTCCAAAATCGTTCCAAGGACAGTTTAAACGTGAGAATTAAGATTGTAACTAATAAAATAAACTAAGTTAATCTATGAAAATCGAAAGTACGAGATAGTTTGTTTTGTGGCTATTTAACGATTAGCCAAATCAAAGTTTCATTAAAAGTAAAAGACAATATTTTTGTGTTTTTAAGTTTATAGAAATAAATGCTGACTCAACGAAAAGTAAAGATATTTGAATTCAATGGATAAAAGAATGTTCGCCTAGATCTCCTATTCGTAGTGTCAGATGATTTGTTATTAAGCACCAGTTCAATTTATCTATACATGCAACTACAAAGTCGGTTTACCCAGAGTTCTCTTTTAGCAAACACGTCAAACTCGGATTTATTGGCTTAGGGTTCCCTTTCACCAAAGACCTCTTTCGTTTGTGACTTAGTAATTAACTAATTACAAGATTAAGATTCAATTGGTTATGCGTTCGCTCCACACAATTCAACCCTGTTTTGTTTAATCCTTGTTACCCGGTTTACCCCCTTGGTCCAGTAAGCATCGAATTGGTTAAGACAAATCAATTGAAAACTAGTGTACTAAATTGAAACAGGGTTCCCTTTGTTCAAACAAGATCACTAATCAACCTAGTAACAATAATCAACACCCACAATAATGGTTCTTAATCAAAACTCATAATTATCATGCATTAATCAATAAAACGTTAAAGTATCATCCAAACACATACGAATATTCAATCTAGACAAATATTAAAAAGCTTAGCCAATCATGGCTAGAACAAAAATCACAAATAAACAATTAAGAGTATTCATAATGATGATAAGAATTAAACCTAATGAAAATTGTGTTCTTGATTGATGAACGGATCGAGACTTGTTTCCGGAATGATTGATGTGTTAGAATGACCTTGAGAAACCCCAAAAATCACCTAAGTTCGTCAAAAAGCTGCTGAAAATCGTCTGGATGCGAAAGTGTAAAGTTAGGGTATTTTTCGGGCTTTAAATAGGAAACAAAACTGAACCGGGCTCAAAGTGGCGCGGCGCGCCAGGATGTCGCGAGGCGCTCCAAATCACTGCGCGGCGCGCCATTTGCTGCAATTTTGATTTCTGGTCTCCTGCAAACTGTCGAACTGATTTTCTAGCGTAATGGAGCGGCGCGCCACCTTTTGGAGCGGCGCTCCAGACCCCTTTTTGCTGAATCTGAGCTGAAAACTCACTAATATCACCTGTTTTCGAACCAAACTCGAATCAAACCAATCCCTTTCACTTGCTTTCATATAAAATCACTAAAAACCATCAAATATCTTCAAAATTCATCTCCTTGGTCTTAGAACTCGAACTTTCAAAACACTTATCAAAATAACACCAAATCGTATCCAAAATGACCAAAATGTACCCGATATCGCTAAGGAAAACGCGTATGAAATATGCGATATCAAACAACCCCACACTAGAGTTTTGCTTGTCCTCAGGCAATTAAACTCGATAATAATCTTCTACCATATAATAACTCTTCAAACATGTATGTAGAACCAAACGAACAAGAAACCAAATAAACAACTAGCGTGGGCACGATTTGGAGTAAATAACAACCATGGTTCCCACTTTCATTCCCCTGAATTAACTTCCCAACCCGCAAACAATATGTAATGGATATAGTAACCAAAAATAATCTCGAATAACGTACCATACTGATGAAGTAGAGAATCTCGAATCATAAATTAAGTCTTCAAAGTAAACGGAAATCAAGTGGGAACCGAGCACCAAAAAGTATAGCAATCAAACATGTGTGCCAAATGAATGCATGGGCTACCCCGCAATTGGTCAAGCCAAGCCTCCCACAGTACCTAACATCGCGAGATGTTGGTAAGAAAATAATGTACTTAGGAGGATACACATTACGTCCAGATATCATCGATAATCATGAGGTGATCATCTAATCCGTTAAGTCAACCATAAAGATTGAGGTTCATCAGGCTTAAAAGCTGATATCTTACCTTTTCGGAGGTTATCCACTGGGAATCTGATCAATTACTGACATTTTGTGTAACATGGTGCGCTTTCCATTTGGCTAGCAAATCTCCCTCATTGAGATAAGCTTTGACTACCAGTTTCCCTATTTGACGTTGAGGCCTGGTAGATTTCCAGCCGATTTTAGCAATGACTTTTTAAGATTTTTCGTCACCCTACAACTAGTCTGGACTACATCTTCTGAAACAAATCAGCAAGTGTGTCGTTCAGGAGACTTGACTCCCTTAAGGATGGAATAGATACATCCTGTGTGGTTATATTAGGTGGTCGGGTGCAACATTGTCCTTGTTAGGAGAAACAATGAGGATCGCCCTATGTTAAGTTTTTAATCTAACGCATGGTCCGGTTTCTACCACACGCCACTATCATCGTTCATACGGTTGACACCCGCCTTGGTGCAGATAACCTACGTATGAATTTTATGTTCATGTAGGATTTCACATTCAAAATAATGAACATGTTTTGAAAGTTCAAGACTTTCTCCTCTAACAGTACCTCATCGTGAAATGATGGGTAATGAAATGGTACAGCTTAAGAGATATACGTACCAAGTGAAACGGTCGGAAGACTTTACTTCCTTAATGAGTAGATCTGAGTCACTCGGGAATGCCAATCTATTTCAATTGACACTCGGTTTAAATCCCAAAAACCTTTGGGTGCCATAGCTTTTGGCTATGGGTTGTGTTGTCTAAGAAAACACAAGCACGTAGCTATTGTTCCTAAAAAGGATAACACTGGTGAAGCTCTAGGCTCCTCTTCCCACAGTATCACACCATTAGATGATGTAATAATAAAATGATATAGTTTCGGAAGTCTGCTATACCAAGTAACCAAAAGTTCGTGATCAGGCACGTGATTCGGTCACAATCACGCTATGCAATCACCGCTCTCTCACGGTTTACACCCGTTTTGGTATAGGTGACCTACTATTGAGTTCCCCGAACTCGTAGGATTTCATGTCCAAAATAATGAACATGTGGGACAACTTTGGCTTCTTTGAAAACACGAAATATACCATAAAATACCAAGCCAATTATCAGAATAAAGGTTTTGGCCGAAATTTCAATGTTTTTCTACTCTTTTTTTTATTTTTTAAACTAACTTTTCTGTTTTTTTTTTATTTTACCCCTAATTTTTCAATTTTTTTTTACGACCAAAACCCGTGAAATGTCAAGTCTTTTTTTTTAAATCAAAACTAATATGATGATGATTCCATTAACAATCAACCCGAGCGATTTTACATCCCCACCCCACACTTGAGATCAAGTAATGTCCCCATCACTTGAGATCAAAAATAGAAAAAAATCAAAAGGATTATGTAAGAAAGAAAATATAAAAACTTATCGAGTTAACCAATGATCGCGGAATGCCAGTGACAGATGGCGCTGAACTGACTGCCAGCATAAGAACATCGTCCATTCCCGATCATCACACCAATATCATCAATCATGCAGTTTTGCTGAACTTAATGCCAGACTTGAAAAATTGTTTCACCAACAAACCTAAGAAAATAAAAACATACAAACTACATAAACGGGACAAGGTGGCACCACCCGATGCCGAAACGCCTTGTCCCTCAAATAAGTTGCAGAGTACATAAACAGAAAATAAAATTATTCAAGTACAGACCAAATGAAAAAGAAATAATTTCAAACAAATACAACATAACATGCGCAACAATCAATCACTTCCCGGCCAAAAATCTCTGGTAGGGTCCCAATTCACACCATACGTATCCCGACAAGCTTGGTACGGGTCATATGAAGGATCCAGTCTCGGAGGAGTAACTGACGTATAATCGGGAATGGTAGTTCGCGTCGGAATATACGCCTCCGGGTTCTGACGCATCTGACGTTGAATTTGTTGTTGATGGACCTCCCACTGATTGTGGGCCCTAATTCCCCTAACATCGTACTCAACCCTGTCAACACGCTCTCCCAAACGACCCAACTCTGTTCCAAATTGTCCCAAGGTTGTGTTAATTGACCCATAATTGTTTTGGTGCCAAGTCATAAAATCCTCGTTATGCCTACGCTACTCCGCTAACATCCGCTGATTATGCTCCACCTGAGCATCATACGCTGACCTGCTGTCCCTATACTCTATATGAAGACCGTCTACACTGTTAACCAACGAATTCCAACTCTCTTCACCCATTGACCACGTACCCTGTACTTTCGCATCACTCGAGCTACCTGCTTCATACGTGGATCGACTAGCCCCACGTCCACGTCCACGACCTGCACCTTCACATGGCTGTTGCTGTTGCTGTTCATCAGACCACAAAACCCAACCTGCTGGACCACGACGGATAAACTCAGCTTTCGAGAAAAACATAATGTTAGTGGGCATCGCCTCAACTCCTACTACATCACACCTACTAGTCGGGATCGAGAACGCCCGAGCCAACCTAGTAACAAAATGCCCACCTAACAATGGGCGTTCCGTGCGTGTGTCTGTTCCAATTTCCTGCAACCATACCCCTAACATACACGGGACATCGATTGGCTCCCTCAGTTTAATTTGTTGGAGGATCCACAGATCCCTTCGCTGAATCTTGTTTGCATTTCTCCTAGCCATAAACATAGTAGCAATCATATTAAAAATTATTCGATCCTCAGGAATTCTAAGCATCGACTGAACACTTCGACTTGAACTAAACGAACTAGCAGTATCATTTGCCACAGTCGGCCAATAATCACTCTCACTGAAAACTTCCTGCCCAAACACTCTGCAATTAATCAAATGCCACTTCAAATCTTTATCAGTCAACTAGGGATATAAATCCAACGACCGAGCCAACGCAACTTTAGACATGCGACGCTCTAACCCGCCAAGCCTAAACGTCAAGAAATCTTCCTCGGTCAGAGAGACTCGAGGGCGAGAACTGACAGTTGAGAAGAACTCTATAGTTATCTGCTCAAAAATATCTTCATTAATTTGAAATAACCTTTCATAAGGTCTCAACTCATTACCCGTATAAACTACCCACAAGTAACGGCGCAACTCCCGAACAATATTATTACCCAATGATGAAAGTTGTGACCAATCTAAATAATAAGTTCGCTCAATCGGACGAGCGCTATTTGTTGTGAACCTTTCTTCCAAATCCTCATCATTCGAGATGTGGGATAACCATAATTCAGGATTGTTCGGTGGTTGCCTTGGTTGTTCCTGGTTTCCTCTTGATCTCTACATTCATGAAACAAGTAAAGAAAACAAAACACAAAACTCAAAAGTTAGTGTTAGTCATAATAATAAGCACCAAGTACCCTTTACAACCAAACCATATTTCCTGTCAATCCACTTTTGAAAACAATCACCAAGTTAACAAATAACACTTGTAAAACAATGCCAAGACCACAATCCATCTCATATCATACTATCATGTAAACCAATTCATCATATCAACTACGCTCACTTAACACCATTACCAAAATATTAACAAACACGACTACTCATAACACTTCTTAACTTCCAAAAATCTAGAAAAGTTCATCATGTGTGCCAATCTTAACCAATGCAAATTACTACCACCAACATACTCATCACAACTCAAAAATACATGTTTCATCCTCACTAGCATGGCATCATACATAACTAAACCAATTTTGCATCAAGTCATTCAAACCATTATGACCCACCCATATGAACACAACCCCACACTAGTTCAAAAACACATAAACAATTCAAAAACTAGATCAATTTCAAGCATGAAACACCTTTATCCTCTTCAAATTCGGATTTTCAAACATACAAACCCTAGTTTTAATTGCAACTTCTAAAAACACAAAATTAATTATGAATTCAAAGCATACAATCTTTATCTAACAAAACCCATCAATAATTAGAACACATAACCCCAAATAAAGAAACCCCACACTAATTCATCATATAAATCAAAGATTAAGCAAGTAATTACATACAATAAGATGAAATTAGTAAGATAGGAAACAAAATTGGACCTTTGGGTTAACCATTCTTGAAAGATTGGAGGTTAATTGCACAAGAAATTTAAGTCTTGAAAATTAGGGTTTGTAAGATCTATGTGTTTGTAGGTGTAAAAGAGTTGTTATGAATGAAAAGAATGAAGGAATTGAGAGTAAATACAGCTAGTACCCGTTTTTTTATTATGTATGGTGGAGAAAATTCGTTTTTATTTCAATTAAAAAGCAAAATAGGCTGTCGACAGCATTCGGCGCGGCACGCCAGGTAATCGCGCTGTACGCCAATAGGCCGCGCGGCGCTCCATTCAACTGAAAAATCAGTTCGAGGCTTTTTCAAAATCTGGCACATCAGGTACCTTAAAGTGGAGCGGCGCGCAAGGTTGTGGAGCGGTGCTCCAAGTACAGTTTTCTCAAAAATTCGCAAATTTAAGCCATTTTAACCCATTTTCTCAACCTAAAAACCAACAAACTACCCCAACAAAAATCCGAGCATGATCACATTGCACATATCTTCAAACAAGCACAAAAACATACAAACTCTACAACAATGTGAAGTTTATTACCGAGTCATTCACAAGCCTCGTTTCCAACTTCAAGTGACCTTAGGATCGGGTTCAATGTGAATCCCGTCATCAATCTCCAATGGACCATCGAAATATTTCTTCACACGATGTCCATTCACCTTAAAGGTACTACCACTAGCATTTTTCAACTCAATCGCACCGTAAGGGTACACCTTAACAACCTCAAATGGTCCCGTCCACCGGGACTTAAGTTTTCCCGGTAAAAGCTTTAACCGAGAGTTAAACAAGAGCACTCGATCGCCCTCATTAAACTCTTTCGGACCCTTTAACCTTCTATCATGCCATTGCTTGGTTTTCTATTTATAAATTAACGAATTCTCATACGCATCAAGGCGTAATTCACCAAGCTCATTCAATTGCCCCGCCCTTAGGCATCCGGCTTCCTTCAAATCCAAATTGCACTTTTTAAGTGCCCACATCGCTTTATGCTCAATCTCCAACGGGAGATGGCACGCTTTCCCATAAACCAACCGATAAGGAGTGGTTCCAATTGGCGCTTTGTAGGCGATTCGAAACGCCCACAAAGCTTCATCGAGCTTATTCGCCCACTCCTTCGGATTCGACCCCACAGTTTTCTCAAGAATCCCTTTAAGAGCTCAATTGGTATTCTCAACTTGTCCGTTCGTTTGGGGATGGTATGAAGTAGAAACTTTATGGAGAACTCCATATCGCTTCAATATCTTCTCCATTTGGGCGTTACAAAAATGAGTACCCCTATCGCTAATCAAAGCTTTAGGAGTTCCAAATCGAGAGAATAAACGCTGAAGGAACGAAATCACAACTCGTGCATCGTTTGTGGGCAAAGCTTGCGCTTCGGCTCACTTAGACACGTAGTCAATGGCAACGAGTATGTAACTATAATTCTGAGATTTCGGAAATGGCCCCATAAAGTCAATTCCCCAAACATCAAATACTTCGCAAACTTGGATGCTTTGTTGAGGCATCTCATCCCGTTTGGTGACTTTACCGGCCCTTTGACAAGAATCGCACGACTTGCAAATCTGGTGGGCATCCTTGAAAATTGTCGGCCAAAAGAAGCCGGCATCATAGACTTTACGCCCCGTGATTTGGGGTCCAAAATGCCTATCGGTAGGCTCACTATGGCACTCGGTCAAAATACGCATACACTCCTCACCGGAAACACACCGACGGATAACCCCATCAGGACAACAACGAAAAAGATAAGGGGCCTCCCAGAAATAGTACTTAAGGTCACTGAAGAATTTCTTCCTCTTTTGATGTGACCACCCTTTTTCCAAAAATCCCCTAACGAGATAATTAGCAATGTCCACGTACCATGGCTCGTCCACCTTGTCCATCGCCATGAGATATTCATCGGAAAAATCATCATGGATACTCGATTCGTGAAGGACTTCGAGATTCGAATTCTCGAGTCTAGACAAGTGGTCAGCCGCTAGATTTTCAGCACCCTTCTTATCCCGGATCTCGATATCGAATTCTTGCAAAAGCAAGATTCATCTAAGTAGTCGAGGTTTCGCATCCGATTTCGAAAATAGGTACTTAAGAGCAGAATAGTCAGTAAAAACAATAGTCTTAGACAAGACTAAGTAGGACCAGAACTTATCAAACGAAAAGACCGCCGCAAGGAGCTCCTTTTCAGTGGTAGTATAATTCAATTGCGCTCCCTGCAAGGTCTTGCTTGCATAGTAAATGGGTCGAAAGTGTTTCTCGACCCTTTGACCCAAAACAGAGCCAACAGCAAAATCAGAAGCATCGCACATAAGCTCGAATGGAAGGGACCAATTCGGAGCAATTATGATTGGCGCATTGATCAGTTTCTCCTTAAGAAGATTGAATGCCTTTAGGCACTCTTTGGAGAAATTCCAAGGCGTGTCCTTTTCGAGAAGTTTGTTTATCGGGTTAGCAATTTTAGAAAAATCCTTAATAAACCGCCGGTAAAAACTGACGTGCCCGAGAAAACTCCGAACACCCTTAACATCGGTGAGAGGTGGAAGGTTCTTAATAGCCGTTACCTTCGCGGGATCCACCTCGATACCGTCTCTAGAAATCTTATGCCCGAGAACTATGCCCCCGTGAACCATGAAATGGCACTTTTCCCAATTGAGCACAAGATTAGACTTCTCACACCTTTCCAACATCCACTCTAAATTAAGAAGGCATGAATCGAAAGTGTCACCGAAGACCGAAAAGTCATCCATGAACACCTCCATGCAATCCTCTATCATATCGTGGAATATGGCCATCATGCACCTTTGAAAAGTGGCTGGAGCATTGCAAAGGCCAAAGGGCATGCGTCGGTATGAGAATGTGCCATATGGGCACGTGAAAGTAGTTTTCTCCTGGTCCTCGGGCGAGATAGGAATTTGGAAATAGCCCGAAAAACCATCAAGAAAACAATAAAAGCTGTTTTCCGCTAACCTCTCTAGCATTTATCCATGAAAGGTAACGGGAAGTGGTCTTTGCGTGTGGCGTCGTTCAACTTTCGATAGTCAATACAAATACGCTACCCCGTGACAGTCCTAGTGGAAATTAACTCATTTTTATCGTTGGTGGTAACAGTCATACCACCTTTCTTAGGTACACAGTGTACCGGGCTAATCCAAGGACTGTCATAGATCGGGTAAATCAGACCTGCATCGAGGAGCTTAATGATCTCTTTCTTCACAACTTCTTGCATGTGCGGGTTCAACCTCCTTTGTCATTGCACCATAGGTTTGGAGTTATCCTCCATTAGGATTTTGTGGGTGCAATAGGAGGGACTAATACCCTTAATGTCGTGAATTTTCTACGCAATGGCCGGTTTATGGGCCTGCAGCATGGTTACAAGCTCAGTTTTCTGACCTGTAGTAAGAGAAGAAGAAATAATTACCGGGAGCTTAGATTCCTCCTGCAAATAAGCGTATTCCAAATGATCAGGAAGTGGCTTCAATTCTAACTCGGGAGGTTCTTCAATTGAAGACTTGCTCCGGTAATCCGCATCACGTTCTAGTTCTTTGAACTCCTCCTCAGTCGGCTCATAGCCGTTTTCCATCAAGGTGGTCAAAATATCCACCTCCTCAACCTGCAACTCTTCATCAATCTCAACCAATGAACATTCTCCTGAACCCTGTAACTCTGGGAATTCCTGCAACAACTCAGACTGGACATTCATAGTATTAAGAAAATAACATGTATCATCAGTGTAGGAAAGGTATTTTAAAGCAGGGTCGATTGAGAAAGTTACATGCAAATCATCTATCCTAAGGGTCAACTGTTGGCCATAAACATCAATGATACACCTAGCAGTATTCAAAAATGGCCGACCTAAAATAAGTGGAATCCTCTCATCCACTTCCATATCCAACACCACAAAATCGGCCGAAAAAACCAACGACCCGGTCTTAACTAGCATATTCTCGATAATTCCACGAGGGAATTTAATAGAGCGGTCCGCTAGCTGAATAGCCATACGCGTAGGTTTCAACTCCCTGGGGTCTAGCTTCAAATAAATAGAATAAGGCATTAAATTTATGCTAGCCCCCAAATCTGCCAACGCCCTCATACAATCCAAATTACCCAGTAAACAAGGCATAGTGAAACTCCCAAGATCCTCAAGTTTCTCGGAAAGCTTGTTTGCAACTACCGCTGAGCATGCGGCATTCAACCTGACTGAAGACACGTTCTCCAGCTTCTTCCTGTTGGTTAGCAAGTCCTTAAGAAACCTTGCATACTTGGGCATACCTGCAATCACATCAATAAAAGGAAAATTAATGTTAACTTTTTTAATCAAGTTCATGAACTTGGACTTTTCTGCCTCCAGTTTTCCAATCTCTACTTCCTCGGGAATGGGAGTGGTGGTTAATACTCTTTAACTACCAGTTTAGCAGCAACAGTTTCCGGTACCCTCACAACCTTCTCAATCACCTGTTCCGGCTCCTTTTCCTCCTCCGGTTCACTAACAACAACCGGCTCACTATCCTTAACCAACGGCACTCACAAATCATACTCATCAGGCTTCCTCAGTGAATCATATGCTAAACCACTGCGGGTAGTGATAGCATTAACGTGCCCATTCTTCGGGTTAGTGTCTGTCTTACTCAGTAACTCCCCCGGTTTCCTCACATTATTCTGACTAGCAAGCTGACCAATTTGTTTCTCAAGATTCTGAATAGCCGCTTGTTGATTTTAAAACATTTGATCATTCTTCTCATTGTTTTGATTAACAGTAGTAACAAGCTGAGTTTGAGAAATCACAAGCTTCTCGATCATAGCTTCAAGGTTGGACTTTTTCTCTTCAGCTTGAGGTTTCTGAAAATACTCGGGAGCTTGCTGTTGATAACCTCCACTAGAACCTGGTTGGAACCTCGAACCTTGATTACCTTGAGGATTATAGGGATTACTGAAATTCCTATTAAACTGCGCACGTCCCTGAAACTGATTGTTGTTCTGTTGACTAATATAAGCAATCTCTTCCTTCTAATTCATAGTCAAACCTGCATCACAATCTTTTGCCAGATGTAATCCCCCACAATACTCACAACCAACCTTCATACCATGAATATCCTTATTTATCTTCTCCAAATTCCTACCAAAGGAATCCAACTTAGCACTTATAGACCCAAAATCGTCATATGCACCATGGGTTTTGGTTCTCTTAACTGAAGCTGAATGGAATGACTCATGATCTTGATGCCATTCGTGAGAGTAGGCAGCTTGCTTTTCAATTATCTCTAGCGCCTCTTCTTCGGTCTTATCCATTAACGTAGCACCTGCTGCTTGATCAATAGTCTGACGAGTTGGGATGTCACAACCCTTGTAGAAAATTTGGACCTTTTGTAAATCATTCAACCCGTGTTGCGGCCACGAGCGTAGCATATTAGAATAACGGTCTCAAGCATCAAATAATGTCTCACTGCTCTTTTGTCTGAATTGAGAAATTTCTGCTTGAAGTCTAGCAGCTCGAGACGCAGGGAAAAACTTCGATAAAAACTTATCCATCAAAATCTCCCAAGAGGTAATCATACCCTCTGGTTGCTTATCTAACCATCTCTTTGCTTCTCCCTTAAGAGTCCAAGAAAAAAGCCTTATCTTGATCGACGTATCGGCAACCTCATGCAACTTAAACAAATTGCAAACATCATTGTAAACACGAAGATGCTCGTTAGCATCCTCACTATCCTTGTCATGAAATTGGCAGTAAGAAGAAATCAAACTCAGGATTGGCCCTGTAATTTGAAAAGGCTGAGTGATGTTCGGTTGAGTAATCGAATTGCCTTGGCCCCCTCGTGTGGCCTTCAACTTTTCTGCCATAGTCTGAGGACGAGGTGGTTGTTCAGCTCGGTCAGTCATATCTTCAGTCTAAAAAAGATCTATTGAAATGTAAGATTCTTCTTCTTCTCTGATTTCAGGTGGTGTATCGGGCACCACAGTCTCAGAACTACTACCCAAATTAATTATATTAGCACTCGAAGAAAAAGATGAATCCATTGTAGACTGTTGCTCTTGACTTAAAGCTCTGAATAACTCTCTTTCGGGTTCTGCAAATGGTTGAAGAATCGGAGAATTAGAAGAACGCGTATGTGGCATGCATCACCTGTTATCTGCGAAATCACAACTAACAACTGATTAAACGCACCGATTCAACTGAGAATAACGAAAAGAAATAATAAACTATAACTAACTAAACTAAGAACAATTAGATAACAATCTTAATTTTTGACACAACTGTCCCCGGCAGCGGCGCCAAAAACTTGATGTGTGAAATCGTGTCAATAATTTATAATGGAAAATGCCGGTTAAAAGATTACTACACACTAACGGGTAGTGTACCCGATCGTGTAATAGTATAAAATTGGTAATTCCGAAATCGTTCCAAGGACAGTTTAAACGTGAGAATTAAGATTGTAACTAATAAAATAAACTAAGTTAATCTATGAAAATCGAAAGTACGAGATAGTTTGTTTTGTGGCTATTTAACGATTAGCCAAATCAAAGTTTCATTAAAAGTAAAAGACAATATTTTTGTGTTTTTAAGTTTATAGAAATAAATGCTGACTCAACGAAAAGTAAAGATATTTGAATTCAATGGATAAAAGAATTTTCGCCTAGATCTCCTATTCGTAGTGTCGGATGATTTGTTATTAAGCACCAGTTCAATTTATCTATACATGCAACTACAAAGTCGGTTTACCTAGAGTTCTCTTTTAGCAAACACGTCAAACTCGGATTTATTGGCTTAGGGTTCCCTTTCACCAAAGACCTCTTTCGTTTGTGACTTAGTAATTAACTAATTACAAGATTAAGATTCAATTGGTTACGCGTTCGCTCCATACAATTCAACCCTGTTTTGTTTAATCCTTGTTACCCGGTTTACCCCCTTGGTCCAGTAAGCACCCAATTGGTTAAGACAAATCAATTGAAAACTAGTGTACTAAATTGAAACAGGGTTCCTGAAATGTCCCGTTCTTATTGATTAAAAACGTTCCATATTAATTGATTTCGTTGAGAGGTTTTGACCTCTATATGAGACATTTTTCAAAGACTGCATTCATTTTTAAAACAAACCATAACCTTTATTTCATAGATAAAGGTTTTAAAAAAACTTTACGTAGATTATCAAATAATGATAATCTAAAATATCCTGTTTACACACGACCATTACATAATGGTTTACAATACAAATATGTTACAACAAAATAAGTTTCTTGAATGCAGTTTTTACACAATATCATACAAGCATGGACTCCAAATCTCGTCCTTATTTAAGTATGCGACAGCGGAAGCTCTTAATAATCACCTGAGAATAAACATGTTTAAAACGTCAACAAAAATGTTGGTGAGTTATAGGTTTAACCTATATATATCAAATCATAATAATAGACCACAAGATTTCATATTTCAATACACATCCCATACAAAGAGATAAAAATCATTCATATGGTGAACACCTGGTAACCGACATTAACAAGATGCATATATAAGAATATCCCCATCATTCCGGGACACCCTTCGGATATGATATAAATTTCGAAGTACTAAAGCATCCGGTACTTTGGATGGGGTTTGTTAGGCCCAATAGATCTATCTTTAGGATTCGCGTCAATTAGGGTGTCTGTTCCCTAATTCTTAGATTACCAGACTTAATAAAAAGGGGCATATTCGATTTCGATAATTCAACCATAGAATGTAGTTTCACGTACTTGTGTCTATTTTGTAAATCATTTATAAAACCTGCATGTATTCTCATCCCAAAAATATTAGATTTTAAAAGTGGGACTATAACTCACTTTCACAGATTTTTTTTACTTCGTCGGGAAGTAAGACTTGGCCACTGGTTGATTCACGAACCTATAACAATATATACATGTATATCAAAGTATGTTCAAAATATATTTACAACACTTTTAATATATTTTGATGTTTTAAGTTTATTAAGTCAGCTGTCCTCGTTAATAACCTACAACTAGTTGTCCACAGTTAGATGTACAGAAATAAATCGATAAATATTATCTTGAATCAATCCACGACCCAGTGTATATGTATCTCAGTATTGATCACAACTCAAACTATATATATTTTGGAATCAACCTCAACCCTGTATAGTTAACTCCAACATTCACATATAGAGTGTCTATGGTTGTTCCGAAATATATATAGATGTGTCGACATGATAGGTCGAAACATTGTATACGTGTCTATGGTATCTCAAGATTACATAATATACAATACAAGTTGATTAAGTTATGGTTGGAATAGATTTGTTACCAATTTTCACGTAGCTAAAATGAGAAAAATTATCCAATCTTGTTTTACCCATAACTTCTTCATTTTAAATCCGTTTTGAGTGAATCAAATTGCTATGGTTTCATATTGAACTCTATTTTATGAATCTAAACAGAAAAAGTATAGGTTTATAGTCAGAAAAATAAGTTACAAGTCATTTTTGTAAAGGTAGTCATTTCAGTCGAAAGAACGACGTCTAGATGACCATTTTAGAAAACATACTTCCACTTTAAGTTTAACCATAATTTTTGGATATAGTTTAATGTTCATAATAAAAATCATTTTCTCAGAATAACAACTTTTAAATCAAAGTTTATCATAGTTTTTAATTAACTAACCCAAAACAGCCCGCGGTGTTACTACGACGGCGTAAATCCGGTTTTACGGTGTTTTTCGTGTTTCCAGGTTTTAAATTATTAAGTTAGCATATCATATAGATATAGAACATGTGTTTAGTTGATTTTAAAAGTCAAGTTAGAAGGATTATCTTTTGTCTGCGAACAAGTTTAGAATTAACTAAACTATGTTCTAGTGATTACAAGTTTAAACCTTCGAATAAGATAGCTTTATATGTATGAATCGAATGATGTTATGAACATCATTACTACCTTAAGTTCCTTGGATAAACCTACTGGAAAATAGAAAAATGGATCTAGCTTCAATGGATCCTTGGATGGCTCGAAGTTCTTGAAGCAGAATCATGACACGAAAACAAGTTCAAGTAAGATCATCACTTGAAATAAGATTGTTATAGTTATAGAAATTGAACCAAAGTTTGAATATGATTATTACCTTGTATTAGAATGATAACCTACTGTAAGAAACAAAGATTTCTTGAGGTTGGATGATCACCTTACAAGATTGGAAGTGAGCTAGCAAACTTGAAAGTATTCTTGATTTTATGAAACTAGAACTTTTGGAATTTATGAAGAACACTTAGAACTTGAAGATAGACTTGAGAGAGATCAATTAGATGAAGAAAATTGAAGAATGAAAGTGTTTGTAGGTGTTTTTGGTCGTTGGTGTATGGATTAGATATAAAGGATATGTAATTTTGTTTTCATGTAAATAAGTCATGAATGATTACTCATATTTTTGTAATTTTATGAGATATTTCATGCTAGTTGCCAAATGATGGTTCCCCCATGTGTTAGGTGACTCACATGGGCTACTAAGAGCTGATCATTGGAGTGTATATACCAATAGTACATACATCTAAAAGCTGTGTATTGTACGAGTACGAATACGGGTGCATACGAGTAGAATTGTTGATTAAACTGAACGAGGATGTAATTGTAAGCATTTTTGTTAAGTAGAAGTATTTTGATAAGTGTATTGAAGTCTTTCAAAAGTGTATAAATACATATTAAAACACTACATGTATATACATTTTAACTGAGTCGTTAAGTCATCGTTAGTCGTTACATGTAAGTGTTGTTTTGAAACCTTTAGGTTAACGATCTTGTTAAATGTTGTTAACTCAATGTTTATAATATCAAATGAGATTTTAAATTATTATATTATCATGATATTATCATGTATGAATATCTCTTAATATGATATATATACATTAAATGTCTTTACAACGATAATCGTTACATATATGTCTCGTTTAAAAATCATTAAGTTAGTAGTCTTGTTTTTACATATGTAGTTCATTGTTAATATACTTAATGATATATTTACTTATCATAATATCATGTTAACTATATATATATCCATATATATGTCATCATATAGTTTTTACAAGTTTTAACATTCGTGAATCACCGGTCAACTTGGGTGGTCAATTGTCTATATGAAACATATTTCAATTAATCAAGTCTTAACAAGTTTGATTGCTTAACATGTTGGAAACATTTAATCATGTAAATATCAATCTCAATTAATATATATAAACATGGAAAAGTTCGGGTCACTACAGTTCCCTTTGTTCAAACAAGATCACTAATCAACCTAGTAACAATAATCAACACCCACAAGAATGGTTCTTAATCAAAACTCATAATTATCATGCATTAATCAATAAAACGTTAAAGTATCATTCAAACACATACGAATATTCAATCTAGACAAACATTAAAAAGCTTAGCCAATCATGGCTAGAACAAAAATCACAAATAAACAATTAAGAGTATTCATAATGATGATAAGAATTAAACCTAATGAAAATTGTGTTCTTGATTGATGAATGGATCGAGACTTGTTTCCGGAATGATTGATGTGTTAGAATGACCTTGAGAAACCCCAAAAATCACCTAAGTTCGTCAAAAAGCTACCGGAAATCGTCTGGATGCGAAAGTGTAAAGTTAGGGTATTTTTCGGGCTTTAAATAGGAAACAAAACTGAACCAGGCTCAAAGTGGCGCGGCGCGCCAGGATGTCGCGCGGTGCTCCAAATCACTGCGCGGCGCGCCATTTGCTGCAATTTTGATTTCTGGTCTCCTGCAAACTGTCGAACTGATTTTCTAACGTAATGGAGCGGCGCGCCGCCTTTTGGAGCGGCGCTCCAGACCCCTTTTTGCTGAATCTGAGCTGAAAACTCACTAATATCACCTGTTTTCGAACCACACTCGAATCAAACCAATCCCTTTCACTTGATTTCATATAAAATCACTAAAAACCATCAAATATCTTCAAAATTCATCTCCTTGGTCTTAGAACTCGAACTTTCAAAACACTTATCAAAATAACACCAAATCGTATCCAAAAGGACCAAAATGTACCCGATATCGCTAAGGAAAATGCGTATGAAATATGCAATATCAATTACATTCAAGGGTAGTTGGTGTAATTGTTAACAAAGTATTAAAACCTTGGATTACATGCAGTCGATAACCTGGTGTATTCATTAAACAAAGTATTAAGACCTTGTTACAGTTTGAATCCCCAATTAGTTAGAATATTTGACTTCAGGTATAAGGTTAATTTGGCGAAGACTCTCGCACTTTATAATTATGATCGATGAACTATTATGGACAAAACCAGATGGACATATCGAATAATCCAGGACAAAGGACAATTAACCCATGCTAATAAATTAAAATCAACACGTCAAACATCATGATTACGGAAGTTTAAATAAGCATAATTCCTTTATTTTATATCTCATCCATTTTTATTTACTGTCATTTTATTTATCGTATTTTAAATTATTGCACTTTTAATTATCGTACTTTTATTTTATCGCAATTTTATTTATCATTATTTACTTTACGCTTTAAATTAAATTGTATTTATATTTAATATTTTACATTAGGTTTTAATTGTGACTTAAGACATAAAATCGACAAACCGGTCATTAAACGATAAAACGCCCCTTTTTATAATAATACTACAATATTACTTATATATATATTGATACAAATATAGTTTAAAACATATATAGCGTTAAACTCAGCTAGCTCCCTGTGGAACGAACCGAACTTACTAAAAACTACACTACTCTACGATTAGGTACACTGCCTATAAAGTGTTGTAGGAAGGTTTAGGTATATTTCATTCAATAAATAAATAAATAACTTGTGTAAATTGTATCGTATTTAATAGTATTTCGTAGTAAAATATAATCTATTTCGTACTACACCTCGAACAACATCAAGTATTTTTGGCGCCGCTGCCGGGGAACTCAACAACGCCGAAGCGAAACGCCATATTAAAAAAAAATTAGTTTTTAAGCTATTTTTGTAAAAATATATTTACATAAGTTTTAAAAATATAAAAACATAAAAAAATATATATATATTTCTATATTTTTAAGTGTTTAAATTAAAAAGTTTTTATTTTTTATTTGTTTCTTTTGTTAAAAAGTAAAACTAATAAGTAAATTTTTTTTTATATAATAGTTTTTATTACATTTTATTTTGTACTCCCTCCGTCCCACTTGAAGTGTCCATATTTCCATTTTGGGATGTCCCATTACAAGTGTCCACTTTGTATTTCAACCAATGAGAAGAGGTTATTCTGAAGAGAGAAGAATTCTGATTGGTGAAGAATGAAGTTAGTGGATTTCCTAAAACTGTGTGTAAAAAGTAAGTGAACACTTGTAGTGGGACGGAGTGAGTATAAATTTAAAACGGAAAAAAAGAAAAAAAAATTATTAAAAAGGTATTAAGGCAGAAACTGTAGAAGCCCAACAATCTGGCCTGGTTTCCGGATCCATGCGACCGCATGGAAAAATAACCCTCAACTCATGCGATCGCATGAGCTGAGGTGACAGGTCTGGTACCTTAGCCGACAGAACTAGGGTTCGGTTTAATTATTATTATTATTATTAATTAATTAGAATTAGGGTTTTAATTTAATATAATTAGTTTAAGTTTAGTTTTAATTAATTATATGTTTTAATTAGTTTTATTAATTATAAATTAATACTTTTATTAAATAATAATATAAAAATAATATTTTTATAAAAATAAGTAATTTTATCAATTTTTATTTTCTTTTTATAAATTGTATATTTTTATCGTTTAATTCGTAATTTATATATTTATCGTTCGTAATTAGTTTTAAACTTAGTTTTTACCGTAGTTATTTTATATTTCTAGATTTTTTTTAGGCTTTGCCGTAAAATTCCTTAAGTGATTTTTCGTTAGATTAAGATTTAGGCGCTTTAGAATTTTACGACGTCACTTATCGCTTTAGTTTTAAATAGATTTTAGTGCCTAATTAAGTTATTGCCGTTTTAGATATAGAATTTCTTTTAAGCTTTAATTCCTTTAGACGCAATTTTTAATATTTAGTTTTTAGACTTTTAAGTTTCGACGCTTTACTTTCTTATTATTTTTTCGATCTTTTATTTTTCGACGTTTTTCGACGCACTCTTCTTCTTTCTTATTTCTCGACGCTCTAGTTTTTAGGACATAGATTTTATCTTCAAAATTTCGACGAAAAAATTATTTTAATCGGTTAAATTGATAGACATCCAAAATTTTCTGGTTCGTAGTAATAGTTGGATTTGTTAGTTGCGAGTTGTGGGCTTCCGATTTAAAGGGTCCTGGCTACCTGCTGCATCTATTGGCTATTCGAAACGTGGGCAAAATCAGAAAAGTCTATTAATTTGATAACTTATATAATTTTTTATTTTTATAACTAATAGGATATTCAGTGAATGCACAGAGCAAAACGTTCACCACCTTTCATACGTTCACCACCTGTAACTCGATCAAGACATCTAGCCAATATTGTCGCCGTTGATTTTTCTTTAGAATCATCATCTAGTCGACCAAGTAATCCAATTCAAATTTCCGAGAATCCATTTTTTGAACCCGATCTCACAATTGATAACCCGGGAGATATTCAAGGACAATTCAGAGATCCTGAACCACTAATCATTCCTCCTGAACCACAAATCATTCAACCAGAGATTGTAGAGGAAGAAACCATTAAATCAGAATCCTCTAGTGATTCAGATTCAACAATTTCAATCATGGAAAATCAGGAACCTCTAAGTATGGAAGACCGAATGAGAGTGATAGTGCTCCAAATGAACATATATTTAGTAGCAATATCCTCCCAATATGTAAATTATTTAGTTGTAATTGTTCCATATTCAAGTAATATTCGTTTATATTTAATAAGTGCGAAGACAAAAGGAGAAAACGAAGAATTGAAGACGGAAAGGTCCAAAATGCTCAAATGTACAAAGATACAATTAAAGTGGTTCAAATTATTGATGAAGAACGTCTAAAAATGACAAGAGTATAAGTTACGGAACGCAAAGTACACGATATAAAATAATACGCAAAGACGTCCGAAAATCCGGAACCGAGACCCGAGCCAAGAAGAAACGCCCGACGCAACGGACCAAAAATATCTAGTCTACTATGCACAAGAATAAAATATAATATATAAATAATTATATTAATTATTTATATATTTATATTTATTTTAAATTATGTCGACGAACAAGAAAACAAAAATGATTGAGCTGGATTCTGGTGGCCATGCGAGTCGCATGGCCAGAAGGCTATTTCCCATGCGAGTCGCATGAGGATCAGAATCAGGCCTGGTCTATAAATTTGCCATTTTTCGTCCGAGTTTGAGACACACACCAACATAATAATAATAATACTCCATAAGATAATAAATATATATATATATAGTATAGATTAGTGTTATATTAGATTAGTTCGGGTTATGTAAAGGTTATTTTACGGGTTTTTGAAGTCGAAATTCTGTCCGTGTACCACTACGCGATAAATAATCAATGTAAGCTATGTTCTCCTTTTTAAATTAATGTCTCGTAACTAAGTTATTATTATACTTATTTAATCCGAAGTAATCATGATGTTGGGCTAATTACTAAAATGGGTAATTGGGCTTTGTACCATAATTGGGGTTTGGATAAAAGAACGACACTTGTGGAAATTATACTATGAGCTATTAATGGGCTTTATATTTGTTTAACTAAATGATAGTTTGTTAATGTTAATATAAAGATTTACAATTGGGCGTCCCTATAAATTACCATATACACTCAATCGGACACGATGGGCGGGGTATTTATATGTACGAATAATCGTTCATTTAACCGGACACGGGAATGGATTAATAGCCACTAGAATAATTAAAACAGGGGTGAAATTACATTCAAGGGTAATTGGTGTAATTGTTAACAAAGTAGTAAAACCTTGGTTTACACGCAGTCGATAACCTGGTGTATTCATTAAACAAAGTATTAAAACCTTGTTACAATTCGAATCCCCAATTAGTTGGAATATTTAACTTCGGGTATAATAATAATTTGACGAGGGCACTCGCATTTTATATTTATGACTGATGGACTGTTATGGACAAAAACCAGACGGACATATTAAATAATCCAGGACAAAGGACAATTAACCCATGGGCATAAAATAAAAATCAAAACGTCAAACATCATGGTTACGGAAGTTTAAATAAGCATAATATATTTTATTTCATTTTTTCTCGTACTTTTATTTATTGTCATTTCAATTATTGTTATTTATTTTATATTGTTATTTAAATATCGTCATTTACTATACGCTTCGCTTAAAATATAAATCGACAAACCGGTCATTAAACGGTAAAACCCCCACTTTTATATATTATTATATATATATTTATATATTTTTGTACAAATATAATTATATAAAAATAAGTGTTTCATAAGCCCGTCTCCCTGTGGAACGAACCGGACTTACTAAAAACTATACTACTCCGCGACTAGGTACACTGCCTATTGTGTTGTAGCAAGGTTTAGGTATATCCCATCCGTAAATTAATAAAACTTGTGTCATATTTTGTAGTATTTTGTATTAAAAATAATACTATTTTGTACCCTCACGCTACGACATCAAGTTTTTGGCGCCGCTGCCGGGGAATCGGCGAAATATTTATTTACATTTTTAGAAAAACAATATAAAATCTATAAAAAAAAAATTTAAAAATTTAAAAACCGAAAAAAAAATAATTGCTTTTATATATTTTTAAGATTTTTATTTATGAAAATATAAAATATTTCTATTTTTAGTTTTATAAAAATATAAGTTTTTATTTATTTTATATATATATTTTACTTTAAATATAAAACAAAATAAAAATAAATAATAAATAATAAATAATACGAACTGACCTGTCATTTTTGAACCCTTCTTGAACTGAACCAGCAGGTCATGCGAGTCGCATGACCTTTTCTCTTAGACCCATGCGAGTCGCATGAGGTTTCTGACAGGGCCACATACAACCCTACTTTTGCATTAAATACGGTATATTATTTAATTTTATTATATTTAACCCTAGTTAGTTTATTTGTTTAATATAATTAGTTTTTAGTTTTATTTGTATTTTACTTTTAATTAGTTTTATTAATATATAAATTGATATCTTTAATAAATAATAATATAAAAATTATATTTTTATAAAAATTGTACTTTTTACCATTTTTTTTTATATATTTTTATATTTTGTATCTTTTTATCGTTTTAGCGTAATTTGTGTATTTTTATTCGTTCGTGCTTAGTTTTAAGTCTAGTTTTTGTCGTAGTTTTAATTTTTATTTCTAGAATTTTTAGGCTTTGCCGTAAAATCCCTTAAGTGCTTATTCCTTAGACTAAGATTAGGTGCTTTAGAATTTTGCGACGCCGTGTTTCGACGTTTTTCTTTCTTATTTTTATTTTTCGACACTTTTCGACGCGCAATCTATTTCTTTCTATTTTCTCGACACTCTAATTTTTAGGACCTAGAATTTTCTCTATTTCTTATCTAATATCTCAAACGGAAAGAAAAATTATTTAAGTGGTTAAATTAATGGACGTTGACATTTTTCTGGTTCGTAGTAATAGTTGGATTTGTTAGTGGCTAGTTGTGGGCTTCCGATTTAAAGGGTCCTGGCTACCTGCTGCATCTTTTGGCTATTCGAAACGTGGGCAAAATCAGAAAAGTCTATTAATTGGACAACTTATATAAGTTTTTCTATTTTTATAACTAATAGGATAATTCGTGAATGCACCACATTGTAGCTAAAATTTGGCCATCGCAATAAAATGGAAAATTTTGAAAACAAGGCCTTGGAAACTCTTTTTGAACTCCAAAATCAATTAAATCAATACTCTCAACCGAGTGTTGATGACAATTCGTTCAGTCAATCTTGGATCACAAATGACGAAACAATAACTGGTTGTGAAATCTGTGGAGATTATCACTCAACATGGGAATGTTATTATTACGTTCCTATGGAAAATTACGTACCCACAGAACCTGAATGGAACGATTATGAAGAACGCAATTCAAACTGGGATTATTCCCAAGAATATATCCAAACTCAACAACCAGAAGACGAGGAAAATTACGTGTCCGAAAATTCTTTAGATTATATGAGAATCAAACTCGAAGAACTTGATGCTCAAAAGGAACAAATGAGAGAGTTTGTAAACCGGCAAGCTGAAACTCTATCAGATTATACACCTGTTGATCTGAGGAGTATTGTGCAAGAAAATTTCAAATCATCGAATTTTGATGAATTCGGGAGCTCCGAAATCACCAACTATCCCGATGATACTTTTTATTCAGTCTTACCAAATTCACAACATATCGACACATTAGCGTCTACCGACGAAATAATCAATCCATCAATGGAGGATGAAGAAGAAGAAAGGGTGACAAATTGGTACTCTTGGGAAAACGATAACGTTGAAAATTTTACCCCCGAGGCTAAACCGAACTTTACCATCCCACAACTTTCCAACCCAATATTCTCAATAGACGAGTCATCTACTGAAGATGAACTACGAGCTGTAATAGATAATGACACCTCGGATTTCACCCAATTGGGTAATAGAGGTGAAAACTTTAATCCCGAGAATAAACGGAAGGACACTTTTGGAATTGACCACCCTATAGATATAAGTATGTCGGTGTATATCGATCCATTTGACCAAGAACCAGAAAAGAGACATATCCATTTACTAAAAGCTACACTTAAAAAAGAATTAAGTAGTGACGATCGGGTGAGTCTAAACTTTAAACCCATTGATATATTATACACCACCCGAGATGCAAATAACTGGCTCACTATTTTAATTCGTGGAACTTATTCCACCGATTTCACATGTCGTCAGCTAAGTGTGGGGAAGTCTAACCCCACTTAACGTTAAATTAGGGGTTCGGGTTAGTGCATAACTCGTTAATAAACATGCATAATAAATTAGGGTAAAAGATGCATTTTCGAAGATTAGCAAACAGTTCAGAAAAGCAACCATTTTTGAAGAAAAACATGTGTGATAATACAAGAAGGAATGAACGATGAGGCGCGCCATCTATCATTCGACGAGCTTTGTAAGTACAAACTAGGTATTCTTAATCACTTTTCTACACTAATCACCCTCATGAATTTATAATTAGAGTCTGATTTCATGCAAATGAGGGCATTGCATGATCTCAAGTGTGGGGAAGGGTTATAAATTCTCTCGGTTTTACACTTGGTTTATTTGCCAAATTTTGTGAAAATTTGAAAAATTTTCAACTAAATAAATTTAAAATCATGTTTATACATATTTATGAACGATGAAAACTAGGTGTTAATACCGAAATTATCGTTACCTAGAAAAGGACATAAATTGAGAAACAACCCAAAACGCTTGAATTCATTTAAAATGGAATAAAGGAAAATAACAAGGCAAAGAAAGAAACTAAGTGTGGGGAGAATATACCAAGTTATTAAAAATTATCTATCACATGTTTCTGTAAAGTTATTGCAGGTGCTTTTGTTTTGAACTAAATTAATAGTTTTACCCGGTTTATTGTGATACTTTTGAAAGAAAGATGGATCTACACGATGAATCAATTCCATCATTAGAAGGAAGTAAAGTCTTCCGAAAAAGACACGCGCTTCTTGATTTAGGTCATGAAGTTGTCGTCCAGACCAGCTGTAGGTTGACGAAAAATCTAGAAAAGTCATCACTAAAATCGGCTGGAAATCCACGGACCTCAGCATCAAACAGGGTCGCCAAGTGGTCAGATTTATCCTAACCATGAGAAGGATTTATCTCGTACAATGGGGGGGCACCGTGCAAATTAGCTTGATAAGACAAATGAATCAGATCCCCAGAAAGGATAATCTCCTTAAAAGATTAAAAATCAGCTTTTAAGCCTGATATTACTCAATCCTTGAGATTGACCTTAAAGATTGAGAATTACAAACTCATGGAATTCGATGATATCTAAACTCGAGCTTGAACGAGAAAATATTTTGATCAAAAATACAAACCGATTTGTTTTCTGAAAACCCATTTTCAATGCGTTCATTACCATTGAACGTAAAATCCTAGGAATTCACCTAGAATTCATTAGGTCACCTGAACCAAATCGGGTGTCAACCGTAAGAACGGTGGTTGCATAGCATGGTCAGAGACAGGACCTTGTGCCAGACCGAAAAATCATAGGATGATCTTTACTATTGCTCCTACCAAGGATAGTTCTAGCATCCGACACGTTATAGACCATAATCAAAAGCATGTCACGGGACATTGCCTTAACAGTTGCTTGTTCATCGCTTTCCTTTACAACCGGACGGTAGTTTGCTAAAGGTAATATACGGGACAAGTAAACTGGACGTGTTGCTTTCCTAATACAAGGTTAGCAAGTGGGTAACACAAAACCACAAGTGTTAAGCTAAAATTTTCAAATCTGAAACCCACAAAACCCACAAAAATATTTTGCAACACCGGTGAAGGGTTATTCCGGAAAACTTATCTAGGGTAAAAGCTAGATTGAATTTTCAAAGATCAAATGTTTTCATAAAGATCCAATTTCCTTAAGGATCTACATTTTTATAGTCATGTGGGACTGTAAACCGCCTTTCAAATGTGCACTTTGCTTTGGAAACCGAAAGTAAATCGGCTATTTGATTGCAAGTGTCGTTGACCTAAACCCAAGGCAACTGTGGATGACACACCCACCTTTAACCATGGTTCTATCGTTACTATCATTATTTATACCGCCATATCAAAATCACTGATGTACAAAGTGTGAAGAATAAAGAAGTGATTCGTGTGATGTATTATAATTTCAAGTTATGTATTGCTTGAGGACAAGCAACGTTCAAGTGTGGGGATATTTGATAGTGCTCCAAATGAACATATATTTAGTAGCAATATCCTCCCAATATGTAAATTATTTAGTTGTAATTGTTCCATATTCAAGTAATATTCGTTTATATTTAATAAGTGCGAAGACAAAAGGAGAAAACGAAGAATTGAAGACGGAAAGGTCCAAAATGCTCAAATGTACAAAGATACAATTAAAGTGGTTCAAATTATTGATGAAGAACGTCTAAAAATGACAAGAGTATAAGTTACGGAACGCAAAGTACACGATATAAAATAATACGCGAAGACGTCCGAAAATCCGGAACCGAGACCCGAGCCAAGAAGAAACGCCCGACGCAACGGACCAAAAATATCTAGTCTACTATGCACAAGAATAAAATATAATATATAAATAATTATATTAATTATTTATATATTTATATTTATTTTAAATTATGTCGACGAACAAGAAAACAAAAATGATTGAGCTGGATTCTGGTGGCCATGCGAGTCGCATGGCCAGAAGGCTATTTCCCATGCGAGTCGCATGAGGATCAGAATCAGGCCTGGTCTATAAATTTGCCATTTTTCGTCCGAGTTTGAGACACACACCAACATAATAATAATAATACTCCATAAGATAATAAATATATATATATATATATATATATATATATATATATATATATATATATATATATAGTATAGATTAGTGTTATATTAGATTAGTTCGGGTTATGTAAAGGTTATTTTACGGGTTTTTGAAGTCGAAATTCTGTCCGTGTACCACTACGCGATAAATAATCAATGTAAGCTATGTTCTCCTTTTTAAATTAATGTCTCGTAACTAAGTTATTATTATACTTATTTAATCCGAAGTAATCATGATGTTGGGCTAATTACTAAAATGGGTAATTGGGCTTTGTACCATAATTGGGGTTTGGATAAAAGAACGACACTTGTGGAAATTAGACTATGAGCTATTAATGGGCTTTATATTTGTTTAACTAAATGATAGTTTGTTAATGTTAATATAAAGATTTACAATTGGGCGTCCCTATAAATTACCATATACACTCAATCGGACACGATGGGCGGGGTATTTATATGTACGAATAATCGTTCATTTAACCGGACACGGGAATGGATTAATAGCCACTAGAATAATTAAAACAGGGGTGAAATTACATTCAAGGGTAATTGGTGTAATTGTTAACAAAGTAGTAAAACCTTGGTTTACACGCAGTCGATAACCTGGTGTATTCATTAAACAAAGTATTAAAACCTTGTTACAATTCGAATCCCCAATTAGTTGGAATATTTAACTTCGGGTATAATAATAATTTGACGAGGGCACTCGCATTTTATATTTATGACTGATGGACTGTTATGGACAAAAACCAGACGGACATATTAAATAATCCAGGACAAAGGACAATTAACCCATGGGCATAAAATAAAAATCAAAACGTCAAACATCATGGTTACGGAAGTTTAAATAAGCATAATATATTTTATTTCATTTTTTCTCGTACTTTTATTTATTGTCATTTCAATTATTGTTATTTATTTTATATTGTTATTTAAATATCGTCATTTACTATACGCTTCGCTTAAAATATAAATCGACAAACCGGTCATTAAACGGTAAAACCCCCACTTTTATATATTATTATATATATATTTATATATTTTTGTACAAATATAATTATATAAAAATAAGTGTTTCATAAGCCCGTCTCCCTGTGGAACGAACCGGACTTACTAAAAACTATACTACTCCGCGACTAGGTACACTGCCTATTGTGTTGTAGCAAGGTTTAGGTATATCCCATCCGTAAATTAATAAAACTTGTGTCATATTTTGTAGTATTTTGTATTAAAAATAATACTATTTCGTACCCTCACGCTACGACATCAGAGAGCTACACGCACGGGCCAAGGTCACGCAATTACTCAACCAGACATTAATGCACCAGATTATGAAATCAAAGGACAAATCCTACACATGGTAACTAATCAATGCCAATTAGCGTCGAAGGAAGATCTAAACGAACATCTTCGTACCTTTAATAGGATTTGTACTCTATTTAAAATCAGAGAAGTTGAGGATGAACAGATCTATCTCATGTTGTTTCCCTGGACATTAAAGGGAGAAGCCAAAGATTGGTTAGAATCGTTACCTGAAGGGGCGATTGATACATGGGATGTTTTAGTTGAGAAATTTCTTAAAAGATTCTTTCCGGCATCTAAAGCCGTGAAACTTCAAGGAGAAATTGTTACGTTCACGCAAAAGCCAAATGAAACTCTATATGAGGCGTGGACAAGATTTGGGAAGTTGTTGAGAGGATGTCCTCAACATGGTTTAGACACTTATCAAATCGTATAAATATTCTACCAAGGATGCGACATTACTACACGAAAAGACATCGACATAGCAGCTGGTGGTTCCATTATGAAGAAAACCGCAACTGAAGCTTTCAAAATTGTTGATAACACAGCCTCCCACTCACATGAGTGGCATCAAGAAAAAGACATCGTTAGATCATCTAAAGCGGCTAGAGCCGATTCTAGCCATGACTTTGATTCCATTTCCGCAAAGTTAGATGCTTTCGAAAGACGAATGAAAAAGATGACTAAAGATATTCACGCAATACGAATTAGTTGTGAGCAGTATGGAGGACCACATTTGACAAAAGATTGTCTCAGTATTGAACAAACAATGGAACAAAGAGAGAATGTTTCATACATGAACCAAAGGCCTGAAAATAATTATCAACCGCCAAGACCAAACTAGAATCAAAATCAGAATTATAACCGAAATGTTCCATACAACAACCAACAAGGTCCTAGCAATCAACAAGTATCTAATAATACTTACAACCAGCAAAGACCTATTTTTCCAAATAAACCACCACAAACCGATGATAAATAGCCAAATTTAGAAGATATGATGTCGAAGCTAGTTGAATCTCAAACACATTTTTTCACATCTCAGAAACAAACCAATGAACAAAATGCTCAAGCATTTAGAAATCAACAAGCTTCAATTCAAAATCTAGAACAAGAAGTTAGTAACCTAGCAAGGTTGATAGGTGAAAGAAAACCGGGGGGTCTACCTAGCGATACAAATGCTAACCCTCGAAATTAAACAGCTAAAGTCATTACCACAAGAAGTGGTATTACACTTAAACCACCTGAAATACCTGTAATTTCTGATGACTCTATTCCTACTACACAGATACCACAGCCTGAGAAAGAGAAGGAAACAGAACCAGTAGTTGAAAAGGTTAATGAAGATAACACAGTTAAGGCGAAACCTTATGTTAAACCATACCAACCACCATTTCCTTACCCGAGTAAAATGAGAAAAGAAAGACTTGAAGCCGAGCAATCCAAATTCTTGGATATGTTTAAACAAATAAATGTCAATCTTCCTTTTATTGATGTGATTTCAGGAATGCCAAGATATGCTAAATTCTTGAAGGATCTAATCATAAATAGAAAGAAAATGGAAGAACTCTCGGCTGTTACAATGAATGCTAATTGTTCTGCAGTGCTGTTGAATAAACTACCAGAAAAACTCTCTGATCCATGAAGTTTCACAATTTCATGTTTTCAGGGTAGTCTTAATTCAATAGAAGCATTGGCAGACTTAGGTGCTAGTATAAATTTAATGCCATATTCATTATACGCTAAACTAGACCTTGGAGAATTGAAACCAACACGAATAAGCATACAACTAACCGATCGATCAGTAAAATATCTTAGAGGGATAATGGAGAACATGATAGTTAAAGTGGGTACTTTAGTATTTCCAGTAGACTTTGTTATTCTGGACATGGAAGAAGATTCTCGAGTTCCTCTTATTTTAAGAAGACCATTCTTAAACACGGCTAAAGCAATAATAGACGTGTTTGGTAAGAAACTGACCCTAAGTATAGAGGACGAGAGTGTTACCTTTTCTATTGATAGAGCCATGCAACAACCGCAATCTGTAGATGATACATGTTATTATGTTCAAACTATTGATTCACATGCAGAATTGTTAGAAGAATTTCCAGAATTACAAGGAACATGAGAATGTTCTTTAGGAGAAGGAACTGAACCAATTAATGAAGCTGAAATGTTAGCTACACTCATGGCTAATGAATACAAACCAACAATAGAAGAACTTTAAATGTTAAAAGAGGAAAACATATATCGATACAAATCATCGATAGAAGAACCACCGATATTAGAGTTAAAGCCACTTCTAAACCATTTGGAACACGCTTATTTACATGGTGAATCTGAATTACCTGTAATAATATCGTCTTCTCTTACGAAAAATGAAAAATCTCAACTCATTTCTGTGCTAAAAGCTTATAAACCAGCTATTGTATGGAAGATTCATGACATTAAAGGTATAAGTCCTTCGTATTTCACACATAAAATCCTTATGAAAGAAGGTCATAAAACATATGTGCAACGCCAACGAAGACTAAATCCTAATATGCAAGATGTTGTTAAGAAAGAAATAATTAAACTGCTCAATGCAGGATTAATTTATCCAATCTCTGATAGTCCATGGGTAAGCCCAGTTCAATGCATACCTAAGAAAGGTGGCATGACTGTCATCACAAATGAAAAAGATGAGCTTATTCCTACTAGGACTGTAATAGGATGGCGTGTTTGTATTGATTATAGAAAATTAAATGACGCCACCAGAAAAGATCACTTTCCCTTACCTTTCATTGATCAAATGTTGGAAAGGTTAGCTGGGAACAGTTAATATTGTTATCTTGACGGTTTCTCCGGATACTTTCAAATTCCAATCGCACCCGAGGACCAAGAGAAAACCACGTTCACGTGCCCTTATGGTACTTTTGCTTACAAGCGCATGCCATTTGGACTTTGCAATGCCCCTGCAACCTTTCAAAGGTGCATGATGGCGATTTTTCACGACATGATAGAAGAATGCGTGGAAGTTTTCATGGACGACTTTTCAGTCTTCGGTGATACTTTTGAAACATGTCTAGTTAATCTTGAACGAATGCTTATTAGATGCGAGCAATCAAATCTAGTTCTTAATTGGGAGAAATGCCATTTCATGGTTAGAGAAGGCATCGTTCTTGGTCATAAAATTTCAAAGGAAGGAATTAAAGTGGATAGAGCTAAAGTAGATGTAATTGCTAAACTTTCACATCCCACCAATGTTAGAGGAGTTAGGAGTTTTCTAGGGCATGCCAGTTTTTACCGACGTTTCATAAAAGACTTTTCTAAAATTGTCACTCCTATGAATAAACTCCTAGAAAAGGATGCTCCATTCATCTTTTCAGATGAATGTATCAAATCTTTTAATATTCTTAAAGAAAACTCACTAATGCGCCGATCATGATAACTCCAAATTGAAATCTACCATTTGAACTCATGTGCGATGCAAGTGATTTTGCAATGGGAGGCATTTTAGGTCAAAGGATTGAAAAACGATTTCAACCTATTTATTACACTAGTAAGACGTTATAAGGAGCACAAACGAATTACACAACTACTAAAAAAGAACTCATTGCTATTGTCTTTGCTTTTGACAAATTTTGTTCATATCTCGTTCTAGCTAAAACGGTGGTCTATACCGACCATTCTGCTCTTAGATACCTATTTTCGAAACAAGATGCCAAACCACGATTAATCTGTTGGATCTTACTCTTACAAGAGTTTGATATTGAAATCCGAGACAAAAAGGGAGCATAAAATCTCGCCGCTGATCATCTTTCTCGCCTTGAAAATCCCGAATTAGAAGTTCTAAATGAATCGGCTATACAAGACAACTTTCCTGATAAATATCTTTTAAAGATCGATTATAGTGAAATTCCATGGTTTGCAGACTATGCAAACTACTTAGTATGTGGATTCCTTGAAAAATGGTTGTCGTACCAAAAATGAAAGAAATTCTTTAGTGACATAAAACACTATTTTTGGGAAGATCCACATTTATTTAAAAGTTGTCCCGATGGAATAATACGCCGATGCGTATTCGGGGATGAAGCTAGTCAAATCTTAAACTATTGTCACACAGGACCAACAGGAGGGCATTATGGGCCTCAACTTATAGCAAGGAAAGTCTACGATGCTGGATTCTATTGGCCTACAATTTTCAAAGATGCACACCTTCTTTGTAAATCATGTGATGCATGTCAAAGGGCCAGAAAAATAAGTCAACGTGATGAAATGCCACAAAACATCATTCAAGTATGTGAAGTATTTGACGTTTGGGGTATTGACTTTATGGGTCCATTTCCAAAATCTCATAATAATCTCTACATTCTCGTTGCCATTGATTATGTATCTAAATGGGTGGAAGCACAAGCTCTCTCAACTAACGATGCACGAGTTGTAGTCAACTTCCTAAAACGTCTTTTTGCTAGGTTCGGAACACCGAAAGCTTTAATAAGTGATCGGGGTACTCATTTTTGTAATAATCAACTTGAAAAAGTTCTCAAAAGATATGGAGTAACTCATAAAATCTCAACCGCTTATCATCCACAAACAAGTGGACAAGTTAAAAATACTAACCGAGCTTTAAAACATATTCTAGAGAAAACTGTAGGATCAAATCAGAAGGAATGTTCCATGAAATTGGAGGATGCACTCTGGCTTTTAGAACAGCCTACAAAACTCCAATTGGCACCACACCTTTTAAACTCGTTTACGGAAAAGCATGTCACCTTCCAGTAGAAATTGAGCACAAAGCATTTTGGGCTTTGAAGACATGTAATCTTGATTTGCATGAAACCGGACGTTTACGATTAAGTCAACTAAACGAATTAGAGGAATTACGACATGACGCATATGAAAATTCGTTAATCTATAAGGAAAGAACGAAGAAATGGCATGATAAAAGAATCATAAGTTCAAAAGAATTTAAGGAAGGAGACAGAGTCCTTCTTTTCAAATCACGATTCAAGCTATTTCCTGGAAAGTTGAAATCAAGATGGTCTGGACCATTTATAGTCAAAAGAGTTTTTCCATATATAACAATAGAGTTAATAAATTCAAATGGGATTGAATTTAAAGTTAATGGTCATAGAGTTAAACATTACATACATGATCCGATGGAAATTAACAATGAAGTTAATCATAATTTCACCACCCAAGAAAACCCTCGGAATGAAAACATAACTATGTTGTCAACGACATATGAAAAGCCAAAATTGGAAGACGGGGAGGCTTCAAATTGGAGTGATGAAGAAGAATTTCTATATAAACCTCTCATTCCAAGAAACGAAGAAAAATGTGAACAAGAAGTTCAAGTAGAAGTGAAAGAACCAAGAAAATATCACCCGGAAAAGGTTAACAAACCAAATCTACTTACTAAAGTAGGAGACCCAGGTGAATTTATCATTTCTTGCTTGCTTAATGATGGTGCTATGTATAATGGGCTCGCAGATTTAGGAGCAAGTGCGAATGTTATGCTTCTTTCCTTATACAAAAAATTAGGTGTGGGTAAATTAAGACCAACCAATATAGGTGTTTAATTATTTGATCAAACCATTAAACACCCGGTTGGAATAGCCAACAATTTACTTGTTAAAGTGGGAAGTTTGACCTTTGCTGCAAATTTCATAGTTCGTAATATGGAGGAAGACCTTGATATTCCTCTAATTTTAGGTCGCCCATTTTTAGCAACCACCGAGGCATTCTTTGATGTAAGAGAAGGTAGAATGACACTTAGGGATGGTGATAACTCGGTCACCTTTGTGAACCAAAAGTTTAGATCTCCACCAACCAAAACTATTGAACCAATAAAAATGCCTAAGTGTGGGGAAGATGAAGAAACACCTAATGATGACCCGATAACAAAGAACCCCGTTGTTGATACAAAATTAGATGAACCCGTTTTTAACAGTTCAATGAAGAAACTTTATAAACGGATTCAAGATGCTAGGATTAAGGAGAACTTTAAGTTATGTAACCGATTAGTATCCAATTTGTCACCTAAAGAAAAGGTGATGTTAATTGAATTTGTGAATGTTACAGAGGAAATCAACAAATGGCTTGAAGCAAAAGTCAGAGATATGAAAGTTGTTGATATTCCAATTGAAATTAATAATGAAGTTAATCACAAGTTCGACACCACAGCTAGCTAAGTGTGGGGAGATTCAAATGTTTTAAAGGATAATATAATGCTGTCTATGGTTAGATTTTCTGTTTTCGTGTAGTTCTCGAGAATGGAATCCGAATGGTCTTTCCCTAGCAGACCCTAAAGAACTAGTCTTCTCCCTCCATTCTGAATTTTTATTTCTTTTAGGTTTTTCTAGATGAAGAATTCATTTGATCTGACCCATGGTCTACTACTACACGCTATGATTACTAAATGTAATAATAACACTTTCTCGAGTGAACTGGTATCATTCATAAGAGGAAAAATGGACGAAGTAAGGAAAGAACTCAGGAAGAATCATAATAAGGTACATTTTGGTAAAGAAAAATCAAAATCCGCAACAAAAAGAAGAGCACGAAACCTTGAAAGATGTCATAAATGCGGAAAATGGTCACACGAAGGTAAATGTTCGAACAATTAAACACATTCCAATACCGAGTTCGTTACTTTATGCAGAGAAGGACAGTTCATATGTTTAGAAGAAAAGTTATTGAAGAATCGAGGTTACGCTTATGCAGCAATGGAGAACCAAATCGAACGACTCTCCTATGAGTCGGCTAACGCATGTCTCTGAGAATTTTATCTCACAGGTAAGTATGTACAGTTTTTATTTGTTTTTATTTATTGCTTTTAACCTTTTGATAATAAACGCTGAATCGTTCGCTATAAAGTATTAAATTGATATTCAATAAAATTAGGTATGCGAAACCGAAATTATTGATATCACACAAAAATTTAATTCATCACTGCAAAATTTACCGTTTATTCATAAGGTATAAATATCTTTAATCAATCAATCCAAAATATTTTAGAAATTCGTCAGGAGTAAAACTAGGTAATATAGCCGAAATTACTTTACCCAAAAGAGGGACGTATATTTTTGATAATATTTGATTGATTAAAGTGGGATAAAAGACCAAAAAGATTTTTATTTTTATTTTTACCTTGTTTTTAAAATTAATATATAACTATATTATTTTAAATATAAAGTTGTAAAACCAATGTATAAATATTATTAATATTTATATGAAATTTTATGCATTTTAAAATTTAAGTTTGGTGTGAATTTAAAAACAAAAATTTACTTTATTTCATTAACTTAAAAATATGATTTCTAAAATTCATCCTGAGTTGAAGACTAGGTCGTTGAACCGAAATTGCTTTATCCAAGGGCGGGACGAGAAATTTTATTATCATTATTTTTAATCTTATTGATCTAAAGTATGCCAAAAACATTTAAAAAAACCCAAAAATCTTTACTTTTAAAACAATCGCTTTAAAATGACAAATTTTAAAATTTTGTCGAGGGACGAACTAGGTAAACATACCGAAACGACCTCTTCCTAAATAAAAAGGAAAAACAAAATTTTAAATAAATCATTTATTTATTTTTATAAGTAAAAGGTTTTTATAAAAAAAAGAAAGAAATTACACCCCATGCGATCGCATGGGGTTTGCACTGGGAACCCATGCGATTGCATGGGAACCCTGAACTGATCAGATTCATAAAATCCATCGATCTGCTTCTGTCTCCTCACAATACACACACTAATACACGAACACACTCTAAAACCCTCTCATATTTCACCATTTTTTCATCAAAATTCACCAAATTTTTTGCTATAATCTGCTCTAATCATTCGTTTGTTCAAAAGTTTTTCAAAGAAGGTAACAATTCCACCCCTAAAACTCTTTAAATTCGAATTATAGTGTTCTTGAGCAATTTTTTACCTAATTTGATTTTGATAATTTCTAGTGTAATTAGAGTTAAATTATTCATATATTATGCATGTATAACCTAGATTGATGCTATTTGTCATGATTTGAAGCCTTAAACTTCAAAAATTTTAGAAATCTAGGGTTTGTGTTCTTGAGCAATTTGGGGCTTTTTGATATAAATAGGTTATGGCCAATTTTTGTTATGAATTATTGCTAAATTAAGTAGTGTAACATGTTTAGATAGCTAAATGATCCAAACTTTGATCCTAAACATGATTTTTGAACATCAAAGTGGACTTTTTAAGTCTAAAATTCATGAACTTAATTAAATTGATGTAATTGCTATTTGAAACTTGTTTAATTGCTAGTAATGGTTATTTTAACATGTTATTTGAATTGAATGCTTATGAACTTTGTATGCCTTTTCATATATGCTTATTTGAAAAATTGTAGAAAATATGAAAATGAGTATAAATTTAATATGGATTAAACATGTTATTGTAATTGTTTTAATTTGTTATTTTGATAACACCAATGCATATTTGGATGCACAAATTTTGTGTTTAATGTGTTTTGCAGAGAAATACAGATACGGATGGTGCATCATCATCTAGATAACCTGAACAAGAACCAGATCAAGAACCGCAATCGGAACCACAACCTGAACAATAACAACATTATGATCAACACGTGCCATACTATAAACCAGAACCACAATTTTTTATTGCCTACATAATATTTCTCGTTCACCATGTAATAGAACACTCAAGAATTCATGAACAGGAGTTACATTCCAATCTAAGATTTGATAGAAGCTGGAGAGATTACCCAACGTATCAACATAACAAATTTAAGCTTTGCACCAAAAATGTGGAAGTACCAAGGGTAATAGATTGGGAGCCTTTGGAAAGGGTTAACCTAGCTAACTCACTTAGGCTATTACTAATCCAAAGGTATGGTAACTCTTCTTTTCCTGATTGGGAACGTTTATTTATCACTCGTAGGCCTGTATATAAGGAGTGGTGTGTTGTACTAATGAGTACTATAGCCTTAAATAAGGATGTAGATAGGTTAGACGATAAGACTTTTCTTAGATTTTTACTTGGAGGTAGGATGTACAGGATGTCCATGATAGACATGGCTGGGGCTTTACAGATTTACACCCCCGCTGAATTATTATCACCTGATTGTACAGCTTTAATTTATCAAGGTGAGAGGGTAGATAGAGATTTTGACGCTAACGCCATATGGAGGCGTATGTCAAATTTTAATGTGTTTACGCGGGGTGGAAGACACTCCTATTTAGATATTAATAAAGCAGAGCTCCGTATAATACATAGATTTTTAACAAACTCGATTACACAAAGAGGTAGAAACAAGGAAAAAGTAACCCTAAATGATTTATTCTACCTTAAGTACATTCGAGACACTAGAGGCTTTGTTAATATCCCTACTGTGTTGGGTTTTATTTATCTAAAGTTGTGGAAGGAATACAGGACGGGGGAATAATAGGAGGAGACATTTTTGTTACTCTCATTGGAGAGTATTTAGGTGTAGATAGGGAACATGAGGGTCCAATGATGGTGGTTGAGGAACAAACCGATACTATAGGTTTGCAGGTTTATCAAGGTGCAAAGGTACTAAAACGGAGGCACAATATGCCAATACCATATCAGGGCACCCATCCACAGGTAGAGAGGGGTTCGGATGAGGAGATGGAGGAAGCAGATGACATTAGGGATGTCATTAGAGATAGTTATACTGATGTCTTCCAGCATGTAGATGAGGTGAAAATGAATAACCAGGCTAGGCATCATCAGTATGAGCAGTGGAGAGTCGCGGATGAGTATGAGCAATCAAGGCAACGCCAACATAATAGCTGGCAAGTTCATCAGCACCAAATCATGAGCCAGCTATCATATCAGGTACCACATAACTACATCCCAACTCGACTTGCTTTTTATCCACCATATCAGCCCGACATGCGACCACCCTTTGACCTGTACGACCCCAATCAAGCCTACCAGGACACCTATCACCAACCATGGAACCTGAGGATGATATGAACTGGAATCCTTATCCAAATCAATAGTGTTCCATTGGTGATTTCTTATTTTTTATTATTTTTATCTATTTATGTTAAACATTTAACATTTTGATACTTTTATGTAATGTTTAACATTTTTATTATTTTGTACTAATATTTTATTTTTGTAATTTGAAAGTGGGATATTAAGTCCCATTTCAAAATACCATGCATATTTATATTTGTATTGTATGTATTTTATCTCATGTACACAACAGGGTAAAACAACGCATTTTCAAAGACCGACATTAAGTTCAGCAAAATCAACTAATTTTGACGACAAGATGCAAAATATATGTGAAATAACAACTGCATGAATGAACAAATGATGTGCACCATTTATCTTTCAAACAAACAACAATATGTTTGGAAACTTTGGTAAAATTTAATCATTTTTCTACGATAATCACCCTCAATAATTTAAATTGTTACTGATTTCTTGCAAATGAGGGCATTGCAAGATCTTAAGTGTGAGAAGGGATTAAATTCTTTCGGTTTTAAAAATTTGACTTATACACTTGGTTTAATAGCCACCGTTAAACTTTACTAGTAACGCAGTAGTTGTATTAGAATCTAGTGCTCTCTGATAATAAAGAACAGCCCTAGTCTTATATACTGACTACCCACTTCTAGTAAAATTTTAAAATTTTTTTAATTAAATGAACTCAAAATTATGTTTATACATATTTATGAACGATAAAACTAGGTGTTAACACCGAAATTATTGTTACCTCGGAAAGGACATAAATTGAGTAACAACCCAAAATGCTTGAATTCATTTAAAATGGAATAGAAGAGAATAAAAAGGCAAAGAAAGAAAAATAAAAGCCAAGTGTGGGAAAAAATTTACCAAGTTATTTAGAACATATATCACATATTTTTGTACAAATAATTGAAGATACTTTTGTTTTGGACGATATTAATCAGTTTTACCCAGTTTATTGTAATATAAATAGAATTTAAAAAGAAGTAAAGTCTTTCAATAAAAAGACACGCGTTTCTTGATTTAGGTCAGGAAGTTGTCGTCCAGACCAGTTGTAGAGTCTACGAAAAACCTTGAAAAGTTTTCTTGAAAATCAGCTGAAAATCCATGGACCTCAGCATCAAACAGCGTCGCCAAGTGGTCAGACTTATCCTAACCATGAGAGGATCTGTCTCGTACAATGGGGGGCACCGTGCAAATTAGCTTATAAGACTAATGAATCAGATCCCCAGAAAGGATAATCTCCTTAAAGATCAAAAATCAGCATTTAAGCCTGATATTACTCAATCCTTGAGATTGACCTTAAAGATTGAGAATTCAAACTCATAGAATTCGATGATATCTAAACTCGAGCTTGAACGAGAAAATATTTTGATCAAATTACAAACCGATTTGTTTTCTGAAAACCTATTTTCAATGCGTTCATTACCATTGAACGTAAAATCCTAAGAATTCACTGGAATTCATTAGGTTACCTGAACCAAATCGGGTGTTAACCGTAAGAACGGTGGTTGCATAGCATGGTCGAAGACAGGACCTTGTGCCAGACCGAAAAACTGTAGGGTGATCTTTACTATTGCTCCTACAAAGGATAGTAATTGCATCCGACACGATATAGACCATAATCAAAAGCATGTCATTAGACATTGCCTTAACAGTTGCTTATTCAACGCTTTCCTTTACAACCGGACAGTAGTTTACCGAAAGGTAATATATGGAGCAAGTATACTGGATGTGTTGCTTTCCCAATACAAGGTTAGCAAGTGGGTAACACAAAACTGCAAGTTTTGAGCTAAAATTTTCAAATTTGAAACCCACAAAACCCACAAAAACATTTTGCAAACACCGGTTAAGGGTTATTCCGGAAAACTTATCTAGGGTAAAAGCTAGATTGAATTTTCAAAAGATCAAATGTTTTCATAAAGATCCAATTTCTTAAAGGATCTAAATTTTTATAGTCATGTGGGACTGTAAACCACAATGTTACTATCATTGTTAATACCGCCGTAACAAAATCACTGATGTACAAAGTGTGAAGAATAAAGAAGTGATTCTAGTAAAGTTTATATTCGAGTTCTATATTACTTGAGGACAAGCAACGCTCAAGTGTGGGAATATTTGATAATGCTAAAAACGAACATATATTTCATAGCATTATTCTTCAAGAAAGACAAGCTTTTAGTTGCAATTGTTCTATTTACAAGTGATATTCGAATAAATAATAAAAGGTGAAGACAAAAGACAGATTCGACGATTTGAAGACGCAAACGACCAAAAAGCTAAAAAGTACAAAGTACAATCCAAGTGGTTCAAATTGTTGCTGAGAAAAGTCTAAAAGTTACAAGAGTACGAGCCGCAAAATGCAAAGTACAAGATATTAAATCGTACGAAAGGACGTTCGAAAATCCGGAACCGGGACATAAACCGAGCATCAACGCACGAGTCAATGGAGCTAAAATTATAAGTCAGCGGAGCACAAGAATATAATATAATATATATATAATTATATAAAATTATATATACTATATTATATATTATTAAAACTCAGCATCCCACGTTTTAAATGAAATGTGACCAGGAGAAGGCGGCCATGTGATCACATGGCTAGCATGAGTAATTCTCATGCGATTGCATGAGCCTAGAAGTCTGGCCAGGTCTATAAATTGCAACGAATTTCGACGAGTTTTACACACATATATCATACATCTCACTCTCTCTCAAATATATATATTTATATTTTATAATTATAATTTTAATATTAAGTTAATAATAATAAGGTTATAGTGGCGAATGTTTTAAGTTTGTAAGTCGGATTTCTGTCTGTGTAACACTACACGATTAATACTCATTGTAAGTTATGTTCAACCTTTTTAAATTAATGTCTCGTAGCTAAATTATTATTATGTTTATTTAAGCTGAAGTAATCGTGATGTTAGACTAAATATTAAGACTGGGTTATTGGGCTTTGGACCATAATTGGGGTTTCGACAAAAGACCGACACTTGTGGAAATTGGACTATGGGCTATTAATGGGCTTTATATTAATTAAATGATGTCTCGTTGATTTAATATAGAGATTTATAATTTGACGTGTTTATATATAACCACATACGCTTGACTGGGTATGGTGGGCAGGATATCTATAAATACTAATAATTGTTCATTTGACCGGATACGGGGATGGATTAATAGTCACTGGACTCATTAAAACAGGGGTGGATTACATTCAAAGGTAATTGGTGTAATTGTTAACAAAGTATTAAAACCTTGGATTACACGCAGTCGATAACCTGGTGTATTCATTAAACAAAGTATTAAGACCTTGTTACAGTTTGAATCCCCAATTAGTTGGAATATTTGACTTCGGGTATAAGGTTAATTTGGCGAAGACTCTCGCACTTTATAATTATGACCGATGGACTATTATGGATAAAACCAGATGGACATATCGAATAATCCAGGACAAAGGACAATTAACCCATGGTAATAAATTAAAATCAACACGTCAAACATCATGATTGCGGAAGTTTAAATAAGCATAATTCCTTTATTTTATATCTCATCGCATTTTTATTTACTGTCATTTTATTTATCGTATTTTAAATTATTGCACTTTTAATTATCGTACTTTTATTTTATCGCAATTTTATTTATCGTTATTTACTTTACGCTTTAAATTAAATTGTATTTATATTTAATATTTTACATTAGGTTTTAATTGTGACTTAAGAAATAAAATCGACAAACCGGTCATTAAACGGTAAAACCCCCTTTTTATAATAATACTACAATATTACTTATATATATTGATACAAATATAGTTTAAAATATATATAGCGTTAAACTCAGCTAGCTCCCTATGGAACGAACCGGACTTACTAAAAACTACACTACTCTATGATTAGGTACACTGCCTATAAAGTATTGTAGCAAGGTTTAGGTATATTCCATTCAATAAATAAATAAATAACTTGTGTAAATTGTATCGTATTTAATAGTATTTCGTAGTAAAATATAATCTATTTCGTACTACACCTCGAACAACATCAGCACCGCGCACCCTTCTGTTATATAAAAAAATATTTTGCGCATTTGGTTGGATAACGGTGATGGAATTTAACATTTAACAACACATGTTCATGGAGTTTACACAATCATAAAACCAATTTTAAGATAGTTAAAGCAAGCGGAAGCATTAATAGAACAAGTATATTTGTTAATCCATTTTGTTAAATCCCATATTAATATCAAGTCATGAATTTATGCTTACATATAAAACAAGTAGAGAAGATAATACTCCTCAAGCTAGTTGAGGGTTAATCCAAAATGATGATGAAGATGATGAAAAATGGAGTTCCAAAAGAATGAAACCTCAAGGAGAAATACCCCAAACTTTTGCACCAACACCTAGCCTTTAGTTAGGATTTAATTACACTTGAGTGAAACTTGCAAAAACCAAAATTTGAAACCCTTTTGAGCTCCAACAGCCCACGGCCAAAGTAGCAGCAGAAATGGGATTTTTGTGCAGTTTTTTCAAGTGTGTTTGATGTGTTTTCATGTGCCTTGTGTCTCCAAGAAGTCTTGGTACATATGCCCATGGAATATATGGAAGTAACCACTTAAAGGCTAGTCAAATGGCATGCTAGTTGAGACTCCAATGCCACTTCCAAATGGGTTTTATAAAATATGTTTTATATAAAAAAAAGATTTTATAAACTTCCATATTTATTTATGTACATTTTATTATATAAAACCCATTTATATAAAATGTAACATAAATTTATTAATTATTTAACCAATAAATAATTAAATTCAAATTATATAAATTATTCCATAATTTATATATATATATACACACATCAAGTAATATTCAAGAAAACCATTTTTCTTAAAGTTCAAGTGTCGCGTATTTAATCAATGATCCAATCGCTAAGATCAAATACGAATAAGGTGTCAGTAAGCTTGTTATTGGGTATGACTTGACTTGGATCAAAACATATTAGCCACATTAATTTAATATGTCTCTCGGGCATACGAAATACCTTCAATCTCCCACTTGCACGAGAAACATAAGAAATTAAGGCAAGTGATGGATACCACCTAACGACCGTCCATCACCCCCAATATGTTATGACTTTGTACCATTCAATAACATCATCCCTTTTGAGTTCCCATATCGAATATGAATAGGTGAATCTTTCATTATTTCCTTTCGTCCTAGATGTCATGTTAAATCTAAGAGACACAGAGTGATCACTCTCTTCTAGATTTAACTTTATCAGGCCTTAGACATCTGACTCTCAACGAATAAGAGGGACAAATTCCATCTTAACTACATATGTCCTAAATATATACCTTGCATTATACCTGAGCTCTTCCTTATGAACTACCATATTTCAGAATAGCGAAGGAAAGAATCAAGGTACAATACTTGGTAAATATCCGAACCCAATATGTATCTTATGTTAGAGGATACAATGATATTCGCCTTTACTCAAGATTACGTGTGATCAACCACACAGGCTCCATTTAGTAAATCTTGAGAGCGGGTCTTCCAATATTTGTATCCAACAAATATCTATGAACCTTGGTTGCAACCTTGCCCCACATTCATCCCATGAATGTATACCAATCCAAGTTCATAATAGTCTAAACCTCACACTTGTTCTCACAAATGTAATCGACTACGGAATTTAGAATAATTGCTTATTCATGGATAAAATATGCAAAACAGGAACATTACTCAAGATTAATAATTTAATACCATAATTATATTAATGAGTTTGAACAACGTTTGTTCCGTTACAATACTTAAAACAGATCATGACCAATCACTAGAATATCGAAGCCCTAATGCACAAACATGTCCTGCATGTTTTGCTCCATGTAAGAGCTTCGTGAGAGGATCCGCTATATTAAGATCTGTGTGAACTTTGCGAATACATATCTTTCCCTTTTCAATTTCATCCCTTACGTAGTTGAATCTCTGCTCAATGTCACGGGTCTTTTGATGAGCACGAGGTTCCTTGATTTGAGCAATCACACCCTCATTGTCACAAAAGATCTCAAGAGGGTCCTAAATGGAAGGGACTACTCCTAAGTCATCGATGAATTTCTTCATCCATGTAGCTTCCTGAGCTGCCAATGATGCGGCGATGTACTCCGACTCTGTAGTGGATAAAGCAACAACATCTTGTTTTGAACTCTTCCAAGAGACTGCACCTCTATTTAACGTGAAGACATAACTGGATTGTGATCGAGAATCATCTCGATCAGTTTAGAAACTCGCATCCACATAACCTTTTACAGCGAGTTCCTCCTCACCAGACCCATATATCAGAAACATATCCTTAGTCCTTCTAAGGTATTTCAATATACTTTTGACAGCAATCCAATGACTGTTTCCTGGGTTATTCTGGTATCTACTTGTCAGGCTAAGAGTGCATGACACATCCGGTCTAGTGCATATCATTGCATACATGATTGACCCAATGGCAGACGCATATGGGACTTTCTTCATTCTCTCATGTTCATATTTCATGGTGGGGCACTGAGATGAACTGAGAAGTGTTCCCTTTTGAATAGGTGCCAAACCTTTCTTAGAGTTCTCCATCTTGAACCTTTTCAAGATCTTTTCAATGTATGCACTTTGATTCAAACCTATCAGTTTCTTAGATCTATCCCTGTAGATCCCAATCCCCAAAATGTATTGTGCTTCTCCAAGATCCTTAATGGAGAAGCATTTACTTAGCCAAGTTTTAACACCTTGCATTGCCGGAATATCATTTCCAAATAACAATATATCATCTACATATAGTACAAGGAACATAATTGTGCTCCCACTAGCTTTCTTGTATACACAAGCTTCATCACCATTTTTAATGAAGCCAAATTTCTTGGCCTCTTCATTAAAATGATGATTCCACATTCTAGATGCTTGTTTCAATCCGTAGATTGACTTCTTTAACTTGCATACCTTTTTAGGATATTTCGGATCAACAAAACCTTCAGGCTGAACCATATAGACATCTTCTTCAAGATGTCCATTTAGGAAAGCGGTCTTGACATCCATTTGCCATATTTCATAATCATAATGAGCAGCAATGGCAAGTAATATCCTAATAGACTTTAGCATTGCCACAGGCGAAAAAGTTTCATCATAGTCAACCCCTTGAGTTTGAGTGAAACCTTTTACTACAAGTCTAGCTTTATATGTATCCAAGTTTCCATGTATGTCGGTTTTCATTTTGAAAAGCCATTTACAATCAACTAGCCTAGAGCCAGGAGGTTGCGCAATAAGTTCCCAAACTTGGTTGTCATACATGGATTGCATCTCAGCGTTCATGGCTTCCTGCCATTTATCTTTATCAATCCTTGATAAAGCATCTTGGTAGTTTGTTGGTTCATCCAAATTAACCACATAGCAACCATCCATGAGAAACCCATATCTCTCAGGAGGATTACTAATCCTATCAGATCTGCGAATGTCTTGTGTATTTTGATCATCCATTTGATCACTCTCAACATTTTCATATTGAGTGCTAGTGTCAACCAATTGTGTATCATCTACTTGATTTTGAACGTCTTCAAGATCTATCTTCCTCTCACTATTTCCTTCTATTAGGAACTTAGTTTCAAGGAATTCAGCCTTTCAAGCAACAAATACATTTTGCTCGGTTGGATCATAGAAATAGTATCCCATATCATCCTTGGGATATCCTATGAAGATACACTTCGTGGATCGAGCATTCAACTTATTAGGGACATAACGCTTAGGATAAGCTTCACATCCCCATACCTTTAAGTATGATAGAGATGGAGGTTTTCCAAACCACATCTCATGAGGAGTTCGTTCTACTTTTTTGGTTGGGGCCATATTTAAAATACGAGCCGCGGAGCATAGACAATAACCCCAAAATGATAGAGGTAACGAGCTTCTTGCCATCATAGATCGAACCATATCCATTAGGGTTTGGTTCCTCCTTTTGGAAACTCCATTTAGTTGGGGTGTTCCAGGAGGAGTGACTTGCGAGATAATCCCACAACTTTTAAGATGATCTTGGAAGGCATCGCTTAGGTATTCACCTCCTCTATCGGTACGAAGTACCTTGATTGTCTTGTTGAGTTGATTTTGTACTTCGTTTTGATACTCTTTGAATGCTTCAAAAGTTTCGTCCTTGTGTCTTAACAAGTAGACATATTCTAAACGACTGAAGTCATCAATGAAAGTGACGAAGTATCTTTCACCTTTCCTAGTCATGGGCTTAAAGGGCCCACATACATCTTAATGTATTAATCCCAATAAGTCCTTAGCCCTTTCATAGGTCCCTTTGAAAGGTGCTTTAGTCATTTTGCCTTGTAAACAAGATTCACATACATCAAACGAGTCTAGTTCATTTGATTTCAAAAGTCCATTCTTTTGAAGTGTATGCATTCGATTCTTGTTTATGTAACCAAGGCGATAATGCCATAAGTAGGAATCACTCAAATCCCTTTTGAGTTTCTTGGTGTTTGCATGGAACATTGAGCTATTGTATGATGTGTCATCATGAACCAATTCACAAATACCATTCGAAGGCGAAGCCTTAAAATAGAACACATTATCTAAAGAAACATGGATATCATCATTAATGAAATTAAGATCAAAACCACATTGTTTCAAGCGGGATACAGAAATAATGTTTCGAGATAAATCGGGTGCATACAAAACATTTTTCAACATAAGCTCCAAACCACTTAGAAGCTTCAAAATAAAGTCTCATTGAGCTACTACTTGCACCTTAGCTCCATTTCCCATGAAGAGACTTGATGTTCCCGCTTCTTGTCTACTTCTTTTGAACCCCTGCATAGAATTGCAAATGTGAGTTCCACATCCTGTGTCTAATACCCATGTATTAGAAGAAGTAATACTAAGCTCAATGTATACCATATATACATTACCTGAGGTTTGCCCTGCATCCCTCTTTTCTTTCAACTCCTTAAGGTAGATCGGGCAGTTGCGTTTTCAGTAACCCATCTCACCGCAACCAAAGCACGGATCTTCCTTGGGGTTAGCTTTACCGGCAACCTTTTGCTTCTTGTTGTTGTTGGTTGGGGTAACCATCTTCCCTTTTCCCTTGCCCTTGCCTTGGTAGGCGGGTCCTTTCCTCTTAGCCACCTTTGGCTTAGAAGTGTTATTAGTTTTGGACCTACCTTCATTGATCATAAACATGGGTGAAACCCTTTTACCCATGCTCGCTTCGGCCGTCTTAAGCATGGCGTGTAATTCGCCAATGCTCTTATCCCATCCATTCATGTTGTAATTCATTACAAATGTATCAAACCTCTTTGACAAGGAATTAAGGATAAGGTCCGTGGCTAATTCATTAGACACGTTGCAGTTTAGACGGTTCGCTCGATCAATTAGGCTTTTCATCTTAAGGATATAAGATGAAACGGATTGGGAGTCGTCCATCCGACATGCATGAAGCGCTCGAACCGTTTCGAAGCGCTCGACACGAGCTTGTTGAAGGAACATCTCCTTCAATTGTGTGATCATGTCATATGCACTATGATGCTCAAAATCCTTTTGGAGTTCTGGTATCATAGTCCCAAGCATGAGGTAAGAAACTTGCACCGAATCGGTGCAATATTTCTCCCAATAAGCCATGCCTTTCGTATCATCCTCATTCGGTTGATTGGGAATGGGGTCTTCCAACACATACGCCCTATCCTCTAGTTTGAGGACGATTCTCAGATTACGAAACCAATCCATGAAGTTCTTATGGTTGAGTTTTTCCTTTTCGAGGATTGACCTCAACGATAGGATGTTAAATTTGATGGGTGCATTGGGAATGTTGTTGTTACTGGCGGCCATCTACAAAATTTAACAAAGTTGTTTAAGTATCAATTTTAATTTAATAATCAATACCCTTTAAATCCAATTGATATTTATTAAATTTTAGAATCCAATGGTAAACCAAATTTCGGTTAGGTGACCTTTATCCCGTCATTTGATTTAGCTAGGTAGTCATTGTATGACAATTGCAATCATTTTGCAACTTCTAAGTTATGGGATCATGCAATCCTTTTGCATGGCATATTTATCCCATCAACGCCTATTTGTTCCTCATGCTTCGGTGACCCTAAGTTCATGATTCCCAAATTAAGTCGTCCTACTTGTGTAAACGTGTAAATTTAACATACAAGTGGTTAGGTGACCTTTATCCCACAAGTGTGCGAAATTCACCTTAATCATATTAGTTTGCTCACAACGGTTAGGTGACCTTTATCCCATTATGAGTTCCCTAATATTTTTAAGTGTCACATAAAAGGATGGCGTTTAACTTGTTTGACTTGTTAATAAGGGATTTTCAGTTTTCAATATTTCTAGTTTAAAAAAACTTCTATGCCATACACCAACATGCATTTAGTGTGTGGTACTTATGAAAAACCATTTTCATGTCTTGTAATTAAGCCAATTACTTGATATAAACCATTTTATATATATGATCCTTATCATGTTCTTAATAACCGTTTATTAATGTCCTTTTAGCCATTTTTAATTTAACCAATTAAATTGTCGTTTTGCATGTCGTTTATTAATGTCTAATTTAACCAATTAAATTGCCATTTTGCTTGTTGTTAACTTGTGTGATTAACTTGTAGCATACAAACATACAATCCACAATCATACAATAAACAACCATGCATGTAAAACAAATATGTTCACAATCAAGCCAATTTGGTAGACATTTGTTTAGCCGAAAACAAATGCCACCGATAAGGGTTATAACACAAAGTAGGAGATTTCAAATCTCCCACTTAATCTTGCATCTTCCTTGTCTTCATCTTGCATCTTCATTTTTATAAAAAAATATATCCTAATACATTTTTCTAAAAAATGAAAATACAACCTAATCTATTTTACATACCAAATATAAAATAAATTACATAACCAAAATAATATTATTACAAACCAATTGAATAAATATTATTACAAACCAAATGAATAAATATTATTACAAACCAAATGAATAATAAATAATCATCAAACATGCAACCAAACAAACACAAGGTCTAGGCATTGATTGTGAACATTAACATACAACAAAATATGAAAAAATGGAAGCACCCAAAACCCATTTTGGGTCTCCAAATTTTCGGCCAAAATTAGATACCTACCCAAACCCGACAATTTTTGTATTCCATTTTCATGCATGTACTTGGAATGCAAATATAGTGGGTTTAAAGACAATATAAGAAGCATAATCCATAGACCTCGGCTCTAGATACCATTGACTGAATTTAACATTTAACAAGTGACATGTTCATGGAGTTTACACAATCATAAAACCAATTTTAAGATAGTTAAAGCAAGCGGAAGCATTAATAGAACAAGTATATTTGTTAAGCCATTTTTTTAAATCCCATATTAATATCAAGTCATGAATTTATGCTTACATATAAAACAAGTAGAGAAGATAATACCTCCTCAAGCTAGTTGAGGGTTAATCCAAAATGATGATGAAGATGATGAAGAATGGAGTTCTAAAAGAATGAAACCTCAAGGAGAAATACCCCAAGCTTTTGCACCAACACCTAGCCTTTAGTTAGGATTTAATTACACTTGAATGAAGCTTGCAAAAACCAAAATTTGAAACCCTTTTGAGCTCCAACAGCCCACGGCCAAAGTAGCAGCAGAAATGGGATTTTTGTGCAGTTTTTTCAAGTGTGTTTGATGTGTTTTCATGTGCCTTGTGTCTCCAAGAAGTCTTGGTACATATGCCCATGGAATATATGGAAGTAACCACTTAAAGGCTAGTCAAATGGCATGCTAGTTGAGACTCCAATGCCACTTCCAAATGGGTTTTATAAAATATGTTTTATATAAAAAAAAGATTTTATAAAACCATTTTATAAACTTCCATATTTATTTATGTACATTTTATTATATAAAACCCATTTATATACAATGTAACATAAATTTATTAATTATTTAACCTATAAATAATTAAATCCAAATTATATAAATTATTCCATAATTTATATATATATATATATATATATATATATATATACACACACACATCAAGTAATATTCAAGAAAACCATTTTTCTTAAAGTTCAAATGTCGCGTATTTAATCAATGATCCAATCGCTAAGATCAAATACGAATAAGGTGTCGGTAAGCTTGTTATTGGGTATGACTCGACTTGGATCAAAACATATTAGCCACATTAATTTAATATGTCTCTCGGGCATACGAAATACCTTTAAACGGGTGTGGTCATTACAAGTGGTATCAGAGCATGGTCTAAGGGATTTAGGCGACTTGATATAGGTGCCTAGATGTAGACTTGAATTGTGTGTGCTTATTTGTTGCAGGACTGGGAATTCGGTTAGTGTCCTAGTTTATGGGTGGACTAACATTTATATTAATATGCGGATATTATTAATATATTTTGTGTTTGTGTTGGGTTTATATCATCGAGCAAAGCGGTCGTGGTACTAACGAGTGGATACGGCGTGTACGCACAATAATGATTAGCTGCCATTTTTACGGGTGCAAATCATATTTGACAAGTGATGTACGACGATTGCTGAGCAAGATGGGTTGAGATTGTACGTATGATTGTACTCGTTCGTTGCTTAATCGATTGCATTCTTTAGAATGAAGACGAAAGATGGATGCGGAATGAGTGAGCCTATTCATGAGGGGAAGGATGAGTTAACGTTAAGGATTAAGGCTGTGTTTGAGCAATATGTCTCGGTTTTCACCGACAAAGTTAGGGAAGTAACCAAGGAGTTGATTGAAGGACGAATAACGGGAATGGTCCGAGACCAAGTGCTTAAAGTCGTAAGGGAAGAGTTCGAAAAGAGGTTTCCTAAACCTCAAGATAATGGTGACGAGGGATTAATTATGGGGATTAAATTTCATCCTCCAAAAATTGTTGATCGCCCTTCGGGTAAGAGAAAGTTCGAATCAAGAAGTGGCCCTAGTACGAAAGCAAGTAATGCGACCGAAGGTGTCGAAAGCAAGACGAAGATAGTGCCGGTCACTAGTATGCCTAGATGTTACAATTGTGGGGTGAGGGGCCACAAGATTTGGGAGTGTACGATACCGAGAAGTGATGAAGTGATGTGTTACAATTGTCATAAAGAAGGACACCGAAGGCCAGAGTGTCCCGAGTTGGTTAGAAATCAGACGAAAAAGTTGGGAGGTTCCGTGCATACGTGTTTTACATGTGGTGAATAAGGACATTTGGCAAAGGATTGCACGGGTGTACCGTCGAGAGCGAACAAGTGCTTTATCTGTCGGAAGGAGGGACACCGAGAGTTGGAATGTCCCGAATCGTTTGAATATTGGGTTAAGAGGTTAGAGTGCGACTATCTGATGATTAGTGAAGCACAAGGGTCTAACGATGTTGCTTCAGGTACTTTTAGTGTGATATTGTATGTTGTTCGTTAGTAATAGCATGCGGGGTATACATGAGTCTTAGCTAAACTTATTTTCCGCTGGGGATAATCTGTAGCGAGCGTATGGTTTACGTTTATGGTTTCGGGTTGAAATCATTAGAGTGTATGAATAGTGTGTTGTGCCTTGGCTCTGTTGTGCGAGTCTTTGGATGCATAGGCGTTTGGTTGGTATCAGGTTGTTAAGCTCGTTCGAGTGAGACCCTTAAGGTTCTGATTTTGTCATGCGTATTATTATTAGAAGGACATTCCTAATGGAATTACCTTATGGTGAAATTTGGATTCACGGACGAAGAGCGTAAGACTTTGTGCAACTAAGGATTCCTTAGTGATTGAGTACATGATTCTACCAAGCCATGATAACAGGCTTTGGTGTTAGGCTGTTAGCGTATGTTCGCTTTTGGATTGAAGATGGTGAACCATGAGGTTCATCGGCCGAATGAAATCCTAGAGATCGAGTTATTTGACCTCGATGTATGTTGGTAATGGAGTCTACGTAACACGATGTCAGGTGCCTTCTCATACCTGCGGGTGTGATGTGCGACTTCGATGGTTATGGTTACAGTGTACTTAGGGTACCTTACTGAAACCCTTATGTACATGAGTGATGCTTGTGTTCGTGTTAATGAATGATTGGTATGAAGTGGCAAAGGATGATCCGAAATTCTTTTGTATGCTAAGTGTTAAAGCAAGGTTGATGACGTATGTGTTATGGGATGCAAGACGGTAAGCATTCGTTGTTGGAGAAATAGTCCCTCTTTTCCAGGAGGGTGAGCGTGTGTGTATCATCGGCCGGATGATTTTGTAGTGGTGACGGGTAGAAAGAATTTGACAGTTGGAAAAGTCTACCTTGCGGGTAGCTGTAATTTCGTTATAAAAAAGATAAATGTTATGTTGACATTGTGTCATCGCTTAAGTGGCGCAAATGGGTGACGGTAGATGTTAGTTCTTATTATTGAATTAAGTTCCTGAGAATTCGGGAAGAGGGACCGATGCCAAGTATGGTCGTGTACGTTGGTAAATGGTGAAATCGCTTGACTTTGTAATCTTGGCTAAATGATTGAGGAACGAAGTTCTAAGTGGGGGAGTTTGTACTACCACACGAGGAAGTTGGTAATGTTTATATCAAGGAATTTGTGTCGACTTCATTAAGGATTTGTATTCCTACCGAGGTAGCGTAATGGGACTTTGAGAGAGGGTACGATGCCTCATTGTCGTACATTTTGGGTAGTAGTTACACAATAGCTATTTTGTGTATTACGAGATAATTAAGTGTATGTGTTTATTTAGGTTTATCTCTCAGTTGGCCACGTTTGACTTGTGTTAGGTGATTAGTGATATCCGGAAGGATTAGCTCTTCGTTAGCCACCCTTAGTTGTGGTTTATGGTAGGCGGTTTCTGGAAAGAACCGTTACTGGTATGTTTATGATTTTAATTACCCGTATGAATTGTGAGTAATAGCCGATTTTTACTCACACGTTGGTAATAGTGATGCGATAGCCTTGTTTCGCTCACATATCTTTGGTACACACTATGGATATATCACGATAGCCGTTTTTCGTGTACTTGAGGGTGTGACAATAGCCATTTTTGTACACCTTGAGTTTTGTGTTGAATAACCTTCATAGTGTTAGTATTGAAAACTATTGGTTGTTTTATACGCTGGTGGTTCGGTCATTAAGACCATGTCGTGTGATTAGTGGTGCAATAGCCGTGTTTTTGCTGTAGTTGCGTATTAGTCATGTATGCGCACTACAAGGAATGTTAGGTGGTAAGTGTTATCCGTAAGGATTCACTTTTGTCGGTCTTCATCGGTGGGGTTGTTGACTTCATGTTGGGGACGTGGTTACTATAGTACTATGCTTGTTAGGGGTATACGATATAGACGATGTCTCGGTATGGAATTTTGGTTGAATTCTTCCCGACGTATGGAATTTAGCGAGTTTTAGTGCTCGGATTCGGGAATTTGATGAAATCGCGGGTGACGATTGAGTGATAAAGTTGATTCATTAGGAAGAATTGCCTAGAGGAGTTGGAGAAAACGTGTGATGATTCCATGTATGCTAAGCGATTGTAGTAGATTCGGATATTGTATGCATTGCATGTTCCAGAATGCGTGCAAGTGTGTAATGGTTAAATGGGATAATCTTTGAGTTAATGATAAACGTGGTAGAAGTTTTTTAGAACGTATGTTTGAGGACCATAGAGTGTGGGTCCGGTCGGTTAAGTGATGAGGATCACGAGGACGTGATCGATTCTAAGTGGGGGAGAGTTGTAAGATCCTAATATTTATGGTACATAGAGTTTAAATGATGTACGCATAGTGGGTGAAGCGTGGTATAAATTTAAAAGCTGACAGAGTGTTTTGAGCCTCGTGCGCGCCGCGCACACTGCCTGGCGACAGTTTCCTGCTTTTTCTGATTTAAGTTAAATGAGGGGCTTTTTGGTCATTTCACTTAGGGACGGATCTGAAGCCATATCAGCTGATTTGGATCCAACTTTGGATCATTTTCATATCCACAAACACTCTCATCTATCTTAGAGAGAGAGAGAGAGATTTCTAGAGAGAGATTTGGGGTTTTGGAGAAGAAGAAGCTTGAATCGATCAAAAGCTCGAGTGTTAAAGTTGTTCACCTCGTTCCTAGCTACGTTGTGGTTGTTGTGGTAAGTTCTAACTCCGAATTTCAATGTTTGATTTGATATTCAAAGTTAGGGTTTGAACTTGAATTGTAGAGAAACACATTTAAACTCTTGAAGTGAGTCCATTGATGCTTGTAATCTGGTTTATTGTTGTTTTAGTGGGTTTTGGGTTGGTTGATGACTTAGCCATGATTAGGGCTTTAATTTGGGTGTAATCACTATGATTAGTGATTTTGTTGTTGAAAGAACCCAAATGGGTGTTATTAGAAGCTTGATTTTGAATTGGGTCAAAATTAGGGTTTAGATGTCATCTTGGGCAAGATAGGTGTTTAACACTTATGATTGGGTTTGATTGGCGTTATTAGAACCATTATCACTCTAGTTAGTGATTATTGGTGAGTTTGGACTTTGGTTGGGCTTGGAAGTACAATTGGGTCAAGATTTGCACTAGGTGTCAATATAGGTTGGTTTGTAATCCACCCTAATTGTGATGTTCGTTATTATGATAATGGAATAGGTATGTTTCATTGGCGGAGCAATGGATTTGGCTTGCTTTCATCGAGATTTCAAGGTGAGTGGAATAATTATACATGTATGTATATAATTTATTTGCTTGTGCACGATAGCCGGGTTTTGGTGCACATCAATGCGACGATAGCCGTTTGGACACCCTTGGGGATAGTGTCACAATAGTCGGGTTTTGTGCACTACATACGACTTAGGGTTGGTGGATGCGATATATTATTATTGTATTGCTATTATTTGACAATGAGTCACATAGCCGTTTTGTGACCATTGATGTGCTGCATAGCCGTTTTGCACACATTTAATAATTGTACACATAGCCGTTTTATGCACATGGTTGTGAGTAACGGCCGTTATTAAGTGATTCCATGGCCGTTTTGGAACACTTTGGGGGAATACCATAGCCGTTTTGGGATACCTCGGGGTTAGCATACCATAGCCGTTTTGGGAGCTAATCAAATAACCGGTTCTTACTCACACGTGATTAAGTGATGCCATAGCCATTTTGGAACACTTGGGGGTGATGCCATAGCCTTTTTGGAACACCTCGGGGGTTAGCATACCACATCCGTTTTTGGGCGCTAACGGTTGATATGAACACCGATGACTTGTTCGCGAGGTCATTCCCTTGCGATATTGGTTAACAATGGTTTATACGTGTTGATGTTTAGTATTTAATTATTATTATGATTATTATGCTAATGATGTTGCTAGTAGTACGGTTTTGATGATACTAGTTTGTGCGGATTGATATACGAGGTAATCGTGGTACGATTGACGTTACTAGCTTTTATGCTTTGATAAACAAGAGTATTGTGGTAAGATTGATGATGCTAGTTTCTTATGGTTTGACATGCGGGATTAATGTGTGGTTTGGGTAAAGGAGTGCAAGTAGGTAAATTATATATGTATGTGTATAATTATTGCATTCACTAAGCATTAACTTACCCTCTCGTTGTTGATATTTTTATATGTTCGCGTGATAGCGGCTCAGGTAAGCGTGGGGATTAGAGATCTTAGCTAGGTTGCTTTAGAAGATCTCGCTTTTGGATTTGATTAGGATTGGGTAGCGTATCCCCAATTTCCATGCTCGATCTTAATTTCGTGTTAAAAACGTGTGGTCGAAAATTGTATGTCGTACTTAATTCGTAAAACGGGCCGATGTGGGCCCGGTGTCGTAAAACTTGTTTTATTATGAAAACGTGTGAGTTTTACTTATTATAATGTGTTGTGAAAACCGTTCCGTCTAAAAGTGTCGAAAAGTGGGAGATCTTTAAACAAAAAATGGAAATTTCGGACAGAAGCTGACCAGGCTTGTGCGCGCCGCGCACAAGCAGTGGAGCGCGCCGCGCACCCTTATGTTATATAAAATATATATATATTTTGTGCATTTGGTTGGATAACGGGTTGGGTCGTTACACATATTCCGAGACAAGCTTAGAAATACCAAACAAGCACTCCGAAAGAATTTCTCAACTTCTCAAGACAAGCTAAACCTTGAAATAGATGAATTAACAAAAGCTATCAATGAATTGGAATCAAAATCTGAATTAAATTATCCAGATGAAGAGTCTAGATTAAAATGGTTACACGATCTAGAAAGCCTTATTCAAAAAGAGAAAACATAAAATGAGATGCTCAAGCAAAAATCAAGGTTTAAATGGGCTTTAGAAGGAGAGGAAAATAGCAAAATGTTTCACTCGGTTATCCGAAGAAGGCAACACAAAAATATCTTACATGAAGTGAATATTGCGGGTGTATGGTCTGACAATCCAACCGATATTAAAAAAACAGGCCCGTGCACATTTCTTATCTCTATTCAAAAAAGCAGCAAACAACAATTTCAAACTCACAAGTTGGAATGGGCCGCGACTTGATCAGTTAATGGCTGAAAACCTGGAAACAAATTTCAGTGAAAAAGAAACTCTTGAGGCAATAAAAAGTTGCGGCGGTAACAAAGCTCCAGGCCCGGACGGGTTCAATATCCTCTTCTTCACCACTTTCTGGGACATCATAAAAGAGGACTTCATGAATGCATTACATTGGTTCTGGGATAATGAACTCATCTCAAATGATTGCATTGCCTCCTTCATCACCCTCATCCCCAAGGTAAACGATCCTTTAAACTTCTCAAATTATCGACCCATTAGCCTAATTGGAATTTATTATAAAATCCTTTCGAAAATACTCGCAAATAGAATTAGAAAAATAATTCCAAGGCTAATAGGGCATGAACAAAGTGCGTTTATTCATGAGAGAAATATTCTAGATGGTGTTTTAATAGCTTTAGAAACTATTGATGATCTTAAAGGAAAAAAAAAAACAAAAAAGTTATATTTTTAAAGTTGACTTCGAAAAAGCTTTTGACTGTATTAACTGGTATTTTCTCTCTGATATTATGCACTTTATGGGGTTCGGGCAAAAATGGATCAATTGGATCTCGGCATGTTTAAAATCTGCATCCATCTCGGTTTTAATAAATGGATCCCCAACCGACCAATTTTTTCAAAAAGGGGGGTTAGGCAAGGCGACCCCCCCCCCCTCCTCACCATTTCTTTTCATCATTGCGAGTGAAGTTTTAAACTACCTCTTAAATGTTTCTTTAAATGACAAATTAATTAGCGGGGTAGAAATAGGAAATGATAAAACCATTGTGTCTCATCTTCAATATTCGGATGACACAATAATTTTTGGAAAATGGAATAAAATGGAAGTAAGAAATATCTTAAAAATCCTCAAGTGTTTCGAGGACCTTTCGGGTCTCAAAATCAATTTAAACAAAAGTTGCGTTTATGGAATTGGCTTATCAAAAACCGAATCAACACAACTCGCAACTTGGTTCAGATGCAAGGAAGGTACGTTCCTCTTTACTTATCTCGGCTTACCAATCGGGGCAAACCTAAAGCTTTACCAAAATTGGAAACCTATTTTTGAAAAATTCGATAAACGTTTGGCAAATTGGAAAGCAAAATCCGTTTCTTTTGGTGGTCGTCTCACGTTAATAAAATCGATTTTAAGTAGTTTACTCTTTACTGCTTTTCACATTTCAAAGCCCCTCTCCGTGTCATCAAAGAGTTAGAAGGTATGCGTCGAGACTTTTGGGGGGGGGGGGGGGGGCTCTTTGGAAAGCACAAAAATGGTTTGGGTAAAATGGGACCAAAACTTATTACCTTACGACTCGGGTGGCTTAAACGTTGGTTCGCTTAAAAATAAAAACTTGTCTCTTTTATTAAAATGGCGGTGGTGTTTTTTAAATAACAAAGATACCCTTTGGGCACGTGTAATAAAAGCATCTATGGTGAAAATGGAGGGTTGGATTGTATTTCCACTCCTCCTGAGTGTACTCTTAAGAAACTCTCCGGTCGAACTTGGTCCAATATTTTAAATGTCGAACACTCCCTAACCAAGTTAGGGTGTGATATCTCTAACGCGTTTGTCAAAGTGATAGGTAATGGACACGAGACACTCTTTTGGCAAGAAAAATGATGTGGAACCGAACCATTAAAAGACGTTTTCCCAAGGCTCTTCAGATTGGAATCGTCTAAATTTTGCACAGTAGCAAACCGAGTTTCGTGGTCTGATCAGACGGCCCAATTCCACTGGGCTTGGACAACAGAACCAAGGTGGTGGGTCAACGATGATCTGGAAAATTTAATGGCTCTACTAAAAGCGTACACCACTTCCGGAAAAAATATTGATGAATGGACTTAAAAATTCAACAATAGCAACTTCACTTCCGCCTCTTTAACAAATATTCTAGCAGAAAACAAATATGCAAATCAAGCTCCTGTTGCTCCTACCGCACTCAACAACATGCTTCCGCAAAAGTTCGCTATTCTTATTTGGAGGATAACTCAAAATAAATTATCGGTAAGAACGGAATTGGATGCAAGAGAGATCGATCTCCACTCTATTAGATGTCCGGTATGTGATGAAGTCATTGAAATCCTCCCCCATATATTACTCTCGTGTAAAGTTGCGAAAGACATTTGGAACCGTATTTGCAAATGGTGGTCCTTCGATCATTTAAATATCACAAGTCTCCCACAATTCACTAAAGCACTAAACTCAAAATTCAACACCTTCACGAGGGCAAGAATATGGCAAGCACTAGTTTGGGTTACATGTTACTATATTTGGAAAAACCGAAATGACTTCATGTTCAACAAAAACAAGTTGAGTTGCCCAAAAATCATATCCGATATCCAAGTTAAAACATTCGAATGGATAAATTGTCGGCCAAAAATATCACCCTCGATTGGCAATCATGGCTATTTAACCTTATGGTCTATGATGCCAACCCGATCTCCAAAGTTGGAATTGGCTAATTAGTTAGGTTTTTTCCCCTAAATCTTTAGTCTTTCTTTTGGTAAGGAATAAAATAAGTTGGTTCGTTATACTTTGTAGTCGGGCTTCCGACGCTGTATATTCGCATCCTTCTCAGCTTGATCTCTCAGGTTACATTTTCTTCCTTAAAAGTAGACTAAAGACGAAGGAGTTTTCCTACGATTTTCACCCGTGCTCGAGCAAACTGTCCATTTGTATATTTCCTTTTAGTTTCGAGTATACCTGTTAGTATATAGGGTTATGTATATGTACTCTTATAGCTATCGTGTTTATAAGGCGCAAGCCTCTTGTATCCTTATTGGTAATTAATATAAAGCCGATCATTCAAAAAAAAAACAAGATAATATATTTGAAAAGGAGGTGGTTCTCACACACCACTTTTTGATCTATGTACACTTTTGTCTCATAAACATGTCCCTAAATTAATTTAAGAAGTTGAACTTATATTATTACTGTAAGTATAACTAAAGGTAAAATAGGTAATTAAGTGTACATGTATTAAAAAGTGGTGTGTGAGGATCATTTCCCATATTTGAATTATCACCTAATGCATAATCTTTATTTTAAATAGTAAATAATGAAAAGTGAATTACGAGTTTTTGAATGGAAGAAAACAAAAACGTATGATGTTTATCCTAAGTAGAAGTCAAACACCCATGGTATGGGTTTGGAATTGACTTGTTCTAGTCATCCCTAAATGTACTTTTCAATTCCTTTTCAACTATCGGTGATGATATGTACACGATCAGTTTTTACGCATACACAATTAAACATGCTTTACAGTACTTGTACCTCTAAGATAGTGAAGTACCGTATAAGCTTAACAAAAGCAAAAGACACAAAGTAAGTATATTTTGTGTTTTGTTTTGGATAATATGTTAAATAATTACTCGTAATAATTAATAATACATCACAATATCACATATTATTAAAAAATCATTAATTTAGCAGTAATATTGTACTCTTTCAACCAGAGCCGTCTCAACAATTTTAAGACACATGACGAAAATAAAAATATGCCTTTATACACGTTAAAATTTTATATACAGATAAAAATATTAAAATTTACCAATACGAAAAAAGTTCTCAAGACATGCACATCAAAGTATTTTATACACTCAAATATTTGTCCGTCAACTATAACTAAACTATTATTTAAATAAGGAAAATGCTAATGACAATCCTAAAGGTTGTCATTAAAAAATTTTTACATGTATGTTTTGATTGTACAATTCAAATAATCACCTCTTTTCATAAGAAAAACTACCCACTAACTTGCAAATGTACAATTATTTTTGCATTAAAATATTTCTTAATGACAACCCTAAGAGTTGTTATTAGCATTTTTCTTTTAAATGAAACTACTTTCCTGACATTTTTAAAAGCAAAGTCGTTTATCAGGTCTTTATGATCAATACTTTTCAATATATATCACTCTCAATAGATATCAAAGTCAATTCATTAAGTCTTTCATGTGACATGGTAGACCACATGTAGTTTTTCAACAACTTCAGTTTCGAAAAACTTCTTTCTATATATATATATATATATATATATATATATATATATATATATATATATATATATATATATATATTTATTTATTTATTTATTTATTTGAGCCCTTTAGAATTTTTGAATCTTAAACAATTGTCTATCTTGCATGTGTTCGAAGATGCCTTTGCTTTCAACTACCAAATCAATTTATAATTTAAATTGTAAAATGGAAATAGTTAACTACATGCTAATGTAATTTATCTTGACTACATATACAAATTCAAAAACACGTAATTATAATAATAATAATAATAATAATAATAATAATAATAATAATAATAATAATAATAATAATAATAATAATAATTATTATTATTATTATTATTATTATTATTATTATTATTATTATTATTATTATTATTATTATTATTATTATTAAATCAATATTAAAAATACGCATACAATGCATTTATAAATTTATAATGCATAATCTATAATCTATAAAAGTTGAAGAAAATTGATATTTTTGATTCTATAATAAGGAGTAATAATTATAATTATTATTAATAATAATAATATAACTAGTCCGGATCCTGCCCGAGCGATGCGGCGGGGGCTTTCGTCCTGTGTATTCATATTTAACGTAGCATTGTGTATTTACAGAGGGGAAAATGGCCCATGTCTTAAGCGTCATTTTAGATGTCGTTGTCTTAAGCGTTTTTTAAAAAGTGTCTGTTTCGAACGTAGTTAGTTTCGTTTTGTTCATAAAAACTTTTGAAGCGTAACGGGCTGTCGGTAAAATTTAACTTGCGGCGAACAGAAAGATACGGGTTGTCGTTGTGTTAAGCGTTTTTTAAAAAAGTGTCCGTTTCGCGTATAATTAGTCCCGTTGGGTTCGTCAGACTTTTTCGAGTTGAACGGTGGTCTCGAAAAAATTTAACGCGAACCGAGCGAGAAGATAGAGCTCGTTATAAATTTGGGGGGAATTAGTTTATTTTATTTTAATAAAATTATATGTTTACACTTTCTACCCCTGAAAAAATGTAAACTTGAAGGGTTGTTGTGTAAAATGAGCCGAATTTGAGGGACTTATTTTAGTGTTAACGCAAACTTAAAACTATAATTCAAATCAATTAAAACTACACATCCAACCATGTGTTTTAGGCTTCCCCTACATCACATAAAGCGTAACATCAAATCCAATGTGTCAGTCCCACATGTTCTCTACTACCTAACCTCCACGTGTATTACACCAGAGTCTTTATTTTTTTTCTTTTTTTTTATTCCTCGATAACACACAACGAAACGGCACGTGTCCCAATGACTTCCAAAAATGCCTCACAAACACAAAAATACATATCTAAATCATACCTCACCTCTCTCCTCCAATCCTATACCCCCCTCCTATCAAAATTCCGGTCGTCGTAATACCTGACTACCAATTTCATCAACACCAAACCTTAATCTGAAATCGTCATCAAATTACCAACAAAACGGTACACGTTGATCTTATTTTACCCTAATATCATCGGATTTCAGAAACGAATCGTCGGAACCGGGTTTACACGCTCCGATGCAGTTTCAATTAGATTGTTCATCATTGTTGTTGCGTAGGTCTACACAATCAAATCGCCGGTAATTTGATAGGTTGTAATTAACTTTATGTTGATTTCTGTTTCATAATTAGGTTTGTTCATCATTTTTGTTGTGCACATCTACACAATAGGTAATATTACTTTGTTTAAACGCTCCTGCCCTGCTATATTGATTGTTACTTTTTATGCATTTTTTAATGAGATGTGGTTTTCACTACATGATGTTTCTAAAAAAATGGCTTTTATAACGTCGAATTGTTTCTCTTGAAGGCGTAAGATCGAAGTTATGTTAGAAGTAATAATAATGTAATATACATATAGCTAATTCACACATTTGCACATACATTATAATATTAGTTGAAATTGCCTTTGCTCAAGAAAAATTTTCATCTATTATGGTAGGTCACTTTTTATCCATTCTTTACTGACATATTGTTGGCATCCGGTGATTGATGCATTGTCTTTATTTTTTGTTGTTGTTTCGTTTAGGTATGCCTTCTGTGATATATTTTTGATTATGGGTTTGGAAATGGCTTGCACATTTGTGGTGTGTATGTATGACACTTTTCTTCTTTTGAAATTTGATTTCCAGTTTATAGTTACATAATATACTGTAGTTGATAAATATACAATTTATAGCAAAAAGAGGCAAAAAAGAAATGTTAGTGAATCTTTGCTCAACGTCCCTTCCGATGGTAGCATGGCAAGTTTGTGCCTGTGGTTTTGTCGTGTAAGAAAGCTGGTGGATTGTGCAGTTATAATCGAACACAAATGGCTAGTATTTTTGAACTTCTTAAGTATTTTGATTTGTTTAACGATTATTTGCTAATGTTGTTCTTTTGTGTCTGTTTTAGATGGAAGGTATTATATTCTAAAGAATTCAAAAGGAGTTCAATTTCTTTTTTTGATGTTGATAAACAGGAAAGCGCCATATTACGGTGGGTCATAGGCTCATAGCCAATGCGAGAGCTGCAGAGGTGTATCAAAAGCTATCAGATTTTGACTGGATCTGGAAGACCTTATTTATATAAAATAAGATTTCTCTGCAATTCCGTCATCGATCCATCAGATCAAATAACAATGTTGTTAGGCAAATAAGAAAATACCCTTCAACAGCATCCAATAGTACATGAATCTCGACTACATTTAGACCATCAATGGTTTAAAGAGGTTTGTTCATCATATTTGTATTTTATTATGTTTGTTATCATTGAAATTTCTCCATTTTAGTAAATGACTATTTTCATGTTCGTGTGATCTGGTATGGTTTGTGTTATGACATCATATCAAAATTACACACTTTAGAATCAATGGTCATTAAAGTCGCCAAACCCTATTTTTTGTTCATAAATGGTAACTGTATTTGCTTATATATGAACTTTTGGTGTATTTCAATGGTGTAGAAGCTTTGGAATGCACTTTTTAAGAGATGTAAATAAACATCAGCGAAGCAGCGACGGCAATTCAAATATTCAATGGTGGGTAAAAGAAACTCACAAATTCAGGTTAATCATTGTTATCATTTGTTTTTTATACGATTGAAATCAATTATTCCTATGTGCATTTCGTTATTCAAGTAACATCCAACTTCGTTTGTGCTATTCATGTTGGATGTCGTTTTATATAAAATTTGTTTCAAATGATAACATTAGAATTACGAGGTCGAACTTACACCAGGCTCTCTTATTTCAGGTTTTTTTTTGTTTTGTTTTTTTTTTTTTTTTTTTTTTTGCTTAATACAGGCTGCATTAACGTAACAATTGGAGTTCTACAACAGGAACACACCATTCGGTAGCTTCAGTTTTTATTATTGTCAATCAACCAACAATTTTCGACATTCATTCTGGAGAGACAAGAAGGTACGAATTCTTAAGCAACTATATAAGCATATTTATCATGTATTTGAATTTGAATGTACTGTAAAAGGTTTTTATGTTTTAATACAAAAAGGTATAATTCTTTGTCGATGGTCAATCAAAAGCAACTTTTTACAGTACATCTTTGGGAAATTCAGTGCAACAACTTTTTTGAACATTTCATTATTTCATTATTCATATAACTGGACAACTTTTGAGTCCCTTATTAAGGACTCAAAATCAGTGAGGAATTACAAGTGTTCACTTTGACCCAATTTAATAGTTGAAATTATTTGGCTAAAGTGGACATAGTTGAAACAACCCTAAAGAATGTGATCCACTAATTTTGGCACCAGTAGCTACCAGCATACGAGCTAATCAGGCCAAAGCAAAACTGAACCCGTGTTGGACTCAGGTCAGTGGATCCATTTTTCTATTCAACAACATTTTTACTTTTAGTATATGATGCTATTCTTTCATTGGTAAAAAAATCAGTAGGATTACTCTTACAATGGTTACAAGGTACATAAAAGCGATTATGCATTTTCTTGATATAACATTGATCTTTGTTACTTTAGGCTATAAAAGAATCTTTTTCCACAGTTCATGTACGTTGTATGCTGGATTCGCTATCACTTAATAACAAAGTGTTGAAAAATGGAGATACATCAAAGGTTCATGCTCTTATAACCAATATGGTCCTAACTCCTAACTCTTTGCTTGATACAATCTATTTGTCACAGGGAGAAAGAAAAGGAAAAAGAAAGAACTCTTTACCAACTTAAATTATCTTGAGGACAAAACTTTTATTAGGGTTGCGCAAGAGCTTTTGTTGCAACTACCTCAACAGTTCAAAATGGTAATTTTTTATTTATTTTGTGTGTTTATTTTGTAATTTATGGTATTGTTTTGTGAACAACATTTACCATTTTTTCAGACCTTCATGGCCATATTGTGAATTCTGGTATGACTGTTGTGCCAACTAAACGCTGTCAGACCTTCATGGCCATATTGTGAACAATATTTACCGTTTCTTTTAGTATTAGTTATTTTCAAAACTGTTTCTAAATATGTTTGTTTTTTTTCTATTTACAAATAACTTCCATCTTTATGATTTATTGAAATCGTTACTGTTTTTACGATTGGTGGATCACTGGATCAGGCTGAATCTTATAAGCAAAGCAAGAGTAAGTAGAATTATTTATTAACAAATGTGCTTTGTCTGTTAATAAGTAATATGGTTACATACTTACATATTGCTTTTAATAATCTTTTTAGATACTGTTTTTGAGTTTTGTTGTGGTTCTTTAAACTCTTTATGATTAAAATTTAACGATTTCGGCTATTCTAGGTGATTTGTGATGCTTACACTCCTGTCGATGAGCCTATTCCTACTAACAATAGATGTGTTGCCAAAATCTTCAGTAAAACCAGAAGTCAAAAAGGGGGTTCCATTGTTTTCATGTAATCAATCTTGTGCGTTTGTGCTATAAATGCGCTCACCTAAATGTTGTTTCAAAAGTTTAATTGAATATTCATTCAATGTGCTGCAACTCATGGACCCTATATGCTGGTATGGTCAATAGAAGGTCTCTAATTCTCTATATTGGAATCAATATTAGTGGTATCAATTGAGAGGTTATGCACATGCATGTAAATCTTTGACCTTTTTTTGACCAAGATCGAGTATTCTTTTCGACTTAAACTTTTCATACGCCATTAAATTTACCACCTTTTATTAGATAAATCATGATCTTTAAGTTACTATACTACATCTTTGTAAATTTCCTTTCCTGTAACAACCTCATAAACTAATACTACTTGCCACTTTAAGTACGAGTAATTATTCGAGGGTTCTTAAGATTACTTGCAAGTATGATTGATTGAGTCATATTTGCCACCATTATTGGGTGGTCAGCTTTGATTATATATCTACACTCAAATACATAGATTTGTATAGTTTTGGTTTCCCCATTTCTAAAAATTTCTAAAATTCCAGGAGTTCGTATTAGTAGGTTCATTGGAGTTTCCTTTCAGGAAAGCAGAAGTGTAGAGATGCACAATATATGTGAGTATTTTAAATCCACTTTTACGACAGGCCACTTTCATTTCATATTATTACCCAAATTATATTAAATAAAGTCAAAGTTTATCAATATGTATGTATGTATCCATATGAATTAGCATATGTAAACAAAGGGTATGATACTATAAGTATGTATGATATTATAATCTTTGTGTTTTGGTCATGTGTTTTGCTAATGTTGGAATTAGTAGTCTTAAGCTGTGTTTTGTGTAAAGCAAAAAAACCTAACCATGTCATGTTTATTTCATTCGCAAGAATACTTGTGATACTCTCTTTATCATACCGCTAACTGATATAACATATACGTTTCCAGTTTGTTTAAGAATCTCCGTGCAACGCACGGGCTCTTAAAGGCTAGTTTAGTATATAAGGGTAAATTAATTAATTATTTAATAATAGTAACATCACTCTTAAGATGATGGCTAATTTTACTGTTTAAATTTCTTTATCTATAATGCTAACTAACACATACACACTCCGAAACAGCGTGATAGCTTCTTCTTCTAGTTCTGTATATAATGGCGTTCTTGTTAGTCATCAAATCCTACATTTATATTTATTTCCTCTCCCATTCTAATGCCATAAAGCGATACTGATACAACGAATCTAATCATCAAATTCATTCAACCAACATTCAACTTCACCTTTTCATAATTCTAAGGTATCAATCTTTTCTCGATTAGGATCATCACATGTTTGCCTTTTTCTAATGCATACAAAGTGTTCGATAAAATGCGTCAATGGTTATCTTTTATGTTTTGTCCAATTTTTAATGGTAACCGTTCAAGATTTGATTTACGTTCATTCTTCTTGGGTAAATAATACTGTAATAATTTGCTAAAACAAGAATCTGTTTAAGACTACTCTTAACCATCACACTACTTTTACAACCATACTGTGCCAAATCAGCGCCACATCAGTAGCTTCTTTCTTTCACATTCCCAACCACATTTACTAACAACCGTCACACGACCTCACTTCAATATTTTATTTTATATTTAATTATTATTAATATTATTATTAACTTTATTTTTTAATTTTAAAAATCTGACGGCTATAAATCCTACCGTTTTTTTGTTTTTCTTTTTTAATTTTTTCAAAAAAACAGCTAGATTTTTACCTCTATAAATACACCCACTTACTCAAATCCTTTCACACGCTTCATTTCTCAACTTAAAACCAAAACACACCAAACTACTCTAAAATGAAAACAATTCCCCCAAAGGATGAACGGTGGGGCCTTTTTACGACACATATGGTCGTTATTTTGACGATTCCGACTATTAAGTAGTCGATGTTCGTGTTTTAAGATCTTGTTGTATTGTATTTCAGTTTAATTTGGTTGTAGTTTAAAAATATGTAACCGTTTTCTATGTTGAATAAAAGTGTTGTTTGAAAATAAGATTTTACATTACATTCAAATTCAAACTTATTAGTATATGTATATGAAAAAAAAATTAAAAAGAAAAAATGAAAGAATCAAACGGCTAGTGTGATTTTTCTTTCAATTTTATTATTATTTTTTTTATATCTCGCGTGGTTCAATCAGTCAAACCTTGGCACAATGCATCACCGCCACTCAACGGCGGCCTCCATAACGGTGGCTAGCAACAGCGACGTTCGATCGGCGGCCCAACGGCGCCCTATCGACGGGCCGTTGCTAGTAGTCTAATGGGTCTTGCTTATTTAATACTTCGAATGCGTAATGGGTGCTGGTTGTTTTATCTGATTACTTTCATTTACTGGTTAATCAGATGGTTTAGTTTGGGTGTTTATATTAAAATGGCTATTTGTATGATTTATTCTTTTATAGGTTTATGAGTTTTTGTGTATAAGTTAGATCACAGGTCACAACGATTATATATTGTTTGTTTTTATTAGTTGTCACTTCTGGCCAGATATAGTTTTTACAAAAATGTGATTTTTTTGTCTTTTGATTTTTGGTATAATGTTTAAATTTAAATGTTTAATTAACTAGAAACTAATGGAAATTTGATTTTACGGCTATAGTTATTGAGCCGACAGCAAGCGTCGATTTATTGGCGACTTGATTGACTCTTAGAGCTAAAGTAAATTTCAGGCAGGATTTAAAACCCATGGAAATTTGATTTTACCGTTTTCATGGCGTCTCAATTTTATTCTTAATTTAATTTTATTTTTTTTAAACTTTTTTCCTACTTATTGGCTGGAGGTCCATTCGGAAGCAATATCTCTATCCGTCGAATAGAGAGAGGGATGACTTTCTCTACTTTTGAGAGTGTTTTCACTCTGAGTGGAGAAATGACTTGTCTTTATTCTCGGATAGCGGAAAGATTGTCTACATCTCACCTCCCCATACACCACTTATGTGGTATTGGGTTTTGTTGTTGTTGTTGTTGTTGTTGTTGTAGTTGTTGTAACTAGAAACTAATGGATTGTATTAACAGGCTATTCAATTCATAAAGTCTCTTTTTGACTTGCACGGGGTTATCATTTTCGTGCCCATTCGCAGCATATAGCGATTTAGAAGCAGGACTAAAGTCCTTTACCTTAAAAAATGGTGAAGTTAAAAGTTTGGGGTTATCTTGCAGTTTTAAGATTCAAGATTCCGAACCATCAGCTATGCAGTTAATGGGGGCTCAAGTAATGAAATTTGAAGGATCTATTAGCTTTAAACTTGAAGAAAACAAAGTAAAAAAGGTCGAAAAGAACGAGATTCAAATTGAAAACACAAGATCTGATAATGGATCGGATATTGTTGACCTGGGAAGCCCCAAACATGAAGCAGCCACAAAGTTGCAGAAAGTTTATAAAAGTTTCCGAACACGAAGAAAGTTGGCAGATTGTGCAGTTCTAATTGAACAAAGCTGGTATGTGTATCTTTCGATTAAATAACGATGCATGTATTATATTCTATTATATATTATATATATGTATTATTATATATGTTCACTGAACTTGTGATGTTTTGTAGGTGGAAGCTTTTGGATTTTGCAGAACTTAAAAGGAGTTCTATATCATTTTTCGATATTGACAAACAAGAAACGGCCATTTCACGTTGGTCAAGAGCAAGAACAAGGGCTGCAAAAGTAAAGTTAAAAGCTTTAATTCAAGTATTGAATTAGGTTGTGCAACTAGCATTATGCATCCTTATTAGATGCAAAAAAGTTCACAAAATATTTGTATTTTCTTGATATTACAGGTTGGGAAAGGCTTATCAAAGAATAGCAAAGCCCAGAAGTTGGCGTTGCAACACTGGCTTGAGGCAGTAAGTTAACCTAACCCTATGCATCGATCTTACGTCTTCCATATTTATAAATAATCACCCATTATTTTGCCTTTATCAATTTTTTCCTCAATTTGCATAACAGATTGATCCAAGACATCGTTACGGGCATAATCTTCATTTCTACTATAAACAATGGTTGCATTCTCAAAGCAAAGAACCCTTTTTTTACTGGTAATTTCATACTTACATGTCACAACTCAACTTCGTATCTAGATTAGTGCGCTCGTATTTCCTGTATCTGATATATATTGTATCATAATCATAATACTCAGGTTAGATATAGGAGAAGGGAAAGAGGTGAATCTTGTTGAAAAATGTCCCCGATCGAAACTTCAACAACAATGCATCAAATATCTCGGCCCCGTATGTCACTTTTCCATCTACTACTTTTTAATTAAACGATAAATGCCCGAAAGCTTACTGATGATTTTGTGCAGATGGAGAGGAAAGAATATGAAGTTGTGGTTGAGGATGGGAAGCTTTTATACAAACAAACGGGCGAGTATGTAGACACAACTGAAATACATACCGGTTCTAAATGGATTTTTGTTCTTAGCACATCTAGAGCTTTATATGTTGGTGTATGATGCGTTGAAACGTAACCTTTATTTTGAACGGATTTGAGTTATTTTGTTACACGAATTGATTTCTTGTATATATGGCGTTTTAATGAATTCGGGTTGATTTCACACATATATAGGCAACTGGTCCTATCCGTGTAGTTTAGTTTATTGGTAAATCCGATTCGTTCCACAGGGAGATGGAGTGTTTAATGGTTTTTAATAGTCTTTGATGTCAAACTTAATTAAAGGGGGTTTTGGATTAGGAATTTATAATAAAACAGTAAAAGAAAATAACTTAAACTAATTTACTAAATAAAATAAAATTACAATATTACAAGAATTAACTTAAAAAGATACTAAATGAAATTATACTAATTATGATGCGACAATTTTATTACTAGATGATAATTAGTTAAAACAATAACTTTTAATAAAACTATATATTTAGAATTTTGTTTTGAGCAATTATAATATAAATTTATTTAAATTAACTAAATGACATGTTTTAATTAAAATTAATATAAACTAATAGGAATTATAATAATTAACTAATTATAAGCTAATTACTAATTTTAAATTATATTAATACTAATTATAAGATTAAAACATTCTAACCTAATTATAACCTAATTATAACCTAATATAAATTAATAACCTAATTATAATAATATTCTATTCAAAACCCTAATTTTGACCTAAATTATATGAAACCCTAAATTTTAACCTAAAATATATGAAACCCTAAATTACATGATATGTTAATTATACGGAGTGATATGTTTAATTATACGGAGTGATATTTTTTTTTAGTGAATAATAATAATACGTAAATAATAATGATAATAATGATTTTACAATATATAAAAATAGGAGTGTTTACTTAAATGTGTCACCCCTAGATCCATGGATTGTTTTAAGTTTAAGCTCGTATTAAAATGTTTAGTAATAAACTTATATTTTCCTTTCGAAAAAATATAAAGTTTTGACTAACTGAATTAAATCTAATTTTCACCGGATTTTATTTAGTTAGTTACTAGTCCCTAAGTGTTTAAATTGAGACCCAACCCAGTTTTGACCTTCGCCAAAACCCAAATCATAACGGTTTCCCTTTTTACAATTTCACTTTTATGTGACTAGTGATATTACCCAAACCACCGAACTTTATTTCTAATTTAGTGTTAGTAAATTATTCATAAAACTCGTCTAAATCACTTTTAATGTTGAAGCTTAATTTATATAAATAAAAATAACTTTCGTTATTTTTATCTCATAAATTAAGTGACAGGGGTTAAATATCCAATTACATAATAATGGTTCATTTAATTAGGCTCAATATTAAAAACACTTAAGTTACATTTTTATTTTGCAAATGATAACAATCCATTTCACTAGGGGCTCTACATCTAAGCAAACACTAGGGAAATTAGCTACTCATTATACTAAGGAAAACATAAAAATAAAAATATACAAACATAATAATAACGATAAAAATTGATAACGATAATTTTAACGGAATATACTTACTAAAAATTCTTCACTTTCATTAACTTCAAACGGTAGAAAAATTACAATAACAACACCCTTTCACGCGTACAATAATACCCTTAATCACGAACAATACACCCTTTGATACAAAAACTATCCTAAATATTGAACTTTGAAAATTAATATGGAACTAAATTATACGGATTACTTGAAGTAAACAACGATAGTAGCTAAAAAATGAGTTGTGATATCTTTTAGTTTGTATGTGTTTTCTCTCGCCCCTGCGTCCTCTACATATACTCCTTTCTTTTGCTTTTTATTATTTCCTTTGTTTATTCATTTGCAAATGGTGTCAGATAATTCTTTGACTAACTTTTTTCATTTGCTTACTCCTTTCTTGAATTATTGCTCCTTGCATTATCCATTCAACATTATTAAACTAGAAAGTAGACATTTACCTAACAATATATCATATAATAACATGAGTGGCATATTTGTGAGATGCACTAGAAAAATGATCTGGTCGACAGTCACTTTGCATTCTTTGTTATCTTGTACCTTGAGCATTACTAACTTGTACTTTTTCGCGTGTTTTGACGTTTTCTTGATAAATTCTTCATTTTCGCTCTTCGTAACACTTTGGAATTTTATACAAATTACATCTTAAAATTACACAATTACAATTAAAATTCTCCAACTTAGGATTGATATTGCGACTAAAAATATGTTCATTATGAGCAATATCAAAATACCCCACACTTGAACATTGATTGTCCTCAAGCAATAACAGTTTTTAATAGACTCGGAATACAACATAATTCCCATATCATACATTCATCACACACACACCACACGAAATGAAAACACACGCTTTATGAAATGAATTGGAAACACCACAATTTTATTGGATCACACACACACCACACGAAATGAAAATCCTGGCAACAGAAACAAAGTTGAAATTCGTGATTAAGGTTTAAAAATTTGGATCCTTAGGGAAAATTGGACCTTGTGAAAACGTTTTATGATTTTTATAAAATGTCATGCTAGTTTTTACACTAGACACGTTTTCCGGTTTTAACCTCAAATTCCGGTTGAGGGTAACTGAAAACCGAAGTCTCAGTCGGCGATTAGCAAGCTATTCGCCCCCATGATTGTAGTATCATGGAACTTGAAGCCAAATGTCCAAAAATAGTTTTACACAAATATAATTCATAAAATAGCATAAGTTTTAGAACAAAATTATATCGTGTCCAAATATCATCGGTGAACCATGAGTTTGCACACCTCAATTTGTTATGGCATATGTATGTTGACCGCGGTCAAACATAGATGCGGTTAATCTTTACGGAGATCATCCATCTGGGGATTAGATTCATTAGTCTTAAAAGCTAATTTGCATTGTGCCCCCCCATTGTACGAGACAGATCCATCTCATGGTTAGGATAAGTCTGACCACCAAAAACCCTGTTTGATGCTGAGGTTAGGTGGATTTCCAGCCGATTTTAGGGATGACTTTTCAAGATTTTTCGTCAACCTACAGCTGTTCTGGACTACATCTTCTAACATAAGTTAGCAAGTGTGTCAATTCGGAAGACTTTACTTCCTTACGGGATGGATTTGATTCATCCTCTATTACTCGTGATAATGGAATATTCAGGTTTATACATTCTGTAGCAATGATATCTGCAATAAACTTCAAAGAAACATGTGATAAATGGTTCTCAATATAAGGATTTATAAATTCTTGTTATAAATGGTTTTCTTTTATAAGTTTTAAACAAATAAACTTATGTATTTTTAATGTATGGAGACAACAATTTCGGTTTTTTACACCTGATCTTTAATTGCTCGTAGTTACCTTAAAAATTGATTAGATACATAAAAAATTTTCAAATTTTCATAAAAACCAATAACTTATTAGTTCTCGAGAATTTATATATTCCCACCCCACACTTACGATTATGTAATGCCCTCATTACATAAAATCAGATAATAATGTATAAATTTGAGAGGACAAAAAGTGTAGAGTATTTGGAACTTCCTTTGTTAACCGATTTGGATTTTCAAATTGTTTTACCTATGATCATATCCAATGTTTGTATCACAATGTAATTTGATGTTTCGTTTCGTCTAATTGCATTTTCGTCTGTACCTGTCAAAACCATGTTAAAAACACACAAAATATGGGGTTTTAATTCAATCGTACAACACATTTTTTTTTTTCCACACTATATTTTCTTGCTAATATATAAAAAATAAAAACATTATAAGTTTCAATACACACCAAAAAAAAAATTCTGTTATTACAAACTAATTTTTTTTTTTTCTTTTTATATATATATATATATATTTTTTTTATAACTTATAATCAATTAAATTTAAAATATCTTTTATAGATTTATATTTGTAACGGAAATTCGGTTTTTACACCTGTTCTTTATCCGTTTATAAATCTTAAAAATAAATTTATAAAATTCAATTCATTAATAGTTAAAGTTTTTAATGTTTTTTCTGAAGACAAATTCAAAAATAAAATAAAAACACTCTATTTTTGTGTTAAAGATATTAACATTTTTAATTTTAGAACAAGTACATGAAAAATAAAAGTTTAAACAAATTAAAATACACTCTATATTTTTTTATAACTTAAAATCAATTGAATCTTAAAATATCTTTTAAAAATTTATATTTGTAACGGAAATTCGGTTTTTACACCTGATCTTAATCCGTTTATAAATTTTTAAAGTCAATTTATAAAATTCAATAAATTAAAAGTTTAAAGTTTTTATAGTTTTATCAAAAATAAATAAAATAAAAACAAGTACATGAAAAATAAAAATTAAAATAAATAAAAATTCACTCTATTTTTGTTATATACCCTTAAATCAACTAATTTTCAAACTTAAAACTTTGTTTCCTATCGTCTAGGTAGAGATTAATTTCGGTTGTCAAACCTATCATTATCCACGACAAAGTTTTACAAGTTATATATTTTTACGGTTATTGATAAAAGAGTATAATTTTGCAATCTACTACAGACTTTTAGAATTTAACAAATATTCTGTACAATTTTTGAAAAATAAAAATTCAGTTGTGACACCTAACATTTTTATTTTCAAAGAAACAAGTTAAACTCAAGGCGTTTCACCTCAATTTAGTAGAGAGGATTTTTTTTTTTAATTTTTATTTTGTTTTCGTGATTTACTATTTAAATGATATCTTAAAAATTTAACAATTAATTTCGTGCAATTTGAACAACAATAATTCAGTTTTAACACTTTAACATTATCGTTTTCAATGAAAACAGGTTAAATTCAAGTTTAATCAATTTTAAATAGTAGATCTTTTTATAAAACTCACTGCAAACAAATATAAACCAAAATACACACAAAATAAAAAATAAAAATAAAATATGCACATACATACAATCGACGAGAAAAAGAATTAGATAGTGAACCCACGTTGACTCGCCTCGTAGTCGAGTCGTGAAATTTCGCTTCCCATTGCCTCGTAGGCGTAACCTCGTGGGTTTAAGAGGTTTTCTTCTAAACATTTGAAAGGCCCTTCTCGGCATAAAGTTACGTACTCGAAATTAGAGTCCGTTTGGTTCTTTGGGCAATCTCCGGAGTGAGCCGATTTTCCACATTTTTCACATTTACCCAATTGACGTGCCCGACGTCTCTTAGCGCATTTTGATTTTCCTTTTGCATAATTTTTCTCATTATAATCTTGTCTTTCTCTTTTTCTCGTCGCATCGCATCTTTTCTTAATATCTAACACCACATCTCTTGGTAGAATCTTATCGCACATTAAAATGAAGTGGTTGTAGATATATTGACCTCGCATCTTGAAAGTAAACAATAAAAACAAACCAAAAAAAATTAAAAAGGTAGAATGGAGGGAGAAGGCTAGTTCTTTAGGGTCTGCTAGGGAAAGACCAATCTAACCCCACTCTTAAAGATAAAAAATGAAAATCGAGAATGGAGTTTTAAAACCTTAGAGTTACCCTGAATTTAGTTGTCCTTAGGGTAGAATGTGGCTTCGTCTCTTTCCGTAGTGTTGATCCCTTCAAAGTATAGTTTTAGTCGATGACCGTTCACCTTGAAAGTTCCACCGTCTTTACCGTATAATTCTGCATATCCAGATGGAAAAACCTGTTTTATTATATATGGCCCAGTCCATCTGGATCTTAGTTTCCCGGGTGAAAACTTAAAACGTGATTGGAAGACTAATACTTTATCTCCCTGTTCAAATTCTTTCTTTTCTTTTAATCGTGCATCGTGCCATCTTTTAGTTTTTTCTTTATATGTTTTAGAGTTTTCATATGCTTGTAGTCTTAATTCATCTAATTCATTAAGTTGTAAGAATCGGTTTTCTCCGGCTTGCACAAGGTCGGTGTTACATTCTCTTAAAGCCCAATATGCCTTGTGTTCGACTTCGACAGGTAGATGACATGCCTTACCATAAACTAATCGGAAAGGTGTAGTACCAATTGGCGTTTTAAATGCGGTTCTAAATGCCCACAGCGCATCATCTAGCTTTCGATGCCAGATTTTTGGATTGTTTTTTACCGTTCTTTCTAAAATTCGTTTAAGACCTCGATTCGTGTTTTCAACTTGGCCACTCGTTTGAGGGTGGTAAGAAGTTGAGAAACGATGATTAACTCCGTACTTTTTAAGCACTTTCTCGAGTAATTGATTTGTAAAATGAGTTCCACGATCACTGATTAATGCCTTTGGAATCCCAAAACGTGAGAAAAGGTTTTTAAGAAAGCTGACAACAACTCGAGCATCATTAGTGGGTAGGGCTTTTGCTTCAGCCCATTTAGAAACGTAATCGACTGCTACGAGAATGTATTTACATTTGTTAGAAGCGGGGAATGGACCCATGAAGTCAATACCCCAAATGTCAAATACTTCGCATACTAGGATGCTTTGTTGTGGCATTTCGTCTCTCTTGGAGATATTTCCAGATCTTTGACAAGAATCACATGTTTTAACCATGTGGTGTGCATCTTTGAAAATAGTTGGCCAATAAAAGCCTGAGTCAAAGACCTTTTTAGCTGTATAGCTAGGTCCGAAATGACCACCAGCTGGGCCTTGATGACAGTGCTCCAATATTTGTTGAGCTTCTTTACCATATACGCATCGGCGGATAACTTGATCCGCTCCTATTCGAAAAAGATTAGGGTTTTCCCAGAAGTAAAACTTTAAGTCAGCAAAGAATTTCTTCTTTTGCTGGTACGTTTGGTTTTTAATTAATACTCCTGCAGCAAGATAGTTTGCAAAATCAGCAAACCATGGAACTTCAAATTCGGTTTCTATTCTCATTAGAAACTCATCGGGAAAAGTGTCATGAATAACTGACTCGTCTAGTTTTTCTAGGTCGGGATTTTCAAGACGAGACAAGTGATCAGCAGCGAGATTTTCAGCACCCTTTTTATCCTTGATTTCTATATCAAATTCTTGTAAGAGAAGAATCCAACGTATTAATCTAGGCTTTGCATCTTGTTTCTTGAACAAGTACTTTAGGGCTGAATGATCGGTAAAAACAATCGTTTTGGATAACACAAGATACGATCTAAATTTATCGAATGAAAATACAATTGCAAGGAGTTCTTTTTCGGTAGTTGTATAGTTAATTTGTGCTCCTGTTAGTGTTTTACTTGCATAATATATTGGTTGAAATTTCTTATCTTGGCGTTGTCCTAAAACGGCTCCTAGTGCGAAATCACTAGCATCACACATTAGTTCGAATGGTTTGGACCAATCGGGAGATACTATGATAGGTGCATTCGTAAGTTTATCTTTTAGAATGGAGAAAGCTTGTAGGCATTCGTCATTGAAATCGAATGTACTATCTTTCTCAAGAAGTTTAGTCATGGGTCGAGCGATTTTGGAAAAGTCCTTTATGAATCGTCGATAGAATCCCGCATGACCTAAGAAACTACGAATTCCTTTAACGTTAGTTGGAGGAGGAAGCTTTGAGATTACATCAATCTTAGCTTTGTCTACTTCCATTCCATCTCTAGAAATCTTGTGTCCTAAAACAATGCCTTCCTTCACCATGAAGTGGCATTTTTCCCAATTTAAAACAAGATTTGATTCCTCACAATGAATTAACATTCGCTCGAGGTTTGAAAGGCATGAATCGAAGGAGTCTCCAAAAACAGAGAAATCGTCCATGAAGACTTCCATACTTCCTTCTATCATGTCATGAAATATTGCCATCATACACCTTTGGAAGGTGCCTGGCGCATTGCATAATCCGAACGGCATTCGTCGGTATGCGAAAGTACCAAATGGACAAGTAAAAGTTGTCTTGTCTTGGTCTTTTGGATCAATGGGAATTTGAAAATAACCGGAGAATCCATCAAGGAAACAATAGTACTCTTTTCCCGCTAAACGTTCTAGCATTTGGTCAATATAAGGAAGTGGGAAATGATCTTTCCTTGTGGCGTCATTTAAACGACGGTAGTCTATACAGACTCTCCAACCAGTGACTGTCCTCGTAGGAACGAGTTCATCTTTGTCATTAAGGACGACAGTTGTACCCCCTTTCTTGGGTACTACTTGAACAGGACTAACCCACGGGCTATCGGATATAGGGTATATTAACCCGGCATCAAGTAACTTGATAACCTCCTTCTTGACAACTTCTTTCATGTTAGGGTTTAACCTTCGTTGCCTTTGTACCACGGGTTTAAAATCTTCTTCCATTAGAATCTTATGAGTACAATAAGCTGGGTTAATCCCAGGAATATCGGTTGTTTTCCAAGCAATTGCCCTTTTGTGAGCTTTTAGAACGGACATTAACCTACCCTTTTCGTTATCAGAGAGTTTTGATGAAATTATAACGGGTAATTGTGACGTACCTTGGAGATAAGCATACTCCAAATGTTCCGGTAATTCTTTAAGTTCTAAGGTTGGTGGTTCTTCCAAGGAAGATTTTATTCGGAACCTATTACCATCGGTAATTTCTTCAAAGGGTTCATCTTCCTTGAGAATTTCTTCCTCAATGTCATCTTCATCGATGACTACCTTCAACAATTCTTCAAGTTCAACCTCGACATCAAATTCTTCACTTTCACCCGTCGAGGTTAAATCCGAGGTGTCTACATTTAGTAATTCTTGCAATTCTTTTTCAACACAACAATCCACAATGTCTACCTTATAAACTTCGTCATCGGAGGAGATAGGTTGTTTCATAGCTTTATCAATGTTTAAGGTAACTCTATCTTCCCCTACACCTAGACTAAGTTTTTTATCTTTAACACGCACAATCGCGTCAGCGGTATTTAGAAAAGGTCGCCCTAGAATTAAGGGAACCTTGCTATCTTCTTCCATTTCAAGGACAACGAAATCGGCAGGAAAAATTAAATGATTAACTTTAACCGGTAGGTTTTCGGCAATACCAATAGGATAGTTAAAAGTTCTATCGGCTAGGCGTATACACATCCTAGTTGGTTTTAGATCACCTAGGTTTAGTTTTAAGTATAGGGAGTGTGGCATAAGATTAATACTTGCCCCTAAGTCAGCTAATGCATCGTACATTACTGAATCTCCCATCAGACACGGAATAATGAAACTACCAGGATCTCCAAGTTTCGGTGGCATCTTTTGCTTTTGCAAAATTGCTGAGCATTCCTCATTGAGGAATGTGGTTGAAACTTCTTCATATTTACCTTTATCGGCTATGAGATCCTTGATAAACCTTCCATAATTTGGCATACCCGCAAGAACATCTACAAGTGGTACATTGATACAAATTTGCTTAATCATTTCGGAAAACTTGTTGTACTGTGCTTGTAATTTATCTTTCTTCAAACGTTGTGGGTATGGAATTGGATGTTTGTATTCTTTTAATGGCGGTTGAGTTTTAGGTGCACTTGTGGTTGGCACTTTATCCTCTTCCACGGAAGACTCTTTTTCGTTAGGAATAGAAACACGAGCAGGAGGTTTTGGAATATCGGGGTTAATGGTTAACCCACTTTTCGTAGTTATGGAATTTACTTGCTCATTCCTTGTTTGACTGTTGTTGGGATTCACTTGAGTATTTGAGGGGAGAGTACCAGGCGGTCTCTCTGCTAGTAACTGTGAAATCCTTCCAACATCTCTTTCTAAATTCTGAATCGTAGCTTGTTGATTTCGAATTTGCTGATTTTGAAGTTCCGCGGTTTGCTCGTTCCTAACCATAAAATCTCTCAAGAGATCTTCTAAACCGGATTTCTTCTCGGGTTGTGGTTGTGTAAGTGCTAATTGTTGTGGTTGTGGTTGATTGTGTTGGAAATTATTTTGATAAATTCGTTGAGGTTGATTACGGTTGTTTAGGTTATTATAACCTGGTGGTGGATTTCTTTGAATTTGATTTTGATTTGGGAAATTTCGGTTATTTTGGTAACCTGGATTTCCTCCTTGATAGTTATTATTATTTGAACCTGAAGGTCCTCCTATTTGATAGCTGTTGATAGGAGGATATCTTCGGTTATTTGCTTCTATTGCTGGAAAATCGCTAAAATTCATTTCACCTTTTCGCAAGTAACCTAAGAAATTTGCTTGCTCTTCCATCGTTGCTTGATTACAATCTTTAGTAAGATGGGGACCTTGGCATAGTTCACATCCTACTCTGATAGCATGCATTTCCTTGGTTACTTTCTCAATTTGTCTGGCTTGATTTGCCATTTGAACTTTTAAAGAAGCAATTTCATCATTGCTTTCGATATTAGCAACGGTTGATGATCTAGAGAATTCTATTTCTTGATGCCAATTATGAGAATGGGACGCTAAATCAGCAATGATTGCATGAGCGTCTTCAGGTGTTTTCTTCATAACCGATCCTCCGGCTGCAGCATCTATATCTTTTCTAGTTGCTACATTCACTCCTTTATAGAATATACAAACTTTTTGAAATGTACTCAACCCGTGTTGAGGACATATTCGAAGCATTTTGTTGAATCGAGTCCAAGCTTCATAAAGAGTTTCATTAGGTTTTTGTTTAAAGTGATTTATATCGCTTTGTAATTTTGCTGCTTTTGAAGCAGGAAAGAATTCTGACAAAAATTTGTCCATCATATCATTCCAGTCTTCAATATAACCTTCAGGTAATGAGTCTAGCCAATCTCTAGCTTCATCTTTTAATGACCATGGAAAGATTCTTAAACATGCGACATCATCGGTGACATCCTTAATTTTGAATAGTTTGCAAATGCTTACAAACTTACGAAGATGCTCGTTAGCATCCTCGTTTGGAGCTCCACCGAATTGGCATGTATTAGTTACCATGTGTAAAAATTGACCTTTTATTTCAAAACCATCACTCATCTCGGGTTGGATGATTGCGTGGCCTTGACCTTTTCTTGTGGCTTTCATTAACTCTTCCATAGTTAGATTTGTTTCAGCCATTTCTTCTTCTTCTTTAATAATAGGCTCTATGATTGGTTGATTTATTGGTTCAGAGTCGGATTCTAAGGAAAGTGATTCTAAATTTTTAGCAAGAGAATCGACTTCTTGAGCTCTTAAGCGTTCGTGAAATTTTCTTTCAGGTTCAGGATGTGAAGGAGTTAATTCAGCGTTGGAGGAACGTAAGTTCATACATTAATTTCTATTATAATAATAAAGGTTTATCTAGGGTTACCTACTTGTTTCTAAATTTTTTAGTGTTTTTCGCTGTTTTAAAATTACTAGTACTTCTTTTTGTTGTTTTTGTCTTTTATTAATTCTTTGCAGTTCCGTATTAAGTTTAACGAGTTTAGGATTGAACGGATCATACAATTTGGGAAATTGTACAAAGAACTAAAGGATTTATTCAAAAACTTTGAACTTTCTTGGAAATGAATTTCCTCGAGAAGATCGAATAACATAAAAACAATGATAAAAACCTTTAAACAAACAGATTATCCTTCTGATTTTGCCCACGTTTCGAATAGCCAAAAGATGCAGCAGAGGGGCAGGATCCTTCAAAGACCAATAAAATTGGTGATCCAACAACCCGGTCCACGTACAAATCCAACTACTACTACGAATCAGAAAAATTATCTATTTATTTAACTGCCAACTCCCCGGCAGCGGCGCCAAAAAGTTGATGCGTTGAAACGTAACCTTTATTTTGAACGGATTTGAGTTATTTTGTTACACGAATTGATTTCTTGTATATATGGCGTTTTAATGAATTCGGGTTGATTTCACACATATATAGGCAACTGGTCCTATCCGTGTAGTTTAGTTTATTGGTAAATCCGATTCGTTCCACAGGGAGATGGAGTGTTTAATGGTTTTTAATAGTCTTTGATGTCAAACTTAATTAAAGGGGGTTTTGGATTAGGAATTTATAATAAAACAGTAAAAGAAAATAACTTAAACTAATTTACTAAATAAAATAAAATTACAATATTACAAGAATTAACTTAAAAAGATACTAAATGAAATTATACTAATTATGATGCGACAATTTTATTACTAGATGATAATTAGTTAAAACAATAACTTTTAATAAAACTATATATTTAGAATTTTATTTTGAGCAATTATAATATAAATTTATTTAAATTAACTAAATGACATGTTTTAATTAAAATTAATATAAACTAATAGGAATTATAATAATTAACTAATTATAAGCTAATTACTAATTTTAAATTATATTAATACTAATTATAAGATTAAAACATTCTAACCTAATTATAACCTAATTATAACCTAATATAAATTAATAACCTAATTATAATAATATTCTATTCAAAACCCTAATTTTGACCTAAATTATATGAAACCCTAAATTTTAACCTAAAATATATGAAACCCTAAATTACATGATATGTTAATTATACGGAGTGATATGTTTAATTATACGGAGTGATATTTTTTTTTAGTGAATAATAATAATACGTAAATAATAATGATAATAATGATTTTACAATATATAAAAATAGGAGTGTTTACTTAAATGTGTCACCCCTAGATCCATGGATTGTTTTAAGTTTAAGCTCGTATTAAAATGTTTAGTAATAAACTTATATTTTCCTTTCGAAAAAATATAAAGTTTTGACTAACTGAATTAAATCTAATTTTCACCGGATTTTATTTAGTTAGTTACTAGTCCCTAAGTGTTTAAATTGAGACCCAACCCAGTTTTGACCTTCGCCAAAACCCAAATCATAACGGTTTCCCTTTTTACAATTTCACTTTTATGTGACTAGTGATATTACCCAAACCACCGAACTTTATTTCTAATTTAGTGTTAGTAAATTATTCATAAAACTCGTCTAAATCACTTTTAATGTTGAAGCTTAATTTATATAAATAAAAATAACTTTCGTTATTTTTATCTCATAAATTAAGTGACAGGGGTTAAATATCCAATTACATAATAATGGTTCATTTAATTAGGCTCAATATTAAAAACACTTAAGTTACATTTTTATTTTGCAAATGATAACAATCCATTTCACTAGGGGCTCTACATCTAAGCAAACACTAGGGAAATTAGCTACTCATTATACTAAGGAAAACATAAAAATAAAAATATACAAACATAATAATAACGATAAAAATTGATAACGATAATTTTAACGGAATATACTTACTAAAAATTCTTCACTTTCATTAACTTCAAACGGTAGAAAAATTACAATAACAACACCCTTTCACGCGTACAATAATACCCTTAATCACGAACAATACACCCTTTGATACAAAAACTATCCTAAATATTGAACTTTGAAAATTAATATGGAACTAAATTATACGGATTACTTGAAGTAAACAACGATAGTAGCTAAAAAATGAGTTGTGATATCTTTTAGTTTGTATGTGTTTTCTCTCGCCCCTGCGTCCTCTACATATACTCCTTTCTTTTGCTTTTTATTATTTCCTTTGTTTATTCATTTGCAAATGGTGTCAGATAATTCTTTGACTAACTTTTTTCATTTGCTTACTCCTTTCTTGAATTATTGCTCCTTGCATTATCCATTCAACATTATTAAACTAGAAAGTAGACATTTACCTAACAATATATCATATAATAACATGAGTGGCATATTTGTGAGATGCACTAGAAAAATGATCTGGTCGACAGTCACTTTGCATTCTTTGTTATCTTGTACCTTGAGCATTACTAACTTGTACTTTTTCGCGTGTTTTGACGTTTTCTTGATAAATTCTTCATTTTCGCTCTTCGTAACACTTTGGAATTTTATACAAATTACATCTTAAAATTACACAATTACAATTAAAATTCTCCAACTTAGGATTGATATTGCGACTAAAAATATGTTCATTATGAGCAATATCAGTGTAAAAAAGAAAGGGCTGTTTCAACATTCTAGTTTTTTAGCTGGTGGCGCCACTTTAGCTGCTGGGAGACTAGTTTCCGAGAATGGTGTATTAAAGGTAATTTTATTTGTTTTTTTTCTTGGTTCAATTTGGTATATGAATTTGGTAGATATGTTTATCTTATTATGGCTTGTGATTGTGATTATCAAACAGGCAATTTGGCCTCACAGTTGTCATAACCCGTCCTTAACCATAAGAACGAGTTAGATAACGTATGATATCATTGCGAGGTATTGACCTCTATATGCGACATTTTTAAAAGAACAACTGCATTTATTTTACATTACAAACCATAACTCTTATTTTAATACAAGCTTTAGACAATAAAAAGATGATTATCGTTTAGCGATAATCTTAGACTTACAAACTTTACATGTGATGATAACAATACGATTTCTAGCATATTTTACATTACAAATCCTCCGATATGCAGTTTTATTTTTGACACAAATATGCATACTCAAGATCTTGTTTAAATTCAACATGTTGCAGCGGAAGCTTCTAATTATCACCTGAGAATAGACATGTTTAAAACGTCAACATAAAGTTGGTGAGATATAGGTTTAATGCCGGCAGCAATATATATATAGACCACAAGATTTCATATATAAATGTTTTAATAAAAATATTCTAAGTGGTTGAGCACTTGGTAACCATACTTAACATTTAATCACGTCGCATATTCCCTTTATTATGAAATCTTACTACACCGTACCAAGTGTAGTCACGAAACGAAGTACTGTGCAACCGTTGAATACTGGTCGTCCAGTCCGGTTGGGGTTGTCAGGCCCGATAGATCTATCAACAGGATTCGCGTTTACAATACCGCTGTAAATAACAGTTACCAAGCTACAGGGAAGTATGCCAGTGGTACAACTCAACGTAGAATATATTTTTCAGTTACTTGTGTCCATATCGTAAAACATAAAATACATGTATTCTCATCCCGAAATATTTAGAGTTTAAAAGTGGGACTATATACTCACTTTCGTCTTGAAGATATGTAATTTTGACTTGGTCTCCGATTGATATCACAAACCTAACCATATATAATATATCAATACCTTTTCTTTTTAAACAATCGTCACATATATATACTTATAATACTTTTAATAATTCCTTAGTCCGTAGTTAGCAGTTCGATGTTAGTAATTCAATTTTAAATGGTTCATTTTTAGGTGATTAATAAACCCCCAATGAAATAAATAAAAACCCCATCGTATATGTATTGGTCGAGATTAATCTTGACCCACGGTACCGGTGTTGTCAAATGACGTGTTGCGTACATAAAGTACCGGTGTTGTCAAATGACGTGTTGCGTACAATCATGGGATCTTATGATTAATCTTCTCGAATTGTTTACGGGTGATCCTGAACCATATAAAATTAAATTATGAGTACATATATATAAAATATCATGTTATTTTAGAAAGATGTGATTTATTTAATTTTTTTCCAATTAATCACGTAGCTAAATTAGTCTTGGATATTCGATTTCGTTTTGGTCATAGTTTCTTCGTTACAACTCCGTTTTCGTTGGTTCAACTTGCCACTTCCTTGGATCGAGTCCCTCTTTAAGAATATGAACTGTAAATACCTTAGTTTGTATTCGAAATCACAGGTCATAGGTCAAACTTTGGTGAAACTTATGAAGTTAATCATTTTCCATCATGTAAACAACCTTAAATGATTATTTTTCTAAAAATACTTATACTTTGAGTTAAATCATAAAATTTTTATGCGTTAACATATTCATAGTAAAAATCATTTTTTCCAGAAAATAAACCTCCAATTCAAAGTTTAAGATGGTTTTTAATTATCCAACCCGAAATCACAGGTCATAGGTCAAACTTTGGTGAAACTTATGAAGTTAATCATTTTCCATCATGTAAACAACCTTAAATGATTATTTTTCTAAAAATACTTATACTTTAAGTTAAATCATAAAATTTTTATGCGTTAACATATTCATAGTAAAAATCATTTTTTCCAGAAAATAAACCTCCAATTCAAAGTTTAAGATGGTTTTTAATTATCCAACCCAAAACAGCCCCCGGTTACACTCCGACGTCGTAAAAACAGTTTTTAAGGTGTTCTTTGAAAAACCAAGTTAAACCTTGTTAAATTAGCATATATTTAAGATATATTACAGGTCTTGAAGTATTTTAAAAGTTAAGTTAGAAGGATCTATTTAGTTTGCAAACAAGTTTGAAAACATTCAAACTATGTTCTTGTTGTTAAAATTTTATACCACAAAATAAGATAGCTATATATATATGAATCGAATAAGGTTATGAACATAGTTACTACCTCAAGTTCCTTGAACAAGGTTGCTGTAAAAGAGGAGTAAGAATCTAGAACCAAAAGGGTGATGGAATTGGATGAAAGATTGGAAGTAAGTTTGTGTTCTTGGAAGAATTCTTGAAGTGTTTTTGTAAGGGTTTTCTTATGGTATTTAAAGCTTGTTTCTATGGCTAGATCTTCAAGGTTTCTTGCTGAATGATTATGGAGTTCTTAGAACTTGTAAGTAGGTGAATTAGAGAGTGGTTTAAGAGTAAGAATGGTGAGCTAAAAATGGTTTGGTGTTGGTCCTTAAAAACGTGACAAAGGGGGGAGCAAGGACAAAATTTTAAGCTTGTAATCTTGTGTATTTGTCAAACAATCATACAAAAGCAATTACCTCTACCTTAGGGCAGTAACAAGGGCTAGTTAGGTGGTGATTTGATGTGTATATACCAATAGTAAATACGTATATAAGTTAGGTATGATACGAGTACATATACTCTAGATATACGTATAGAAATCTTGTGAAAATAGAATGAGGATTCAAATATAGCTATCTTTTGTGAATACACTTATATGATTTTATGTATTTAAGTCCTTAAAAGTGATTAAATACATTACATATACGATATATGTATAAACATTATAGGTTATAAGTATTTATGTCAAATAACGTTACGTATGGTTATCGTTTTGAAAACTTAAGTTAGTAGTTTCAAAATATACTTATAACTTATTGTTATTAATACAAAATGAGATATTAAAACATTCATTAATCATGTTAAATATGTATATATACATATATATACACAAACATATAATTATCATATATTGTATAGTTCGTGATATCATCGGTCAAACTAGACGGTCAAACGTTGTGTAAAACTCTTTTCGGAAACATAAATCTCAACAATTTGGATTGCTTATCATGTTGGTAAGGTTTAATTTATATAAATATTAATCTTATAAATATAGAACGATCGAAAAAGTGCGGGTCATTACAGTACCTACCCGTTAAATAAATTTCGTCCCGAAATTTTAAAATTGTACCTATTTTGCGTCATTGGAAAACAAGTGTGGATATTTTTGTTTCATTTGATCCTCTCGTTCCCAAGTAAACTCGGGACCCCTTCGAGCATTCCAACGAACCTTAACGATCGGTATGTTGCTCTGCTTGAGCCGTTTAACTTCACGATCCATGATTTCGATTGGTTCTTCGATGAATTGTAGTTTCTCGTCGACATGGATTTCTTCAAGAGGAATGGTGAGGTCTTCCTTTGCAAGACACTTCTTAAGGTTTGAGACGTGAAATGTATTATGTACTCCGGCGAGTTGTTATGGTAACTCGAGTCGATAAGCTACCGGTCCAATGCGTTCGATAATCTTGAACGGGCCTACATATCTTGGGTTCAGTTTACCCCTTTTTCCGAAGCGTATTACACCTTTCCACGGTGACACCTTTAACATAACCATGTCACCGATCTGAAACTCTAATGGTTTCCTTCGAACATCGGCGTAGCTCTTTTGGCGACTACGGGCTGTTTTCAATCTCTCCTTGATTTGTACTATCTTCTCAGTCGTTTCGTGTATGATCTCGGGACCAGTTAATTGTCGATCTCCTACTTCATTCCAACAAATAGGAGATCTACACTTCCTTCCGTACAATGCTTCGAATGGCGCAGCTTTAATGCTCGTATGATAACTATTATTATACGAGAATTCTGCTAATGGTAGATATTTATCCCATCCGTTTCCAAAATCGATCACACATGCTCTGAGCATGTCTTCAAGAGTCTGAATCGTTCTTTCACTCTGCCCGTCGGTTTGCGGATGATACGCGGTACTCATATCCAAACGAGTTCCTAGGGCCTCCTGTAGTGATTGCCAGAACTTTGATGTAAATCTACTATCACGATCGGATATAATGGAAATAGGTATTCCATGCCTTGAAACAACTTCCTTTATATACAATCGTAATAGTTTCTCCATTCTATCCGTTTCCTTTATAGGCAAGAAATATGCAGACTTGGTGAGACGATCAACAATCACCCAAATGGTGTCGTATCCCCAGGCAGTCTTTGGTAACTTCGTGATGAAATCCATGGTAATACCATCCCATTTCCATTCTGGGATTTCTGGTTGTTGAAGTAACCCTGACGGCTTCTGGTGTTCAGCTTTGACTTTGGAACAAGTTAAACATTCCCCAACATATGTTGCAGCGTCTGTCTTTAAATTAGGCCACCAATAATGTGTCTTAAGATCTTGGTACATCTTTCCAACTCCAGGATGTATCGAGTATCTTGTCTTATGTGCCTCATTCAATATCAACTTCCTTAATCCACCCAACTTCGGTACCCAAATACGGTTTGCAAAATATCGAATTCCATCTTCCCGTATAACGAGTTGCTTCTCATACTTCTTCATTATTTCATTTCCTATATTTTCTTTAGTAAGTGCTTCTCGTTGAACTTCTTTGATTTGTGAGTTGAGATTCATGCGAATTTTTATGTTCATCGCTCGTACTCGAATTGGTTCTCGTTCCTTTCTGCTTAGAGCGTCGGCCACCACGTTCGCTTTCCCGGGATGATAACGAATTTCACAATCATAGTCATTTATTAACTCAACCCACCTACGTTGCCTCATGTTCAGCTGTTTTTGATCGAAAATATGTTGAAGGCTTTTATGATCAGTAAACACAGTGCATTTAACCCCATACAAGTAGTGTCTCCATATCTTCAATGCAAACACGACTGCTCCCAGTTCTAGATCATGCGTCGTATAATTCCGCTCGTGAATCTTTAATTGTCGGGATGCGTATGCAATAACTTTCTTCCGTTGCATAAGAACGCAACCAAAACCTTGTCGCGAAGCGTCACAATATATTTCAAAATCATCGTTCCCTTCTGGTAACGATAAAATAGGCGCCGTAGTCAACTTCTTTTTCAGTAACGATAAAATAGGCGCCGTAGTCCATTCATATTTCTTCCCTTTTTGCGTTAACGCTGTCAACGGCTTAGCTATTCGGGAAAAATCTTGAATAAACCTTCTATAATAACCGGCTAAACCCAAAAATTGGCGTATCTGCATTGGTGTCTTAGGAGTCTCCCATTTTTCAATGGCTTCAATTTTTGCTGGATCAACCTGAATTCCTTTGCTACTAACAACGTGGCCAAGAAATTGCACTTCTTTCAACCAGAAAGCACATTTAGAAAATTTAGCATATAGCTGTTCTTTTCTTAACAACTCTAATATCAACCTTAAATGCTGCTCATGCTCTTGCTCACTCTTGGAATAGATAAGAATATCATCAATGAAAACGATAACAAACTTATCTAAATATGGACTACAAACTCGATTCATGAGGTCCATGAATACAGCTGGCGCATTCGTCAATCCAAACGGCATGACCAAAAATTCGTAATGACCGTAGCGTGTCCGAAAAGCAGTTTTCGGTATATCTTCTTCTTTGACACGTAATTGATGATAGCCCGACCTTAGGTCAATTTTCGAGTACACACATGATCCTTGGAGTTGATCAAATAAGTCGTCAATTCTCGGTAGTGGATACCGATTCTTGATAGTTAACTTATTTAATTCACGATAATCTATACACATTCGGAAAGATCCGTCTTTCTTCTTGACGAATAAAATTGGAGCTCCCCACGGTGAAGTACTTGGTCGTATGAATCCACGATCCAGTAATTCTTTTAACTGACTCTGAAGTTCTTTTAACTCGGACGGTGCAAGTCTATATGGAGCACGGGCAACCGGTGCAGCTCCTGGTACAAGATCTATTTGAAATTCTACAGATCTAAATGGAGGTAATCCCGGCAACTCTTCCGGAAATACTTCAGGAAAATCTCTTGCCACAGGCACGTCATTGATGCACTTCTCTTTTTCTTTCTTTTCGACTTTATTAACATGTGCTAAGATAGCATAGCACCCTTTCTTCAAGCACTTATGAGCTTTCAAATAACTAATGAGTTTTAGCTTTGAGTTACCCTTCTCTCCATAAATCATTACTGGCGTTTTATCCTTACGAGGAATGCGAATTGCCTTCTTGGCGCACACAACTTCAGCTCCTATTTTGGACATCCAGTCCATGCCGATTATTACATCAAAACTTCCTAATTCTACGGGTATCAAATCAATCTTAAATGTTTCTCCGGCTAAATTTATTTTACAATCACGGCAAATTTTATCGGCTTTAATTAGTTTACCATTAGCTAACTCAATCATGTACTAAGCATCTAGAGGTAATGATGAACAATTCAATTTAGCGTGAAAGTCTCTACACACGTAACTTCTATCAGCACCAGTATCAAATATAATAGATGCGGATAAGTTATTAATGGTAAACGTACCCGTAACAAGCTCCGGGTCTTCACATGCCTCTCTAGCATTAATAACAAATGATCTCCCACGTGCAGGTCCGATATTCTTCTCTGGATTCGGGCACTGGCTCTTATAGTGACCTTGTTTTCCACACCCAAAACAAGTAATGGTAGCCAAAGCAGTTCTATTTGCATTGGTGGCAGGAGTCTTGGTACCATTTGTATTTGTAACGAGAGCCCTACAATCTTCAGCAAGATGACCCTTTCGATTACATTTGTTGCATACCACATTACAGTAACCAGAGTGATGTTTGTGGCATCGGTTGCATAAAGGATTTTGTCCTTTATAACCAAAGCTTAAACCACTACCCGCACCTTGCGTGTTTTCTTGTTTCTTAAAAGATTGTTGTTGGTTACCTCGATCATAATTTCCATTCCACTTTCTTTTGTTACCTGATACCTTCACATCAGTATTGGATACTTTCTTATCCATGATGACCTGATCCATTAGCTCGTTTGCCATGGTTATAGCTTCATGAATTGTCTTAGGTTTCGATGCTGTAACATTTGCCTTGACCTTTTTGGGCAAACCATCTTTGTACATTTCAATCTTCCGTTCTTCGGTTGAAACCAATTCAGGACATAGCAAAACTAATTCCATGAATCGCTGATTGTAGTTGGTGATTTCAGTACCAATAACCTTCAGACTTCGTAACTCAACTTCCAACTTCCTAACCTCGTTCCTTGGACAATATTCGTTGATTAACATTGTTTTGAATTCTTCCCACGGAGTATCATAAGCTACATCTCCTCCTATAGCCTTCACATAATTTTTTCACCACGTGAGTGCACTATCTTGTAAAGTGCACGATGCATACTTGGTCATGTCCTTTTCAACACAACCACTGATTTTAAACACAGTCTCCATCTTTTCTATCCACCGGGTTAAACCGATCGGTCCTTCTGTTCCACTGAATGATGAGGGCTTGCAAGCTTGAAAAGTTTTGTAAGTGCACCCCACACGAGGATTTGGGTTAACTGCAGCACCTCTTGCAGCCTCGACCCATAACATTCTGTCGTTCACTCGCTGATTGATGAGTTCCTGGATTTCTTGTTCCGTCATTCGGTTCAATCGCGCCATATTCTTCTATAAGAATGAAAAGAAAATAATTATTCACATGGAATATTATAGATGTAGTGTATATTTACAGTACATTATAGCTTATTAATAATATGAACCAGGTATTATTATAAAAAGCCTTTTCTTCTTATTAGCGTTTTATAATTATATCTAGGGTAGTACCTACCCGTTAATGTCCATACTTAATAGCTTAGTACAGAATCAATTACTACCATCTAAATAATACTTAACCATGGAAAATTATTGCATTTCACACTTCACTATTTTACATATGCTTATCTTACATCGAACATTAAACAAACCACACTAATAATATTATACAAAACATTATATGATCCCATGGTTTAATACGGCAGCGCATCGTTTGGTCTATTTTCTAGGACGTTTAGGTTCAAAGAATCGCTTAACGCTTATCCTGGCTGTCTGCCTATATTTTGGCTGTGGGACTGAAGAACTGGATGCCGGGATAGAACGAATAGGAATAGCGGGAATAGGGGTGGTAGTGTCTAGTGGAGTTGGTGCCACATCATCCTTACTAAACTCGGGATTTGAATTTTCTAATTCATTAGCCTTTCGTTTCTTTCCTAGTTCGAACTCGTCTTTTGTAATTTCCTGTATTTCTTCCTCGGGTTCACTTTCCTCCTCGGGTTCACTTTCCTCCTCGGGTTCACTTTTCGGGTTCTCTATAGTCGGTTCATCCGGAATTTGTGAGTCTTCCCCAAAGATATTATTTTCGTCATCGGATAGGTTAATGACTGGAACACCATCTGAAGATTCTGGTTCGGAGTCGCTGAACGTGATGACAAGTTTTGAGCCCGACATCTATCACACAACAACTAACCCATTAGTACTACATAATATTTACATATAAATTTTAACCAACAATGATAAGCAATGGTTTTTAAATCAGACCCGGTCAAAGTCCAGACTTACTAATGTATCCTAACGACTTATCAGTTAGACACACTAATGCAAACCTGGTTCGCTAAGACCACCGCTCTGATACCACATGTCATAACCCGTCCTTAACCATAAGAACGAGTTAGATAACGTATGATTTCATTGCGAGGTATTGACCTCTATATGCGACATTTTTAAAAGAACAAATGCATTTATTTTACATTACAAACCATAACTCTTATTTTAATACAAGCTTTAGACAATAAAAAGATGATTATCGTTTAGCGATAATCTTAGACTTACAAACTTTACATGTGATGATAACAATACGATTTCTAGCATATTTTACATTACAAATCCTCCGATATGCAGTTTTATTTTTGACACAAATATGCATACTCAAGATCTTGTTTAAATTCAACATGTTGCAGCGGAAGCTTCTAATTATCACCTGAGAATAGACATGTTTAAAACGTCAACATAAAGTTGGTGAGATATAGGTTTAATGCCGGCAGCAATATATATATAGACCACAAGATTTCATATATAAACGTTTTAATAAAAATATTCTAAGTGGTTGAGCACTTGGTAACCATACTTAACATTTAATCACGTCGCATATTCCCTTTATTATGAAATCTTACTACACCGTACCAAGTGTAGTCACGAAACGAAGTACTGTGCAACCGTTGAATACTGGTCGTCCAGTCCGGTTGGGGTTGTCAGGCCCGATAGATCTATCAACAGGATTCGCGTTTACAATACCGCTGTAAATAACAGTTACCAAGCTACAGGGAAGTATGCCAGTGGTACAACTCAACGTAGAATATATTTTTCAGTTACTTGTGTCCATATCGTAAAACATAAAATACATGTATTCTCATCCCGAAATATTTAGAGTTTAAAAGTGGGACTATATACTCACTTTCGTCTTGAAGATATGTAATTTTGACTTGGTCTCCGATTGATATCACAAACCTAACCATATATAATATATCAATACCTTTTCTTTTTAAACAATCGTCACATATATATACTTATAATACTTTTAATAATTCCTTAGTCCGTAGTTAGCAGTTCGATGTTAGTAATTCAATTTTAAATGGTTCATTTTTAGGTGATTAATAAACCCCCAATGAAATAAATAAAAACCCCATCGTATATGTATTGGTCGAGATTAATCTTGACCCACGGTACCGGTGTTGTCAAATGACGTGTTGCGTACATAAAGTACCGGTGTTGTCAAATGACGTGTTGCGTACAATCATGGGATCTTATGATTAATCTTCTCGTATTGTTTACGGGTGATCCTGGACCATATAAAATTAAATTATGAGTACATATATATAAAATATCATGTTATTTTAGAAAGATGTGATTTATTTAATTTTTTTCCAATTAATCACGTAGCTAAATTAGTCTTGGATATCCGATTTCGTTTTGGTCATAGTTTCTTCGTTACAACTCCGTTTTCGTTGGTTCAACTTGCCACTTCCTTGGATCGAGTCCCTCTTTAAGAATATGAACTGTAAATACCTTAGTTTGTATTCGAAATCACAGGTCATAGGTCAAACTTTGGTGAAACTTATGAAGTTAATCATTTTCCATCATGTAAACAACCTTAAATGATTATTTTTCTAAAAATACTTATACTTTGAGTTAAATCATAAAATTTTTATGCGTTAACATATTCATAGTAAAAATCATTTTTTCCAGAAAATAAACCTCCAATTCAAAGTTTAAGATGGTTTTTAATTATCCAACCCAAAACAGCCCCCGGTTACACTCCGACGTCGTAAAAACAGTTTTTAAGGTGTTCTTTGAAAAACCAAGTTAAACCTTGTTAAATTAGCATATATTTAAGATATATTACAGGTCTTGAAGTATTTTAAAAGTTAAGTTAGAAGGATCTATTTAGTTTGCAAACAAGTTTGAAAACATTCAAACTATGTTCTTGTTGTTAAAATTTTATACCACAAAATAAGATAGCTATATATATATGAATCGAATAAGGTTATGAACATAGTTACTACCTCAAGTTCCTTGGACAAGGTTGCTGTAAAAGAGGAGTAAGAACCTAGAACCAAAAGGGTGATGGAATTGGATGAAAGATTGGAAGTAAGTTTGTGTTCTTGGAAGAATTCTTGAAGTGTTTTTGTAAGGGTTTTCTTATGGTATTTAAAGCTTGTTTCTATGGCTAGATCTTCAAGGTTTCTTGCTGAATGATTATGGAGTTCTTAGAACTTGTAAGTAGGTGAATTAGAGAGTGGTTTAAGAGTAAGAATGGTGAGCTAAAAATGGTTTGGTGTTGGTCCTTAAAAACGTGACAAAGGGGGGAGCAAGGACAAAATTTTAAGCTTGTAATCTTGTGTATTTGTCAAACAATCATACAAAAGCAATTACCTCTACCTTAGGGCAGTAACAAGGGCTAGTTAGGTGGTGATTTGATGTGTATATACCAATAGTAAATACGTATAGAAGTTAGGTATGATACGAGTACATATACTCTAGATATACGTATAGAAATCTTGTGAAAATAGAATGAGGATTCAAATATAGCTATCTTTTGTGAATACACTTATATGATTTTATGTATTTAAGTCCTTAAAAGTGATTAAATACATTACATATACGATATATGTATAAACATTATAGGTTATAAGTATTTATGTCAAATAACGTTACGTATGGTTATCGTTTTGAAAACTTAAGTTAGTAGTTTCAAAATATACTTATAACTTATTGTTATTAATACAAAATGAGATATTAAAACATTCATTAATCATGTTAAATATGTATATATACATATATATACACAAACGTATAATTATCATATATTGTATAGTTCGTGATATCATCGGTCAAACTAGACGGTCAAACGTTGTGTAAAACTCTTTTCGGAAACATAAATCTCAACAATTTGGATTGCTTATCATGTTGGTAAGGTTTAATTTATATAAATATTAATCTTATAAATATAGAACGATCGAAAAAGTGCGGGTCATTACAGTACCTACCCGTTAAATAAATTTCGTCCCGAAATTTTAAAATTGTACCTATTTTGCGTCATTGGAAAACAAGTGTGGATATTTTTGTTTCATTTGATCCTCTCGTTCCCAAGTAAACTCGGGACCCCTTCGAGCATTCCAACGAACCTTAACGATCGGTATGTTGCTCTGCTTGAGCCGTTTAACTTCACGATCCATGATTTCGATTGGTTCTTCGATGAATTGTAGTTTCTCGTCGACATGGATTTCTTCAAGAGGAATGGTGAGGTCTTCCTTTGCAAGACACTTCGGAAACATAAATCTCAACAATTTGGATTGCTTATCATGTTGGTAAGGTTTAATTTATATAAATATTAATCTTATAAATATAGAACGATCGAAAAAGTGCGGGTCATTACAACAGTGGTCATTATCGACCCACCCAAGAAAATTTTCAAGATTTTGTTTCGTTTCTGCAAGAGAATGATATTGATATTACTCACGTAAAGGTAATTTTAAGTCGGAAAAAGTAATATTATGATGTCTTCGATTTTTATTCAATAGTTGGTTGATACTGATTAGTTTTATGTTTTCATTTTTTCATTACTGTTTAATCAGATGGATCCGAACGAGGATGATATGGAATGTTTAGGCAAGCAGAACAGTACCATTCATATTACGTCTCACTCTTCAGATGAAGATGTGAGCGAAAATCAGTCAGATAAAACAGAGTTTAACTTTTTAGCATCAGAGACTATATTAGATGGTTATGAAGCAGCAGAGGACTCAATTGGGTCCCACCAAATTCATGCACAATTAGACCATGACATGTCAGATGACGAAGAAAACGAGCCAAACTTGGACTCAGTTCCTAAATTGTCGATCCTACAAAGGATCGATTCACATAAAGGAACAAGATCGTTTCAATTGGGGAGACAGCTCTCATGCAAATGGAGCACTGGAGCTGGGCCCCTGATCGGGTTTCTAAGGGACTACCCGACCGAGCTACAATCACATGCATTGGAGCAAGAGAACTTGTCTCCAAGAAGTGCACCTTGCAACTTTAAGTATACCAACAAGAGTCATTTTTCAAGAAATTGTGCACCATATAGAACAAGATCTTCCCCTAGCCAACTAGGTCATGACTTTACAGAGGGTTTTTGATTAGATTTTATTATTCTTTTAGGGTGAATATGAAATTTTGACATAGTAATTTAATTTACTCATTTTTTTTAAGTTCAATAGTTTTCTCCTCTTTTATTCTTGTAGATATATAGATACACTGATTGAAAAGAGAATTGCAGATGTTACATATGTATTCATTGCTAATACCCTCTTTATAGTTGAATTGAATCATGAATGATATAAACCGAGTACTTTATTTGACCTTGTACTTCATGCAAGAATGGTTGTACTATGTGCAAACACTTTATTTGTCATTCTGTTATGTTGTACTGAATCAATCAATCAATTGCATTATAATTGAAGGAAGAATATTTTAGTGAAATGAATATCATATTTCCTTGTAGAAACCGTGTAAAAAATTAAGCATAGTATGAAATACTCTTGCTTTCATTTTCTTTTATTTATACTTCTTTTCTAAAGTTAGTTGATTAAAGTTCTGATCTGATATCATATGATTACACAATAACTAAAAAAATTGGAAGACAAAGATATGTGTAACTCGATTGAAATCAATGTGGTTGCAATAAAACAAAGATCCATGAGAACCATATATTGCTGACTCAAGTTTTGATACATCAAAAATATTATAATATTTTTTAATCACATATTACTGCAAATGGCAGTTGTATTTGTCTTTGGTACCATCTTGCAGGCCCCAGATGACTGCAACCATTGATTCAAGGGACATTTAACCAAATCGCCCATTTTTCAAACAAACAACGTTGTATAACAATACGCTCTCACAGAAAAAATTGCGAAACGCCCTCGCAAGTTGCAAAGGCACCTTGCGAGTGGCAAGGTGGGCTTGCGACTGGCTGATCGAATGGTGGTCTTGCGACCTTGCCACTAGCTTGTACTGGATGAACTCAAAACTTTGAAACGTCATATCTTTTGATTCGTAGCTCCGATTTAGACACCGTTTTCTTGCAATCATGTATTTTTAAAAATCTATCTATTTGTATTATAGGCCAAGTCCCAACATTTGTATAAAGATGGAACTCATATTGCGATTTGTGATTTGTATAAAAATGTGTGATTTTCGAGTTGTGCAATGTAGTTCAAATTGGTTGAGAGGATTCGTTTAGTTTAGTCAATAGTTTTGGAGAATTAAATGAATCAAAACTTAGAATGTTCTATAACAAATTATGAGCGATCAAAGTATAATTAAAAAAGTTAAAATCAGCGAAAAACGTTAAAATTGAAGGTCAGTCGCAAGACTGCTTTGAGTTCGTCCGTTACAGGCCAGTCGCAGGATCACTTTGTGTCCGGTCAGTCGTAAGGTTTGCAATCCCACCTTGCGATTTGTAAGGTGTTTGACGACTTACGAGCACAAATGGAAACAGGCAAATTCAAAACGGGAGTAAACTGTTCTCTGGCCCAATAACTATAATAAACATGGGCTGCAGCAACACCATACAACTGGGCCTTATATTTTAGGTCAATCTAGGCCACCTCAAGCCTACTAAACACAGCCAAATTCCACTGGTCACCCACAAACGTTCTGTCACTTAAACAAAGCCAAATTCCATTGGACGTCACAAACGTTCTGTCACCTACATCCCTACTCCCCTTTTTGCCCTAATTATTATTCTTCCGTCTCAGATCCTAAATACAACATCACATCCACCACCACCACCATCATCAAGGTCAAATCACCACCGTCAATAACCACCGGCGTTCACGTTTACGGCGGCGATGGATCCACAGGTTCAGCAAGCACAACTCGCGGCGATACTCGGAGCAGATCCAGCGCCGTTTGAAACCCTAATTTCTCATCTTATGTCATCATCGAATGAGCAACGATCACAAGCAGAACTTATATTCAATCTATGTAAACAAACTGATCCGAATTCTCTGTTTCTTAAATTAGGTCAACTCTTACAGTTATCACCTCACATGGAAGCTCGTGCCATGTCAGCAATTCTGTTACGAAAACAGTTAACGCAGGATGATTCGTTGATATGGAACAGGTTATCTCCTTCAACTCAGTCTTCGTTAAAATCTATTTTGTTGACTTGTGTGCAACAAGAAGAAGCTAAAACGATAATGAAGAAGTTATGTGATACGATTTCGGAACTCGCTTCGACTATTTTACCGGATAACGGTTGGCCCGAACTATTACCTTTTATGTTTCAATGTGTATCGTCTGATTCGGTTAAGCTTCAGGAGTCTGCCTTCTTGATATTTGCACAATTGTCACAGTACATTGGAGAGACTTTAATTCCACATATTAAGCACCTTCATGGAGTGTTTTTGCAGTGTTTAACGACTTCCGGGAGTTCGGATGTGCGAATTGCTGCGTTGAGTGCGGTTATTAATTTCATACAGTGTTTGTCATCCAGTGATAGGGATAGGTTTCAGGATCTTCTTCCTGCTATGATGACAACGTTGACTGAAGCTTTGAATGGAGGACAAGAGGCTACTGCACAAGAAGCGTTGGAGTTGTTGATTGAATTGGCTGGGAGCGAGCCTAGGTTTTTGAGGAGGCAATTAGTGGAAGTTGTTGGGTCGATGTTGCAGGTAGCTGAGGCGGAGACGTTAGAAGAGGGGACGAGACATTTAGCGATTGAGTTTGTTATTACGTTAGCGGAAGCTAGGGAGAGAGCCCCTGGTATGATGAGGAAGCTGCCACAGTTTATTAGCAGGTTGTTTGGCATTTTGTTGCAGATGTTGTTGGATATCGAGGATGAACCTGCTTGGCATACTGCAGAAAATGAAGATGAGGATGCGGGAGAATCTAGTAATTATAGTGTCGGGCAGGAGTGTTTGGATCGGTTGGCTATTGCTTTAGGTGGGAATACCATTGTTCCTGTTGCATCTGAACAGTTGCCGGTGTTGTTGGCTGCTCCTGAGTGGCAGAAACATCATGCTGCACTTATTGCTCTTGCCCAAGTAGCTGAGGGATGCTCAAAGGTAAAAAATGGATGCTGGAATTTGTTATTATGGTTTGATCTTGTGTTTAATTAGCTAATGAAGCATTTGGAAATATGCAAATTACATATTTATATAGTTAAAGCATCGTACTTGTGTTTTTTGATATGCAATACTGTTTGCTGCAACTATCGTGATTGATATTCTGAATGATTTGGTGATGTAGGTGATGATCAAAAATTTAGAACAAGTGGTGTCTATGGTTCTAAATTCCTTCCAAGATGCTCACCCGCGTGTGAGATGGGCTGCAATTAACGCAATCGGACAATTGGCAACAGATTTAGGGCCAGATTTGCAAGTTCAGTACCACCAAAGAGTGCTTCCAGCTTTAGCTACTGCCATGGATGACTTTCATAATCCAAGAGTTCAGGTTAGTAGTGTTTTGTACGCATTATAGACTGTAGAATTCACATATAGATACTGGTACATTATTGTGTTTCAGAACAAATATTATAATACTTGTGTTTCTACTATACTTTCATTAAATTCTTAGGTTGTTTTTTTTTATCTTTTAATTGTATCTTAGCTAGTTAGGCATATTTAATTTCCTATAGATTAGCAAATGTGAGTTTACTGGGCTCAGTTTTAAAGAAAACTGGCACTTCTTGCCCGCATTAAAGTAGAACTTAGTTGGCTTTTATGGTTATTCTTACCCAAGACAGTTGACTAGTTGAGTTGCAGCTTGACATGTGAAGTAGTTTGATTAATTACTGCTTATCCAATAACGAACTCCTTTTCAATTAATGGGCCTGCTTTTGACCAATGTTGATTTGACAACAAATGCAATTTCACCTTGTAATACACACTGAAGTAATGGATCATTTTCTCTCCCTTTCAGTTTTTATTTTACATTTGTCTTTGTTCTGTAGGCACATGCTGCTTCTGCTGTGCTAAATTTCAGTGAGAATTGCACCCCGGATATCCTGACGCCTTACTTGGATGGAATAGTGAGCAAACTGCTTGTATTGTTACAGGTAATTGGTTGGGGTGGACGTTGCAATATATATCAGCAGAATAAGATTATACACTATTTATCATCCAGTCAGTATGCTTTAATATTAATATTTAATATTCCTTTTAACACAGAATGGTAAACAAATGGTACAAGAAGGGGCTTTAACTGCTCTAGCATCCGTTGCTGATTCATCACAGGTAACATATTATTGTCACAGTATTTATCTGTAGCATTAGAAGCTTACAACCTTACATTGGATGTCTCATTGATGATTGGTTTATCAATAGGAACACTTCCAAAAGTACTATGATGCAGTTATGCCTTATTTGAAAGCAATCTTAGTGAATGCAAATGATAAGGCTAATCGTATGCTTCGTGCCAAAGCCATGGAATGCATTAGTTTGGTTGGAATGGCCGTTGGGAAGGAAAAATTTAGAGAGGACGCGAAGCAGGTATGCTTTCATTTATTCAATTTCCATATTCTTGTTATAGATATTTCAATCCGTATATTTTTTAAACAATCCGGTGATGGTTTTTGTTTGTATGATAAGGTGATGGAAGTGCTAATGTCCTTGCAAGGATCTCAAATGGAGACTGATGATCCAACCACTAGTTATATGCTTCAAGTAGGTGCTATTCTTTTTTAAAGGATATGGTGATTTATATAAGTTTGTGCTAATCGCCTTTTTGTCATACTCTGTAGGCATGGGCCAGGCTATGCAAGTGCTTAGGACAAGACTTTCTTCCTTATATGAGCGTTGTTATGCCTCCTTTGCTTCTGTCTGCTCAACTCAAACCTGATGTAATTATTACCTCAGCAGATTCAGATAACGACATTGATGAATCAGATGATGAAAGGTATTATATGTTCATGGGTTTAAAGTAGGTGCCATACCTGATAACTCTTTAATTACAGTACATAAGAATTTAATAAAATGTACGTACAAACAAATATCTCATCAATCAGACTTTCTACTGTAACTGGTAATATAGGTGGTAAACATGTACTATTATCAGAATCTTAAATATTGATATCACATTCTGAATAATACTAAGAGTTGCATGCCATACAGTATGGAGACCATTACACTCGGCGATAAAAGAATAGGGATCAAGACTAGTGTCCTTGAGGAGAAGGCTACCGCTTGCAACATGTTGTGTTGCTATGCTGATGAGTTGAAGGAGGGTTTCTATCCATGGATTGACCAGGTTCTGTTCTTGCAACTGTTATCACATATTTTTGATCATTATTTAAAATTATTTTTAGACCTATTGCTAATGTATATGCCTAACAGGTTGCCCCAACCTTGGTGCCACTTCTCAAATTTTACTTTCATGAGGAAGTTAGGAAAGCAGCTGTTTCAGGTTTTATATCTTACAGATGATCTCTTTCACATTTTCGGTTAACCAAAAAGAAAGGATATCGGCAAGTTTTATATAATGGGAAGTAATGTATGTATATTTGTTGTAGCCATGCCTGAGTTGTTGAGGTCTGCAAAATTAGCTATAGAGAAAGGGCTTGCTCAAGGCCGTAATGAGTCCTATATAAAACAGCTGTCTGACTACATAGTTCCATCTTTGGTGGAAGCTTTGCATAAGGTCACTCTATCTGCATTCAATCTTTTTGTTGCGTGTGTCTAAAAAAATGTGCTCACGTTATTGGTTAACTTCTTACAGGAACCTGATACCGAAATTTGTGCAAGTATGCTGGATGCTTTAAATGAATGCATACAGGTATGTTTGATCTTATCTAAATATTTATTTTAATAATATTCATAATCTTTAGTGTTCATGTGTTGACAACTGCGTTATTCAACAAATGCTAGGTGTCTGGACCACTATTAGATGAAAACCAAGTGAGAAGCATAGTGGATGAGATAAAGCATGTAATAACAGCGAGTTCAAGCAGAAAAACAGAAAGAGCAGAAAGGGCTAAAGCTGAAGACTTTGATGCTGAGGAAGGAGAACTGCTTAAAGAGGAAAATGAACAAGAGGAAGAAGTTTTTGACCAAGTTTGTTATATACCAACCTTATTGACCTCAATTGTATATAATATACTACATTTTTGTTTCTTATTAGCTTTACAAATTTTGTATTGCAGATTGGTGAAATTTTGGGAACGTTGATCAAAACGTTTAAAGCCTCTTTTTTGCCTTTCTTTGATGAGATTTCTTCATACTTGATGCCTATGTGGGTAAGTATGCGGTCCGACATTAATCCAACCGAAACCTTTTTTTGTAATTTTTTTTTGTTCTATTTTTTATGTTGGTAAATTGTAACTGGCTTTAACTTGATTTAGGGCAAGGACAAAACAGCTGAAGAAAGGAGGATTGCTATTTGCATATTTGATGATGTTGCAGAGCAGTGTCGTGAAGCAGCTCTAAAGTATGAACATCTTATTAATCACACTTTAAGATGTTTGCCTAATTGAGATGGCAAGATGGGTGGGTTGGGTAACGGGTAAATGCAATCTTGGAACATGTCAGATTTGGTTAACAACCCTGCTCAAGTTGGGTTTGCCTGCAATTACCGAGCATCAGAACATTAACAGTTGGCCATGAGCCTGTCAATTTTTGGAAATTAACTTCAGTGAATTAATTATGATTTACCAAAACAATTTCCATTACAATAATATTCTTGATGTTGATTGCATTGTAATTTGACTTTTGTGAACATTCAAACCGTTAAATTTTTTCCCCTTTTAACAAGAACTTTTGAATGTGATCCGTTTGAGATAAAACACGGCCTAAATGAACCCGTTGATAAGTTCTAGTTCGACCTGTATGAATTGAAATTATCACATCAGTTGCCTAATTTTCTGTTTAAAGTGTAAACCTTGGTTTTGTATTATGCTGTGTATGTCAACAGATATTACGATACATATATTCCTTTCCTTCTAGAAGCGTGCAATGATGAGAACCCGGATGTCCGACAGGCAAGCAGCATCGGCAGTCAATATTTATTTTATGGTGTCTTTCTTATGAGCTAAACCGTGCATTTTATTTATTCAGGCCGCTGTTTATGGACTTGGAGTGTGTGCAGAATATGGCGGGACTGTTATAAAACCACTTGTTGGAGGTACATAACCATCACACACATACGTGTAGAACTTGTTTCTGCAATCTTTATTAATATTTACTTGACTAACATACTTCATTATTCAGAGTCTCTTTCAAGGTTAAATGTTGTAATAAGACACCCTAATGCACTACAACCTGAGAATGTGATGGCATATGATAACGCGGTTTCTGCTTTGGGGAAAATATGCCAGTTTCATCGTGATAGTATTGACTCCACTCAGGTAAGTGTATGATTTATTATGCAGCTTTAAAAATATCTAGTGAACAGTGACTTTATATATGGTTTTGGATATGATGTGTTGTTTGGCAGATCGTTCCTGCATGGCTGAGCTGTTTGCCTATTAAAGGGGATCTTATTGAGGCTAAAGCTGTTCATGAACTCCTTTGTTCGATGGTTGAAAGGTAAATTTGTGCGTAATGTTAGAGATTGAAAGTTTGACTTGTTTACCTATAATTAGGTCAATGTTTTCTCCCTATTTACTAAATATGGGTTAAGAAGGTAATCCTAGAACTCAGCTATGTAAGAAACTAATTAGGGGATTGACCAGTTGACTAGTGTTGCTTAAATAAACCCTTCTATATCTATATTTTTTTTATTACAAAGAAAAAGTAAATACTTTTTTTTTATCATCATTTGCAATGCATTAGCTTATCTTTTTCTCTCTTAATCTAATATACGGACACCAAATTATTTATCGGATATGTTCTGAAATTTGATTAATTTCGACTCTCGTTGGGCGCATGTTTGCCTCTAACAAACTTAGCTTTTTATGCTGCAGGTCCGACACGGCACTTCTGGGCCCGAATAACCAATATATCCCAAAAATTGTTGCTGTATTTGCAGAGGTTAGTTTCTTTTTCTGTATATAATTTTTTTAGCCACCGTTTAGTTTTTAGTAGAAGTTTATCTGTTGTTGAAATACTGGTAAATGCAAGTCATTTGTTATTGATAATAAAGGATAAAACAGTTTCTATTCTCCAAAAAACAACTAAACTAATACTACAGCATGTAAGAGTTTGCCAGTTGAACTTGTGAATCTACTCTCATTTCAACAATTTGTAACTGTCAACTATAATTCTATGGAGTAACTACGTATTTAATTAGCTTTTAAAGAAGTGTTGGGCTGATTTAAATTTGTTTTTTTTACTGATGGAAATTTATCTATATGCATTATAGATTCTTTGTGCGGGCAAGGACCTTGCGACAGAACAAACAATCAACCGAATAGTCAACCTGCTTAGACAACTCCAACAAACATTGCCGCCTGCTACCTTTGCTTCAACATGGGCATCCTTGCAGCCACAGCAACAAGTGGCCATACAATCAGTCCTTACATAGTACAATCATCAATCATCCGTCATACATATACGCAAGAAGTTTAAAAAACATTTGCTACCTGTTTTTTTCGTGGAATATTGTGTCACCCATTCTGTGCCTTAAAAGATGTTTCCACCATTGATTTTTCAGCATGATGTCATGCAACAACCCCGGATGGGTTGTCTGGTTGAGTGTCAACAAAGATGGGAAGAAAGGTTGTGTATTTGATATATTCTTTTGATATTGTACAACTATTGTAGATGTTTGCCATCTATTTTTGTGTGGTTTAATTTCTTGTGCGGTTCCAAGAGCTGTTTGAGAAAAACAACTCTTATTGGAGTTTTGATCATTTTTCATTACTTTGAAAGATTTTGTGACATAAATCCATCGGTTTGCTCTTTTGCTTTATTATTGATTTGCTACGTTTTTTTGAAGCCATCATACTATTAATTGATTTGGTGATCCAGAAACTGACAGGTTTAACAGCCAATAGCTTTGCCTAGAGATGGGCATAAAAACCGCAGCCAATCCGTTCCGGTGGATCCGGAACTGGATCAAACAGAAACCGGATCCCAAAAAATCCGGTTCCGGTTCCGGATCCAAGATCCGATCTGGATTTTACCGGACAAAGGATTCAAACAAAACCGGATTAGATCCGGATCTGGTTCTGGATCCGATCCAGATCCGGTACTAATTCAAAAAAACTAGTCGTTTTTTATGAAAAAATTGCTGTTTTGTTATAATTCTAGTGGTTTATAACAACCTTTATGGTTGATCTTAGCAAAGACTTCTTAATATATATATATATATATATATATATATATATGAATAAAGAATAAAGATAAGATGAAGAAACTTTCTATATTATGAAAGTTAGGTACAAGCTTGAATGGCAAATATGGATGCTTTATTTATAATGCAAAGTTTACTGTGCAAATAACTATTCCTCTGCATGCGTAAGTTCTGTATATAAAATTGACATCCACATAGCCACCTTATCTTGACTTTGTGGTATCATAACACTCCCTCTTGGATGACAATTTTATTAGAGTGCAACTAGTACTGTCTCTTAAAAACTTTGCTAAAGAAAAATCCAGTGGGATAAAAACTTTAGTCAAGGGAAAAAGAGTGCAGTATAGAGTTGACTCCCCCTCAAGTAGACATCGCTGAGTCGTCACATCTTTTGAACTTGCCTCATGCCAATAATGTGAACGTGTGTTCTGAAAACAGCGGTTGACAGTGCTTTGGTATAAAGATCAGCAGAGTTATTGATTGAACGTATCTCATTTTAATCTGGTTGTCCTTTACGAGATCTTGAGTATATGAGAAGAATCTGAGGTTTTCATCTGAAACTGTATCATCTAAATCTTTTATGTACAAGTTTAGCCCCTGTAATTTGTCTACAGTCTCCTTCATGGTTTGCTCAAACCCTTATTTCAATTCCTATTCTCTTTTAGCCTTTTCTGAGCCTTACCAACATACCATTCTTTTCCATCAAACTTATGACCGTTAAGACCGTCTATGGCTTTGGCGCCTCGTCAGCATTTATATTTTGTTCTGTCACTTTTGATACTCTTCTTTCATTTGTATTATGCAAGCTGTATTATCTTCATATATAGTTGTTGGTGAAGATAGTTGTTGGTCTTTTATAGCGTTCTAGTCCACAAGAATCAGCAATGAGTTGTGTCATTGATCTCAACCAAAAACATTCCCGAGTAGCTTCATGTAATGCAATCACTTCAGCATGATTTGATGATGTTGCAATAAGTGTTTGTTTTGAGAACGCCATGATATTGCAGTATCTCCATTTAGGAATACATATCCAGTTTGAGATTTAGCTTTATGTGTATTTGATGAATGACCTGTATATACATAATTAACCAAATCTTGTTTTGAAGCGTTAGAATAAAATAATTTTAAATCAGTAGTTCCTCGAAGGTATCGAAATATCTGCTTGATCCCATTTCAATGTCTTTTTGTAGAGGTTGAGCTGAATCTTGTCAACAAATTAACTGCAAAAGAAATGTCAGGTCTTGTACAATTTGTAAAATACATAATAACCCCAATTGCACTAAGATATGGAACTTCTGATCCGTAAAGATCTTCATGATCTTCACGATCTTCACGGGGATGAAATGAATCATTGTCAATATTGAGTGATATATAAACCAATGGTTTTGTATTTAAAAATGCTTTCAAATCTTTTCGGTATAGTTTGTTTGATGTACAAGTAAACCATTAGGCATATGCTCAATTTGCAATCCAAGGCAATCCTTGTTTTTTTTTTTTTTTTTTTTTTTTTTTTTTCAAGATCTTTCATTTAATTAATTTTTTTAGAAGTTGAATGATTTCATAGATCTCTTTATTTGTTCATATGATGTTATGATCATTGACATAAACAACTTACAATCACATATCCGGACATTGTTTCTTAATAAGAACACATGTTCAAATAAGATTATTTGTATATCCTTTTTCTTATCAAGTAATCACTTAATCAGTTATACTATTGTATCAACCCATATAAAAATCTTTGAGATTCAATATAATACATTTCTTTGGGTTTTGCATTAGATGTTTCTGATACCTTAAACCCTTCATGGATTCATGTATATATCACTATCAAGTGATTCATTTAAATAAGTAGTAATAACATTCATGAGATGCATTTCTAAATTTTTTAGAAACTGTTAGGCTGATTAAGTATCTAAAAGTAATTGCATCCATAACAGGAGAATAAGTTTTTCTCATAATCCATTCATGGTCTTTGAGAGAAATCTTGAGTTACAAGTCTTGCTTTATCTTGTAACTTCATTTTTCTCATTTCTTTTTCGGATAAAAATTCATCTTTTATCTCATACGTTTCACATCTTTAAAAGTGATAACGATTTATCCGAAAACTTTTCTTTTATTGAGCAATTCCAATTCAGCTCGTATATAGTCATGTCTATTTTGACATTCAATGACAGATTTTGGTTCCAGATCATCATCTTTATTCATGATGTCATTGTAACATTATATGAAAATATCTCATCAAGATTTTTCATTTCATTTTGGTTCATAATATTGCATAATTTATCACAATTTATGTATTTACATTTATCAATATCCTCTGCAGAAGGAATATTGATTTGTGGTTCTTCTTGAACACTTTCTTTTACCTTATTATCAGCTGATTTTCCTTTTCGAGGATTTTTATCTTTGGAACCAATTGTACTTCCACGTTTCAGACGTGGCAAAAACTCATGAGTGACATTATTGCCTGCTTTTGGAATTTTAATTCGAGCTGGAGCATTTCCTGCTATTATATATGATTTAGTCACTCTTTTTGTATCTTTAAATGCATAAAGTAATTAATTTGCAAGTTCTTGCATATGCATTATTTTTTAAACTTTCGTTTCGCATTCTTTTGTGCGAATTCTATATACCTTAATTGATGTTCACATCATGAATCATCTTTTTCTTTATTTTTCCTTTCTCCCCTAATATAGGGAATAATTTTTTTTTATTTTTTTAAATGACAATCAGCAAAACGTGTTGTAAAAACATCACCTGTCGTGAGTTCAATATATCTTATAATTGAAGATATTTCATATTCAATATATATATCCCCATCCTCATTTGAGGACCCATTTTAGTGCGTTGTGGTTGTGCAACTAGAACATATACTGCACAAACAAATGTTCTAATAGGAAATATTTGGCTCTCGGCCAAAATCAAGTTGTAGGGGAGAATATTTATAACTTGATTTTGTCTAATATGAAATAATGTCGCAGCATGTAATTTTGCATGTCCCCATATAAATATTGAGAGTTTTGTACTCATTACCAATTGTCTAGTTATTAGATGCAAGCGTTTATCTATTGATTCAGTTAAATCAATTTTGTGTATGCACATGAGCAACTGGATGTTCAACAACAATCCCTGTAGACATATAATAATCATTAAATGCTTGAGATGTTAACTCACCAGCATTATCAAGTCTCATCCTTTTAATGGTGTAATCAGAATAATGTGTTCTCAATTTAATAATTTGTGCAAGACACTTTGCAAATGCTATATTACGGCTTGATAACACACAAACATGAGACCATCCGCTAGATGCGTCTATTAGAACCATGAAATATCAAAATGGTCCACATGATGGATGAATTGGTCCATATATATAACCTTGAATTCTTTCAAGAAGCATTGGTGATTCTTTCTCAATATTCTTTTCATTAATCACCATATGTGTTTTTCATTAATCACCATATGCGCTTTTCATCATATATCCTTTTTCACCATATGCGCTTTTAATCATATGCGCTGCGCTTTTCATCATATGCGCTTTTAATCATATGTGCTGCGCTTTTCATCATATGCGATTTTAATCATATACGCTGCGTTTTTCATCATATGCGCTTTTTATCATATGCGCTTTTTATCATATGCGCTGTGCTTTTCATCATATGCGCTTTTAATCATATGCGCTTTTCGGTGCTACATAGGTATTTCTCATTTCCGGTTATCATTGACTGATAATCATATATATCAGAGAACTTAACAAATTTCTCTTTGATTTGGGAGAAAACAAAGCATTGTTTATCAGAAAATTCGTACCATTTGGTAATATGAATTTTTTTGCCTTTTTCGTTCCTTATATCAAGTTTGCAAGACCTGATATAGTATTTTTAATTCCTTCATTTGATTTAAATCAATGAAATATTTCTTAGATTTGATCATAGTGTGTATGTTACCACTATCTGCAATACATAGGTCTTTACCATTTAATTGATGTTGTATTTCAGCAGGATTCATACTAAAACTTTAAACAAGATAAGCAAATAATGAGTTATATTTCACCAAGATAATCAAATTATATTACCTGCAAACAAGTTAAAATCTGAAGTACATAAAAGATAACACTTAATAAACATATGCGTTATGGTCTAAAATCATTTATTTATGAGTGATACATAACAAGCTAGGCATCTTAGAAAATTCAAACCATTCAAGTCTCAAGGTAGCTCAAGGTTTATTTAATCAAGATTTTTCAACAGATTCATTCTCTTTTTCTTTTCTTTTGGGACTTATTTGTAGAGATAAAGAAGATGTTCATGTATTCAAGAAAGTGAGTGTTTTCTTGATTTTAGTTACTATTTTTGTGATATGTAAATTTTATGTATACAATTAGCCACTCATAGTTTTTGTTGCTGAAGGTTAACTAATGATCTTTACAAGTGATTGTGGTGTTGTGAAAACAATTGCAACATCAATTACTAGGGTTAGGGTAACCTGGATGGTGTATAATTATCTGAATAAGTCAATTAGTCAAACACTCATCACCTTGATAATTGATCATTACTATGTGAATTACTAGAAGCACATTTAATCATTAGGTACGATACAACGTTTTATTGTGCTTTATTATTTGATTTTGATTTGATTTAGTTAATATAATATAATGTGATTACTTTCAAAACTAACATCCCAAATCCTTCTATGACTAAAATAACTAGTGAACTATGAAAATAACCGAAGGGACGTTTTTTTCCTATTAATTTAGCTCGTTCGTGGTATTGAAGTATTTAAGGGAGTTCGTATTATATGCTAATAGGTCATTATAGTTGATTTAGGAAGGTTTGAAGGAAGCATGCCACATAAGTTGTATTATCATCTAGGCATTAAAAATACTTATTTAGATGTGACAGCACCATCTTTGGTAGCTTTTAGCCATAAGTGCCAAATTTAAAAACTTATACCTACCGATTTTGCCCACCTAAGATAGATACTGATTAAAGTAAACCTGTCACTTATCCTAATTTACATTAAAAATTCATTTGAAGTGATAAGTCAGCCCAAATGATAGAAATTGGGAAATAATAAGAACATTTCTCACTGTTTATCTTAATTTCATAGTTTAATTAAAACGTTGCATTAATATCTTATTAATTTGATATATGTATCATCATTGTTGGAGAGTTAGATTACAGAAATATAATTCAGGCGGTATAACCGACCATATATAACATAAATATAAATGTTAGTGAAGTTAATAAAAGTTAGATTACATAAATATAATTCAGGCGGTATAACCGACCATATATAACTTAAATAACATAAATATAAATGTTAGTGAAGTTAATAAAAGTTAGATTACATAAATATTATTCAGGCGGTATAACCGACCATATATAACTTAAATAACATAAATATAAATGTTAGTGAAGTTAATAAAAGTTAGATTACATAAATATAATTTTACTTATGACAATAATATTTACCTTACTAATAAATAATAGAAGATATCGTTAAGGAATTTCTTACCTTGATTAGTGACTTGTGCTTGCTTAGATAAACCTTGATTATACGGAGCACTTCGTGCTGATAACGTGTTATAATTCTAGTGGTTTATAACAACCTTTATGGCTGATCTTAGCAAAGACTTCTTAATGTATGTATATATGAATAAAGAATAAAGATAAGATGAAGAAACTTTTTATATTATGAAAGTTAGGTACAAGTTTGAATGGCAAATATGGATCCTTATTTATAATGCAAAGTTTACTGTGCAAATAACTATTCCTCTGCATGCGTAAGTTCTGTATACAAAATTGACATCCACATAGCCACCTTATCTTGACTTTGTGGTATCATAACATGGTTTTTGTTTTTGTATTATTTTGGACCATTTTAGCCTCACAAAGTGTATTATAAATAGATGGTAGTGTGTTGGTTCAAAGCACACCAAAAAACATTCTCATATTTCTTTCTAAATCACTAAATTGAAATGTCCCGTTCATATTGATTATAAACGTTCCATATTAATTGATTTCGTTGCGAGGTTTTGACCTCTATATGAGATGTTTTTCAAAGACTGCATTCGATTTTAAAACAAACCATAACCTCTATTTTATCGATAAAGGTTTAAAATGATAATAAAAAATATAGCGTTTTACCATTACATAATGGTTTACAATAATATTACACAACAATATATGTCATCGAATGTAGTTTTCAAACAATATTAAACAATCATGGACTCCAAATCTTGTCCTTAATTTAGTATGCAACAGCGGAAGCTCTTAACAATTACCTGAGAATAAACATGCTTAAAACGTCAACAAAAATGTTGGTGAGTTATAGATTTAACCTATATATTTATCAATCGTAATAATAGACCACAAGATTTCATATTTTCATTTTTCATAAACATCATCCCATACATAGAGATAAAAATCATTCATATGGTGAACACCTGGTAACCGACATTAACAAGATGCATATAAGAATATCTCCATCATTCCGGGACATCCATCGGACATGATATAAAAACTCGAAGTACTAAAGCATCCGGTACTTTGGATGGGGTTTGTTAGGCCCAATAGATCTATCTTTAGGATTCGCGTCAATTAGAGGTGCACTAATTCTCAAAAATTAGTGATGTTCCCTAATTCTTAGGCTACCAAGCAAAAAGGGGCATATTCGGTTTCGATCATTCACCCATATAATGAAGTTTTGATTTCTTGTGTTTATTTCGTAAAGCATTTATAAAACTACATGTATTCTCATCCCAAAAATATTAAATTTTTAAAAGTGGGACTATAACTCACTTTTACAGATTTTTTTACTTCGTCGGGAGGTAAGACTTGGCCACTGGTCGATTCACGAACCTATAACAAATATGTACATATATATCAAAGTATGTTCAAAATATATTTACAACATTTTTATTACATTTTAATGATTTGAGTTTGTTAAGTCAGCAGTCCTCGTTAGTAACCTACAACTAGTTGTCCACAGTTAGATGTACAGAAATAAAGCAATATATAATATCTCGGATCAATCCACGACCCAGTGTCTACAAGTCTCAGACTCGATCACAACTCAAAGTATATATATTATTTTGGAATCAACCTCAACCCTGTATAGCTAACTCAATCATTACTGCGTATAGAGTGTCTATGGTTGTTCCAAAATATATATATATATATATATAAATATATATATATATATATATATATATATATATATATATATATATATATATATATATATGGGTCGATATGATATGTCAAAATATTGTATTCGTGTCTATAGTATCCCAAGATTACATAATATATGTTAGAATACATGTATAATACAATATAAATTAGTTAAGTTATGATTTATATAGATTTGTTACAAATTTCACGTAGCTACAACAAGCAAAAATTTTCCAATCTTGTTTTACCCATAATTTCTTCGTTTTAAATCCGTTTTGAGTGATTCAAGTTGCTATGGTTTCATAATGAACTGAAATTTATAAAACTAAACAGAAAAAGTACAAGTTTATAGTCAGAAATACAGGTTACAAGTCAATATTGTAAGAGGTAGTCATTTCAGTCGAAAGAACGACGTCTTGATGACCATTTTGAAAAACATACTTCTACTTTGAGTTTAACCATGATTTTTGGATATAGTTTCATGTTCATAAGAAAAATAATTTTTCCAAAAGAACAACTTTTGAAAATCAAAGTTTATTATAGTTTTTAATTAATTAACCCAAAACAGCCCGCGGTATTACTACGACGGCGTATGTCCGGTTTTACGGTGTATTTTTTCGTGTTTTCAGGTTTTAAATCATTAAGTTAGCATATTATATAGATATAGAACATGTGTCTAGTTGATTTTAAAAGTCAAGTTAGAAGGATTAACTTTTGTTTGCGAACAAGTTTAGAATTAACTAAACTATGTTCTGGTGATTACAAGTTCAAACCTTCGAATAAGATAGTTTTATATATATGATTTGAATGATGTTATGAACATCATTACTACCTCAAGTTTTGTGGATAAACCTACTGGAAATGAGAAAAATAGATCTAGCTTCAAAGGATCCTTGGATGACTTGAAAGTTCTTGAAGTAGAATCATGACACGAAAACAAGTTCAAGTAAGATTTCCACTTGAAATAAGATTATTATTGTTATAGAAATTGAATCAAAGTTTGAGTATGAGTATTACCTTGAATTAGAGAGATATCTTACTGTAAATAAGAAAGATTTCTTGAGGTTGGATGATTATTTAAAATGGATTTGCAAGATTGAAAGTAAACTAGCAAACTTGAAAGTGTTCTTGATGTTTTCTTGAGTAGTTGTTTTGTATGTTGATCTAGGTTACCTAGATTGAGCAAGATTATGAAGGAAATGATGAAGAACACTTAGAACACTAAGAGAGTAATTGAGAGAGAGTAATTTGATGCATAAAAATGGAAATCAAAGTGTGTTTGTGGTTGGTGAAATGAGGCTTGAAAATGGAGTCCATATAGGCTCCATTACTTTGTTGTTTTGTTAGATATTTCATGCTAGTTGCCAAATTATGGTTCTCACATGTGTTAGGTAACTCACAAGGGCTGCTAAGAGCTGATCATTGAAGTATATATACTAATAGTAAATACATTTAGAAGCTGGGTATTGTACGAGTACGAATACGAGTGCATACGAGTAGAATTGTTGATGAAAATGAATGAGGATGTAATTGTAAGCATTTTTGTTAAGTAGAAGTACTTTGATAAGTGTCTTGAAGTCTTTAAAAAGTGTATGAATACATATTGAAACACTACATGTATATACATTTTAACTGAGTCGTTAAGTCATCGTTAGTCGTTACATGTAAGTGTTGTTTTGAAACCTTTAAGTTAACGATCTCATTTAATATTGTTAACCCATTATTTATTATATCTAATGAGATGTTAAATTATTACATTATCATGATATTATGATGTACGAATATATCTTAATATGATATATATACATTAAAGTGTCGTTACAACGATAATCGTTATATATATGTCTCGTTTTGAAATCCTTAAGTTAGTAGTCTTGTTTTACATATGTAGTTCATTGTTAACATACTTAACGATATAATTAATTATCATTTTATCATGTTAAATATAGTGTAACAATATCTTAATATGATACATATGTACTTAGTAAGATGTTGTCATAACGATAATCGTTATATATATCGTTTCGAGTTTCTTAATTCAATAGTCTCATTTTATGTATATAACTCATTGTTAATATACCTAGTGAGATACTTACCTATCGTAAAATCATGTTTACTATATATATATATATATATATATATATATATATATATATATATATATATATATATATATATATATATATATCAACATATAGTTTTTACAAGTTTTAACGTTCGTGAATCACCGGTCAACTTGGGTGGTCAATTGTCTACATGAAATATTTCAAATAATCAAGTCTTAACAAGTTTGATTGCTTAACAAGTTGAAAACACTTTATCATGTAAATATCAATTTCATTTAATATATATAAACATGGAAAAGTTCGGGTCACTACAGTACCTACCCGTTAAATAAATTTCGTCCCGAAATTTTAAGCTGTTGAAGGTGTTGACGAATCTTCTGGAAATAGGTGCGAGTATTTCTTCATCATCTGATCTTCACACTCCCAGGTGAATTCAGGTCCTCTACGAGCATTCCATCGAACCTTAACAATTGGTATCTTGTTTTGCTTAAGTCTTTTAACCTCACGATCCATTATTTCGACGGGTTCTTCGATGAATTGAAGTTTTTCGTTGATTTGGATTTCGTCTAATGAAATAGTGAGATCTTATTTAGCAAAACATTTCTTCAAATTCGAGACGTGGAAAGTGTTATGTACAGCCGCGAGTTGTTGAGGTAACTCAAGTTGGTAAGCTACTCGTCCGACACGATCAATAATCTTGAATGGTCCAATATACCTTGGATTTAATTTCCCTCGCTTACCAAATCGAACAACGCCTTTCCAAGGTGCAACTTTAAGCATGACCATCTCTCCAATTTCAAATTCTATATCTTTTCTTTTAATGTCAGCGTATCTCTTTTTTTCGACTTTGGACGGTTTTCAACCGTTGTTGAATTTGGATGATCTTCTCGGTAGTTTCTTGTATTATCTCCGGACCCGTAATCTGTCTATCCCCCACTTCACTCCAACAAATCGGAGACCTGCACTTTCTACCATAAAGTGCTTCAAACGGCGCCATCTCAATACTTGAATAGTAACTGTTGTTGTAGAAAAATTCTGCTAACGGTAGATGTCGATCCCAACTGTTTCCAAAATCAATAACACATGCTCGTAGCATGTCCTCAAGCGTCTGTATCGTCCTTTTACTCTGCCCATCAGTTTGTGGATGATAGGCAGTACTCATGTCTAAGCGAGTTCCCAATGCTTGCTGTAATGTCTGCCAAAACCTTGAAACAAATCAGCCATCCCTATCAGAGATAATAGAGATTGGTATTCCATATCTGGAGACAACTTCCTTCAAATATACTCGCGCCAACTTCTTCTTTTATCATCTTCTCTCATTGGCAGAAAGTGTGCTGATTTGGTGAGAAAATCGACTATTACCCAAATAGTATCATAATCACTTGCAGTCATTGGCAATTTAGTAATGAAATCCATGGTAATGTTTTCCCATTTCCATTCCGAGATTTCAGGTTGTTGAAGTAGACCTGATGGTTTCTGATGTTCAACTTTGACCTTAGAACACGTCAAGCATTCTCCTACATATCTTGCAATATCGGCTTTTATACCCAGCCACCAAAAGTGCTTCTTGAGATCTTTGTACATCTTTTCCGCTCCGGGATGTATTGAGCATCTGGTTTTATGTGCTTCCTTAAGTACCATTTCTCTCACATCTCCAAACTTTGGTACCCAAATTCTTTCAGCCCTATATCAGGTTCCGTCTTCCCGAATATTAAGATGTTTCTCCGATCCTTTGGGTATTTCATTCTTCAAATTTTCCGCTTTTAAAAATCCCTGTTGCGCCTCCTTTATTTGAGTAGTAAAGTTAGTATGAATAATTATATTCATAGCTTTTACTCGTATAAGTTCTCTATCCTTTCTGCTCAAGGCGTCGGCTACCACATTTGCCTTCCCCGGGTGGTAACGAATCTCAAAATCGTAATCATTCAACAGTTCAATCCAGCTACGCTGTCTCATGTTCAGTTGTTTCTGATTAAATATATGTTGTAGACTTTTGTGGTCGGTATATATAATACTTTTGACCCCATATAAGTAGTGCCTCCAAGTCTTTAATGCAAAAACAACAGCGCCCAATTTCAAATCGTGAGTCGTATAATTTTGCTCGTAAATCTTCAATTGGCTGGATGCATAAGCAATCACTTTCGTTCGTTGCATTAATACACAGCTGAGGCCTTGCTTTGAGGCGTCAAAATATATCACAAAATCATCATTCCCTTCAGGCAATGACAATATAGGTGCCGTAGTTTACTTTTTCTTCAACAATTGAAACGCTTTCTCCTGCTCATCCTTCCATTCAAATTTCTTCCCTTTATGCGTTAATGCAGTCAAGGGTTTTGCTATTTTGGAAATATCTTGGATGAACCTTCTGTAGTAACCAACCAGTCCTAAAAATTGGCGTATATGCTTCGGAGTTTTCGGGGTTTCCCACTTTTCAATGGTTTCAATCTTTGCTGGATCCACCTGAATACCTTCTGTGTTCACTGTGTGTCCGAGGAATTGAACTTCTTCCAACCAAAATGCACACTTTGAAAACTTAGCGTACAGTTTTTCTTTCCTTAACAACTCTAGCACTTTTCTCAAATGTTCTTCGTGCTCTTGGTCATTCTTTGAGTAAATAAGTATGTCATCGATGAAAACAATGACAAACTTGTCAAGGTATGGTCCACACACTCGGTTCATGAGGTCCATGAACATAGCTGGTGCGTTAGTCAACCCAAATGGCATAACCATAAACTCGTAATGACCGTAACGCGTCCTAAAAGCAGTCTTTGAAATATCATCCTCCTTCACCCGCATTTGATGATACCCAGAACGTAAATCAATCTTCGAATAAACTGACGAGCCTTGTAGTTGATCAAATAAGTCGTCGATTCTCGGTAGTGGGTAGCGGTTCTTGATGGTAAGTTTGTTCAACTCTCGGTAGTCGATACACAACCTAAATGTACCATCCTTCTTCTTGACAAACAAAACAGGAGCTCCCCACGGTGATGTGCTTGGTCGAATGAAACCATGCTCTAAAAGTTCTTGTAATTGACTCTGAAGTTCCTTCATTTTGCTGGGTGCGAGTCTTTATGGAGCATGAGCTATTGGTACAGCTCCCGGTAAAAGGTCTATTTGAAATTCAATAGATCGGTGTGGAGGTAGTCCCAGTAATTCTTTCAGAAATATATCTGGAAATTCTTTTGCGATGGGAACATCATTGATGTTCTTTTCTTCAGAATTGACTTTCTCGACGTGTGCTAGCACAGCATAGCAACATTTTCTTATTAGTTTTTGCGCCTTCAGGTTACTAATAAGATTTAACTTCGCGTTGCTCTTTTCTCCGTACACCATTAAGGGTTTTCCTTTTTCTCGTATAATGTGAATTGCATTTTTGTAACAAACGATCTCTGCTTTCACTTCTATCAACCAGTCCATACCGATTATCACATCAAAACTCCCTAACTCTACTGGTATCAAATCAATCTTAAATGTTTCGCTAACCAGTTTAATTTCTCGATTCCGACATATATTATCTGCCGAAATTAATTTGTCGTTTGCTAATTCGAGTAAAAATTTATTATCCAAAGGGTCAATGGAAAATTAATTTAGCACAAAAATCTCTACTCATATAAATTCTATCCGCACCCGAATCAAATAAAACATAAGCAGATTTATTGTCAATAAGAAACGTACCCGTAACAAGCTCCGGGTCTTCCTGTGCTTCTGCCGTATTAATATTGAAAACTCTTCCGCAGCCCTGCCCATTAGTATTCCCCTGATTCAGGCAATTTTTAATAATGTGGCCCGGTTTTCCACATTTATAACAGACTACATTGGCATTACTTGCTCCGACACTACTTGTTCCGACATTACTCGTTCTGACATTATTTGTTCCTTTAGTTCTGTTATACATTGGTCCGTAGACCTCACACTTTGTTGCACTATGACCATTTCTTTTACACTTGTTGCAAAATGTTGTGCAGAATCCCGGGTGATACTCTTCACACCTTTGGCATGGTTGTTTCTGATTATTGTTGTTGTTGCGGTTGTTATTATTGTTGGGATGATTATTGTAATTGTTGTTGTTGGGACATTTGTTGTAGTTGTTGTTGTTGGGATTGCGATTGTTGTTGTTGCGATTTATGTTGCGGTTGTTGGGATAGTTGTTGCGATTGTGGTTGTAATTGTTGTTGTTGTTATTGTACTGGTGACTCTTGTCACTGTTTTCCTCCCACTTCCTCTTGAGTTATTTCGTGTTGGCTTCTTCGGCCGCCTGCTCTTTAATTCTTCCCTCAATCTGATTTATGAGTTTATGAGCCATTCGACTTGCCTTTTGTATGGAAGCGGGCTCGTGTGAACTCACATTTTCTTGAATCCTTTCTGGTAATCCTTTTATAAACGCGTCGATCTTCTCTTCTTCATCTTCGAACGTTCCCGGACACAATAGGCACAACTCTGTGAATCGTCGTTCATACATGGTAATGTCGAACCCTTGTGTTCGTAACTCTCTAAGCTCTGCCTTGAGCTTATTGACCTCATTTCTAGGACGGTACTGCTCGTTCATCAAGTGCTTGAATGCTGACTACGGTAGTGCGTAAGCAGCATTTTGTCCTACCTGTTCAAGATAGGTGTTCCACCACGTTAACGCAGTACCTGTGAAGGTATGCGTGGCGTACTTAACCTTTTCCTCTTCAGTGCACTTACTTATGGCAAACACCGATTCGACCTTCTCGGTCCACCATTTTAATCCAATTGGACCCTCGGTTCCATCGAATTCCAGAGGTTTACAGGCAGTGAATTCTTTGTAGGAGCATCCTACACGATTTCTTGTGGAATTAGTTCCACTGCTAGATCCAGAGTTATTGTTTTTTTTGCATCGCAGCCTGTACTGCGGCTATGTTTGCTGCAAGGAAAACACGGAAATCTTCATCGCTCATGTTCAAGTTCTGACGAGTCTTCGGTGCCATTTCTTTCAAAAATAGCCAAAAGAATTGAGTTAATCATATAGAATTTAAGAGTAGTCAATAGTATTTCGTAGCATAATATGAACTTATTTATAAAAGCTTTTTCTTCATATTAGCTTTTTATAGTTTTAATTCGGGTACCCGTTAAGTTCATACTTAGTAGCTACTATACAATTTAACTACTACACTTTTATATGAAAAACTTATTACAATAATATTTCGCGTTCAAACTTATATACAACATTTTACAAACATACAATACCACTATTATACATATATCATGAAATATAGCACATAATAACTTTGCTACTCGGCGGCTATAAAGACAATTCTAGTTAATACGCAAGTCGTTCAATAAAAGAAATAAAGACACGTAATTCATAAGTCCAGAAACAAGTCATGCATTCGGATTTTACTAGTATTATTTTCCATCCTTGATCTTGTGGAAAATAAACGTTGTGGCCGTTGGCTAGGCAGCATGTTGTAATGTCGTCAAAAGGACGAGGGTTACCTAATGCCCAACAGCCCCGTAACAATCTAAAAACCTTGTTTCTCACCTCAACTAACGAGTCCATCACTTGTGGGAAAGTTTTATTTAAAAGTTGTAACCCAATGTTCTTTTTCTCAATTTGATGAGAAGCGAACATTATTAGCCCGTAAGCATAACATGCTTCTTTATGTTGCATGTTAGAAGCTCTTTCTAAAGAACGGAGTCCTATGTTAGGATATGTTGAGTCAAAATAGGTTCGTAACCCGTAGTGTAAAATTGCATCTAGGTTTCCCTCACTAAATGCCTTAAAGAAAACTTGGCGTAACTTGAAGTCTCCCCAATGTGATATGCCCTATATTTCAAAGGAAAGCCTTTTATAAACTAATGCATGCCTGGAATGTGTTTCAAACGTTCGACAAACTAATTTTGCCGTAAATAATTGTGCTGATGAATTTTGTCCGACTCTAGACAAGATTTCATCAATCATATCCCCTGGTAGGTCTTCTAAAATTTTTGGTTGTCTATCCTTAACGTCCATTTTTGTTTTTATACTGTAAAATAAACAAGGATTAGATTCGTAAAAGATAATTAACAAATAATACAAGCAATTTTTTACATAAATCTTAAAAGTACAAGCACACAACAATACATATATTTCACAGCTTGATTACAACTCTTTATTCCGACTCACTCATTTCTTCTTCTTCGGACTTAGTTCGTTTGGCTAATTTCCTAGGGATACATGGTGATCCTCTAATACGAGCCGTCATTTTCACAAATGGTTTAGAAAAACCTGGTGGCCTAGATGTTCCAGGATTATTGTTAAAATCTAAGAAATACGGGCGTTTACGATACATATAAAGTTCATCGGGGTCGGAATCAGGTTTCTCTATTTTGATGCCCTTTCCCTTATTATTCTCTTTGCCTTATTAAACTGAGTTGGAGTAACTTCTATAACATCATCGAAATCCTCGTCGGGATCCGATTCATCAGAAATTTGATAATTTTCCCAATATTTTGCTTCGATGGCGGAAACACCATTGACCATTTTTAACTTTGGTCCATTGGTTGAGAATTTTCTTTTATTTAATCGTTTTACCGTAGGTATTAATATTTCATCCTCCGAAACCTCGTCTTCTTCCGGTTCCTCTTCTTCCGGTTCCTCCTCTTCCGGTTCCTCCTCTTCCGGTTCCTCCTCTTCCGATTCCTCCTCTTCCGGTTCCTCCTCTTCCGGTTCTTCCTCTTCCGGTTCTTCCGGTTCTTCCTCGGGAATTTGTGAATCTTCCTAAAATATATTCGACTCTTCATTATTATTAGATGAGTCAATGGGATTTGTACTAGAGGTAGACATCTATCACACAATATCAAACACTTTAAGAGATTAATATATCACATAATATTTACATGTTAATAATATATAGTTTCTAAAAAAAAAATGTTAAGCAATCGTTTTTAAAGAAAATATGGTCGAAGTCCAGACTCACTAATGCATCCTAACAAACTCGGTAAGACACACTAATGCATTATTCTGGTTCTCTAAGACCAACGCTCGGATACCAACTGAAATGTCCCGTTCATATTGATTATAAACGTTCCATATTAATTGATTTCGTTGCGAGGTTTTGACCTCTATATGAGACGTTTTTCAAAGACTGTATTCGATTTTAAAACAAACCATAACCTCTATTTTATCAATAAAGGTTTAAAATGATAATAAAAAATATAGCGTTTTCACACGACCATTACATAATGATTTACAATAATATTACACAACAATATATGTCTTCGAATGCAGTTTTCAAACAATATTAAACAAGCATGGACTCCAAATCTTGTCCTTAATTTAGTATGCAACAGCGGAAGCTCTTAACAATTACCTGAGAATAAACATGCTTAAAACGTCAACAAAAATGTTGGTGAGTTATAGGTTTAACGTATATATTTATCAATCGTAATAATAGACCACAAGATTTCATATTTTCATTTTTCATAAACATCATCCCATACATAGAGATAAAAATCATTCATATGGTGAACACCTGGTAACCGACATTAACAAGATGCATATAAGAATATCCCCATCATTCCGGGACATCCATCGGACATGATATAAAAACTCGAAATGCTAAAGCATCCGGTACTTTGGATGGGGTTTGTTAGACCCAATAGATCTATCTTTAGGATTCGCGTCAATTAGGGGTGCACTAATTCTCAAAAATTAGTGATGTTCCTTAATTCTTAGGCTACCAAGCAAAAAAGGGCATATTCGACTTCGATCATTCACCCATATAATGTAGTTTTGATTTCTTGTGTCTATTTCGTAAAGCATTTATAAAACTGCATGTATTCTCATCCCAAAAATATTAAATTTTTAAAAGTGGGACTATAACTCACTTTTACAGATTTTTTTACTTCGTCGGGAGGTAAGACTTGGCCACTGGTCGATTCATGAACCTATAACAAATATGTACATATATATCAAAGTATGTTCAAAATATATTTACAACATTTATTACATTTTAATGATTTGAGTTTGTTAAGTCAGCAGTCCTCGTTAGTAACCTACAACTAGTTATCCACAATTAGATGTACAGAAATAAAGCAATATATAATATCTCGGATCAATCCACGACCCAGTGTCTACAAGTCTCAGACTCGATCACAACTCAAAGTATATATATTATTTTGGAATCAACCTCAACCCTGTATACCTAACTCAATCATTACTGCTTATAGAGTGTCTATGGTTGTTCCAAAATATATATATATAGATGGGTCGATATGATATGTCAAAACATTGTATTCGTGTCTATAGTATCCCAAGATTACGTAATATATGTTAGAATACATGTATAATACAATATAAGTTAGTTAAGTTATGATTTATATAGATTTGTTACAAATTTCACGTAGCTACAACAAGCAAAAATTTTCCAATCTTGTTTTACCCATAATTTCTTCGTTTTAAATCCGTTTTGAGTGATTCAAATTGCTATGGTTTCATAATGAACTGAAATTTATGAATCTAAATAGAAAAAGTATAAGTTTATAGTCGAAAATACAGGTTACAATTCAATATTGTAAGAGGTAGTCATTTCAGTCGAAAGAACGATGTCTTGATGACCATTTTGAAAAACATACTTCCACTTTGAGATTAACCATGATTTTTGGATATAGTTTCATGTTCATAAGAAAAATCATTTTCACAGAAGAACAACTTTTAAATCAAAGTTTATCATAGTTTTTAATTAACTAACCCAAAACAGCCCACGGTGTTACTACGACGGCGTATGTCCTGTTTTACGGTATTTTTTTCGTGTTTTCAGGTTTTAAATCATTAAGTTAGCATATCATATAATATAGAACATGTGTCTAGTTGATATTTAAAGTCAAGTTAGAAGGATTAACTTTTGTTTGCGAACAAGTTTAGAATTAACTAAACTATGTTCAAGTGATTACAAGTTCAAACCGTCGAATAAGATAGTTTTATATATATGATTTGAATGATGTTATGAACATCATTACTACCTCAAGTTTTGTGTATAAACCTACTGGAAATGAGAAAAATAGATCTAGCTTCAAAGGATCCTTGGATGGCTTGAAAGTTCTTGAAGTAGAATCATGACACGAAAACAAGTTCAAGTAAGATTTCCACTTGAAATAAGATTGTTATAGTTATAGAAATTGAATCAAAGTTTGAGTATGAGTATTACCTTGAATTAGAGAGATATCTTACTATAAATAAGAAAGATTTCTTGAGGTTGGATGATTACTTAAAATGGATTTTCAAGATTGAAAGTAAGCTAGCAAACTTGAAAATGTTCTTGATGTTTTCTTGAGTAGTTGTTTTGTATGTTGATCTAGTTTACCTAGATTGAGCTAGATTATGAAGGAAATGACGAAGAACACTTAGAACACTAAGAGAGTAATTGAAAGAGAGTGATTTGATGCATAAAAATGGAAATCAAAGTGTGTCTGTGGTTGGTGAAATGAGGCGTGAAAATGGAGTCCATATAGGCTCCATTACTTTGTTGTTTTGTTAGATATTTCATGCTAGTTGCCAAATGATGGTTCTCACATGTGTTAGGTGACTCACAAGGGCTGCTAAGGGCTGATCATTGAAGTGTATATACCAATAGTAAATACATTTAGAAGCTGGGTATTGTACGAGTACGAATACGAGTGCATACGAGTAGAATTGTTGATGAAAATGAATGAGGATGTAATTGTAAGCATTTTTGTTAAGTAGAAGTACTTTGATAAGTGTCTTGAAGTCTTTAAAAAGTGTATGAATACATATTGAAACACTACATGTATATACATTTTAACTGAGTCGTTAAGTCATCGTTAGTCGTTACATGTAAGTGTTGTTTTGAAACCTTTAAGTTAACGATCTCATTTAATATTATTAACCCATTATTTATTATATCTAATGAGATGTTAAATTATTATATTATCATGATATTATGATGTATGAATATATCTTAATATGATATATATACACTAAAGTGTCGTTACAACGATAATCGTTATATATATGTCTCGTTTTGAAATCCTTAAGTTAGTAGTCTTGTTTTACATATATAGTTCATTGTTAACATACTTAATGATATAATTAATTATAATTTTATCATGTTAAATATAGTGTAACAATATCTTATTATGATACATATGTACTTAGTAAGATGTTGTCATAACGATAATCGTTATATATATCGTTTCGAGTTTCTTAATTCAATAGTCTCATTTTATGTATATAACTCATTGTTAATATACCTAGTGAGATACTTACCTATCGTAAAATCATGTTAACTATATATATATATATATATATATATATATATATATATATATATATATATATATATATATATATATATATATATATATATATATATATATGTCCATATATATATCAACATATTTTTTTTTACAATTTTCAACGTTCGTGAATCACCGGTCAACTTGGGTGGTCAATTGTCTACATGAAATATTTCAAATAATCAAGTCTTAACAAGTTTGATTGCTTAACATGTTGAAAACACTTAATCATGTAAATATCAGTTTCATTTAATATATATAAACATGAAAAAGTTCAGGTCACTACATAAATACACTCTAATTACATTATAATTACTTTTTAATCTCTACTTACTTATCCTATAATGGATAATTCACAAGCTTCCGCTTCCGGTTCCGCTTCGGTAGCAACATCTTCACGAGAATACACCACGGCCGATATTAGTTACAAAAAAGAAATAAAGCGCAAAGGTGACGTTTGGTCTAAATTCTAATTGTGTGTAATGAATGATGGTGTAGAAAAAGCTCGTTGTATACAATGTTCGAAGTTCATGGGTACTTCGGGTAATACTACGTTAAGAGAACATCTTGAAAAAAGTTGTAGCGCAAAGCATGACCCGAGACAACAAACACTTCGGGCCGATGGTTCATTTTTTTTATTACGATGTTGAAGCTCTTCGGCAAGATTTTTCATGGTTTGTCATTCAACAAGCGCTTCCTTTCAACCAACTAAATAACCAAGTACACGAATTTAATGACGTTTTTGAGAGAATGTTTGGTATTTATGCAACAAAACATGGTCGACAAGCAAACCCAATTGTTGACCAAAGGGCGACCTCATTATCTTCTCGAAGGGCCCGAGACCTCAATATAAGTCTTTTTAACTTAGTACATGAAGACGCTACCAAGCGTGCACGAACATCAGCACCCATAAGCGAATTGGGAATTTATAAGATGGCAAACTTTGCACTACTCTTTCGTGATGAACATGAATTTCACAACCTTGATATTTTGAAATGGTGACAATCAAAAGAAGACATATATCCAATATTATCTATTATGGCTCGTGACTTATTTGCCATGCAAGCTTCAACCATAGCTTCCGAATCGGCCTTTTCTTTAAGTGGTCGAATTATATCGGATAATTAGGTCAAGACTTACCCCCCAAGCCGTGAAAGTATGTGTATGTTTGAAGGATTATTTGGGCGAGGTAGATAGGATACAAGATCAAACGTCATCAGATGGTCCATTAGATAATGACGTTGAAGAAGTTATAGAGACGGAAGAAGATCAAGAGGGATTATCACCTACATCAATCGAAGAAAATACCGACAATGAATTGGATGAAGGTGAGTATAAAACAATTTTGTTGGAGGAAGATCTTGAAGCAAATAACCAACAAGTTTTAATGGCTCTAATTGATGACCCCGAATTTCAAGAATACAAACGAAGGAACACTCGTCGACAACAACAAAACTTATTTGACTCATTTGACGACTAAAGTATAACGGGTGATGGCAATGCCGAAGCTCGGTATACTTTAGTCTTAATACATTATCGGGTGATGTCCATGCCGAAGCTCGAAATGTATTAATTTTTGTATAAATTATAATTTTATCGTTCGAATAAAAGTGTTGTTATTTATATTATTTATAGTGTTTATCGTTATATTTTGTTTATATTTATTATTTTATTGTTGTTCAAATTTCAAACTTTAAAAATCGAATCGTTGAAATTTGAAAATATAACCAACAAAATCGAATCCTAGTCGAAAAAAAAAATCCGGTCGAGCACCGAAAAAAATCTGATTCCGAAAAAAATCCGACGCCGAGAACCGGAACCGGACCTTGAAAATCCGGACAAAAAATCCGGTTTTTTTTGTCCGAATCCGATTTTTATCCTGTTTGTGCATGAAGCGACCCGTCCAAATTCATCTGGATGAATACATCAACATTTGGTTTCATTGCGAGGTATTTGACCTCTATATGATAAGTTTTGTAAACATTGCATTCATTTTAAAAGACAACTTTCATTTCAACAAAAGTTAACATGTATGCATACCATTTCAAAATACATCCAATCTATACCAATGATATAACTATGTTCCCCAAGTTATAAATGAATAATCTGTCATTTATTTAATAACATTCTTTTTTAACTCGAATGACTTGAATGCAACGTCTTTTGAAATATGCTATGAATGACTCCAAGTAATATCTTATAAATTAGCAAATGCACAGCGGAAGATTTCTTTCATACCTGAGAATAAACATGCTTAAAAGTGTCAATCAAAAGGTTGGTGAGTTCATAGGTTTATCATAATAATCATTTCAATAATTTTAATAGACCACAAGATTTCATTTTCATAAATAACCTGCAGGAACACTCATCTGCAAAAATTATTATACAGGAACACTCATCTGTATAAAAATCATTCATATGATGAACACCTGGTAACCGACATTAACAAAATGCATCTAGAATATCCCCAAACATACAGGAACACTCATCTGTATATTAAAAATCGAAGTACTAAAGCATCCATAACCTGGATGGGACGTGTCGAAGTCCATAGATCTATCTTCAGGATTCGCTCAATTAGTGACGTTCACTAATTCTTAGGTTACCAAGCAAAAAGGGGTGATATCCAGTATAATAATCTAATCGTAGAATGTTTTTAAGTACTTGTGTCTATTTCGTAAAACGTTTATAAAAGCAACGCATGTATTCTCAGTCCTAAAAATATATATTGCAAAAGCATTTAAAAAGGGAGCAAATGAAACTCACGATACTGTATTTCGTAATAAATATGCGTATGTCGGCACTGAACAAGTGCAGGGTTGGCCTCGAATTCACGAACCTATATCAGTTATATATATATATATATATATATATATATAACAAATTCGTATATTAATATTATTAACATACTTTTTATATTTAATGATTCGCATGTTATATTAATAAATAACTTAAATATTATTATTTTATATATTTTAAATAAATACTTAATTTTTATATATTAGAATTTTATTAAAATAAATTATCTATGTCTTTTATTATTATAGGGTAATGTTTAAAAATATTATATAATGTTTTAAAATTAATATTTATATATATGTTTATATAATATCTTAAAATGTGTTTATATTTTATGTGTAACCTTATTATATAAGAATAGTATGTAATAGTTATGATATATGTAATAAATATATTTTTATATAAATATCATTTATATGTTACAATAATAATTATAATAATATGATAATAGTAATATTGATAATTTATTTTAAATTATAACTTAATTATTTTCATAAAAATATTTGTATCTAAAATCTTCATATTTGTAATCATAATTATAATAGTGTTAATAATAATGATGATAATAAAAATAATATTAAGTAAATATAAAAATCATGGTACTGATAATAATAATAATAAAAAGTTGTATTATTTTTACAATGAAACAATAATTTGATAATAATTCTTAATACTAATAATACTTAATAATAATATTTTATAATAATATTCATGATAATAATAGTAATATTAATAATAACATTTCGTTGGGTTAATGTTAATAAATAATAATATCAATTGTAATAATAATAATAATAATAATAATAATAATAATAATAATAATAATAATAATAATAATAATAATAATAATACTTCGATGATAATAATACTAATGATAATAATAATAATACTAATGAAATTTGTAATAATAATTGAAAATGGAATCATCACTCACGTATCAATATCGTGATTCAATATTGCAGGAAAAATTAAGCGGACACAATGAAAATGATAAACGCTAGGTTAACCTTTGACTCACGATCACAAATCCCAAGCAATACCCATAACTTCCTTCGCTATAACCCATAATTTCCTTAGCTCTTTCCCGCTCAAAAAACCCGTTTTAAAAATAACTTGCTCATGACCCCGTCGTAGTATTTTATGTGTAATACTATTAATAATAATTTTAATACTACTACTAATAATAATAAGATTAATAATAATCTTTAATAATAATAAAAATAATAAATTAAATATATACGTAGTAATATGTGATCAGAGAGATAGATAAATGGGAATTGAGGTTATATGGTCATGCGATCGTATGGCCATCATATCCAGCTCATGATCACTAAATTTACTTACCGACACTCATTTAAATAATATATATATATATATATATATATATATATATATATATATATATATATATATATATATATATATATATAATTATATAAATATTATATTATATTCACGTGCATAGTTAACTTGTAATTTTAGTTCCGATGACTTGTACGTTGACACCCGACTTATGTCCCGGTTCCAGTTTTTCGAAAGTCTTTTCGTACGCTAAGAAAACTTGTACTTTACGTCTCGCGACGTGTACCTTTATCAATAAGTAGACTTAATTCTTCGATAAACTATATCACTCGAAGTGTAACTGGTACGTTTGAGTGTTTTGGTCATTTGCTTCTTTAAATCATCTCCTCGTTATTTATTAAAATATAATTAATAGTATTTTTAAATTAAAACGTTTTTATATCTAAATTAATATTATATTTTATCACATTGTAATATATATATATATATATATATATATATATATATATATATATATATATATATATATATATATATATATATATATATATATATATATATATATATATAAACAACTTACCTTATAAAACATTTTAATAATAAAGTTCTTTTTAAACTGAAAACATTTTAGTACGTTTGAAACTAAATCAACTAAATATTATAATTTTGTTTTCCAAAACTAACTATATTAAGAATTATTTTGTTAAAAGGTTAAAATAATAAAAATTGATATATCATAAAATGTTTTCAATTAATAAAGTAAAATCAAATATAAAGTATAAGTGGTTTCATATATTACTAAATTATAGTTTGTTCATGAATCGAAGGGTAAAGTCCAATGGATAGTTAAAGGAATGAAATCATTTTAATGTAAAACGTCGATTTACTTAACTTGTTGATATCTCTTTTCTAAGTTATCTACATTCCATAAGTTCACTTTCACATTAAATAATATGTAAGCTAAATAGTTACCGTATTAAAAGTCACGAGGAAATTATTGTAAAGCATGTATTGGAAATCAAACAAGAATCTCCACTAACTTTTATCTAACACTAGATTGTAGTGACCCGAACTTTTCCATGTTTATATATATTAAATGAAATTGTTATTTACATGATTAAGTGTTTCCAACATGTTAAGCAATCAAACTTGTTAAGACTTGATTAATTGAAAGAGGTTTCATATAGACAATTGACCACCCAAGTTGACCGGTGATTCACGAACGTTAAAACTTGTAAAAACTATATGATGACATATATATGATTATATATATAGTTAACATGATATTATGATAAGTAAGTATCTCATTAGGTATTTTAACAATGAGTTATATACATAAAATTGAGTTTATTGAATTAAGAAACTCGAAACGATATATATAACGATTATCGTTATAACAACGTCTTACTAAATACATATGAATCATATTAAGATATTGTTACACTATGTTTAATCATGATAAATGATAAGTAAACATGTCATTAAGTGTATTAACAATGAACTACATATGTAAAAACAAGACTACTAACTTAATGATTTCGAAACGAGACATATATGTAACGATTATTGTTGTAACAACATTTAACTGTATATATTTCATACTAAGATATATTAATATATCATAATATCATGATAATGTAATAATTTAACATCTCTTTAGATATAATAAATAATGGGTTAACAACATTTAACAAGATCGTTAACCTAAAGGTTTCAAAACAACATTTACATGTAACGACTAACGATGACTTAACGACTCAGTTAAAATGTATATACATGTAGTATTTTAATATGTATTCATACACTTTTGAAATACTTTAAGAAACTTATCAAAATACTTCTACTTAACAAAAATGCTTACAATTACATCCTCGTTCAGTTTCATCAACAATTCTACTCGTATGCACCCGTATTCGTACTTGTATAATACAAAGCTTTTAGATGTATGTACTATTGGTATATACACTCCAATGATCAGCTCTTAGCAGCCCATTTGAGTCACCTAACACATGTGGGAACCATCATTTGGCAACTAGCATGAAATATCTCATAAAATTACAAAAATATTAGTAATCATTCATGACTTATTTACATGTAAACAAAATTACACATCCTTTATATCTAATCCATATACCAACGATAAAAAACACCTACAAACACTTTCATTCTTCAATTTTATTCATCTAAATGATCTCTCTCAAGTTCTATCTTCAAGTTCTAAGTGTTCTTCATAAATTCTATAAGTTCTAGTTTCATAAAATCAAGAATACTTCCAAGTTTACTAGCTTACTTCCAATCTTGTAAAGTGATCATCCAACCTCAAGAAATCTTTCTTATTTACAGTAAGATATCTTTCTAATACAAGGTAATACTCATATTCAAACTTTGATTCAATTTCTATAACTATAACAATCTTATTTCGAGTGGAAATCTTACTTGAACTTGTTTTCGTGTCATGATTCTGCTTCAAGAACTTTCAAGCCATCCAAGGATCCTTTGAAGCTAGATCTATTTTTCTCATTTCCAGTAGGTTTACCTACTAAAATTAAGGTATTAATTATTTTCATAACATCATTCGATTCATACATATAAAACTATCTTATTCGAAGATTTAAACTTGTAATCACTAGAACATAGTTTAGTTAATTCTAAACTTGTTCGCAAATAAAGTTAATCCTTCTAACTTTACTTTTAAAATCAAATAAACACATGTTATATATCTATATGATATGATAACTTAATGATTTAAAACCTGGAAACACGAAAAACACCGTAAAACCGGACATACGCCGTCGTAGTAACACCGCGGGCTGTTTTGGGTTTGATAATTAAAAACTATGATAAACTTTGATTTAAAAGTTGTTCTTCTGGGAAAATTATTTTTCTTATGAACATGAAACTATATCCAAAAATCATGGTTAAACTCAAAGTGGAAGTATGTTTTTCAAAATGGTCATCAAGACGTCGTTCTTTCGACTGAAATGACTACCTCTTACAAAAACGACTTATAACTTATATTTTTGACTATAAACCTATACTTTTTCTATTTAGATTCATAAAATAGAGTTCAATATGAAACCATAGCAATTTCATTCACTCAAAACGGATTTAAAACGAAGAAGTTATGGGTAAAACAAGATTGAATATTTTTTGATTGTTGTAGCTACGGGAAATATTGTAACAATTCTATACAAATCATATCCTAGCTAACTTATATTGTATTATACATGTTGATAATGCTAAAAATGAACATATATTTCATAGCATTATTCCTCAAGAAAGACAAGCTTTTAGTTGCAACTGTTCTATTTACAAGTGATATTCGTTTAAATAATAAAAGGTGAAGACAAAAGACAGATTCGACGAATTGAAGACGCAAATGACCAAAAAGCTCAAAAGTACAAAATACAATCAATGAGGTTCCAATTATTGATAAGAAACGTCTCAAAATTACAAGAGTACAAGATTCAAAACGCAAAGTACAAGATATTAAATTGTACGCAAGGACGTTCGAAAATCCGGAACCGGGACCAGAGTCAACTCTCAACGCTCGACGCAACGGACTAAAAATTACAAGTTAACTATGCATATAAATAAAATATAATATTTAAATAATTCTAATAATTATTTATATATTATATTATTATTTATAAACGTCGGCAAGAAAGAAAACAAAGATATGTGACTTCTCCCAGCTGGCCATGCGATCGCATGGCCTGGAGGCACAAAAGCCATGCGATCGCATGGCTCTGAAATCCAGCCCATGTCCTATAAATTCAACGCGTTTTGGCCAAAATATATCCACCTATCTCTCTATCCTACAAACGTAATATATATATATATATATTATAATTTTAATTTTAATTTTAATTCAAATAATAAGGGTATGTTAGCGAATGTTGTAAAGGTGTAAGTCGAAATTCTGTCCGTGTAACGCTACGCTATTTTTAATCATTGTAAGTTATGTTCAACCTTTTTAATTTAATGTCTCGTAGCTAAGTTATTATTATGCTTATTTAATCCGAAGTAATCATGATGTTGGGCTAATTACTAAAATTGGGTAATTGGGCTTTGTACCATAATTGGGGTTTGGACAAAAGAACGACACTTGTGGAAATTAGACTATGGGCTATTAATGGGCTTTATATTTGTTTAACTAAATGATAGTTTGTTAATGTTAATATAAAGATTTACAATTGGACGTCCCTATAAATAACCATATACACTCAATCGGACACGATGGGCGGGATATTTATATGTACGAATAATCGTTCATTTAACCGGACACGGGAATGGATTAATAGCCACTAGAATTATTAAAACAGGGGTGAAATTATGTACAAGGACACTTGGCATAATTGATAACAAAGTATTAAAACCTTGGGTTACACTCAGTCGACATCCTGGTGTAATTATTAAACAAAGTATTAAAATCTTGTTACAGTTTAAGTCCCCAATTAGTTGGAATATTTAAACTTCGGGTATAAGGATAATTTGACGAAGACACTCGCACTTTATATTTATGACTGATGGACTGCTATGGACAAAAACCAGACGGACATATTAAATAATCCAGGACAAAGGACAATTAACCCATGGGCATAAAACTAAAATCAACATGTCAAACATCATGATTACGGAAGTTTAAATAAGCATAATTCTTTTATTTCATATTTAATTTCTTTTATTTTATATTTAATTGCACTTCTAATTATCGCATTTTTATTTATTGTTATTGTATTTAATTGCACTTTTAATTATCGTACTTTTTAATTATCGCAAGTTTATTTTATCGCACTTTTATTATTCGCAATTTCATTATCGTTATTTACTTTACGCTTTCAATTAAGTCTTTTATTTATTTAATATTTTACATTTTGTTTTAACTGCAACTAAAGTTTTTAAAATCGACAAACCGGTCATTAAACGGTAAAACCCCCCCTTTATAATAATAATATTACTTATATATATATATTTGTATTTTTATAAAAGTAAACTAATATAGCGTTAAGCTTTGTTTAAAGATTTTCCCTGTGGAACGAACCGGACTTACTAAAAACTACACTACTGTACGATTAGGTACACTGCCTATAAGTGTTGTAGCAAGGTTTAAGTATATCCATCCTATAAATAAATAAATATCTTGTGTAAAATTGTATCGTATTTAATAGTATTTCCTGCTAAAATTTAATAGTATTTTATACCCCTTAGCTTTAACATCAAGTATTTTTGGCGCCGCTGCCGGGGAACGCCGAAGCGAAACGCCACACACATAAAAAAAAAGATTTTTATTTTCAGTACGCTTTTGTAGAAATACGTTTTAAATATTCGAAAATATAAAAAGAAAACAAAAATATAAATATATTTAAGATTTTGTTAAATATATAAGTTTTATAAAGTTTTTTTTATTTTTATTTTAGTTTGTAAAAATATAAATTTTATTTAAATATTTTGTAATTATATAAATATTTAAAAACAAAAAAAAATAAAATAAATAAAACTACTCGGCCTAGTACTGTTACAGCCCGTAACCTGGCCCAAAAACTCAGCTCATGCGATCGCATGAGCCCGAAGGCAAAATCTCATGCGATCGCATGAGATCGTCTGACACGCCACAGTTTACCCTAGTACTGCATTAATTACGTAATATTATTTATTATTATAGTTTAACCCTAATTAGGGTTATATATTATAATAATTAGTTTAGTTATATTATTTATTTTGTATTTTAAAGTTTAATTAGTTTAATTAAATTGTAAAATTAATATTTTTATAAAATAAATAATTTAAAAATAATATTTTTATAAAAATTGTAATTTTTACAACTTTTTATATATTTTTATATTTTGTCCCTTTTTAATAGTTTTAGCGTAACTTTTGTATTTTTCGCTCGTATTTAGTTTTAATTCATAGTTTTTGCCATAGTTATGTTTATATCTAGAATTTTAGGCTTTGCCGTAAAATTCCTTAAGTGCTTTTTCTTTAGACTAAGATTTAGGTACTTTAGAATTTTGCGACGCCTTTTTAAGTTTTAGTTTCTTTTTAAGTTATTGCCATTTGGAATATAGTTTTACTTGTAAGCTTTAATATTTTTAGACACCTTTTACCTATGTATCAATTATCATTCCAATTAGTAATTTCAATTTGCGATTATAATTTTAAGTTAGTTGTAGTAATAAGGTTAGGTTAGTCAAGTGTTTTTAAGTTTTATAAGTTTCTTTTATTTTTCCGTCACCTTTTATTTTTCAACCATTTTTCTTTTTCGATCTTTTTCCGACGAACTCTTTTTCTTTCTTATTTCTCGCCATTCTAGTTTTTAGGACATAGATTTTTATTCTACTTCTTATCTAAATTTCTTAAAATTACGAAAATTTATTTTAAGTGGTTAAATTGATAGACATCAAAATTTTCTGGTTCGTAGTAATAGTTGGATTTGTATGTGGACCGGGTTATTGGAGCCAAAAGTCCTCAATTATATTGAGACCAAACGAATCCTGCCCCTCTGCTGCATCTTTTGGCTATTCGAAACGTGGGCAAAATCAGAAAAGTCTATTGATTGGATAACTTATTATAATTTTTCTTTCCTTTTAAAAACTAATAGGATATTCAGTGAATGCACCGAGCAAGACGTTCATCACCTTTTGTACGTTCACCACCTGTAACTAGATCAAGATATCTAACTAATATTGTCGCCGTTGATAATCCATTTTTTGAACCCGACCTCACAATTGAGAATCCGGAGAATATTCAGGGACGATTCATAGATTCTGAACCATTAAATTTTCCTCCGGAACCACCAATCATTCAAACAGAGATTGTTGAGGAACGAACCATTAAATCAGAATCCTCTAGTGATTCCGATTCAACAAATTCAATTATGGAGAATCTGGAACCTTTAAGTATGGAAGACCGAATGAGAGCTAAACGCACTGGCCAAGGTCACGCAATTACTCATCCAGACATTAATGCGCCAGATTATAAAATCAAAGGACAAATTCTACACATGGTGACTAATCAATGCCAATTTAGTGGTACGCCGAAGGAAGATCCAAATGAACATCTTCGTACCTTTAATAGGATCTGCACTCTATTTAAAATAAGAGAAGTTGAGGATGAACAGATATATCTCATGTTATTTCCCTGGACGTTAAAGGGAGAAGCCAAAGATTGGTTGGAATCGTTACCTGAAGGGGCGATTGATACATGGGACGTTTTAGTTGAAAAATTTCTTAAACAATTTTTTCCTGCATCTAAAGCCGTAAGACTTCAAGGAGAAGTTGTTACGTTCACACAGAAGCCAAATGAAACTCTATATGAGGCGTGGACTAGATTTGGAAAGTTATTAAGAGGATGTCCGCAACATGGTTTAGATACCTGTCAAATAGTACAAATATTCTACCAAGGATGCGACATCACTACAAGGAAAGACATAGATATAGCAGCTGGTGGTTCTATTATGAAGAAAACCGAAACTGATGCTTACAAAATTATTGATAACACTGCTTCCCACTCACATGAGTGGCACCAAGAAAAAGATATCGTTAGATCATCTAAAGCAGCTAGAGCCGATTCTAGCCATGACTTAGATTCCATTTCCGCAAAGATAGATGCTGTCGAGAGACGAATGGAAAAGATGACTAAGGATATTCACTCAATACGAATTAGTTGTGAGCAGTGTGGAGGACCACATTTGACAAAAGATTGTCTCAGTATTGAATTAACAATGGAACAAAGAGAGAATATTTCATACATAAACCAAAGGCCTGGAAATAATTATCAGAATAATTATCAACCGCCAAGACCGATTTACAATCAAAACCAGAACTATAACCGAAATATTCCATACAACAACCAACAAGGTCCTAGCAATCAACAAGTATCCAACAATACTTACAATAAGCAAAGACCTAATTTTCAAAATAAACCACCACAACAAACCGATGATAAAAAGCCGAATTTAGAAGATATGATGACGAAGCTAGTTGAAACTCAAACGCAGTTTTTCACATCTCAAAAACAAACCAATGAACAAAATGCTCAAGCATTTAGAAATCAACAAGCTTCTATTCAAAATCTGGAACATGAAGTAAGTAACCTAGCAAGGTTAATAGGTGAAAGAAAACCGGGAAGTTTACCTAGTGATACAAATGCTAATCCCCGAAATGAAACAGCTAAAGCTATTACCACAAGAAGTGGTACAACACTTAAACCACCTGAAATACCTGTAACTTCTGATGAAACTATTCCTACTCCACAAGAACCACAACCTGAACAAGATAAGGAAACAGAACCGGTAGTTGAAAAGGTTAATGAAGATAACACAGTTAAGGATAAACCTTATGTTAAACCATACCAACCACCACTTCCTTACCCGAGTAAAATGAAGAAAGAGAAACTTGAAGCCGAGCAATCCAAATTCTTGGATATGTTTAAACAGATAAATGTAAATCTTCCTTTCATTGATGTGATTTCAGGAATGCCTAGATATGCTAAATTCTTGAAAGATCTGATCACGAATAGAAAGAAAATGGAAGAACTCTCGGCTGTTACTATGAATGCTAATTGTTCAGCAGTGCTGTTGAATAAGATACCAGAAAAACTATCTGATCCAGGAAGTTTCACAATTCCATGTTTTCTGGGTAGTCTTAGTTCAATCGAAGCATTAGCAGATTTAGGTGCTAGTATAAATTTAATACCGTATTCACTATACGCTTAACTAGACCTTGGAGAATTGAAACCAACTAGAATAAGTATAAAACTAGTCGATCGATCAATAAAATATCCTAGAGGGATAATGGAGAACATGCTAGTTAAAGTTGGTACTTTAGTATTTCCAGTAGATTTTGTTGTTCTGGACATGGAAGAAGATTCTCAAGTTCCTCTCATATTAGGAAGACCATTCTTAAACACGGCTAAAGCAATGATAGACGTGTTCGGTAAGAAATTGACCCTAAGTATAGAGGACGAGAGTGTTACCTTTTCAGTTGATAGAGCAATGCAACAACCACAATCTGCAGATGATACATGTTATTATATTCAAACTATAGATTCACATGCAGAATTATTAGAAGAATTTCCAGAATTACAAGGAACAGGAGAATGTTCTTTAGGAGAAGGTAATGAACCAATTAATGAAGCTGAAATGTTAGCTACACTAATAGCTAATAGATATGAACCAACTACAGAAGAAATTCAAATGCTAAAAGAAGAAGACAGATATCGATATAAATCATCGATAGAAGAACCTCCGAAATTAGAGTTAAAGCCACTTCCAAACCATTTGGAATACACTTATTTACATGGTGAATCTGAATTACCTGTAATAATATCGTCTTCTCTTACTGAAAATGAGAAATCACAACTCATTTCTGTGTTGAAAGCTCATAAACCAGCCATTGCATGGAAGATTCATGATATTAAAGGAATAAGTCCTTCGTATTGCACACATAAAATCCTTATGGAAGAAGGTCATAAAACGTATGTGCAACGCCAATGAAGACTAAATCCTAATATGAAAGATGTAGTTAAGAAAGAGATTATTAAACTGCTAGATGCAGGTTTAATATATCCAATTTCTGATAGTCCATGGGTAAGCCCAGTTCAATGCGTACCTAAGAAGGGTGGCATGACTGTCATTACAAATGAAAAAAATGAGCTTATTCCTACAAGGACTGTAACAGGATGGCGTGTATGTATTGATTATCGAAAATTAAATGACGCCACCAGAAAAGATCACTTTCCCTTACCTTTCATTGATCAAATGTTGGAAAGATTAGCCGGAAATAGTTACTATTGTTTTCTAGATGGATTTTCCGGATATTTTCAAATTCCAATAGCACCTGAAGATCAAGAGAAAACCACATTCACGTGCCCTTATGGTACTTTTGCTTACAAACGCATGCCATTTGGACTTTGCAACGCCCCTGCAACCTTTCAAAGGTGCATGATGGCGATTTTTCACGACATGATAGAAGAATGCATGGAAGTTTTCATGGATGACTTTTCAGTCTTCGGTGATACATTTGAAACATGTCTAGCTAATCTTGAACGAATTCTTATTAGATGCGAACAATCAAATCTAGTACTTAATTGGGAAAAATGCCATTTCATGGTTAAAGAAGGCATCGTTCTTGGACATAAAATTTCAAAAGAAGGAATTGAAGTGGATAGAGCTAAAGTAGATGTAATTGCTAAACTTCCACATCCCACCAATGTTAGAGGAGTTAGGAGTTTTCTAGGGCATGCCGGATTTTACCGACGTTTCATAAAAGATTTTTCTAAAATTGCCACTCCTATGAATAAACTCCTAGAAAAAGATGCTCCATTCATCTTTTCAGATGAGGGTATCAAATCTTTTAATATTCTTAAAGAGAAACTAACTAATGCGCCGATCATGATAACACCAAATTGGAATCTACCATTTGAACTAATGTGCGATGCAAGTGATTTTGCAATGGAAGCCGTTTTTGGACAAAGGATTGAAAAACGATTTCAACCTATATATTATGCTAGTAAGACGTTACAAGGAGCACAAACGAACTATACAACTACTGAAAAAGAACTCCTTGCTATTGTCTTTGCTTTTGACAAATTTCGATCATATCTCGTTCTAGCAAAAACGGTGGTCTATACCGACCATTCTGCTCTTAGATACCTATTTTCGAAACAAGATGCTAAACCAAGATTAATCCGTTGGATCTTACTCTTACAAGAGTTCGATATTAAAATCCGAGATAAAAGAGGAGCAGAAAATCTCGCCGCTGATCATCTTTCTCGTCTTGAAAATCCCGAATTAGAAGTTCTAAATGAATCGGCCATACAAGACAACTTTCCTGATGAATATCTATTGAAGATAGATTATAATGAAATACCATGGTTTGCAGACTATGCAAACTACTTAGTATGTGGATTCCTTGAAAAAGGATTATCGTACCAAAAACGAAAGAAATTCTTCAGTGATATAAAACACTATTTTTGGGAAGATCCACATCTGTTTAAAAGTTGTCCAGATGGAATAATACGCCGATGTGTATTCGGAGATGAAGCTAGTAAAATTTTAAACCATTGTCACACAGGACCAACAGGAGGGCATTATGGGCCTCAACTAACAGCAAGAAAAGTTTATGAAGCTGGATTCTATTGGCCCACAATTTACAAAGACGCACACCTTCTTTGCAAATCCTGTGATGCTTGTCAAAGGGCCGGAAAAATAAGTCAACGTGATGAAATGCCACAAAATGTCATTCAAGTATGCGAAGTATTTGACATTTGGGGTATTGACTTTATGGGTCCATTTCCAAAATCTCATAATAATCTCTATATTCTCGTAGCCATTGATTATGTATCTAAATGGGTGGAAGCACAAGCTCTCCCAACTAACGATGCACGAGTTGTAGTCAACTTTTTAAAACGTCTTTTTGCAAGGTTTGGAACACCGAAAGCTTTAATAAGTGATCGGGGTACTCATTTTTGTAATAATCAACTTGAGAAAGTTCTTAAAAGATATGGAGTAACTCATAAAATCTCCACCGCATATCATCCACAAACAAGTGGACAAGTTGAAAATACCAACCGAGCTTTAAAACGTATTCTAGAGAAAACCGTAGGATCAAATCCGAAGGAATGGTCCATTAAATTGGAGGATGCACTCTGGGCTTTTAGAACAGCCTACAAAACTCCAATTGGAACCACACCTTTTAGACTTGTTTATGAAAAAGCATGTCATCTTCCAGTAGAAATTGAACACAAAGCATTTTGGGCTTTGAAGACATGTAATCTTGATATACATGAAGCTGGACGTCTACGATTAAGTCAACTAAATGAATTAGAAGAATTAAGACATGAAGCATACGAAAATTCGTTAATCTATAAAGAAAGAACGAAGAAATGGCATGATAAAAGAATCAGAAGTTTAAAAGAATTTAAAGAAGGAGACAGAGTTCTTCTTTTCAATTCACGATTCAAGCTATTTCCTGAAAAATTGAAATCAAGATGGTCTGGACCATTCATAGTCAAAAGAGTTTTCCCATACGGAACGATAGAATTAATAAATTCAAATGGGATTGAATTTAAAGTTAATGGTCACAGAGTTAAACACTACATAGATAGTCCGATGGAATTCGACAATGAAGTTAATCATGATTTCGATACCACAGCTAACTAAGTGTGGGGAAAATCAAGTCTTTAAAGGATAATATGTATTTCTGTTAGAGTTAGATTGTCTGTTTTCGTGTAGTTCTCGAAAATGGAACCCGAATGGTCTTTCCCTAGCAGACCCTAAAGAACTAGTCTTCTCCCCCCATTCTGAATTTTTATTTTTTTAGGAAATGAAGACTGCCTGTGAACTAAACCATGGTCTAATGCTACACGCTTTGATCACTAAACGTAATAATGACATACTACCGAGTGAACTAGTATCAGTAATCAGAGAAAGAATGGACGGAGTTAGAAAAAAATCCAGATGCGAAGATAATAAGTTACAATTTGGTAAAGGAAAATCAAAATCCGCAGCGAAAAGAAGAGCACGACACCTAGAAAGATGTCACAAATGCGGAAAATGGTCACATGGAGGTAAATGTTCAAATAATCAAACCTATTCAAATACCGAATTTGTTCCTTTATGCAGAGACGGACCGTTCATATGTTTAGAAGAAAAAACACTGAATGCTCGAGGTTACGCCTATGTAGCCATGGAAAACCAATTAAACCGACTATCTTATGAATGTGATAGATCATATAACTAAGAATACTATCTCACAGGTAAGTCTGTACAGTTTTTATTTTTTATTTATTTTTATTTTTAACCTTTTGATAATAAATGCTAATTTGTTCGCTATAAAGTATTAAATTGGTATTGAATAAAATTAGGTTTGGTGACCGAAATTATTGATATCATACAAAAATTTATTACATCACTGCGAAATTTAACGTTTATTCTTAAGGTATAAATATCTTTAATCAATCAACCCAAAATATTTCAAAAATTCGTCATGATTTAAATTAGGTCTTGGAACCGAAATTACTTTACCGAAAAGAGGGGCGCATATTTTTGATAATATTTGATTGATTAAAGTGGGATAAAAAGCCAAAAAGATTTTTAATTTTATTTTTACCATGTTTTTAAAATTAATATATAAATCTTAAATTAATATTGTAAACTTTGTAAAAACAATATATTTAAAATTGTAAATATTTAAAAAATATAATATAAGTTTGGTGTGATTTTATAATATGAATTTTTTAAATTAAGTTTGGTGTGAATTTTTAATTTTTAAAATATGAATTTTTAATCTTATGCATTTCAAATTTTAAGTTTGGTGTGAATTTTTAATATTAATTTTGAATTTTATGTATTTTTTTAAGTTTGGTGTGAATTTTTAATGTTAATTTTGAATTTTATGTATTTTTTTTAAGTTTGGTGTGAATTTAAAAACAAAAATTTACTTTATCTCATTAAGTTAAAAAAATGATTTTTAAAATTCGTCGTAAGTTGAAGACTAGGTCATTGAACCGAAATTGCTTTACCCGAGGGAGGGACGAGAACTTTCATTATCATTATTTTTAATCTTATTGAATTAAAGTATGCCAAAAACATTAAAAAAACCCAAAAATCTTTACTTTTAAAAAACCGTACTTTGATTTGACAAATTTTAAAATTTTGTCGAGGGACAGACTAGGACAACGATCCGAAACGCCCTCGCTCCTAAAGGAAAACAAAATTTTTAAAATTTAATTAATTATAAGTTTTATAAAGTATAAGGTTTAAAAAAAAAAAAAAAAACCTGAAATCACTGTAGCCGGCACCCCATGCGATCGCATGGGGTTTGCACTTGGAACCCATGCGATCGCATGGGGACCAAATGCATGCCTGATACAAAACAGCCAGCGAGCTGTCTTCCTCACCACAACACACATACATTCACGAAAATACCTCAAATCTTCACCAAATTTCATCAATTTTTCACCGTAATTCGTCATTTTTCTTGCTCTAATCATGCCTAGATTCTCATTCTTCAGCAAAATGGTAAAAATTACACCCCTAAACTCTATAAATTCCTAGTTTTTGTGATAATTATTAATTTTTTACCTAATGCAATTTTGTTAATTTCTAGTGTAATTAGTGTTAAATTGATAGTATTTTATGCATGTATAACCTAGATTGATGATATTTAACATGATTTGAAGCCAAAAACTTCAAAATTTTTAGAAATCTAGGGTTTGTGTTCTTGAGCAATTTGGGGCTTTTTGATATAAACAGGTTATGGCCGATTTTTGTCATGAATTATTGCTAAATTGAGTAGTGTAACATGTTTAGATAGTTAAATGATCCAAACATTGATCCTAAACATGATTTTTGGAGATTAAAGTGGACTTTTTAAGTCCAAAATTCATGAACTTGATTAATTTGATATATTTGCCATTTGAGACTTGTTTAATTATTAGTAATGACTATTTTGACACGTTATTTGAGTTAAATGCTTATGAATTTTGTATACATTTTCATATGTGCTTATTTGAAAAGTGTAGAATTGTGAAAAATTGTGAAAATGTGTATAGGTTTAATTTTGATTTAACATGTTATAGTGATTGTTTTAAGTTGTTATTTTGCTAACACTAATGCATATTTGGATGCACAAATTTTGTGTTTAATGTGTTTTGCAGAAAGTCGATACTGGAGGTTCAGGAGCATCATCATCTAGACGACCAGCACCAGCACCAGAACCAGAACCAGAAATGCAACACGAACAAGAACCACAACAAGAACCACAACAACAGCCTGATCAGCACATACCTTATTATGATCCGGTACAGTTTGTTGATGAATTCATAGTATTCCCAATGAGGCCGCCAGTAGAATTCCCAACGATTCCTGAGCACACTCTGCATCCTAATCTGAGATTTGATAGGAGATGGAGAGATTACGAGACATATCAAAGGAACAAATTCAAATTGGTAACAAAAAATGTAGAGGTGCCAAGGGTAATCGATTGGGCCCCTTTGGAAACGGTCCGTCTAGCTGACCGTGTTAGACAGCTTTTAGTTCAAAGGTATGGCAGTTCTTCTTTTACAGATTGGGAACGTCTTTTCACCATTCGTAGACCTGTATATAAGGAATGGTGTGTTGAGTTGATGAGTACTGTATCACTTGATACAAATATAGTTAGAATAGATGATAGAAGATTTCTTAGGTTTATCCTTGGCGGTAGGATGTACAGAATGTCCATGCTGGACATGGCCAGGGCCTTACAGATATATACTCCTGGTGAGTTGCTATTACCCGATTGTACAAATTTGATTCATTATGGTGAAAGGGTAGATAGTAACTTTGACGCTGACGCCATTTGGAGGCGTATGTCACATTTTGATGTTTTTACACGAGCAGGAGGACGACTCTCCTATACACATATTGACAGAGCCGAGCTTCGTATTATTCATAGATTTTTGGCTAACTCGATTACACAGAGAGGTCATAATAAAGAAAAAATTACCTTACATGATTTATTCTACCTAAAGTGTATTCGGGATCCTAGAAGCTTTGTCAATATCCCTTACTGTGTTGCTTTTTATTTATCTAAAATGGTAGAGGGAATGCAGGACGAGAGTATAATAGGAGGAGGTATTTTTGTTACTCTCATTGGATAGTATTTAGGTGTTGATAGGAACCAAGGGGGTCCATTACAGCTTTGTAGAGAACAGGTTGAGCCCTTAGAATTGAAAGTTTATGTGGGTGCTAAGGTATTGAAAAGTAGACGTAACCAGGCAGTACCCTATGAGGGATCTCATCCTCAGGTAGAGAGAGGCTCAGACGAGGAAATGGAGGAGGCAGAAGACATTAGGGATGTCTTTCGAGATGCTATTCTTGACGTCCACGTTCGTATAGATGAGGAAGCAATGACGAACGCGGCCAGACATAGTATGTATGAGCAGTGGAACTCCGAGCGAGTATACGAGGATTATAGGCGATGCCAACATGATAGCTGGTTAGTTCATCAGCACCAAATCATGAGCCAGCTATCATATCAGGTACCAAATAACTATGTACCTACTCGACCTGCTCATTTTCCGCCACATAGCCCCAATATCCGACCACCCTTTAACCGGTATGACTATAACCAAGCCTATCAGAACACCTATAACCAACAATGGAACCCACCTGACGAGATGAACTGGAACCCATATCCAGACTGATTTAGTTCCATTTGGTTATTTATATGATTTTTATGTTTTTATCTTTTTGTTTATTCATGTTTAAACTTATGTTATTGAATATACTTATGTAATCTTTATCATTTTTATTATTATTGTGTACTAATATTTCACATTTAGGATTTGAAAGTGGGATATTAAGTCCCATTTCAAATTGCCATGCATGTTTATATTTGTATGTATGTATATTGTAAATTGTACAAAACAGGGTAAAATAGCGCATTTTCAAAGACTAGCATTAAGTTCAGCAAAAGCTACTAATTTTGACGACAAGATGACAAATAAATGTGATGTAACAAAAGACGAAATGAACAAATGATATGCACATTTATCATTCAGCAACCAAACGCCAATATGTTTGGAAACTTTGGTAAAATTTAATCATTTTTACGTTAATCACCCTCAATAATTTAAATTGTTACTGATTTCTTGCAAATGAGGGCATTGCAAGATCTTAAGTGTGGGAAGGGGTTAAATTCTTTTGGATTTTTAAAAATTTTTATCTTAAACACTTGGTTACCATTAAAAATACTAGTAACGTAGTAGTTGTATTAGAATCTAGTGCTCTCTGATGATAAAGAACAGCCCTAGTCTTATATACTGACTACCCAATTCTAGTAAAACCCATTTTCAAAATTTTCAATTAAATGAACTCAAAATCATGTTTATACATATTTATGAACGATAAAACTAGGTGTTAACACCGAAATTATTGTTACCTCAGAAAGGACATAAATTGAGAAACAAACCAAAATGTTAAAATTCATTTAAAATGGAATAGAGGACAATAAAAAGGAAAATAAAAGCCAAGTGTGGGAAAAATTACCAAGTTATCTTAAACATATGTCACATATTTCTGTAACAAATAACTGAAAATACTTTTGCTTTGGACTAAACTAAACTATTTTACCCGATGAAAGAAAAGAAGAAATGGATCTACACGATGAATCAATTCCATCATTAAAAGGAAGTAAAGTCTTCCGAAAAAGAAACGCGCTTCTTGATTTAGGTCATGAAGTTGTCGTCCAGACCAGCTGTAGGTTGACGAAAAACCTAGAAAAGTCATCACTAAAATCAGCAGGAAATTCACGGACCTCAGCATCAAACAGGGTCGCTAAGTGGTCAGACTTATCCTAACCATGAGAGGATCTGTCTTGTAAAATGGGGAGGGCACCGTGCAAATTAGCTGGATAAGACTAATGAATCAGATCCCCAGAAAGGATAATCTCCTTAAAGATTAAAAATCAGCTTTTAAGCCTGATATTACTCAATCCTAGAGATTGACCTTAAAGATTGAGAATTCAAACTCATGGAATTCAATGATATCTAAACTCGAGCTTGAACGAGAAAATATTTTGATCAAATTATAAACCGATTTGTTTTCTGAAAACCCATTTTCAATGCGTTCATTACCATTGAACGTAAAATCCTAGGAATTCACCGGGAATTCATTAGGTCATCTGAACCAAATCGGGTGTCAACCGTAAGAACGGTGTTTGCATAGCATGGTCAAAGACAGGACCTTGTGCCAGACCGACAAATTATAAGGGTGAGCTTTACTATTGCTCCTACAAAGGATAGTAATTGCATCCGACATGTTATAGACCATAATTAAAAGCATGTCAGGGGACATTGCCTTAACAGTTGCTTGTTCAACGCTTTCCTTTACAACCGGACGGTAGTTTACTGAAAGGTAATATACGGGACAAGTAAACTGGACGTGTTGCTTTCCTAATACAAGGTTAGCAAGTGGGTGACACAAAACCGCAAGTTTTGAGCTAAATTTTTCAAATCTGAAACCCACCAAGCCCACAAAAATATTTTGCAAACACCGGTGAAGGGTTATTCCGGAAAACTTATCTAGGGTAAAAACTAGATTTAATTTTTAAAAGATCAAATGTTTTCATAAAGATCCAATTTCCTTAATGGATCTAAATTTTATAGTCATGTGGGACTGTAAACCACATCGTTACTACCATTATTTATACCGCCGTAAAGAAATCACTGATGTACAAAGTGTGAAGAATAAATAAGTGATTCTTGTATTTCAAGACTATATTACTTGAGGACAAGCAACGCTCAAGTGTGGGAATATTTGATAATGCTAAAAACGAACATATATTTCATAGCATTATTCCTCAAGAAAGACAAGCTTTTAGTTGCAACTGTTCTATTTACAAGTGATATTCGTTTAAATAATAAAAGGTGAAGACAAAAGACAGATTCGACGAATTGAAGATGCAAACGACCAAAAAGCTCAAAAGTACAAAATACAATCAATGAGGTTCCAATTATTGATAAGAAACGTCTCAAAATTACAAGAGTACAAGATTTAAAACGCAAAGTACAAGATATTAAATTGTACGCAAGGACGTTCGAAAATCCGGAACCGGGACCAGAGTCAACTCTCAACGCTCGACGCAACGGACTAAAAATTACAAGTTAACTATGCACATAAATAAAATATAATATTTAAATAATTCTTATAATTATTTATATATTATATTATTATTTATAAACGTCGGCAAGAAAGAAAACAAAGATATGTGACTTCTCCCAGCTGGCCATGCGATCGCATGGCTTGGAGGCACAAAAGCCATGCGATCGCATGGCTCTGAAATCCCGCCCAGGTCCTATAAATTCAACGCGTTTTGGCCAAAATATATCCACCTATCTCTCTATCCTACAAACGTAATATATATATATTATAATTTTAATTTTAATTTTAATTCAAATAATAAGGGTATGTTAGCGAATGTTGTAAGGGTGTAAGTCGAAATTCTGTCCGTGTAACGCTACGCTATTTTTAATCATTGTAAGTTATGTTCAACCTTTTTAATTTAATGTCTCGTAG